>NC_073347.2:7210625-8455000 GCF_027580225.2 Misgurnus anguillicaudatus
TATATAAACCAAAAATATTGGATATAACAAGATTGATCACGATCCAATGGCCAATATGGCTGCTTTGGCGACGAAAGTTCAAATAACCAATTATCAATCGATAAAGACTGACGATACTCTGGGGGAGGGGCTCTATACAGAGTCAAATGAGATGCTTGTCAACCTGCGTGCATTAGCGACGCAATAGCTGAAATGACCCCGAAATGACCGAAATAAAGAAACAAAAGTTAGGGTATAGCCGATGTCAGGTTTAATTGTTGGTCAGAAATATGTTGTTTAATTGTGATTTTAGCATGCAATATCTGAGATCTAATTTTCTCCCCATTCAAGCATATAGGAGTTTAGTCTTGCATGAGTGAAAGAAGTGCCCAGGATGTGTTGCAAACATGGCCGCCTAGTGGCCCAACTTCCTTAAAGGGACTTTGTATAAACTCAGGTGAGCAAAATCTCAAATTTTTATTGTCATACGGCACATACAGTACTGTCACATACCAACAAGTCCTACTGTAGCTGTGGATGTCAATCAGCGATGAGAGGAAAAGAAGAGACAATTTAAGTGAATACTAAACAAAGACTTTAACTCCACTATTATGTCTCCATAGACATCCAATTAAATCACTCGAAAGTTTACATTATTCTTTAATGACAGCAAGTCAGATTATAGCCTGGTGAAATCTTAATGCACCGCATTGGATTCAGTAAAAGTGGCCTTGTCTTTTGTAATGAGATATGCGCTGTGAAATGTTAATTACACGCAGGGCGAGAAGCAAGAACCGCTTCCAGAGCTGACCCCATTTCAATTCTTTTAATAACAATTACTCAAAGAGAAAGTGGGTTACAGGGAACGTCGGGACTTCATTCGGCCGCACGGCTGAGACAAAGAAAGCCCTGTACGCCAATACACCTGAGCTGGCGATATCAGCTACTCCTTTTAATATTATTCACACACTTTTTATATCCTAACCAGGGCCAGATGGAATATTTAAACCTATTTTCTGTGTGCAGTGCTGTTTTGAAAGGAAAACGTGTGGAACGTATCTAAACATGTGGCCTGTTTCACACCATGTGCAAAAGTGGCTGGTATTTATTTTGGTGAGTGTATTAACAGGTTCCAGTCCTCACATTGCCACTGTAAGCAATGCGGCTTGCATAGTAAGAGCAGAAGTGCAGAGTCAAACTGAGCCTGAAATTTGGGGTAGATGGACAGTAAACAACAATTGTTAACAATTTTATGGCGTAAAATAATAAAGCAACTACTCAGCCATTGTTTGAAAACCATCTGGATGTGAATTACACACGCACAGACAAACAGCTCTATCTTCGCAGATTAAAGCTACACTTTGGGGTTTAATTTCCATTCGGTGTAGATTAATTACCATTCAGATGCGAGTGTGGTCCCTTTCCTCATGTAAATTAGATTTCACGACGATCAAATTCGTAATAGTGCTCAATGGCCAATTCCCATTTACCACTTTGTAATAATTGGCTGTTGTTAAAAGATGTATTTATCGCAGTAAACAAAAAATTGCTTGATTTTCTAATACAAAAGAGCTGTATTGTGTTGCGTAGCAGAAATGCTTTCACAGCTTGAGCCTTTTTGGTATTTAAAGGGATGGTTCACCCAAAAATGAAAATTCTGTTATAATTTTATCATTCTCGTGTTGTCATAAACCTGTATGAATTTCTTGTTTCTGATGAAGACAAAAGAAGATATTTTGATAAATGATGGTAAGCACACAGCTGAATGTTACCAGTGTTGTTTTTGGCAGCCCTTTTAGATTTAGTCTTAGTCTTTTGGACGAAAATGCTTTTTAGTTTTAGTCACATTTTAGTCACTTAAACTTGATAGTTTTAGTCAAGTTTTAGTCAAGGAAAACACAAAAAGGTTTTAGTAAAGTTTTAGTCGATGAAAACGCAAAAAGGTTTTAGTCAAGTTTAAGTCAATTTTAGTAAAAAAGTAGTCTTTAACAAATTAATTTAGGTTAAAAAGTATTGTAAATGGGCTTAGGTTTGACAAGTAGATACATGTAAAACCTTAAGCTTACCATGAAATGTGTCACAAGCCGATTGTCGAGTAAAATTGAATGTATATGATATGTTAACAGCGTGACTTGTTAGTTACCTTTAAAAAAAAATCAGCTTAATGAGCCTTCAGGTGCCGCTTAAGGTTGGTGGTATTCTTCCCACCTAGTTTGTTGCCACATTTACCGTCGTCTCCCAATATGCATTCCGTTTTTCTTTCTGATGGATTATACTGAAAGTATGTCCATAAATCATCTCGTCGTTTCCGTTTATTGGCATCACCGCCACGGTCCTTTGAACTCGCCACAGCCGCAGGTGTGTTGTTGTTGTGTGAAATCTGGTGCGCGGCATGGCGGCAGCCAGGTGGTGGGCGTACCCAAAACAAGGATAGGAAGCGGCGGCATTGCTTAAAACAGACAGATTTCACGCAAAATAGGCAGAAATTACATGCATTGTGAACGTCAGACTTATAATAATTTTCGTTCCGTCTCGTCTCGTCAACGAAAACTCAAAAGTGTCTCATCATGTTTTAGTCACCTTAGAGCCATGTTTAGCGAGTCATCGTCGCGTTATCGTCATAAAAAAAGGTATGTCAACAAAATCATTTTGTTATCGTCATCGTTGACGAAAACAACATTGATTGTTACCACTGACTTCCATAGTAGGAAAAACAAATATGATCGAATTCAATGGGTACTGATGGTGCTTATCATCATTTATAAAAATACTTCCATAATTTTTGTTTTCCTACTATGGATGTCAATGGTTACAATCATCTGTGTGTTAACCATCATTTATCAAAATATCTTCTTTTATGTTCATCAAAATAAAAAAACTTACACAGGTTTAGAATAACATGAGGTTAGTAAATAATGACAGAATTTTTATTTTCAGGTGAAATATCTCTTTAAAAGATTAGTTGAAATATTTAATACACAAACACGAGGACAAACACGCAAGATTTTTGTAAATGATGGGCATTGCAGAAATCTGATAATAACCTGCACCTTTTTCAACTTTTTATCACCCGTCCAGCGTGAAGACTGACAGGTGATTACGAATACTTTTGCGCTTTCGGTACGTCTAAATATGAAGTTGTTTCATAAATCTGACCCTGTGCGAGCATAGCGGGCTCTGTTATGAATAACAGTAATTGTTCGGCCACTCGCCGCCTTTGCGCCTCTGCCAACTGGCACCTGCTCCCCGCACGTCACATGACGCTACAGCTGTGTCCACATGTTTCCCGGGGTCGGCACATCAGTGCGGATAATGTCTGCTTTTGATCAGTCCCCCCGACTTTTCCAAATGATTTCATCATATTACCGCAGATTGCCACCTATTACGGAGCGCTACTTATTCAGCAATTTAGCTGCGAAAATTGCCCGGCTCGGAGGCTAATTTCAGCGGTGACATTTTACCGCGCCGCCGCCGGATAGATGCCGAATGACAAAGAGTAATTAATGCTAAATGAGCCTCTCGTTTTGTGGGTGTTTAAAGGTCTGGCCCATTCATCGAGCTCTCTCGTCTGACCCAGAAGGAATTAAACTTTGTGTTTGTCTATTAAAACAAAGGCGGGCACAGCAGCGAGCTAAACGGCATAACTCAGGAGTCTAGGGTAATGCTACACTGCTTCAGGGACACTGCGAGATAATTGGTATGTGTTGTGTGTGTCTTACACCCCATTTCCCCTCGCACACAAAGAGCTTCACACGCTCGCAAAAAAGCAACACATGGATTTATTGTGTCGCCTCGCTCGCTCGCTGGTAATTTGTTTGTCGGCTTACAGAGGACATTGTTGTGGTAGGAAAAAGACTGTGAGTGATTAGCTGTTTAGCATGATTGTGTTGCACGGGCAGTCGAATGAATGAGCCACTGGCTTTTTCCCAGGCATTGCATGACACCACTTCAGGAAGAACCGACCGATTCCAGCGTAGATTTATGCTCGTGAGTTAGTACTTCTTCTTTTCGCCAGATTCAATTGTACAGTGAAATCAATGGTCCGAAAACATGATTCATGTTATTCCGTGACACCATTTCTCCGTGCTGTTTTCTTCTGATTCTGTGGATAACACAGGGAAAAGTATAGATCAGTGTAATTCCCGTCTCCGTTTCAGATGAGATGCATCATTGAAACGAGGCTTAAAAACGGAGCGAGTTATGAACTCATCTCCATTATGGACTGACCCCGGGATTTATGGAAAAGGAAGTTCGGACGAGGTAGTAAAAATGATATCATGACATTTAAATATGCTGCCCATTACGCATATGAAAACAGAAGCGCTTCCTGCCAAAAATAACTCGTTCAAAGGCTAAAATATGGCGCATCGATTAGAAAGATATTTCCCCATATGAGATTCTTGAACCATGTCTGCACACATATACATATATATATATACAGATTTTTATCTGTTAGGAGAGATGAAAGCCATGATATATCTTTTGTGGACAATCAGGAGGAATGGCCGGGGTTTGGAAAAAAAGCATTATTACAGATACAACTTCACATTAGCCAAAGAAGGGCATTTGAATGATATAATAATGATGACCTATTCCACAGACCCTACAGGACTCAGCTGTGTTTAGGGCCAGAAGTATTGGCCTTTGATGAGGAAAAGCCAGACCACTTAATGGAGAGAGTGGCTCTGCCACCAAAACATATATGCATAATGGAAAAATAATGGAATTTATAATAATTTGTTTAGCTGGAGAGAGAAACAGAGGGAATTAGAGCTGCTTGGTGCCGCAGCCCGCCGACTACATGCACCTCTGCCATAACAAGATTAGAATTTAAACTACGGAGCGAAAGAGTCTCTCTGGCTAGATGAAATATTAAAATAGGCTGAAAAGCCTAACTCTATTCCTCGCTTTTTCTCGCCGTGACATTTTCCACTTCTGACATATGCCTGCCAATCAAAGTGATTGACACCGAACCACCTGAGCAGTTCAATAGCTGGCACGCTGTGTAAATGTATGTTTTTATGTCTTTTTTGATAACTATTAAAATGTGTATCGTCCAGTCCGGCTAGAGGAGCGTCCCTCCCGTGTTTGTTTCACAGGGAGATGGGTTAAAAGGTTGTCAGGCTTCTTTAGGGCTTTAGGCTGACAGTGAACACGTGTTTCCCCACTGTGATCTGTCGTGCAGGAGCTGCGTGCGAGTCACAAGGCATTTGGATCTCGAAAACCTCTGAATGATGCAGTAGGTGAGGAGGAGCACCACCGTGACCAAGCCTCCGGGGGGAAAGACGTTCCTCCAGACAGACCATCGCCTGCTCTGCGCCTGCTGCTGTCGAGCGTCTGCTCAGTCTAAACACACGGCGGACTCTCCGTCTGAGAGCGTGAGACTTTTTTAAATGTCACATTGAATCATCTTTGTGTATACGTTGTGGAATGTGGACGTAACCATATCAAACTTTAGTACAAAGTGTGCGGTTTCATTTTGGCCTCAGACCCGGTTATCGTGTCTCTTAAGGGTGTGTGTTTAATCATATGTCTGATCTGACTAAGAGTGAGTAGCATCTATTGGATGACCTCAGTATGAAGCTTGGGGGACAGGAAGGTAAAGATTTTCACTCACTAATTTGTAATTGCCACCAGAGGGAGCTAGGATAGTAGCTTTAGGTTGGAATGAGATATGAGACACTCCTGAAACTTTATTGTGTACTGACCAGTCAGGAGGGAATGTGGCAAGACTAAAATGCCATTTGTAAGTCTGCAGGACTAACATCAGGTAGTTTGTTGTAGTATTGCTCTTACGATATTAAACTTTTAATGTTTGGAAAATATTAAGGATAAATTATTGGAATAAATATAAAATTAAGCTTTGCAGTTAAAACTTTTTTTTTTAAATATAGATTAATAAAGGTTTGCATGTTCATACAATAGCATAGTGAAACTGGTTGGATTTTAAAATCATAATATTGTATTTTATATTGCATTTAATTATTATTTCAAATGCATCATGCTACATATCATATTCCACTTTATTCCACATATTCACAGAAATACGTCACATCCACAACCTAACCACAAGCGCCACTCTTCTGCATGGTGGTAACCAAACAATTTGAAAAAATATAACACAAACGCTTCTAAATCAATAAGATAAACGGACATTAAACACTATTAAGTCTTTCTCTTTACCTAAAAATGCATAAAATAACACTTAATTAAAAAAATTACTCTCCAAAAGCAGTTGCATGCAAAGCATGCTGGGAAATTCTTTTTCCAGAACCCAAACTCAAAATAATTGTGTTAACGCAATTAAAAATAAATCAATAAATTATAGTACATATTTATTTTGTGTTATGCTAATTAAATATATATACTTATTGCTCT
Source organism: Misgurnus anguillicaudatus (assembly GCF_027580225.2). Classification (NCBI taxonomy): domain Eukaryota; kingdom Metazoa; phylum Chordata; class Actinopteri; order Cypriniformes; family Cobitidae; genus Misgurnus; species Misgurnus anguillicaudatus. The sequence goes on from NC_073347.2 coordinate 7,216,983, forward strand.
TAATGAGGTATTTTAAATTAATTGAACACAATTTTAATGTGTCATTTCTAAGAAGGGCTTGAATCATTTTTTTGAGTGTATTCTGCACAATCTTAACCAAACAATTTGAAAAAATATAAAACAAACTCTTAAAATTCAGTATGATTAACAAACATTAAACACTAAAAAGTCTTTGTCTTTACCTAAAAATGCATAAAACAACACTTAATTGTAAACATTACTCTCCAAATGCAGTTGCCTGAAAGCATGCTGGGATATGCTGATACACAGCCCAGTTAGTAAAATCAATAAAAATCATTTATGTTGTTTAAAAAATTAAGTAGGCTGAACATGATAAAATTAAGTTAAGACTAAAAATGTAAAATTGCATTGTATTAACTTGTTTCAGTTAAAGCGTAACTAAACCCCTGGTCAGAGCCTGACTCCACCCACTGGCAATATTTGAAAAATGCAAGAAAAGTGGGCAGATCCCAACGGAGATAGAGGGGACGAACTAAGTGTGTGGTAAGATCGTAACAAGGCGTGGTGAGCTTGAACCTGCTTACCTCATGAGGCATTTTTTGGACCCAACATCCAATAGGAAAATTCAACTGCAGTAGCCACCGTTCAACCTGAAGAGGGCAGCACTCAGACGTTTTTACACCATATATTGTAGTATTGAAACACTTTATATCCAAATGTCAAAAAACTTACTCAAATCAATGAACAGCAATAATAAAGCATCATTCTTACAGATCATTAACTTAAAAAAGTTGGTTTAGGGTTTAGTTACTCTTTAAAGGAATAGTCTACTCATTTTCAATATTAAAATATGTTATTACCTTAACTAAGAATTGTTGATACATCCCTCTATCATCTGTGTGCGTGCACGTAAGCGCTGGAGCGCGCTGCGACGCTTCGATAGCATTAAGCTTAGCCCCATTCATTCAATTGTACCATTTAGAGATAAAGTTTAGAAGTGACCAAACACATCAACGTTTTTCCTATTTAAGACGAGTAGTTATACGAGCAAGTTTGGTGGTACAAAATAAAACGTAGCGCTTTTCTAAGCGGATTTAAAAGAGGAACTATATTTTATGGCGTAATAGCACTTTTGGGAGTACTTCGACTCGCCTGAAAAGTCCGCTCCCCTTCTCACTCTCATAATGGGAGAGGGAGGGTGTTACTGCGCCGAGTCGAAGTACTCCCAAAAGTGCTATTACGCCATAAAATATAGTTCCTCTTTTAAATCTGCTTAGAAAAGCGCTACATTTTATTTTGTACCACCAAACTTGCTCGTATAACTACTCGTCTTAAATAGGAAAAACGTTGATGTGTTTGGTCACTTCTAACTTTATCTCTAAATGGTACAATTGAATGAATGGGGCTAAGCTTAATGCTATCGAAGCGTCGCAGCGCGCTCCAGCGCTTACGTGCACGCACACAGATGATAGAGGGATGTATCAACAATTCTTAGTTAAGGTAATAACATATTTTAATATTGAAAATGAGTAGACTATTCCTTTAAGTAAATTGACAAGGCACATAATTATTATTTTAAGTGTGATTTTTTTACAGCAACTTGACATCTGAAGTTTCAGCTTCAGGCCATTAAAGAGGTCAAACCAAATTTTCGATCTCCCATCACTGTGGATTGTTAGCAACAATCTTTTCTCTTTATGTTTAGTCAGTTTTACTGCTCTCTGCCATCAAACCATCAAAAACGTCAATAACAGACAGATCTCCTTCACGTGCACTACAAGTCATGTTGGATTTCTCATATATCCACAAATCAGTGCATGCATGGTGAAAGCGAATCCCCTCTTTATCATCTGATTCTGATTTTAATTGTAGCCTAATGTTACGCCATAGCTTCCTTTCTATGCATCATCACTGAGGAATCTGCATTGGCTTTGCCAGAAAGCTGTTTAGCAAGTGCACAGAGCCGGCCAATAGAGATGTCTCTTTACTGACACCATACTCGCCCTCGTCCTGTGTGTTTACACACAAGCACCCACACACACAGATGTCCTGAAACATTCGTCTGTCGGCGGCCAGCTCACGGTAATGATTTCAATAGTATTATGAGACTCCTTGATCACATTTCATTTGCTTTCAGGGTCTAAAAGCGCTTTGCCAGAATGTTTCAATATATGCAAACAAGAATTAATTCTGTTATTATTGCATTATTTTAGTAGGCCATGGATTTTGGCAGCACGAGTAAGGATTTTGTTGTAAATACATGATGAATTTTACATAAATGAGAGGAAATGCAAAATGTCAAGATGCAGCATTTTTATTTGTACAGAGTCAAAAATGTAAGTCTAACAATGGTCACTGTTTCATGTATGTTTAAATTCAGTCAGACCATGTTATGTGTTAAAAAGAAGCTTTGGCAACACATCTTTATATATGTTTGCGCTCATACTCTCCTGCAACGTAAATAAAAAAATGAATACAACCTATGACCGTTTAAGGTGTTCTTTTATTCAATGTTTTTGTTTAAGTATTTCCCCTTTTTATTAATGATATCGATCTCCTGTATAGCATAGCGGTAGAAGCGCAAAAGGTCATGGGTTCAAATCCAGGGATACTGATAAAAATGTATACATTGTGTGGAACCATGACTATTCAATATGAGACACACATCAGCCCAACAGTGTTTAATTGGAAATTGTGAATGCATTTCAACCCTGCGGGATGGAGATTAACACCAGAGCTCCTCAGATTAAATAATAAAACACTGCATGGACTCCACAGTTTGACAGGTCCCTGTTATCCTAGTGTAATATGAAAAACATCTGTTTACATTTAAATTGAAGACATGTTTGCATTGACTTAGTTACCAACATGCTTTTGCTACAGACAAGCATACAATTTAGAAAGTTATGTAGAAGAAAAAGGGTGTGAACTACACAAATGCATTCAATGACCTAATATAAAAAATATATAAAAATAAAAAAGTAGTCCATATGAGTCATGTGCTAGACTGCTAGTCATCTGAAGTAATGCAGTATAGCGCTGTGATTCTTTAAAATTTCTCCAGAATAACAACATAGGGGTTTGGAGCAACATTAAAAGATAAATAAATGAAATTTCAAAGAAAAAGTATGAAAAAGTTGTTACATACATTTCTTTGATGTGCTGAATGCAAATGAATATATTTTGAAGAATGATTATACTAAATAATAAAATAAATAATACTTGTAGTGAATGGTGCCCCAGATCTATTGCTCAAAATATCGTTATTTGTGTTTAGCAGAATAAAGAAATGTATACAAGTTTGTAACAACTTGATGGTGAGTAAAGGATGACAGAATTTTTATTTTTCGGTGAACGATACCTTTTAAAGTCAGTAAATAATCACAGATATTGTATTTTAAATCAAACTACTACTTTTAAACAAATAAACAATGTGAACACAAAAAGTAAGTGTAAGCTATGCTCAAGTCTTAGTTTTTTTATACGCAAACCAGGCTAACACACAGTCATTCTCACAGTCTTGTGGAATGCCATGGAGCATGTGTGTGTGTGTGTGTGTGTGTGTGTGTGTGTGTGTGTGTGTGTGTGTGTGTGAGAGAGAGAGAGAGTTTGTGTGTACGAAAAAAACTGAAGATACAGAGCGACATACTGAGATAATGAAAAAGAGACAACTCTTCCAGACCCAGTCTCCTTCTGTTGCACAGTCCTGTTTGGAGCCAAACAGTCAAGAATGTGGGCTATCATTTCCTGCAGAGGGATGACGTTCATGGAAAGCAGAAAAAAGAAAACACTGAAGGGAAAAAAGCCCTCGCCAAAGGGAGGCTTAGTGGTGTCAGACTCAGGAAACAGAGTTTTCAGATTTGAGGGGTTAGACTGAATGTGTGGGGAGAAAGCACTAGAGCTTCCCCAGTGTGTGTGTGTGTGTGTGAGGCAGAGAGCTGGCAGCTGCTGTGGTAGGGCGAGACTGGGCAGGCTCCGGTGCTCAGGCCCCAGGGAAGCGCCAAGCTGCCAAAGTGCCCTGGCAGAGGCCCGGGATGGGTCCACGGGAACAGAAGAGCCTCTTTGTGCTCACCTTGCCAGCAGAAACCCTGTGCTCTATGCTCGAATCAGGTCTACTTTGCTCTGCTGTGCTTAGCGTACAATACACCAGCGACAGCTCACCACTAGCAACAAAGCCACAAATCAGAACCAGAGTCTTGAAACTAGAGAGACACTGACTGTTCTCTTGAGACTTTCAACGCAAACGCAAAGGGATGCTTTTAACATCTTTCTGCAATGCTCTGCATGATGGAGAAAGACTTGCATTCTCCATTCTGGATCTTGAGTGTTTGTTTTTGGCAAGAACGGCTTTTGAGGTGAGAACCGTCTACCCACGTCTCCTTCAGCGGGCAACTTCGGAGTCAGCTGTCTAACAACGTTTCTCAGCTCATTAAATGAAATCCCACAGCCCGCACAGAAGAATTTAAATGAGAACATGCGTTTGATGTGTGGGACGGCTCGTCCCCCCCTTCTGGTCCTGCATATGTGGTATGGTCAGGAAGAAACTGGGTGGTAAACGCCTTGTTTAAGGCACTGACGGGTGAAGGTCTCTCGGGCCGACCTTGGGGAACTTAGCTGAAACTGTATATGTGTAAATCCATTGCAAATCCCCAAGACCTTTTTCCCCCTCACAGCCCGACTCCCTCAAGAAACTGGATCACTGCAGTGTTTACAAGACCTCATGATTCATTTGGGATAAGGGGTCTTGACAAGGCAGGACCTGGGTCACGATTCGAAAAGATTGTAACCTAAAACCAAGGTGAAAAAAGTTGGCTCAAAGTGGTTTAATGAGGACACGAGGTAACTTGCATGAAATAATTGGGCTTTATCTGCGTTTTCTGCGTTCCTTTTGAATACTGGACAGAGGGGTTTAAAATTGGATTTAGGGTGGTATGTGATTGAATGGCTTTTGTAACTTGAAGAAGATAACTGGAATCAAGTTAATATTGTTAAAATCGAATGAAATAAATGAATTCATTCTGTTCCCTATTCTTCCTCTATTTATTTGTTTCATGCTAACAATAAAGGACAAGGGTTTTGTTTGCATGGTGCTGTCTTTTGTATACACTGCCATTATGCCTTACAGACCCTGTTTATGAGCAACACAGCTAAACACCTTTTTGATATCAGGCTGCTTTTGCTGGACTGCATTCCCTGTCGGCGTGTTATTTGATTATCTGTTACTCGCACGAAACCACAGGGTCGAAACAATCACAAGCTCATAAACTTGCTGATCGGGTTTGTACATGAAATCACATCCACATGGCCACTCGATAATGATAAAATTAGTGATAATCAATACAAGGCTTTATGGGATGTTGCAGAACTTACCCACTTGGCACCTGAACATGAATTGGTTTAAAGAGTCGGGATGGGAAAAACCGAGATCCAGTTATGGAAAAGAGTGTTTACAAGAGCAGCTAGTGCATTTGAGGGGAGCATCTTCACCCGGTTCAAACCCCTGCACCCCCCCAACCCCTCTCACTCTCTGTGTTGGGTTTTTAAGGGATTTGCCTCCTGAATCCCTCAAATCAACAGAGGATAGATGCCCATTGTGTTTAATCAAAGCACTTCCTTCCCATAATCCTTCAATTCTAACTGGAAGAATGGAAATGTGAAGAGGAATGCCATGGATGTAGCCCACATTATACAGTCCCATTAGGATTTCACCTAGAGGCACTGCCAGGGCCGAGTCCTTATGTGTTGATATTTCATTTATCTCTTCTTTCTTACTTTGATTTGTGTGTATTGGCCTGCGTTTGTGTGCCGTTGTTGGCATTGCTGACACGCTCAGTTCTGGATAGGTGTCGGCTTCCCAATCATGTTTACATTGGAGGAGAATAATTGACTTGTCACCTGTAGAAACCTGCTTATGGGTTTAAATCCACAGACATGTTTGGCAGCGTAGGTGCATACTGTTTATGCCCCTGTCAGGTGAAAGCAGAAAAACGTGTTGGAGTTGACTCGCAGTAATCCTGTTCGGTCTAGTAATCGAGTTAATCCTCGGGGACTTACCCTGTTTGCACTTTCTCCCATAAATCCCCGGGGCAGTGCACCCACCTGACACCTAGATATTCTAGTCTGCTTTTATTGGGCTTAACACAGCTCTGTACAGGGGTTAAGAGCAAGCTGTTCGGTTGACTAAATGAATGTGGAGTTCTTTCTGTTCGGACAAGAGCACCCTGGATCCCTTGTCAACGCAAGCCCCTGAGATTCGATGCTGAGACAGTATGTCATCGGAATACTGAAGGCACATGAGAAAACAAAGAAAGTGGAGTGGTTTAGGTTCACACGACATGGACTCTTGGTGGATCATTCATCCTTTACTCTGGACCACAAGCCTGGGCCGGGATCCAACCAGATCTCAGCCAAGCCCTTTCCACTGGCCTGTATTATTCCTGAGGGAAAGGTATCTAAGCCTTCCCGACTACACAGTTTCCCAATGCCTTTCTACTTGAGTGGGTGGCCCCTGACTGCCCCGGCTCCTGGTCTTACAGTGACAGAGGCTGCTCTCTGCTCTGGAGATGGTGAAATCGAATCCTGCGGTCGGAGACAGCAGCGAAGGATCAGAGACCATAGAGAGAAGATTAAAGATCCATCTCATATTTTCCCCTGATGCGCATTGAATAAGCATTGTAATCCACAGAATCAAATGCTTCCAATGTGCCCCTCTCGGGTCATGATATCTCGCATGTGACATTTAGCTTTTTAAAAACGTTTTCCCATCTCATATCAAATACTGACAGTAAAGCCTTGAACAGAATACGATGTGTAGTCTACGCTGAATGCCTTTCAATGACACTACCTTGGATCTCATGCATTTCAGCTTGAATTGCACACAGATGTAAACCAATACTTCTGTATATGATGTGTAAATTGATATTGATGATCAAAGTAAACAATGTGACCCTTCGTATGAGGCTTTGATTTGAACCTTTTGAAAAGAGCCCAAACCAATTAATGGAGTTTGAAGTTGAATCCCAGGAGCTTCATTAGAGCGATTCTGAAGGCAGCTGCCATCTCTCTCCTCTGGTTTCCTATCAACCCCATCCAACACTTTCGGTTCATAATTCGCAACCCAATCATTCCTAAGTTGTAGTTTGGGTGTAATTTTGAATCGATCAGGCTAAGATGTGAAAGCTTGGATGTTTGGTGCCCACAGTGATTGATAAATGATGTTGCATACTTGACCTGCAACAAAACCCAGAAGTTTATTCATGAAATGTGACAAGGACAAATGTCCTTCTTCCTGTGAAAGATAAAAGATAGGTGCCAGTCCGACAGTGGTAGTTTAGGAGAGGAACAAGTTTACTGGATAATCACAAACAGGAAGAGGCCATTAAGACAGCAGAGCATTGTAGGAAGTGTGCTAGCTGTTTGTGTCAATTGAGATAAAGGTTTTGAGCTAAAAAATCAACATATCGAGTCATCAACAAAGCTTGTTTGTTGTTCCTGTAGCTCCCAAACCTAATTTTCCGGCACCGCGTTTCGCATCTGGTTATGTCAGCCTCTATGGGTTTTTGGTGAGCTTTTGGGAAGATATGCAGTTTATGGCAGAGAGAAAATGTATTTGTAAAATTCAAATTTTCTCACAAAGGTACTGGTATGACAAAGAGCACATATCTATGAGTTACATTTATTTTGATGGTGCTTTTTGTCAGCCCCTGGTCATTATGTATGATCATTGTAGAGAATAAATATATAAATATAAAAGTTTCGAAGGACATTTACACGTGTCCGAAGCTTCTACAAAGCTTTATAAGGATTTTTTTATCCGTATGTGTTCCCTAGGTTTCAACCCATGACCTTTAGTGCTGCTATCATAATGCTCAGATAGCACTGAGCTATACTTTAACATTAATTATTCCTCGAATTTCATTTTTTTACTCTCAAATGAGTTTTGGGCTATCTTTTATTTTAAAGTATCTTTTTCCATCACCCTTCAGAAGCATCAAAGGAACCCTTCAGTTACACACACACTTATGAAAAGCGGCACAGCTTAAGCAAAGTCGGCGTCCATTTCGTCAGTTTCCCTTTTTTCCACCAGCAACAGGATCAGCCGTAAATGCTCTCCTTCCAAGAGTGTGCACTGCTTTTCTTTTACACAGATTGACTCTCTCTCTCTCTCTCTCTCTCTCCCTAGTTGTGGGCCCTAAAAATGGTGGAAGTCCTTTCTCAGCCATTGGTTCCTAACCCAGATCAAATGTTAGGCTTTAAAAAGCTAAAGTCTGATGTGGATGAGCAACTGCCCATAAAACACTTTAATCCCTAATGCTGTAATGTATTTAATTTCACACTCTCTGATGCTGTTGGCCTTTTTTAGGATTACCGACGGTGGGGGCTGGGGTTAGGGTCCAGGACAGAAAGCCTAGGGTATAAGACTAAAGCCCTTCCAATGCAAAAGACGATAAAACAGTCAACCATACTGTAGATGCGTATCCACTCGACTGTTTGGATGCCTGAATGTAGATTGGAGCAGAGGGTTTTAAAGAGCAGGGGAATGCAATGATATCTGCATTGTCCTTAACCCTGCTTGAGAGACCTCGGCAAATCCCATTGTATGCGTGTTACTATGGAGCTTCATAAAGTTGAAGACCAATATAGTTGTGCCTTTATTAGATGAGGATCTGCACGGGCGGATGGGATATTGGATGCAATAATTCCCTGCTAGGAGAGCACACATAGCCTCTTTTATATCGCCCTCTAATATCCAATTTACGGGCGAAAGGACTTCAGCCAACTGAGCCTACTGGAGTTAAAATGCAAAGTGTTCAGCGTGAGATGGAATTAAGGCCAAGTTTTCCTCTCAACACTTTTAAGGTTTAAAAAATAGCTCTGTTCATATGTCAGAAAGATGCAATTGAAAACAACAACTAACAATCGTAGAGATTAAAACTTGTAATTTGGTCAACGGTTTAGAGCTATGTTTCATTATAAAGTGCATTATACATTTTCTCAGTGGTGAAGTTAGGTTTGTTAGATGTTAACAGTTTCCTAAAATCCCATTATCTGAGTTAGCAAAAAAGCTTTAAAATAAATTTGCTCTCCTCTTCTTAACAAAAATGAACAGGCCTCCAACTATTTAGTTAAATCCTTTTGAGGTATTGTATGCAAGTGCTTTATTCACCCTGATCTTTGTTTAGTTCCTCTGAGTGGTTTGCTTCATGCACACACACACACACACACGGGCGCGCGCGCTCTCTCTCTTTCTCCTCTGCTCTACTTCTCCCATGAACCCTGATACAATCACTGCCAGGGGATGTATTTACTCATAACAAGAGCTTAGCTGCAACCCTGTAAATAAGAATATATGGTGATTTATACGCTGAGCAGGAAGGATTGTGTTACCCTGCTGGTTTAAACATTTTACACTTTGATAAACCAGCCTGGTCTCACTGTTAATGCGTAGTATTACTAGATAACTTTAAAAAACATTTTGTATGTTTAAATACATGCTGAAGCGTACAATGTAGACATATTTGCAACATTTCATCGTAGCATTATTACGTTTTTACAGCTACCAAAATTAAAACATTTACAAGTCTTTCATACCATAAAGATTGCTGTATATTTTCCCTTTAACCATTTTATTGATAATGTTACCACCCTAACCCTACCCCAAACCCTTTTTATACAAATGTTTTAAAAATATATAATGTTTTATTTTTATATTATGCAATGTAATGGACAGAAATGTGTTGGTGAATTTTAGTAACAATAATAACAATATAGCATTAAAAGATATTTTATGCCGCTAATACAGTCCTACACAAAACAGTTTATTAAAATCATGTACTGTTAGAAATAAAAAGCAGTTTCACAATAAATGATAATAATGTATGCTTTTTCAAAAGTTCAATTTTTTCAATTTTATTTATATATCGCTTTTCACAATTGGTAATTGTTTCAAAGCAGCTTTATAGAAGCAGTGAAAAGCACACAAAATCGTCAGATAGCACAACACAATACACGATAGCATAAGCAGCTAAATTTGCTGCGGCTATGAATCAACATTATAAGCGAGCGTATTACGAATGTAACGTATAGAAGAGGGTGCTAAGTTAAGCCCAAGAAGGCTGCCTCCCCGGGTTGAAAAACCCCCTAGGAGAAAAAAGTAGTTAAAATGACGATGTGCTGCAGTCGTGGTCCTCTCTGGAGTTTATGAAGTACAAAGAAATATTAAAGTTATTAATCCACCAGAACGTTAATCCAGCTTCTTTCTGTCAAGGCGCGCATTTCAAATTTCTAAAGTACATCAACTAAAAAAAACGACAATTATGTAAATCTGTGAAGTATCACGCATGAGCCAATGAGCGTTTGATATCAGTGCTGTAACGCAATGTGTTGTAAAGCTTCTTAAGGCTCAATATTTAAATTCAAATTAATAAAGAACGCAAAATTTGACGTTTACGGTCACTAATAAAAACTGGGATCAAGATCGCTGGACAGTGGCAGCTGGTTACTTCTCTTCCGAGGGGCGCAAATTCAAAATATTTGTTCATGCGTGTTGCTCGTCATTTCAAAATATGTGTTTGTTGCGTCATAATAACCATGTGCATAATGTCTCTTGTCAAAATATGGCCTACTGCACTAGCGTCGAAAGGATTTATGCTAAACGTGACATTCGTGTTCACAAAATACACGCAAGACACTCCCTTAACAGTAAACTCTGATTACGCATGAGATTATTCGAGTATCTGGCAAACACTAGTGTGTCTTTTATCATAAACCCTTTAGACGCCTCTGCAGCTGGCTCGTATTTTGACATCACATGTCATGCAAGTTTACATGACACGGCGAACATACATTTTGAAATGACAAGCCACACATATGATGGGCTAAATACATGTTGTGACGAGCTTCGCATCGTGCGCCCTCGAAAAAAAGTCACCGGCTGCCACTGTCGCTGGATAAAGGGCTGAATTAGGATCTGTTCCTTGCAATTGTATACATTTTAATGATGTGGATTACAGCGAATTAATAAAATACAAATCTTTTGTGAATTTATGTTGTGTTTTGGTGTAGTTATTGTTGCAAATAATCAACGTGTATTAGCCTAGTCCTGTCAACACGTCAATATTATACGTTTCAGTGTGTATGAAAACATAAGTAAATGTATGTGTATTACAACCACACTTTACATAAAAATGCACACGTATTCTCATGAGATCATGTTGGATAAACTAACCCGAGTCTTTCTGGCACTGTGGGTACCAAAGCCCCCGGTGTTGACCCAGCCCTGCTGCCTTTTGCCCTCTTAAGCAGGCAAAGCCAATCTGATAAGCATGCTTGCTGCTCCTGGCTTAAAAATGTTATTGGTGTTTCCTCTATAGTTTCTGGCTTGCAGTTATGCAAGAACACCCCTGAAAATGACCACGGGATCAGTTCTCTTAAAAGTTCACAAACAATAAAACACATCATGAGAACATTGATGTCACAAATCATACAATACAAAAGCTTGTAAATATGCTGCATTTATTATTTACTTTCCTCAGCAGAAAGGTTAATGAGAGTATGGAGAAGTCATAAAACAATCCTCAATCTTATTATGAGAGCATTTGTGCACGATGGCTTCATGGCCAGGAAACTGGAATGAAATACCGAGCTCTGTCAATAGGCGATCCATAATGACTGCGCTGTTAGACTTTTGCTTTAGAATAATTTAAAAGCTCAGTGATCAATAACTAATCTTGGCTATAGTCAGATGAAATGAAATAAAGTGGTAAATGATGTGGTACGCTGGCATGAGCTACGCTCACACCTTGTTTTGGACAAATCACTCATGACTTATTTCCAAGCCCAGACCGAATCTGCTTTCTGCTGGGTTTTTTACACTTTCTGCGTAGATTTAGTTGGAAAATCTGCTGGAAAAAAGATTGAAACAAAATTAAAATGAAGTTATGGGTAACACAAATCATTAAGGCTGGATTTACACTGCAAATCTTGGTGCCCAATTCTGATTTGTTGCCTGTATCCGATTTTTTGGACGACCCACGTACACCATCTTTTAAATGCGACTCGTATCTGATATCTGCATTTACACTACACACTGCTTACTGTTACTGAAAACAGCCTGATCTCATGGGAATTCCTACGTATTTTACGAGTTGGCTAATTCGTATAAGTTAGTACGAAGTAAATCGTACAAAAACATACAATTATTGAACAATAATAAAACCCTGCCCCTAACCCCAACGTTACGTGGGCGAAAGCAAATTATATAAAACAGACTTATGTGTGGTTATATGAATTAAAGGCGGGGTGCATGATCTCTGAAAGCAAATGCTGACATTTGAAAGCCCCCAAACAAACACGCCCCGACCCCCATAGACTCTGGACCTTCGTTTGATAGAACCTCCCCACACATACGCAACCCAGGCAACGATGTTGGTTAGTAGACACGCCCCTTACTGCTGATTGGCAACAAGTGTGTTTTGGTAGTCGGCCCGAAGTGTTTTTCAAAAATCATGCACCCCGCCTTTAATACGAATTAAAATATAATATGTTTTTTCGTGTACGTACGCCCACGGTCGAAAGCACAGCCTTGCAAAGCATACACTGTAAAAAGTGAAAAGTTGGATCAACTTAAAATTTAACTTTTTTAAATTTTTTAAGTTGATCCAACTTTATACTTTTACAATGTAGTTTATTTGATTCGTATGTGTACACAGACATTCAACCCATGCACATGCATATCCTGGACTGCATATTACATTCTCCTGTACACGTAACCTACGCGTAATAAGTAGGCACAGGGCCGGCGTCAGGGGGAGGCATTCGCGGGCCATGCCCCCCCCCCAATGAGGTTGTTGAGTCCCTACACAGCTTTTTTTTATATATAAAGAATAATTAAAATAAATTAAACATTGAATGTTTCATGATTTCTAATGTAGTAAAATGAGGAAAATATATTTGATATGTGCTTTTATTGATTAAAATGGACCGGTTCTGGTTGGTTGCATTGCGGCGTCTCATGCATCATTGGGTCTTTGGCATGTTGATGTGACTTGGTGCTGGCAGCGTGTTTTTTTGCACCGTTTTATGGATCGTGTAAAATATGATGGATATCAGAAAATTTTAAACGAATCAGCACCGCCTGCTCCATCTGACTTCATGCAAACACACCGGTTGGCGCAAACTCGGAGATTAGAGCCAACAAGGTCGAGGCGGATTTTCAAATCTACAGGACAATGTTTTAAGGAAGTTTAGTGTTCGCACATGCCGCTTTCAGCTTTTTTTTTAAAGGGAAGTTATGCATTGTTTTAATTTACGGAAACTTTAAAAGTGGTTATAGAACTTTAACAGCATATAATTGTCAATCTGTTTTTGTTGCAACGTGATTATATTAATATTAGTTTGTGATCTTCACTGTATACGAGAGATGAGCTGACAGTTTATACCAGTTGTATAAGTGTTCGCTTGCACTATTTGTTGTTTTTATGCCTTGTTTTTGCAAGTTATTGTTGCTGATTGCGTGCCCCCCGTCGGAAGTCGCGTGCCCCCCCTGTTAGTTATGGTCTGGCGCCAGCTCTGAGTAAGCACATTTACAAAAGTCCAGTGGGGTGCTTACACTGTGCACGTACTATTCTGATGACGAAATTCGCGTCAGATGCACTGTTTGTGGACCCTCGTGTATGCGTAAAAACTGAACTATACTTCTAGCTTTAGCCACCTTATGAAATACGTATGAATTCCCATAAGACTTGTTGGAAATAAACACAAAGATGTTTATTAAAGCACCAGTATTGGTGACCTGAAAGCTTAATCTTAATAGCCTAATTTCATGAACAAACAAGATAAGGATGTATCACAATTTGTGAAAGACTGCAAAATTTTATCAGGGTTGTGTGAGTACTGATGCCAGCAGAGTATCAAGTATAGCACCAGTTTGGACGTTTTAGACACGTAATGGAGTCCGGCTGCTTGCATTTATTGGTGCAGGCCCATCTGTAAATGTTTCTGGAGTTTTAGTGCGTAGTATTTAGTGGACACGCTCACAACTGCTTTAAAACAGACCAGTGCTTTGTGCAGTCACCCTGTGCCCTCTGTGACCTCTACCTGCACTGCAGCGCAAACAGAGAAGCAAAAACAGAGAAAAGATGAGAGAGAGAGAGAGAGAGAGAGAGAGAGAGAGAGAGAGAGAGGGGCAAGGGCACTGCTGGGGCGCTGTTAATTCTTCCATATCTAAGCCTCTTTGCTGAGGCTCTCTCTGTCTTCAAAGTCCGAGTCATTAAGGACTAATCCTATCACTCCACCTAATCTGAAGTCGTGGAGTCAGAGTCCAGCTTTCCCTAAAATGGCCTTTGTATGGAGCAAATAGACACGGGTTAACTTTTAGTCAAGAGCATCCCAGAGTGCACCTCTCCTCTCTTAAGCGAGCTCAGATCTTGAGGCTCAATCCTTCCAAAAACTTTAATGGAGTGCCATTAATGATTCTGCCCCTTCTCTTGCCTCTTCACCCCCCACTCCTGTGTGTCGTATGACTCTCGTAGGAATAAAGTCTCGCTCTGATAATGAAATATGCCAGGGTTGTTTTGCAGCATGCGTGGTTGTGAAGATGCAGCGACCTCTGACGTCTCCTGCCGTGGATTTTTGGCCAGGGTTTTAAAGCACAGTTGTCTGCTGGTTGAAACCGTTAAGAGTGCATTGCTGAAATAGTTGAAACCATTTGAATCTCAAGAGCACTGGAGGGAAGTGTTTATAAAGTGTCTTTCTGGGGCTTGTTAGCCAGTGGAGAGAGCGGTCTCGGCTCTGGTGAGCTGGACTGCTTTTGGCAGATATTTACACTACTTGAGAAGATGTGGCGCAATTAAACTCAGCCAAAACTTTTGTAAACATGTTGAGGTAGCCAGGAAATAAATGGTCAAGAAGTGATCCATGCAGATACTATCTTGCCTGGTAGGATGGAAAGGCATTTCGACCCCTACTATTCCTGCTGATGCATTTTAATACATTGTGCATTTTGTTTAATTGTTTTAGTAAATGTTTGAGTGCCACAGTTTAAAAATGTCTTTATTTATTGAAATGAAATTTCCTTAAGTCTGTCAAGAACATGTCTAGCCGACACAATCTCGTGGCTGTTGCAGTTTGTGCGTATTTTCTTATAATCGTACGTTTTGTATAAATACATTTGTATGAATTCATACAACTTAGCCAACTCGTATAATAAGTATGAATTCTTGTGAGATCAGGCTGGTCTGGCTCATATTTTATCCCAAAGTTAAAGGAAATAAACTACTTTCACTGTGAAAAGTTGGATCAACAAAAAAATTTAAATACTTACATTGGAAACACCTAAACAATAAAGGTTTCAACTTAAAATTTTCACTAAAACTAAGTTTTAAGTTTGACTTTTTTAGTTTTTTCCAATTGAAGTATTTTTTTCAAGTTGATTAAACTTTTTACAGTGTATAATAATTTGGTTATTACATTTATTTATTTATATACCTGTATATTTACATATTTGCATACAGAAACTTAAGCCTATTTTAGGACTACAGGTATTTGCATTGCATCTTTCATCACAGTCAATCATACACAGTAAAAAAGTTGGTTCGTTGGTTCAACTTAAAAAAGTAAGTAACCTGGTTGCCTTAATATTTTGACTCAAAAACTGTAAAAATATTGTCAACTAATATTTTTTAACTAAATTTTTTAAGGCAAACTGGAAACTTACTTTTTTAAGATGAAACAACACATTTGTATGCTTCCATTAAATTCTAGAAATGCTTGATCACAATCCAGTATGTAAACATATAAATAAAAGGACACCACAGTTAAGTAAGCAAATGTCGACAATCAAGTTTGTTTGATAAAAATGTACAAAACACAATCTTAAGTTTATTCAAACTAAACATATACACCCACACAGTAAAAAAAAATTGCTGCCTTAAAATTTTTTGTTAAATCAACTCAAATTTACAAGTCATGTCAACTTACAATTATTTATGTTGACAAGAGATGAGTTGGTACAACTTATAAAATGAAGTTGACTTTTTTTCAAGTTATAACAACTCATCTCTAGTCAAGATAAAAAATAGTAAATTGAAATTACTTGTAAATCTGAGTTGATTCAACAAAATATTTTAAGGCAGCAAAGTATTTTTTACAGTGCAAGACTAAAACGGCATATAATATTTTGATGTATATTTAACCATTTAAGTTAAAAGCTGTTGAGAAAATTAAAACTATAACATAAAAAATGTATTCAGTTGGTTTCACCTAAAAAATTTAAGTTATTTCATTTAAAGTGTTTTTCACTTAAATATGTAAGTTGAAACAACTTAACTTTTTAGGTGTTACCAATTTAAGTAATTTTTTAAGTCGATGCCACTTTTCACTTTTTACAGTGTACTTTGATTTTCTTTGCTTAATTTATGAACAACTGAAGTCAGTCGATATTCACAAATAAACTGGGGCCAACTATGATTTGGAATAAAAAATAAATGAATCAAAATATAAGAAATGTGTGTATATTTCAATTATTGTGCATATACACTACAGCTGCAGTACAGTTTTATATTTTAAAATGCTACACATTTTTTCCTGGTCTTATCAAACATTTGCATGCACAGATGTTTTCACGCAAACATGCGTGCTCGCATATCCATAGACGCGCACCCATTCCAGATGATAAAGGCTAGTCTCCGTCTTTCTGCTCTTGTCGTCATCGGAGAACCAAATGTAAACCATGTGTTGTTTAAGTGTAATTATGGTGCTGTAAAGCAACAGAACAACACGAGTGTAGTTTTACTGTGCCGTAAATGCAGGTATGAGTCTTTATCAAGGGATCTCAAGTTGCAGGGATGATGGTCTGGGAACTATGATCCTGCCCATGGAGACAGAAACGGTTCTCACTGCGGCTCCAGAGCCCCCACCCGCGCCAGGCACTACGCCAACACCGAAGGGTCAGGGGTCAGTCTCTAAAATGTTTATGCTCCGGCCCGTGATTTTCAACTCTCCTCGCTATTTTGGTAGGAGCCCCAAATTTCAAAATGACTTCAAATGTGTATTTTTGTTGTCACAGGCTGGAACTTTGAGAGATTGCCGGGGTGTGTTTATGAACACTGTCTACGATGGTCAAGATCAACGGCAACTCTTGTCGTAGTGAATCGGGCAGTTATGGGGAAACTGTTGAACATAATGGAGGTTATATTTGATTTTACTGCATTATAAAATCAACCATTGCTAATGACTTTTTTATTTTACAAAAACAAATCTGCTGCCAGTAAAACTCTACTTTTGTAAGATAATATTTTATAAAACATACGTACCGTACATTCATGACAAAATAAAAACCTGACAAGCTTAATATTTGTCATTCACACTAAAATTGTATTTCTAGTGCTTATATTTCGGTGACTATAACTTTGAATGAAATAAATATCATAGATGTGTCAACAAAGCCACTTAGGATATGCATACACAATCGTTCTTGTAAAACAACGCAATCACGATTCAGGGGCGTAAAACTTTGACAGCTTGTTATCTCTCAGTGACAGACCCCAAATCAGCGCCTCTTACCATCCCAATGTAAATCAGCGGCGTAAAATAAGCAGCGGCTAAATCAGTCAGAGACAGAGAGGCTCTTTGTTGCACGGTGCAGATTAATATCTTAAGCGTGTACCATTGTTCAGAGTTATGTCACCAGTGGCCGTAATGATATCTTAAATTAATGAAGTGATGAAAGTGGTGCGGGAGAGGCCCGTGATTTACAGGATTGCTTTTAGCTGATGCACACTACCATCACTGGAGATAAATCAAGCTCTGGGAGCCGTAGGGGGAAATGAATGGATCTGCACACGGCTTTACAGTTCAATTAGTGAGGCGCAAGGACGCCGGCGCGGTGTAATTCTCCCGGCCAGGTGTTAAGATGAAAGGAGAGGAAAATTGAAGAATGTATTTTCTGGTGATGAGAGAACATCTTAGGTCTTTGCTTGAGTTAACATCTGAGCGTTGTGCGGTCTAAATTGAATTTTTTTCATATAATAGATGTGGCACTAAGCCAGATTCAGTCATTTCAAGGTGAAGCGTGTATTTGCCGGGTAAAAATAATGATGGTTTTCCAACAAGTTTCCAAAACGCTCCTTTAATAGTGATCGTTGGTTGAGTCAGTGCTGTTATGTTGTCAGAATACAGCAAATGTTGAAAACAAATGCTTATCTGTGGTGACTGGACATAGAAATCTTCGGCCACCAACAGCTTTGTTGTTTAAGCCAAATTTTAATGACATTTTATTTTTTGCTTTCTTTAAATGAATAGTCCATTTTCTTAAAAGAAAAATCCAGATAATTTACTCGCCACCATGTCATCCAAAATGTTGATGTCTTTCTTTGTTCAGTCCAGAAGAAATTATGTTTTTTGAAAAAAACATTGCAGGATTTTTCTCATTTTAATGGAATTTAATGGACACCAATACTTAACACTTAACTCAACACGTAAAAGTTTATTTCAACAGAGTTTCAAAGGACTATAAACGATGCCAAACGAGGCATAAGGGTCTTACCTAGCAAAACGATTGCCTCCGGTCCTGAAAGCGTCATCGTGACCTCACGCACTACGTCATGACGTCAAGAGGTAACAGAGGACGAACTCGAAACTCCGCCCCAGTGTTTACAAGTGTGTTGAGTTGTTGTATGTCAAATGATACTAATTAATGTCTTTGTGTCAGTTTATTGTTTACAATGGTCCGCAAATGTGCGTTTTATATATGTAACACGTGACCTCCCTACATCACTACGCATTTACATTAGGTCGCGCTGGACCGGACCTAGACGAAAAGTTGTGGTTTAAAAGTGCATATTTTTTATTTTTCTTGTCAAAAATGACAATCGTTTCGCTAGATAAGACCCTTATGCCTCGTTTGAGATTGTTATATCCTTTGAAACTCAGTTGAAAAAACTGTTACATGTTGAGTTAAGTGTTAAGTGTTGGTGTCCATTAAAGTCCATTAAAATGAGAAAAATACTGCAGTGTTTTCCTCAAAAAACTTCTTCTGGACTGAACAAAGAAAGACATCAACATTTTGGATGGCGTGGTGGTGGGTAGATTGTTTGGATTTTTCTTTTAAGAAAATGGACTATTCCTTTAAGATAAAAACAGAAAATAGAGGAAATATATATACACAAAATTTTCAGCACAAAATGTCTTCTTCAAGTAGAAGTGTGACCTCTCTTGGCATTAAACACATTTTGAACTCTTTTGATGAGCCGGATGTCATTCAATTAGAGTTAAAAGTTAGGATTTCATTTCATTTAGGTTTAATAGGGCTTACAGGTTCCTGTTATTGATCAAGTTTAAGAGTAGATCAGACTATATACTTTACACTTTATCATAACATTTTATACTGTATTATCTGCTTGTATTCAAATGAAAAGACTGAGAAATAATTATATATGCTTATTATTGCAAAAACAACAAATCTAATTGTGGCGTGGTGGCCTAAGACTTTTGCAGAGTAGTGTTTTTCAGCATTTTAACTCACAAAATCAAACATATCATATTTAAAGGATTATTCAATATGATATGAAAGAATAAAGAAAATGGACTAATCCTTTAAACTTGTGTAACAACACAGACTGTATTAAAGAGAAGAGGAATCCCAGTTAGTCCTGATTACTTCCAAGTCGAAATGGCTCCCTAATAAACTGTATGACCTTCATATGCCCCGACCTTCCTTTTACTCTGTTTAAGAGGTAGGCTTAGGTAACTGCTAAGGTAACCGATGCCACTTTCTCAGAAAATCAATAATTAAATTCGGGCGTACGTGGACCGCTGGCCTGCATCTGAACTGGAGTTTTGTTTTCCATCCCCACCCCCCTTGAAAGTGGTCCAGCAGTCTCGTTTCAGATTACTTTAGGCCATGTCAAATCATATAAACTAAACTCGAAAGTTTTCATTCTTCGTTAGTACTTTACTGTAAATTGCAATGACACAATGGGTGTATGGGAATTAACCAAAAATGTTAAATCAAAACAATCAGAAATCTTATGATGTTGCCTGTTTAGCTTTGCGCACATTATGTCAATCATCTAGAGATGCATTCTGGGATGCATCCTAAACTATATTGAAGGAAGGAGTTCATGTGTGCTGAACATTTGCTGGCTTTCACCATCCAGTCCAGTCCTTTGAATTAAAATCGTATACATTTATATATAGTGTAATTCGTAAAATCATTATTTACACTGTTAGACTTGTTATTGTATGCACTGTAAAAAAATTCCGTAGAAATTGCAGCTGGGTTGTCGATAACTTACCGTAGATTTAAATTTATGTTTTTAACTGGCAACATTTTGTTCAAAGTTAAATGAACATTAAACATTTACAAGCCCTTGTCTTTACAGAGTAAAACAAAACAAAAAACAGCATCAAGCAAAACATTCTGGGAAACAAAATCTGAAGAAAAAACAGAAAAAGGTTGATGATCATTTCTGGTTCCCAGAATGCTTTGGATGAGGCTGTTATTGTATAGTTTTATTCTGTAAAGATAAAGACTTGTTAATATTTAAAATTTATTTAACTTTGAACAAACTCTTGCCAGTGAATAACATAAATTTAAATCTACGGTAAATTACCAGCAACCTAGCTGCAATAACATTGTAATTTCAACTGAATTTTTTTACAGTGTGTGGTAACTCTCTGGCCAGTATGATGCCTTTACCGCAGTTCCATTTTACAGTATAATATCCTTACTGTAACCTAGTTTTAAAAAAAATATTGCCTTGAAGGGAAATTAAACCCAGGTCACCTGTGTCATAGGTCCGTAAAACTACCACAGTGCCACAGAGTCACTTAATAAAAGTCACAAAACAAAAAAAATGTTTTTAATTCTTCTTCTTCAAGAAGATACTATATCGTCTTCAAATCTGACGGTCAAGCATTTATCCATAATCCCTTTCTTGTTTCTATCTACAATTCTCAATAAATTATTTACACTGCTGAAAAAAAATCACAATTTGAAATTTGCTTCACTGCTAAAAGCATAACAAATAAAATGTATTTTATTTCATAGATACATTTTATTTTTCCATTTTATATGCTTTTATAACACTGTTTTATTCAACTACAGTAGCACAACTGCTGTTGTTTTACAGCAGTCTACCGCAAATTCAAAACAAACAGTAAATCACTGTAAATTAAATGTTAATACCCATTATGCAATGCATATTACAGTAATAAACTGTAAAAGAAAATGATGGTATTTTACTGGGCATTTTGTGGTAAGTAACTGTAGAAATTACAGTTAAGTCTAACAGTGTAGGATAATAAGAAACTCTGGGAATGTACCTGCATGCATGCTTTTTCACGTGATAATGTTGCAATTATACATTGTTATAACATCAATTCTTAGCTGTCTATTTGCTGTATATGTTTTAAAGGTGTTGCAGTGTCGTAGTTATCACCTAATGTGTGTTTTTTTTATTGAGCTGTTAACTCATTTAACGGGGTGCTGCATGTGACGGTGGTGTAAACTTTGCTCTCATCCAGCACCTTGGTGCAAAACCACATTCCCTGTGGCCCAGCTCTGCACTCCCATTCCCATACCATTTGTTCACAGATGCGATCCCACTTTCCCGTGGCACGAAAGGTTGAGAATTCCTTTGCTGGTAAACCCTGTTTGCGTGAGCTGTTTTGCATTTGAAAAAATCTCCTACCGTTATTTAGATCTCTTCTGTGAAATGTAGCACATACTTTCATTCAAAAGTTGAATTCTGTTTATTTAAATACGATAAATTGTTGTAAATCTGATTGGAGATTATCACACACGTGGCTAGCGATGGCCAAGCAAACGCTTGCCGGCCTGTTTGGCCTTGAAGCACCTCTCTTTCTTTCTGGTTTAAGTTTCCTTTAGGGACTCCGTGAGACCCACAGCGTCAGACCCCATTCAGTCTATTGTTAATGGAGAGCGTCTACAATCAAAGTGTGGAGTGTTTGGGTCAGGAGCCTTAGTGATTGTGGCCTACCCCAGGGCAAAAGCACGGCCCCTGGGGACACAAGCCCAGCAACCTCCTTTACATCGTAGGGCTATGAGGTCCAGCCTGGGGACTCGAGGGCTTCATGAGCTAATGAGCAACTCCAAAAATATTTTCTTGATTGATTGTGCGGTTGACTTGAAGGTTACTTATTTCTCTTTGTGATCCACAGGGCAGCTTTAATTGTTTTACTATTAAACTAAATTTGGGGTTGTAAGTTACATTGATATTTTCACTTGTATGACTTGGTGATCTAGATGTTGGGATTAGATAAAGTCATGTTCGTACCTCCTGCAGTATGCATCAATCCAGCAGTAAATATTAAAATTGTTAGCTTAAAGCCAAAAAGCGGCATGTATGCTAGTTTTTAAAAGCTGAACAAAAACCCAACATTTTCTTTAAAAAAATTTGTTGGTTAATCCTAGGACTATATTAACAAATATAAACAGGTTAATTAAGTGAAGACCGTTTTTATATCACCAGACAAACCAGTCCATGCTCACATTTTACCTGGGATAGGATTAGGGGACTGTATATCCCATTAGTGCAGTATGCAAAATAACATCTCTGAATGTGAGAAGGAAGGCGTGATGAAGTAGTACATGAAGTCTGCTGGTCCTAATTTTGAGACACCCCCTTGGCGTGTAAGGACGGGGCAGCTCTTAAGAGTTCATTAGGGTGTGCTGGCACGCTGAGCCCAGACCCAGCTCTCCGTGTCCTTGCAAGAATATATGGGGCTTCACACGTCCTCCGCTCTTTCGCTCCATTGCTGTCTCCAACCTCCGCCGTATCACCCCCACTCCATTTCTTCCTCTTCTCCCAGTCTCTCAAAGGTGCTGATCAATTCACAGCCTCCTCCTGAGGTGTGAGACTCATCCCTGCACCTTGTGATTGGCTCAGGCGCACAAACCCTCTGCCGCTCGCTTTTCTTCGCTCTTTACCCCTATCACTAGCTCTCATCCAGGGCAGCGGCCTGCTCTTTTCACCTCTGGGCTGCCAGCCGGTGCTCCGTACACCGCAAAATCGGCCAGGGTTCGGTCAAATGAAATCACAGTAATCAAACTCTCCCCCTCTCCCTCTCACTTTCTCCCCCTCTCTCGTGGCTCTGAGCCCATTAGCACACCTGAAATAATAACTCAAGTGACAAATGTTTTGGCACTTATAGCTGATAGACCAAGAGAAAGGGTGGGAGAGAGCACACCTTGCTCTTAGAGATTTAGACACGGTATTTTCCAATCCCAAATGCGTCAACACTGAAAACTGACAAATTCAGGAATAATCTTGAATGTGAAAATTGTAAAGCCTGATGTTAATAAAAAAAGAAACAGATTTGGGGACAGTATTTTTCTTCTTTAGTTTTTTTAATAAAATCTTTCAGACATTTACAGTGAATTCACATCAGTTTTATTGATCTCATTGACACAAGACACATGCTTCATTATGCTTCATTATGCTTTACTGCCAAGCCTTTGTAATTGCATAAAAAGGTGTGAAATGCATTTTTTAAAGTAAAATTAAATAATGAACCATAATAAATACAAGTATAGTTGTTTTAACAAATAAAACAGTAAATAATTTAAATTACATTTAGTTTATAGTTTTATCATGCTTTTAAAATATTGTTAAAATGCTTCATAAAATGTTTGTTTTCTTAACATTCTTAATCAATTTAGGCGCTATGGCCGAAAAATAAAAGGCAAAACTGAAAGAGGTCAACGGGCATTTTTTAGATTTATTTATTTATTTAGATTTAAAACTTCTAGAAATAAAAATGTCTAGATTTTAATATTTTAACGATATTGACATCTAACTAAACTTGTAGTTTTAATTATTTATTAGTAAATACACGGTATCCGACACGACATAATTAAATAATAATATCAGTGTAACATAATTGGTTATTTTAACAATTATTTTAAAGTAAAGCCGCATTGATGCTGTAATTCGCCTATTTTGTACATTTTATAAAAGTAGTTACGGCTCTCATTAAAACATAAAGAAGGAAAATTCTGTATGTATCCAGTAGAAGGCGCACATGATCAAGCATACAGGTCACTGAAAGTCTTCACATATGAAAATATGTTTTTTTTCAGTAGTTTACATTATTTTAAATGCAATAGACCTGCATTGAGTTACTTGCTTAATAATGTTTTTTTGCAAATTAAATAAAAATAAAACAAAATAATAACAAGTAACAAAATAAAGGCAAACAAAATAAAATCACAAAGTGAAATCAAACGTACGTTGTTTTTTTTTTATTAAGATTATATTGTGCAAAAATTAGTAGTAGTAAAACAAATTACTCATTGTCAAAATAGCGCTTTATTTTTACCGATTTAACTAATAACAATCCAGTAAATTAAAACATTATTGTAACTTTACCTCTAGCATAATATTTATGTTAAGACGTCGTTTTAGTCTCCGATTAACTGTGATTATAAATTGACGGCCGCAATTAGATCCGTGGTTAATTTACGTAATCTTTATAATTTATCAGAAAAGTTTCTTGTTTAGTTTAGCAATGTCATACTATACATATATATATTCTTTGTCTTAAATTCATGATGCGTTTATAGTTCCAAGATCAATTTTAGCCTTTTAACTAAACCTTTTTATAACGTAATAACAAATATCCTAATAATTCTCTAATTTTATGTTATATAAGTGCAGAATAAAGACGCAGTAGACAACTGCACAGTTTAAGATAATGCAAACGTAAGTTGCTAAACGAATGTTTAAATATATATATAAACATTAAGTTACTTGATAAGTACTTTAAACATGTTAACAGAGCATTATATCCACGCAGTTGCTAGATCAAGAAAAGTTAATAGCGTACTGTGTTATCCCAGTGCGTCTTACCCATTCCCGATAGTCTTGTAAGTTTCAGGCAGTTGTCAGAGGTGGAGAAGGCAGGGTTCACTGCAGACTGGCCCCTGTTTTGAGATTGCTGCGGGGGGATATAAAGGATGACCTCCGTTTGACTTCTTTAGCACAGCCGCTTGTTTCTTTCAATGGCAATTTTGGTAGAAAAAAAGATTCAAATGAATAACAAATATTGAATTGAAAAATTGTTAATATTCTTATAAACACCCAAATAATACATTTGGATATTTGAGACTTGAGTAAAACTAAAATTATTTTCTGTTTACACGGTTTGCCTTAAGAGACGAATTATTTTAGAGGCCGCTATAAATAGTTTAACATATTGTAGGCTAAACAGTGTACTCTATATTACTAATAACAATTTTTGAAAATTAAAATAATACCACAGACACACATTTGCAACATATAAACCATGCTGCGCAGTTCTACAAACGATGCACGTGCTGCAAAACAAATGCCTATTTTATCTTTAAATGCATCTATAAAGAATATGACTCACTCACGTTCTCATTTTATGTCGAGATGCTGGCATGTCTTTCTAAGCTCAATTTATCCGAAATGATGGTATTAACTCACTGATGCGTGTTGCAGTCTGCTGACCCTCACTAAAAGGCAACCTAAGCAGTGAAAGTCCATGCCCTCATTGTGCTGTATAACGTCCTTTTATAGATGCTAATTGAAGGAACTTAATTACTTTATAATGCTATTCTGGTACTGTGACAGCAGTTAAGCGTTTGGGTAAGCACGGCTTTCAAGTCATCCCGTTTGGTTCGCACATAATTGAGACAGACGCAAAACTAATGTTGAGATTACAAACATCATTAAAAACAATGCGTTAACTTCACAAATAAATATAGCATAATATATTGGTTACAAAATACACTCGTGTTTAAATGTTATTCGTTTATGTTCCGTCGGTAATATTAGTTTTTGATCAACACATTTTTTGTAACAGTATAGCAAGTATTTTCAAAGAAAGAACATAGCCCACTTACCATTTCGCGCATGCATGCACGTTTATCTGTATGTAAGGAGTTGGGTTAGTTATGTATCTGTTGCATGCATCCTCCTTTCATTTGTGTTTAAGTCCAAATCAGATCCCACACCCGTGCAGCGCGCACCCTTCGTTTGCCGAGCGCTTTGGGGATTTGATAGTAATTTCATGCCTGTAAATGTGCGCGACGGATCCTGCCGCTGCTTTTGCGCGGAAGCCGAGGGTTGTGTGATAAGACACTGATCCTTCCATTAATCGTTTCTGATCGATGACAGATGCACATCAGACACACTTCATACACCTTGTCCCCGGGTCGATTGTATTGCCCACAGTTGTGCAATGTATGTTTGAAGCAACTTATTCAGCTTTAATTTTAGTTTATGTGGGGTGTGTATTATATATGTATTATATGCTAACAGCATGTCTGTGAAAGTAGAAAGGTACTTTTAATTAGGGAGATGTTTCTTGAAATCGACCAGAACACAATATTCACTTCTCCAAATTGTCAGAACTAAAAGGAAAGCAATGGACATCACTTTACTGACTATTGGACCTTTAGGTAACTGTAATGCTTGGGAAAAGTTTAATTTACGCCTTGGAATTAACAGTAAGTTAGTAAGTTACTGTAATGGCCAAATTATGTTGGCACCTTGTAAAATAAAATCTTAAATTTGAACGTGTATTTAATATAGGTGACAATTATTCAATAAACAGTTTTTCATAATTAAAGAGTTCACACCTTGTATTTGTGTGTGTTCTGTGTGTTTCAGTAGAATAGAAAGAGGGTTTTTAACAAAACAATTCTAACATTTTCCTCCAGATTAAAATATTTTATTCCAGCTTTTCTTCATTTATGGCTGCGTATCGAGTGATAAATTAATGATTGATCATTCTTTTAACCAATAGACTGCGCGGTTCTATGTAGTACGCTTTCATTGGACACTGCACCAAACTCCTTAGATCCTACAGTAAGTGGATGAGTCCATTCTCAAACGACGGGGGTGTTTTGGCGCGTAGCGCGCAGCGCACACAACACTGCTGATGTGCAGCATATGCTGTCCCTAAATAAAGATGTTTTGCTGAATGATTCTGTGAAATGTTAGCGGTATAAACGTATGAAACATATCTCATAGTTGGTTGTTAGCGTTGCAAGGCTAGCGCGCAATACAGAAGTGTATAGGAAAACTTAATTACGCACCTTGGTTGAAGTTTCCAAGTTTGTTGGCTGTTGTAATTGATGTTTTCATGAACTCATTAATGAAGCTAAACAATAACGCAAACAATGATAAAATTGACATGATTCTAAACATTCCCAGCTACCTTCAGATAATTATTAGTCCATCCTCGTGTGGTTGTAAAGTTGAATGCATTGTTATTATGCGTAGTTACATTGTGTTTATATGTTTTATGTCATGTATAAATGTTCAACGCAGTCTGTCGTGCAGAAAATATGAAAAGCGTAATGTGATCTCTGCGTTATACTGTACCTCGAATCGCGGTACTGATGTGCGCTTTCCTGCGTCTGACAAATTTCACCCCCCACTCCCCTGCATTGGCAGGAACTTGATGTGGCCCATCCCATTGTGTAAGACGCGACCTGTTATGGCCACCACTACTTCCGGGTTTCAGCAGTCTGGTCCAGATTCAGTTGCTGAGCCGCGTTCAACACACACTCATTGTACACAAACGGGGAAAGGCAGATCGCAGCATCGATCGTGGCTCCTTTAAGAAAAACTAAGCCAGAATTATCAGCCCACCTCCTCTTGATCTCATTTAGAAGCTATTGCATAAAAAATCAACTCAGGAGACGAGAGTGATCAAAGAAACGAGAGAGAGCTTCATTTTTGTGCATTTGAGTAGTATTATCGTTAGGGGTGCTAACCAGTGGAAGCGCGCAGAGGATCATCATTCATTCAGCACTTTGACAAGCTCGCGTTTGATTGATTGACAGCCGGAGTGGCAAAAAGCCATGAGATTTGCTAGTTTTGTTTAAGGGGGTATTTTCATACTGCTGTGGAAAAGAAGATTTCGCTCGATCTTTGTCGCTGTCCAGGGGAAAGAAAGCGGAGGAGCTATCGCTGAACGCGTCTGGCTGAACTTGTGGTGAAGGACTGGCTTCATCGCTCGCTTGAAAGAAGCATTTGGATTTTTGGGGAAAACACATCCCACGTTTGGAATTTGCGTGTTTATTTCTTATTCACCCTGGCCTCGTAGGGGATTTATTTTTAATTCAAGGAAGACGAGGGAGTGTGGAGGGCGATGGCGCAGAGGTACGTATCCCGAAAAGTTTCTGCGACTCCGTATGTTGTTGAATGCAGTTGGAAATACTGAGACGTGGCCGATGACAGTCTCGCAGTCAAACGTTTTCTTTTGCTTGCCAGTTCAAAACGTTTCTTTCTTTTCCTTTATATATTATATTTGATCAAATCGCTCGCTGACATGCATGTCTATTTGAGTAGTGTCTGACTTGGAGTTTTGAGACTAACATTTTTGTTTAATTAAATACTCTTATATTAGTCATGACATGCCGTCATCCAAAAGTTAGACGGGAAGCAGTTTTATGCTTTTTACCACTTTTACTTTACGCACCAAATTTATTTAGCAACGTTTCTGATCTCTTATCAAAGCCGTAGCTACTTTTTTTTTTTAAAAAAGGTAAACTTTCACAACTTCCAAGATACTGTATTTTAACACATCGTGCAGAATATATCAATAGGCAGCAAATTCAACTGACCTTTAGTATTTCTGTCTTCGCTAGATAATAGTCTTTCTGCACCATTGCAATGAAACGTGAATGTGCAAGGGGACTTGTAAAGTTGACATTTACTGGTTGGCCACTTTTTCTTTGCTTTTGTAATCAAATGTAAACAACCAGAAACTAGATTTCATAGCAACCCACCGACCTTTTGCTTTTGATGGTGCAACTACAGCAGCACCCTGCTGTCTTGCTTGCACCTTGATAGTTTTAGAGTTTAAATGATAATTTCTTCTCATTACACTTTCCCTGCTATATTATGTCATCACAGTGATTATTGTCACCATAAATTATTTTAAAGAGACTGGCCAAAATGTTTGTTTTAACACGTGGGCTGTATGTGAATTTTTATTTAAATTAAATTAGAGTAAAACTGTGTGCATATTATAAATTTTGCATATATGTTAATAGTCTCCTAACAATCATAGTTTCCTAACAATATAATTTAACATGCTACTACATGCTTATATGATATTCCCTATAAGTTTGGGAAAATAAAGATACACTTAATGAAATGTGGCACAACAGCATACTTGACACTGTAGCTGTGTGATATTTCAAAGCTGTATCTCAATGTGAATGTGTCCGACGCTGTATTTAGTCTAACCAACTCCAGTCAGAATTTAAAAGCATATTATACTTTTTAACATTAAATAAATCGTGTATTTGCGCAGAACGTTAGAAGATCAACGCAGTTCGCATGCAAATGTAGCAATACTGTTTTCATTTTTGGAGAACTCATATTTTTAGTCGAAGGCCGAAATCTTTAGTACATCTACTCTCGATCTAGCTACTTCTAATAATTTATTTTGTTTAGGCTTTTTATTGATTTGTTCTGTGTGAGATTAAAGTGACAACATGGACATGTTGCCCTTCGTGTGTGTGCAGTACGAAGATATACCCCACTATGGGATGGACGGAGTAGGAATCCCGAGCACGATGTACGGAGACCCGCACGGCCCCAGATCCATGCAGGCTGTTCACCTGAATCACGGGCCGCAGCTTCACTCCCACCAGTACCCGCACACCGCCCACGCCAACGCCATGCCGCCCAGCATGGGCTCATCAGTCAATGACGCCCTAAAAAGAGATAAAGACGCCATTTACGGGTACGTGTGGATGGCCAAAACATATTTCATGATTTACTTTTTTAATAACACATTATTTGACCCGTGGTAAAAAAATAAGCACATGCTGAGAAGTTTAACTTCAGGCGGCTTGAATGATTCTTCTTTTTCTCTATATATTTTATCTACATTTATAATTGTGTTTAGTTTCAGGCTTGTTTTTATGTTTGTTTAGCCTTTCGTGTTATGAGACATAATATCTTCTCTGTAGTTTAAAAAATATTTAACATTATTTAACCTTTAAAACTTTTCTAATGAAATGTATAAATACTGTAGATCTAATTTCCCCCGTTAAACTTGCAGTACTTTCAATTAAACTTAGAAACTAAAATCTAATTGATTGTACATAAAGTTTATTCAAGTGTAAAATACTATACACTGTTTAGACAAAATGACACCGCCCTGGTGAAAATTATTCTAAAAACTTTTCTAGCGCTACACAGAATATATTCAACATGTGTGATGTGTTCATAAAATATGAAAATATATATCTTGATGTACTAGTTCCCTATTTTCCGCAGTTGTTTAAAAAATGCCTAGCATACAAAAACTGCTGGATCATAGTTTACATCAAAACGCAGTATATAAATGCTGTTGCCGATCAAAACAGCAATTTAGTAACAAAAGAAGGCCATAGAAGGTACTCTCATTTATTATGGATTAGATAAGTCCCTAAACATTTACACAAGAGATACACTGAGTAAGTGAACCGTGGGTAAATTGCATGTTTGGCCTAGACTGAACATGAGCAATTCTAAGTTGAGCTAAACTCATAGCCCACTGACGGTTGTTTTTACTAATATGTACTAAATAACAATTTGCATATTAAACAATATTAAGCGCAACTAATAAAGATGAACGGCGTAAAGTATGTATTAAGTATTCCTTAACCATATTATCGAGG
This sequence comes from Misgurnus anguillicaudatus, assembly GCF_027580225.2. Lineage (NCBI taxonomy): Eukaryota > Metazoa > Chordata > Actinopteri > Cypriniformes > Cobitidae > Misgurnus > Misgurnus anguillicaudatus. The sequence goes on from NC_073347.2 coordinate 7,247,620, forward strand.
CGCTAATGATTTTTTACATTAAGTCAAATATGTTAATTAAATATGAACTTTTGTTATAACGTGTTTATAACCGACCATGAGTAGTTTATTGCTATGTGTTAATTAAAATTTTCATCTGTCGTTTATGTTTTTATTCCAGGCACCCTCTGTTCCCACTTCTAGCACTGATTTTTGAGAAATGTGAATTAGCCACTTGCACACCTAGAGAGCCCGGTGTGGCTGGAGGCGATGTGTGTTCGTCAGAGTCTTTCAATGAGGATATAGCAGTGTTTGCAAAACAGGTCAGAGAGTTTTATTGCGTAGAAAGTTTTTGCATAGTTTTACTGCTGCATTGTTTTTGCGTTGACGTTGTACGTTTATATCATAAAAATGCTTTACTTAGTGTATTTAAATAACTTGTTTTATTTTTTCTCCTGACAACTTGGAATTATTTACACGCATATGATCTCAGATTCGTGCAGAAAAGCCGCTATTTTCATCAAATCCTGAGCTGGATAATTTGGTGAGTGCAAAATTATTACAAATAGTTTGCGATGTATTTGCCTGTGTTGCAGTTTGTTAGAGCCGCTTTTTCAATCAAAACTTTTTAAAAGATTTAAAGATTGGGCTTCCAATGGTCTTTTATTTGCTCTTTGCCAAAGTTTTGTGCAAATTATTGTTTAGTATTACTGATGTTATTTTGACGTGTCACCCGTGTTCAAAGCACATATACAGTCGATAAAACATAGACTGAAGTGATAATTGTTTCATAAATTATATATTATCTGACTTAATAGCAATGTTTGTCTCGATATAGAGACAATGCTTGTCTCATAAATCACACTGAATGTCAATTACTTATTTTATTTGTAATTGCCGTAAGTTTATTTGAACCTCAACATTCATAGTAAGCATTTTTTCTTTCTTTTTTAAATTTTCAGATGATACAAGCCATTCAAGTTTTACGGTTTCATCTTTTGGAGCTCGAAAAGGTAATTTTTTTTTACCTCAACTGGCCGATTCTTTTTTTCAAACCTGTGAGGCTCATCTACATAAATGTATTTTCCTAGTCTTTTGTAATTAGTGTCAAAATCAATCATGCTGCCTATTTCTCCCCGAGTTTAATTACAATGCAACATGCTACGACGGGCACAGATATTTCATAGCGATAATTTCACGGTTTCTCTGCTTCGCCTCTTGTTATATTTTATGTAGGCCTAGTTGATTATATTTTGTATTACATTTATTTCACAATATTGACAATCGATTGTTATTGCCTAAATTTAGTCGCCCATGTTGATTGCACATTTTGCGCGCTTATCTGTTATCAGCAATACACTTTGGTGGAATTTTATCAACACCTGTTTCCAGGACAAGAGAGGGCCTATCAAGTGATTTATCACAAAACCATATAGCTTTACAGTTTTGAATACACAGTATAACCAATGGCTACAAGTCTCCCGTATTTGCATGAAGCTCTATGGTTATGTGTGCTAAAATAATTCGGCAACGCGCTAGTTTGAGGATTCAGCCATAAATGCAGAAATCTCCCCTAAAGTCACCGAATGTCCTAAGAGGCCATATGATTCCTTGTAAAGAGGTGGTAATGAAATAACTAGACGAAATTAAACAGTTTACCTTAAATGTCAGTCAAGCAGGTCATCTCTCTAATGGCCACAACCCCGGGAGCAGATGAATTTAACACGGGTGTTGAATACGGTGTAGCCCGCGAGTCGTCTTGTCAGTGTCAATTTTCTGCGATATCTCTATTTTGAGAGAGAGTAAAGTTATTTCACATTCTGGATGCGTTTGATAGCTATCAGAGAATGCCATTGGGAAAGGTTTTCCATGTCAATAGCAGTTCTGTATGCACTTGTCAACTCGCTGTGATGACCCTTTGTGATTTTTTCCTCCCTGCTTCCCTTTGCATCTATAGGTACATGAACTTTGTGACAATTTCTGTCATCGGTACATCAGCTGTTTGAAGGGCAAGATGCCCATCGACTTGGTTATAGACGACAGAGAAGGAGGATCAAAATCAGACAGTGAAGAAATTACAAGATCATCGGGGCCCCTTGATCAGGTACGTGAAGGAGTCAATTTCTTTTCTGGCTATTCAGATCGTCTTTTGGGTCACTTTCTCTGCCTCGCAGTTATTTGCATATGATTAAGGCTTTTAAATTCCATCGGATTGAAAATTTTTGAATAATATGGCCCATTATTGCTTCATTAAGGTTTGATCCCGGAACTGACCCGAGGAGATTAGCTCGTGAAAGCATTGCCATAAACTTGACCTGTTTCTTGTCGATTTTAATTTAGTCCTTTCCCACTTCTTTTCTCTCGCCTGCTTTTTAATCAAACGAAATGGTTGGACTGTCTGTGGTATTTGTTACTTTTAGAGTAAATGAAGACGCATCTATAGCAGACTTCTTTTTGGGTTTGGTGCTTTGTTTTTTCTGCTGTTGTTTAAGCTTCATTAGTTGCCTTGTCAGTGTTTTCCTCAGCCGAGAGCGCGCATTAGTTATGCGCAGCATTCTATGCCAGACGCTTTGAATAGCATAACCAATGCGCTCTCGTCTAGCACTGTACCACACCGTTTTCTGTATGTTTAGGGAAAACTATGTAATTCCGTGCCTATGTGACGTTTACATTATGCGGCAGCTTGTGTTGGAGATTTTTATGGTGGTTTAATTTTACGCGTTCAATATTTCACGAAACAGATATTTAAAAAAAAAAAACTTTTAGTTTTTTTTTTTAATTGACAATATTAATCACGGAACAGACACTGGTTAAGAAAAAACTAAGTGGTCATATTAAGAGGATTTGTAGATTCACCAGCATTAAGCGTAATGAAGCGATTAGGCTAAATAATTTAAATCCGTCATCTTCCATATGGCTGAGTGATTGAATAAAGCATTGACCAGTTGTAGCTTTCCAATGAGTGCGTCGGTCAACAGCTTAATATGAGAGAGAGAGAAAATTCAGTCCCATTCATTACCAAACAGGGACTCCAATAAAACGACCTTTGGCTGCCTTACTCTCTTCTATCTCGGCTGTATTAATGATTATGTTAATGAGCGGATCTGCACTGATAATAGGCCTATATGCCCATTTCAAAGGCAGCGTTAAATAGCAATTGTGTTTATAAGTTTAACAAACTCTGTCGGACGGCACTTTCTTGAATAGATGAATTCTTGAACAAAAAGAATTTAAGCGAGAGAAATAAATTAGGCTTATATGAAGACCCATGGGGTACGTAGGTATATAACTTGATAAGAGCAATTTATGCTTTGCTCGAGGGCACGAATTCAGATCTTTAATTGACTTTAAGATGAAGACATGTCCTATATTTTTCCCGATGAAGTCTGACGCCTAAATATCAGGCTAGTATTAGGTGTTTACATCTTCATAAAAAGTCCGATTCCCTAATGTACGCTCACCAACTTTTTAAAAGTTGGCTAATGCAGACTGAAATAAAATTATATATAATTATATATTTTATAATTATACAGTTGGGTTGACTTGTACTTACTTGTACAGTATGTAGCAAAAACAGCTTTAAAGTTTAATTCCATTTTAAAATGTAAAAATCGAAAATAAAATTTAGTTTACAAAAAAGTTAACTCCACCAAGCATTTAACTTTAGGCACCATACGCATTTTACATCTCATATTTTTGTGACTACACTGTGTGGTGACATCCCTAACGAATTTGCGTCGCTCGTGCATTATCTCGTTCCATATGTATTTTTAATATATGCCCTCGGGCATAAAGTTGAATTGGACTGGGAAAAAATCTCCTTTGTGCAAATTCTCAGCAATTTTAACAAGAGGGAGAAGGCGGTTCATTTGTTCAGAGGCCAATTTATTCCAGCAAGAATACAGCAGCTTAAAAAAAATCAGAAATATACATAGAATTGATTAAACTCTTTTGTGTTTTCGTCGTCCGGGCACCCAAGCATCGTATCAATAATAACTCAACTCCAGCTTAGCATTGTTTTGCAAGTATAGAGAGGACAGAAAAAGGGGCAGAGCTCAGGGGTGAAAAAGTCAGTCTCTCTCTCACTCACACACACACGCGCGCGCGCGCTCACACACACATGCACTCTCTCTCTCTCTCTCTCTCTCTCTCTCTCTCTCTCTCTCTCTCTCGTGTGAATGCGGCCCAGCCAGTTTGGATTCGCGTTGTTTTTCTCGTAGGCTGAGCTGATAAACGCGAGGCCATATGAGCCTCAGGTGCCATACGAGCGGAGGGACTAGTTAGCAACTAGTTAACCCTTTCCCTACGGACTTCATTTGTTTAACTTGTTTACATTTTAGTGTCAGTCATTTTGCATTCTAGTTTCATTATTACAGTAATAAGAATAACAATATGTAGAGGCAGTTTCACAAAACAAATAAATCCATTTATTGCTTGCAATTGATTCCTTATGCATGCATGCAAAAATGAGCAGTATATGTAAAGTGTGATATTACTTTTTTCATATTAGACTTGAAAGATCTAAAATTTCTTGTAGAAATTATTTAATCGATTTTGATACAAAACGGCTTATTGATGTGTTAATTTTTTATTTATGTATATTTATTGCCTTTTTTGTTCGTCGACTCTGATTTGTTTTTCTATTGGTTGGCTCTTGGTGATTTCATGACGTCTTTGCTCGCCTTGGACGTAAGGAGTCTGAGGACATTTCCATACACAGTTGTGTTTAATTGCAGAGAGACGCTGCCATTTGCTAATAAGGTCAACGCCATGAAACCTCTGCAGTGCTCAAGACTGCACTTCTCCAGGGCTCTTTAGTTTATTCTTTGCGGCCTGAAGAGGGTTTGAAATAATTGAAATGCTGAATAGTTTCTCTGTCTGCAGTTTCCCTTTCTGTTTTGTTCAGGCCCAATTTTAAAACTAGGGGTGTTATTACAGAGCCAACAATGTTATTGATGTAGTATTGTAAGGAGGCCACCCAGAAGAATTTTTTTTTTGCTTGGAAATGTTCTTTAATTTATGATACAAAAGGTTTTTATGCTCTGCCTTTAAGTGAATGTGGATATTTTAAAATGATGGAATAATTTCCCTGCTAAGAATAATTTTTTGGTTGTTGTTGCTTGTCCTCAAGCTTTCTTGGTTAAGAACTTCCAGAACTGCACAAACTAATTTTATTATAATGTTTGGTTTGTTAACGAGAACCAATTATTATTTTTAAGTGTAGCTTATTTTCTTGGATAATGTTGAAATTATTATTGCACTTTAATCACAATATAGTAAGATCCCTCTTTTTATAGACATTTTTGGCTGCTGTCAATGTTTCAACATGTTATATAAAGAGCAAGCATGTGACTTATGTTTTGTTTGCTTCTTTGCAGAATATATATATATATATATATATATATATATATATATATATATATATATATATATATATATATATATATATATATATATATAATGCAAGGTATTATTTTGGAAGTTATTTGTTTAAGTTTCTCTTCAAATCAATAAAAAACGTTTTAAATAATTTGTTTAAAACTATAATCAATGTTCATGCTTCGTATTTTAAATTGCAAATTTTGGGATTTAACTTCAAAGTGCACATCATGGTCAGTGATGTGAAAGTATTTGTAATTATAGATGTGTGATTATCCTGCAGTGACATTAAGGGCGACTATACCGGTTCTAAAACAAGATATTACCCACAGGCCATTTTCAAAGCTTCTGCCTTCTCTTTAGACTTAAAACCAGCAATTATCCCCCTCCCCAGTTTTGCTTTATTTAGCTTCATAAGACTAATGGAAGAAGTAGGAGTTTTGGGTGACAGGATGGTAGATGCGTTCTCTCTTTCACTTTTGTTTTTGTGCATGCCATTACCACCTGCATTCATCTAAAAAGCCCCAATGTTGAACCAGCAGCCACATAGTCTGTTCAGCAGGATCTCAGCCTTATCAACAAGCTGGAGTAAACAAATAAACAAGAGTCCTGATTTCGTTGTGGTCTTAATTCATTGGGCAAGGCTCATGTGTGAATCTTGTGCTTCCTAAGTGTTTTCCAACAGAGCCGAAAGAGTATTTGAGTGATCTTGTTCAAGTGTCCTCGCTAACCTCGTTTGATGAGGCATATAAAAATTTCTCTCCCTCGCTCTTTTTTTACTGCATTTAGTTGTGCTATCTAGATGAAGCCAGTACCAAAAATAGTGCAATGTGAAACTGGTGGTCTGTGTTAAAAAAAGAGCACGAAATTGTAAACAAACGTTTTTCCACTGTAAATTGTAAATGTACAGTAACCCAAAACGTTTTTCTTGATTTTTATAAATGAATTGAAAGCCCAGTATTTTTCGCACGAGTGCTTGTATAATGTGCAAAGAAAGGGAGCTTCTATCTAAAACCCAACACAATGCAAATGCAATGAATTGGAATGCCTCACCGATCATAGCAGAATCAGAATTTCCAGCAAGGAAAATCTTTTCATGGCGAATTAAGTGGTGGAGGAAGAAAATGGTAATGAAAAAAAGGAAAGGCGCAGATGAGAAATGCTACTCCCTGGGCTACGCACTGCAGATTTAAGAACTTTAGCGAAAGCTACGTGGAAAATTGAATTTACTAAACAATTAAGCATTGAATTAATCTATATCCTACACCGGACACAAGAAGGAAAGAGAAACGAAGCAAGAGATGAGAAAATGTAAAGGGGGAGGGGACGCAACCCCAAAAAAAATCCCTGAATAAATCCTCGCTAGCTCATTAGAGGGACAGTGAATATATCAAGTGTGTTGTTGTGTGCAGCAGGACAGCATGGCACTTGTCTCTCCCATAACCGTCCGCATCCACATCATCTCCACCAACATATTTACTCTTACTGTGCATTTCCTCCGGGTGGACCGCTCTGCGATTTACTATTATTTTATTTTATTATTAATTAGCTCTTAGATGTGTGGTGGATGGGATTGTTGGGGCAGTTATAAATAGACTGGAGTGCACCCTGGAGATGTCACTCACCCTCGGCCGAGACCCTCCCCCATTCCCATGGGGCCGAGCGTCAGCCTCCCACAAGCCCTGCTGCTCTTTTGTTCAATTACAGTTAATGCAATAGTTTGCTATTTTCCTCATTCTAATTATATTTTCAAGTGGGATTTGTTGTGCGTTAAAAAGGCGCGGAGGCTCAGGGGTTCTCAGTCTCCAGGGTGCTGTACTATTCTCTTCCACAAAGCTCTGAATAAACAAGTTCCCTCCATTTTTTTTCTCTTTCTTTTACAAAAAGAGGAGTCGTAGAAACTGGCAATTTCAGTTTTAACTGTTTGCTCCCTGGGCATGTGTTCTAGATTACCTCTTACGGCATTCTTTTGGTATGCTGCAGAATACACCATTTTTTTCTTACTGTTTCTGAACATGATTTTGTTTTTTCAGATAGATCTACAGTGCCTGGCACTACTATGCCTCATATAGGAGAGTCATGCCAAATCTATCAAAGCAATCAGCCAGCATTCATTTGTTTTTTCGTATTTCACTTTTTTACTCGTAGAAATGTGTATTTGACCTTAAAGTGTTTTGTGGGTTGTTCAAAAAAATGTAGCGTAAAAAATTAGAAGCATACATAACTGCTAATATTTACTTCTGACTAATGCTAAATTTATTAAAAAAGTTGCCTTCGTATTCGATATGTTTGTCACACTGAAATAAACATTAACATAATATACAATAACATAAACCATTACTAAAAATTATGCATGACTGTATGTGAACAGGCCTATATGGAATCTGTGCATCAGCAGTTTCCGCAAAATCGGAAAACACCCATCATTCACAAAGTTCTCCACATCCCGGTGTTCATTTCTACCAGATTTTTGTTTCTTTGACTGTACTACCAGCTCTGTTTAAAACTTTTTATTTTGTTTAAATCCTACTTGGTTTACTTTTAGAAAAAAAATGGTTAAAATATGTACCACAACTGTCACTGTGGCAGTACCCTTTAAAAAGTTCCTAATACGACAGATATGTTTATACCACGGGTCTGTTAAATGCTTCATTTTGATTGGCTGAGAAATGTTCTATGGGTGTTGATTATTTTTGTGTAAACCGCACACCTAACTTGTAAAATGTCTTAAAAGTAGGCACCAGAGCAATGTTTGTGGTAACCGTGGTATAAGCGAAACAATTGATGACGAGCCAATGAATTATTTGAAAATAATGCACACTCCGCTTTGCGTCGTTCCGAATTATTTTCTTATAATTCATCGTCCCGTTGTCAATTATTCCTTATATAGCCTACATTTGGTACCAATATGTGTCTTTAAAGGGGCAGTGCACTGTAAAAAAAATCCGTAGAAATTGCAGCTGGGTTGCCGGTAATTTACTGTAGATTTAAATGTATGTTTTTTACTGGCAACATTTTGTTCAAAGTTAAATGAACATTAAACATTTACAAGTCTTTGTCTTTACAGAGTAAAAAAAAAACAGCATCAAGCAAAATATTCTGGGAAACAAAATCTGAAGCAAAAAACAGAAAAAGGTTGATGATGATTTCTGGTTCCCAGAATGCTTTGCATGAGGCTGTTATTGTATAGTTTTATTCTGTAAAGATAAAGACTTGTTAATATTTAAAATTTATTTAACTTTAAACAGACTCTTGCCAGTAAATAACATAAATGTTAATCTACTGTAAATTACCGGCAACCCAGCTGCAATACCATTGTAATTTCTACGGATTTTTTTTACAGTGTGTGTAAATTTTAGCGGCATCTAGTGGCAAAGTTGCGAATTGCAACCAAAGGCTCACCTCTCGCTTTTGGAACACATAGAGAAGCTACGGTAGCCACCACAGGACAAACATGTCATCGCCGGATACAACTTAATAAAAAAGTTTGTCCGTAAAGAGCTTCTGTAGAAACATGGCAAAACAAAATGGCGACTTCCATGTAAGGGGACCCTCTGTGTATGTAGATAAAAACGTCTCATTCTAAGGTAATAAACGCATAACGGTTCATTATGAAAGGTCTTTATACACCCCTGATAATATAGTTCTGTATATTATCTTGCATTTCTGTCAAGAGATTCTTCTAGAAATTAAGGCAATAAGAAGTTCTCTTTGGTACCAATATGAGTTGTTTAAGTCCGAAGCTGTACTTTTTAAGAAAGTTGGGGTACATATTTTTGACAGTGTAGATTTAGCATGCAAACTGGAAAACTTTGCAGATTCTGTCTAGGCCTGCTAAAGAGTTTTATCTGAAAGCCAATATTGGTCTCTTTACATCAGAAAGGATGCTGAGGCCTTCATCTCTGAGCTTATTTTCCTCCCACACTAATGTTACTTTTGTGGAGGCGCCCAGTGATAAGAGGCAACATCTGTTTTGTTCTATAGTAGGAGTAGGCGCTGCATGGGGCTGAGTGTGTGCAGGCCCTGGCTCGCCATTGTTCGGTCCACTTCTCTTTATCCTCATGTCTGCTCCATTTGCCACATACCATCCGCCCAACAGCTGACACTTTCTACCCCTTTATACACCTAAGCTTAATTGTCAATAGGATTTCACCTCCATCTTCAAGCAGAATGGGCTCTTATTTGATTTCATTTTGATTCGCTAGGCCGGCGAGCGCACACACACATACACACGCCTCGCTCTGGGATATAAGAGAGGCTGACTGGCTCTTGTCATATTCAGAGATCGCAAGTTAGTCGGTGCGTGTAGATGTTAAGGCTTTTTGCTGCCACACACACACACTGTCTTAGATTATTGACAATTCTTCATATTTATTTCTTGACTATGGATATCTTTCCTCGGGTAATGCAAAGTTTATTACTTATAGTCTACCATTTGTTATATTTAAGGTGCTGTAATGTTTAACAGTAGTTGTTTCGCTATATTCTGTGAGAAAGCGTTGGGCGACGAGGTTTCATCTATTGCTTATGGCAGCTATACCGACTAAATTGTCTTGTGAGGTTGCGGAGCGATGCAAGGGCCTTTCTCCCAAAAAACAACAAAATGAGGAACATCTGATATGGCTGGTTGTCGTTGTAACTTCAGTGTGTGCATGTTTTCCTGTGATCTAATGCCTGATTGTGGTACTTATTCTCTCTCTTTCTCTCTTTCTTACTGTGCAGACCTCATGGAACAGAGACCATGATGATACAGCTTCCACGCGCTCTGGAGGCACACCGGGACCGTCCAGCGGAGGACACACATCACACAGCGGTGACAACAGCAGCGAGCAAGGTAAGGCACCCTTAAACCGGTATGTTAAAGAAACAATGACAATTAGTAGTCTTTATTGCACCTTTACACGTCTACATTATTTTGCTTAGCACTGCTATTTAGCAAATATGTAGATAAACCAATATAAAATTGAGTTTAGAGATTGTCAAATGAAACAACAACACATCTATCAAGGCAATTAAGTGTTTCTTCAACAGAACAAATATATCCAGCTTTGGTAAACTTCAAGCTATGTGCATGAATAAATGAGTTAAAGCAGATGTTTCGGGGTGATGTGGCTTAGGTCAATCAGCTGGTTGTGATAAGTCTGAATTAATGAGTCCTCCTCCGGGTTCATCTGGACAGGTTGTCTTAGAAAAGCCACTGGTGATGACAGTCTAACAGAACCGCTTTCTAGTCCCAGAGTGATTAGAGAATTGTACATATCTAAAATCCTCAAAAAAGCTTGAATATCCTCTTGTTAGGATTTCCCTCTCAAAGAAAAGCCAACTTCACTCGCCTCATGTCAAAGAAACTCAAACCGTAAGCAGAATCAGCCGTTCTGTGATGTGATTGGCTATGTATGCGGTCCAGCCAATGACTGAAGGCGTGGGAGGTGCTGGACAGAGGAGTGGAGGAGGGTTTCAAACAAACCGGTTGCAAAAAGCAACTTCATTTATTATTGAAAGGGATGTCAAGGCAGCAGTTTGAGGGTTGCACAGCCAGCAGGCAAAGTAGGATGAGAGCAGAAAGGACCATATTATGTTCCAGATGACTGAGCAACGATTTATAAACCAGCGCCGGTTTTCTCCCTCCACCGAGGAGAGCGAGAGAGGTCGGTCAGATGGCTGATGACTAATAGCCCGGGTTGCTCGCCACACTCTGATTGGACGTCTTAATGAGCACATTTTGTGCCGAGTTTGGGCTCCTGCATGCGGTGACCTTTGCTCTTTATTGACCAAAGTGACACGTCATTTTTCACATACTTCCAATTATCGCCAGGCTTTTAATGTCCCCTGCCTCTCTTCATGTTCCCCTGTGCTCAACCCCTGTGTTTTGGATGGGTGTTTGTTTTGTTGTGTAGTAGTAAAAATGGGGCCAATGGGACCCAAGCAGTGATGGCGGGTTAGTGATGTGTGTCCTTAGCATGCTCTGTAACGAGTCGTTTTAATATCCCAGTAAAGTCACAATTTTCCTGTTGGCCAAGTATCTCTTTCCCAAACTCTGTCTCTCTTTTGCTTCAACCTGCTTTTCATTTATTATCATTTCAGTGCATTATTTGCTTTCTGGCTATCTGCCAGCACATCTTATTTACATTCACACGTTTGGAAAGCGCTTTTATCCAAAGCGACTTTTGAGGTATACATTTTTTATGAGTATGTATGTTTCACAGGAATCAAACCCATGACCTTTGCTATTCTAATGCAGTGCTCTACTAGCTGAGCTACATGACTCCCTTTACCCTAAACTAATAAACAGAAAAGAAAGGTCTTATATCCGCTACAGTGTATTATTGAAAGTATTGTGTTAAATACGAGAAGGGAATGCCCTTTATAGTAGTGTCACTTGATCATGACAAATGTTATGCTATGCCCAAGTGCATTGCATTGTACATCTGTTACCCATCAATGCATAGATTGGCACCATCGCTGATGGTTCTAGTGGTTACCATCCACACCATGTTTTCCATACCGCACCTAAATATCATCTTAGTCTCATGAAAGCATTTTCCTGCTCATGACTCTGCACCATTAAGGGAGGGGGTGGTGGGCACTCCTCCCTCTCTGTGCAAAACAGAAACTTTCTTAGCGGAGTCAAGCAGAGACGCAGTCCGACCCATCTCTAATTAGACCCTGGCTATTAGTGAAGCCGTTTGGATGGTGCTTGAACGTACACGCCTTGTTTAACAGCTGCTCTCTCAGGGGACATATTCTGGAACTGTATCTTAAAGCCATCTTTTTCTGAGCGTCCAGCCTCGGAGAGTACAAAGAAAACAATTCATTATTGCGGCCTCCGAGTTTCTGACTGTTGACTATCGCGCACTCCGGACTTTTGGCGAGACCGGAGCCCGCCCAAGATTAAAAGAGACACCCTTGGGCTGCAGCTGGAACGCAAGCGCTCTCAACCCCTACCAAAAAAGGGGCAGGGCGCATGGAAAATGACACTCTCTCACACACAGAGATCACGCTGAGTGTTTTGAAAGGCTTTAGGTTTCCTCTACCTCATCAAAGGGTCCAGGAACAAGGTGATGACTACAGAAGTCAGATATGTATCAGCAATTACCAGGACCCATTTGCGAACGGCCCCATGTGTGCCAAGTCAAATAGTTCCTGTGAGGCTCTTGTTATTGTCTGCATAAATTTACATGCAGATATGTGGACTCAAATACTGTACCGCTGTACGACTGTGGGAGCTGGAGAGAGCTCGTGTGAGTTATTCAAAGCAAGTTAAGAAGTTAACCGACTTTGACCGATTCTGACTAATGGGTCGCATTAGAGTAAACAGCTCAGTCTGGTGTATGGTGACCCAAATATGTAAACAATTTGGCATGTGCATGTACAGTCCCAAATGTACTGTACTGTACTTTCCTGTGAATGTCTCACAGTCACATACTTCAGTCTGTGTAGAGTGAAGCTTGAACCAAATTACATGGCATTAAACTGATCATTATTCCGTTAGATTGATTGCAGTGAGTGCTGTTGTCATCATTGACTTAATGGTCAGTTTGCTGAAGGTCAGTCTGAGCCAAAGCTCTCATTGGCTCCCGGCCACCATATCTGCTCTGCGATTGGCTGGCATCTAAGATGGACCAGCAGACAGGATGTCAGTAAACCTCAGAGCTTGGATCAGCCCACCGAACCCCGCCTCCCGTGTTTGTCAAAGTCACCCGTTAATTGGAACGATTGTCCAGCAGACTGGAAGAACCCGGCCCCCTTTCTCTCTCCCTCTCTGACTGCGAGTGCCCGCATGCCTTCGCATTTCTCATGCGCTATTTTCAGTGCTCTCCTCAATTGCTGAGTGCACTACAATGCTGATCACTTTCTTTTTTGATTTTACAGCAGGGTCCTGGCTTTGTTTAGCTCGAACACTTTGAGCTGTTAAGAGGAAGCCTCTCCGTTCTATTCCTCGTTGCCTTCGATCTTTGACTTTGTTTTGTGCTTTTATCGTGCCTGTATGTGTGTTGTGCTTCAAAGAGCTAGGGGAGCTCTGTGTTGTCATTCAGGTGCAGTCAGTCAACGGTTGTTCCTGCCTTGCTATATTCTCCTCTGTGTATGCAAAAGCGTTACGTGCAGGAGGGGGAGGCTGAGCATTCTTCGCGCTGCCTGTGTATCAGTGCCACTGCGTTGGTGGAGTAATCTGGTTAAATCAGAGGCATAATGGCTGATAAAAGGTGCGCGGTTTTAATAGCGCAGGGATCTGAGACCGGTACCGGGCGGCCCGGGCCGCCCCTGCTGTGTTTCTCTCTCATTCACATCACAGATCAAACCATACACACATACACAAAAGGAGCAGAGAATAAAGGAAGAGGGATAAAGGAACACAGGAAAGAGAGCAAGATGCTGTTTTTAGTAAGTGCAAGTGTTTGGGAACGCACATGTTTCACAGGAACTGCAATATCAAAAAGCAGTTTTTATTTCGCACGGCACATCATGTTCTCTTCCAAGCCCTTATGCACAATGCACTTGTGAATTTCACATCGTGCCCACAAATGGCTAAATTTAGCCATTGCACAAAGTCATGGAGATAGCGTTGAGGGACACGGATAGGGCAGTGTTCTCAGAAGACGCATGCAAGTTTTGTTAGGTTACCTAGGGGAGCGATGCGGCGTCCAATCCGAACACTGACATGTTTATGACCTCAGTGAATCTCAGCAGTGATGCCACAACCAACAAGCTACCACTTGTTTCTCCGAAAACGATCGCCGCCAATGGCTTTATGGCCCAGCTCCTGATAAGACCATGTGTATGCTTAGTGGTCCCATGGCGAAAAGGGGAAACAGCACTGGTTCCCACAGCGAGGGGCAGTTTGCCTTTGGGATTAGGCTGATGTCATGTGGGAACAAGGAAAGTGAAAAGCGAGGGTGCAGGCAAACACCCCACCCTTCGCTTGCCATATATCAGCTGTTTCTTCTGCTTTTCTAATCATTGCCTTAAACCTGCTTTCATAGCCTAAATGAGCACCTTGTCTCTGAGCAGATAATACTCATAAAGCTGGTATGATAAAGTGTCACTGTTGTGTTTGCTCCTCTGTTTGCTCTGGGATTTAACTACTCCTGAAGTACTTCTCTTCTTTGGCCCCTTCCCCACATTGACCGTGTGTACTCAGGAAATCGCTGCCTGTAGTGCTGTTGACATCTTTCTCGTCCGCTCTTGGTTGTATTTTTCCATTCAGCTATATTACAGCTCAGTTTTACATGATAAATTTGCATTTCATCTTGTTGTAAAGACAGTCCTCATCATCCTAAAGTCTGTCATTGCTGCACTCAAACAAATGCTTTGAATTGGGGACCCAATATGTCTGTTTAAATAGCAATGGAAGACGGAGTGTTTGAAACTTTGTCGTTATTTTTGAGATTCAGTTTTTTTGGTGCATAAATTACACACTTTACCTTTTAGGTTGTTTTTCGGTTGTTTTGTCCCAAAGAGAGAGAGAGAGGTTTGGGCAGGACTCATTTGCTATGTGATGTTCAGTTTTAAGTGGGGAGCATATGGTATATTTAGATCAAATGCTATAATTGTGGTGTATTGATGTAGACACTTTGCATCTGTCTCCATGTATACAGGAAGTCCTTCTTAACCAATCCTTTATTTCTTGCCAAAACCAGATTTTTGGTGTTTGCTAAATATCCCCTTCACAGCGACTAACTGTCATCATTGCTCTTCTGCTTGCATGGTATTAAACTTTGAGATCGAAAACTTTTATTCCTTTTTCTCTCTTCATTAGACGTTTCGGTCAGCAAGCTAAATGTTATATAATCATTACTGTAAAATCAGATTATTCATGCAACTAATGAAATGTTACCATGATCAGAATATTGATTGCAGCAATGAGTAGAGGAGAGATCAAACTGTACCCAAAAGCTATTTTTAAGGTTACAACATGTTTTTTTTATTCATAGTTGATTTGCCAGATGCATGGTCATTGGTGGTGAGAGGGGTCAGGTTTGTTGCACAATCCTTCCCTAGATCTCGTCCTAATGGCTGGAAAAGCCCTTGGCCCCATTTTAAAAATCCCCACGATGTGCCCCGTCATCAGATCTGTGTCGTAGAGGTTCATGTGAATTTGACAGAAATCAGTGCGGCTCATCACTGACGTGTCACAATGCATTAGGTCTGGCTGCAGAAGACCTGAGTGAACATTACTCGGCACGGCCCGGGAGGAGACGCACGGCCCCACCGGGCGTCCATCAGATACAGCATATCCAAGTTTTCAGGAAAGAGCTGATATCACCCAAAGAGATATGCTATCACCGCTTGGCTCGCCTGATAGAAAGGGCAAGAAGGCCACGGTGGGGAGGCAGAGAGGAAGAGAATGGAAAGGGAGGAATGGAGAGGGGGAAGTTAAGAAAGGAGTTTGAGGAACACTGAGTGACAGTAAACAAACAGGCATTAAGACTTTTGTTTGGCTGTGTGATGTGTACTCATCTTTAGTTTATTTAAGCCTTTGCTAAAGAGATTATCCACTAGCAAGATCGGGAATTTTCAGTTTTTACTGTATCCTTGTTGACCTGTAAGAGACAGTTTACTTGGTCACAATGAATATTTAGTTTACAACAAGCAATTACAGGACAAAACATTATCTCGGCAGGATAATCCATCCATGATCTGGAGGGATGTACATTCTTTTTGTAAGCAGGAGGCCATCCTTTTTTATTAGCGGTATCACAGTGGGTTTGAGTCCAGCTTAAAGCCACAAACAGTATTGTGCTAATTTTAGCTTCCAAAGAGGATGAGGATGTGTGGCCTGCTGCTAGTTTGCCATATGCTGCCCTGCCGATAATACTGCATGAGGAATATTTTCCTGCCGATAGCAACTGAGACTATGCGTGTGAGGTCCTGGGACTGTTACAACGGCATGCGAGCATAAGCATAAGAGATATGATGAGGATAGGTTTGGTAACAGGCCAAATCATGTTTTTTTAAGGACCGGTTTGCTTTCTTTTTCATATGCGTTACTCACAACATTTATTGACTTTCTTTAGATTGTTTGGTATGTGCATATGTTTGATTGTTGCTTTTCGTTGACTTGGAAATTGACACAGTTGAAACAGAATGAATTTTTTACTGCTCGACTTAAAATCATTCAATATCAACCCGTCAGAGCCACCATCACAAAGACTCTTAAAGCATGAAGCCTAACAAAGAACGAAAGAATTTACCAAGCCTGTTTGGAGACGACACCCCAGAAAGCC
This sequence comes from Misgurnus anguillicaudatus, assembly GCF_027580225.2. Taxonomy (NCBI): domain Eukaryota; kingdom Metazoa; phylum Chordata; class Actinopteri; order Cypriniformes; family Cobitidae; genus Misgurnus; species Misgurnus anguillicaudatus. Next base: position 7,264,182 of record NC_073347.2, read on the forward strand.
AATTTCATGCGAACAAACACCAGCAAAGCTCCATATTTGGGGAATTTGGCTTCCACTGCACTGTGTGCTAAAGCTATTTGACCTTTGTATTTGTCACCAGAGGCCGCTCACAGTAAGGGATTATTTGCTGGGGTGCTGGAGGTTTGGAGTGGTGGTGAACGGAGGTGTGTGCAGATGGAGAACGGTGCAAAAAGGTTCGGGGGGAGGGCTGTGTTAACAACAGACCGAAAGCTTGACCCGGGACTGACCCTTACTAAACAATCCCCTCCCAGAGCCCAGCCCTGCTCTTTTGACATGGATACCTGCTGAAGAGATTTAGGGGGAAAGATAAAGACCTCCTCAAGCGTTTTTTTTTTAAAAGATTTAAGGAGTGAAAGAAAGATAACAAACAAACAAAAGTGTGTATGCTTTAAAGGGTGTGTATGTGTATGGAGAGAGGGAGTGTTTGCTTTAATGTGCGCTTGAGAGAGAGTAAATGCATGTGTGTGCATGCATGCATGCATGCATGGGTTTTTTGCGAGCAGTAACCCAATCACCAGTCGTGCCCTGGGAGCCTGAAAAAGCCAAAGAATGGCAGGAACCAGAAAGATTCCCGTGTGGATAATTTAAAATTGTATACGTTTTGACTAAAAAAGTCCCATGAGTGGTCCGTGCTCTTTGTGAATATATGTGTGTTTTGTTGTCTCAATAAAGGAGTGTACAGTCGAGTTGTATTGGTATCGCCCACGTCCAGCCGCCACTGCTCTGTTGCTGTCAGGAAGCAGAAGTTCAGCCCAGCTCTGTTTCCGTCACTTCCAGCCCTGAGCCTTATCTCTCCGCTTCACCCCAAGCTGATAGAACTACAATTCCCTCACATTCCCTCTGCTCCACTTCCTGTGGCCTTTCGGAGGCCTTTGTTATACTCGATACTTCATATCTATAGGCATAATTGATCTTCCACTTTGAGTGAGGGGCTTACTATCAAAAACAGAAAAGCCCCCTGAAGTAACAGTTCATCAATCTAAACATCTATCATGTCAAAACATAACCAAGGGGTCAGCGTTTGCCTATTTAGCATGATCCAGTAAGCCCCTACTGGTAGATTATGTAATTACATTGTTATTAACATGGTATTATGTATTTTTCTTTGTCTTAAGGTTGCTGCCCTTGATGTCACAGCTAAGGATAGTCACTAGTAATAGGCTTGGGAATGCCGATAAGAAAAGGTGGCGACCCACATGCCAGCCAAGCAACCAAGGAAGCATTACTGAGGGTTAACAGTAATGCTTCCTTGGTTAAGCGAAGATGTTCTTTTAACTCAATGCAGCTTTTATAGGCATAATTGAACTGCCGCTTTAAACACCGAGTAGCCTAGCAAATGCAGAAAGCCCCCTGATGTTACAGTTCATCCTTTTGGATGACTTAATTTTACCCCCGTCTTTATAGTCATAACAGCGCCACCCCTTTTCTTTATAAGTAGGGCTCATCATGTGTAATTCTTCCATACAATTCGCTCTCCATGTTAACTTTGTTTAACAAGCGCAGGAGAAGCCAAGCAGGCTATTATTAGTAGCGAAATACCCTCGTATTATCTACTGTACTTCAGCCCAATGGATGGTGATACGCAGCGGTTGGGGAAAATCCCTGTGCATTAGAGCACTTATCTCAGCCTGTGTCATTTAGATAGCCGCCATGTGGAAAATTATCTGCCAGAAGCCAATAATGAAGACTGCCGCAGTTAACCAGGCGGCCTCGGTACAGTTTCGCTCATTACCAAAATGCACCATGAGGAACAATAGAAAAGACAGCGTTTGTTTCTAAACGATAGGCCTTGTTCTCTAACCGATATCAAAAGTCAGGGAAACGCGTTTCATGTCTTTATTAGGGTGTGTGTACAGTATATTGTTTAAGGCTCATCTGGAGAAAACAAGAGGTTCGTAAGCATCCTTTGGAAGATGACTTAAATTCCAGGGAAATTACTGCAGTAGTGCCGTTGTTGCGAGCCAGCAAGAGCTCTTAGCCTTTGTTGCGAGTCATGTACGTTTTTTTTTTAAAAACACTCCTCTCAGCCATCCGGTCTGCCTGGATATCGAACAAAGCTGGCCCTGGAGAAGGTGTCAAAAGCTGTCTGAGAGAGTGAGTGAATGAGCAAGAGAGAGAGAGAGTATACTCTTTTACTCTTTGTGAGTGTGTGTGTGTGTTGCCTCGGTGGAATCAGAGGGCTCTTAAAGTGTTCCCGTTTGAACCTTCCCAGCCTGCCTTTCTGCCCGCCTTATATCTTCAGATTAAAAAAAATTACAAAGGAGAAAAATCAATAGTTACACAGTAAAAGTGCTCGACATGAAAGGGTAAACTCGGGGCCCTACACTTTCATTTGACCATTTTCCCCCTCGACACACAGGCCGAAGGAAGAATGGAAAGGGTGGGGGGTGAAGAGTGAGAGAGCGACCGCAGTTTTAATGCTGTGTTTGTGCCCCTGGGCCCCAGTACGCTTTCCAACGTGTCGGGGGCTTCAGTGGAAGTGACCCCTACACAGACACGGACGAAAGCGAGACGTAACATTTGCAGTGACATTTTTGCCATCACCTGTGGGTATGTCAACGGCCTGATCCTGGAGACCTGGGAATATGCATGAGGAGCTCTCAGCTAGGGTGACTCAACTTTAATTAGAGGCATTACAGCACTGAATATGAGAAACATTATGCACTTATTACCCTCTCAGTTAGCCCTGCTGCGAGGCAATGACAGAGACGCATGAGGTACGGCTGAAAGACTTAAAATTACATTCTTTTCCCCCAAATTATGACTTACAGATCTGTCACTGTCATCATACTGTATGCATGAAAAAAAACAGTGTCATTATTTAAGATGCCTGCAGTTATTTAAAACTGTCATTATTTAAAATGAATCCTGGGTAATTATGTATTTTAATTATGACTCTCCATGGATTCCTATTTACAGTGCAATTTTTTTCCTTCGTAATTACAAATCGAAAACGTATTTATCTTAGGAAGTTGAGTGTAAATACAAATATGCACAGCTGTGCAAGGCAATTTCACATCACAAAAGCAATGAGATCTCAAAGAGGCAAACATATCTAAAGAGATCTGCCATATTGCCGCCATGTCGCATCTCATTAAGCCCTGTGCTTTTATATTTATATCTTAAGAAACCAGAATTTCTTGGCATATTTCTGTAGAAGAGCAAGTGATTGCAGTCAGCAGACCGCTACTAATGTTTGTATGTATTTTAGGAACAGAAAATGCATGGTGGGGCACTGCGTGCACAGCAAACTCACTGCAACTCTGAGTGTCTCTTGTTGGGAATCATACCGCAGGAATTCCTGCATGTTCGGAATATTTTGAGGTGGGAGGCGCTTGTGACCCATGCAAAGGGAACCCCCGCAGCCTGGTCCATTCTAACCATGTGAATGGCCTGAATACAATGAACCCAGCTTTATCTTTTCTTCCTCGACCCTCCCCTCTTCTCTTTCCCTCGCTCTCTTTATGTGCAACTATGTGTGTGTGTGTGTGTGTGTGTGTGTGTGTGTTTCAGAGAACGAAGAGTGTGTGAACGTGTGTGAATGTGTGCATAGTGAATAGAAGGCGGATGGCGGTCCCTTAAAACCTGGACCAGTAGAGCCAGTCATATGTGTGTGTGCTTAAATGTTAAGGGAGAGTGAGAGACCAACACAGGTCACCTGACTCCCTCTGCGGGGAAAGGCCAGAGGTGCTCTAGAAATCATCCATGGACCAAATGTGGTGTAAAGCAAAAGACAATCTGTTTCTACAGCTTGGCCCCATCCATCAGGCCATGGCCAATAAAATTTTGTCAAAACACTTCTTAAAATTGTTTTAAAGGGCAAGAAGCTGTACGATGTGAGCTATGACAAATTGACTTATAACTCTTGGCTTGCATATTAAAATTAACTGATGAAAAAACAGCATAGCTGATCAACCCCCATATGTTGTGCTTTGGATTCTGGTTCCCAGCATGCAATGCTAGCATGCTGCTTTTTTCATCATCACTCCTAATAGTGATGGGTGTAATTTCTGTGGTGCTTGGAGCACCAAACAGAATAGCAAAAAGTCATTTTTCCTAACAAGTCTGAAACACTATGCTGTTGCTCAGACAAACATAGAGACCCATCGCAAATGCAACCTATTGAGGCAAACAGATTTTGGCAATTTCACCCATAACCTAAAAACCTTCCTTGATCAATTAGCTTTACAAGCTTTAGCACCAAACGCGCACTAACTAGCATACGCTTACGTAATCTAAAGTCACGTCTTTCTCATAGCACATAAATGAACGTTTGACATTGTGACGCGTCAATGTGCTTGATGGATCGGAAGTGCCCCTCTGCTAATTTGTAAACCATCAAGAAAAATGGCTGACACTTTGGAGTCGCGTACACACAAGGCAGAAGAACCAGGTAGTGCCCTTTTTGAGTAATCGGATCATAACAGATTAGCCCACATCTTTCTGATAATGTCAGAGACCGCCTTGAGTAAGACAGAGTGGAAGAGATAGAGAGACAGCTGGAAAGAGCAGGTATTGAGACGGAACGGATGAACCAATCAGAAGAGCTGGCTGACAAAGGCATGTTAGGAGCTAACCTGATTTTAGCAGCAGCAGCCTGGCTGCTAGAGCATCATGGGCTGTTTTCACACGTGAATGTGTGTGCGCGTGCGTACGAGGGGGTCATAAAAAATTCTCTCCCTGGTTAGCCGCGGGGCATCCTCCTCAGCCTCTGGCCTGCTCCAGTCACTGGCCTGCTCTCTAATTGCTGCATAGACTCCACCACACATGGCCAGATGAGATGACATTTTCTCTCTCTGTCAATGGCGAACCGGACCGCACCCCTCCCCTCCGCGCTAGTTGCTAAGACGCTGTCATAACCCATTAGCAGTTGGCCAAAGTTCGCCCGTGGCATTTCCTCATGGCATCAGCGAAAAGGCGCATAAATCTGCCCGTGGAGCCTGCTGCTGGACTAATGAGGCTGTGAGCTTGTTTATGGACTAGCATCATTTTTATGATTATTTCCACCTTTTCAGACTCGCCGCCATCGTTCGTCTTTATTCGGTGCGGGAAGAGCGTGGAAGCTCGGCGATGGGCTGACATTTTGACACAAACAGGGGCTGCCATAAGGCTGCGTTGACATGGCGGTACTAAAATAGAGGTGAAATTAGCATCTGACTGTACTCATGTGGATTTGTATTAAATCACGTAGAAAATGGAAATGGCAATAAAATTGACAGTGGTAAGAATGTCCGACTATTCTGGAGAGATGGGTGTCTTGAGAAATCACACCTGTCTTTGTAACAGCACTAGGCTCGGTAAACAGAAAATAGAATTTATGGAATCACCCGATTCCTGTTTGGCCAATAAGCAATTCTGTTTCCTTGGGAATCCCAATCCTGGAATTGCAGATTTAAGAGATGGGGTTTTGGACAGAGAATGTGTGGTTGGAAATGACATAATTGGACAAAATGGTTAAGATCAATTTAAAACTGCAATCTGCAACGTTTGCCTCACTATCGACATCTATGTTCATAACATAAAATTACAAGTAAACTATGTACTTATATTTACGCTAATTGCAAATCCAACCTGAAAGCTCATTGTAATAATCTCGTTGTGAATCGTAGTAAAGACACCAATTATTAAGGCACATGCTCAATAACTGCTTGCTTTTTGCTTATTATTAACCAAAATACTTAAATACCAAACCCATACTTAGAAATAAATCAATATCAAATTGCATTTAAAATATAAATAAAATTCACAGCTTTTTTTCCCCTCATTAGCCTTGAAGGTCTAGGCCTATAGAGGTCAGTTTTTCAGGAAAACTATTGGGGAAGGGGGTTAAAAAAATGAGGCGGAAGTTAAAAGCTCAAGAGAACGCACTTGCAACAGTTACCTCAGACATCACTCAGATTGCCCTGTCCTCTGTTTTTACCCCCCCTTTTCTCTTCCCCCTCTGACCTGATATCCAGTGTTTGCTTCTGTTTTGTTAACTCGCATGGGACAAGCCCTTGGTTTATTATTTTAGGCTTTGCTGAACACGAACCGGTCTTTACACCGGATTTGGAGCATTTGCTACTAATGAAAATGGTGTCTTAGATTACAAACCAGCGGTGATATTGCCTTCCCAAATGGGAGATGGGAAGTTGTATTTGCCTAAAAACAGTAGGAAGATAAACTGCTCTTTAAGCCAGGGCTGTTTTTGGCCCAAGTTAATGATGTAATCGAAACTTGCCTTTGACGTCCTATAGTGTGTGTTTTCTTTTCAAGTTTGCATGTGTTGGGGGAGGGCGATTTGACTCTGGTCAGATTCTCAGCAAGTAAAGGACTAAAGGAAAGTGCCCTTGTCTAAAAGCCAAACACTCCGGATCTACATAAGTCTTCACTTAAAAAGTCTCAGCCTTTTCTGGTGCTTCTCTGCTAGGCGGAGAGGGTTGGCGGAGTGTTTTATATGGAATGTAGAAAGCCTTCGCTCTCCTAATGGCGTATATAATTCAGGTGCCCGCAAGGCATGCTTTCAGGAATTCTTTTGCCTGAGGTAATGGGGAGCAAAGACTCTTTTAGACCCTTGATTATTCTATTGATGCACGAAGCTGGGAAGAAAAAATTATCTCCGACCGGATTACTGCAGACGTTTCCATTAATTATCAATGATACAGGTGCCTTATGTCGCCGGCTGAAAGCTACGATGAGAGAAGGAGTTAACCCGCCATAATCTCTCCCTACGAATAGCGCAGAGGCTTTTGGGAGTACTTTGTACGTAATCAATAAGTTACTTTCTTCATTCCCGCACCTCCGCTATTGAAACCCCAGCAGTTTGCAGTTTGTTTACCATGCTTGTGTTTCTATTATGTGGCTATGATTATCTGAATCGCAGATTCATAATAACAATTAACAAAAGTCTTCTCACTGGAATGTTTGATTCACATTGGTGGAGAATGCCAACGATCTGAATAATATCTGCGTACACAAGCAAATAGGAAGCTGAAAAGGATGTGTAAGCCATCTACTCTTCTCTGGTATGTGGAAATGCCCATAATGAAGCCTTATCGAGCACCCACAGGTTGATGCGAGCACCCATGCAGCATTGTTATTAAAATGCATTGCTTTGAAAAGCAGCTGTTTTGTGCAGCAGCCATATTCACCCTATTCCATTTTTTATAGCGTGTAACTCCCCCACCTAAGGTAAAAAGGCACCGGGGCGAGCTTCAATCAATATTTTCCTGGGATAATGAAGACTAAATCTCTCTGTCATTCTGAATTCTTTGGTGACTCACTGTGTTGAAGGCAGGGGGGAAATGCGACCTTACAAGTCGATTGTGCTCCTTCTTTCTGGCTTTTAAAGCATTTTGTGGGGGATGAGAAGGGGGGTTATTTATAAAAGTATTAAAAATGAATGCATTCAGATGTGAGGCTTCAAAGATGTATTGAAGCGCCATTGTCACCAGCTTACCGTGTTGCAAGCCCTTTCTGTGTGCCAGTGCACACCTTACTTTAACATCTGATCACCAAAGGCATATGACTATATTACTTTAGTAGTGTAATAGAATATGTATTGCTCATTCGTCTTACATATGCAAAAACAGGGCTTCGGTTAGTGATTAGGAGCTGTATCAAAAATGTGTATTGTGTGTTTTGATAGGTGATGGGCTGGACAACAGCGTGGCATCGCCCAGCACAGGAGATGACGACGACCCCGACAAGGAGAAAAAGCGGAATAAAAAACGTGGTATCTTCCCTAAAGTGGCGACCAACATCATGAGGGCATGGCTCTTTCAGCATTTGACAGTGAGTCCATGACTGCTATTCCTTTCTCATTCTGCAACTTTCAGTCTGGTACAGCCAACACTGCAAGTTGTATTTCAAGCGAGCGAAATGGCTCCCTCAAACACACACATTCACTTTATCTTCCTTAGCCTTAACCGCATACACTCGATAAGTTAAGCCAAGAAAAAACAGCCTCCAGCTAAAGATAGCAGAGATATGTGTTACAGAAGTAAGCCACCATTTTCCTTTCTTTCCTGCTGGTATTTGTGCAGTTTTAGGAATTCTCCCTAAATGTGTGTCAATCCATATTAACGATAACTGCACCGCTCAAAATGTCATAAGGAAGGCCATTATGGCACCAAATATGACCTGCAAGTATGAATGTCTTTGTATTACATAACTAATGATTAAACTGGGAGGATATCTATTACAGAAATCACATGCACAAGTGAAATCACATGTTTTCAAGTAATTTTTAAAATGTCAAGAAAAGTGAAAACAATGACATTCATACATAAGTGTCAATATACAGTAAGTGAGGTATGCGTGTGCTTTTAAACCTGGCGGTTAGCTTTCTTACTGTGGCTGTCCACACCTGCCATAAAGAAGTGATAGAGCAGCAGGGGCCATTGATGTGGTTGACTCTTCCTTTCGCTTTGATGGATTTCACTTCCTCTATTTCATTTACCACAAAGTAATCTGAGTGCTGTCAAGACACCACTTATCTCCACACATCTACCATTGTTTTTGACTTAACACACTTCTGCAAGTCTTGTAAACACACATGCATACACTCTGATCATCTGTACAACTCATAATAATGCATCATAATTAAAGACAGTGAAATGTTCACATAGGTGTATTTTCAATGCACATATTACGTAAGCTTTTAATCTGTACGTGGTTCGCTTTATGATTGTGGGCTGAAGCAGCTATTAGGGGCCGGCAATGTGTGTTTTTAGGTGTTGAAAGGAAATGTGTTTCTAACCAAAAGGGAGCCCATTTGATCAGTGCCAAAAGCCCCCACATGCTCACTCCCCATTCCCACATCTGTGGCACAGAAACTAGACCCGAGCCCCCCAGAACCTTCACCTGCCCCAAGCACGCCCCCAAAGCACACACACACAACCTCTCAAAGCCCCCACCAGCTATCACCTTTAGGGGCCCCAGGAGAAAGGTGTGTGAAAAGAAAGCCATTTGCCAGTTCACACACACAAACGTACCCACAAACAACGGTGTGGAATATCCACAAGAGCAAAAAGAGATGGAAGCTTAGTTTCCTGTTTGTCTTGGCTGAGAAAACACTGGACAGTATTGTGTCATTGAGTGCTTGCTCTGCCTCTGCTAAGTGTTTGTGTGTATGATTTTAAGTTGTCATGCATTGGGGATCAACTTGTTTGCAAAAGTTGGCTGAGATGACATAAGGCAAGGATAGAAAGAAAATGCAATAACACTGAATTATTTTCTTGCTAAAAGAGCATGTGGTGAGAAAAAGGAAAAGGCAGAGAGATTAAGATTACAGCACAAATGGAGATTTTGTTTTAGAAGCAAGACCTGCACCAAACTCTGGAAATTAGACTAGTTTCAGTCCCTGCTTTTAACGTCCTAACACTGACAGATCAGCATTTGTACAAACAAAACAACACGCAGCATGTGAGGCACGGTTGACTGACCTTCCAGACAATGAAGTTGTCTAGCCTTCCGCCTCTAACCAGCTCGACTCCGAGGAAAGTCTCATCTATGGCCACAAAGGAGCGCTTAAACTTTTGAGAGTATAGGATTGATGAGTGAGGTAGTTGCTGAACCCTTAATTTCCCTGTTTCTCTGAATCAATGTGTAAAGGAACAGTCCTCAGGGTCTGGTCCTTGGAGATAAAGATGGCAGCTATTAGCAAGCATCAGAAACAACATGCCTGCCGTCTGTCTCAGAAAAATATGGATTACATATGAATCAGCCAGGGAAGTCATTAAGCCGAGACGTAAATGTGAGGTGTGTGCTGGCATGAGATTATTCTGACAAACCATTAGGTGGAGAAAAGAGAGAGAACAGAGAGGTATCTGCCTTGCAGAATGAGTGGAAAAGGGCAGTTTGTAGGTCTGAGAATGTGAGGGAGCGATGTAAGATAATTACTAGCCACACATGAGCATTTTAGCATGCTGTAAAGCTGGTGCAAACACATTCATATAAATTTTGTGGAAAAGTAAAAAAAATAACAAGAGGCCCTAAGCTTTACTGTTATTTTTCCTGCTTAAACTGTTTGTTTTTTTATTTTATCTGAACAAAGATAGTGTAATTGCGCCAGGCATCCTGGAGAGGAATGCTGGGTCCACCAGGCTGCTTTCCTGTTCCTGTAGCCATGAAATTGGACTCTTTGCCACCCCCCACCATTCCTCGTTCCCCCTTGATTTCACCCTCTATCTCACAAACAGTATTTTCTTGTTTAATTTAACAAGAAATGAGTAATAAATGGAAGCCATTGCCCCAAATCCCGCTGTGCTTATGTTTTTGCACTCAGCTCCCCAGTGGAAGGGCAATTTGCAAAATTATGTGATAGAGTAATTAGATGAAAGCCAGGCTTCAGATTGTTGCTATGCAGCCTCGGTGAGGCCCGATCCTGGAACAGGCGAATATTGGGCTGGCACGCCAGGCTATGGGCTTCATCTTGTTTGTACACAGAACCAAAAAGCGGGAGGGAGCCTCCATCGCAGCTCGTAAAATGCAAACCGCAGCGCAATCGCCCATTTTTTCTCCCTGTTTTACGTTCTGCTTGTGTTCAAAATGAAACTGGAAAGCATAATCGCTTTTAATGCAATTAGGCTGCAATTTAGCACCCTCTTCACACACATGTAACAATTCTGGAGGAGGCAACATTCTTGTTTTTTGCTTTCTCGCTGGGAGCAGGTTTTGCCAAACCTCAACTGTGCTGCATCTTGAGCAGAACCAGGTGTGAAAAATGCTATAACTCATTTCTGCACTCAATGGACTGAATCATGCAGAGGGACCTGAGCTGGTTGGACCAGCAGGGTGGGGGTGAGCGGGGTATGCCGTCTTCAGGGAGTTGGGTTGAGTTGTTGCCCCATAGTTGGAGGTTAGAGTCGGGGGGAGAGAGTCGGTTTTGAGTTGGCCTGCCGATGATTTCCTGGGCAAAATTACAGATGTTCAGCATATGACCTCCTCCAAAGTGTTTGGAAAGCACAGAGGGGTTTTCAAGAGGCTGGACTCAGATTTACTATAAAGCAAGACTGGTCCATTTTAATTTACTGCTAAATGTCTCCCACATTAATCAGAAATGAGCACTAAGACATGAATATATGTCAAAAATTCTCTATGAAATGGACTGCAGAGTGTTGACATTGTTCTATCAGTTTGATCCTGCCATTCATATCGCCATAGCAACATGATGCCCTGACATCATTCTCAATGCTAGTCTGTTATCTTCGCAAATGGAAAGTTCTGAGTAACTATAGTAAATACTACAGTACAACCATCATGGTAGGGCCCAAAAACATTTTGTGAGAGTAGAAAGTCATTTTAAAGATTTCATAAACTCTCTCAGAATTTTCTTTCTACACAACATTACAGCATCCATTTTGTATAGCCCTAAAACATGGCTGCCATTATTGCAAATGAGGCTCCTGCCTGACTCCTTTTGTGTCAGGAAGAGTGACGTCCTCGTAAACAGAATTTAGGCATGGTAACAGTTAGTCGAAAGCTCGCTTTGAATGGCCCTGTCAAAAAGCAACTCCAGCCATTAGAGATCAGAGGTCAACCAGGCCTCAGATGCCATTAGTCCATGGTTGTTTATTGCTGAACCTCTGGGATGTTAGCATGCTGGTCACCCATGGCAACCCCCAGCATGGCACTCTGCCTTTAGCCTGGTGAGGAGTCCTTCTTTTCACCCTCACTAGACAAGGCCAAACCTCAAGCCATGCGCATACACAAATAAAATGACTGTAGCCATAATCAATTAAACAGTTTGAGATCCTAGTATATATTCATTCATCTATAACAAGATCAGAAGGTCCATGCAGATTAATTTTTGCAAGTTTAATTTTGCAGCCTAAGGTCTCTGGTTATTTTTAAATTTCATTTAAGTAGTAGTGAGTACTGGAGGTGCAATGAAATTGAAAAAGCTTCAAGGAACTCTTCAGACAGTGAGAATAAAGCATTTTAACTGCAGGGGAAAATATCTTCTTTCGTGTCTCCATCTGAACTGAGTCTTTTCTGTTTCATGTTGTTTCTTGCAGTTGATTGGGTATCTACCTTCAGCTGTTGTAGTTTTTGTTTGGTCTCTGTGGTGTTTTTGTTTGAGAGAATACATGTTTGTGTGTGTGAGAGAGAGACATTTGGAAGCAATGACTTGATGCTTTTTATAAAAGTTGGTGTCAAAGAAGCGGCAGCTGAGTCAATCTCAGAGCTTTGGCTGCCCATTGAGGCAGGATGCGCCCCCCTGCTCCCACATCTTGTAATGAAAACATCATCAATTACCCCACTGACAGGCCCCTGGGATGTGGGGCAGGCAACTCTTTTGGGCTGGTCTTTGTGGACAGACATCCCCCTGCACCCCCACCCCTCACCCCCAGAGAGGCAAAGAGAGACATGGTGGAAAAGACTGTATATCCATCATTGGCAAGGCTTCCAGGGTGACAGCGTAAAAAGACATTGGTGTATCATAGACAGAATGGATTGAATTGGCAGACTCCACATGGTGCATTGAGAGGTGGTTGGTCACTGCTGACGTGGCCTTTCACAAGCCATCTGTGGCCTGATTGATGAGCAACACATCAGTGTCTCTTTATTCAACACAATCCCACCACAGCGTCTCCAACATTAGCTGTACCTATGCATTAGGTCTGTAAAGAACAGATTTAATCAACACCACTCTCAGTTTCTGCTTCTTAAATCCTCTGTAATGTCTCTGTAGGGCAGTTAAGTTTTACTTCATGTACCCTTTGAACTGTTGGAGAATGGCTGGTCCAGATGAGGAGCTATTCCTCAGTCATACTCACCCATCCATCGACCTCACCGTTCCAAAAAACCTGACAACTTTATAATGCCCACAGGGTCAGCGCTGTTGCTACCAAGCCACTGGAGAAGATAGCGTTCATGTTTCATGTGGGTCTCTCTGAATTCCACCTATCCAGCTTGTTAACATGAAGTGCTAGTATAGGCAGTTTCACTGCATTGTCAGTTAGGGATGGTTATACACTGACTCGCTACATCAAAAGAGGATTGTGTTTCATTATCAGCTACTTGTGAAGCACGGGCATGAGATCATGCTAGACCTGTGCAGTCTTACATCCGCATACCAGCCATGGCTTTTACATGTTAAACTGTGCTGGCTAACACTCTCCAACCAGTTCCAGTTTAAATAGTAAATCCTACCAAACATTCTGTCAGAACTTTTCAACCTCTTCCTGGGTGGAGCTCGGCACTCAGGCATGGTGCAAGGTTCTCCAATTGGTTGTTTGCCATCATTTTAGATGATGTGTAGGTCTTCATCCAGGTCCCATTTGCTCCAAGCTCAGCTGTTGTACTTTGGCTATGCTGTAATCTGCAGTCTTTCTGCCTGCAGTCAGCAGCTCAATATTTTTTACTTACAGCCACTGCAGAGCATTCCCCCACAGAGCAGAGCTCCAGCAGTCTGTCCCAGATACTCTTGGCTGACTGTTTGTGTGTGAATGTGTGCTCCAGCGTATGCCTGATGGATTATATGGCAGAAGAGACGTGGTAATCAGTTTGCACGTTTGCTGAACTAATTTATCAATTCAGTTCCTCCTACTTGTAATCTCAGCCATGCGTGTTGCTCTGAGCTCATTGTGCCTTTCATCCGGGGACAAACAGTTCTTCAGGAGAAATTGCACTACCCTCAGGCCTCTTGATGGGGCTTTTTCCCCTCGTCAGGGAGAGTCACAGAGAATCAACAGTGTAATTGTCTGGCAATGTGTCTGAAAAAGAACACATGCATTCTTTCTATTCCGCATCGGTATCAGGCACACCCAGACCAGCACTGCTTCATTTTGCATCACCCTATTCTGTTTTTAATCATAATAGCAAGAAACAACAACAAAAAAAGTGTTGTCAGGCATTTTATAATCTATTATAACAGTGCTGTTTTGGAGGGGAGATTAATCAAATGTATATATGCCATCATATATAAATGGTTTAATGGAGCTAGCATGGTCTGCACAGTGAATCCGAGATTTTTTTTCAATTATGCCGCCTTTGTTGTCATTGATTTCCCAAGGCGATAAACAAAGGGGAAATGGTCTTGGACACTTAAAACCTCTTAGATTTGTTTTATTTGCCTTAACTTTATCCAGGAGCTGGCACACACTCAACTATTGAATAGGATTCTCTCCATTTAGCTCTGATAGTGGATCTTGACCTTTACCTCCTGCACTGAGTGCATGGTGTTTCCTGTCGCAATAAGGGATGCATGGTTGCATGGGAGCTACATTGAGAGCACCTGCTGATCCATGTCGTCCCCATGGAGATTGCTGCGTGCAGCCAGGGGATCACTCCCTTCTGTGTGAGGCATGTGCACTATGTGCCTACATTTCATCAGATTAGAATCACACGTTAATAGAAAGTGTGAGATCACTAAAAGAGAGTGTTGATCCAGGGTCTTCTTTATTCTTCCTTCTCTCTGTTATCAGCAGAGAGTTTAAGTGTGGCTTGGAAGTGGAAGCAGACAGAGGCAAGGTGCTGCTCACTTGTTTGTTACGACAGATTAAGTCATCGATTTGTATAAGCTGTGCACCGATGAAGAAGGATCTTTCTTCTGCTCAGCGAGAGATAGAGAGGAGGTGGGCGAAGCAGATAAAGGGACTCGGCACAAGAAAAGCAGAGAGGACAAACATGTTTTTCTGTGTTCTTCATTCCCTCACTCAGACATTGTCTTTGCTTTTAGCAGGCAGGGAATTGGCATAAGGGAGCAATTGTAAAATACCTTTACCTTCTTTTAACTCTTTTCCAACCGTGACCAGGTTTCTCCTCCCCCTCGGGCCCTCCATTGAACATTAATTAAAATGGCGAGGGCAAAAGGGTAATTATGATAATAACATAATAATATCGCGCAGGTTATTAGAATTTTTTGCGGTCCCGAAATTGCTTCCTTTGAGTATCACATTTCAGTGGCATTAGCTAAAGGATAATTTCCTTGAAAGTAAAGGCATTGGGATGGATTTTTTGGTCAAGGTGCAATATGGTAACCTGATTCCCTTAACATTTAATGCACCATGAGTTCCTGCTTTTGCCACTCTGCCCCCACCTTTAACAAACCCAGTGTTGGCTGCTGGAAGGCAAGAGGGTGGAGCAGCTTGTGTACCGAAGCATGTTTTAATAGTGCTGCTTTGCATTTTACTCCCATTCCTTTCGACAATAGCTAAAACAATCATTTGAGGTTTTATCAGCTTTAAACAAGCACAAGCTGCTGTGATTTTAAGCAGTGAACTCTGGCTGGTGCTCTCCAAAGCAGGGCTGTCTGTGGAAATGCGTAGCTCTTTGTCCATAATGCTACCTGCCCGACTGTGCTAAAATCCCCATCACCACAGATATTAGCCTCCCCCACCGAGTGCCGGCAGCCCACCTCCAGCTGCGGTTGGCGTGGCACGGCACAGTGCGGATGAATTGCTTTTGAATGTTCCCCCCTCAAATAGGCTGTAATTACAAGCTTAAAGAGGTTTAGTGGTCCAGTAAACTACATAATCACCCTTGAATTAGCCCAGGCTCATCAGCCCCAGTCCACCAAGCTCCAGTCAGTGTTTGCAGGCTGGCCTTCTTATTACCGTGTGACTGTGAACAGCAGGTGTGGAACAACACACATCCACCCTTAAACTCCCCACGCTTCCACTGGGATCTGTAATGAGAGCGAATAAGAAGCTGTCCACCCTAACGTGACTGTCTTCAGATCAGTGCCTGAACCTGGCCTAGCTCTTTACACTGGGAGCTAAGAGAAATCTTGTGAAAAATATAGCTCTCCTCTATGTAAAGCTATTCAAATACCAGCCACTGTCTTCAAATGAAGTGGCTTACAAATCTGGGTGTCCAGATATGTGTTATTTTCTTTTTTGCCTGTTGCACTTTGCATTTTTAAATGCAAAGCCTATAGAACAAATTTGATAATGTTGATTCAGTGCATACTGGGTTAGGACGTTTACGCAGATATGGATAGATTTGATTTGTATTCTAGCTCACACCCATCTTTTAATTTTAGACTTGCATTATGTCCTCAGCTGCCTCAAAACCAAAGGCGCCTACTCCCTACCCAAAAGCACTTGTGTTACACCATCATCCCTAAACAAAAAAGTGTTTTTAACAGAGGAAGAGTAATTAAAGTAACCAAACATATCTGCATTGTTATCAGAAGCAGAAATTAAATGGAAAAAATCCAAGGGTGAACATTCCTCAGCTTTAACTTCTTGTAGTACAAGGATTTTTACAAACTGTGCCCGTGAATAATTCATGTGCAAGCTTTGCGTTGACTTAGCTTGCTTCAAACTTGAGGTGCCTCAATGAAGCATTCCTACTTTCTGTTAGCCAGCCAGTCACCAACTTCACCAGAGCATCCTAAACCCTAGCCTCCAGTTGTTTTTTAAAATCTAAGATTTTTGTCTCTATTTTGTTGCTGTCTTATTGGTAAATCTGTCTTAGAAAGAAATTGGGTTACAGAAGCTTTGCTGTTTTGTGTTTTTGTCTTTTCTGCAGTCTCTCTCTCTTCAATTTTCCATGAAGTGCGTTTTGTTTTTCTTTAATGAAGGACAAAACTTCATGTTTATGCCACGTACACAAAACAGAATTTAAAATGACCCATGTATTTTCCTCTGCCAATGCAAATTTCCCAGGCCAAAAATAATTGTGCTATCTTGAGAAAATACTGTCAACTTTCTAATAATGTATAACTTTGTTTAAAGTGACAAAGACAACAACTATATCTCTGTGAGATGATAATGCTCCTAACCAAAAATCAAGGTTAATCCTTCCTCCCTCACCCTAAGGTTTGGTCTGGTTGCTGTAGGTGGCTGTATCTGTGGAAAAAGGCTTTTGAGCTGTGGTGTGTGTTAATGATAGCAGAGCCTGAGTAGGTGGAACACAAAACTTTATACCTAATCCTGTTTTCTTAAGAGCCGACCCACTGAAAAATATGATGGTCACGGCCTACTCGTATGAGGGATGGTTCTGAGATGGGATGATGAAATGATACTCAGAGGATGCCTTGGCCAAAATGGCCCCTGGATTCAGCCTCAGGCATTCCTTAGAGGCAGTTCGGCTTCCATGGGGATTAGCCACAAGGAATATGGAAATGAGGCTGCAGTAGAAGACCTAGCTGAAATGAACTCTTGCATAGTCACCTTAAAAGAGCCTAATAACCTTGGTGACCTCAGAAACCTATTACAGATTGCATGATTTCTCAGGAAGGTGGGTATTTAGTGATTAAATTTGGTAAATGGTGCCACTCTGGTCAGTTCATATTTCTTGTGACTGACCTATCACTGCTATAAAGCATGCCTCTTGTTATTGTGCCATGCCTCCCCACTTTTTTCTGATAGTGTAATGAGAACCATGTTTAACACACACTTATATTATTAAGTTAATCTCGTGTGGAAAGCTTCTTTAATCCAAATCACACAGGATACAGAGTAATGTTCCCTTAAATACGACAGTAATGTGGTAAAGAAGGCGGCAGAGTAGGGCGATTGTGGCTGATTGTAATTAACTAGTTAAGTGAAACACAAAAAGATGTGTCCAGAGTGTTAGAGGAGGATACGTTTACTACAGTATGTAGCCTAACCACCACTGGGAGTCGATGAGTAAAGAGACCTGGCTAGGATTCAGGCTTGTTTTTTGTGGGGCAAGCAAGATGATGACGAAAAGGCAGAGATGAAAGGAACTTCCAAAATAGTCCTCCCCTCACAGTGAACCACAGGATCCTGTCTGTGGACCTGATAAGGAGCGCAGCTGGAGCTCATCCAGACCTCCTTCTCCTTGTTTTACATAGACACAATTCTCCCCACAAAGACATAAAGACCATGAGTACACACCTCTCATGTTTCTGCTCTCAGAGTCTGGCTCGTACCTCTCGGCTTTCAGGGTACAGTGCAGTAAATGCTGGAATCCAACCCGCTCCCACGGAAAGGTCTCCTGACACAACTTGACTCTCCATATCTTGGCTGTATTCAAAACAGCATTCTCTGCAGCTGCGTTGAATTGTGGGTAAGGAGAGTAGAGTCAACCGAAGGTTAGATGGAAAAGTCTGAATTCAGTTTGGAGCAGCAATCTTTTGCCCAGGCAGAGAGCAATAGAGGAGGGGAAAGACCTGTTCAACCTCCCTTATCTTACCGATAGGACGCAAACTCCACGCTTTTCCCCATTTCAGAGGGCTGTAGAGGAAGACTGGGAGGTACTATTGTTGATGCACTGCTGAACACAAAAACACAGATAAGATACATGACGAAGAAATGAGCACAGGGTGGACATCATTGGCTTGGCATCCACTAGAGCAGAAGCGGCTGGAAACTCTGATGAAAGGAGTAGTATATTTGGACAAGACATATCATTAAGATAGGCGAAAGGAAACAGGGAGGATGCGTTGAGATTTTCCATCTGTTCTTCAGGCAATGTTACTGCTTTCTCGCTAAAGCACCACGAGACCCTGAGAAAACAATTCTCACCCAGTGCTGCTGCCAAGAGGATTAAAATACTCAGTGTCTTCTGACGATAATAAAATCTGTTGGTTTCTCGCAGTTAAACCATAATGTAAACCACTCTCTTTTGACGCATAGCGATAATTTGGTGTTTGGAGAATAAGACAATGAAAAAATGCTTTCTGAACACATCTTCTTTATGAGGTCATGAATGCTTTGATATAATCAAATACGTCAGCAGGCTCCGGAATAATGTGCAAGCAAACTGCAAGAGAAAAAAACAAAAAGCCAGTTAGGTATTCCAGGAAAAAAGGGAGGCAGAAATCTAATAGGGATGTGAGAAGTTAGGGTAACCTGTTTGAGAACAGGCATCGCCGCACCATGCAGAGTGCGTGATTGGCGAGAACCTCATTCTTTAACCTGCAAAAATCATGTATCTATTTATTCAAACCAAACATATTATCTGTACTCATTCCCAATGGGACTTGTCAGTAACCTGTGCGTGGAGATTACCAGCTTACATAGTTTAGGCACAAACATAAATAAGTCTCAATCGCTTTGCAGGTAAATGAGACTACTGACGCCAAATATGGACAAATATTATTGCAACACATCAATTAGGGAAGAAATTGTAAAGAAAATGGCCAGATTTGCCAGACTTATGTAATTGGCATGCAGAAAGGCCAATGTCAGCAATAGTAATAGTACCCAAAAATTTAGCTCGAAAAATACTGAATAACCTCGAAATTTCAGTACCACCTACCCTTAAGACACAGATAAGCTCCTCTGGGTGTGTACGGGTGCACAACATTCAAACCCAGCTTACAGAGTCTTTTGTGTGGGCAGGTGTTAATGAAATTTGAATAAGTCAGATATTATCCAGATATGACAAATAGCAAGTGTAAATGGGACTGCAGTCACCGCTGCCCCATTCTGCTCAAATACAGGTGTGGCCAACTCAAAGTCATTATGACAACAAAGGTGAGGCATGTACGATGCTGTGGGCGGAAGAGCATGACCCAGTTGGCGTTTGCACAGGAATCCTGTTTGGGTACTGCTGAATGCTCATGGTCGAGGTCACCTGTCAATCACAGAACAGGCCTTTGTATGAGGTCTCTAGTATTTAATGAGCAGTTAGGATAGGATTAGGTTACAGTTTAAGTTGAGCTGAAACTTGACTGCTCGTTTTCTCCACCCATTGTGCATTGTTGTAACATTTCGTTTCATAAAGTTGTCTAACAAGTTGCCTTAGTTGAAATCTCTCCACCCACTTCTTCTAAAAAAAAGCTAAGTTGGCACAATGCATTCTTCCTCTATCAATGTTCTCTTCCGATACTTAGTTCTTTAGAATTGAAATGTTTATTTTTAGACAGATTTATTTAGTTTCCCTCAAGAACTTTACAAGTTAGGACACCTAAAACATTAGGGTGCAGCAGTTTTAAAACAGGAGCCATATTACTATATTAAAATATAGTAACATTGTTACTGTTATTAAATAATATTATTACAATATTAAGAATATTTAAAATTACAGATTACTCACATTTTCAACCCTTGCTGTGGTTTCACACAAACCTCATAATTTTGGTTTCTTGATATAGACAAGGCTAAGGATACTAAACACAAATGATAAGGCAAAGAAAAGAAAGAATACAAAAATCTACTCAGAAGTGGCTGGAGGCAACTGCAATTATAACTTTCTGCACGAGATTATCCACAGTTTGTTCCAATTTATGTACAACTGGATCACATGAAAATGACATAGCGTCAGAAAAACAGCTCGCTTTCTCTGACAGTACCAGTAAATAAATAAAATGCATCCAGCAAGATAAAAGACATTCCAATTTATTATTGCTAGAAAAAAAAGAGCAGACAACCGATGGCTCCAACCACTTTTACATTTCTGTTTGTTGGTTTCGAAGGCTTGTTTTCATTATACCTCTCAAAGGGCGAATTAAAATTTGAATTGATGACCTCTTCCTTTTGTACACTAGATGTGTATCACATATTGTGTTATCATTAACAAGAAAAAAAGTATATTTAGTAGCGCTTTGCTGGATACACAACTCGATCAGTTAAGTAGGAAGATTGTTGACTTGTTTTGGGTTTAAATCTTCATCTGAGAAAACTGGGATTGCTCTTTGCTGTACAGTAAGCTTGATAACTTAGCGATCATTACCGGTTGACATGCAACAACAGGCCAAGTTAAATCCCCTGCATGTGTTAATCCCTAGTGGGCTGTGATTTTGGTAATGGGCTTTGAAGATCTGGATCTGCCAGCACAGACGGCACACTAACCTGTTCACAAAGATTGGAGGTCCTAGCATAATTTGAAAATAGTGTTACGCAGAAATGGTTGATGGGTTATTGCCGTGGCATGAGGTCACGCACAGGGCTCTTCTTTCTATCGCTCCATGTATAAATGTGGTATAAACAGTCTTGCGCACCGTTCCTCCCATTTTACAGGCTCTGCATGGGCCTGAACGCAGGCTCTGTCTTGTCTTTTCCATGAACAGCACATTGTTTAGACTCTAAGCTAGCAAGTGTCATACTTCTCATCGCTAATATAAATCAAGCAAATCTCACCTCAGCTTTATTTGAACAGCTGGATCAGCTCAAATCAAAGTCATAACTTTAAGAGCTGCATCTGAGACTGCTTTAGTGTTACGTGTGTAGTTCATTTTCAGCCAAGCATTAATATAATGTGGGTTATGTTAAAGTGATATTTATTTATTTATAAATATATCAGGTCGAGGATCTATATTCCACTCAAGGCTTCTATCCATCAAGCATTCATGGCAGCAAGATGCCTAGAATAAATTTGAGTGGGGTTGTATATGGCATAGCCCTCTAATTACTGTTTCTGTTCCCACACTTCACTTAACTTTATAATTGGCTTGCCTTTTTCGCTGCCATTAATTACACGATTTCATATTCCATTAATGACTGTAAGAAAGAGACACACCTCACTTTTTCACACTAATTAACAGCTGCTTTGCCACTTTTCCTCGCAAAGGTGTCAGTGGCGTCTCCCTCCTGTACCTCAGACCTTTCCCTCACGAACAAATGGGCTCATTAATTGATTTATTTACAATATTTCTCATGCCATTTCTTGTTGTTTTCTTCTCTCTTCTCAGCACCCCTACCCTTCAGAAGAACAGAAAAAGCAATTGGCACAAGACACCGGGCTCACCATACTACAAGTGAACAACTGGTAAGTCAATTGTACTTTTGTGTTTACACGCAATCAATAGATTCGCCTCTGGCAAGCGCTTCCTAATGATTTGAATTAATACACTCCCCTCCCCCTATATTTGGCCACCCCTCCCATCCGTATCCCACTTATTGCCTCATCTCCCTTCAAATCAATTCACCCAAAGGGATATTGCCGCTAGATTTTTACGACGTTTTTATTTTAGCTCGCACATTAGAGGACATTCGTCCCAGTGTGAGCAGATACACTTGTGCTTCTCTGAATCATCTCTCGAAACCCCGTCCAGTACTCGCTCGCTCTTTGTTTCCGTCTAACCGGCTATTGATTTCGCCTTTCCCAGCGCTGAAAGTTGTGTAAAGTTTGACTGATCCTTTGCGCGAGGTAGCTTTTGTTATCAGAGATGGCTATCAGCACATACTTACAGTTATTAGCTGTGTCTAATAAAGGGCCTGGGATAGGGAGTGGGGAGGTGAAACGAGCGCAGGCGGGAACGTTTGATGTGGGAACACAAAGAAAAACCTTTGCCACACATTTCTTCTCGACAAATTCTGTTCGCAAACTCTCTGAGCCTTTAAGTGTCAGAGACAAATATTGCTCAAACATTGATTGCATGCCTTAATCCATTTTGCTGAATAAACTGGCCTTGATGTTGGCGGCCGGTTACTTTCAATTTACCTAACTTTATTTCTGATCTAATACGAAGTACTAATGACTTGTAATGACTAACCTAATCCAAATTTCACAATATAAAAGTAACATTATTTGTAGATGTGGCGTCAAGATAATCAAAAACCAGATATAAAGACATAAGTCAGCAATGGCAAATGTCTTCGAAATGCAAACAAATGGCATGGCACTCTTTCGGGTCAAGGAATTAATGATGACGTTTCCACACAGTTAAAGCATTTTCAATTGTGTAAATATTTGCCAATGGTTTGACAGTGATGTTGTTCTGTAGGAATACATGCGAAAGTCTTTGGTGGTCCTGAGGTTAGACAAGAGGTGCTTTAAAGCTTCAGAAATCTGCTCAGACAAAATATATATATTACAAATAGTATCTCTCTTTGTATCCAGATTACGTAACGCCATGACAAGTATTCCGTTACTTCCTAAAGCTATTAACAAACCATCTCTGGTTATGTACACCAGAGGCCGGGAAAGACAGAATGATGGGAGATGTATTAAAGCCCATTACACAGAATGTAATTTCTGACAACATAATCCTTACCATTGTTCAATTTGGTACCTTGGAGACAACTGGTGACTATGAATAAGGATTAATTTTCAAAAGTAGCCTATCAGTGGGACGCAGTCTGACAGACACAAGAGAATTTTTTTGGGGTTATCAATTTCTGTCACCTTAAGACAACCCATGGGAGATCAGTTCTTTTATCCATATTAGCAAGTGGAGAACACGCACAATCACTTTACACAGCGTTTCATTCCAACCCAGCTTTCTGGCTGCAAAGTTTGTCTTTTTAAAGATCTGTCCCATCTTTTGTGTGCATACAGACATGTGTCTGAGCCAGGGATGGTCAATCTAAGCTGTATTAGCTGCTAAACCCTGCATGCTGAGATCTTGCTGTCCTTTTCTAGACTGTGTCTGTTATGTGTCTGTGTGTGTTCAGGTATGTGTGTATGAAGAGAGAGAGAAAGAGAGAGACGTTGTGGACACGAAGTAGAATCTGCTGTCATAGACCCGTGGTTGGGTATTGTAAAAGCTCACCATTGGGTGTCTCTATGGCAACCCCTGGTGATGTTACTTCCTGACCTGCTGATTTTTAGAGGCAATTTCCCTAGCTGTGATTCTGTTTATTGTACTAGTAAGTCTAATAAAACATTAACAACAATAAAATGTTACAATTAATTACAAAAACATCCGTATTATTTAATCGTATCTCTAAGCAAAATGTTTGCTTATATATAAACCAAAACCGAACAGGTGCCAACTAAAGTGTAACACCAAACAAACAGTCAAAGCTAAACAAGAGATGAAGCAATAATTACAGTTTCCCTAAAGATTCTCTGCTTCCGTAGACTTGTTAACACACATGTATGTGTTTATTATTGATGAGGATTTAGAGAATCCGCAGGCTGAAGATTAAATAAGAAATGCTAAAGGCCGCATGAGGTGCGGATCACTCATGAATTATTTGCGCTAACATAACGTAAGGGACTGCTCCGAATCCAGGCCCACGTATTAACAATAAGCATGCGTATGTGTGCATTCTCTAGTCAGCACGCATTGAGAATGTTCAAAAACCGTTAGTCAAACCCGAATGATACCCAATAGTCACACTTAGTCACACCCTTACGCACACATGAGCACAGAAACACACGCATACGCACACAAAGGGCACGCATGAGCAGACAGAGTAGTCCGGGATGCAGTGGCGTCGAAGAGGGAATATGGATCGTCGGCCAGGGCTATTTTTGGAGGCAGATGTCAGAGCTTTAATAGGGATCATTTGCAAGCGTATTAAGATGTGGAGGTACAGTCAGTTGTTACTCAATTTACATACAATCACAAAAGCTTCTATGTAAAGACAAAATGGTGGAGCAATAAAACCGACAGGGGTAGACAGAAAGAGTAAAGTTTTGAGCCGTTGACGATAAGACGAAGCATTCTCAGAACACTCCATAAAGATCAGTGATGTAAAATCAATGGGCCGGTCATCGGGTTTCACATGTTGCCCGTTCTTCCCTTCCTGACGGAATTTAATAATCCCTTTAAAGATGCTGTTTAAACCTTAGGGATGGATTGTTTTGTCAATAAGGCGGCTTTTATGAAAGTCTTAAAAGCATGGAGTGAAGTGTGGCGGGGCTACTTTAGAGAAACAGCGTCCACACACCCGGGATCAGGTTTCTGCGCCTGAGAGAAGAAACAAGAGAGAGAAATAAAGAGAGCGAGAACTGGATGACTGGCATGCTTCACTTCTCTGACAGCCAAGCCCGCCCATGTCAAGAGAAGTTGAAACTTGTTCAAGAAAAGCTCTGTGCGCTCTTCGTGTGTAGCATTTGGCAACGTTCCTTTAGCCTAAAGGGAAAATGTGACCTTTGACCCAACAGGTATCTTAAGGAGATGACAGACAACATTTTTATCTATAGAAAAGAAAAATCACATGTCCCTAGTGTCTCACTATTATACCTTTATACGTCTCCTAAATAATATCACAAACTGGGGTCAGAGTTTCCAAAAGAATAAATTAGGAGATTTTTTATTTGAGTCAAAATATTCTTATTAGATTCAATGTTTTACCATGTAAAAAAATCCCATCTGAGAAAGTTAAGGACTTGTGGGCCACCAAAAAGCATTATTTGAGCAATGAACTGTTTATGTGGGTTTGTGTATGCGTTTTCTAGAACTATAATTATTTTTGTATGCAACGCACCTGAGCTAGTTGTACACAAATGTGTGTGTGTGTGCATCGCTATGCATGAGCACCGGCTCACAGGACGCGAGCAGGTCTGGGTGTCCCGAAGCGGTCTTCACACAGCCTATCTGTCAAGGTGCTTTAGCTTGAATATCCGTGGCCTTTCAACAAAATACCAACACACCCTGGGGTCAAACCCGGCAAACAAAAGACATATTTACACCAGAGAGACACCAAGTATGCCGACGCAGCCTACACCCTCAAACTCCCCTCGCTACATCAGGCAAAGATGGGGACATTGCGGAGAGCTCAGCTCCTTAAACCTGGATGGATATAAGGATTGTTTGCCTTTCTGCGCAGTTGAGCTCATGCTGTTCTCGAGTATTTGCTAACAATTCTGCCATACTGGAATTTCAGCACTTGCTCAGACCTGATCTCTATCTGTGTTGTGTCAACAGCAGACAAGTTGGAGTGGTTCTCGGTGTGTTTGTGCATGCGTGTGCGTTGGACTGCGTGCGAATGTGCGTGTGCAAATGAGAACAGCGCAGTTAAAGTAGTTGCTTTGTCTCCTATATGTGGAGATATATGTGCATGGATGACTTGGCAGTAAGTTGTTGTAGGATATGTGTGCATGTGTGTGAGAATGCCTTCGTACCGAGTCTGTGAACCGTACAAGGGTGCACCCCTCCTCTCTTGCTCACTCTCTCTCTCTGTCTTACATCACAATGAGCCCCAGGCACTGCCTACATTTTTTTCTTCATTTCTCTCCTTTTTTATCCTCTCTTTTGTGAGGGAATGTGAACATGACAGACGGCTTTGCACTACAGCATATTGGTTATGTTTATAAATCTAGGAACAGATTGGACTGCTGATTAGCGAGCAGACCACTGATTAGCTAATGAGCTTTTAGCATTACAGTGATTGCAAGGTCATGCCGAACTTCACCTCTCCAACAACAACCACCAAAATAAGCATACAAGAGCGAGTAACATGTTATATATTTGTATTATATGTACAAATATTAAACGAATAGGGTGTTGGCTGAATTATTACTATTTCTGCAACAGAAACGTCACCAAATATCGGAAATTACTTTCGACAAGCCGGTTTCTTAAATGTTACACTTGGTCAGATAAACAGTTTTCCCCCAAGCTCATTGGTTGAGCGAATGTTGCTTTGGCAAGTTGGTTGGATTGCTGGGAAACGAGTATTTTAACATATATTGCATACACCTACATTATCTTCAGCACAGTGTCCTATAACCGAATGTGACGCAATAAAGCAACAAAACATAAAAGCTATTACTTTCATGTAAGTCAGTGTGCCGTAATCAGCAAGTGCGACAAGCAATGAAAAGTAATTGTCCACTTGCTTTTTGCCGCATCGTACTGATTGTGCAATTCATTAGTCCAAAATCTCACTATATATTAAATACCAAATGCCTTGTAATTGTTTATTATTCAGTATATTAAATAGATTGCTATAAAAAGTTACTAAACTGGTCAGACCACACATATGCTGTGCTTTCATTTCTCTGCTCGTTATTCAAATTAACATGACATTTGTTATTGAGGAAAAAACTGTTTCTACACGGGTTGTTAGTTGGTGGTTTGTAATGCCATTAAGATCTTATGTGCAAGTGTGATCATAAGTCTTTAAATTATGTGCATGTCAATAGAATTGGCTGTGCCAGCAAGAGCTCTCAGCTCCTGCACAGTGACAGCTAGGTGGAGAACCATAAACCTGCCACCGTGATGTCATTTCCTATGGCTGCCACACACACAAACACACATACACCCATGCACTCTGTGGTTGTTTGCCCAGACAGAGAGATAGTGCCCTCTTGCCCAAATGCTAGCCTGCGGCATCACCCAACATAAAAAGCCGTCAGAGATAGAGACTGGCAGGGAATGGAGAACGTTCCAATGTTGTGTTTATGAAGTGGGCCCATCATGGTGCCTTTCCTCGCTGATGTATTATTGCTTGCTTTCTCTCACTCACTCTCTCTGGACTGGGTGGGGAATCAGAAGAGAGCAGGCAGGCCGTGTTGAAGCCAAGAATGACCTCACAGTCCCCAGCTTCAGAGTAGTGGGGAACCTTGTCTTTCTCCCTCTCTCTGAAGCACATCCAGCAGATCGCAATAGTGCAGTTTGTCTTTTAATGGTCGGTTTGAATGCTCCAACAGAGTAAGATCACAGCGATGATTTCGCCTCAGGCTGGAGGCGTTCAGGTCCATGGTCTTCCTGCATGGTCCTGGCTGCGTTCTTCTCCCGAGCAAATCATTGCGATCACCATTGCGCCTCTCACACTTTCTCACCAATCGGCAGCGTGTTTATAAAGCGTGTTCCTCAGCCCCCAGGCGGCGGCCCCACTCTTTAAAAGCAGCTTTAGATGAGACTTCACAGCTCTGTTAATGGAAAGGTTTCGACTTTGTTTGGTGAGCGGAGCTTGTGGGGGTGCACTTGGGGTGAGTTTGCCGAAGTAATGGCCAGCCTCTGTTGGAGGGGGGCTGATGCAACAGGGATTAGACCAGCCTCTGCTTGAGACTTACCCAAAAGCCCCTTTTACGTGTCCTCTGTTTTCTTTGGACAGGCTGCTTTGCTGTGCTAGGAATGGGACAGGTAATCCCTATAATGTCTGTGGGAATTAGAACCAAGGAAAACCTTTTTGGGAGGGACAACTGCAATTAAAAGTGGGATTGATTATTGTTGACTCCTGAACTTGCGATGGTTGAAAGTGAGAGCCACAGCAAAATTTAGCAGGTCACAGGATGTGGAAACCAGTAGTGCTGCTATGAACCTTTAACCCATTTAAGTAAGCTATTTTTGATTAAAGAAATACACTCATATAGTGTTTATGCTCTTAAGGCTTTTTATAATGCATGAGCTGGTGTTAGCAAGACAAAAGATGAGTTGATGGTGTCCAAAAGAAAGTTGTTCAGTTTGGTCCTGAACACACAAAAACCCGTGGTTGATGTTTTGATTTGCATAATGCAATGGTCACTTCAGTAAAAAACTTCAGCTTTGGTAAAACTTTTTATCATAGGAAAGAACCATTTCTATTATTCTTATGGGACACCAACTATACAGGCTGATTTTAGATGCAACACTGGGGTTGAGGGGGAGGCCGGTGTTATTAAGAAAGCTAGGAGAGGTGAGAAAGGCAGCAATATGCAGTGCGAGGGGAGGCAGACGGTGTGATGGGGCTGAATGGAATTGTCTGGAGGTGAGAGATGCGAGCGGGTGTCAGTACGTTGGTCCTTTATGCACGTCCCGTTCCCTCCTGCAAACCTCCAGCAATGAAACAGGTTATCACCACTCCTCCAATGCTGGGTGCTATGCGCTGATTAAAGGGAGTGCGTAAATGTGTGTATGTGTGTGTGTGTGTGAGAGAGAGAGAGAGAGAGAGAGAGTGGACGGATCGGGGGGAGGAAAGAGTGAAAATGGAATTTGTGCAGCAAACAGCTGGACTAGTTTATTTAAACACAGGCAGGACACAGCAACTGACCCCAGATTGACTCTGACAGGGGAGGAGCCAAGGTGGACTTTTATGACTTTGAGGCCGAGACGAGATGATTGTATTTATGAAATGTCCTTTAAGGCATGCCAACATGTGAAATAAGTAAATAGACCACTGATAATACAGTTGGTCATCAGATGAGTTTTGAAATGTGAATCATTAGCTAGTTAAATTAAATTAACGAGTGTTATGAAACATCTGGTTGCGCTTACAGCATGCTACTTTTAGTTACTTTCTAACACCAAGTTACGAGTTAGTCCTATGGGTACTTGATAAAGCGCTTTAACTTTATTTTAAGCAACAATTACACTAAGCTCATAACATCTTTGCATTCTTTAGTTCGAATGCATTTGTTGCGGTGAGATTCCTGCGGAGCCGCAGATGCAGATCTGATTCATCCGATCACTCTATTCCGTCAGTATTATATGCCTGTTTGTGGGTTTTTAATATACATGTAAATGTAGCTGAGTGTGTTGAAATGTGATTTCATGAGTGAATTTGGTCCTCTGTTGTCATGCGTGCACCATCTCACACATCTGAGAGAGAGCGAACAAGCGAACGAAGAGGGCATTTCTGAGAAAAATGGCACACTTCATATGCATTTAGATAGACATACTGAATCGTAACCTTTTGTATCTTCAATCCGGATCTTTCCAGCGGGGCTTATTAAATTATTCTCTAATTGGTCACGCGACAAAGGCAGCTGATGAAAAAGACAATTTCTTGCTTTTAATTGGCCATTTCACGTGCCGTTTGTGCTACACCTGTGCGTTTGTAATGAGAGTGGGATATTAGCAGAGGGCCTGGCAGACCAGACAGAGATCAGATCGGCTGTCAGTAAAGACGGGAATGAGGAACAGTTCTCCAGCACATTACGAAACACAACAGAATGAGAAAGACCAAACTCTGGCCTCTATCAAGGTTCATTTGGCTCATAAAAGCTCTCGATTCAATCTTTTTCTTTTCCTTTTTAGTAAAGCCCTGTATTTTTAACCCTCCTCTTTTTATCCTATTTCAGAGGTGCCACTAGTGGCGTTTTGCTTTAAAATAGCCCCCCATTGTCCCAAGCTGGGCTGAATAGTTGTGTTCATTGTGTGCCTATGGGAAGTAGAAACTGAACAGGCCATAAACGCAGTCCTATAGCGCGAAGAGGTCGTGCAAAGGTGAACTTTTACTCCTAATGGAGGCGGCAGATTTAGCGGGCCCGTATGGCTCTCTGCTCCTTTTGATTGCCTTCTTAACCGTCAGCGCCAGGGCGTCCGCCTGGCTCACAGAACAGAGCATGACCATTCTTTTTCTTTTTCCTCGCACTCCTACCACCCCCCTCTATCCCCCTGCCTGGTATTGTGTAGCACTTGTCCTTTGTTCCAGCATTCTGCGCATCTGGCCTTAGATATAGTGAAGAGCGAGAGAGGAAGCTTAAGATACCTTCAAAAAAAGAGAAAGAACAGCCATTTCCACATTTCAAAAAAGCGAGCAAAAAAGGCAGAGAGAGAGCGATCGAGGGAGGAAAATCCAAACGGCAGAGGTCAGCAGATAGACAACAGTGCCCCCCCTTTGACCCCAGCCTGAGATGAAGGCAGTAAAAGGAATGCCTAGTCCCGAGACTCCCCCTGTACTCCAGCCCACTGCTGGTGATAAAACTCCAGACATTCCCTCATTTGATGGTGCACTGCCATGTCAGTACATTCCTCCCTGTTTTTTTTTCAAACTTTAAGTTGATATTGGTGATAAGTATATGGGAAACTTGTGTCCTCTGTTGAAATAGATTTAAAAGAGCAAAAACATTTAAATAAAGCTTTAAGGCAAACAAAACACAGTGCATTACAGTAATTTTAATATGGGAAAGGGTTGTTCTTAGATGCAATGGGAAGCAAAGGCTACATTTATTAATAAAAATGTTCACAATATATACGTTTTTACCAAATAATATAGTTCATTAACTTTAAGCAACATATCAACAAAATTAGTTAGTAAAACAAGTATAGTTACAGGAGTGTTTATGGATTTTTCATAGAAATGCTCTCAACCAATCAGAATTTAGAGTCGTAACTAGCCGTTTTATAATTAGGAAGCCGCTTTGCAGATGCCTATGTGAACATCTCATTGTCTATTAGATCTGCATTTTCCTCTTTATTTTTTTTAGGTTTGTCTCTTTTTCTTTCTCTCTCCCTCCACCCCAAAGCTTTCCTCTCTAGCCTTTCTGAGCCTGAAAAGAGTAGCAGGCCTATTGTTTCCTTAAAAGTCTACTAATTCCCCCCTCAAAGGATGAAATGGAAGTGTCCAACTGTGGTAACAGCAGGAGGACATAAATCAAGTTGGAACCCCTGAGCTTGGTCTCCTGGAGGTGACCGGGGTCATGGGGTCACCAGAAGGGATTTAGGCAGAACAAGGCCAGAGCGGTCCAATGTATGGTGTGCGGAGGTTGGGGGTCAGAAGCCACAGGGGCCAGATATGTTTTTGTCACAAACATTATGCACGATATGCAGAAATGTAGTGCATGTAAGGCCAGACGATTCTTTTAGAGAAGAAAAGATCACCTTATGAACCTGCAGTTGTATTATTCTTTCTCTAGGGAAAAGAAAGGAAAAGAAAACACGGATTGTAGTGTGTTCTTTGACAATGCAACACTTTCTCTGTTAGCAAACATCCTCTAAACAAATTAATTCCTGTTGTGCAAATCAACTGTGTTACATCTGGCACGAGGGTTTCGAACGACTTGACTGTTTAAAATAAAGCAGGAAAAAATCTTTTGAACATGCATACAAAGAGGAGAAACACCACTTTCTTAAAAGTGCTTTTGTACACTTGTTCTTAGTTGGTAATATATATTGAGCCAGCGCAAGTTTGTACAAGTCATAAGCTTTGTGAACATTTCTGTGTTATGGAACAACTTCTCTCTGACACTCCCACAGGAGTACTAGAGGATTAGAGAAAAAAAATCCCTCAATAACCCCTCTGATTAGTTATCTGGGCTGGTCCGGGCAACAGCAGGCTTGGACGTGACTGTGTTTATGAAAAGAGATTCAGCCAACTTTTCCTTCATGCATTCAAGAATCTGATCATACATTGCTTTTTTGTGTCTTATAGGTTCATTAACGCAAGAAGAAGAATAGTGCAGCCGATGATCGACCAGTCCAACCGAGCAGGCAAGTCCCCCATAGTTTCTGTATTCAAGTCCTGCAGGCGAAAGCCTCCTGCAAGCCATGAACCCGGAGGCCCACCTGCCGGTAAATGCTTAGCCTAGCCTGGATGTCAACAACGATTGACCACTAAAATCCATCCAATTAACCCAAAGCACTAATCATGCTGACTTGGGCGCTATATAACCCAATAATTGAGGGAAGCAAGCAAACATATCCAGTGGAAATAACTATAATAGAAACATCAACAACAAGATTTGACTGCTCCTTGTTTAGCTCATCTAAAACAACTGAAACGTGGAAACCTATTTGGCCAAACAAAGGAAAGATTAGTATATCATTTTATGTCTAGTGAGCGTGTTTTGCCTCCCAGCTCCTTCTCAGTTCCCCCTTAGTTAGCAGTGCCCTGGGTGCATGGCTTGTTGTGGACTGCTGTAAAGTTTATTACCTGTAATAGGGTTCAGAGGGCAGGGTTGCATTAGGGTCTCAGTAAAGTTCAAAGGCATTCATTGGGTTTGAGCTGTTGTTTTTGACCAAATAACCCAATGCACAGACACTTAAAATAATGCGTAAAATCGCATAAGTACATCACAATTAGCTCATGTGGGAAAGTAATTATCACTTTTTCTTCTCATTCATTTTTTTTTAATAATTTAACTAGTACTGTTAATGTTAATATAAAGTTTGTTTTGTCACAAAATTTATCCTATATCTATAGTGTTTTTCACAGTACTTGAGCTTTGTTGGGCATGTTCTGTCAGGTGTGTTATATCCCACAAAACCAAAAGAAACTGAGCAGAATGCCCCAGTCTGTGCGTACATTAACAGATGATGTTTCTCCTGTGACTGAAACTTAATTAAAACCACTAATTGACCACTGTTCGTTTCGCCCACATTCCCTTACCATGCCCTCCTGCAGTAAGTCAAGGAGCTCCCTACAACCCAGATGGTCAACCCATGGGAGGCTTTGTGATGGACGGCCAGCAGCACATGGGAATAAGACCACCTGGTAAGACCTTGGCATGTCTTCTTCTCCTCTGATATCTCCCACCTTCCCCCCTCACTACCCCCTTTTTGGTCTGACCCTTGGTTAGCACAGGTGTGTTCAAATGCATTCAATCCCCCACATTTCCTTTCAAAAACCTTTCTTGTCTAATACCCATCCTACCAGAATTTGCTCTCCTCTCTGTATCTACGCCTCTTCCATCCTGAACAACTGGTCACTTACCAATCATCCCCCTCCCACCTTACCCGTTAAGCCGCAGGATTTGTCCAAAGCCAGGCTTTTTTCCAACCTTTAGCCTCTGAATGCATTATTTACTGGTTTGTTTACTTGTATTGTCTCATTTGTACAATATGCTTTTCCACTCTTTTCTTTTAATAAACTGGGATCATGCTTTTGTTTCTAGACCTCTTGTCTCTTGAGTCGTGGTCTGTTTATTTTCTCATCTTTCCGCATCTTCTTCTTCGATTGTTTTCTCTCCTTCTAGGGCCTATGAGTGGGATGGGCATGAATATGGGCATGGAGGGACAGTGGCACTACATGTAACCTACTAGTTAACCAATCGCAAAGCAATGGGGGAAGTAAGTACAAAAGCAGGGTCACCAAACATTCACGATGTGACAATACATTTGATTTGCTTTGATGAAATGGGAGAGGAATGGATCTTTTCCTTCTAAACAACATGCTGCTTTTTCTTGCTTACCAATACTAATATTTCTTCTTGTGGGTGACAAGCCTTGATCAGGAGTTTGTGTTGTTTGTGATTTGTACTCTCCTTTCTGACTTGTGAACTTGGCCACATGATTAAACAGTACATTGAGTAGTAAAGGAAAATCAGTGTGGGCGAGAGAGAGGAGGAGAAAAAGAGGGAGGAGGGATAGCTGTATGGGGAAAGAGGCAAATGGAGGGTGTGGGGATTGAGATTGGGGTTTTGGTCGGAGAAGGGGAGGGGTGCGTTACCATAGCAACAGACTGATTGGCAAAATGTAAGCAGTCTGCAGCAGTGCAAGGAAGGAAAAGTGCATGTCCCCGAAGTGTCATAAATCTGTCTCCCTACAGTTGATGCATGGGTTACATTTATACACCAACCTGCGAGGCGACATACAAAGAATCTCTCTTTCTCTCACCTCACAGCCAAACACATAGCCACACATTTGGAAATTATGTCAGTCTTTCATGGAATGTTTTAGGTGGAGCTGCTTCTATCGACCCTGACTTGGTCCACTGTTTTCTTGTCTGTCTTTCCTAATAGGATTACTAATAGCAAAGGAAGGGGAGATGAAGGAGTGCAAAATGGAGGTGTGCGCAGCAGGGTACACAGCTTAGTCCAGCCTAATTGACTATATCCAAATTAAATATGCCATCACAAGCAGCGTGACAAATGGATTTGACTTATTCGGCATACAAAAATAGCGATCATTAATGCAGCCACGCACAGAATGCCTCTGTTTTCGAAGATACTCTCTACTTCACTGTATTTAACCAAGAGCTTTAAAACGTCACGCCCCTGTGCATCGTCTTTGTGTGCATATCTAAACGCTGTGAGTGTTTCCTCGTGTCCAAATGGCTGCTTACAGCAGCTGCCGTAGTTCCCAGAAGACAGAAGAGAAACCTGCTTTAAACAGCCTCAATTTGCTTGCCGAATTCTATAATTGGGCCGCGTGTGGAATCTTAGATGAGAAGGGTTGAGGGGAAAACGAGAGCGAGCGAATGAGGGGAAATGAGGAGAGAAAAGGAGGCAGAGTGTGACAGAAATATGTCGCCATGGCGAAGACTGCCTGGTCTTTATGGCTTCATCACTAAAATGTCCTAGCTTGTCTAATTTAAATATTGTTACTTTAGTTTCTAGGTCAATTAAATGTAAATGATGTGTTTTATACTTCATGACCAATTAAATTAATAGGTTATTACAAAAACGTTATCTTATTTGATTAAGAGACCAAGGCTTCATTTTATTTTATAAGCAATTTTCATTAGTTGAGGAATTTTCCTCAAGGCGAGATTAAGCGGTTATTCGCTGCGAAGTCCCAGGATCTGAAATTAAGGTGTTCCAAGCAGTCACACTGCAACATTAGTTAAAACCAAAGCCAATTAAACCTACTTAGGAAAGCGTTATGCTTTCTGCCCATGACGATTATAGAGCTTATAGCTCTCAGAAACAATACACCTGTCAGCGTGGGTAAAGCCTAGCTATTCGAGCAGAAGAGGGCAAGCTTTTGATAAACGAGGGAACGACTGTTTTATGGCAATTTCCCCTTACCGTTCTTTGTGTTTCTTCAACAAAATTAGCCAAGGGTGGCCAAAATTTTTTCGTTTTAATTTCAAGACAATAGCGAATGCAGAGAGCATTAATTATGGGCATATGGACAAAAATGTTCCCCTCCCCACCCATACTTGAACGCCGCTGGTATGCTTTGGTGAGCTGGAAGCCCTGCTGGAGACTTCTTTGTTTGAATTTTCATTCCTCCCAACCATTAAGCAGAAGTTTGTTAACCTTTTGCAGGGTCAAGGTACCCATTTTTCTACTCTGAACTTTTACTTTTAAGGGGGGAAGGATTTGGCTCCTGTATTGTCTGTGTCAAACAGCCCCTGTTGATTCGGTCCCATTGCGCCTCTGAAAATAGACAGGCAAAGAACTCAATGTATTGATTAACTTATTAAGTGAAAACCCGCATTTGCAACGTGTGCCCTTTTAACAGCCAAGCATTGTTTTTCTGATAGAGTGCATGTTTTCCCTTACAACGATATTCACCAAACGACATGTTCGCAGATTGAAATCAAATACAGCTGACGACCTCTCAAAAGCTCGGGTCAGGCCTTCAGCAAAGAATAATTGCAGGGGCATACAGATTACGGCTTCACGTGCTAGTGCAAAGCACAAACCGTTCTACATGCGATTCGAAAGCTGCAACCTAAAGACCCATAACTAGAGCAATCACAAAAGGGTTTTTTTTAACTAGAGGTTGATTTGTTGCTTTGTATTGCTGCTGTCACAAGGTTATTGGCCTTTCTGCTCATGGCACGTGCACTCACCCAGGTGAGGCCTCTCAAGTGACGGCCTTTGTAAATTTTCACCTTTCGTCTTTAATTTGAACACAATGGCGGTGTTTCTCAGAGGGACTCTCGGAGCGAGCCACAGACCTTTGCTCATTGTGTTTAAAGTGAGATAAGTGAGGGGAGAAGACAGAATAAAAGCATGGCTTATTTTACCTCATTTGTCATTGTTGTGGTCTCCTCTGGCAAAAAGACTTGGCTCGTGCTTGGAACGTATACCAGTTAATTTCCACCTACGATTCATTCAATGTTAGATGTCATATTAGTATTACTTTGACTTGAATGCGGTTAATAGAGAGTGCACACTTATTAATGCTTGCCCAGAAAATAATAAATCAGTGCTAAATAGAACATATACATTGTAACAATTTTCAATTATGTCTACATATGTATGCATTTTCTCTAAAATGGCTATATTTTTAAACATGTATGTGGAACATTTTTGACTGAAGATTTCTGAGTGATGACGCAAACAAAGTCTTAAATCGATAAGTTGAAGTTTTCAGTTGTTAAGAGTTTGAATTGAATTTTAACTAGATCCTGATACTTCTCATACATGCAAGTTGCAGTAAAAGCAAGAGTAACACAGTAAAATTCACAATGTGTTATATCATGGGGAAATGATTGTGAATAGATTGTGAATATTCAAAACATAGTTCATTTCTAATGTAGATATTTGGTATTGACCTTAGTGAAGGGCAGCCTTCTGGTTGAATAGGCTAGTAGGACTACGGCTGATTCCAGGCCTGATGGATATAGCACTGAGTACAGATCCCTGGTGCATGCAGGAGCAAAGTGCTGTGTTCAGGCCACTGAGTTAGTCCCTAGAGAGACACCCTCTCCCACTACATGTATTCCTCTTCTACTCTCTTCCCATTCATTACAAAGGACAGTCCTTTTTTCGAAAAGCTTCTCTTACAACCACATGACTCAGTCACACTTGCTGATACTGTGATTGCAGGAGAATGTTTTCCTTGTGAAGGGAAATATTGCTATGATGACCTTCCTTATGGATATATCCAGAAACATAGGATCATAAAAATAATGTAATGTTTTCCAGATCCAGCTTTAATAACCCAATTCTTCTCTCTCTCTACTCTGTAGGACTGCAAGGCATGCCAGGGGATTACCTGTCACACGGTGGCCCCGTGGGTATGGCTATGGGGCAACCAGGCTACAGCGCCACTCAGATGCCCCACCACCCTGCTCAATTGCGGCACGGCCCTCCCATGCGTTCCTACATCCCTGGACACCCTCACCACCCAGCGATGTTGATGCACGGAGGACCCCCTCACCCTGCCATGCCCATGTCAGCCTCTAGTCCCCCAATGTTCAATCCAGGAGACCCTACAATGGGAGGACAATTCATGGACATCCATGCCCAGTAACTTACTAAAATGGATTCTTTAAATGATTGTGATGGATAGAAGAGGAGCTGCGATTGGTTTTCCCGGTGCTCACACCCATTAAATACTGACTCATTACAGAGACTGAGGAGCTTGCATCTTGGCTAGAGACTTGGACCAAGAAAGAAGCCAATTTCTGTATACTATGGGACACTTTAAATGGATGTGCCCTTTGCTTAGAAACAAAGAGTGAGTGAGAGAGAGAAAGATTGAATTTATTACTATATCAGCCTCTAGGTGGGAGGGATGAGGACATACTGTATACTGTTGTAAAATTGCATTGGACTTTCATAAGAACTGGGAAAAAAGTATTGTAAATGCTATCGTATTGTTCTGCATATTATGTTGTTTCTAATAGATTTTTTTAAAAAAGGATGTGAACTTTTTCTTTCCACACTATGTGTGTGCCATCTCCATTGACTTTTGGCCTCCTCCATAAATCACATTGCGTTTAAACAAGAAAAAATATATGTGAATAAATCAATAAGTCATTGAATACACGTTTTGCCAGGCCATTTTTTGTCCTTTGGGAGGGTGGATTTCCTGTGAGCCATCAGGGCCTTAGGAAAACACAGGGTGACGTCCACCTGTCTGAGCCACATCCCCCCGGTCTTTCAGGAGCTCTCCATTCTGCATTCCTAAATTGTTTGTACTCCCTTATGGAACCACCCCCTGCTTAACACATCAACATCGGAACCAATGAAAACTGTTTTCATTTACCATTACTGGATGTATGAGAAGAAGCTGAATGTGAAGAACAAGTATGTGTGTGGTTGTGTGTGTGTATGTGTGAGTGCGTAAGGCCAGCCCATCAAACTTTCAGCGTTTAAGTTATAAATGGGACCTGGGATTCATATACATATGCTTTGATTAAGCAAACCTGTTTTATGGGATATTGGTTAAACATGTTGCTATCACTTGTTTGAACTTTGAAGACTTTATGTATACATTGTAAATGAATAAATTTTGTGTAAAAAGAGGGAACAGAAGCTATATTTTATAGATTTTTGAAAAACAGGCATGGTTTTATTTGAAAGATGCTGGTTATTTTTTATAATTTATGTATATGTGTGTGTATATATTTTTTTCAGAAAACAATTTTTCAGAAAAATCTGAGAGCACCTGAGGTCTGGTTCTAATTATGAATTATAGCATAGTTGAGATTATTGCCATTAGATAGCAACTGTGAGCAGCAGAATGATTTTATTCTTGTTTGCAGTTTTCTGTTTTTGAAAACTCACTTTTCCCCATCCAAAACTAAGCCTGTTGGTCATTACCAAAATTGGAAGTCATAACAGATATTTAAACCGAAAGCTTATGTTGGTGTTCAAATCATAGTTACACAATTAATTAGTATTTGTATTTTAGGACACACACACACACATTCTGGTTTCCATGTTTTGTGGGGACATTCCATAGACATACTGGATTTTATAGTGTACAAACTGTATATTCTATTCCCCTTACCTACCCCATTCCCTAACCCCAACCATCACAGAAACCCTTCTACTACTTCACATTTTCAAGAAACATCATTTTGTTTGATTTATAACCTTGTTTCCTCATGGGGACATCAAAATGTCCCCACAAGGGAAAATACTGGTATTCCTATCTTTGTGGGGACAATTGGTCCCCACAACGTGATAATTACCAGGTACACACACACACACACACACACACACACACACACACACACACACATCCGAGAACTTCTGGCAGCACCTTACATTAAAGTGACCATGTTACAACAATTAAGTATTGTGTAATACAAATAAACAACATCTACTTAATGTAATTATTTTATGAGCTACTTGTAAATGCACATTTTTGTTGTAGTTAGCCTAATTATAATAACGTATAATGTAAACGTTACCAAACTCTCTAACCATAAACATTACAAGCACGCTGCCTTTAAATGCACAAGGTAAGTAGCCTACAACTTTTATATAAAAGAGGCATCATGCATAGCGTAAGTAGAGCTGAGAAATCCAGAAGCAAACAGGTTGCAACGAGGTTTGTCTGCACAAATCTTAAAGCAAAGAAATGACGAGGTTTGCTTGAATGCTGCATACTGAAGTTTAACATTGCTAATGTGCAACAAATGTTCGGCCCATTTGACAGAGGCTCAGACTGGGGGCTAGATGAGGATGAGGGACGGATAAAGGAAGAATTATCCCCCGTTTAGCATTAAAATTCATTTAGATAAAATTGCCACAAACACTTAAATGGGAAGATTAGTTCCCCCTCACGCCTTATTTCACTCACTCAATGGCTCCGTCAAGAGCGCTCGAAACGGCATTATCCAGACGACGGCTGTTTTCAGCTACCCGCGAAAACGGGGCGCTTAAATGACGCTAAAACAGACACAACTCATCGAAATGTGTGTTTACGGTGGTCTCGATACGACCAATAAAGGGAATGTTGCATTTTCCTGAGGGAATGCTTAAAAGTTACCCGTCTTGTAGCTTAAGAGTGCCAGTTTAAACTACACTCCCATAATAAATCAATAAGTTCCCTTTCACAAATCCGTCCCTCAGTTTTCTATCGCTATTGTGTTTTTATTACCGTCTCTCTCCTGAATGTTTTCCTCTCAAGCGACGCGGGACACAGGCGACGGTTTAATGACGCTGCTTCAGCTCCTCAGATTTGAATTCCTCAACCGTTCGCCACTCGCTGCTCTGGAGACAGGCGGAGATAAATCCCATGTTTGACTGCCATCTTTAGGGGATCTGGAAAACTGTCCTTAAGGGAGCATGTTTGTATGTAATGTGCGTTCAAGTTTTTTCGTTATGTACTGAAATGATAACTATAAGAAAATATTTTTGTTAATTTAATGTTAACACGTATACGATTAGCTTTTTAATTTGGCCATACTTTGCTATGAATTAAGATAGCCCACTGAATAATATTAATCAACATTAGCCTACTATATAGGCTACTTAATTAGATTATTTGCAATGGCTTAAACACATATTTTATTGGCGTTATTTCTTGTAGCAGGCTATCAACGAACAAAAAGATCACTGTAATAACATTTATATCTGTTTTGCAAATGTAGGTTAGTGTTAGTGATACACAACCTGTACACGTTTTGTAGAAGTGATATATTTGATTTTTTTTTTTTTTGATATATCATAAATCCTTTAATAAAAGTGTCAACTATATCAGATAATGAGCATAAAACGTGCTGTCAAGAGTTTAGATGTTGGCTCGGTTAATTTATTAATCGACGATTCGTGACCTTTGCAACAACTGCCCTTCGCAATACATGAATATTGATTTTCTTCATTTATTCTCAGTCAAAGACATATAATGACGACGCCTTTTCCATCTGTTGTTTAAGAAGAAAGAAGAAAGCTTTTATCTGCCTTTGACCACATACTGAACTCTGTGAGTAATGACTGAAAGAAATGTGTTCCATAAGCACAGAGGTGCCCAAACAGGACTTTCTGCCTCCCATAAAAAGCTAACATGGGTTGTGCTGTTGCATGTTTCTGCCTTCTGTACTCTGTATTCAAGTAGTTTTGCTTCAGTTTGAAAACTTTCACAAAGGGTCATGTGTCCTCCCAGCACGCCAGCAGTAGCACTGGCAAATGCAAATGTCGTCGGATTCACTGGTCATGTTTGAGAGGGTTATGTCCACTCGCCATGAACTGTGTTTGTGTCTGTCACTTTTTGTATGCTAGTGAGAAATACTGCAGAAACAAAATATAACCTCAGCACATTTATGTTCTCAGAAATTGTAACTTATTTTACTAACTTAAATAAACAATGCAATTTAATTAATAATGACACCATTATGTC
Source organism: Misgurnus anguillicaudatus (assembly GCF_027580225.2). Taxonomy (NCBI): domain Eukaryota; kingdom Metazoa; phylum Chordata; class Actinopteri; order Cypriniformes; family Cobitidae; genus Misgurnus; species Misgurnus anguillicaudatus. The sequence continues at coordinate 7,305,118 of NC_073347.2, forward strand.
ACTAATGTTATAAATAAATAAAGCATATATATATATATATACTGACTGAATCAGGACAAAGTTTTTGTTTTATTGTTTAATCACATCTAAATACAACTATACATATAATGCAAGGAATATAGGGAATTCGTTTAGCAATCTCACCAGGTCAATGCATAAATCAAATAATTACCCTTAATATAAAGACATGCCATTTAATGCATAAAAGTGGGACAAAATGGTTGATGTAAAAGTATAATTCTGCTTCAGCAACGGAAGTGTATTAACACAGAATATGTTATACGGCAGCTGGTGGGCTGCTAGAGAGAAGATTGGAGAGATGAGATGGAGTGTCCGAAACTGCACCATGGCCATTTTGGATGTCATCTGTTTCCTTGGTGACTTCGCCCACCCCTGAAAGCCCCTGGGCTCCAGGATTGTTGGAGAGAAACGCGCTATTTTCTGCACTATCATCTATCACTGTCACCACGTAATGATTCCCCTCGCAGCTCCTTATTGATGTTTGTAATTGCATTATCTCATAAGGGGGTGATCAATGAAAGCGGGCTATGCATTCTGGGGTTAGAGTATGCAGGATTGCTTTCTTGTCCGTTCAATTTAATAAGCGCTTATTAAACAGCTTCGTACTCCACATTTTTTTTTTTTTTTTTAAGAAATGACACAGTAAATATAATTTGTAAAAACCTTGTGAAACCCAAACCACACCAAATTCCAGTTTAGTAACAGCATCTTTTGACATTTTTTTTTACGTTTTATTTTTGTGGCGACACTTTGCGTGTCTAAACAGCACAAATTAAGTTATTAACGCATGACGCAGATGAGGCTCTTGTAAGGGTTGGAAAAGACTATTGATTGGACTTAACGCAATTATATTTACTTGTTATTGTGCCAATAGCCCAGAGCAACATTTTCAAAACACCATGTGGCATCTTATTTTTTTATACATTGCATTGGTTTTAGACATTGAGACCAAACTGAAGCACGCAAATAAAGTCATAAGATCATGTTTCAGGGTCCAGAGGGTTCGTGAGCAAATGCGTCCTTTCCATTTAGCACGGACAATGCTGCATGTGTAGCACACAACGAAACTGATTAAACGAGTGTACTGTGTGCATATATTTATAAAAACTGAAGTAAGACGAGGATACAATTTGTCATACAATTATTTTAATGGCAAAAGCAGCATTTCTTTGTCGTAAATTAAAAAAGCCAAATGGGAAAAATTTAATGAAATAGGATTGCATGTGTTAACATTTCACGTTTTTAAATTTTACGCTACTTGAAATAAAGGGCGGCAATGATATATTTATTTGCTTACTGGTAGGCTACTGAGCCCTTTAGCTTTGTTGTGGCTGCTGTCGTCGTAATTAATACATAATACATTTTCTAGAGAGAGTATAATAATAATAATAATAATAATAATAATAATAATAATAATAATAATTATTATTATTATTATTATTATTTTATTCGTAAGAAATAAAGTTAAAGGCTCAAAAAATAAAATACTATTTATACAGACTGCTGTTCTGGTTCTCAACAAATTAGCATATATGGTGCAAAATAACCGCGCACTTGGTATCTCTCTCTCTCTTTCTATCTCGCTCACTATCAAGGTCACAACGGCTGCGGCTTACGAAGGACAAGAGCTGGTAAAGCAGCCTCGGATGTCAGTGAAAGGTGCGCCAGCCCGTCTCCCATCTTCACCTGGTGAGATCCGATCCAATAATAGCCGTTGTGTGTTAGGCTTTAATGAGAGCTCTCCGACCCCCACCTGCCCAACAGTCCTGATGAATGCCAAAACGCACTCAGCAGCATCATCTCTCCGCTCTCTTTTATGTTATGAAGTATTATGTTTCGCTTATACAATAACCACTTATGTTCTTTCGCCGCTTTGATCCGCGGTGAGACAGTGAAGTTACGATGCATCAGTTGTTAGGGGAGAAAGATAAACGCAACACATGTTCAAAGACTAAAACTCAAAGAGCCTATCAAGTTATGAGAACTTTTAAAGGATTAAAGAAACTCAAATAGTTACGTAAGCAAATAGTATTTTACAAAAGCCTTTTTTTGTAAACAAAAAAGAAAAATGCAAATGCTATATCATATTTTGTGAAATGTATATTTTATTTCAAGTGAAACAGGTCTCCAGTTGAAATAAATAAAATTTAAATATTAAAAACTGTTGCTGCTGGATATAACAAGTTTTAGTCGTTACAATAATATACTTATTTCGTTTAATTGTGTTGGTCATGTTCTTAAAATGCTATTTATTTATTTATATTCAATATGTATTAAATATTGCTTACTATAAAACATTTAAAAAACTTTTTATTTACGTTATTAATATATGCAATGAAGCCTAAATAATCGATGAACTGATATGTCCTTTAAAAACAAAAATAAAATTATTTCGTAAAATTTAGGCTATATGAAACAAGAAAACAAATAGGGTTGAGTGTAAACAGAAACTGTGATACAGTAGAAAATCCCTGTTTGTCACGTGACTGGAACTGAAGGTGAAAAGGTCACCACTGCTTAAGGTAAATATGTGAGCTGCAAGTTGAGACAAGGCAGAGAGTCACAAATTCCACTCGCATAGCAGAAGAGTGATAAACCTCTGACCCGAGGCCAGTGGGCTCCTCATTTATTTATTCTCGGAGGCTGTAATTCGGTCTATGGGAACGTTTCTTTTTGATGTGCCGGTTTTGCTGAGAGAATCTGATGGTCAGCGGGCCAAGAATGGCCAAAACAGACACATAAAAAAGAAAGGTTTCAATATTACAGTATTAAATTACAGTAGCCTATTATTATAGTGTTCAGTTTCGTCTTGAATGCCCTGCAGTCTGTGGTGCAACAAGAGAATAATTAAGTATATTTAAATGACAGTGAATTCATAATTTAATTAAAACACAAACGTATACATCTTGAATAATTGAATGCGTGTAACACTTTACGATAACTAAAATTTTTTATAAAAGCTCTTATTATTACTTAACAACGAAATATTATGAACATTCCAATTGTTATTTAGTTTATTTATATGCGTAAGCCTTAATAAAATACTGATCTGTTATTTATTACACAGTCTACATTTCACAAGCAAATAAAATGTCCATAATAGTATATTAAATTAATATTGTAAATAATGTACAAAAAAATAGATAGGCCTACATACCTTAATACGTCATTCCAGCGTTGTCAAACAAAATGCATTTTTGTATTTGCCAATTTAAGGTAATATCAAACAATATTGTTATCACGCACGCACGCACGCACGCACGCACACACACACGCCTTCAGTTTCATGTAGTATTTTTTGAAGCATGGTTTCCTCTGTGCAAACGGCGTCTTTGTGTTCAGGACTGATTCTCTAGTAATGCTGTAAATGAAACAGTTGTTTATTCACACATCCAGCTCCGTTTTAAGACAACCATTTCCTAATGATGAATTAAATCCGGTAGCGATTTCAAAGTAACACCCAAAGTGTATCTGTGCCTTACAGCGCGCATAATTATCAGGCACACATCCGTGACGGGTTAAGAATGTCAGCGAGAAACTATCTCACCTTGTCAGTTTGTCGGAGTTTCGTGTTTTCACTTTCCCACCATGAAGTCGCAGTGCGTGTATCAAACGCAAATACTTAGTTATTGTTGCAGCAAGGCGCAGGCAAAGGCTTCAGTAACGGATCCGCAATGTTTATTAAGTAGACTAATTATAAGTTTGTCGTATGCAGCTGTTTTTTTCCTTATAGCTACTTTTAATCAACGAGAGTCGTTTTCACACTTTATCACGACTGCATTACTTGTAAACACCGTGCAAGCGCACGGAACAATTTCTTTTTTTTAAAGAGAGGCAGGTAGACAATGAGATTTTGATTTATTCATCACAAGACAATCACGAATATGAACTTACATTTTTTACTGGTATAACTTTATCATTACAATACATCAGGAGCTTTGAATTCTTGTTGTTGTGTTATTATCTTTATAGCAGAAATCAATCTTAGCATGACTGACAGGACTCATTAAACCTGAACATGAGTGGAGAGATTACATCACTGCTAAAAAAATCACAATGGATTATCCTGCTGGCTCATTCATACATTTATTTCAAAATCTTCATATTCATACATTTAGTCATTTGTTTTGTTTTCTTTTCAGTCATCCTTCACTATGAGCTTACGGTTGCACGGTGAACGTCTTGGAGTTTAATACTTTGCAATGTCTAAGATTGAATCTGGCGTTGGACCATATGACAGGCCACAAGTTTATACCAAAAAGACTGTTTATCTTACATTAGCACTTTAAATTTGCACCCTTTCAGGCAACACAGGGATGGGCAATATTACAATTCAAAACATTGCAAGTCCTGACTACAAAATATTTGTCCACAACTGTACCAAAAAATAATTGGTATTTAAGTAAGCACATCTTTAGAGCTCTCTTGAAAATGTGCTTTATATTTGAACAGAAGGAATATGCTTCCAAATGTCCTGTTCCTGCACAGACATGCTCAACCCAAAGCCACGCTTTCTGCTGTGTAGTTTATGGTCCATAGACAGTTTATAAAAAGCAATGTAGTCTATCAGAGTGGCTGACTGACTCTGCACAAGAGGTTCAGTTAGAAAAAGTGTGAACACACTGCTGTGGAGTTTGTCATGTAACAGTAGGGAGCCCATCGGCTACTTACCCAAAACCAAACATTAAAGCAAGTGGAAAAGTCTTTATAAACTTTCCAGTTGGAGTGGAGAGTGGATGACATTCTGATGTCAGTCCTATTTTTTTTTACAAGACATTTAAAGAATGACATCTGAAATTAACTCAATCTCATCTGTTCCTATAAGGCCTCAAGTTAATGTCTTTACAACTGTTATTGTCATAGATAAAGATTGACTGAAATTCATTCAAAATGTAAAGATATTGCTTTGTTTCATACATTTATTGTAATTGTATTAAAGCCTACCTGTAGAAATATGTTGAAATAACACAGTCAAACCCTTTTCAGACTTAGCTAAAGTGTAAGAGACAAATTCGGTGATGTGTGAGAAAATTAAACAGAATGCAAGATGTGTCACCGTCAAACCTGTTTATGTCTAAGATAAATCCCTCTCAGCTTATATGTAAAGGAAACAAATCCATATAATAAGACATCCCTCGCATCCACCCCTCACACGTTACTTTAAACAAGGCTACACATTTAGCATAAAAGCTTTTAGTACCTCGTGTCGCAGTCCAGGCAGCCTTTTGTTAGGTTTGTGATGGATTAGCCTGAGATCCATCTAAGAATGTTAGTGTTACACGCTGTAACATTTGAAAATTTATTAGGGTTTGTGTAAGCAGGGTCATTGCCACTAAATGGCATGTCAATGGGTAAAACACAACTTGAAGATAAATAATAAGCACTTTAACTGCACGAGTAACCCGAGTTGCACATCTGAGATCCGGTATAAAAGCATTATTTGAACTGAAGGGTGTTGGCCCAAAGGGGTTATGAGGACAGTCAAAACTAAGTTTGGTTGAACCGGTCTAATGCCACCAGGTGTTTTCGACCAGATATTACATTGACAACGACATCCATCAGCTTGAGCTATGTTTTATTTAAATCCGGTCTTTGTTCTTGATTTATGTGATGCTGTGATGTTGTATTAAAAATGTTACTTCTATTTCCTGACTACATTATCATTCATCATCAGTTTCCACTGAGTTATGCTAATTTCTTTTACACGGCAAAGGACACCAATATTTTACATTTGTAGTTAGACCGCGTCTTATGAGTATTACTGGCCAAGATTCTGCCTGGTGTCATTTTTCTTTACAAAAGTCTGAATATAAGAAATATAATATCACAATACTACACTTAACCCTAGGAAATATAAACATTAGAATAATAAAACGAATACATAAAAAATAATGTAAATAAAACAAAGTTTTGATGTCCCTGTAAAACCTTTTGGTCTCCGGCTGTTACTCTTCCCCGCTCTTATTGTTGTGGTTTCGTCCATACTCACTCCTGGGACAACAGACCTTGATTTTTCACTTACAGCAGCAGTTCAGTTTACGGATGAATTGTAGCTGGGTGCTAAACTGCGTCCATGCTGCAGTCAATGTTTATGTCTACCAATCAACTGCAGTGTGCTTATGTTATATGGTATTATGGACACAGCAACTTGCCACACGTATTCTTAGGGGCAGATTTATGACATGTTGAATTTCAGAGCTGAGAAAGGCGTCATGGAGATGTTTTTTTGAGAAGGTGTTTGTTTTTCTGTTATGAAAAACCTCTATTGTTTATTCTTCATGCACACACAGATCGTGTAGATTCTTATCTCATACTGATTGTGTATTTTTGTACTCTCAAAATACATGTCTATCAATGCACTCACAAAAATGTGTTATTTTTTTATATAAAACAAAATTAATTATTAAATATCTTATTGAAATGTTGAATGTTGAAATTGAATGTCTAAGTTAAATTAATTTAATTCATTAATTATATTTAAAAAAAATCTCATAAATATGTCAGATGTTGACAAATATAACCAGAATATGTATATCAAGGAAAGATTGAAAAGTATGAACTTCCGCTTACTTATGCTGGAGCTGGATATAGCTACTGATTTAAAAACAACAAAAAACTTTTTTACTTTACTACACTGTAAGCCCGGATAAGTTAAGTTTACTTTAAAATATGAAGCAAACTTGTTGCCCTAAAAAATTTAAGTAATGATTACTTAAAAACTTTAATTATTAAAAACTTTAAGTGACGTTTACTTAAACATAATGTTCTAACAACAATTTTAAGTTGAATAGACTTAATGTTTTAATTTCTTCCAATATTCCTGTACTCTTAACCTGTATTAGTTGACCTTACTAGAAATTTGTGAGGAAACCCGTTGCATATAACTTTAGTTTTTATCACTTTACATTACTTTTGATGTTATAAATGGTATTATATCACAACATCAATGACTGACTTCAAGTCAATCATTGAATAAATGTGATTCTCCACAGAAAAATAACACACACAAAACTGTGTTTTTGACATACATTGTCAGTACTGTGGAGAGAAATACAATAAAATGTTCTGAACAGGGTTCATGTACGGAAACACTGATCACCTGAACGGTGACTTCATTATAGTTTACAACAAAACAACATCAATAATATAAGAGCTTAAACCTATATGACATTTTATTAACAAATATTTAAGTAGTAAACGTTTTATCAGTTTTTATTCTGTGAAAAAGACTATCATAATTAAAATATTCAGGCGGAAAGGATTATGGGTATTCCTTACAACATGAACTAATAATTTTAAGTTTATTTTACTTGAATGTTTTAGTTTAATGGATTTTGTAAGCTTAAAAGTTAAATCAACTAAACTTTTTTAAGCTTTGGCTTCAAAACAGAAAATATTAGGTGACGTTTACTTGATTGTTTAAGTAAAGACAATATCTGGGTTAACAGTGTATTTCAAATGCATACATTTTTTCAGAACTCCAGCTTAAAATAAGGTTGCAAAAAAGCTTAAATCACAGAGGAGCATCGTTGTACTGAAATGTGTGGATAACTCAATCCAGCATCCTGGAGAGAGAGAGAGAGATAGAGAGAGAATGAGAGATGACCAGTAAAGCCTCCTTTTCACACATGCCTTTAAATGGAAGCCAGCAAGCCCAGAGAAAGAGAGGGCAGACTCGCCACATGACCAACCCAGATGAGCAACAGAGATTCAAATTTGGTTTCCATTTTGCTTGTAACAGGAACAAGTTGAGATCCTTTGTTCGCAAAGTAAAGCTGTTTTGACCGCCAACTGCATGTGAGCAAAAAGCAAACAGACACTTAATCCTGACATAGAGAACAACTTGACATCAATTTGTCCCTAGGGGAGGAGGAAGGGAGGGGGAGGAATGGGGTCAAATCAAGAGTGGTCTATGGCCAATTCAAATCTCAGGTCATATTCATATATGCACATTTACCAATACTTGAAGAATTATGCTTAAATTAGAGAATACGTATGAGTATGAGCTGGACCGACTTGTAAAGGATGCCAATATGAAGCTGGGAAAATGTCCAGAGTGTGTACAGCTATAATCTACTTTAAAGAATGAATATAAAGTATTCATTCACAACTTCAAAGCCTGCTGGAGCCATGTCTTTACCGTATAGAAGGTATTCATAAAGAGTAGGTTTAGCAAAGAGAAATCCATATTTATTGTAACCTTGAGACCCCATGTTGAAGAATTACAAACTCAGACCTTTCTCCGCACATGGAATCCCCATCGTTATTGAGAGTTTTTTTTTACTTTCAGAAACCCATGGGAGAGGTCATGGGGCCAGAGTACACTAGTGTGGACAGTGGGAGCTGCCCATCCCAGAATCCCCGACTCTCCGTATGGCCATCCCTTAGAAGGAGAGGCCCGAGCCAAGGGGAGTAGGGGGAGTGTCCGGGAGAGGCCCGGTTGAACTTCTCCCCCCTCCTCTTTTCCTCTTCTCCATAAGGTAAAAAAGAACCTTGGGGTGACTCAGAGGACATGGTGTCTTGTAAAACACGTGCACTTAATATTAGAGCCATAAAACTTGTTAAATTAAAAGCTATTTTGGAAAATAGAAAGGGAAATATTTATGTGCCTGGCCCATGATGGAAGCCATTTTATCCCGGGGCCAAGGGTCCACCAGGGCACAGGTAAGTACTGTCAACAAGTGAGAAACCCAGCGGTAGAAATTCCCAAGTGTAGTGTGGTCCTTTTAACAGAAAAAATGGCGTAAATTACAACTTTGTTAAGAATGAGGTGAAAATACCCTTGTGCCCTTGTGTATGCATCAGTCAGGGTGAAAACAAAACAAAAAGAGCTCTTCGTGATTGAAAAGGTGCAAAAAGCAATTATGATTGTGAAAATATACAGACCTCTGGTTTAGCCGTGGCAAGCGTCATAAATTGTACGCTGTGTTTACATTGCATTGACCTCACAGTGCCCGAACAGCATTGGCTATAACAGCATTGGAGGCATGCAAGCTCTGAAATGACTTAGGAAAATTATTATTATTATTTATTTTCCTTTATTTTTCTAATGAGAAATGTTCATTTATATAGATTGTAAATATTGTATACCAATGACATCATGTTATATAATATATACAGTATATATTTTAGTAATGAAAGAGTGAATGTGACTTGCATTCTTCCACATCTTTTGATGCTTCAAAATGCACTGGATGATTTGCCTTCCAAGGATTTTTCTGTCTTTAATGTAAACCAGCAACTACGTGAAGGAACTCCATAGAGTTCTGAAGATTTATGGACCATTTGATCTTTGAATGGAAAGGTGCTTTAAGACCCACAAAGGTTTTGTCGACTGTGTGGGTGTGTGCGTGTCCTGTCCAAAACGACAGTGAAAACCCACTATTATTTAAAATAATAAAAACACAGACGCGCCTGCGCACCGAAAGACGCATGCACAGACATGCATTTACCCAAACACATAGCCAAAATGCACTAAAAATTTATGGCTCTAACATTCCTTCAGGGTCAAGCAATTTATCAAATCCTCCACATTCTGGTTTCAATTACACAGCCTATTGTGAAAAGCGGCTATTTTAGCAGGTTCATTTGACTCGGTAGGGGAGGCGAAAGCTTTGGGTTAATGCGCCTTCTCCGAAGGCTGCTAGTTTGCGCCTCGCCGAGGAGCCGAGGTTGAGTTTTGTGAGAATAATGGACAGTGGCCTCCCTCTCTCTCTCTATCGGCTTTTAACAGAGAGAGGCACGGCGAGGCAATGACTGTGGTAGAGAGGTGATAAATCCACGTTTTATTACTGAAGAATTCCACTCTCTCCACAGGCCTGACAGCTCCCCACGTTCTCAGACCCCTTTGGACAATTTCGACACCGTGTCCATCTGGTTCTGATTAAGTCCCAACTGGCCTGCATCGCATCCGAAGAAGAAGAGGGAAGGACGGCAAGGTAAGAATGAGGAAGAGCCAAAACGAAAAGAAATATGGAGATGGAGAGAGGATGGCTGCGAGTGGATGCCAGAGAGATCGGTAACTGATGCCCAACATGGGCGTCATTACCGAAACATAGGATTGTTACATCAATGGCCCAGGCATGGCCAAAAGACATTATTTGGAGTGAGTATCCAGCTTGTAGCTGGTGTTTATTAGCCTCTCTTCTGGCACCTGCTACCTCACAAAGCATGCCAGCATTTTTTCTCGCCCTCATTCTGCCTCTCCGTATCAAACTAATGGCTGTTCATGGCTTAAAGAAATAGTTCACCCAAAAATGAAATATTTTTTTCTTTTAACTCACTTTCATGCTGCTCCAACCACAATGCTGTTTCTTACCACAAAAGGATCAGCTTGTTGGCTAATTTGAAATAAATTTTGGAGCTTGCTGGAGGTGAAGATTTTAGTGAATCATATTCATTTCAGTGTGTTCCTCATACAAAGCTATTGAATAATATGGACTACTTTTATGGTAGTATTTATTTTAGAGTTTGACAGCTGTGCTCACTATGGACCGTTCTTGTATAAAAACAGCTGTGTGAAGAATCTTCAAAATTTCACCTTTCACGGTCCACAGTAAAAAAGAAACATCAAATGACTCAAGATAAATTCAACTTTTAAAATGTGGGTAGCCACATTTAAAAAAATGCAGCATTTCTGTCAAATCAACATATATTCTATGCTACTTTAATTAGTTAAAGTTGTTTAACTTAATTTTTTAAGTTATGTCAACTATTTACAGGTCAAAACACATTTTTAAGATGTAAAATAAATCTTTGGTTTCCCCAAAGTACGTATGTGTAAGTTTTAGCTCAAAATACCATATAGATAATTTATTATAACAACTTTATAACAACTTGCCACTTTGTAGGTGTGAGCAAAAATGTGCCGTTTTTTTGCGTGTGTCCTTTTAAATGAGAGGATCTCTGCACTAAATGGCAGTGCCATGGTTGGATAGTGCAGATTAAGGGGCGTTATAATCCCCTTCTGACATCACAAGGGGAGCCAAATTTCAATGACCTATTTTTTCACATGCTTGCAGAGAATGGTTTACCAAGACTAGTTACTGGGTTGATCTTTTTCACATTTTCTAGGTTGATAGAAGCAATTATAGCACTTAAACATGAAAAAAACTCAGATTTTTATGATATGTCCTCTTTAAAATAGTATGTTGAATTGACTTGCAAAACCAAGTTGTTTTAACCTAATGCTGCATTTTTATACATTGCATTTAGATCATCTCAGTGAGCTTTATGACATCATAACCCAAATATTGCCCTAAGCTACAACCCGTTGACAGCATCTGGACAACTCTCACCACAACAACCTTCACCACCATATCTCACTGATTAAACAGAGATCTGTACACACAAAGGTTAACCAGCCTCTGATGTTCCCACAGGAAACACCTCTGCAGATGAATTTGGGGGAATAAACAATGCATTCAAATTTACTACAGTGCCCGTTTCCCACAATGCAACGGGAGACTTCGGTGACAGAAGGGAGGTGCGTATGTGAGTGTTTGAGAGAGGGGAGGTGGGGTGGGGTGGCTGGTGAAGGTGTCATAGTGTGTCTGACCCTGTGGAGACCCCATGCCTCATCAGAGGACAAAACTCACCTACACAGCCCGGCCTTTTCTCTTGAAGAGACTGCTCTGTAAAAATACTGTTATTAATACAGAACAGATGTGGACAGGAGTCTATGTGCATCAGATTCTTACAATAAAATATGCACATATATGTGCAGCTTTTATAGATTGCTGTATTTGTCTATTTTCAAAATGCATGAAAGCAGAATGCACGCAGCAGATATTATGAATAGATTTTTTATTTCCACGATATACAACAAATATTGCATACACAATATATGATCGTTTTACAAATCATTATGCGGCCCTGAGATCACATAATGTGGGAGAGTTTATTTGCTGTTTGGGACTCCGGATTATGCATACATAACTCCGTGAAATAACAATATCATTAAAACCCAGGCCGGACGAATAAATCATTATTGCCATTAATGTCTGCTAACCTATTCAAATAGGCTTCACTTTCCTAGAGTCCACCCATCTGTGTGGGCTTGTGTTATATTCAAATCACCATAATCAACTTTGCTGTGTACGCTGCATCTGGAAATGATAATTAATGGCATTGTTTAAAACCCAATTTTTGCATCCGTGATAAATGGATAGATTGCTAATGGTATCATTTGAATAAAAAATGAAAGCTTTAAAGGAGGGGATTGAAAAACTATGCCATGCGGTTGTGTTGAGCTTGGAAGCACTGTAATGGCATTCCTTAAACAAAATCACGGTTCAATAAAAATAAAAATACAATCTGATTTATGTATGAGAAAGCATGCACTGACATCACCGTGTCTAGAATTCCCAAATAATGAAATCGGCACGATCACGCCAATGTCATCACCTGCTACTTGAGCCTTATTCATGTCATGCATCCCAATTTCACCTCTGCAAAACTCATTCTCCTCTTTTTACTCTTAAACGATATTTATAATCCACATTCGTCATTCAAGAGCGGTAGTGTGTACCAGCTCTAAAAAATCGGATTAACCGACTATTAAGTGCAATTTCTGGAAAGCCAAGACACTTAAACCAAATGAACTGACATGAGAGATACAAAATAATTCTATTTCCATAGTTTTCACATGGTTCAGGAAGTAGTAAAGATTACTATCGGAAACTCAAAGGCCCAATTAAATATGACGGATCGCCTTGCCTGTGATTTTATCCACTATTGATGAGAGTGGGGGCTACACGAAAAACAGAAATGTAAGTAGCAGGCACGTAACGTCAAACAATCAAATCCCGCTGAAGCTCAGTGACAGACTCCTTAAAGTCGATGGAAAACTGAATTTAACACATAAACACTGGAGATTTTTAACACGGCCGTACAGATTCCTCAGTCAGACCGATGTGTCTCCCGTAAGCACCACATTGGACGGCGATGACATTGATTATGATTTTCAGCCTCTCTGATGTTGATCTGCCCGCCAGCGCAGTCATACTGACCTGCAAACGCCATATGTCTACAGTAAGAGCTTCTGCATATATGAAATCTGACTCTGGTTAAATTCTTCTGCCTTTAGTAAAATAGTGTTGTTTCTGACACGGCAGCCAATAATTTTTGAAATTGTGTCGACAGAGATTTTAAATCAGCCTGACACAGTTTCACAAATGCTGCGTGCTCCAAAAACACTCACAGGTGAATCACTTCGAATTGCGCAGACGTTACCAGGCGAGCATAATTTACGAGTCAGGTTGGAAAGCAGCCTCCCAGAGATGGGGGAAGTGTGAACAAATTAATTTATTTTAGTAATCTCTCTCTCTCTCTTCCTCTCTTTTTTGCTGTCTTTGTCAAAATGAATGACAACAATTTGGCTGAGGATCTGGGATGTGCAGGCACCATTGACAGGCGAATTATCAGAGGCCCAGTGCTCCTTATTATCAACGGAGAACTCATCAGAGGAGAGGGTCCTGGAGTCCTCTTTGCTGTCACTATCTGTCAGGAGGACAAGCTCTACTGCAAGGGCCAGCTGACAGGTCATTTCAACAATAACAATTACTCCGATTACTGGTGTCATAAACAATTCACCCAAGGCAGAGCTATAACAAAGCTTTATAATTCACAGCCACATAAATAAATGCCAGCAGGTAACAAGTAATTTACCAGAGGAATGGATCCCAATACATGCTGGGTTTCATTGTTGCCGGCCAAATGAAAGCCAGCCACTGGAAACATACATGATAACAAGAAACAGAAATTTGGCCATTAGATAAACGGCTCAAACACGATGCACAGTACAATGTGAGAGTAATAAATGCCATTATCAAAGAAATCTCACTATAATGATAAAAATAACCTGCAAATATTATTTATTCATATAGACAGTTTCATCAGACGCACGTGCGCTGACGCGATAAACGTCTGGATCCGAACTTTACTTCCGGTTTCGTTTTTTTAATGGTCTGACTAGTTGCTAAACTGATCTCTTGAACAAATGTCTCGTTGAAAATAATTTTTTTTTGCTTCCTAGGTAATCTATGTGTTGTTGTTTTTTTGCTTGTTATATGAATAAGCTACGTTCAAAAAACTTTGTTGTTCTTATAGCAGAGTTTACCGGAAGTTACGTGCGGACCACGACAGCCGCTTGTTGTTACTGCTAAAACCGTCTCTACAAGATAAGCAATGAAATATTATGATTCTGCATGTTATTCAGAGTGCACAACTAGCTTATTATATATAAGCTAGTTTGTGACCTAAATATATCTATTATAGGTGTAATCTATATTTTTTTAGGAATAAATTATATTGCAGTAGTATATATATATTTGTAGTTTTCTTATAATAGCAGTAGTCAGCTATCCTCCCTGCAGTAATTGAACAAATCTCAAATGTCTAATGAGGAGAGCTGTTGAGTAATTAACACGTGTCAAAGTCGCCATCATCAGGTGCCTCGCTCATTTTCTCACTAAAACTCGGCATTTCTCTCTCTCTCTCTCTCATTATCAAAGGACAGACTGATCAGCCTTGTTTTCTTTTGTAATCCACCCTACTCTCTCTCTCTCTCTCTCTCTCTCTCTCTCTCTCTCTCTCTCTCTCTCTCTCTCTCTCTCTCTCTCTCTCTTTAGCCGGGGGCATGAGCTGTAATGCACTGTCTGTCTGTCGCATGTACAAAGCTCTTCTGTGATTACTCGACTCAACATTTCTTTCTTTTAACATCAGTGAAATCAGACGGAGTACTTAACGAGAAATAATCGCTTCTGACTTTATAATATCACAAAAATTATTAGCTGTATTTTTTGATCATTTAAAAAAAATTGACTGGAGTTATTCACAAGTTTGGTATTCTATTCTATTGATTGGGCAAAATACGCATTTTATAAATATAAAATAAAACGTGATCAATATTTTAAAATAAAATCATATATTTTTATTAATATACAATAAAATATAATTGATTTCCAAAATAACCTTACTGTACGTGTTCCGTTCTCCGTGATATTGATATCAAATTGTTCGATTTTAAATTAATTTACAAATACCTCAGATCAGTTTTCCGTTTGCATTTGCCTGTGATTTTATCTGCACAACACGATCCGATGCATATCTACATTCAGAATGTTTAAAAATGAAATTTATTTACATAGCAAGATGATGGTTAACGAAAAACTCGTGCAAGTGCAAAAATATATTTAGTTAAAAGGTTAAATTATTACATTCCCTCGCGGCCATTTATTAAAAGCACACAAAGTAAAACCGCAGTTATTTCTGAACATGGCACGCTTCAGAAAACAGACACACATTTAATTATTCAACGAATTAAAGGTCTTAATATGAGGTGGGATAATAAAAATAATTCATTCTGCCTGAAAAAAAAAATCACAAAATTATCTTTAAAATTGTCAATTTTATTTTTATTTCCAATGTATAGCTTTTATAAAGATGAACATATCAAGAAAATTATTTTAGTTAGACATACACATAACAAATAAATTCTTAACAGCTAATATAACATTTTCTTCACCATGCATAGCTCAGAGTTACAGTTAAAGAATAAATGTGCTGCTCAAGCATTGCAATTTCCCTTCAACAAAAACACAATCGTTATTGTTATGACAGCATTCCCATATCCATGAGGATATTCCTGACATTTTCAATTATTCCACAACTAAGCTGATTAAATATCTTTAGAGGAATCAAGCACAGAAAAAAAGACAACAAGATCCAACTGCACCCTGACGTCTGATTCTACCTAACTGTACTAGTTAAGTACAATTCCATGGGGTGTAATTGAACAAAAGCTTTGCCTACAGTGGTGGAGTATGAGAAAATGTGCTTTTGTTACCAGTTCTCAGATGAGAGAGAGATAGTAGATCTCATCCTGCTGCTGGTTTGGGGAGGGGTAATTCACTTCTCACTGCAGTTTGTCTTCTTTTCCTGGACCACCATCCTTTCTGGGTTGTGCATCTCATTTGCATACATTTGTTTCCAGTCGAGGAGGCCTTCAGCTCATTAAGGCGTTCTCTTACAATCTCCCAGAATCCCGCTGCTTCCAGCCACTACCTGCTGCGGAACGAGAGCGCTGCTAGGAGCTGAAAAAAAGAAAGAGAAGGAAAGAAAAAGGAGAGGGTAAGAAAGCGAAAGGGAGGGGAGAGAAGGCAACACGTTCTTCTGTCCAAAACAAAAGCGGAGGGATGGTATGAAAGAATCCTCTGTGTGTTTGTGTGTGTGTGTGCCTTGTTTTTTACACTCCCTTGGAAGCAGGCACCATTTTGTGTTAAGTAGTCTCCTGTCATGACAGATACCTCTTTGGGTCAAGAGTCAAAGTTGAAGGGAGGGTCAGCGAGAATATGTGCAAGCCGAGCTCAAAACTGGTCAGTATAGCTGGACTGAGCTGTGAGGTTATAAAGTTTCCCCATTTTTGGTGTTTCAGTAGGTGAAAATAGCAATGCTTCAATCCTCTAAACCATCTCAGCAGAACACCAAACAACAAGGGTAAATGCTGATATCGGTTGAAGTGCTGCAGTAATTTCAGTTTATTTAAAGCATGACGACCCCTGGCCAAAACCTGCTTCGGTGGAGGGATGAATAAAATTTTAATGGCTCATAAAACACAGCAATTTCACTCGGTGCGTTTTTTGACCGCATTATTCATGGCTGCGCCGTGTCGCCTCTTTTTGTCTGCGCAGTGAAAGGCAGTGGTGAGTGGCCACAGTTGGAGCTCTGCTGGCATGAGAGGAGGTGGGAAGAAAAGGAAAACCTTGAATACGATCACTTACACACACACACATGCTTTTCATTTAATTCTATTGTTGTTATACTTAATTAGATTTTTTAATACCTTAAACATAACCCTCAAAATTATGTTTGTAGTTTTAGATTTTACAACATTATTTAGTGTTTATTAAGAATGTAGATTATTTCAGCTTGTACATTTCCTTTATCTGCAGTCAATGCAACCTTGCTTATAGCTTATTATAAATTCAAAAAGAAAGGTAAAAAATAATTATTTCAATTATTTGTCCAAATAAGGATGCCATTGAATGTCCCCAAAGGGCAACTATATAGCTTCTGGGACCATACTTGTCCTCACTCTTACAAAAACAGGCGTGCTTATTGTATTGTATTGTAATTTTATTTTTATAGCACTATAAAACAATGGCTGTCTACCATAATAATGTACATATAAATACATATAAAAGACATTGAAAAAATATAAAAAAGAGAAGACAGAAAGCAGCAAGTGACAAACTCATATGAGCCTTTTCTAATAAGTGTTGTTGTCATATGCAATGCCATAGAAGAACCATTTCAGTCAAAGGTTATTAAAAGAACCATTTATTACCTTTATTTAATCTAAAGAACCTTTTCACCACATAAAAATACAGAAAGGTTCTTCATGGAGGCATTCAGCCAAAAATGTTTCTGACATCAAGAAGCACCTCCTATTTTTAAGAGTGAACTGTAAAAAATATGTAGCATTTTTATCAAATCAAAATATATTTTTATGTTACTATAACTTAACAAATTAAGTTAAACAACTTAAATGTCAATTTAAATAGTACAGTAGGTTGAATTGACTTGAATTGACAAACCAAGCTGTTTTTACATCATGCTGCATGTTTTTAGTATAGTTATGTAACTAGTTTAGTACCGCACAAACACAAAACATTCACTCCAAACCATTCAGATGTAAAGCCACTACGCACCAGCACAATTGGCAGGGGGGTCAAAAAAAATCTTGCATTGTCTCTTGATTAAAAAAACCCCTCTCAGCCATATTCATGTTTGCTCCACCCCTGACATGCGCCATTTGCTCACATGGAAATGGCCCTGGTGTTGATTCACTCACCAGTCGAGCCGGCCTGGGGGCTTGATAAATAAACATGCATCTGTTGTGTTATTTAATGCTCCGTCTTTAACTGTTGGGTCAGAGCGTGCAGGCTTGGCGAGATACAGCTCGAGCTGAATAAACTCAGCCTGTCTGTCTGCCCTCAGCACGACAGCAAATGCTGTTAGCATAGAGGCAATCCATCACTCGCTGTATGTGCGCCTTGGAGAAATGGCATAAGAGAAATAGAGATGTGAGCTGAATCTCTCTGTGAGAGTTTGTGTGCATTAGGGGATTACGGAGACTGCGTGTCAGGGAAGACTATATCCTGCTTCATTGTCAGTGGCCACCATTGCTGCTCAGGGTATTGCATTGAATTTACTGCCGAACACTTTGGGTTTTAGCTGTTTGTTACAAATTGTTACAAATTGCATGGCTGTACTTTGTTTACAATCAATCATTTATTATAGATCGTGAGCTACGCTTTCAATATCTGAAAAAGCATCTGTGTTTTTTGCTTGTACTTGGTACTTTAGGTTTTATTGTTTTTGTTATTATTATTTATGTGATTAATTCAGACTTTGTTCAAACATTGTTATTAAACTTAGCTCTCTGTTTTATTTAACATGTATACACTTTTAAATTTGAGAAGTTTGTTTGAACATTTCCCATTAAACTTAATTATACTTTTGCTATTTCATTTTGATCTATGTACATAAAATGCAACTTATATTAATGTGTATAATCCACAATGCTTCTATAAAATGCTACATTTACTTGTAATTCTGCAATACCTACACAGTAAAAAAATATGCATTTTTGTCAAATCAACATATATTTTTATGTTACTTTAACTTAAAAATTAAGTTAAACAATTTTCAACAAGTAATGTCAACTTTTCACAAGGTAAAACTTAAAAAAGTAGGTTGAATTGACTTGCAAAACCAAGGTGCATATTTTACAGTGTATATACGCTAGTGATATTGCTTAATATGACTGGGACCTTTCTAACCATTACACAAAATACTTTGAAAATGTAATGTGTATTTATACGACTTGTTTATATGAACGCCATCTGTCGACAAATAAGGTTTATTCTTTCGTTTCAGTGTGTTTGTGTATATGAAGGGCTTGAACCTTGTTCTTGAACTGTGAATCTGCACAGGTCGTGAGACTGTAAATATACAGGCAAAGACCAGAACCCATAAATCTCCTGTGCAGAACCAGCCGTCACCTACACAGCCATTACAACACACACACAATCTTTATAATCTAACACAAGTTGCCCCGAACCCACAAACATACACCAATGAACTTCTTATTCTAATTTTTTAGTAAATTAATTTCATAATGTTTAAACTGCATGATGTACAAAGCCAGTGTGGCTCTTTTAATGGGCTAATGATATAAAATAATATTTTGGAAAGCACATTCAGACTTTCTCCGAATAATTTATTTAACCAAAATGCATGTGGTACCAATTTATTAAAGAGTTTTTTGGCCAAGTGCTTTTAAAACATATTTATTCATCATATAAACACCCCGAAGACTTCTTGCGTATCTACAATGTGTGTATAAAACATGTATACAAGAAAAAGCATATTTTTTTACAATACAATGAGTTTGGCATTCTCATTCAACACGTAAGACAGCTTTAGTTTGATTGTAGGCCAGTTTTTACTTCTTATTTTTTTCATAAGTTGTGATTTTCCTGCAAACGTTGTTTGTTTTTTGAAATCTGTGTTTTTGTTCTGTTGCTGTTATTTTTTGTTTTGTAGTTGTGAACAGACACGTTGGACAACGTTTCATGTTTATTTTGTGTCTTTTGTTTTCCTCAATTTCATTTGTTTGGCTTCACTGCATGAATAAACATCACCTGGTGCTTTCTTTGTCTCTTTGCACAATACACAAAATCTCAAGGTAGTATAACGTCATACAAAAAATTTGAGAGTATTAAAGCATTAAATAAATCATTTACAAAAACGATAAACAAAATGCAAAATATCTTAATTAGGTATATCAATCATTTTTAATAGCTAATTCATTTGCATACATTCACAGATTGTTTATTAAATACAGTTTCTGTCTCTTTTGGTTCCATCATTTCAGCATCACAGGGATTCCCAGCCCCACCGCTGCATTATCTCACTCACTTCTGTGGCGTATCTGTGATATCTCAGAGGCTCAGCATCACACTGTGTGTTGACCTGAAGTAAAAGACTCTTGAAGAGCTGCTGTTGTGTACGAGACAAAGCCCTGCTGCCCCCTACAGCCCCTCCATTATGACATCACCGTCTTAATGTTTTCACACAATGCACGGTATGAGATCAAAAAACAGATGCCCAAACCAATGCCAGAAATGGCAGGGGAAAGTAATTACAGCGCATCAAAAAAACACGCGCTTAAGTAAATATTGACTCTGCAGCATATAGTTGAATACAGCAGTCATTTATAGATTAAGAGGTGGATCTTTAAACACACATATTTTTAAAGGCTGAGATGTCTTTAATGTGCTCATTAGAATTCATTGTATTCACACAGTTAGCAAGGTCGCCACTTTGTATTGAGTGATGAGTGCTGGGAGAATGAAACAGAAGAGAGAGAGAGAGAGAGAGAGAGAGAGAGAGAGAGAAAGAGAGAGAGAGAGAGAGAGAGAGAGAGACCAAAAGTCCAAAAGTAATTGCTGTGACAATAAAAGACCTTGAATCGGTACACCTTTTAGAGACTACTGATGTCCTATTCAAGAGAACATCATAACCTGCTTAAATAATATTTTTATATTTTTATACATTTAATATTTTTATATAGTTTTATCATCTACATTGATTGTTTTATGATTTTTTTTACATTTTCTGAAGTTGTGCGCCTTTGTTGCTATGCAGTTACTCAAGACAAAGGAAATCACCATCTATCATCTCTATTATTTTACAGAGAGATCACCACCAAGATATATGAAGAGTTTGGTTCCAAAATACGATAAATGGCATTTAAAAAAAAATTGTTACCACCGAAATCAATAATTTATCAGGTCAGTATTAAAAAGTAAATTCTTAATTTTAAGCAAAATCTGATATCCAGCGTGTTATTTGTCATCTGTTCTCCCTTTTTTCCCAAAACGTGATAAACTCCTCCTTCTCTGCAGAATGCAATAAAGCTGCTCAACAAATCACAGCGCACCATTCCACGCATTGTAAACAAACAATGGCGGTGCGTTAAATACATACGAAATTCTAGTTTTCTTCATCTACTTTGTCCTTTGTGATCAACAAACAAACAAAAACAAAATAACACTTTTTTGAAGTGAAAAAATGTTGGCTGTTACTTGTTCTCTCGACAGCATCAAGCTTCTTTCATGCTAACACATCGACCTCTGAGGATCTTACGAAAAACTTTCCATTATTTTACTCGAAGTCAACGAAAATCGAGCAGAACCAAAAGCTGATCGCTGTCAAAAAAGTTTAGCGACAACCAAGGATGACAGCAGCAATGACAGTGTTATTACAGTATGATAAAGTAAGTGTTTTGATTAATGCCATTAATGTTTATTTTATCAGTGTATACCACTAGTCAACTAAATGAATAAAAAATGAATATAACATGACAAAAATGAATGCACATTTATATATTGATTCAATAGCATTTTGAAAAAAAAAACATGGATTTATTGCATTTTGTGGAAAAAATAATCAGTTTTTGTAATAAATGTTTGAAGATCAAATTTTGGATTTGAATTTTTAATGTTATTATAATCTAAAGATGCTATGTGAAAGTTTGTAACAGTTTGTAACAGTTTTTTTTAATCTTGTGACTGTTTGGTATAGAAAACACGTTTTTACCGAAATTGGTCAAAATGGATTTATTGCGTTTTGGAACCAAACTCTTAATATTATCTCTATACTATTATATTTGGCATATATTACGAAATCACCACTTTTGTACTAAGAAATCCAAATTATTTCCAGCTTGATCTCACAGGAATGTTTACGTATTTTACGAGTTGACTAATTTGTATGAATTTGTACGAAGTGAATCATACAAAAAATGTACGATTAGGCTATCATAAAAAATAATGAAACCCTAGCCCTAACCCCGCCCTTTACCCAACATCACAGGGAAGAAAGCAAATCGTACAAAAATGTAAAATAAAAAGTGTAGTTGTATAAATTAATATGAATTAGCCACCTTGTGAAATACGTACAAATTGCCATGAGATTGCGTTGTCATTTCTATCTTGGTTTGGTTCCAAGTCTAGGATTGATCCCCCTTGATAACATATCACAAACAGCACAGGACGAGTTAAAGAAAAACACCACAGTTTTCCAACATCTGACTATGTTCTTACCCCAACTTAGATGAATTAACACATACCTATCTTCTTTCAATGTGTGCACCCAATCCTTGTACATTGCTCTGTGAATGTGTTAGCATCCAGCCCAGCCCCAATCATTCAGGATCCAAACAGAGATGAATTTAGAAGCCACCGAACACTTCCATGTTTTCCCTATTTAAAGTCTGTTACATGAGTAGTTACACCAGTAAGTATGGTGGCATAAAATAAAACGTGGCGCAATAATATTGATGGAAGTTTGCGCGAGAGGGGGAGTAGTCAGGAGTGATGATGTTACTGCGCGCCGAGGTCGAAGTGCTAAGTGCTCTTCCGTCATACAATATAGTTCTCATTTTTATCCACTTAAAAAATCGTCACGTTTTTTATTGTGCCACCATACTTACTTGTGTAACTACTCATGTAACAGTCTTTAAACAGGGAAAACATGGAAGTGTTTGGTGGCTTCTAAATTCATCCCTGTTTGGATCCTAAAGATGGGACTAAGCTAAATGCTAACACATTCACAACACGCTGTACAAAGATTAAGTGCACACATTGAAAAAAGACAGGTATGTATTCATTCGTCTAAGTTGAGGTAAAAACATAGTAAAATATGAAAAAATGGTGGTGTGTTCCTTGAAGTGGTTTGAGTTTAGCACTTCAATTTTAAAAGAAGTTCATACTAGGGCTGTCAAAAAATGTATCGCGATTAATCTTATACAAAATAAAAGTTTGTGTTTGCATAATATATTTTTGTGTTTATTGTGTGTAATTATTATGTATATATAAATACACACATTAATGTATAAATTTAAGAAAAATGTTGTTTATGTGTCATTTTTTAAATGTATATATAATATATATATATATATATATATATATATATATATATATATATATATATATATAAATACAAACACATGCATGTATGTACTTAAGAAACATTTACATATGTATATATGAAGAGTTTCGTTGCAAAACTAGATAAATCCATTTTTTTACATTTTTGTCAAAACATGTTTATTATCATGTTATCATGATATTATTTTGTTTTATGGTGCTACTTAGCTGTATTTTTTAAGTTATGAAGGTTTAAATCAAAACAAACCAACTGCAGTTGAATTGATATTAATTGGAATGCACAACCAAAAAAACGAGATTTCTGAACAATTAAAAAAACTTATTTATCTTGTTTTGCAACGAAACTCTTCATATATACATGTAAATGTTTCTTAAGTACATACATGCATGTGTTTGTATTTATATATCCAAAATAATTACACACAGTGCAGACACATACAGTATATTAAGCAAAAACAAACTTTTATTTTGTATGCGATTAATCACGATCAATCTTTTGACAGCCCCAGTTCATACATATTTAGGTTAATTGCTAACCCTAAGAATGAGCAATGTAGTTTAAGTAAGGCTTGCTTTAGAAATAACAAATAATTTTATAAATGTTTAGTTGTAACACATTTTTAAGGAATAATAAACATGCATGACTGATTAATAACAGACAGTTTGCTGACTTGATCGGTCACGTACTGAGCTTCGGATAATATGACTCATCTTCCATCATCAGATGTTTTGGTTCTCTTTTACTCACAACATAATTTCATTGTATTTAGGCGTAATTGCAGATTTAAATTTCCATTCTCCAGCAGGCTCTGGTGTCACATTCAGAGGTCATGTCTGTTCCCGTCAACGAGACAGCAGGTATGCGCATCCCTGGCCCCTCAGCCATTGTCTGCACATGAAAATAAAACAACATCACGCGGATCATCTTTCTCACCAGCACACCTCCTGCACCAGCGCTGAACTCAATGCCACTTCCCCAAACACACACAGACTCCACACCCTTAACATACTGGCAAGAGTGAGCTATACTCTGCTTAAATGGCCTAATGCATACATGTTATTATAAAATGGACCATGGTAATATCACAAAGCATCTTTTGTGTGTAACGTAAATGGTACCACCACAGTGGTAACGCATTTTCCTTTCCTAGTTTAATGAGTCAATGTGTCTGTTTTCCTCTGTGAAGAGGAGGTGAACACATTTCTCACGGCTGGCACTTTAGTCATTCTCTCCTTAGGCTTGCGATGTGGAGCTGCTTCCTGACACAGAGCCGCAGAGGAAAGACACAGCAACGGTCACAACTCACCACAGCTCTGCACCACGGCAAGCCACACATCCGCACACTGCAACCAACACACACAGCACACAGGACTGCACCGCTGCTGAGCCGCATGAAGCCATGATGGATGTCATGATGAAAACTGAGCAGGAGTGCATACTGTACGCTTACAGACCTCAAACTGAGAATACAAAACATACCGATGTAAGTTTATACTGTATGTGTGTTCTGCAGTACTAAATGGATGTGCAGTGTGTTTAACGACACTTGAAAGAGTTATTGCTTAGGGGGCTAAAACTGTACTTATTTGGGTTAGGGTTAGGTTAGGTTAGGGTTAGGTAACTAAGAGCAAAACACCTACCAATCTGATACTGGTCAAGCCAACATTCTATGCATTTGTACGCTTTTGTACCCGAGTGATGTTGAGGTTAGGGGTTGGATATCATTTTTTTTAATCATACGCTTTTTTACGATTCACTTCGTTGGTCATTGATAAGACCTTATAATTCACATTCAGATGTTCACGGCAGGAAACAAGCAAAAAGCTTTGATCATCAACTGAAATATCTGTGCTTCCTATATTTCACTTAGAAACATGGACACACTCCATTAGCGAGTACAGGCCCAGCCCAGGTCATTTGTGTGAGAAGGGCAGTGGGCATGAAGAACAGGGTGTGTAGTGGAGTGGATCGGCACCCGGTGCTCCCTTACCGTTCTGCCATTACAAGCCATTACAAGTGACCTCTGACCTCCATCCACCCTTAGATGAAACAGCAAGTCTGGTCTTGCTTCATTCGTTTAGAAGGCAGATAAAAGGTGGAGCGGTGGATTGGGGGTGAGTAAGTGATCCATTCTACAGACATGTCCCAAACCTACAAACGCAGAGCTTCGGGGCTCTCCTGTGGCTATGCAGATGCGAAAGAATACAAAAAATGAATTTTAATCACCCCAGAAATCTCCAATTAATGCACAGCTACCCGCCACAAATCTGTCTCCTCGGGACACGTTCCAGAAATGACAGGGGCGCTTCAGCGAGGCATTTTTACGGCACGTGCCCATCCTGACAGCAGACGTACAGTTTCTCCTAATTACTAGAAGTCTTCTCAGTAGCCGCATTTCCTATTTCCTTCCTCAGTGACCTAAAGGATCCAGCAGACACACTGAACCACGATTGGTCGGCCAGCCTGGCTGCAGTCACATGGCACAGGTTCATTGTACTGTCCACAGCAGCAAGACACGTTGGACACGTGGAGTTTGTGTTAATTAACATGGGGTTTGTGTTGCGGGATGAGATGGTTTACTAAGATGAGACTGTTGTCAGATTCATTCAGCCATGTTCACAGCTCCTCTTCCTCTTCTTTAAGTGCCTTTATAAGAACACAAAGAGTGAACACTGGAGTTATCAAACAAAAAGATTATGATCAGTAAGAAAATGTATACATATTTTAATTTAAATGTGATTGTAATGTAATTATTAATATTTTTGTTATAAATACCAAACAGTATGTCACAGATTCTGTCAATAGGTCGTAACTTTTATTATTAAACAATTAATTTATTCAACTGTAATATACTTACATACTTTCTTTCATCCCAGTGTAACATGCAGTACAGTACACTCTGTTTTTAACCTATGGGTGGGTGTAAATAAACCTATGCTGGGTTGTTGTTACCCAACCACGGGTTGAAACAACTCAGCACTTCCTAAAACTCCACTAAAGCCCACTTCCTATGTATTCTTCCTGTGTATATATATCTCAGAATTGTACTCTCCCGCTCTATAGGTGGCACTGAGAGGCTGGTTTCAAACCCGTGGTTTGCCAACCGCAACCAAACACGACAAGAAGAAGATCGCGCTCATGTTTAGCAGAGGCTCTGCATTAACGCTAATAATGTTGTAAATAACGTTAAATTGATTGCGGAAGCCGATCGATTGGCTTTACAGGACGTCAATACGTCACCAGGGGTCATTGGGGATTGCTTTTGTATTGAATGTATCTTTCAAAATGGTGGAAACCGTTAACTTGCATTATTTGAATCACAGAGCACTGGGGTTTCTGCTTAATATCTTCCTTATTGTGGTACTGAAGAAAAAAATGTCACCAATATATTGGATGACCTGAGGGAATTTTCATTTTTGGGTGAACTATCCCATTAACTTCCATGGTAGGATGCATCGTTGGAGAAACTACTTAGCTAGTCACTGTTTCCCGAAAACATACTGTAGTAACTTTGTTGTACAGCCATGGTTTGATCAACGCTGTTCAACAACATTAATGACGTTCAGAAGTCAAAAAACTTTCCGAAACTTGTAGGAAAGAGGAGGAGTGTGTTTGGCTCAAAAATACTCACAATGTCACACGTCCAATTGCTTGTATAAACCTATGCCCATGTTTAGCATGAGGAATCCAACTCTTTAATTGTGATAATAAGTAAGAACGCATGAAATACCGTTAGACCTATCCTTAAAATGTTCTGCATGTTGCTTGCTTTTTTACTCAAAAGTGTGAAATGCATAAGTCTATATATCTGATAAACATAAAGGTATGCTAACTAACCACAGTTGAAGGGCTGTAGTTACAACTATACAAGTTTGCGATGCAGTTTGCCAATGTTCATGGGTGCGATGGTTTCAGGAAACACTCGAATCGTTATACTATGCTGTAACAACGGATCTCGCAACCATAGTTGGCTTACAATGCTTTTGGGAAAAGCATCCCAGGTGTGTTTAAAACCCAGTGGTTGGGTTTGTCCCATTTGAACCCACTATTTTTAAAAGTGTAAGCGATTGGTATTTTCCTCCAAAAATGTGGCCAAATTGGTATAGTTTTGTGTTAGCAGCGCGAAAGTCCTGGGTTGGAATCCACACATATACTGAAATAAACAAAACCTTGAATGCTCTGTAAGTCTAAGAAATGCATAAAATGTATTCAGTGTGTGGATCTACATATGAAGCTGTCAAAACATTGCTGCATTCGAGCCGACAAAGTGACACTGGCTAAACCAATGGCATGAGTTTGAAGTGAGACTGGTTTTCCGCCCGGTGGCAGGCAGGCATGTGTTGAGAAACCTGTCTGGAAAATTTAATTTGGTGATGCTAGTGTCACAGAAAATACATATTTCATCTTTAATGCAGTGGGTTTGCTACATAGGGTACTTAAATAAAGCAATGTATATTGACTTTATGTTTAAAACAACTACTTTCTGCCTTTCTGCCAAACGTGCATTTGGCACTATTGGGAATGCAGGAGTAAACCTCATAACATCTACACAAATCCCATCTCAACATCCTCTCATCAAAAGCAAAAGGCAAAATTCCTTTCTTCACATCAGCTTTGATATCCTTGTGGTGGAGCCAGGCTAATATTCAAATGTAAATATTAAACAAGGCGAAACAGAGATCCACGCAAAGGTCTTTTGTTCGGAAGCACTGGAAAAGCAGTCACCCTGAAACAATGGGTCAAATTAGCATGCAGGAGCCTCGGAGCACAGTGACGAATCCCCCGTCCCTTTGGGGAGGGGTCACCTCTGAAGATTCGCCTCAGCCACTGGCAGTATGTCAGGCCCATTCATTTCTTCCACACCAACAGCATCTACTTGCATGAAAAGATGCTTTCCAAGAAGTAAAGATGTGGGAGGCCAGAAGACAAGATTAATAAAGAAAATACCTGCCATGTGAATGAGGTGGAAGCTTTGCGATGGGACAAATGATGATGGCTGATGATTACCAATGAGCCCTTAAGGGTGAACGACTCAGAACAGCATCAATTTATTTGATTATCTTGAGAAAAACTTTACAAGGAAATCTATTGTTTAGGAATTAAACACTTTAAAATGCTGAGTTATTTTCGACCCAGCTTTGGGTCAAAAACGGACCAATCTAGCTGTTGGGTTTAATTAACCCAAATTTTTTTATATTTGACCCAACAATGGGTTGAAACAACCCAGCATAGGTTAAACTACAGCCCAACGGGATGGGTTTTTCTCTTTTTGTCCCAACGCTGTGTTTGTCTAACTGGAAATTGAAATGATAGGATTTGCCTTTGAAGAATAGTTAGTTCCGACTCAAATGAGCACCATTGGTTGAGCTTTTCAAAATAAATTACATCAACAACATTACATCATTGGAAATACTGAGTGACCTTTAAGACTCAAAAAGACATCTCAAATAAAATATTCAAAATGTTGGTTAAAACAATCCTCATATTGCATTGCAGAATAATTACCATACATGTGATTTGCCATTAAAAACATTTCAAAGCAATTCAGGAAAAATCTCAAGGACACCTGAGGTAATGTCTTGGGTTTCTCAACTATAGCTTGGAGATGGCAGATGCTATTATAAAGACACTCGCATGCACACACACAACCTACAGCCATCATGACAACCTGCATAAACAAAGACGACAACCTGAGATTAATGAAAGGCCGCAATTTAATTGTCAGGCATCAAGATCAAACTGAACTTAACCAGACAATACATGAAAGGTTATCGGGGTTTTAAAAGGTTTCTAATTGGTTATGACTAGTATATAATTGAAAAAAACTGATGTGCAAAAAGGGCATATTGCATGATCCTTGAAAAAAAGTCAAAGGCAACAAAAGCCTAAAATCAAAAGAGACTTATATAAAATAAAAAAGTATCACAATTACACAGTGTGGAAAAAAGCATGAAAGATTGTCATACTGACATACCACAGTGATTGTGTCATACAAATCTAGTCGCTCACCAAAACACTGTCAGGTTCACTCAAGCCCTGTCTATTATGTGAGGCAAACTTTGCTTTTTTACACATCAGTGCTGTCATACCCTCAACACACCACTTCGGTCACCCTGGAAATAAAAATAATCACATTGTATATACATCATATCAGTTGATGTAAAGGACGTTTGTTATTGTAGCAGTCCAGTGGTCCTTTCTGCCACACGCAGCTCAGTTTGATATGCTTAGATATACAACAAGAACACTGCATGGCTCCAACACTGTCAAAATCTCCACTAAATAAATTCAGAAGGGCAAGGAAGGTTAGAGGACTGTACATTTCACACCTGCTTTTTTCTCTTCTCTTAGCCTGAGACAGGAGTGCAGGCTTATTTCGGGCCAGCTCTCCTGAGTTTTAATTGAAGTACAGCCCAAGATAATCTGACAGCACCTTTGCACAGTTGGCTTGAACATGGAGAATTTTTGGCAGATCTGTGGTCCTCCTCACATCAGCTTAATGGGAAAGAATGTGAAAAACCATTAAGAAATGGAATCTGCACACTGCAGGTGTGACCCTCATAACAGCACAGATCTCTACTCGAAAAAAATCTAATGGCAAATTCACTACTACAACTGAGAAAAATATATTCCAATAAAGTGAATTATATTAAAATAGAAAATGTTAAACAACACATAGTTCACTCAAAAGTAAATACTTTTATATCATCATTCAAAAAATTTTTTATTCTTCTTTACTCATTAAGGACAGTCAAAAGTAAAAAGTTCCTGATATGTGACCCTGGACCGCAAAACCAGTCATAACAGCATGACAATATTTGAAGAGTTTGGTTCCAAAACGCGATAAACGCCTAAAAAAAAAGAGTTACCGCCAAAATCAGTATTTTATCACGTCAGTATTAAAAAGTAAATTCTTAATTTTACGCTAAATTCAATATCCGCTGTGTTATTTTGTCATCTTTTCTCCTTTTTTTCCCAAAACGCGATAAACGCTTAAAAAAAGAGTTACCGCCAAAATCAGTATTTTATCACGTCAGTATTAAAAAGTTAATTCTTAATTTTACACTAAATTCAATATCCGCTGTGTTATTTTGTCATCTTTTCTCCTTTTTTCCCAAAACGCGATAAACGCCTTAAAAAAAGAGTTACCGCCAAAATCAGCATTTTATCACGTCAGTATTAAAAAGTAAATTCTTAATTTTACGCTAAATTCAATATCCGCTGTGTTATTTTGTCATCTTTTCTCCTTTTTTTCCCAAAATGCGATAAACGCCTTAAAAAAGAGTTACCGCCAAAATCAGTATTTTATCACGTCAGTATTAAAAAGTAAATTCTTAATTTTACGCTAAATATAATATCCGCTGTGTTATTTTGTCATCTTTTCTCCTTTTTTTCCCAAAACGCGATAAACGCCTTTAAAAAAGAGTTACCGCCAAAATCAGTATTTTATCACGCCAGTATTAAAAAGTTAATTCTTAATTTTACGCTAAATTCAATATCCGCTGTGTTATTTTGTCATCTTTTCTCCTTTTTTTCCCAAAACGCGATAAACGCCTTTAAAAAGAGTTACCGCCAAAATCAGTATTTTATCACGTCAGTATTAAAAAGTTAATTCTTAATTTTACGCTAAATTCAATATCCGCTATGTTATTTTGTCATCTTTTCTCATTTTTTCCCAAAACGCGATAAAAGGCACTCCTCCTTCTCTGCATAATGCAATAAATCCACTCAACAAATCACAGCGCACCATTCCACGCATTGTAAACAGTAATGGCGGCGCGTTGAATACACACAATCTTGGTTTTCCTCATCTAGTTTGTACTTCGTGATCAACAAACAAACAAAAACTAAATAATACTTTGATGGCATTCGTTTTCTGTGACGGGGAAGAAACGTAAGCCATCAAAATCTAATAATTTATGTGAGAGACACTCGGGAAAAGGAAAAATGCCGGCTGTTGCTTGTTCTCACACGACAGCATCAATCTTCTGTCATGCTAACACATTGACCCCAGGGGATCTTATGAAAAACTTTCCATTATTTTACTCAAAGTCAACGAAAATCAAGCAGGACCAAAACATTTTACAGCTGATCGCTGTCCAAAAAAAACAGCGACGACATCCCAAGGGTGACAGCAGCAATGACAGTGTTCTTAATATGATAAAGTAAGTGTTTTGATTAATGCCATTAATGTTTATTTTTTTTAAACAGTGTATACCACTAGTCAACTATAAGGAATAATTATGCACACCCAAGGTGTTACACCGCGGTTATCAGAAACTAATGCATACCCATGGAACATTTCTCAGCCAATAAGAAAACAGCATTCAACAGACACATAGTATAAATAAATATAATGGCAAAGATGAATGCACATTTATATATTGATTAGATTTATAGCATTTTGTGGAAAAAACAGTTTTTATAATAAATCTTTGAAAATCAAATTATGGATTTAAATTTTTTACGTTTTTATAACCTAAAGATGCTATGTGAAAGTTTGTAACAGAAAATAGTGTTTTTCATCTTGTCACTTTTATCTTGTGCAGATTTATTGCGTTTTGGGACCAAACACTTTATTTGTAGCAGTAGCCAACAATACATTGTATGAGATAGAATTATCGATTTTTTTATGCCAAAAATCATTAGGATATTACGATTTTCAGATGTTTCATTAAGATATTTTGTAAATTTCCTACCATAACTATATAAAGCTTTTTTTTTTACATTTTTGTGAGTGGATGCAGTTGCTAAGGAGTAGGACTTCGTTCGGATAACTTTAAAGGCGATTTTCTCAATATTTAGATTTTTTGCACCCTCAGATTTTGAAATAGTTGTATCTCAGCCAAATATTATTCTTTCCCAATAAACCATATCTATAGAAAGCTTATTTATTTAACATTCAGATGATGTATAATAAAATTGGCCTATTTGTGGTCCAAGGTCACATATCTATCATTTAAGTACTTTAATACTGCACTTTCATAAAAAATCTTTATAATTTACTCACCCCTATGTCATACGAGATGTTTATGTCTTTCTTTCTTCAGTCGAGAAGAAATTACATTTTTTGAGAAATACATCCCAGGATTTTTCTCCATATACTGGACTTAAGTTTTAACTGCAATCACGTCATGCGTGATCTTTCGACGTGATTACGTAATATGTAAGGTCATGCTGATTTATTACATGGCTTGTTTTTGGGAGCGAAAATGACGATTGTTTTGCTAGATAAGAAAAAGTCCACTATATGGAGTAAAATTATGTAATGATTTCCTCAAAAAACTTAATTTATTTTTGACTGAACAAAGAAAGACATAAACATCTTGAATGACATAATTATGAGAAATTTTTCCTTTAAATTAATCAAGTAATTTTTTCTTTTACTTCAATACATTCTACAAAATAATAATATACTTTTTTACACCACTACATTTCATTTTAAATGTCATTCAATTCTTATTTACTTAAAAAATCTTACTAAAGTAAAAATTAAAAGTTTTACTTGAGTATTAATAAGAAAGTTCTATGTTTTTAAAGTGTAATATATATGAAAAATAAAAACAAAAAGTACAATATAATGCATCAGTATGAAGCAAAGTATTAAAAAAATCACTTTGATAAAGTACAGAGTAGTAAGTAAAAATACTTTACACACTTTTATCCACAGCAACTTACAAATGAGAGATCATTTAACATGTTGTCAATGAGCTAACAAAGTGCAGTTTTCAAAGCCACATTTACTTTTAATTTCTTCAAATCTATTACATGACTTTGGAGAACTGGGACATGCAGCAGCAGACGTATGGACTATATGTACTTTTTGAAACATAAGAGCTATGATTACAATTTCCACTGAATTAACAGCATTTCAGTCTGAAACAACTCAAGAGTGATAATTTAATGTCAAAATCTTCTTTATTGGCTATTATTTTAACAGGATAGCATTTGCAATAAGCCTGCCGCTCTATAATGCACACCACTTTAAAATGAAGTAGAAAATAAATGACCACACTGTTTATGAGTGAGGAGTTTTAATACCTCATCATTACTCAAAGACTCTCACTCACAAACTTCTCTAAAGTCAACTGCACTACGAAATATAGCACACGATCTGGGCACAGGTAACACTATCTCCACATCAGACACAAACAGCAATGAGTTACGCAGCCCCCTGACCAACGGGCCCTTATTTGGTCATCATCGGAGCCAGGTCCCATACAGAGACTGCCTGTAGGAGCCACTGTAGATGTCTCAGCTTGAGATGGACTGTGTATTTAACACCACACTACTGAATCATACACACGGCTCGAACGAACAACCCGCCGCTCTGTCATTTTCCTTTCGTCGCTCCCGTTTGGCTCATGGCACGGCGCTGCGGGTTTGGCTCGTCGCGAGGAGGTCATGCGAAATCTGCAAGAACATGTGGACGCAGCTTCATTTATTTCACTGCTTACGGGAGGGCAATGAAAACCATCCCGCTCACAAGCTCTGAGCTCATTAAGCTCAACGCGGTTGGGTGGTGGATGCTCATTTGGATGTGATTAATCGGTGTTGGCAATTTGGCACCAGCGCAACCAGACGTCTGCATTCAGACCACGAAGGTGTGGACAGATCTCATCGATAGACTAACGCATGCAACGACACCGTATGCGAAAACGACCCGGCGTTGACTTTGCCGCGCTGCCATCAGCCCCTCCGTATCACCGCAGACGGCACAATTACCCATTCATTTATTCAAGCAGCACAAAGAGCATTTTCACATGCACAGCTAAATCGAATATAAAGTGTCGACGCACTCGCCGTCTTTTGCCGCCGATTACTTTAAAGTGTAGTAGCTAATGATACGTGTGTTTGAGAAAGAAGGTGACGGGTGGAAAGCGTGTGCACATTCCCCTGCTGTGCTGTGAACCTGCTCGCTAAAAACAGGAAGCTGGTGCGTCCTCACTGCTGACACAACACGCCGAAGGCCTGACTGCTGTCAGCGCAGACCCTGCACCCGACCCCATCACCCACGCCCGACCGGTCTGTCCACCCAGACCTCATGCAGGCATGAACCTGCCTTTGTGCAACCAAGGCATTTTTCGAGTCTGGTGTGGAATTTGTTGCTTTTAGTGCACAGGAGGAGTTGAGATTAGAGGTCAAAAGTACTGGTGGTATCATAGCATGAACTTCATTCTGTGTCTGCTCGCTGCATGATTGACAGGCTTATGCTCATATGAGTGCTATGCATAATAACATAAATACTCAAAGCAGGAAGGAAATTGTATACTTGAATAATTCAATGCTATATTCAATGTTAATATTTATATTAATATTCAACTTTTTGCATATTAAGTTTTGTAGTGTGGAATCGTGAAATTTCAAAACATAATTTGTACAACCACATTCGTACATTTTGTATG
Organism: Misgurnus anguillicaudatus; assembly: GCF_027580225.2. Classification (NCBI taxonomy): domain Eukaryota; kingdom Metazoa; phylum Chordata; class Actinopteri; order Cypriniformes; family Cobitidae; genus Misgurnus; species Misgurnus anguillicaudatus. The sequence continues at coordinate 7,339,566 of NC_073347.2, forward strand.
ATTTGCTTTTGCCCTTGTGACGTTGGGGTTATGGGGCTAGGCTAGGGGTGGGGTTTCGTTATAGTTTTGTGATAATCGTACATTTTTGTACGATTCACTCAGACTGATCTCATGGAAAGTTGTGTTACAGTCACGAAATTTTTTCATTTATTCACGTCCATGACATGAAATTCCGCACGAAATTGTGCCTTGAGCATGAATGTTTTTGTTGTGTCACTCACACAAATTTCTATAAAAATTTTTCATGCCCATTGCACGACTTTCTTTTTTGTTGCATTTGATGTATTGTTTCCTCTTAGTTTTTTTTCTTTTTGCTTACCATTGTTGCTTGGGCTTGGGGTTAGAATCACTTTGTTACATTTTTAGACATCCTAACACAAACCCCAACTCTAACCCCAACTCCAGGCGAGAATAGTTTTAAAAGTGGAAGAAAAACATGTAGAAAGCAATACATAAAAGTACATCCGAAACCAAATCTCAAATCTAACCCCAAGCGATAATGATTTAATAATAGAAAAAATAAGAAAACAATACATAAAAGGATACAAAAAGAAAGTCATGCCACGGGCACGAAAAACTATTTATAGAAATTTGTGCGAGTAACACGACAAAGACATTCGTGGTCAAGGCACGAAAAAGCTGAATGGCATGGACACGAATAAATTAATACAAATTTTTGTGACTATAACACGACTTTCCGTGAGATCATGTTGGATTCATTACATTGCTAAAAACATTGTGTTAAAAACAACCCAAAATGGGTGGTCTTTAGCCCAACTACTGGGTAAATATAGGACAGAACAAAACCTGTGCTAACTTGACCCATCAAGTGGGGTTGTTAATTTTAACCTAGCAAATGGGTTGTTTTTAACCCAAAAAGATGGTTTCATTTTTATTTTAACATTGGGTTAATTTTACTTCATAAATGGGTTAATATCATTATTTTTATTTTATCTTAATTTTATTTTGTTACTTGTCAAATACACCACATTAAAAACACATGCCAACATGCCATCTCTTTAATTTTTTTATTACTAACAATAGCCTACATGTGCTGTAATTCACATTACATGTGCACCCCAATCAAACATAGAACGTAATCACAATAAAAATACATTTATAAACATTTATTTTACCAGAAAAAAATTATAACTTTAGTATATCTTCTTGAAAAGTGCTGACTGAAGTCTGTCCTGATGATGGTCAAAAATGCCCACGACAGGAAACTTAACTACAACATGTTTTTTGCTTAGTTTTTTATAGATCCTCATGTAAACCTCACGTAAGCCATATATTTAAGACGGAAATGTTGGATTTTTATTAAATGAGGCATTTTAAACATCCCCCCAAAAAAAGAGTAACCAAAGTGTTTACGATCCTGTGGATGTATCAAACAAGCTAACTGCTAATGAGCATAGCAGTGCATGTAATAATGTTTTACGTCATGTAAACTGGACTGTCATTACACATATATGTTTATTTTCTAGTAAACAGTAATGGTTTTATGGATAAATATATTAATACCAACCTTGTTTATCATATATTAACCCTATGATTGGGTTACACAAAACTACCCCAAAAACTACCCAAGACTGAGCGAATAACCCAATTAAATGACCCAAAGGTCTAAACCCAGCGTTTGGGTAAAAATAACCCTGCATTTTTTAGAGTGTATGTATAAATGAATACAAAGTAGCCAACTCGTAAAATATAACCCTAGTGGAGATAGGTAGTAAAATATGTTTTAAAGTATATCAGCTGTAAGCTCAGATTTTGCTTAAGGTATGCTTTTTCATAAGGTGCAAGGTGGTGTAAATGAATTAGTGGTGTCAGAGTAATTAGGATGTGTGCAGAGATGGAAATCAACTGCAGGCTTCCTCGCTGTTTTGCTGAACGCCTCAGCCTGTCAAATCTGCTTCAATAAGCTTGTGAGACATCTGCAGTTCACACAGAGCTGGCACTGGACTCGAGAGAGACGCACATGCATGTGCACAGAGAATGAACTATGAAGAATAAAGTAACTGAAATCTGTTATAAATTACCAAGAATCAAGAGAGCGGAAATAATATTGATGAATCTGGGCTTAATGTGTCAAACCACGTGCGGGCTTAAATATGAAAACTGATGCACACATTTTCTTATTGCAAATGAACCAAGCAACAATGTATTTATAATCTGCATAGAGAAGGGGTCACTCTCAGAGCCATTTCTTTACAGTAACAATGTAATGATTTACTACTTGATGTCATTAACAGGATACTGAATGTGTCTTTGTTCATGCACTTTCTGTTCAACCCTGTTTAACATGTTGTGATTTGAAAGTTCAAATAGAGGCATAAATATGCCATTATGCATATAATTATATTGACCTTGTCAAAGCCAATAGTTCAACTCTGTTTTGAAACTCTGTTCTTTTTTTTGAACAATATAGCTCTGATTTGCTGTTATGTTTTTAATGGTAAACCCCAAAACATTTTGGATGTAAATGAGTTGATTCAAAACATATTTTGATTGTAAAAATCAGTTCAACTTAAAAAACAAGTCGCAAAAAGTGGTATCGCCCTTCACACGTCTTATTTAAACAAATAAAACTTGTAATGTTAAAGGGACAGTTCACTTTAAAATGAAAATTCTGTCACCATTCACCCATCCCCATGCTGTTCCAAACCCGCACGAATTTATTTTTTTCTGATGAACAGAATATTTTGAGAAATGATGGTAAATATACAGCAGTAAGTGACCATAGACTTCCATAGTAGGAATAAAAAATATGATGGAATTTAATGGTTACCGTCAACTGTGTGCTTACCATCATTTATCAAAATATTTTCTTAGTAATTTATCACAATACTTCCAAAATATTTTTTTCCTACTATGGAAGTCTATAGTCACTTACTGCTGTGTGTTTACCATAATTTCTCAAAATATCTTCTTTTATGTTCATCAGAAAAAATAAATTCATACTCCACTCGCTCACTCTCTCCTGTGTTTGTGCACCTCTCACCCTCAAACACGGTCAGAGCAAGCGTCCTCTTTATAAAGTTTCTGCTAATATGACATTTAACAGCAAAAGAGCGCTCACGCTTCAATATTTGATTGACAAGACAGCTGACTCGGTGGTTGCCTAGCAATATAAAAAGCCGTGTTGCGCCTTGCGTTTTCAAGCGTTTAAAGCGCGTTCGGTGTGATTAGCCCTACAGTCAGACAATCTCTTACCATTCGTAAGTTAGATGAACTTCATCCATGGGCTTCCGAAAAGGAGCTGGCAATGACCGCTAGTTATATCCACGTTGTCGTGCGTGCTGTCCATATCTTCTAGAACTGACTCGATGGCAGAATCTTCACATCTGAATTCTCCAGCAGCAGCCATTTTTGTTGTTAACGGATTTAACACAAGCGCTCTTTGGTGACGTGATTACAGTACTGTTGATCATGTGTCCATCATCGTATAAAGCCCTCCCTGACAATTTGATTTGTTCGACCAGCTTTGGGTCGAGCCTACTGTAGTTGCGCCACAACAGAGCAACGCCAGACCGAACTTCCCGACCTGAAATGTTGTGGGAGGGGCTTAGTTCGGTTGGCACCCAGGCTAGGTTAACAGTGTTGTTGCATAACATTTTTTAGTTAATTCAACTTAAAAAATATTAGCTGACACAACATTTCAAGACAACTTTTGGGAGTTCACTTATATTTTTAAGTTGAATTAACAAAAAAAATTAGGGCAACCAGATAACTTACTTTTTAACCAACAAATTATTTTTACAGTGTACTTTTACATATTTTCATTAACAATGTATGTAAAATGGTTTGTGTTTATGTTTATTATGGTGTAAAGTTGTGATACTCTGAGTATGCAATGAAAATAGCATTTGGTGCTGATGTGGTGTAAAATAAATAAATAAATTAATAAATTCATTAATTCATTAATCATCAATGGGATAATGAAATTAAATATGGTAAAAAAATCAAAAACACAAAGTATTGATTAAGCTATTGCATTGACTGCCATGCATCATAAAGCACTTATTAATGCTTATTGGGGAAATAAATTTACAGAAGAGGTTTGCATAACTACAGCTCTGAGTTCAGTGATATGAGCGCAATATAAATCAATAAATTTTAACCTGCCAAACAGACTGTGGTAGGTAAAGTATAATACCATGACCTTGAGTGTGGTTTTATACCACTCTGATAATGCCTCAACATGGCAGCCTGTTATTTTGGTTGAATAATGTTGATTTATGTTGTATATTGTTTCATGATCCGAAATAAAAATAGTTAATTAGAGATGAATAAAACATGGTGCGACTCAAAGAAGTGCAGGCCAGGGGATCAAGTGCTCGGTTAAAGGATCTTCAGATCAATGCTATTGTAATGCGCTCAGGTTACTGGAACACAACCGGCAGGAAATAATTATCATTAATAAGAAATCCTCTATTTACAGTATCTTTGATACACTGCAGGAAGCATCATAGTGCATTGGGTGATAGAGCTGCTGAAGCATCAGACTGGTGGCCCGTCATCATTTTCAGGATATACAGTATTGGAAAACCAAGAATTGTGGTAGATTAGGCTCTGTAAATACTGAGGATGAGAGAATAAATCTTTTCTTGTACCATGTGACAGACCATGGCAGAATTATAATAAATAAGAAATAAGTGAAGAGTTTGGTTCCAAAACGCAATAAATCCATTTTGACAAATTTTGGTAAAAACGTGTTTTCTATACCAAGAAAGTGACAAGATGAAAACAACTATTTTCTGTTACAAACTTTCACACAGCATCTTTAGGTTATAAAAACATAAAAAATTCAAATCCATAAGTTGATTTTCAAAGATTTATTATAAAAACTGATTATTTTTTCCACAAAATGCAATAAATCCATGACAAATTTTGATTCAAAATGCTATAAATCTAGTGAATCAATAGCCTATATAAATGTGCCTTCATCTTTGCCATGTTATATTCATTTAGTTGACTAGTTGTACACACTAATTAAAAATATAAACATTAATGTTATTAATCAAAACACTTACTTTGTCATATTAAGAACCCTGTCATTGCGGTTACTTGACGTCTTCGCTTAACGTCTTTCACAGCGATCAGCTGTAAAATGTTTTTGGTCCTGCTCGATTTTCGTTGACTTTGAGTAAAATTATGGAAAGTTTTTCATAAGATCCTCTGGGGTCAATGTGTTAGCATGAGAAGCTTGATGCTGTCGGGAGAACAAGCACCCGTCTCCCGAGTGCCTTTCAGGGAAATTATTAGATGTTGATGGCTTACGTTTCTTTTCCATCACAGAAAACCATCACAGGTTTATCAATGCAATTAAAGTATTATTTTGTTTTGTTTGTTGATCACAAAGTACAAAGTAGATGAGGAAAACTAGGACTCCATGTACTCAGCGCGCCGCCATGTTTGTTTACATTGCGTGAATGGTGCGCTGTGGGATTTATTGCGTTCTGTAAAAAAGGGGGAGTGGCGTTTATAGCATTTTGGGAAAAAAGGGAGAAAAGATGACAGAATAACACGGCGGATATTGGATTTTGCGTAAAATTAAGAATTTACTTTTAACTACTGACCTGATATAATGCTGATTTTGGCAGTAACTCATTTTTTTCAAAAATGGCGTTTATTGCGTTTTGGAACCAAACTCTTCAAGTATTTAAAAGGATGCAAAGGTGTGTACAACAAAAGAAACATTTAATACGTTGAAAAGCTCATTTAGTGGAAGAAAAGGAAGAGAATGAATACTTTTATTCCTCACACCTCACTGTGTACAATTGTTTAGTTTTACTTTATGTTTGGCTTCTAGTATTGCATCAAATCAACCCGGCAACCAAATTCTGAGTGACATTACATTTTATATAAAAATGAATAGCATTTATAGCTAGCTTGTACAACCTAATAAAAAAATGAATTAATTAAAACCTTTTTATCAACAACACTTCAAAGCATGGTAAATTTTATTAATATTCTTAAGAAATATGTTGAAACTTTGAATTAGACGGTTGAGTCTTAATTTGGCACGTATGGTCGGGTTGCGATTTTGGCGTTTTCCCATGGTCTTCAGAATAACATGTCATACAGAATCATTTGCAACTGTACGTTAGTACTCTGGCCTTAGTCAAACGAGTTTCTGTTACTGTTTTAAAGATCAGATGGGGGGCCCATACATAGATTCGCCCTGGGCCCGCACATTTGCTAAATCCTCAACTATGGGTAATTTACTTATGCCGCAATAGTTAGCCTGTCTGGAACCGAGCTGACTTAAACCACATTACTGTGTGACACTTGTATTACATGTGAACGGCCCCTACGCTAATAGGATTTTGTTTCTCTCTCCATGTCTCATCCTCGATCCTGAGGACAATGAGACAAACAAACGCAGTTCCAGTAAATGTGAAGGTCAGAAGATCCCTGATTTACTAGCCGTCCTTCAACGTGCCCAGCTGATGCCTGACCAACGACCACCTGTTAATCTCCTTACTCGTTTACATATATACAGTATATATATATATATATATATATATATATATATATATATATATATATATATATCTCCCAAGTGTTTTTTCCTCCTAGGACTTTTTTCTTCTGGCAAAAAAGGCTGTTTGTTTCTCCTAGGGGGTTTTTCAACCAGGGGAGTCAGCCTTCATTGGCTTAACTTAGCACCCTCTTCTATATGTTACATTAGTAATACGCTCACTTATAATGTTGATTCATAGCCGGAGCATATTCTGCTGCTTATGCTATCTTTATTATGGTATGCTATTTGTCAATTTTTCAGTGTTTTTCCCTGCTTCTATTAATGTAAAGCTGCTTTGAAACAATTACCAATTGTGAAAAGCACTGTATAAATAAAATTGAATTGAATTGAATGCTCAGATCAAAACTCTTTCATTTTCAAAGGTCAGATTTATTGACTCTAAAGCAGAAAAAATGCCTTTTAGATGCAACATATATTAAATGGGATTTTCCACCCAGCATACATGGGGTTAAATCTAAATGTGTTAAACGCTGCAGAGAATCATGGGAATAAACCCGCTGTAAGAATGAGGTCATGTTTCTAGATTAGACACACAAAGCAAAGGAGGAGAAACTCGCAAAACAGTATTCAAAGCATTTTTTGCATTTTAGATGATTTGTCCTCTGAGACGCAATTCAGATGTGAATTTTTTAGAAATTAGGACAAAGTGCCTCATTATTCTCTACAACAAAAATAAGAATATCCGAAACGCTCAGTGGAAAGAAAATAATGGAAAACTAACTTTTTAACAGCATGATATGAAGCATCCCAATGATCACTGTTTCAACATTAAATATGGATATCTCCACATATTAAAAGAGGAAAAATTGCAGCACAAGCTAAATATCATTGCTTATATCTGTTTTGTGTTATTATAAAGTATTAAAGAAGTTGAACACGGGTAGTTGAGTTGTTGTTGTTGTTTCTCAGAAGTTGAACTTACAGTTGTAACACCACAGCAGTGACTTCTGGGAAGGTACGTGCACATATGGGAGTTCTTGACAGGTCAGTAACATGATAAATTGTTTTTGTCTTTTTCACTCCACACTTGTTTCATCACCTCACCGTACTCTGGTTTGCATAAAGTATGAAAAACAGCTATTGTAATTAAAAAGGTGGCGTGGTTCAATGCTGTGCTGGTAAATTGTTGTTGGGGGGCGGGACACGTGCCCTACACCCCCCCAGATCTAAGCCTGTGAGACATCTGTGTATAACAGTGTGAATCAGGCACCCGAACAAACGTCACCTGCAAAGTGAAAGGTTTATCGCCTCGGAAACACATCTGTAAGCATCCAGACTGCCGTGTTAAACATTTAGATATGCTGTATAAAATAGTGCACAATATGGTGTGGTTGTTCAAGAATTACAATTCCAGTTGGTTTTCTAAATTTCGGTTTCTTGAGAAAAAATTATCTCACAAATTTAAAGTTCAATCTGGCAACCGCAAAGCAGTCGCTGCGCTACTGAAGTTGTTGTGTTGTGAAAACTTAGCGAGGCTTATATCGAATCATTTATAAAGAGGAAAAATTGAAACGCAGGAAAGGCTTTGAAGCTGTTAGCTAAAAGCAAGCCTTCAGACAGGTTGACGAAATGATTGCAGAGTGTGAAACCTTAGCATGGCCCTTTTCTTTGATGTATGTCTGAATCCGAGGGTCTCCATTGTAGTACACCTGCGTCGACCTTGGCAAAACCTGGCATAGTCCCCTGGCACACATCCCAGTGCATGGCATGGGACCAAACATCTTCACCAAGGCCTTTAATACTCATCCACACATCTTGCAAGTAATTTTTGCGGTGGAAGGCCAGTCGGATCTTGTATTTTATTATCTTTTGATTAAATCTGAGGAAACGTAATATTTTAATTGAATGTTTAGAGCCAAACCCCTCTGAGCAATAAATATCCCGCATCTTGCTATCGTGTTTCTCAGTAATTACATTTACATAAATGACGTTGATGGGATTATCATACAGGTTATATGAGCACAGGATAAAAACAGAGACTAGACATGCTAAATGAATACTTTGTCTATAAAACTAACAGTAAATTACTATGGCAAAAAGATCCTTCATTTTTTAAGACACATATTTCTTCTTACCGTGTTGTGTGGTGCAGTCCTGGTTCTGCATGGTAATGCCACACTGCAGAAAAATGGTCAAAAAATGGTCCCAAGTTGTAACTGTGATGGGCTACTTCTTAAAAAGTCCTATTGTATAAAATTTTGGCACAAATATGTACATTTGAGGAACTAATATACAAGCTTTGATACCTCTGGGGTTGTGATATGACCTCTTGAGGTGCAAAGATGTACTTTTTGAAAGAGTACCAATCCACTGACAGTGCATGAGATATTTATATGCATTATGCTTTGATATGCAATTACCACATTTACTTGCAAACATGTTTAAAGAGTACTTTAAGGTACAAAATATCATTATATTATTATGGTACATATAAAAAAACAGTAATAGGCCTACCATTTGTTTTACAAAAGATATATTAATTACCTTTTTTTTTAGTTAAATTCTTTCTTACTACAGTCATAAAGCAATATATTACAAAACACATATAGTAGAAATTAAGAAAAAAAAAACTAATATTTATTATTTTACATTCTGACATTTTTATGACAATAGATAATATTTTCTTCTAGATTCTCATTATAGTATTTATTAAATAGTAATACATTTTTTTAAATCAGCATCATTTTTTATGATGGCCAAATATTTAAACAATACTGATGAATTTACAACGTATAAAAATATGAATACATTTTCCCATTATTATTTGAAATGTATTAATTTAATTAAGTCTACACTGTCAAAAATAAAATGTCAAAATATGTACCTTAGCTGTCACTGGGGAAGTACCCTTTCAAAAAGTACTTTGTATCTAAAGAGTTCATAGTACCTCACACTGTAAAACAGCTATTGAGTAAATTACTGTAGATTTAAATTATGTAGATTATGTAGATTTATGTTATTTACTGGCAAAAGTTTGTTTAAAGTTAAATGAACATTAAACTTAAATTATTAAGTCTTTGTCTTTACAGAATAAAACTTAACAAAAGCCTCATAAGCATGTGAACCAGAAATCCTCATCAGCCTTTTTCTTTTTTCCTTCAGATTTTGGTTCCCAGAATGCTTTGCATGAGGATTTTGATTTTATAGTTTTATTATTTTATATTTTATTTTACTTATTATTTTTTTACTTATTGGTTCCTTAGAAATATTGGTACACACTGTAAAAATATTTGTTGGTTTAACTTAAAGAAACGTCACCTGGTTGCCTTAAGTTAATTCAACTTAAAAATATTAGTTAACTCAGTTGTGTCAACTAATATATTTAAGTTAAATTACAGTAACTCAAAATATTAAAGCAACAAGATAACTTACTTTTTTTAAGTTAAACCAACCTTAATTTTACATTGTACCAAATGTATACATACAGTACTGTGCAAAAGTCTTAGGCCACCATGCCAGAATTAAAATTGTTGTTTTTGCAAAGTTATAGTGATCATATATAATTGTTTCTCAGTCTCTGTAATAGAATACAACCAGAAAATACAGGAAATGTGTATATAGTATTAAAAACTTTATAAAAATGTAAACTGATGTGTCAAGTTTTAGGGTAAATTCCCCTTCCCTTCCAGCTGCAGGATCTCTTAAACCTAAATAAAATGAAATCCTAATTTCTAAGAAATTAGTCTTTTTACTTAATTCTGCTCAAAAACGCTCAAGATGTGTTTAGTGCCAAGAGAGGTCATACTAAATACTGACTGATGCCGGAAGAAGACATTTAGTCCTGAAAATTATTATTATTATTGTACATATTTCCTGTATATTTACTGTTTTAAAATAGATTGAAAAAAAAATATGAATGGACATTAAAACTTCTAAAACAGCAAGTCTGGTGGTGGTGGCCTACGACTTTTGCACAGTACTGTATCTGTACCTAATGTTAAATATTAGGACCCTTATAATGGCACTGGCCCAGTGATAGCATTTTTTGACCATTTTTTCTAACAGTGTAACTGTACAAATTATAATTTCTAATATATGTTTCCTTTCAAAGCATTGATCTAGGACAAGAAATGATGGTTGTATGTATACATCAAAATGGTCCATCCACCATAACTGCACACACAGTATGCATGTATGACTGCATATAGACTTGAGCTGTTCCCCCGTGTGACAGATCGATCTAAGGGAAACCTGCAGGCAACACTTACCCTGCTCTGAAAATAGTCTTTATTAAGGGCAAAGTGATTAAATCAGAGAAAGGTTTAGACTGCTTGATTCTGACGGTCAGGGTCACAGCCCCAGTTATTTTAAGAAGCATGCAATTAGAGCAATTTTAATTTACCAAGGTAATTCATCTCGCGTTTAAACATAGGACTCGTCCGTCAACATCGGGAGTATAATTACAACGTACAAGTAGTCCGTTTCTGTATCATCTGAATACAATAAGCTTTGTGCGAGGGCAGCTATTAATGTGCCACTCAGCCTGTGACACCAGCGTAGCACTAAGTTGCTCTGTCAAATCCAAAATAATGGGAAATGGTAAAGCGATCTACTGTAACATGAAGAGCACTTGTGACATATATACACACTACTTCAAAGATCGTAAGTGGATGTCAACCATTGATCAGGAGACAATATGTGCTTGAGGACAAATGAAGAATGGCTCTTCATATCTAAAGGGACACCTTGTTCGAGATTTCCATTAGTGTGGATAAACTGTGTATTAGGGAAAATATCTACACACTGAATAAATTGGATGCATTGCAAGTCTCTTTGGAAAAAAGCATAAAAGTAAAATTTGCCCCAAGAGTTTTCTCCAAAACATGGTGGAAAAATCCCCAAATCATCTGAAGCATTATTAAAAGCCATTTAGGTGAAATGAATTACAAGATTATAACTTCTGTCCCAATAGAAGCCGTAGTTGTAAACTCGTTCCCCAAACACTCCGCCCTTTTTCATTGGTTATAACAAGTTGTCCCGCCCCAATTCATCTGGGTGAACCAGAAATCGACTTGTCTGACGGCTCAAACAGTCACTGCACTACTTTGAGAGCACCACAGTATTTATACTGTTCAGAAAGTCAACCTATATTTCTCTCCGCTGTTAAACCAGAATAGTAAAAGGTATCGAAACATCAAACATATTATACGTTTCACCTTTAAGCAATATTGCAAAAATATAATTAAGTCTACGCCTACGACTTCCCCTCGACCTTTTACTAGGTCTCTATTTCTGTTGCTAGGGGGAAAGATGTATTACACCATCTCCAACCAAGGCTGTATTTTATCCCCGAAGATGTTTGGAGACGAGCAGTCTGCTTAAGGCCTCAGCGCTCAACGATCCTATTAAGAACTGCCTTGTAAGAGCTTTCCTCTTCTCCTGTGAGGAAACGGCTGCCGTAATGTCTTTCCCTCACTGTTTTGGAATGCCGCTCGGCTCCCATGCTGGGGAAATAAGTGAGAAAGAGAAAAATGATTAAATCATTTTTTTCATGGGGGCCCTCTTAGAACAACATCGGTTTCATTGTCAAAGGCCGATTCAGCGCTTATGTTACACCGGCTGACGGACTTCCAGGGAGTTTTTCGGGTACGGCGCTGCATGTGGAGGCAGCTAAAATATGTCGGGGCTTGAGTGCTTCTTACCGTGATTGAGGACTATTGCCGTCTACGAGTGGCAAGTACAGGTTACGGTGAAAGGATAATTTGCAGCACACGACACCAGTGGAGACCGAAAACTTTTCCTCCCAGACTCCCTCGGAGCGTGGAATCTCTCCTTCCACAGTGAACGGCCCATTCCAGCCTCTATGGCTGAAAAATGATATCATAATTAGCGATCGGAGGGGAGGCTGATGTGCTATCTAAGTCCCATCTTAGCTTTTGTCGTGATTAAGGGCATGGTACGATGCCTGGGGGCAGTCTCCTCTTGTTTGAATGAGACAGATTGTATTACCGCTCCCGCACCAGTCAGACTAGGGCAGGTAGCCCATCAACAAACTGCTTTATGATGGCGAGACACAGACACAGTACGCCTGTATTGTCAATGCTGCCGGCTCACGCTCTTGGTTTTGAGTGTCACGTCAAAGGCTTTTTCTTTCTCCGGCTTTGAAACGCCGACCGGGAGGCTGTAACGGCTAGCTTAGCGAAAAAGTGAAAAGGGTAAACAAACAAAAAGCTTCAGTCTTGATTATCTGCCTCATCCAATCACCGTGATGCTTAAACAATAAGAGAGAGGGCGGAAGTTTCTGGAATGTAATATCGCTTGTTCGGATAAACTGAACAAAACGTTGTGCAAGCTTCAAGCTTCACAAAGCATTAGGTAAGTCCAGGTTAATATTAAAGATCCAACGAAGTGTCTTGAAATGCGTAGCTTTGTTCGATGCTTTTAACATAATTTCAACTGAAATTATTAATTTGAGCTGTTTCTCAATTCCAAGAACGCAAAGAATGGACTTGCGTTCTCATGAAGACTGGTCTTGCCAGGCGATCTTGGAAGAACGAACTCAGAAGTTCGCGAGAACACAGAACGCACTTGTGAGAATTGAGATGTGTGCAATCTTCCTGTTGGTCACCTGACCTCCCCAGATTTCAGCGCGCAAGTCTGCACTCCATGCATCCTCGATATCAAGAACACATCCGGGTATTTTCATGCATCCTCTGTACTTGTGTTCTTGAGAACTGGAATTGAACTTCGACAGTTAATGATGACGTAGAGCGAGAACACAAGGACGCAAGATCGCTGAAGAACGCATATTGAGAAACAGCCAAAGACTGGCTCCTCCCTTTTAAAAAAGTCACAGGTGTTTAGTTTACCTCACACCCTAGAATGTGATGTTGTAGCTAAATATGAAGAGTTTCGTTGCAAAACGAGATAACCACCGTTTTGTTAATTGTTCAGAAATTGCGCTTTTTGGTTCTGCATTCCAATTCATTTCAATGCAACTGCAGTTGGTTTGTTTTTATTTAAACCTTCATAACTTAAAAAATACAGCTAAGTAGCACCCTAAAACAAAATAATAACATGATAACATAATAATAAACATGTTTTGACAAAAATGTTAAAAAATGGATTTATCTCGTTTTGCAACGAAACTCTTCATATCATAAAAATAAATCTTATAAATGCGATTTTTTCAAATTTTTTCAATGTTTGGATCACACTAGTTTGAAGACATATTCATGCTAAAACTCATTGTGACTTTAAAACGGCTACAAAGAATTGCTACACGTTGGCTCAGTTCCAAGCTTTGTTGTCTAAGATGAGCGTCCCAGTTACTGGGTCACCTACCGTGTGATCCGACTTCGACGCATGCACGTATGGCAAGCGCGACGTCTGCTGTCAAAGTCTATTAAAAGCAGTTTACATGTGCATATCCAATTTGATGAATATGTATGTGACCTCTTTCTCTGGCGGCTGGCCGTTCGGCGCTGGGGCCCGAGGCTCCAGGCAACACCTCTCATTGAGCACAACTTGCATTAAGGCGTCGCTTTAACACTGTTGAGAAGCAGCTCCCCTGTGCCTGGTCTGACCTTTAACTGTGTGGATTTAACTGAGGGATAATGGAGAGAGAATGGGTTAGCCTTGAGACAGAGAAGAGGTGGAGGCACTGATTTAAAATTCAGCTTCTGACACGCCTTAATGAAATAATCCCACTGAGCTTGTCTTTGGGTGTCTGGGTGTCTTGTAAAGGAACAAGATAGACAGCGATCTCCTTTGATAGCTGGATTCCATTTCAAGATATGCTCTGAAAAAACCCAAAGCAGGTTTTTCAAGTTGCTCTTGCACTGCTCATGACACTTTAAAAATTATATTTTTCATAAAATAAAACAAAAGATTTATTTACTTGAGAAGCAAAATGACCTTAGGTCTTAGGTGAAAAAATATACCAAAATTAAGTCCGTTTATGCTTAAAACAAGAGAAAAAAATCTACCAATGGGGTAAGAGAACTTGATTTAAGTACGCAATACACTGCAAAAAATGACTTTCTTACTTAGTACTTTTGTCTTGTTTTCAGTAGAAAAATCTAAAAATTCTTAAATTAAGATGCTTTTTCTTGATGAGCAAAATGACCTAAGAAAATAAGTCTAGTTTTAAGACAAATAATATACAATTTAAGTGAAATTGTCCTTAAAACAAGCAAAATTATCTGCAAAATGGGGTGAGAAAAAAAATTGTGAAATAAGATTTCTTTTTTCTTAAACACTTAATTTAAGTAAAATTTTCTCACCCCATTGGCAGATAATTTTGCTTGTTTTAAGCACGAATTCACTTAAATTGTATATTTTTTGTCTAAAAACTAGTATTATTTTCTTAGGTCATTTTGCTCATTAAGAAAATACATCTTGATTTAAGAATTTTTAGATATTTATACTGAAAACAAGACATAAATACTAAGTAAGAAAGTCATTTTTTGCAGAGTAAAGAGGAAATAAATTATTTCAAGTTTATTTTTACTACCTCAATTGGATTTATTTTTCTTGTTTTCTTGTTTTAAATAACTTACTTTTTATCATTATGTTCAGAAAATAAAATATTTTAGGCCATTTCGCTTCTTGCATCTTAATTTAAGAATTTACGGATACGTGTACTAAATTTTTTTTATTATAAATTTGATCTTAGGAGAATGTTTGCATTTATATTTAAATCACTAATTTTTGATGGCAGATTTTGGTATCTTGTCAAGGGGGCAGACTGATAAGATCTTAGTTGAACTAAAAATGACTTGGATCTTGACAGAATAATTTGAGGAGCAGAAACATTTGATCTTTGGTTAATCGCACTGCTGTCAAATCCAAACAATCAAGCCGGGTAGAGATTTCATTTGCGATTTTGTGTTTTTAATAGAAGTGTGTAATGGAGGAGACGTTATGGTGTCATCTTGTGTATTTAATTGATTTGACAGCTTATTTGCCTTACGTAACCTGTATTCTTTAATAAATAGACCTTGTACAATTGCCTCGAGCTTTGAATTGAGATTGTCTTCGGTAACCTTTCGCACACACCGCACGGGCAGATGTAATTGGAATCCTTAATAATTGTCACCTCTTGAAAAACTAATTAAAACAATGGCCAAGGTCAAACTGGTTTTGGTAATTAACAAGGGAGAAAGCTGAAGGTAATGATTATCAGCATGGCAAGGGCACGTTGTATATGCGTGCATGTGTGTGTGCGCGTGATTCGGGTGGGTGTGACCTGCTTTATGTCTGTAAAAGAGAGGTAATCAGATTCATTTATACCCTTGCCTACCTGGGTAGATCAAGGGTAGGACATCAACCCTACCATCTGTAGGCCTAAAAGAGAGAGAGAGAGAGAGAGAGAGAGAGAGATGCACACAGCAATAAATAAGCATTACATCTACATATAATCAATGGATATTAATAAATATTAAAAGGAAAGTCTGACTTTCTCTACTGCTAATGTATTGCTATGGCGTATTTATCAGATCATTTTTCTCCATATGCATTTCAAATAGTTTTAAAGAGACCTTAACAAGGTACTTTACCCCAAAAGAAACACTGACCCTTTCAGATCCTTTGTCTCACGCAGTTTCCATCTTGTGGAAAAGCAGTAAAGTTGTCGATGTTAATTTGGGTTTTTGCTCTTTGCTGATCCAGGTGGTTTTTGCTGTTGTTGTTTCAAAAGATGTCTTTCGTTTTGTGTCTTCTGTGCAGGTTGTCAATTCATCAGGAAAGTTTTTTGGGTCTGTTTACAGACGGGAGGTGAGCGCCGTGAACGTATCTGTTGCACGACTTTCTTTTTCGCTTCATTTTATGTATTGTTTTCCCCAAATCTAACCCCAATCCTAAGTGACAATGATTTAAAAATAAGCAAAAAATAAGAAAACAATACATAAAATGACACAAAAAAGAAAGTTGTGCCATAGACACAAAAAACTATTTATAGAAGTTTGTGCGAGTGACACGAAAAAGATGTTCGTGCTTAGGGCACAAATAAATTAATCAAATGTTTCGTGACTATAACACGACTTTCCGTGAGATCATGTTGGAGATATGATGTCTGCATGAACAGGGCATGCAAAACACGTTCACAGAAGAGGAGCAAAATTGCATTTATCCAATTATTGCGTTCGTCCGAGTTCAATGATTTGTTGAACATTTTTTGGTCCTACGCCTTTCACAGATGACATATATTTATAAAAATACATTTAGACAACAAAGTGATTGCTATCAGGATGTGAGGAGACTTTTAACCAGCAGGATAACTAAAAATGTTTTTGGATCAAATCAGATACCCTGCCTTCACATTGTTTATCATTTTGGTTATAAATTTATGTTTTTTGTTTTAATAGTTGTGGAAATGTTGTCACAGTTTTTCTAAAGATAATAGACAATGGTTCTATTACAAAAAATTAAAGAGTTTATTGAATAATCCACAAGGTATAAAAACAAGGTGAAGAACACAGGACATGGACACAAATAAATGAATCAAATGTTTTGTGACTATAGCACTAAAACACGTTCACAGAAGAAAAGCAAAATTGCATTTGTCCAATTATTGCGTTCAGTCCGAGTTCAATGATTTGTTGAAAATTTTTTGGTCCTACGCGTTTCACAGATGACATATATTTATAAAATACATTTAGACAACAAAGTGATTGCTATCAGGATGTGAGGAGGGACACGAACACAGGACACGAACACAGGACACGAAACACTTGCAAACACAGGATAAATATGACTGACAAACAGGCAAGGAACAGACAGGGTATTTAAACATTAAAAGAACCAATCACAAAGCAGAGACATTAAATCACTATAGGAACAGATAGGCAGTGGGTGGAGTATGAATTAATGCCCATGGCAACAAACAAGGGGGCGGAGCAACACAGGTACAAAATGGGGCAAGACAGACTGAAACATGGCAGACAGAGACAGGACTTGTGACTAGTGCAAATGCTCAAGGCTCAACTCAAACATTTTCTATACTCACTTGCCCTGCCAAAATTTCACTGGCCCTAATAAAAAAAGTCTGTGTCACATATTTAAAAATAATAATTTAAAAGTCAAATATAATTGTATACATATACAACAGACATGTTCCAACGAAAAAAGGCTCCCAACTTTTCTGCTTTACCTGTTAACTGACAGCAAATTGTGCCAAATCACTGTAAAAAAATTCCATAGAAATTACAATGTTATTGCAGCTGGGTTGCCGGTAATTTACCGTAGATTTAAATTTATGTTATTTACTGGCAAGAGTTTGTTCAAAGTTAAATACATTTTAAATATTAACAAGTCTTTATCTTTACAGAATAAAACTAGACAATAACAGTCTCGTGCAAAGCATTCTGGGAACCAGAAATCATCATCATTTTTCTGTTTTTTGCTTCAGATTTTGTTTCCCAGCATGTTTTGCTTGATGCTCTTTTTTTAGTTTTACTCTGTAAAGACAAAGACTTGTAAATGTTTAATGTTCATTTAACTTTGAACAAAATTTTGCCACTAAAAAACATGAATTTAAATCTACGGTAAGTTACCGGCAACCCAGCTGCAATTTCTACAGAATTTTTTTACAGTGTATTGCATCGTTTCTTTTGTCGTGTTTTACCCAAGTAAATTTCTGCTTCCAAGATGTTAAATAATATACATTGATGAAAATATATTTTAGTGACTGAGGTAGAAGCACTGGCCCGAACGTCTCTCACGCTTGCCCCAGGACACCGGGCAGTCCTTTATTTTGAGCACTGATGTTGCAAAATTGTTTGTTGAATGAACCATCAAGCATCTATACCAGAGGTTCTCAAATCTGGCCCTCGAGATCCACTTTCCTGCAGAGTTTAGCTTCAGCCCTGATCAAACACACCTGAGCAAGGTAATCAAGTTCTTCAGGAATACCAGAAAATTGGAAGCAGGTAAGTTTGATCAGGGTTAGAGCTAAACTCTGCAGGAAAGTGGATCTCGAGGGCCAGAGTTGAGAACCTCTGAGCTATACAGAGAACAGTGTCATCATCCAGCTCAATTTAGGACTTTATCTCATCCTAAAGTTTTAATAGAGTCAAATTAATATTATTACTGAATATATTTAACCTTATGATTCAACAGAGGCATATTAGCAATCTCAGATGTGGTGCTCAGGTTTGTCTTCAAAAGTTTATAGACAACTTTATTGCTGAAAAAATAAATTTCTTTGGGGAGAAAGTTAAAGGCACATTTATCACAGCAAAGTCAAATAAAAAACTGAACATCAATATGACTCAAAACAAAAGATATTTCCTATTTCCTCTGAAGGTATTTCTGCTACTGCTATTCTGTGTTTGGGTGTAAACGTCCTTGGATGTGGGTTTGTAAGAGATCCATACCATAACATTTCTGGTTAGTGTATTATAAGTAGTAATGGTTTGATGTACCTAATTTCTTAGTGCAGGTGAGGAAAATTGATGAAAATTTAAGTGCAATGCTGCTCCACAGCCCCATGAGTTTTGTCCATTCAACAGATATAGACAGGCTATTCTCATATTGCACACAAGACAATGTTTTAACCTCATACTGTGACCATACACATTAGAGACCTGTTTCCTTACAAATTTCGCAACACTGCAATTTCAATTAAAATCAAACATATACAAACTCAACGAACCTCAGAAAGTAGAAACCTTACTGCAGTACTGCTTCTTAGGCAATATGTACAACGAAGGGTCTAGATTAGAGCCCTGCACGGGCCAAAACTCCAGTCCTAGCCCGGCCCTGGCCCGTAGTGTTCAAGCCCTACCCGACCCCAGCCCGACAATGCCTGCAATTTTTTCAGCCCGAACCTGACCCACCCCAGGCCAATATCAATCTCTTTTAAGCTCTCTCTGATGCGCGCGCTCTTTGATGCATGCTCTCTCTCTCTCGGATGCGCGCTCTCAGATGCGCGCTGTCGCTGCTACATACGCAAACACACACACACAATGAGGAGAGACACTAAAATAAGCCCGAGCCCGACCCGAGCCCGGTCTGTAAAAAAAAAAACGTCCCGGCCCGGCTCAAATGGGCTTAGCCTGTCGGGTCCCGACGGGCTTGCAGGGCTCTAGTCTATATCCCGTCAAACACTCAAAACCTTCAAACGCTCTTTAGTAAAGCACACATCTCAATTGCATGTTATAACATGCTCTCATGTGTCCTTTTGTATTACCCATGAACATTAAAACATGTAATTTAGTCATTTTCCATACAAAGCAATGTGCTTTACTGTGAAAAACAGAGACTTGAATGTAACTTCGTGTAAAGTAATGTAGTTTACATTTTGTAACAGTAAACTTGAGATAGAATTGGATTTATCACATTTGCATAAATATAAGAGAAATTTATTTTAAACTAGCTAGACCATTTTGTGTAACACATGGTTCCACGAGCAGGCGATCACTGCTCCAGGTCAAATAATTCCACTTGTGTTTCTTGCATTTTTATAAGATTCAATAACAGTTTATTTCAATAGTCCACTTTTGACAGTTTGCTAACTATAAGCAACTAGTTGGTAACTATATCATTAGACTATTAGAAGATTGTCTGCTTTATATCTGCTAACACTTTATTGTGATGATCCCCAACAGACATTCTAAATATAAGTAACAACTTAAGTGCAAGTACATGTCAACTTAAGGGCTTTTCACACCGGAAATAGTTAACCCCTGGTTATTTTAAACCCTAAAGCTTAACGGAATCCTGGTTTATCTGTTTCACACTGTTCATGGATAACCCTGGGTATTCATAATCTGACATTTCACACTATGCATTTCTAAACCCTGGGTCAGTGTCTCCAACCCAGCTCCAACACACCTGTCTGCAATTATCAAGCAACCCTGAACATCTTGATTAGCTCCTTCAGCGTTGTTTAATTGGGGGTCACAACATTCTAAACCTGTTTTGTTTCACACTGCATGCATTTGGCACCGCAATGTGGGGTTAACCCCACAAAGGATTGTTTCACACTTGTAATTTAGAAGCAGGGTTATCTCTGAAATTAACCTAGGGTTATGAAACGCTGATCCTAGATTAATTTCAGGAATAACCCTGCTTCTATATTGCAAGTGTGAAACAATCCTTAACCTAAGGTTAAAAGCAAGATATAGAACGAAGATAACCTAGAGTTAAGCACAGTGTGAAAAGCCCTTTAGTCTACTAACCCTAACCCTTAACAGTCTACCGATTCTCTAATGAGAATTAGTTGACATGTAGTTGCAAAGTTATTTATACTTAGTAGGATGTCTAAAGTGGACTATCAAAATAAAGTGTAACCTAAGGTTCTTCTGTTTGTTTTTTCAATAATGACGGTAAACCTGACACATCAGCACTCCTTTCCCTAATAACCTGCATGATTTAGTCAGTTAATTTATGTACAGTATGTAGCACAAATGCTAGAGGATAAAAGGGATGCTAAGGTATTCTAGATGGTGGCTCTGACTTAGGCAGTTGCTAGGTTGTTGTGGGTGTTGCTAGGGCCATAAATGGATGCTTACAGGCCTAATTCAAAAAAGGCCACTATATGGGGTAATTCATAGTCGCACGTAAGTTCTACACCATAGACTGGCTGTGCGTAGCTCTACGTTGCCTGATGCGTACCTCGTGAAAAATGGAAGAATGTGTCCGTTGTATGCGGATCGCAAGCGCTGTAATTGGTCCACTAGAACCCCTTAAATCAGGTCAAAAAAATCTGCGTCGCATTTCTTTATAGACATTTCCGCTTGTAACGGTAAGAACAAAGATGGGCCAAATTGAGATGTGATATTTGACTCAAATTGCAACAAAAGATACCTCAATCACTGCTGGTCTTTTCAACAAGCTGCTTCTTCTTATTATTTTGTAGGTTACCTCGCCAAGCTGCTGCTTCTTTGACTTTTGCACTGCTACTGTGGTGCAAATTAAATGCGCTTCTCAACAAGTTGGGAATGGTTTGAACAAAAATATGAGGACTAATAATAGTGATAAATGCCTTATCACGCACCCCTCGCCATTTACAGATTACTGCTGTCCATTGTCAGAGTAAATGAATATCTATCTGTGAGATAAACCTCCGTTCAGACTCAGTAACATCCTTGTCAATACTTTCCCAAAGGCTGAACTGGAAGGAAGTGAGGGGGGAAAATTACACTTGTCGCTATTAATGCCCCAACGCAGGCATTTCCCAAGCACAGGCGGACAATGTGCTTTCTGTGCCTGTCCGTGACACTGAGAGGGGCCACTTTGTGTGCGGTGGCACCACAAGAGAAAACATAGCCGGCGGACCGGCGGCCCCATAATGATTCAGCAGTCAACTATGTCACATTTATCTATATTTTTGTGTACACAAATAAAATTGGAATAGTTTGAGCATTTGTAATAGCGGGGTGCCGCAGGAAGTGCATGGTTCAAATGGGCAAGGCCAAGCAAGCAGACTCCCGCGACCCAACCGTTAGATTGTCAGAGCCCAGTTACTTCACACTTATTCCTCTGCAGCGGTATGTCATTTATGATTAGCCGAGCTAGTCGCTAAAGGCAATGGTGTTGGAGAGCCAAATTCCTCTGGACAAGATTTGTTTTCTTTCCCATTGATCAGTGGGGGCCGATGACTGATTCTCAGCAAAGCTGAAATAGTGCAGATATTTTCTTTAGAGTTAAGCCATCAGGACAGAGCCAGGGAAAAAGACACAGCATGGAAAAAAACTCGGGGTTTAGTATGGAGAATACGTCCAGCCAGACAATTCAAACATTTTGATGACTGGGGCATTATTGTGACTTTAAAGAAGTCATTTTAATTTTCCACCTAAAATCTTAGTAATGTTTTGTGCACAAACAAATCATTCATGGCATTTTTTATGAGAATGATACCTCCTGCGAACTGCTTAAATGAACCTGTGCCTTTAACCTGATAAGGAACACTGTGCCGTACACGGTACACCCCTTCCCTTGCACGTGAGGCTGCATTACGTCATTGTAACTTTGAAGCATTAAATCTTCAAAATATACGGGCATGCGGCACATCGTTGGAAAGCTTAGACTTTTGGGATTCCATTAAGCGCACACACAAAGCATCATGATTTTTAGCAGTCATAAAACTGTAATCTAGTTGTTAGTTACCTGAACTGGGCGGCTTCCCTTTATCCGCTTCGGTGAAATTGTCCAAAACAAATTATTCATAAATCCCCAAAAGTCCAAGGAAATGGAATATCCAAGCCTTTTTATCCAAAACGATTTGTTCATCTCACAATCTTGACGTTTCTGACCGAATTACGAAATAGTGTATACAATTAGTTCACTAACGGACATTCGTTCGAATCTCACTTTTTATTCACGATTTATAATGAATATACTCGGATGTCATGATTATTGTGCAACGTCTGAGGAACAAATACGCCCCCTTGTGGAATTTCAGCCGTTCCATAAGAGGCTACGGGTGCACTCGCACTATCCAAACCGTGCCCGGGCGTGTTTGACCCCCAAAGCTTTTGACTAGTTTGATTGCTCTGTACCGTGCCCGGTTTGATTAATCAGGCCCTGGCCGGCTTGCAGAGGTGGGCTCGAGCGCAGTTCACTTGGGCACAGGTGCGGAACAGCAGTGTGATCAGAAATCACATCAGAGCGCGGTTCAAAAGGAGAGACTTCAATTGCGCGACCACTCACCTTCTTCTGCCTTCGTAAGACCCTTCTGATGCAGGCAGCAGCATTACATGAATGTCTGAGCTGCACATGCGACAGATCAACTAAGCAATATGATAGGCATGTGAGAGGGCTGTGTGTCATCGTGCACCAGATGACTCAGAATGAAAACACAGACTCAACATTATGATGGACTCCAGTGTTAATAGAGCGCTTTTCTTCCTGTTTTCTTCAAAACAATCACATTATAATGATGAAAGCACGCCCAGGCTCGGATCGCTCAAAGTACAGTGTGAGTGGGTGCTTCTGGGGGAGTAAGGAGGGGGGACAATCACGCTGGGGGATGGTTTGGTTGGGTTAGTGTCCCTAATGTGAGTGTGCCCTAAAGGGTTGTGCACACCAAAACTTTTAAATGTGGCTGAAAACGCCTGGAGGACACCGAATGCCAGATTTTTCAGCCGAGCCAATACTTGAGCTGTGAGCCAGTTGGTTGTCGTGATACTTGTCCCACCCCTCCTCCACTGTGATTGGACGGCCGTTTGAGAACTGACATTGACGAGCGGAGCTTTTCACCCAAAGTTGAATCTCTTTCAACCTCGACGCTCAGCGTAGAGTGCAGAAAAAACACAGAGCACCTGCTTATTTGAAAAACGCTGAGTTTCCATTGGAATCAATTGAAAGCATGTGCCGGTCGCGGGCGTAAAACCTTTGGTGTGCATGCCCCCTAAGACTGCATAAACAGCCATGAGATGAAATGAGATGCATTGTTGTGATCCCTTTATCCGCAAGCTAATATTTTCTGTCAACTCCAATACAATATAAACGGCCCCAAACTGTTTAGGAAAAATGAAATCAATCCCAATTCCTCCGTATTGACTAGACGGTCCAAGTTCCTGAACACCTAAAAGCAATGTTGACATGACAAAAGTAATGTGTTCAAACGTATTAACCTGTCTGATGTCAGAAAGTGTAGAAGACACATTTTTTGTTGCTTTATTTCAATAAACTCTTATTTGGATTGGCAAGAATTTTTTAAGTTTTTTAGATTCCCCCTAGATAAAATTTCCTCTTTAAAAAAGGATCTTCAAATTCTTCTCATCTCAAAAGCGCATACAGTATAAGGATAAAATGAACGCTGCAGCCTCAATGAGGACACTGACCGTGGTGACCATGGTGACCTGAGCAAGCGTTCTGATTGGTCAGCGGCTTTCCAAGCTGGAAGATATTACAGTCATCCTTCCTCCTTTAATAAAGGAGCAGTGGTGGTAATTGCAGTCTGCGAGGAGTCCATTATTCATGCAGATATCCAATAAAGACCATAGGAGGGAATGGATATGCGGGTGCAACCCGTACATGTTGATCCATATGATTGATTTTTCCTCCTCCCTCCAAACTCAATTTTTCATATTCAATGAGCGACTTGTAGATTGCATCAGTCAATACAGATACATCTCAATTAAGCCTTACCCTGAAGCCCACAAGGGTGGGAGCTACAGATTGGGGTGGGCTTCCTAGCTGCCCGTAGATTTGCCTGTACTAAAACAGGGAGATAAAATTGTTTAAAATAAAGTGTATGCATTAACATTGAGATTAATTATAAACTCTTGGCACGTTTTTTTTGCCTTTATTAATTGAAGCGCTCAGATGCAAAACCTTCTAAGTGCGTCTGACATGTTTTATGTAAAGAAGCATTTTCTATCAGACTCTTAATGGATACTGAGAGCATTTGGTTGATATCATTATCTCATTTTTGACAAAGATGGTGCTTTTTCATCTGATCTCCTCACAGGACTAAACTATATATCACTGTTTCACATGGCTTCGCTGTTCTGCGCTGCTCAGCATTTTCTCTTTTCACTCTGACCGGACACAATCATTTACAAACATGACATGGCGGCCGCAGCGTTTGCTTATACACTTCATCTTTCCTGCCTCTGAACGAAGGGCTTTTTATTTGGCTCCAAGGGCACATAGAGCACAATTCGTGCAAGAAATAAATGGAAATGGAGGAAGCTTGGTTTGGTGTAATTGTGCACCAAAAAACACACATTCAAGCAGGGCTTCATTTCTTTCCAAATTATCATAGACGAAAAAGTTGAAAAGAGAACGAAACTGCTTTTCATTTCAGGAAACCATAAGTACTAAGTATTTCTGTGGTATTGTGGAGATGGAATACATTCATTTGTGGTGATGCTATAGTCACAGTGGGACAGCAGCTGGCATCCTTTTGCAAACACACATAGATGTGTGTCTTTTTTGATGTTAAAATACTTCTATCCCAGTCTTATGTGCAGAGATGAATATATGTAGTTATACGTTCTCTTGCAGCGACTGTAAACACTGTGGGTCTGTGGTGCTCTCGAAACATTGCTCTGTTTGTTTGAATGGCTATGCATAGCAACATTGGTTCAAGTGATGCCGTGAGCATGAGGTGGAACTACGTCATTGTCCCAAACGAACGCGTTGGTGCAGAAAGAGGTTTTTTTAGCCTAACTTTAAATGGTATTCGCAATCTGTATTGTCACATACAGTATGTCACATAAACAGAACTGAATTGGGAATTGTCTGGATGCAGTGGATTGTGGGAAAACACCTCGCCTCGTAAAATTATCACTGTAAAGATACCAAAAAAAAAATATATATATATATTTGTACTGAAATATGTTTACAAAAATTTATTTTTCACAAATACATTTTTAAATATTTTGAAATATATATTTTTAAAGCATTTATATTCACGTCGCATTGGAAGAAAAACATTGTAGCCTATGTTACAAACCTGCATAACAAGTTTGAAAAGATTAAATTAAATTTATTTATTTATTTTCAGCTGCAAAAATATACTTATAATTTTATATTTTATACATACTTTACATTTTATATTTATACCTTATACAAACATGTATATTTTGGCCAGGAAACATATTTTTTTTACTGTATGGGTTGTAAAATTCGAAATGTATTTGTTTCCCTGTAATACATTTTGAAATATATGTTAATATATGAAGGTTAAAACTTTATATTTTTAAATTCAATAATATATTAAATTAAGCTTACCTTTCTTCAAAATGTAGAGCATACATGTTTTTGGCCTATTTTTATTTATATTTTGCGATATTCGCCTGAAACACAAGATTTTTGCTCCTTGGACAATTGTGCACAGATAAGAAGCAGCAACATGTGTTTAGAAACTAAATATGATCCATAAAGACTGCAAGGGTCATGCCTACCTACCCACATTATCTCATCCTTTTCTTTAAAAAATATAAGCCCCCCTTCGATGGACATTTACAGTATCAGATTTTTCTGCAAATACTTTTAGCTTCTGGTAGGCTTGTTTGACATGTTTATAATTTCATCCAAAATGTGATAAAAAGCGCTCCATATTTCACCTGAAATGAGATGAACTGCAGACGACAGACAGACAGAAGAGTCACATCTTCCTTGCAGCTAAAACATAAAAGAAGCGACAGTCATATAAAGAAAGGAATGTGGCATCTTTTACGACATGACAGGGGAGAATAAAACCATGACTTTACATAAAATCCATGTATATATTGAATTACAGGAAGCTTACTGTAGCTGCTGCTGTAAATCTATCAATGATGACATTGATGGCATTAAAGGGCATGAATAAAAAAACTGATCTTATTATTGTGACTCTAAGTTTTAATCTGTAAAGGCTCATTTTACCTATCAGATCTGTGGACTTTGGGAACTTTAAAGGATTCAGTCATTTATTATTCACATGTGTACCTAAATAAAATAAAAGCGATGTAATAAAAGTTATTTTTAACTATCCATTATTCAATTATTATTTGTGTGTCATCTTAATAATAATAATATACTCATGTTATTAATCAAAAATGTGTATTTTCATTTTAAACCAGTAGTTCAGTCTGTGATCTCTAAATCTTCAATTGGTCAAATGTATTTTCGTCATACAACTTTGCAGGTTAGATTTTACCAACTAAACTTTTGTACGCATTGGAATCCAAAATGTCTTTGCATTTTAACATTCCTGCTTTTGTAAGTGAATCCAACCCAAAAGTGTAACTTGATGTAATGCTGTTTAGGAGTAACATCTTTCTTTAAATTTCTCTATTGCCTCACTATAAATGGGCGGGGCAAGTTTCTGATCACCCAAACAATGTCACTGACGTATTAGTCTAAACGTCTGATGCACATGGCACACTTATTTGGAAACAATTCAACAGCTTTGAAGTCGTTCTCTGATTTATACAGGATTATTTGGAGAAGTGTGTGTTGCGTTCTTCAACAGTCCACCTGGAAACAACACAAAACCGAAAAGTATGCGAGGATCATGGCATAAAGTCTTTAAAAGATTTTCCAAGCGTTTTGCTTGACACAATTAGTGGCTTCTAAGGTTTTTTTAGATCTGAGTTTGATTGCTTTGTACAGAAACCGGGGGTTAAATCATTACAATTTTGCAGTTTCATCTTGGTTCGGTTTAAAGGTGATATTCCCAAATGGATCAGGCTTTGTTAATAGTCAGAGTGAGCAGGAATGAAAAAGGCAGGACAACATTCTTACCATGTACCTATTGCGGAGAAAAGCAATTAGAAGGAGCAGGTGAGCTTTGGTTTTGAATGGCGTTGATGTGCTATCAGGTATGTTTGTGGTTAATAAAGCGATAAGAAAGCCTGTTTGTTGGTCTATGGGGTTGGACTGCTTTCACACTTCTAGCGAACTAGAAGTGCAAGTGGGCCGAGACCACCACATTTTGGTGGTCTTGGAGTGATTTTTTTGGCAACATGATCTCATGGTAAGTCGTGTTATAGTCACACAAAATTTGATCAATTTATTCGTATCCATGGCCCGAAATTAAGATTTTTTACGTGCCTTGAGCACTAATGACTTTTTCGTGACACTCGCACGAATTTGCGCACGAAATAGTTTCTCGTGTCCGTGGCACAACTTCCTTTTTGTGTCATTTTATGTATAGTCCCCCCCACCCCCTATTTTTAAATCATTGTCGGTTGGGGTTAGATTTGGGTTTTTTGTTAAGATGTACTTTTATGTATTGTTTTCTATATGTTTTTCTTTCGCTTTTAAAACTATTCTTGCATGGAGTTGGGGTTAGAGTTGGGGTTTGGGTTAGGATGTCTAAAAATGTAACAGAAAGTGATTCCAACCCCAAGTGACAATGGTAAGAAACAAGGAAAAAAAATCAATGATAGAACAATACATAAAATAAAAAAAAAGGCATGCAACATATCCGACAAACTATTTATAGAAATCCACGAAAGACATTTGTGCTCAAGGCACGGAAAAAGCTGATTTTTGTGCCATGGACACGAATAAATGTATCAAATTTTGCATGACTATAACACGACCTTCAGTGAGATCAGTCTTGGTTTGGTGTGGATCCCAGCGCGATTGTCGTGTTCACAGTATGCCTACACCAACCGAACCAAGAAGGAAAAAGCACCAGTTTGCGAAACAAAGGCTCAGGTGTGAAAACACCCTAAAAGAGATCATTTTAACATGTTTGCAATTGTTGTAACTACAGAGATGTTTGTGAATGAATGATTTACTAGTTGCGCAGCGGACCATTCCTCGCACCTAAACATGACATGGCACTAAGCAAAAATTCCGCATTTTTGTCAAATCAACGTATGTTTTGTGTTACTTTAACTTAACAAATTAAGTTAAACAATTTCAACTTGTTTTTCTAAAGTTATGTCAACTTATCACAAGTCAAAACTTAAAATAGTAGGTTGAATTGACTTGCAAAACCAAATTGTTTAACTTCATGCTGCATTTTTTGTATAGTGTGATTACGTGTCGGCCATTTGGGCAGTCTATGGCCATTCGAAGTGGTTCTCAGACCTTCAGTATGACGAAGACTACTTAAGTATCAACATAGACAGTCATATATTGACACATTAATCTGTTGCAAAACTTGTAAATGTTTAGAATGTGTTGTTTTTTCAGCTTAGTTTGCTTTTGTACTAAGAAGAAAGGTTGGAGTTTTAAAAGTTACTGTCTGATTTAATAGTACAATGATGTATTTCATTTCGAAAGATAGAGGAAAGTTGGATTGTTTTTGATATGACCTGTGTAATAGAAGTAGAGAAGGAGACCTGGAGGAGGATGGATAGATTCTTGCATCACACCGCTGTCTCAGGGAGGAGAGAACTTAATCAACTTTTGCCAGGTGCTGCTCCGGCAATGTCCAATTCGCAGGGCTTGTTATCTTTCTCACAGCGATCCTGCTCATATTTCCTTTGACATTCAGCCCCAAAGACCCCGTCCTATATGTTGTTCCTCTCCCTCTCTACTTCTCTTTTATGGGTAGGAGGAATGCAGGGTCTCCTTAGTGATTTATAAACATACACGTAATAAATGGCCGTCTGTAGTTTAAGCAGTGATGAAGCATTCTGTGCCTGGCCGCCAAGCTCCGACGTGATTTAAAGAGCTGACATTTACAGCAACCAGGCCTATTATTCAGAGTGACTGTCTGTGTACAGACTATATTTCACAACGGGCCGTACGGAGGTGAGTCTGGGCCGGTCCGGTTTGGTGTCATAGTCAGTTCACAGTGTCTTCCTTCCCAGGCCCTGTACAGGAACCCCATGCGTGGTTTGAGTCACTGCCGTCATCGCTAAACAGACCCTCGGTTAGTTTATTGCAACAGTCTACGTGGCGCAATGAAAGATTATGACACAATGCAGACGAATTTCAAGGCGAAAACCAAATTTGTAGTTTGTAAACAGATGAAGGGATAATCTGTAAGGCTGTGTGCATATGTATTTATATTCATAGTGTTTGGAGGACAGCCTTTCTGTGGTTCCTTCGTAATGCTAATCTGTAAGTAAGGTAATGCAGGTCTGTTTTTTACTAATCCACCGTGACGTGGCCCCCCGTTCCCTGTTTAAACACAACTCTGTATAAATGGTCTCCAAACACATCAGACTTTAGCCTCTCCTAATCAACTGGAGGCCAACGTAGTGCACTTCATTAAAGATTGACAGTGTCCTTGCAAGTTCCGCGTACTTCCATGAAATTCGTCGACTCGGTTTTCAAACATTTCAGTCAAATGTCTGCCAGACGGGGTCGGTCGTAGCTCCTCTCAAGTTTCCGTTCGATTGGTGTGGAACACAAACCCACAGGACAGACCTCATTTTGGCGGCGCCACATACCGTACATGAAAATCAATACAGCTTAAAGAGAAAACACTCATTTAGCATGTATCTAAAAACTCAATGTCACTCTTCAGATCCTATCGTTCTCCATGTCAGCTCTTGAACGTTTCGCTTAGGGCAGCTTGTACGCAAACTTGGAGGCTCAGACATGGTGATCGGAGGAGTTTTTTGGACAGGGTCAGTCTGTGGAACTGCATTACAGACCCTTGTAACTTAATTCCAGCAGCTGAGTAAGAAAATAATTGAATCGTGCTCTGAAGATGGATCCCGAGAACAGGGAGCAGAAATCGTCTTTGGCCGCTATCTGGCTTAACTCACGGAAGATTGGAAGCTAATGATGAGCCTGTTGGCATGGAGGCTAATACAACGGCCTGCGGCCACCGCCTGACCTTTCTGCAGATTAGACCTGACATGGTTTACATCTCTACAGCACCTTGAAATACGCAACCGTCTTACTCGAACTCTCTCACAGCCTCCAGTATAAGCTGTCTTCAGTTCTCCTCTTCTTTAGTTGGTGAGGATTAATGCAATTGAGTTGCCATCTCAGTCAACAGTATTTACTGCAAACTTGGCCAAATCCAAATGGCAGATTACACATATGATCGTGTGAATCTTTTGGAAAAAAGCCATTTGGCGACGACAGCTTTAGAAAAACAATGTTGAGATGCCCACTCTGAGGTGAGCTGTAATGAGCTAAAACAGCTGTCATGTTTTATTATGTTTAGAGGGTTTTGTGTTTTGCCTGTGGGTAAATTTAGCTCTCCGCCACCCATGGAGCTCAGAGGGAGGTGCCTATCTCAGTCTACTGAGGCAGTTCAGTGAACATGGTCCGAGCCAGGGTCATGGCTTTGCTGGGAGTAGAGCAGGGTTGAGGTTACCCCAAGGGGAGGGTTGAATACCCCAAAATCAGCCAAGTGCAAGCCAAAGTTACCACACACTTACAGTGACCCTGCATGAACCCAAAGTGATTCTCCTCACTCCAGACCTCAAAATGAGAATCTGATGAAGCACGAACGGCCACTAGCTTTCTATATTTAAACCATATTACAATGGTAATGGTTTCAGACATTTTTTAAGCGGATATTTCGAATGTTTCCTCAAATTAACCAACATATAAACAACAACATGAACAGGGTAGTAAACTGTAACAATTTACCGTAAAATATATGCAGACACATTATGGTTTGGCTTTGTGGTAACAGTTTATTGCAACACAGTTAACATAAACATGAAAGTCGAAACTTACACTTTTCAAAAAAAGTCTGCACTGTAAAAAATATGCAGTATGAAGTTAAAACAACTTTGTTTTGAAAGTCAATTCAACCTACTATTTTAACTTTTGACCTGTAATAAGTTGATATAACTTATTAAAACAAATTGAAATTGTTTAACATATTTTTTTTAAGTTAAAGTAACATAAAAATATATGTTGATTTGACAAAAATGCTGCATTTTTTACAGTGTGGCTACAGAAAGTGCAATTATGTAAAAACATAAAAAAAAACGTTGAAACAACGTTAACAATTAGCATCAGAAATGTTTAGCTCCAAAATATGGTGTTATTAACATAACTAACTAAAAATTTAATTTCATTGCTAAAAAAACGTTATTTTGTGTATTTGGTATAATACAATGTGTTTGCATGGTTTATTTTCCACATACCGTAAATTTTTGTAGCTCCAGATTTTACTCTCTTCGTGAAACACAAGGATTTGAAAAGCTCTGTGTCCCTGATTGGCCAGCTAATCTGTACGTTGTGATTGGCCTGAATACCTCTGACGTCAACAGGAAATGTGACGCTCCTTACCATGTTTAAAAGATTTGTTGCAAACAGGAGTTAACTTACAGGCTGTGAGTCTGAAGCGGGAGGAATTATGATAATGTCGGTCTTGTCTACATCACCAATCCCAGGAAGTAAACTATTGCCTAGAATCCATGTGTTTGTTGTAGTCCAAGAAAAGAGATTTACGTTGGAGACAATAACTCATGTCATCATTTACTTTGGGGTATGTAGCTTTTCCATATCGGTAACATGTACTAATACACACTCACACATCAAAGGAAATTTCAAAACGTGAATCGGACAATAGGTGCTCTATAAACTATTTAATAGACACAAACTGTCCTGTTCTGATTCTGAGATCACCTAAAGCCTAGGATAGACTGCACGTTTTTTGGCTGTCCCAGATGAAAGATTACCATTGTGGCATTTCTGTGATCGTGGCTCTTCATCGGTGGTCCTATGTCGTACAGTGAGAGAGATGTAAAGACTGCCGTTTTCCTGGTCTTGCAAGATAGTTTTCTGACAGTGTGAATTTCTAAAACTGCCAGAAAATAATCGCAGTCTGTTTTTGATCGCAATACTGTGACAACCGCCATCTTTGAATCTCTCTCACTGTCCGACAAAAGACCACCGTTTAGGATCTACGATTATAGAAATTGTCACGGTGGCCATCTTTCTATGCTAATGTCCTCTGTAGCACCCCATGTGGCAATGCTGAGAATGCGCACTTGTTATTAAAGCATACTAACATTGGGTTCAAAATGTCGTTGTAACATTTCAGTACACAACTCATGAGTTTGTGTTCACATGCATAAAATATATTTTTATGGTTTACTTAAAATACAACACAGAACAGTGCATGATAATACGACCAAATAGCATCACGGAATGCAAAGAGTTAAAATCGTTTTCGAGCTACAAACAGGAGCTTCTCCCTCCAGATCGGTGTGGTAGCTGCAATATTCTTGCCCAGAAATAAATGATACCGAAACAAGAAGTGGCACATAAATTAAAGTGACATCGTGATTGATGAGTTAGCAGCCAAGGGAAAGGATGTTTGGAGCATTTTCGGGGGGAGAGGCGGGGGAGCCGTAGCCTCGCACGGCTTGCTGGGAGTAGAGAGCCATCAATCCCGAGCTCCCCTGTGCGGTGAAGTACGCCCCTGAGAGGAGTGGCTCTGGGCTTCTGCCCATCCACTAAATGAACTGCATGCAATATTAAAAGATGCAAAACGAGCCGAGGCTGGAACGCTCCCAGGAAAGCCCACTGGCAACTGACCCATCAGCTACCAGGGGAAATAAACAGCTTCCGAACTCGTTTCTCCAGTCGAACATTATTCTTTTCCTTTCTTTTGGTCATAATGACCTGCTTATATTTATTTATTTCATTTTATTACTTTTTTTACCCCTGTTCTTTGAAAAACACGTCATTTGCTTTTTTTTATAATCTTCGGAAAACAACATCTACTACAATTTTCCAGCTGGAACGCAGATTTACCAGATTGGACCACTTTAAATATCTAAACACTAAAATCCATTTATGTGGATAAAATTGACTCTCTTATTTATGTATTTTGACTTTCTCATTTAAAATGGATCATCGTTTCATCCACAATCGCAAATCTTTTTTACTAGGATGTAGATGAAAAATCCTGATCTGGTAGATGACCAGCAAGTCAGTCAGACATGGGCAGGTAGAGATGATGATGATGAGGGATATAAAAGTAAAAGCAGGAGGTTTGCCCTGAAGCACTTAACACTGCAGGTGTTTGCTTTGAGGAGTGTTAATGAAAAAAAGAGCCCGTATGACATCAGCGTTCACCTCTGAGAGAGATAAGCTGCTTTTACAGCGTCTGAAAAGAGTTGAGAGCTGTGATGGTGGGGCAGACAGCGTGCAGTTTGCTTTTACTGCCCATTCTAACAGATGAACAGCATCAATCTGTTGCTCAACATCACTGAATGACTGCAATGCTATCAGTGTCTGTAGATGGGTCTCAGCGTGCATGTTAAACAACACAGCACATGCAATAATATACATAGCATGCACCCATAAATACACAACCAGGTCGAAATCATCACCACGAAAAAAATAAAATAAATAAGTAATGATATTTAGAGTAAGATAAAAAGCTTGTTTTTATGGGAACTTGAAGGGATATTCTTTGTTCTGCTGAACACAAAGGAAGAGTCATATGCAAGGCTTTGAACCGGTTCACCAACACAGTCTCATGGCAAGTCGTGTTATAGTAACAAAAATTTTTGATTAATTCATTCGTGTTTGATGACACGAATTTTCGCAGTTTTTCGTGACTCTGGAGACAAATGTCTTTTTCGTCCTTCTCAGCACAAATTTCTATCAATGGCTGTTCGTGTCTGTGGCACGACTTTCTTTATCCTGTCATTTTATATTTTGTTTTCTTATCGTTCTGTTAAAACATTGTTGCTTGGGGTTAGGGTTAGATTCGTGGTTTGCGTTAGGATGTAATTTTTTGCATTGATTTCGCAACCCATTCTCACTCCCCAAGGCTTCAAAATCTGAAGCATGTCCAAACGCCTTCGGCGTCAGTATGAAGACGCAAAGGGTGCCCCTGTGCGTCGCTGTGTCGACGGGGTGGGAACTCCGTTGCTTTCGTGCTGGTCCCTCGGCGTCGGATGTAGACGAAAGGGAATCCGAAGGTGATGCCGTCATGTTATGCGGCGATCAGCAGGATCATGCCGCTTCTGGACGGTAACTACTCAATTTTTGTTCAAATTTTTTTATCATTGTCGCTTGGGGTTGGGGTTAGAACGACTTTCTGTTACATAAAATTAGATTCCTAACCCAAACCCAACTCTAACCCTAACCCCAAGCGACAATGGTTTAAAAATCAGAAGACAAAAAGTATAAACCAATACAGACATCCTCACCCAAACCCGAACTCTAACCCCAAGCAACAGTGGCTTAAAAATCAGAAGAAAAAAGTATAAACAAACTGACATTCAAACCCCAAGTCTGGCCTCAACCCCAAGCGACAGTGGTTTAAAAATTGGGAAAAAATTGAGTAGTTACCGTCCAGAAGCGGCATGATCCTGCCGATCATCGCATAACGTGACGGCATCACCTTCCGGGATTCCCTTTCGTCTATATCCGACGCTGAGGGATTAGCATGAAAGCAGCGGAGTTCCCATTTTGTCGGTGTGGTGGAGCATGGGGGCACCCTTCGCGTCTTCGTGCTGGCGCTGGGGGCGTTTGGGCATGCTTCGGATTTTGGCGCCTTGGGAAGTGAGAATGTGTTGGATTTCTACATGTTTTTCATCCGGTTTTAAAACTATTCTCTCCTGGAGTTGGGGTTGGAGTTGGGATTTGGGTTAGGAAGTCGCAGAAAGTGATTCTAACCCTAACCCCAAGTGACAATGGTCAAAAAATAGAAAAGAATGATGAGAAAACAAAATATAAAATGACAGGATAAAGAAAGCTGTGCCACAGACACGAACAGCCATTGATAGAAATTCGTGCTGGGAAGGACGAAAAAGACATTCGACTCCAGAGACAAGGAAAACAGTGGAAATTCGTGTCATCAAACATGAATAAATTAATCAAAATTTTCGTTACTATAACACGACTTGCCGTGAAATTGGGTTGGGTTCACGGAACGAAAACGGAAACCAGAAACTTTTGATGTTTTGCAAGGAACAGAAACAAAACCAGAAACTTTCAAAAACGATATGTTCCGGAACAGAAAAGTTTATGTAAAATAATGATAACTGGTTAATAGCGTTATTTTTTTGTTCTTTGAAAAGATTTCTGTGAAATACTCGATGAAGTTCACTTCCGGTCGTCGTTGACTCATCTGAGAAATGAGAAGCTTTCCACCAGCAAGTAGTCTACTCAAGCCCAAGTCTCTAATGCTCAATATCATAAGAGGTAAATATTGTAGGCTAACAAGTATCTCAAGATGTTTGTTTTTTTTAATACTAATTAGTGGTGTAACGGATCACAGTTGATCCGTGATCCGTACAGATCACGACCCACGGTTCGGCTCGCATGTGGTTCGCGGATTAAAACACAAATTTAAATGGGGTGAAAGTTGATTATTTGCACGTGTTTCAGAGGCTCTCAAATGTTAACACGTAAGTGATTTGAAACAATTTAACAGCTAAAAGATGCAAGTGAGCAATTTTCTGTACGAATGTAGGCATGTCAGAATTACAGTTATGCCGCTTACATAATGTAGCCTTTATTAATGTTTGATGACAAGATAGAGACTTATGGAAAATTATGTAGACTAATAATTTAAGTTTAATGTCTTAATGATCAGCCTACTTATTTGTATGTCCCACAGCTGACATGGAACGCTATTAACCAGTTCGGGAACTTTATTTTTTGTTGTAATCGGTTCAGGAACCTAAATTTTAGGGTTGAACCGAAAACCGGAAACGTTAAAATTCTGTTTATGTTTGGAACGAACCAATTGGGAAAAAAATGTGTTCAAAGCCCTGTTTGTAACCAATCTGTTTTTGTGCATCGATATCCATAGTATCTGTTTCCTACTATGAAAGTCAATGGTGCTCTTTCCTGCTCGATTTTAAATATTTTTGAAGATTACAAAGATGTTTATTGTTGTCAATACTAATTATTACTTCTAGATGTTAATTTTGCAATACATTGTTTTTCAGTCTTACAAAATAAAGATTCAGATCAGCATATATTACCATAATATATGTGTTTTATAATATAAAATAAAGAGAATGAATAGGGGATCGTGAATTGTCATAAAATTGATGTCTTGTAAATAGGCTTCATTTCCTTTAACCAAAAATTGAAGAGAAGTTGACTTTTTTGACAGGTTTTGTGAAATTGACCTACTGTATGCACTGAGAATCGTGCAAATGAGAAAACTTGAGAAAACAGATGCTTATTGTCAAACACACAGAAAGTGAACTGTTGAAAAGTGACATGAAGTGTTAATTCGTACTCATCTTACGCTATGCACGCTTACATGGACATAAGCGTACACACAATAGCATCTTTCAACTCTCAGTCAAACACTGCACGCTTTGCCAAACCAAATCTGCCAAACTCTCTGTATGAACATAGTGACTGGCACTGAGCGTATGCTTGAATTAAATAGCATCTCATTTGTCGGTTGGCGCGCAGTTTAGCCGTCCTGTGTATACGCACCACACTTCACAAACAAACAAACACAAGGGATCGGGGACTGAAATTTGTAAATAAAAAGTGCTTTGAATTTTATATTCCTTGCATTGGTGATAAATTGAGATAGGAAATTCTCATAAATCAAAGTCTGTGTTCTCCTGACTGCGGGGGAATTGTCTGGTGAGCAGACGTGATTTAAGAGTGGGATCGGGATACAGCTACGTTCTTCCATCCCCTGGGAAACTGCAAAATCTCACACGTACGCTCTCACACAGTCTGTTGTGTTGAGAACAATGCACAGATGACAACAAGCAATATACATGTTATGTCGTGAACTTGTTTTTATTTATTTATATTTTATCACAGCTTTCCTCTCTTATACATGAAGAGACTTTTTGAGGTGCTACACAATGCCATAGGAGAACCTTAAATAAACTTTAACATCTGAAGAGCCTTTCTGCTTTATGAAAGACTCTAGAAATGCTTTTTTGGGAATGGGGAGAACCTTTAAAGCACCTTTATTTTGAAATGTAAAGACGGTTTCAGCAGCAACAACATAAGCAAATGGCTCTGTGGTCTAAATGCAACTTCCGGTAGACTTCCACATAGAATCATAGTTTATTTCTGATAACGGGAAAATAAATGACTGTAAATTACCTTCCTTTATATATCATATCTAATGTGTATCATTTATTACACTGAGCTAACGTTAATGTGTCACATGAATGTATACAATGTTAGCTACAGGTCCTTGAATTCTTGCCCTGGTTGCCAAACCTCCCTGCCCTGTTGATATCCATGCTCACCATCTTTAGCATTTATTTTCTACAAGGTATTTGTTTTCAGAGTTTAGCCACCAGCCAGATCGATAATAAATACAGACCGGAAGTTCACTTTGGTTCAGGCGTGTGACCATAACTTTGCCTGGAGGATGGCGAATGCCAGCTGTTTTTCAGCTGAGTGCCAGCTTTCTTCAGCTGAGCGCTTTAATAGCTCTGATACGTCAGCTGTGAGCCGGTTGGTTGCTGTGGTAATGTCCCGCCCCTCCTCCACTGTGATTGGACGGATGTGTGAGAACTGACATTGACGAGCGGAGCTTTTTACCCGAAGTTTAATATTTTTCAACTCTCGACGCTCAGCACTGAGTGCGGAAAAACCACCGAGTGCCGATTTTCAGCGCGGAAGAAAACCGCTAGCTGATGGCTTTTTTGAAAAACGCAGCGCTTCCATTAGAAACAAATGAAACATGCGCAGTGGGCGTAAAAGCTTTGGTGTGCATGCCCCTTAATAGTGTAGCTGTAATATACTACATTTTTTTATAAAAATAAAGGCCCATTTCACACCAAAAAAAATAAACTATAATAAATGTAAAGATATCTATTTTTTAGCGTCTACACTAAAATGTATTTGAAGTTCATGCACTGCAGTTGCACATTGCAAATGTGCAAGCCCTTTAAATTCAAATAGATTTTGATTGGCTGTTAATGTTTTGTACTTCTAGCTTTACAAGTGTACTGTTTATAAGCTATTATATTTAAACAAGCTCTCATACAGTATGCATATCTGAAATACTAAAGTCTAAACGTTTAGTGAATCTATTTTGTTTAAAAAGTTAAATAAAATTTACTCATTAATTTTAGTCTCTTTGCTGCAGTGTTAAGTCTCCTCTTTGTAAGTGGTCATTAATGTATTATTTATCATTTGTGTAAATATGGCTGTTTATGTTTAGCACTGTCACTGAGTGACCAAAAATAAAAAAGTAATAATATAAAGTACAAATATTATATTTTAATGTCTTCCCATTCAAAATGAGATATAATATAGAATTATAAAATAAGTTATAATTCTTAAATTATTACACGGCTCGTTGGAATGCTTGATTCTGATTGGCCAGTTGCGACATTGGCAGGTTTGTTATTCCCAGATAACAACTGTTCAAAACTAATACGGTATATAATTTTTTGACCGGTACAGTTTAATATTACAAAAAAATTTAATATAAATATGTATTTTAATAACATAATTATATGACATTATATAGACGGTTTCATCGGACGCAGGTGCGGTGATGCAATACACATCTGGGTCCGAACTTTACTTCTCTTTTTTTTAATGGTCTGGGCCGGGTTTCCCAAAAGCATCGTAAGGCTAAGTAAATCGTAAAAACGATAATACGAATCATCTTAGAATTACGGGCCGTTTCCCAAAAGCTTCGTAACTTAAGTAGCACTTGAAAATCATCGTAGATCTACGAGTGCTCTGGAGTAATCGTTAATTCATAAGTGCATCGTAAGACAACAGAGTCACAAGGCCACCTGCAGGACAACCAGCAAATTGCACTCCTGCAATGACGATAATGTAATGTGTTCTTCTTTGTTTATTTGTTTAAATTACTTTAATATAATATATTTAAAATTCAAATGAGAAATCAACTTTAAAAGACTAAACATGAATTAATAAAGTAGGAAAACGTATTTGGTACAATTTTGGTAAAAGTTGGTACTAGCAAATTGATAAATTGTTCCTACCAATTGCAGCTATAATTCATCTAGGCTACAGTAAAAAAAAACATTTTTAAAGGGTATGGCTTCTGATTAAAGAAACCAAATAAATATTAACGGTACAATGCAATAATCCCTAATAATAAATAAACATAGATAATAAAAACAAATAATAATAATAATAATCTAAACTGTAATATAAAATGCAGAAGGCATTTTGCAGTGGGACGAGTCCTAACTAAATACGGAAAATAATATTTAATAAATTATTAAAACATTTAAAAAGTCATTGAACAATAATAAAAAATATTATAAAAAATATTAGTGCACATCGGCTAAAGATCATTAGCCTAAACAAGCTTCTGCTACAAATTTGAATCATTCTATTGGTGACATTTCAGCACTTGACAAACGGATAGCGACTCGTAAGTAGCACTTAAAACCCAGCTGCGAGCGATCGTTTCACGTGCATCTTTGGGAAACGCACGTAAATGAACAACGAATGTTCGTTAAGTAGCTCGTAGAAAGCGCTCTTAATTGCAATGTTCAATCGTTATCGGGAAACCCAGCCCTGACTAGTTGCTAAACTGAACTCTTGAACAAATGCCTTATCAAAAACAACAAATGTTTTGGTTTCCTAGGTAATCTATGTGTTGTTTATTTTAATTGTTATATAAATGAACTACATTTAAAGAACTTTGTTGTTATTTATTCTTAGCGGAGTTTACCGGAAATTAACTGTTTGACCATGAAAGCCGCTTGTTTATGTTGTTACTGCTGAAACCGTCTATAAACAAATAAATAAATCTGTGTGTTTGTGACATTTAAACATCTTGTCTTATCTTAAAATCGAAAATAAATAGGTTTTATTCGCAGAAGGCCTGCATTCGTTAAAAAAGAGCAAATAAAACATTTCAAATCGATATTTAATCTTCCTTACCTTACTTATGAGGTAAATAACCATGTAATAAGCGGGATAATGTACAGGGAGCAGGTTGTTATCATGAAATAAGCCCCTTCAGTTTGATACAAGATCCTTCACTTAGCGTCAGATCCTTATCACACTGTCAGGGCTTATTTCTGTAATAACAACCAGCTGCCTATACATTATCCCTTAGTTAATACTTTTAGCATTTCATGTTAGTAGCTTCACCCTAGGTAATAATTCACTTATTCATTCAGCTATATACTGTGATGCAAGCTGTTATAAAGTTTTAAATCAGATTTGTAAAAGAATTAAACATGAGAGGAGGAAAATATGTTAATTTACTATTTTCTCATATGAATCAACATTACGCATCTCACTACAGTTGTCAGAAGCACTGAACTACACAATCATCAATCAGCCATTTAAGAAAAAACTAAGAACAGAAACATAATAAGCCAAAGATACAAACGCGGATTGGTCTCTATATTTAAAGGTTGTAGCCCAGCATCTGTCTAAACCTTGACCGTGAGTATAGGTACAAACACTCAATCTGGGGTGAATATGTGACCATGCAGTCTGGCCCTGACCCTGACCATTAAGACAGCTGTCTGTGTGTTACATTAAACCATTCTCAGCATACATCCATCTAATCTGAGTTCCCTCGCCATAAATCAACACCTGTGTGAGCTTCTGTATTTACTCAGTGATTAAAAACACCAGGAAGCGTGCTAAACCAAGACTGACAAAACCTAGTGAGACAAGACACCATGAAGACCTGTTAATGATTGACTTGCTGCCCAGCGTGCAAGAATCCACATGTACGTATCACCCACACAATCACACACACACACACACTCTGAAAGTATTAAAAACTATTACAGAGTGTCAGAAACTCATTAAACACATGCCAATACTTATTATTCAAAAATGAAACATTGTGTGCACGTGGGCGGTGAATAGGTAGATATGTCAAGTTTTTAATTTAGTCCTATCATATAACAATTGAACTAGATGAACTGGTGCTATTTTGATGCTGTGATAATAAGATAATTGTACACTAATGAACATCTAGGTTTGTGACAGCACGCGCATGAGGATAGATACAGGATAACACAATGACACTTAGCATTTGACATAGTGTTAGACCTACTGCACGATATATTAAAGTACATTCATCAAGCTTACTTGCATGTACTTAAAGGGACAGTTCACCCAAAAATGAAAATTCTATCATCATTTACTTACTCTCATGTTGATTCAAACCTGTATAAATTTCTTTGTTTTGATGAAGACGAAGGAAGACACTTTGAGAAATGTTTGTAACCAAACCATTTAGGAAAAATAATAATATGGAAGTGAATTGGGCTTTACGAACGGTTTGACTACAGACTGATCTCACGGAAAGTTGTGTTATAGTCACAAAAACGTATTTGTGTCTATTGCACAAATTGAGCACAAATCTCTTTGTTTTGTCACTTGCACGAATTTCTATAAATAGTTTTTCGTGTCTGTGGTACGACTTTCTGTTTCGTGGCATTTAATGTATTGTTTTCTCTCTTTTTTATTTTTAAATCATTGTATAATCCATGTGAGTGACACAACAAAAACATTTGTGCTCAAGGCACAAAAAAGCTGAATTTCATGCCATGGACACGAAAAAATAATGACATTTTTTTGTGACTATAACACGACTTTTCGTGAGATTAGTCTGTGCTAATCAAACCATTTGCGAGCCCAATTCACTTCCATAGTATTCTTTTTTCCTACAATGGAAGTGAATGGGGCTCACAAACAGTTTGGTTACAAATAACACAGTCTCACCCCATGTCGTCAATATTTGACGACACTTGACCATTCGTCAATATGTGACGCGGAGGGTATACCTTTCGCGTCATTTTTTGACGAACTGGGGACTTCAATACTATTACGTCCGTTGCATTCTCTTCTCCTATTTTTTTACCATTTTCGCGTCGGTTTAGGGTTAGATTATGCAAAATTAAACAGTGTATGCGAAATTAAACAGTGTACGCGAAATTAAACAGTTGTCACCTGGCGTTGGGGTTAGAAACAGTTGTCACCTGGCGTTGGGGTTAGAGTTAGGTTTGGGTAGGGATGTCATTATGTAAATCTAACCCTAAACCGACGCGAAAATGGTAAGAAAATAGGAGAAGAGAATGCAACGGACGTAATAGTATTGAAGTCCCCAGTTCGTCAAAAAATGACGCGAAAGGTATACCCTCCGCGTCACATATTGACGAATGGTCAAGTGTCGTCAAATATTGACGACATGGGGTGAGACTGGGTTGTTACAAACATTCCTCAAAGTATCTTCCTTCGTCTTCATCAAAACAAAGAAATTTATAGTTTGTATCAACATGAGAGTGAGTAAATGATGACAGAAATTTCATTTTTTGGGTGAACCATCCCTTTAAACTAAACTGGTGTACAGTGACAAGAAAAAAGAAAGATTATAAAAATAAAAATAAAAAACATTATGTAGTCTACTAAAATGTAAATAATAATAATAATAACAATAATAATAATAATAATAATAATAATGGTATAAATAAAATGATAATAACAACAATAACAAAAACAATAATACTACTAATAATATTAATAACACTACTAATAATAATATTAATAATAATAAAATGATGATGATAATAATACTACTACTACTACTACTAATAATAATAATAATAATAATAATAATAATAATAATAATAAAGGATTTATTTTAATTTAAATGTCCCAGCAAAAAAATATTTCATATTTCTTCAGGAATCACTTTTCGTGAATTTTACTGGTAATCAATAAAGTGCATTAAAATCACTGTGATATTCATGTTTATATAAGATGTAAAAATATGTTCAGTATAGCAGCCTTGCAAGATTTTCTCATTTCAGAAGGAATTTTTTGCTAAGAACCGAAGCACCCAAATATTCACTAAGCTAAACATTTATATTGAGCTCTGATACAAGCCCAATTGTCTGTCTGCTTGCTAGAAAGTGAAATATTTTGTTTGGGTTTCAATAATATCAGCTGGTTTTATGGCTCTAATGGCATTTTTATTGACCAGACCGTTAATGGGAGCAGGGCATATTTGATGCTGCTCATTTAAAAAGAGATGTGAGAAATAGATGGATCAAACCAGACCATAAAACCTCAGGCATGGGTGTAGGGAGGGGGTGAATGAGACCTTTTCACTTTTCGTCTATGCAGGTGAAAAGATAGGAGGTAAAGATAGAATCACCCATATTTAGTGAAAACACGTTGTTTTTACTCACCCTGAAAATGCTAACGGTCGGAGCAGCCGTGCTACACGTCCAACGACACCCCGCCTCACCTCGCTTTCACCTCTCTCCTGGTCTTCAGCAAGAAAACACAACAAAGGGCCGTTTCTGGAATGACCTTGGCTGTGACATCATGTGGCGGTAGAAAGAAATGAAGCCATTAGACTGAGGCAGCGCTGGGCTATAAATCAAGCTATTTCCAATAAGCTGCCTTAATGGTCATCCATCATGGAGGTGCGTGAGGCGAGGTCCAACTCGACAGCGCTGGGTAGCCGAGCGGCCGGGGCAGGCCAGAGACATAAACAATAATAATCCACATCTGATGGCCCTGCAGGAAATTTAAGAACACGCTCCTGCCTTTTGTTTGTCAACGGGGATATTTGGGGGATGGATTCTTATTATCAGCAAATATGAG
This sequence comes from Misgurnus anguillicaudatus, assembly GCF_027580225.2. Lineage (NCBI taxonomy): Eukaryota > Metazoa > Chordata > Actinopteri > Cypriniformes > Cobitidae > Misgurnus > Misgurnus anguillicaudatus. Next base: position 7,383,916 of record NC_073347.2, read on the forward strand.
CACACATACAGGAGGTTTTATCAAAATGGGGTCGGGATGATGTAGGACACAAAAGAAAAAGATGTAACGTGATTTACTGCCGATTTACGAGGGACAGAATCAAGAATGATTGTTTGCGTGGTATCAAACAAAAAAGGGGGGGGGGGGGGCTTTGTGTGATTTTGTTAATTATATTTTCACAAAAAAAAAAAATTATATTTACCCTTTCATTGCTAAACAGAATAAACGGAGCTCTCCATTTATTTCATTTAAAGATCAACTTTGCTCCTAAAATAAGGATACATAAAAAAGAAACAAGGCAATTGAGTTGCGTACTTAAGTTAGTAAATTTAATTGAGAAAGACTTTCATGACAAACTCTGAATCTCATTTTCCATCGATGCACTGTGGTCATATACTGTATTTAAACATCACTCAGTAATTTCTTTGTCAACTTACAAGAAAAACCGATGTCAGATGACAAACCAGTTTTTGACAGGATCATTGTATGTTGAAGAAGTAGACCCGCTGTGCATGTTAATGTTTCTCCGTCCTGCTCAGCGCCGTACAAGTCCTCTTTGGAGCTCGATGGAAAGGTTTTTCTCCAGGGTTGCCAAAACCCCAGGCCTCAAAGCCAAACAGTACAGTTGGGATGTAATCCACCACGTACCGGCACACATGTCAACAGGAGTGAAGAAGTCCCACCACACTGACCTTCTGCTGACAGCATCACTACAATTCATTACTCTTACAAGCTACAATTACAGTCTGAGCGTTTCACTCACCCTTTATGTCCTCTTCACTGTTTCCTACTCTATATGTTTCCAAAAACTGGGTCAACTTGGACCATAGTGCCAAAGGAGTGTCAGCTTGAAAACAAGCTCATTGATGTAAACCTGCAACCAGATTGACAAAATAATTGGTGAATCTAACTGAAATTTAAAATAATAGAAACCTTTACATAAATGTAATGGTTATAATGGGATCTGTATGGATTTAATAGTTTCTGTGGTTCACTGCACACATGTAAAAAAAATGATATCAAATCAACATATATTTTAAATAAATTAAGTTTTACAATTTCAACTTGTTTTTATAAGTTGTCAAAGCTTAAAATAGCAGGTTTGAATTGACTTGCTTAACCAAGTTGTTTTAACTTCGTACTGCAGATTTTAACAGTGTGGTATCTGTTGGCTTTTATCTGGCCCTATAGACGGTTTCAGCAGTAACAACATAAACAAGTGGCTTTCGTGGTCCTCATATACTTCCGGTAAACTCTGTGAAGAATAAATAACAACAAAGTCCTTTTAAAGTAGTTTATTTATATAGCAAGCAAAATAAACAACACATAGATTACATAGGAACCCAAAACATTTGATATTTTCGATGAGGTATTTATTTAAGAGTTCAGTTTTAGCAACTAGTCAGACCATTAAACAAACAGAAACTGGAAGTAAAGTTTGGACCAGACGCTTATCGGGTCACTACACATGCTTCCGATGAAACGGTCTATAGATCCTCAAATCTTACACTAGCTTTGTTTACATGAAACCAAATAATGTGTTTGTAATCGGTTGATGATTCTATCGAATTATAAAGCCTCCATGTAAACATCTTAATCAATACGATTGAGGTCGATGTGCAAATTTTGATTGCATTGAAATGGGTGCACTGTAAAAAATACTTTTTTTTAAATCAACTTGGACTTACAAGCCATTTCAACTTACTATTATTTATCTTGACTAGAGATGAGTTGTTATAACTACAGGTGAGTTGTTATAACTTATAAAATTAAGTTGACTTTTCTCAACTATATTTTATAAGTTGTGACAACTCATCTCTGTTGACATGACTTGTAAATCCGAGTTGACCCAACAAAAAATTTTAAGGCAGCAAAGTATTTTTTACAGTGTGGTGTAGTCCGATCTGTGATCTAATCATCAGGAGAAAAGTCTGCATGTAAACGAGTGATCTTTGTATTTTCTCAATCAGATGCAAAAATAACTTGTGCACGTGCGCAGGAATTGTGCTTCATATTTACATATCACATGATGCTCGTCACAGAAACATGCAATAGCAAAGCAATGGCAACACGTACATTATTAAGGTAATGGGGTCACGCGCTGTACATTCTGTAGGGTTCATGTATAAATTCATAACAGGCTACGTAAAGCAATAAAATAGCATTTTTTACTGTTTAAACGGTTTCCACCAGTTAATTTTTTTCTGTGGGTTAAAGATGAAAGGATTTTGTTCAGTAGTTATTGGCATTTGGGCTGTGAATAGTCATTGGGCTAGTTTTGAACATTAGGATGGTTTTTAATCCGCAAATCTGGCAACCCTGGGGGGATGGGTCAAAATGGTATTTTTATTTAAAGCTATTAGTTGAGGGTTGGCGAATCTGAGGATAATTTGAGACATTGTTGAAAGGACTTGTCCATGTCAACAGGAGTAAAGAACGCCCATCAATATGGGATGTCATAAAACTAAATTCACTGCAATGCACTTAATTTTGACTCCAAAAATAAGAATTCCTGACATTCCCAGCGGTTTAACTTTTTTATGTGTGCATATCGCATAAATACGATCGTTCCGACAAGCAGCGTACGTTTCGGGCCGTACGTCTGTGGAGTCTCTTTCTGGAGTCTTTGTGCTCATAATGGGGTTATGCCTCTCAAACGGCCACATGCCCCTGCTTAAACCAACAACATCTGCTGCGGGCTACTCCTCTCACTGGGCCGAGCGCTCGTGAGATCTCGTTCTGTACGTTTGCGATGTGCGTCGCGGGGAGAACATTAGCACAGCGGCCTCTGTTGTATTCACAGCGGCTAATCCCCGTTCTAATCCCCCGCTATTGAACATTCTTTTCCAGTTTCCTCTGACCCGGCCTGCCAAGGCACCGGTCACTTGTCTCCTGTTATTCACTTGCCCTCTGGGGAGCTCCACTCCCTATCTGAGCTGTTATACGGCCCATATGTTGTTGTTGTTGTTGTTGTTTAATCCTAGGGCAATTTGACGTGCGTATCCATGACAGTGTCTCGGCCGCCGTCCAGAACTTGTGGCAGAGGTGTGGGTGATTTCCTTTAGTCAAGGGGGAGCTGGGAGGAGAAGCAAGCCCTGACAGCCCTTCACACAGCCTGAGCAGAGCGGGCAGCCACCCAGACACACACACACACACACAAACAGACCATCTGAACGCAGGCAGCCAGGCATATTAGATCGGGTTACACTTGACATACGCAACTGGGAGCCGGGGAGTTTGCAAATATGGCATGCCGAAGGAAGTGTTGCAAGATGCCTGTGTCAGTGCTTACACAAACAAACAATGCCTGCAGAGAGAGAGAGAGAGAGAGAGAGAGAGAGAGAGAGAGAGAGAGAGAGAGAGAGAGAGAGAGAGAGAGGGAGAGATGCGATCCGTGAACAGCTTGCATGCTCTATCCCTGTCCGTATTAATAAATAAAGGCACTCTTCGACATCGTTTAAAACAGTTAAAGGGGCTTAAGAGACTAAGAACTTCGTTTTGAAAGAATGAAACTGATCAGTTTTCAAGATTGTAGTATGTTTACATTTACATTTACGCATTAATCAAATGCCTTTTTTTACATATAGTGCATTACAAGTTACACATTTTTTCATCTGCATGTTTGTTCCCTGGGTTCGAAAATCTGATCTTTGCATCGGGCCTCCAAATGCATTCAAAGTATAACCATTTTACATACATTATCTGGGAACTAAACTTACACAATCAAAAAAAAAGGTACTGTACACACAACATGATCTCATGGAAATTCTTGTTATAGTCACAAAAAAATTTGATCACTTTATCCGTCTCCATGTCACGGAATTCAGCTTTTTTCCTTTTTCCTGTCTTTTCCGTGTCACTCCTTTTTTCGTGTAATTTTATGTATTGTTTTCTCATAGTTTTTTTCCTATTTTCAAATCATTGTCGCTTGGGGTTGGGGTTAGATTTGGGGTTTGCGTTAGGATGTAATTTTATGTATTGGTTTCTACATGTTTTTCTTCTGCCTTAAAAACTTTTCTCGCCTGGAGTTGGGGTTAGAGTTGGGGTTTGGGTTAGGATGTCTAAAAATGTAACAGAAAGTGATTATAACCCCAATCCCCAAATAGAAAGTGGATGTTTTCATTTTCATTGCAATGTTTAGGGTGCTTGTAAACGCTATTGTCGTAACAGGGAATCAGATTAAATTCAGTCTGATTGACAAAATTTTCTGCATGTAAATATAGTCACTAAGGTATTAAAGTTTTACTTGGAAGGTACCCTTTTCAAATGTCCTAATATGCACCATTTAGGTACAGATATGTCAACGCTATCTCATGGTTACGTATTTTACAAAAATGTCTAACCCGTATTACATTTTTGGACTATAACACGGATTTTTGGAAGATCAGGTTGGTACAAAAGTTGTCATTGGGATGGAATGTAAAAAAAGTGTATTTATCTAAGGCCTAGATGAATAGTAAGAGTTGTGACATGGTAATGACATATCATGAGCCTCAAACAGTATTGTTTCCTCCTTCTTATGTAAACCTTGTGCATGCAAAAGACAGCTGGAAAACAGACCAATCTCAACATAACACCAACTGTGATGTTACTGTCGAGATGTACGCCCCCAACATTAAATTACACAAATAAATTAAAGTCGATTGAGTGATTGTCCTACTTTCCCAGTGGTGACGTGGTGATACTATTGACGTCACAGTTATGTTTTGCAGGTCCATATTGAAAAAAACCCGCAAACTTACCATTTAGAAACGTCCATTTCTAATCTACGAACAATTGATTATTCCTTAAATTCTGTATCTTCGTCTTATACAGACTCAAACGTAAGGTCTGTTTACACACACACAGAGCTACTGAACTAAACTGCTCTGAGAAACAGCCAATCAGAGCAGAGCTCAACATTATACTTCAAATAAGGTAATAATAGACCATTTCATTTCGTGGGACAAATCCTAGAGCTGTATGGACATGTAAACACGTTTCTGGATCATTTTTGCACTTAATAAAGCGACATATCTTCTATATATAGATATCAGAGAACAATTTAACAGATTATTTTAATGCATTCTTTGGCACCTTTTAAAAGGGCCTAATATGTACCACTTTGGTACCTTTGAGGTACCAGTATGCACCTTTTAGGTACAAAAGTGTACTTTTTTGGAAAGGCACCACCTCACTGACAACTTTTGTAACTTATTGTACCTCTTCTCTGAAAATGTATGATGTTTTTCCATTGCTAAAGCCATGCTATACAGCTTAACAGCTAACATTGGAGACCCAGTCTGAAAAAAACCCAGCTAAAGTCTTTACTTTTTGTGTTTTTTGCATAAAATCATCCTACATAAAGTGTGAAAATATAACCTTGATATTTTCAATATTGACTGAGGTAAGATCATTGAAATCCATATTAAAATCAAAAATGTGACTTTATACTTGATTTCACAGACAGACTTAAATTTTACAGCGAATTCGAAACATAGTTGCTCAATGGGTTTAAGATGTTCAGAATGGAAGTACTTTACTTTCATCTGGGGTGCAAAATGCTTTCGATGTTTGAGTCTTCCAAAGTGATGCTCATTTCCATCATCTAATGTGTTAGATTACATAATTACACATTCAACAAAGAAGTACAGCTGTGGTAATTTCAACATAATTACATTAGCTAACACATTTCTTAAATTTAAATAATTTTCCCAAATAACATATCTTATCTCTAGAGATACAGATGGCAACGATTCAATTACAGAGAGGAGAGAAAAAACAGAGAGGAATAATATAGAGCACTCCTTCCCCCTTCAGAGCTTTTTCAAACAAACCTCTTTGCCCCAGATTTCGCTTTTATTTTTCCCCCTTCCATTATCAAACATTAACGTTTTGTCTCACGGGATGGTTTAGAGACGGCTGTTTTATCGCTCGGATTTCCAACCTCCTGTCTCGAGAACAACCACGTGAGTGTATCACTGTACCAAAAATGCTCTTGCAAATGTTCCTCTCAAGTCCACATAAAAAGCCTGTTTGCCACGCTGAAAATGAGTCTATCGCCGTGATGCCACCGAGCTACTCTGTCTGTACGACTCAAGATGGCCGCCGTAAATCAATAAACCAGATGTAATCTGCTGTGTCCAGAAAGCAAGGGGAAAATCTGGAGTAATACTGCTGGTCCTTTATTGTCATTCAGACACAGGCTGCATCAGAAAGAAGGGCTTGTGCGCACCTGATAAGACCGAGGCCCAGAGTGAGTCATAAATCAGACCGACCAGCCGCTATTCTGCTGATTTCACACAAGAGTCCCTGCTAGTCAACACCACACAGGAGCGGACAGACAGTCAGAGAGCGAGCACAAAAATGATGGATCTTCTATTTGGTGTCTTATCACATCAGGCAAGAAGTTTTTCTCCACAAAAGCCTGACCTGCAGCGAATAAACAGCCCTGTACAGAAAACACACAAGGGGCGGCGTGTAAATTTAAGGTGTCTTTTATGCGAATGACCTCCACTACTGTTTACTAGGTCAAGCAAGACAAAATCTCTGAGGATGGAGGCGTGAGAGCTTTATTGTATAATAAAAGCAAGCATATGTTAAAGCAAAAGCATCATAATTAAAACATATTTTTTATTTATTCATTGAAGAATCAACATAGTCTCAGGATAATGATAATCTGAAATTAATAATAATCTGAATTTAACAAGAATCTGAATTTAACAAGAATCTGAATTTAATAATAATCTGAATTTAATAATAATCTGAATTTAATGATAATCTGAATTTAATAATAATCTGAAATTAATTATAATCTGAGTTTAACAATAATCCGATATTAATGACAATTTGAATTTAATAATAATCTGAATTTAATGATAATCTGAGTTTAACAATAATCTGAATTAAATGCTAATCTGAATTTAATAATAATCTGAATTTAACGACAATCTGATTTTAATAATAATCTGATTTAATAATAATCTGAATTTAATAATAATCTGACTTTAACAATAATCTAAATTTAATGATAATCTGAATTTAATAATAATCTGAAATGAATAATAATCTGAATTTAATGACAATTTGAATTTAATGATAATCTTAATTTAATAATAATTTGAAATTAATAATAATCTGAATTTAATGACAATCTGAATTTAATGATAATCAGAATTTAATGATAATCTGAAATAAATAATAATCTGAATTTAATAATATTATGAATTTAACAATAATCTGAAATTAATGATAATCTTAATTTAATGATAATCTGAATTTAATGATAATCTGAATTTTATAATAATCAGAATTTAACAATAATCAGAATTGAATGATAATCTAAATTGAATAATAATCTGACTTCAATGATAATCTGAATTTAATAATAATCTAAATTTAATAGTAATCTGAATTTAATAATAATCTAAGTTTAACAATAATCTGAATTTAATAATAATCTGAATTTAATAATAATCTGAGTTTAACAATAATCTGAATTTAACGATAATATGAATTTAATAATAATCTGAATTCAATGATAATCTGAATTTAATAATAATAATCTAAATTTAATAATAATCTAAATTTAATAGTAATCGGAATGTAATAATAATCTGAGTTTAACAATAATCTGAATTTAATGACAATCTGAATATAATAATATTATGAATTTAACAATAATCTGAAATTAATGATAATCTTAATTTAATGATAATCTGAATTTAATAATAATCTGAATTTAATGATAATCTGAATTTTATAATAATCTGAATTTAATGATAATCAGAATTGAATGATAATCTAAATTTAATGATAATCTGATTTTAATAATAATCTGAATTTGGGTAAATTTGATGAAAAATATAGACTTTTAAGTGCAGAATTCTGAGCTCTGTTTGAGACATTTGTGAGATTTTTGGGTCTATTTCTCAGGAGATATGTAAGAAGACTTGAGCTCTCTATTTAATCTCATTAATGTCTATGAGAAATGGCTAAAATATTAAACATATCTCATTTGTTATTTTTCTTATGGGTTGTCTCTTTAAATGCCCTCGGGTCCTTTTGGGTCAGGAAAATACAAATATAAATAATATGATTTGACAGAAATTTCACCAACACGTAGCTTTTAGTGTCACATAGATGAAAATAATAAAGAATCAGTAGTTTGGTCGAATAAGTCTCTTGTCTTATAAACTGACTATGTGAATAGTATTTTGTAGGCTACTAAGTTGTATCACAGTACTTCAACACACTACACAAATGCATACAAAATAAATGGTGCATTCATACTTACAACTGTTTATGATCAATCCAACATTTACTTCGACATTGAATCACCACTTGGAAAGTCTGGGTTTAAAGAAAACTGTAATTATGGTTACTTACTGTATATTACTGGTAATTACAACGTTGTGGTGGCATTTATGTGTTATCATCTTGTAAATGCGATCAGGACATGAAGGCAGCTGCAGACTCTTTAAAGTGCCAAACGACACAGAAGTGCTGTCTAATTGTGAATCTTTTACAAGTTCAGATTTATTTTTTGACAGTGGGGTGTTTGAAACAAGGCATGTGGTTAAAGTTAAAATAAAAAATGAAATCATTTACTTGAGAGGGGAAGGCAAACACTGAAGAAACTCCAATGAAATCAAATTAAGCTAAAGAATAAAACCTGTACTGCATGATTGAAATGACCTCAACGTCGGCTCTCTCATTTCCTTGTTCATATGCTAAAGCTGCACTAGACCTCTTAGCCAAAAACCCCATGTAATGAGCGTTAACATGTGTAATCCTCTCTGCTGATGTGTGTGCGCTTTCTCTGTGTTATTTGACGCCCACCCTCCCAGAGGGATTAGCTCTATGGGTTATAGCTTAGAGATGCTAATTTCAACCATCCGAAATGTTCCTCTCTCTACCTCGTAAGAAGCTCTATTTAATTATCAAATAAGGTACGAAAAGTTGTGCTAAAATGCGAATGCAGTCACGACAAAGAGTGTCGATGCACATTGGAGCCAAAAGTGTCTACATAGTAGGTAAAATATAACACTAAAACATTAAGCATATTTGTTAAATATCATCAATTTTATCAGAAGGTCTAGCACTTGACATTTAAGTAGGTCAAACAAGGATAAAGTGCAAGAAGCAAAGAAGACACTAAACAAAAACTAGTTAATGTAATGATATTACCATGCTCATTATAGTATTATATACATCTAAGAATTGGCATTGCATATTCAAAGTACAATAAAATTACAATCTGATACCACCTCAATATATCTTGTATTTTGTCTCAATGCAGTGTAAATTGTGCAAAAACCAATGTAAATGTCAAAGCACAGCAGAGCGCAAGGGAGAGTAGTTTAGTGTACTACAGGGAGAGTCTTACACATGCCCAACTCAAGCTTAATATCCATTCTTCCAAAGCCAAACCAAACGCTGTTTGTAATGATGCAATTGCCTGGGCGCAGAGCTTGAACCAATCAAAATGCCGTTAGCTTAAGGACAGTTGGAGAGCTCTTTAAAGGCACCGTTAGCCCAAATCTGAAGCTGGAGATGTGAGGTTCCACGCCAGCCTCTTCCCATGAGGTTCTCTACAGATTGGAACCTTCTGGCACCCTGATGATCACACATATTACTTACAATGCAAAAGCAGTCCAAACATCTGACATAGATTACAATCTAACAGTCAGTGGCAATAAATGCTTTCCAACGCGCCCCTCCGAAGAACGCGTTTGGACGAATCAGCGAGAATGCGGTGCCCAAGCGAGGGAATGCAAACTTTAAGTTATTAATCTGCCATTATGTGCCCAAAATGGCATTTGCATAGCTTATGTGCCAGTAATGAAATTTTAATAAGAGTCAATTACACACATTAAAGTAGACGGCATGGAAATCTATCGGGGTCACGGGCAACACAATATTCCGGAGCCGTGTGTGGTTACATTGCATCAGCATGGGAAGTTCAACAAACGTGTTAATTGCCGAGGTCCTTTCATGCAATGTCAACTGTATGTCATCTTTTATATAAAAGCTGTCCTTCTAATACGCTTATTACATCATGTCTGCTGCAATTGTCATCAAAGGTTTGGCTTTGTATGTGACAGACCTGCTGCTATGGCTCATTGGGTTTCATCTCCGTTTGTTCCCTGACTAGAGATGGAAACCCGAATGATAGTCAATCTTTAAAGCTGTTCTGCATGGCTTAAATTCAAAGCATTTTTTGCTTTGAACATTTTGGACTATTTGTATTACTTCGGTTGACACCATTAGGAGTGAAGATAATTTGTTTATTATTTTTACCAGTGCTTGTGTCTTGGATAATCAAATCATCTTTAAATTTTCAACTTGTTACATTCCAGAGATGCAACATCAGTTTAGAAACACAATAAAAAAGGGAATATCCCCAGTTTTCCATTTTCCATTGAAAAAAAAGCTTTCCCAATCTCCTCCCTGGAAATGGAGAATTAGTTGAAACACGAGGACAATTACAAGTGGGCCCGGTGTAAAGAGCATTGGGACTAGAAAAATAAACCAATCGCAGCCCTCCAGAATCAATCTGGTTTACTTTAAAAAGCCCTCTGAACTCATGCCAGCTCCTTCCATCCAAATAATTCATCCCCACGCAGCCTAGCATTTTCACCTCCGAAACATCGCACAATCAAGGGAGCATCGCTGTCCACATGCTTGGCCTTTTGTTCGGCGCAGCAAGGTCGACTGAGCATCGCACCTTAAAAGTAACATTAGAAATATCTAATTGCGCAAAGGTATGCAGGTCTCCCTTTTGAAGTCCCTTGTTTTTTCAGCACTTAGTCTATGGGAAAGATTGCGTGGGCCAGCTTTTCTTTCAACCTCTTGATCCGCCTTTTTCACCATCAACCCATTTTACAGCTTTTCTCATTACGGCATTTGAAAAACAGTGTCTGAGGAGCGGCGATGCATGAATGAATTATTTAGACCGAGTGGCGAACGAGACCGACAGTGTGTGCCGAGTTTTAGTGCGGTGCAAGCGAGTCCTCGGAGGCACATCAGAGGGGCCGAAAGCCATAATGTAAACTCACTTTTATATTGCGGAGAAAGGAGGGGGACTCCAGCTGTAAGCTTTATTTAGTAAAACAGACAGTATGTAAAGATGAGCCAAGTACGCGGGCCTTTGGAGGGTGGATGCGTTTCGAGTGTTTGTTGTGGACTAAGTCACTGAGATCAGAAGTGTGGGATATTGTGAAATGAAAGCGGGGCTCTTCCTTGTTTAAATGTTTAAAATCGGTAGCCATGGAGAACATGTGAACGATTAGCAGTCTGGTGTCTAAGACAATATCATTGAATCATTCATCACGGCATACTTGGTTTGACGTTAGCTGCGCTTGTCCACGGTAGTCAGCCCACACGTTCTCTAGAGGCGAACACACAACGGTCTGTAGTGGTGGATGACAAGATTCTCACTAATTACATTTTTGATGCATTTCTGATGCAGTAGTGTTCTTATTGCTGGAAAAGTTTTCTTATTTTTAATGAGTGTAATGTCATTCCAAACCTGTATGCTATTTGCTTCATGGAAAATTAAGTCTTTACAACAAACAACTCGCTTACATAATAAATTACAACGAGAGCATGTTACACCTTCTGTGTGAATGCCAGTCTCAGAACTCGCCCTGTGTGAACAAAAGGCAGGACCAATGCCAAAAGGGGTGTGTCATAGTGATGACGTGTGCATCGTTGCAGAGGCATAGTTATTGTGCAACTCTTTAATGTTTACAACAAAAAATGTCCTTAAACTGGAATGAAGCAGAGGGCAAGAGCTCCACACTATCCGTGCTGAAGCTGAGATCATACGAAAAAATGCATGAGCGTGGTTTCTCTCGAGAGAAATTGCAGATTATAAGCAAACTTGAGATGCGTCTGAAAACATTTCAGCAAGTGCACGAGTACAATTACACACCCAGATGTCACGTCTTTAAAGGATCTTTCTGGGATTTGTGTGAACACATGCACAGATTCCTGAAAAAGTGTTAGTGTGAAAAACATTCAAATCAAACATTCCTGGAACAAATCCCAAGACACCTTATCCATGTATTATCCAAAATCTCTAAGCAAAAACGGCAATGATGTTTGTAGGCCGATTAGACTTACAAGCTGCAGCAGAAAAATAAAAACCTAATTTTGGGACACACTATACCTTTAATTTCACTTTTTGAAATTGATCACCGCAAATGCTTGCACACAATAAACCCCACTTTCAAGACTTTGGCTGTTTAATGATCTGCGGTTATATGCAAGCCTTTAAAATGTACACTGTGAAAATTGCATTAGCCTGTAAAGGTAGAATTATGCTAATGTAATTAAATCTCGCCTGCAAAGCATATGGTGGTTTGTTTTATAATCTATTATGTGCTTTTCTTGCCTTCACCCCTACAATGCTGGAATATACTTTCAGAAACCACCTGATTCAATTTATTTCGCTGTGGCATAAAGTCAAAGCTGGTTGTCATAGGCGATAAACAATAAACATTCTCTGTCTTCTTCGTTCTTGTGTCTTGATTTCACAGATCAGGTTGGCGCAGCATGGCTCTTGGTCTATTTATAACTGAGCAGGTAACAGTCTGTGTGGTGGCATCTGTGTGCCAGGGTCCAAACACTCCCAGCCCTCTGACAGTCTCTCTGGCTCAGGTGGTGGGCTCAACCCTACCGTATGACAAACACAGCTTGGTGGAGGGCAGCTGAACCCGTGCCAGACATCCAGAAGACAGGGACCGATGAACACAACACCTCTTATACAGAAATGCTCAGATAAGATGGTTTATTACTTGGCCGTCTCTGCAGACAAACGCACACTGTGTAACTTCTTAGAATTATTTCATATTTGCCGCTATACATAATGTTTTTTGCTGGAAGTCATAGGATAAAATAATATTTTATGAACTTTCTTTGACAACTGTAAACTTTTGTGCATTCAACCAATGGCAGAAGTCTTAACAATAACCATATTGTGAATGCTTGATTTCGTTTAGTCTCTCTCTGGCAAATGTACACTGGAGCATGTTGGGCTGTAAAATATCAAGACTGTCCGGACAACTGTGCGATGCTTATGGCTTTCTCGTTTCATTAATTTCTCTTTTGTTTTAATTGATCTTTATTTCCCCTGATTATGAGCGTAATTAAACACCAGAAACTAATTCCTACTCCGTACCATCTGCCTGGACAGCCAGGCTTCCAGAAGGGCATATGGATGCTGAGATACTGGGCAGGAACCATCACCATCACCTGCTTCCTAATGCATCCTCATGACATGCAACTTTACCCGCAAGGTCATTTTAAGGACAATAATATTAATGGTAATGCAGTTTAAGTTTTAAAGATATTGTAAACAAAGACCGAATGACCATAACCCCCTTTACATTAAAAAGTAATGATTCTTTTAAAGAGCCAGTAAGATGCCAATTTAAGCGTCCTATCACTTTTTATAAGTCCCGGACAACAGGTTTAAATGCATGCAAGGTCAAAAAACACTGTAATTTTCTCAAAATATAAATGTAAAATTACCCCATTTCTCAGAGATCCCCAAATGATTTGTGTGAAGCCGTTCAATGACTAATCCCCACCTTTCAGTAGCCTGCTCTGATTGGTCAACTGACAGAGTCTCCGCACAGACCACAGATCAGTTGCACAGACCAACAATAGTGCAATACCTAGTGCTAACATGATTTACTGAGAAGACATTATTGACATCAATACACAACATTCATCATTAATCCAAGCAATAAAAACAATGACAAAAACTAACATTTTACACTCATTTAAGCATTTATGTAAGCTAACCGGGTCATAGCAAAACCGTAAGTGAGCATGCGCTAGCCGCTTGCTACCGTGACTCTCTGACAGTATATAGAGTTTAAACAACGGCATCATTAATCCAAGCAATAAAAACGACGATAGAAACTAACATTTTACACTCATTTAAGCATTTATGTAAGCTAACCGGGTCATAGCAAAACCGTAAGTGAGCATGCGCTAGCTGCTTGCTAACGTGACTCTCTGACAGTATATTAAGAGTTTAAACAACGACATCATTCATCATTAATCCAAGCAATAAAAACGACGATAGAAACTAACGTTTTACACTCATTTAAGCATTTATGTAGCTATATTCATACTTACAGTTTGTGGTTAGGAGACGCATGTTGTTCCAAATAAAGTGGGTACTGAACCATCTTTCATTGCCAAACGTCTAGTAAATCCCTTCGTTAAAAAAAGTAATTTTAACCACAGATTCTTCATATATCTTCATCCTTTGGTAGTGAAAACAACACAAACTGAAACCACAGCGTGATATGATGTTTACACACTAACTAGCTGTGGGCAGGTCATAGTTTTCGTTTCTCCCGTGGGCAAGGCTGTAGGTGGAGATTATTACGCAGTGTTGTAAAGTGTGACGTGGATAAAGTCAAGCAGGAGATTCAATCCATATGACGACTCATTTCAGCGATTCAGAGTCGACTCCCTAGTTTAGAAGCTAATAACTTTATTAATCATGCACTTTTTGGTTCAACTACTGCACATTGTTTACATTGATGGACAGCTACATGACACACTGCAGTACAGGTCAGTTTCAATTTTGGATCTGTGTGGCTCTTTAACTTTTTTATGTGGCCAATGAAGAATTAAAGGCTTTTTTGGATGAAAAGAGTGCCATGGTTATCCAATGTCTTTGTAAATGGACTTATGAACCCTACACCATAGACCACCTTTATCAACATTTCACCTTTGAAGTAGAGGTTTTCACGGAGGACTGTGCTAAAACTAGCTAACATGCTAAAAAGCACATGTAGGCATTCCGTTTCTATAGCAATTTGATTGGCTTTTTTAAATTTTTTTCTTTCTCCAATTCTTTACAATGATATTACGAATAAACCATCTTGTTATCTAAAATCGTTGGTCAGACGTGACTGAAAGAGCACAGAGATGGTAGCAAAAACCAATGCAAATGTCAGGCTCATGGCACCGAATGAGCAATCATTGTTGGAGTTCAAACAGTCCTTGTTACGTAAGTTGATTTAAGATACAAAGCTATACAAAGCTCTAATGTAATTCATCTGTCATCGTGACAGCAAGTAGACTTTTGAATCTGTAATAATGAGTGGATTAAGGATGCTTTTTTAATCGGCAAGGGGGAAATAATATTGATGTGAATTGTACAGTATGCATCAAAGTCAGGAGAATGTTTCTTAAAAAGACAAAACCTTTTAATTAAGGAAAAACAATAAACATATGTATGTGCTGATCAGGTCCAGTTGGGTATGAGTCTTTGCGGACATATAGGTTCAGGTCCAGCTTTCAAATAATAGATGCCAGCAAGCTTTAACCGACACAGTGAATGACGCTAACTATAGACCCAAAATATTCCAGCTATGAGTAACCAACTTCTACACTAAATAACCTTAAATTTGGTTACATGATGTTTTTATCAAAATAACTTGCAATATGTACGATATTCCATCATGTAAGCAAAGTCAACAGGTGTTCAAGGTGTTTGCTTTCATTTCTTTTACATGACCTAAGCATATAACCTATCATCTATTCTTGGTCTATGGTTAGATGTCTATTAGACTTTCACTGACAGCCCAGATTTTGCCTTGTTTTAGCCAACATTTCTTGCTGGGTTGGGTCCATGTCGGTTCCAAGTAGTGCATTTATGGCGTTTCTCGGATCTGCATGGTTCTGGGTCCAAGTTCCAAATATTAGACAGGTCCAGGTTGTTTTTTTAAGGATCTATGAAGACTTCATTTTTTGCATGCATTTATTGTTAGTAGATTATACATATAAACATATTATATTAAAGAAATAGTACAAATACCCCAAATTACTGGGTTACAGCCGTTGAAAGAAAATGTTTAAAACACTGGCCAGTTAACTCTATTGGAAAATCCGCCAGAAGCCTTGAGCAGGCACCAAAGGGATGAAGATTACAGCCCTTGATTATTGCAGTGGCAAAGCATGTTCTACTATTTGTTGTGATGACTTTTAGACCTGGGAGGGTAATTAGGAAATGTGAGTAGGTCTAATTATAGACATCCCTTGGCACTCAGGATTCCTGTTCATAAAATTTTTTCATTAAAGTGTCAAATTGTGCTCTCTAATGCCAAGCTATGCCGTCGCCAAATTCTCCACTTTTGTGTTTCTGCTAAGTGGCGGCTTATTTGATTAGCTCGGCTCTGCTTAATGACCCAGCAATATGAAGTTAAGCCTATTCAAAGCTAAAAAGAGACACAGTGCTATCAACTTTTGACCTCCACAAATTGATTAAGTTGAGTTAGACATTGAAGTAGCTGAGACTTGCACTAGGTGAGTTTCGTTGGAGTCCTCACTTACTCAAGCTTACATTACAACCATATGGCCACTGCCAAGACCGAAGGCTTATCACAATTTTACAGATTTTACAAATGCTTTTTTGCTCAAAGCATGTAAAAGCATAAAAAAAATCTGGGGTCATATATAAACACTGTGGCATTATGGCTGTAATACGAAAATTGATGTTGTTAAAAAAATTCATCTATTTTGCATTTTGATTTATATCCCAACATTTTCTAATACATACTGTATCTTGATTTTTATTGTTCTCGCTTAAACCAAGTTATGAACCGTTTTGCTGCTGTGACTGTTTTATGATTCTGCAAGTTCAAGGATTTTATTGACCCTTTGATGGAGAACTGAAGTTGGAAGATGGAGTAGGAGTCAAAGAGCTCCAATGTCTGTTACTTCTACGGTTCATAAATGAGAACTGACGTGGACTAATATCATCCGGAGGTATCTCAAACACGTCTTCACCAGCCGTGCCTAGAGAGAAGCAGAAAGTTCGGCTAAAACAGTCAGAAAGCTGGAGGAGAAGCAGAAGAAAAACAAGAGGGTGATGGATGGCGTGAGAGACTGGCGCAAAGCTCTCCAAGCTCTCGCCTGCCCCCACTCATACCATTTGTTATGGGTAGACACATTCCTGCTCTTCTGAAAGATGTAAGAAGTAATTTCCTGGGATGCACACTGCGGAGATAGGAGACAAACTTCAGGTGTCGAATTTGCTTGGTTAGAGTGGCACCATCCTTTACAGTACCTGTTTCTTCTACTGTACATTAACAGCTTACGTTCCAGTTTAACACATTGTTGTCATTCATTTCTGTGCAAACACCTAATTTGTATCTCTAGGTCTAGCAGATTATAAAAATCTGCAAGATAGGGAACCAGGTGCTAAAACAAGTGCAAACCCACAACACTATCAGCAGACGCAATTATTCATATCAAACCCCTTGTCGTCATAATTAGAGTCTTCATGTCAATCTATTGAACTGATATTAAAATAGCTTGCCTTAGTACGTGTTGAACCAAACAGTCACACATTACTTTCATTAAGGTCCCTGGGAAAGGAAGACCACAAGCCAGCTCAGTTAGAGGTTCCCAGTAAACACTTTTAAATGGTTTTCTGACTGCTAGCAGTTTGACATTCTCCAGACCTTTGACTTCCCTCATCACATAATTAGGAAAATTGCTTTTTGCAGCCCTAGATTAGTAATGGCTCTCTTTTTCCCATCCTCTGACAAGAGTAAACTACAATAAGATGTTACCTCTTACTGCACTTACCATCACTAACTCCAAACCATCAACCAATCCCGGCCAATGCGGTACTTTCATATAATGGTCCCAATGATCTCAGCCATTGTCTGCTTCATCACAGCAAGTCTTTGATCAGGGAACGATCGCGGGGGTGAGATCCAAGATTCGGGCAACTGCAGACACACTTGTGAAGATGGTGAGGCAGCCCATTTGAAAATAACCCATCCAACTTTCATCTAACAGGCCTGACACCCACTAAAGCCTCCCGCTCATCTAACAGCTCCCCCCACGCAAAATTAAATTGGAGGCAGATGGAACAGACCTGCATTGCTTGTCCTGTCAGATTGTCATGGCACATTTGGAGCGATTTCAGTGTGGTTCTGAATGAGAGGGGCTTATGGGGGAATGTTTGGGGGGGGTGGCGAGGAGAGAAATGTGGAAGCTACTTCTGCCAAGACATCAGTCGGTGTGATCACACAGCTGGCGCTGGTCTATAGAAAGTCTGCATACCAACTTATAGAGCAAGCAGCCGGCATTGAAACGTTTTTGTCATCCTCAAACTTTCAGTCAGTTTGAAACTGTTTAGTTTCAGCAATGCACTCGTAAAAACCCATGAGGTTTACGTCATTGCATTGGGAACGGGTGGTGACACATCTCAGTGGGATCTTGTGATTTCCATATTGTCCTTCTCACTGCCTGAACCATCACTGTCAAATCTGCTTTCCCAAAGCCTGCTAGAATCAAACCAGTCCCAGAGTGCAGAGTCTCTTCTGCCATTACACTTACCTATCCCCGCATGCTCTCCATACATCCATACTCTCTGATGCGTCACGGCTGTATGCTTGCAGAGGCTCTTTCTCAAACAGGGTCAACGGGGTCACACGGAG
This sequence comes from Misgurnus anguillicaudatus, assembly GCF_027580225.2. Taxonomy (NCBI): domain Eukaryota; kingdom Metazoa; phylum Chordata; class Actinopteri; order Cypriniformes; family Cobitidae; genus Misgurnus; species Misgurnus anguillicaudatus. The sequence goes on from NC_073347.2 coordinate 7,402,380, forward strand.
ACAAGGTCTGGAATGTACAGGCTGATGTGATGTGTGCTTTACCGTGGCTGTCTATTTGACAGGTAAAGTTCTGATGAAGGGGTAAGAGAGAGACCAGTACACCTACAGTGACCTCCTGCGTGCCTGACCTATGACCCAACCTTCCAGAAAGGCTCCATAAGGGTCAAGATGAACTGAATCGAAGAGATTTCCCATGCATTGGTGAGAATATGGCTGAGTGGATCTAAATGACTGATGTCTAACATATCTAGAGCATCAAAACTGCTTAAAGAGATTGTTGTCAATCAAGGGGTACTTACCTTCATGTCATTCTGACTAATTTCGGATGGTGAGTAAACAAGCAGCTTCTTTATCAAATAATAAGGTTGATGATTAAAAAGGAAAGAATACATCACAGTATTTATAGCCTTCCAAACACAGCTCAGAAGTCTAAGCTAAAACAAGGCAAATTGTGCGTTGTCATTGAAAATTTGCAGTAAACAAGACTGGATTGGATTAGAAATGAAAGAAGAAACTAATTTGTAAATGAAGTTTTCTATAAGAACAGAACAAGCAAGCAATGTTCCCTATAGAAAATAATGCTAGCAATTTCCTGTGAACATGCAGTAGGTGTGATAACATCTCCTCCTTCAATGTTAACAGGTAATGAGTCCCCTGATGTTCCAGGCTTTGGCCTTAAGTGCTTTCACCAAATGATGACGGCCTCATGCTGTGCCAGAGAACCATACTAGAAGTTTGATTCCAGTTGGTAATGTTATTTCCGCAGGTGCCATTAAGCCTCTAATAACTGACAGAATCATTAACATATCATTAACACGTAAGCTTGAACTTAAATTTAAACCATTTAATGAGCCTATCATTCAACATTAATAGATTTGTTATCATTAGTAATGACTTTGGCATCATGTGCTGTTCCCTTAGGTCAAAGTGGTGCGAAAGTCACTTTGCATAATGTAGGTATCAGACTGCACCAGTGTGAAAGGAAGGTCCTCGGGCTGTCTCTGGTCGAATAATGGATGGTTTCCTTCAAGGGAGCGAGTTTGGAAGACGGGGCCAAGAGCCAACAATGGCACGCACATCAGCACAGATCCAGAGATTCAACTGCCAGGCAGCGTCCTCACAAAACACCTGTCTTTTCCCCAGTGGGGCAGCACACCCCCACTCATCCCCTAGTCCTTCAACCTCATCCATCAGGCCTCTGTCGGAGATTCGGCTAAGGGCCAGAGCTGCTGGCAGGCCCGTGCTCCTCTCTCTCGGCCCTCTGTATCGCCGGTCTCCACGCCAGAGCTTTTAATGGCACTCAAGGGCGACTCTGAACGATATGGGGCCGAAAAGCCGATGGTCCATACGATGGCGGACCTCACTGCGTGATGAGTGACAGAACTGATGTCATTTCTGGGTATTTTTCCTCGTAAGGTTTGGAGAACGATTTGGAGAACGCAGAAAAGCAATGAAATGAAGGATCTAAATTACATTCCGACACCCACTTCTCACACCCATGTTCAGGTTGGCTGCATCCAAGCCTCTTTAAACCAAAGAGGCATGAAGCGAATTCTTTCGAAGGTAATTTCCCAACAACAGTACGAAAACAAACCTGTTTAGCCTAACCCCTGGATTAGGACGCGCAATTAACCTCGCAAAACTTCACCCATTACTTTGATTGATTGTAAGAAAGGATTTGTTGTGCCATGGCTGGAATTGGTTTGCGTTTGGGTGCCAAAGGCAGCGTCATCCTTTGATTAGGATCTGAGAAGACCTCGTGGGTCACGCATGAATGCGCCGAGACATTTCTGGAAGTGAGGCCCTGTCATTTTTCTTCTTCTTCTGATGTAAAAAACAGGTAGGTAGGGTTTTTCCCCTCACCTCCTCCTTCAGTGACTGCACAGTGATGGATTATATCTCAGTGCTTAGAAACACATTGTTTTCTTTAGCACAGCAGGGTATTCTATTTGCTGGGTCTCCCCGTGAAATATTATGCATATCTATCATTGGCTTGATGCCACTGCTATGCAGTTCCAAAAGGGAGTATTTGTAGGAGATTGCAGCTTTCCTTTGCTCTCAGCAGTGCACAAATGAATACAAGGCGAAACCTGGGTAGCTGATGTTAAATGGCGCTAGCAGAGGGATGAGCGATTCGAAAGTGAAGGAAGAAGGAACTCAGATCATTTGCCATATTTGCCGCAAAGGCCACACACACTTTAGCGCTGGAGATTCATGTTCACTGACAAAAACAGTTATAGGTCACAACATCTACGCCAGCGATGAGAACACAAAGCCTACATACTAGTTACTGAAGGAAATGCATTGTGTTATTGGCAACACAATCAATTATTTACATTTAAATACGGAGCAAAGGATGGCAAACTGTTGCTCAGCTCATTTATAGATAGTAGAACATGTCTCTAGCAAGATTAATGGTTAGATTTCCTAGCAATCCAGAGACTTTTCAGCACAAATCGTTTTTAATAAATAACTAGATTATAAATAGGTTAGGTATAGGTGTAGAATAGCAGAAATAATTGATGTTTTCAAACTAGTTTCGCAAACTCACCCTCATTTGCCATATGTCATACTAACTGATTGTCTGTGCCAATGTAGATGTCGAAACTAACTCTTTTATATAATCCCTTACGAAAATTAACCATGGTTTTACTACCGTTAAAAAAAACATGTTTACTTTAGTAAAACCATGGCTAGTAATCAATGCACCAAAATCCATGGTTACTACATTTTTACCACAAAAACATGGTTAATTTTCGTAAAGGGATGCCACCGAGTCAGCATGTAGGCTTTCCAGGAAAACTACACAATGATGTTTATTTATTTATAGTTGTCTCTGCATTTAGGTTCAGATAGAAAAAGCAAAAAAAAAAAAACTGTATAAAATAACACACACACGCACACAAACACACACACGCATTCTGGTTTCCATGTTTTGTGGGGACATTCCATAGACGTAATGCATTTTATACCGTACAAACTGTATTTTCTATTCCCCTAACCTAGCCCATTCCCTAACCCCAACCATCACAAAAACCATTTTCCTACTTCACATTTTCAAGATACATCATTCTGTTTGATTTATAAGCTTGTTTCCTCATGGGGACATCAAAATGTCCCCACAAGGTCACAATAACACTGGTATTCCTATCTTTATGGGGACAATTGGTCCCCACAACGTGATAATTACCAGGTACACACACACACACACACACACACACAAAACTGTGTGAAATGTATTTATGTTGGAATAACAAGTGAACAGTGTATCGTCCAAACACATGCATTGCAATGTTAAGGTTTTATGCATCTCTGTTGCAGTGTGTGTTATGCGCAAATAAACGGTGTTACAGTATGCGCAAATAAAATGTTGCACTTTTTTTATGAACTTTAATTCTGTTTCTGTTTGTTTAATGGTCTGACTAGTTGCTAAACTGAACTCGAACTCGAACAAATACCTTCTCGAAAATAACAAATGTTTTGGTTTCCTATGTAATCTACGTGTTGTTTATTTTGCTTGTTATATAAATAAACTACTTTAAAAGGACTTCTTAGCGAGTTTACCAAAAGTTAGGTGTTTTCCACGAAGCCGCTTGTTTATGTTGTAACTGCTGAAACAGTCTATATTCTTTGGAAAATTCTTCAAAAGTGCCCCTAAAGTGCATACACACACACACTGTAACTGTACAAACAATATATCCTATTATCTTCCACACTAACCCATAACCCTGACAGGACACATCAGGTATTTTATTTAACAATAGAACACCATTTAGTATGTTTACTATGCGATTGGTCATTGTACAGTACCACATTTACAAGTAGCCTGTTTTCAAAAATGTTTTACCTTATCTTGTTAATTCAACACCCTTGCTCCTTTCTTCTTCATCCTCTTTCCTCTTCTGTGCGCCAGACTGACAGTGCCGTCTTTTTATTGCAATCAGTTTACGCTAATGCACATGATTGACTACCGAGCCCCTGTGACATTGGAGTAAATAAAATCTAAAGTTTACTTTCATGTGCTCACGTGAAACCTTCATGTGCAGAATTTTTTTTAACTTTTAGTTTCGCGTGCTCATTTGAAACTTTCGCGCGAGGACGTAAAAGCGAAAGTTTCACGTGCGCACGTGATATTTCCACGTGTGCACTCGAAAGTTTCACGTGAGCACGCAAACTAAACGCGGTTGTTTCACGTGCGCACACGAAAGTTTCACGTGTGCACGCGATATAAAATTTTATTTATCACCTAGTAGCCACGGGGGCCCTGTGCAACTGCTTATATTGCTTATTAGGTAAAAATGAAAAAAAAAATCTAAAAAATTATTATGATAAATGGCCCTTGTGCCATACCCGTGACAGAAAGTTATGAGAGGTTGTTTCGAAGAAGGAATTAATTAAATTTTTTATTAAAGATTATTAGGGAACATGATTAAAACAAAAGAAAAAAACGATGCACAATATTTTTTTTTTTAATAATAGCCTACAATATTCTATTTAAAAAAAAAATTATTTCAATCTCATGGTGAGTTTAAACTTCTTAGACTTTTAGATCTGTAGAATAGAGGAAATTTAAAGACTATAATAGGAGTTTTATTTTTACTCATCAATATTCTGATGATCATGATAGCTATATGATAAAATACAAAAAGCTTTCAAAAACAGTACAGCTGACTAAAATTCGCGTACTGCCTGATGGCTTCGAAAAATACATTTATGCCTGACACGTGCTTCTCCGTGCGCCTGGCTGGAGCCAGCTTTCCGTCACAGGGGATGTACTCCTCTCTAGCCGATCCGCCTTATGAAAGAGAGCCTTGTAGGACTGAGATCAATCCAGCCCTTGGGAAAGCTCCGCCTGAACCTGCCACAAGATGGCTGCTAGGGACGGCTGGTAGTCTAAAGACTGTCAACAAAATCTAAGAGATGTCCTGAAACTTCTTTGTTGCTGGAAGATTAAATGAACTTGTGCCTAAGATCGAGCTTTGTGAATCCAGGCAGCCCTCTGGTCAATTAGCATTAGCGCTAATGTTGTGTGTGAATGTTTATTTGTTTTGTTACATAGGAAACCACGACCGTTGAGGGCCAACAAGGGCGCTTTCTGGCACAATCATCAAATGGAAGATTAGCACGGAGGGATTATTGATCTAAATCCCTCTTTTATGGTGCAAGACAGTGAGTAAATAAGACTGGGATGTTTGTTTGCTGCCGTTGAAAGCACTTATGCCGTAAGCACTTTGTGGGCAACTCGTGTAAGTCAAATGAAACTGTTTAAAAGAGCTTTTTCATGGCTTCATGTATCTCTAGAGAATATGAACCTATACATGCTCGTTTCGATATGTTTTACATGAATTTCTCTTGAGGGTGAAGGTATTTAAAAAAAAAAGTACCATGACAGGCCTGCGATGATGAACATGTTGAAATAAATTGGAAATGATCTGCAATGCAAACAAGACGAGCGACCCGGTGAGTGCAGAGGTTTTTGTTGACTGTGCATTCAGATTTTGACCTCACGCTGCCCTCGAGAACCAGTGCGACTATTTGCAAACAGATACATTTGCAAAAAACATGAGAGCCAAGTCAGAGGAACGTTTCAATGTTCAGAAGTTGCTCTTTCGTAGTACAGTCTCAGTTAACTTTTATTCAACTTTACCTATAATTCATTTAGAGAAATACAAAAAAGTTCAGATATACATACAGTAAGTGTATAGTTATTTAAAAAAGAACAAAGTATATAGCATATAGATAATTAGGTAACATATAAGATTGTATTTAACATTAGTAAATGCATTAGCTAACATGAATTATAATACTTGTACAGCATTTATTAATGTTACATAATGCCAATACAATTATGTTAGTTCATGGTGCATTAACTAATGTTAACTTTAAAAAAAAAAAGTATTACATGCTAAAATTAACATCATAAATGTTCTAAATGTATTGTTTATTGTCATTTCATGTTAGCTAATGCATGTCAACAAATATAACCTTTTTGTAAAGTGTTTTGCCAATAAATTGAACAATTGCAATGTTTGAGTTTATATTAAACTCTCTGGCTTATATCTACAGACAGTTTTTGATATTATTAAGATTTTTTTCTGAAGATTCTCAGTGCTGTTTAGTTTGAGATATTTAACAGTAGAGATATTACAGAGATTAGTGTTTTTTATTTGCTGTGGGAAAGTATAATTCACTAATGGCCATTAAAATATAAAATTGTCATTTTTTGTAAATTATAAAGATCAGAATGAGAATGAATAGAATTTATTGTGATTGAATAAAATACATTTAATATTTATTTAATAATTTACCAGCTTTGCGTCTGTGAAGGCATACTGAAAAGCGAGCTCCATTCATGTTATTATTGTGTGTTGGCTCTGGTGTATGTGTGTGTAGTTATGGACCGGCTGTTCTGTGTGAACAGCAGACAAGGGATGTGAACTTCTGACCCGTCCCTGAGGCGAGAGCCCAGAGTCTTCTGCAGAATCACAGAGACCATACACTCCAGCCATATATATATATATATATATATATATATATATATATATATATATATATATATTATTATTATTAATTATATTATTATATTATATTATTATATTATATTATTAGTTTTATTATATTATATTATTATTATTATTATATAATATTACATTATAACATATAACATCCACAATCTATAAACTGATACATAACAAAAACTAAACATTGATTATTATAGATCTTATAGATCAAAATATTTTTATTATTAATTTGAGGTATTCAGTAAAAATAATTAAATACAGATTTATTTAATAATAATAATAATAATAATATATAATAATTAAAATAATATTAATAATCCTCAATTTTAGAATAAATGAATAAAAGTGAAAGGACAATAAAATGTTAGTTTTAGTCTCTTTTGTCACAGTTATGATTTTAGCTATCAAAAAAATTTGTATTTAGTTTTGGTTTGTGATAGATATTGGACACCATTTACTGAGAAAAATAAAACATTAAAGATTACATTATAAACATTACAAAACATTAACCTCTACACAATATAATTTAAAAAAAAAATAAAATGTAAAAATTATAAACAATTTGTGAATGTCATTTAAACTGCTACACATTTATATTATATTCATGCTATGTATGACATAATGTATATAAAATAGGTATAAAAAAGTCCAAAATTGTACATATATTGAATTTTGTGTTTTGTATATTTTTTATTGATTTACAGCACTTTGCTGTTTTTAAATGTGCTTTATAAATAAAGATTGAGCGATTGTTTTATATGCACTAATCATAAAATTTGGTGTGTTGTTATGAATATGAAATTTCCAATCAGTGTTTCATTATTAGTCCCTGTGAGCTGAATTCATATTCTCATTGCACAAAAACAAGCTCATCATCGACACAGAGAGCAAGAGGAAAGATTCAAAGCAGAGTGTGTAAAAGACTGAAGAATGAGCGAGAGAAGGTGGAGTTAACATCAGATTATGGTTCCCAGAGTGTCAGCACCCCCTGCTGGTTTGATAGCACCCAGAGCTGAAACTTCTGACCCTCTGACCCTCGTATCTGCCCTGGGCAACCCTAAAGCACAAGTCCTGCTAGTCCACTGCTTTTAAGAGAGAGAGAGAGAGAGTGTGTGTGTGTCTACCGTCTGTTTACAGCAGCTTGGGAATATGGCAATATAGTCACAGTCATTGTGGCCAGCAGGTCTCACTGATAACCCCTCATCATTTTAGCACTGAATCTGGTATGGAGGGGAAGGCTGAGAACGGAAATGTGTGAGTTACAGTGTTTGTCTGTAAATTTTAATGTGTGCATTGAGCCACCTAGGTAGGCAGAATTATCAAGCACATTCCCGATGCAAAGGCTTTTCTGCATGGTTGCAGAAATTATGCTGCTTCCCAGGATACTTAATTTTGGCCAAAAAAGTTGCACATATCCATAATAAAAACTCAATCCCACAATGCATTGTAACAAACTCAGTGAGCAAAAATTCAGTATGGAGAAAAAAAGAATTATAATTAATTATAAATAGTTAATATATTGTAAAAAATATTTTTCACTGCTTCAGTGTCTGCTCAGTTTTAATATTTATGCATTTTTACTGTAGCAACGTGCTAATGTCAAGCTATTTAATTCAACTGCCCATTTAAAACCCTTCAAATTGGTCACCTATTAGATTCTGCTCAGCAATGTAGGCACTAAGCAGCTCGCTAAGAATTGAAACAGAGCTCATGTGCTTGTGTGTGCGCTTTTGTGAAGAGCTCACATGAGATAGGAGAGAACGAGAACATGCCTCTCGACTGCCGATGATCTGACGACCCCAGATGGAGCTCTGTTGTTTCATTATCAGCTAGGTTCACGTTCAGCAGAGGTTCGGCTATCATTATCCATCAGCCTTAATGAGACAATGGCACTGCTGTAAAGGTCAGGCAATTATTGTGTGTGAGACTTTCCATGAGAGGCAGCTAAAATGGGGAGATAAAACCAAACACACATGCTGAAGCGCATGCACACACACAGACAGAGAGAGAGAGAGAGAGAGAGAGAGAGAGAGAGAGAGAGAGAGAGAGACTCATATAGTGGCAATGCAGCCATGACAGTCTTCAGGCAATCAAGACAGCACCTCTCAGACACACAGACCTTTAGCTTTTCAACAGCAGGTAATGCCACTTTTCTTGGCTCTCCAATTCAATTACATTTAATGAATGTTACATTAACATAAAAGGTGGACTCATACAAACATGAGAAGCAGAAATATAGAAAAAAATAAGTCCAGTTTGGTATTAAACACGTCTTTTACTGAATTTTTCAAATGAGGAGAGTAGCAAATAACATGGAGATTTTTATATCAGTTATAGCAATATATATATATTTTAAATATAGTATAATGCATAATAAATATCTGACCCTGTCTGTTAAATCCTGCGTCTTATGCACACACACAGAAAGTGTAACAAGCACATATTTTACCCTTATTTTACATTTATTGATGTAAAATTGACCAAAATCTATTTAATAAAAAAGTGAGGTTGTAGAGATATTCCTATCTCTTTACATCTTAAATAATTTTAGTCTAGTTTATTTAGCCATGCTTTATGCTACAGCTATACTTGCTTAATGAAACTATTAAATTAAAAAAAAAAATTCCATCCCCTGATGTTGATACATACCGAGCCTCTAAGGTAAAGTAAAAAAATCTACAGAGCCCCTAAGGGGACATGGAGAAAAAATTAAATAAATTTAGTTTCTTGTACTCACGTGAAACTTTCGCGTCCTCACGTGAAACTTTCATGTGCTCACACGAAACCTTCATGTCCAGAATTAAAAAAAAAGTTTAGTTTCACATGCGCACGTGAAACTACCTCGTGCGCCTGTGAAACTTTTGCGCGCACATGAAACTTTCGCTTTCACGTGTGCACGCGATAGGTTGACGTGCAAACGCGAATCTAAACTTTTTTAAAAAATTCTGCACATAAAACTATGAAAAAAATAAATAAAGTTTAGTTTCGTGTGCGCACGTGATAGTTTTGCGTGCGCGCGTGATAGTTTCACGTGCGCACGCAAATCTAAAATTTATTTAATTTTTTTCTCCATGTCCCCTTAGGGGCTCCGTAGATAGACTCAAAAGAGATTAAATTATTGATGTGTAATGTAAGAACAGCCTGATCTTATAAAAATTCATACATATTTTACGAGTTGGCTAATTTGTATAAATTTGTACAAAGTTCAGCATGCATAAACGTATGATCATCATAAATAAACAATAACGAAACCCCTCCCATATCCCACACTGTAAAAATATTTTTGCACTTACATTTTTTAGTTTAATCAACTTGGATTTGAAAGTCATTTTCAACTACAAGTGATGAGTTGCTGTTACTTATTAAATCGAGTTGAATTTTCTTTAGTTATGTCAACTTTATTTTTAAGTTACAGCAACTCATCACTAGTCAATACAGTTTAAAATGACTGGTAAATCCAAGTTGATTAAACTTAAAAATGTAAGTGCAAAAATATTTTTTACAGTGCAAACATCACAGGGGCAAAAGCAAATGTGTGGTCGTACGAATTAATACGAATTAGCCACTCCGTAAAATACGAATTGCCATGAGATAGCATTGGTAAGAATGTATAAGAAAATGCTTTTAGATGCCAGAATCTTCATTCACCTTTTAAACAGTTTGTATAAATAGTCCTGTGTTGTAACAAATACATTTTTATAGGTATCAGTATTAATCTCTAAATTAATGCATGCATAACGATATTATAAAATTGCAGTTTTATATTAAGTTTAGCTATATAGTTGCATCAGCAGACAGTGTTGTCAATGCTTGACAACTCATATCAACTACCCATGTGTGAATAACAGTATTTCTCGAAGCACATCTGTCCATGCATCTCTCCGGAGGATAGACTGCATCAATCAAGAGATGAAATGATACCGCACTAGCATCTGAACTGCCGAAAATGACGAATTATTCTCATAAACATAACAATGTCAGCAAATATGATATCATGCCTGTTATTTAGTAATATTTATTGGTGGGAGCAGGTGACAGGGATCAGGCATTTAACAAGTGCTCTCTTAGTCACAAGTATCGTATGCGGTACGTAAAGGCTCGGTGCCAGATTCTGTAACAGGATCAGTGTTAAACCTTTAACCTCTGACAGATGACATCACCCCCCATGCCGTTAGCCTGTTAGCATTACATAGAGCTCAAGACAGCTCCACCACAGAGCTGGCACTGACCACGCTAGCGCTAATTTCTTCACGTGACATAACTCCAAGCATTTCCTTTGAAACAGATAGGCATTAACCGAGCCACACACCGAGAGAGAACATATCCATTTATATTTCACCCAGCGCTGTCAGCTAAGCGAGTGCTGTCATTTGCAATGTTTTTGCATTTCAATGTATATAAAATAGGTTAATTTAATTACCAGACAAACAATATCAGCCATAGTTCAGAACAAAACTAAAGTTTTATTGAACTAGGATGGAGATCAAGAGTCAAAGTTTCAAAGCATCGACTTTGACAATATACCTGAAATTAAAATTCAATTTGCTCTGCATTTAATCTCATTGCTCTCTATTTTTATCATGCGTTATCGTTCTGCAAAAATATAAAATCCCTCTCAGGCAAACGTTGGCCAATGTAAGTTCAAAACCTTTAAGATGCTGTGATATAAACCCTGGAGCAATGGCTACAGTTGTGATAAAGAAGAGCGGAGAGCAGAAAGATGAAAAATAACTCTCTGGCAGAGTCAATGGCATTTACACAGCCACTGGCAACACGGGGACAGCTTTATGCAGACCCAATGGTTACAGAATTTTAACGGCTGGATTAATGGGGTGGCAAGAGGAGCAATAAATTGATAATATAACCGCCGAACATACTTGCCAGGACAATTAAGATAATACAACTGGAAAAAGAGGGCCTATGAATCCCAGCGTAAAGAGCGATGTGGTTATTACGACACACGCCCTTGAGGCTCAGCAGATGAAGAGAGAGAGAGAGAGAGCACGCTGTCGATAAGGATCCGAATGAGACTCGTCCATTCACACCGACTAAGGTATGTAAGCTATGCCAAATAACCACAGGCCCATGACAATGCTTACTGACAATTTAAAGGTGATGTGCAATTTGATGTTGAAATATTTTATTAAGACGTTTGTGGTTGATCTCACAGAAAAGTATAAACACTGCGGCTCAATGGTGCTGTCAAATCATTGGTCTGTCCGCATCCAAACAGTGAGTTTGGGGAGGGGCATATGTATCCAAAACCTTTCACTCCTTCATTATTCCCTATAGAGGATGACATTTGAGTATATATATATTGAGGTATATTGAGGTATTGAAGTGAATGAAAATGTGAGAGATTTCGGACACTGGCGTAAATATGCGTCAGAGGGAACTCTCGCTGTGATTATTAACGCTGCAATCCATCACTCTTGCCTCTCTCTATCGCCACCTCTGTTTGAAAGATAAAATTACAGGCTACTTTATGACACTGTAAAAAAATTATGAGTTGACTTTACTTAAAGGAACAGTATGTAAGAAATGTATATCAATTAATCATAAAATGGCCCTGATATGTCACTAGACATTAAGAAATCATTTTCATTTCAAATACTTATGTAACTCACAACAGTGGTCTGGCCAGGATATTGTCATTTAAAAAGTGGAGTTGCAGCCCTCAACTTATGTTTATGTTGTCATGTTGTGTATTGGCCACCAGTTGTGTGATTGCAGTACCAGTTTTAGCCACAAGTTTTGTGATTGCAATACCAGTTTTGGCCACAATCCTACATACTGTTCCTTTAACCCTTGTGGGTTGTTCATACTTATTACCCTTTCGGGTTGTTTGTGGCCAAAAATAAGTGATAAGTTGGCACGTTCATAAGTGATGTCATTGATTTGGAAAAAAATAGACAAAATGACCAATTATGATCAATACAAAAAGGGATAGTGGACTGGATCTTGGGCATGTCAAAGATTAGTAAAAACGTTAGCTTTGATGAATTTTTAGTTTTTGTGCAGCATCTATTTTTATTCTTTTACCCAGAATTAGTTGTTCATAGCTTTTTTGCCCCATTGACTTCCATTATAATACATTTTTGTGATTGTTGGTGTTTTTTCTTGTTGCAAAGAGGTCAAATTTGTCATTTTTACTGTTGATCATCATGTGGCCCAATTAACTCTTTAGTAGGCCTGTGCAAAAAACAGACCTTAATTTCTGGCTTGTACATTGAGTTATATGAAGTATAACAGCATATTAAAATCAGTTTTATTGTAAAAATCTGTAATTTTGTGTGTTTCCACCTACATCACTTATGAACTTGGCAGTTAAAAAGTTAAAATCATGGAATTTTTGTAAACATTTGGTAGTTTTGATCAGTACTGAGGTTGCATAAACAAATTTATGCAAATTTATCTTACATATTTTACAGCTATTTAATTTAATTGCTTTTTTGGCCGCAAAACAACACTGAAGGGTAGTAAATTTGCCCACGGTATATTGTTGAGTTTTTGAAAAATTTCAAGGTATTTTCTCAAAATATGTGTCATTATAAGATTTGTCACCAAAAATTATTCCATTTGCTGAAACACAGAGAAAGTTGTGGCCAAATGAAGCCAAAAATGGCCTCAACAACCCATAAGGGTTAAACAAATTGTGGAAACCCATTGCCTTAAAAAGTAAGTAAACTTCATACCAACTTCAAATTATCTGGTTTCTATATATTTAAGAAATACTTCTTCAATTAGTCCACTTATTGCTTATTGAATAAAAAAATATATCCACAACCTAACAACAAGTACTCCTCATTGTAACCACAAAACTCAAAAATATCAAAAGCTTCTCTGAATCTCCAACACAGATGAACATTAGTCTTTCTCTTTAATATAAATACATAAAATAACACATTATTTAAAAAAATACTCTCCTACTGCAGTCCCTTGCAAAGCATGGAAACTGGAAATGCTCCGCCCAGTTTCATCAGTAATGCTTTAACACAACAAGAATCAATCATGTATCAAGTTAGTTGATTCAATTCAATTTTTAAAAAAGGGGTTGAATTGACTTATGTTACTTTTGTAAATTGGACAAGGAGTTCAATGCATTTTTTGAGTGCTCAAAAAAGAATTGCCAACGAGAAACAAAAATAAGTACAGTGAAATTACAATTTTTAAGAAATTAATTTTTTGTGCCTGCTTAAACAGCAAATAGTTCAAGTTAACTCTTTCCCTGCCAGTGTTTTTTAATAAAGTTGTCAGTCGGGGCCAGCATTTTTCATGATTTTCACAAAAGTTCAATGCCTTCTAGAAAATGTTCTTAAAATATATAAACATACAATATATCAAATGAAAGAACATACCATCTGCTTCCAAACAAAAAAACGTTTCATCCTATCTTCATTAGTTCTCTTTTTATCACCTGTCAAATATGGGGAGGTTTCTTCAAAAACACCAAATTTTGAGCAAAAAGCTGAGATAATTCCATTTTTGTGAAAGACTTTTGATAGAGATCAGATTCAGAACAATGATCAAAACATACACGGACATACAGCTGTTTGCCCTATAGGGCAATACTTCCATGTTTTATAAGTTGCAGAAGAGAAGCCACCATGTGGATAATAGCTGAATTGCGGATTGCCGGAAATACTCGTCATTGGCTGGGAAGCGGTTTCTCTTAATTGATGAGTTAACTCGTTAATGGCAGGGAAAGAGTTAATAAAAAAAAATAGTTAACGTAAAAGGCTGAAAATGTTACAGGAACTCCAAATATTTAAGTTAGTAGAATAGTTCATATATTTAATTACATTTGAACTCCAGACATTTTCTGTGAAATCCAACCCGACAGCTCAACTTCCTCAATATTTTAAGCATCAAGGTACATAAGTACATAATCGTTTATGTATGCTTAACAACTAATTTATTTTTATTTAAAACCAAAAATAAAACATTCCGAAATTAGATGACATTCCTTTTCATAATAAAGTGCTTTATAATGAAAATAAGTAATACATTTATTTCCAAAGTGATTTATATATCAAAGTATCTAAGGTACTATAATCTAAGCCATCACTGTCCCATGGCCGTAGCATTTTTTAACGGATGACTACTGGTACTCAAGTGGATTTGAGTATTTGACTTAATCAGCAAAACTGAACATTAGCCAACACAATCCCAACTTTAACCCCCGTTTCACTTAAAAACCTGCCGGGAACGCAGGATCACATTTCTGAATGACGACCACAGACTCTTTAATGTAGTCTAGAGGTTTACACTAAATACCTCAGCAGGATCCTTCAATCAATGGAGCTTTCGCTGATAATTAATCCCGTGCCCCTGCTGAAATAATGGAGGCACTTTTACGGCTTCATTATACGATTTATTTATATTAGACCAAAAATAAGAATTGCGGCTTGATTCTTAATCATCTTAAGTGCTTCTGCGAGCAAGCGAGGAGAAGCCCATTTCTGAACGTACTCCAGAGTCGTTCCTTACACCCTCCGAAAGCATTTCAGTGTGCATCCCGAGCCATTTGTAACGAGCATATTGCTCAGCGCGAGCCATTTGTGCAACACCAGCTATCTAAAAACAAAAAAAAGAAATAAATAAGGCATAAAACGAAATTGAAAAATGACAGCGTGGAAGCCGTAATTAAGATAAAAAGACTATCTGTGATTCTTAATGAAGATACATATCAGTATTTCTCAAACACAATGCTAATTACCATTGGGTAAGATTTCATTCATCTTGCATGAATTATTAAGCTCCATTAACTAATAAACCTTGTGTAAAAATAAATCAGGATTGCCGAAGCATTGTGGGACAGGTAAAGACTCTTTCTCTCTCTCTCTCTCTCTCTCTCTTTGCTTTATTGGATGGAGTTAAATGATGGAATGCAGCAGTGACATCATTAATCCAGCTCAGTGCTAATGTGGCAGAGATTGATTAACTAGAGACTGAATATTGAAGATAAAGCTACAGGAGAAGACTCCTAGAGAGAAACAGCCTCGCAAATCTCCAAATAATATCATCTCTAAATAAAGCAGGGCTGTTGCTTGTGTTTTTTTCTTAACAAAACCTGCATGCTTCACTTGTGCAACACATTTATTCATTTAGCAGATACTTTTATCCGAAAATGTAACATTTTGTCTTAAAGAAATAGTTCACCAGAATATGAAAACTCTTTCATGATTTAATCAATTTATTTATTTATTTTTCAGTTAAACATCGTTGGAATAAACAATATGCTGTCTCTTATTATGGCGCTTTTTCACTGCAGTTCAGTACCGCTTCAAATGGGATTATAGACTGATCAATATAGTTGAGCACCTTCCACTGCCATGGCATCATCGCAAGCGCACTAAAAAACCAAACGCACAGCACGGGACCAATGGAGCACATTGATTTTAATTTTCGGCATGTGGATGTTTTTCAGCACTTTGGAACTTGTACAGCCGAGCACAGATGACATTTTTGTTTGCTCGATGGCTCACAAGGGTAAGCATTTAGAAATGACGCTGGTAGTGACAAGTCTTTCTGACCAATCAGTGATCTGCGGTGTTTGCACGTCACATTTTAGTTTCGTACAGCTTGTTTGGAACCCCAGGTGGTACCAAAAAAGTACCAGGTACTAGGTATGCAGTGGAAAACACCAAAAGTGAGCCATAGCGAGCCATAACACGACGTTTTTTTGCTTGTATTCACATGTATGCATTTGGCAGATGCTTTTATCCAAAATATACAGGGTTTCCCGCAGCACTTTTCTGTTCGGGCGGCCCACCTAAGCTGAGAAATCCTACCGCCTTAACTAGGACGTTCAATAAAAAAAAATCTGCAAAAACGGCCGTCAAGTGCATCTTGGAGAATAGCTTGGACGCTCTTCACACCGCGAGCGGGCACGCGGCTGAAATGAGAAAGACATGGAGGATAACTAGCCAGTTGATAAAACATCTCGAAGAAAAGCGCGGTTTTACACCCCGCGAGCGTGCACGCGCACCACACGGCCGAAATTAGATAAATACGTGGTCTGTCATGTCTGGAGGATAGCCAGTTGATAAAACGCGTGTCCGTGAGAACTAATAATTTTTGCAAATTTAAAGTAAGTTAGCTAGGGATTTTGTTGTTTGAGCAACCTGCTAGCTAGGTTTCACGTGCCTGTTGATTAGATATAATTGTTGAGCGCTCTTGCTCACGTTATTTATGTGCATTATTTACATGCTACAGTAGTTACACTCCTTTAAGATAATGTAATTAATAGAGGGAAAAAATCAGTTTTTAAAATTTTTGTGCTATCTATCATCGTTCGCCAGACGTTCTACAACATCAGCTTTAGTTTGTGTCTATTAACCCTTTAGTTTCACTTCATCACGCAGCTATTCCCATTAGAGGTAAAACATTGAATTAATTAATAATCTAGTCAAAATGAAGTTTTATTTGAGTGTTTTAAATAAACATATTTTAATTTTCATCATAACGCGTATGCCCCGCCCCGGCCCTTTGATTGCCACGCCTCCCCCAACCCTACCACCTTAACTAACAAATTTTCTGCGGGAAACCCTGATATAACAGTGCATTACAAGCGATACATTTTATCTTTATCTGTGTTCCCTGGGCTTGAACCCATAACCTTTTGCATTGCTGATACAATGCTCTACCGCCGAGGTGGTACTTTGTATTGTAACTGCATTGAATAGTACCCAAGTTTGTAACCTGCACCTGCAGTAGGTCTTCTGCAGCTAAAAGATATGCTTGTGACTGTATGAGGAAGCTTTTCATATTTTGAGCTTACTTAGTGAATTAATATGCATTAGGAACTACAATCATGTGACATGCAAAAACTAACTAAGGCCTAGTCCTGGATTAATATTAACTGAGAAACCATCCCTATATGCATTCTATTCCTGCTTGACATTTTTAGATTCATGGTCTTTACTGTCATCTGTACTTTGGTACAATTAAGTTATTATTTTGTCAATTCTTCTCAAGAAAGTTGGGGCAGAGGGGCATTAGAAATTATTGAATAAAAAGACATAGAATATAAATAAATATGCACGATAATTTAAACCAGGGAAAATAAATGAACAGTATACAGTAAATGTTGATAAAGAAAACTGTACGCAAAAAAAACAATAACAACAAAGTGTTTCTGACCAGGTTTGCAAAACTGCATTGAATTCTTTGGGCGGGACCATCTGTTTGGCCAACCAATGGCAGATGATTGGGGGTGTTCAGGAAACCTTTCTTTCTGCAGTATTGTTTAATAATGCTAATCCTGCAGAAAACAAGCACAAGTTAAAGGTACAAATATGGTTTTCTAGTAAGCAAAGGTGCCTCAAACATGGATGAGATGCATTTCCAAGAAGCATTCCTCACATGCTAAGAATGGAGCTCAGGGGAAATGACTCTGCAGATGAAAGAATTAATCATTAATGCTCGGGCAGTAATGATCCCCAAAGTTGGCGTTATTGGTAAATTATAATGGATGATGCTTAGTAAATGTCTTCCTGTGCCGGCCCTTAGCCTCCAGATCCAAATTAAAGCTGAGTGCCTCGGAGTCGGCGAGCGGAGGCCCCGCACACGTGCACGATTGATTTTCTTATTTTCGTGTCAGGCTCTATCCGAAGAACGAGTTTTAAATCTGGATGAGTTATTAAAGCCTGCGAGAGAGAGCGGAGGGGGAGGGAATAAAAGGAGAGCAGAAACAAAACAGAAAAGAAAAGGCATGTGGCCGGTAGCCGGGCCGGCTGCGGGGCTGAATGGCAACTGTCACCGGATGATAAACGACCGCCTTTGCCCTTCAATTCCCGCCGCTGTCAGTCAGGGTGGGGTCATTAATCTTCATCGCTGGCTTGTCAGGTCAGGCAGGAGAGCAGGAGGAGAGGAGCTGAACAGAACGGGGCCGCATCAGGCAGGCCTGGGTCACGATGAGATGAGCAGGGCCCGAACAATCCGACCGCTTTCGTATTGTCAGCCGAAGGCCTCGTTTGCATAATTTATGATGATTCGCCCATCAGCCGCCAGCCTTTGGATGGGCCTGTGAGGTGAGAAGAAGGTTTGAGGATGTGCAGACAGATGGAGAGTGGGCCCAACCACAGCCAATCAGAGACGAGTCACAGCCCCCACAACCAATCGTAGCTCTGCCGCTTCAATTACGGCGTAATAAAGGAACATTCATCATTCAATTAGGCATCTGTCATGAATCCACAAAAGGGGGAAACTTCCAAGGCAAGACATAGTGAAGAAAAGCAGGGACTGGACAAAATCTACTTATAGCTGAAGACCAGAGGCAAGAGGAGACAATATTGTGGGAGTTAACTGCAATGCCATGCCAATGACGGTGTCATGATTGATGGGCAGCTGTTATATAATGAGGATGACGTCTGGAGTCACATATAGGAGATGACGGGGAGAGCTCCAGGATAAGATTGTCTAAAAAAAGCAATACACGAAGGGCCGCGATGACCCTTCTATATTTAGATAGCGTTTAACTGGAGATCATTTTTTTTCTCCCTTTAAAGGTGCAGTGTGTATTTTTTAGATGGATCTCTTGACAGAAATGCAGTATAATATACAAAACTACATTATCATGGGTGTATAAAGACCTTTTTATAATAAATCGTTATGTTTTCATTACCTTAGAATGAGATGTTTTTATCTACATGCACGAGGGTCCCCTTATGTGGAAGTTGCCATTTTGTGCCACCACGTTTCTACAGAAGCCCTGAACAGACAAACCTTTTTGTCTCCCTCGATCATATGTTTTTCCGGATTCTGTAGCTTCTCTATGCCTTTCAAATGCGAGGGGTAAGCAGTGGGCTGAGCCGTTGGTTGCAATTCGCAACCTCACCACTAGATGCCGCTAAGTTTTACACACTGCACCTTTAAAGCTAAAATGTTAAAAACTTATATTTTAGTTTAATATAAAGAGACAACTTGAGTACAAACATCTCAAAAGTATGACACTGTTGTTTGTTTGAGCCAAAACACAACTTGTGGTGTGGATTTAGGGGCGGGGCTATTTGTTTTTCCACCGACGGTAAGCAGGGGAAATCGGTTTGACCTGTATTTATTTTTGCAGTTCTGTTTGGTTAAATATTCCATTTTCTTAAAAGAAAAATCCAGATATTTTACTCACCACCATGTCATCCAAAATGTTGATGTCTTTCTTTGTTCAGTCGAGAAGAAATTATGTTTTTTGAGGAAAACTTGCAGGATTTTCTCATTTTAATGGATTTTAATGGACACCAACACTTAACACTTAACTAAACATGCAACAGTTTTTTTCAACGAGTTTCAAAGGACTCTAAACGATCCCAAACGAGGCATAAGGGTCTTATCTAGCGAAACGATTGTCATTTTTGACAAGAAAAATAAAAAATATGCAATTTTAAACCACAACTTTTCATCTAGGTCCGGTCCAGCGCGACCTAACGTAAATGCGTATGTAGGGAGGTCACGTGGCACATATATGAAACGCACATTTGCGGACCATTTTAAACAATAAACTGCCACAAAGACATTAATTAGTATCAGTTGACATACAACAACGTAGGAACGGTCCTCTTTCAACGCACTTGTAAACACTGGGGCGGAGTTTCGCATTCGTCCTATGTGACCTCTTGACGTCATGACGTATTGCGTGGGGTCGCGCTGGCGCATCACGACCGGATCTAGACGAGAAGTTGTGGTTTAAAAGTGCATATTTTTTTTGTCAAAAATGACGATCGTTGGCTGGGTGGGACCCTTGTGCCTCGTTTGGGATCGTTTGTGGTCCTTTGAAACTCCGTTGAAAAAAACTATTAAGTGTTGAGTATTAAATGTTGGGTTCTATTAAAGTCCATTAAATGAGAAAAATCCTGCAATGTTTTCCTCAAAAAACATAATTTCTTCTCGACTGAACAAAGAAATTCATCCACATTTTGGATGACATGGTGGTGAGTTAATTATCTGGATTTTTCTTTTAAGAAAATGGAATTCCTTTAAGATAGTTAAGCTGCAAGTACATGGTTGGGATGAAATTGCAATCTGTTTTTAAATACCTGATTAGTTAACATAACAACACTTGTGAGGACTACCTGTTTTTTATTTACTTGTTCCCTTTATCCAGAGCTTACAAATTGTGGCTGTGTTTAATAAAAGGGTGCTTTTGGATGCAGCGTGCCAGGTTTTAGACCATGACTGTGAAATGTTACAGTAAATGAAATTTGTCATTCAATTATTTGTACAGAAGCGTGTGCATTTTTCGCCTAAAATTTTATTTCTTGTGTGTTTAGGGCTAAAAAGGGTTTGGAATGACATACACACACATAACGCCATCATCCAATCATTTTTGGATGAAGTATTTCTTCAGATGAATTATATCTCAGCAGAAAACGTCCGTCATAACAGCAGACTGCTTCCACAACATAAATCTCACTGCATTCCCAACACGGCTCTTCCAATGAACATCTAATAAAAATGTGAATCTGTCACACTGCGTTTCCAGATTTTGTTTTTCGTCATCCCGCTGACAATAGGCTAGGTAACACTCAAAGGCCCAAGATGAAAGAACAACCAAAGCTAGACGGAAATTCAAACGGGCACCCATCTGTTGAAGAGACGATGCAGAGAGGAGATGAATGGAGAGGCCAAGTGGAAGAAACAGACGAATAAAACAAACTGATGAGAGTAAAGAAACGGTAAATAATTGATGAGTCCTGGGTTTAAAAGAGACTGCTCATTAATATCATCCTGTAGTTTCATTAAGGAGTAAAACAACCAGCTCCTAAACAATAGTCCTCGGTTCATCGGTTAGAAGTCAAATGCTGCTTGTTTTTCCTCTGACGCCAGGTGCTTCAAAATCCCACAGGCCCATTCCCCAACCTCCTGTAACCTCCCAGAATTCCCATGTCCCACATTTACCTCCCCAGCCAGGAGGAGGAGACCTTGTAAATAATATATCAAGATAAATGATAATTGCTGCATTTTTCAATCCTATAATCTAATGAGCCCCATTAATTAAAAATGAATGTGTTTGTCGGAAAACATTTGACGTAAACACATTGTGGCAGAGACACAACAACTGTCTTTCTGTCTGCTATTTCTCTGTATTCATCTTATTATGATGCTCATTATAGTTTTTTGAAAACAACATTAAGGCAACTTCAATGTAATCCATATTATATCTTAGGATAAACTGATGCCATGATGGGTGAGTAAGCCGGCAATGTATAGTGGATCCACTATCCCTGGATTCCTTGATACGCAATTCCTTGAAAGCAATGTCAAAGCAACCCGAAATGGCACTGCGACAGTGACTAAGTCGTATCACCACGTCCCCATCAGACTTCAAACAGCCCTTTGGACGTGCGTCGCATACAGGACCCCCACGAGACCGCTGATTGAATTCTGGCAAACAGGACTAAACATCTGCTTCAAACAAAAGACATCTGCATATTTCAGATTTGTTTTTCATAAATTAAAGGCACAACCTGCCAAAACCTGAGCACAGTTGTGTGTTCTTGTGTATAATTAGATAAAGTTTACAAGCTTTGAAAGTTGGAAATTAGCATGAAGCATCAGGACTCACCTGGGACTCTGAGTCCCAAAATGGGAACCGTTTTCCGCCTCTTTCCTCTCTTTGCCAAGGAGGGTAATGCGACAGAATCCACTTTAACAAAGCATATTTAGTGTGCATTGCCAACCCAATCTCACGGAAATTTGTGTTATAGTCACAAAATTGTAATTAATGTATTTGTGCTATTGATACGATTTTCCACTGTTTTTCGTTCCACTGGAGCACTAATGTCTTTTCCGTGTCACCGAGCACTAATTTCTATAAAAAAAATTTGTTATAGTATCGTATATTGACTTTCTGTATCGTGTCATTTTTTTTTATTGTCTCTTCCTTTTTTTACAATTGTCGCTTAGGGTTGGGGTAAGAATCACTTTTTGTGACATACTAACCCAAACCCCAACTCTAACCCTAAATCCAGGCGAGAATAGTTTTAAAAACGGGAGAAAAATATGTAGAAACCAATGCATAAAATTACATCCTAACGCAAACCCCAAATCTAACCCCAACCACAAGAGACAATCATTTAAAAATAGAAAAAAACAATGAGAAAAAAATATAAAATGACACGATAAAGAAAGTTGGGTAGCACTTTATTTTACAGTACGTGTACTTACCTTGTACATATATGGTAAATAAGTTGTACTTACTGACAAATGTGTGGTACTTACTTTTAGGTATCTACATGGTAATTAACTGGTATAATTACTGTACTTACCAGTGGTACATACTTGATAGTTATTATGTAACTCTAGATAAGTACTGGGTAATAACAGATACATACTTATAGTGTATGTATACTGTAACTAACGAGAAACATTACTGTACTTACAAATAAATGTACAATATAAGTATTAAGTATTTACAGGCAAGTTAGGGTAAATGACAGGTATTTATAGTGTACATATATGATACCTAAAAGTATCACATATTTGTCAGTAAGTACAACTTATTGACCATGTACAAGGTAAGTACACGTACTGTAAAATAAAGTGCTACCGGAAGTTGTGCCACAGGCACGAAAAACTGTTTATTGAAATTCGTGCTGGTCACACAAAAAAGACAATCATGCTCCAGTAGCACAAAAAAAGCGGAAAATCGATTTAACATAAAAATAAATCAATCAAAAAGTTTGTAACTATAATACGATTTGCCGTGAGATAGAGTAGACTTTGCTTCTTTTGGCAAAAGTATTTTTTTTCTAACTTAATCAAAAAGCTAAGCTAACTTGATGATTTTTGCTACACCCTCCGTCTACAAAAAAATAATTGCTTACACATTTTAATATTTACTTTGATTTTCTCCATTTTAATTTTGCACACATCACCTCTCACACACCAAGCTTTGGCAAAAATGCTGGATGTGTTTATTAATTTTCCCTTTTGTTTAGTTATCATAGTTTGTATTATCATACAGTAAAAAATAATAATAATAATTCTGAAATATTTAAAAGATTAAAAGCCTGGGACAAAGCTAAACTAAAACAACATTTCCATTAACTTCTTCCACCCTGAAGCTATTTTGGGGATTTTCGCCAGGTTTTGGCCTACCCAATTTCAAAAGCTTCCCATACCCACATGCAGAGGTTTACATACAAATGTTTGGTATCATTTTACAGGAAACCCTTTGAAATTACATAAAACACTGTTGAAAGTGCTAAACATGGTTGTATGTGATGTCAGTCCTCTAATAAACACAAAAATAAATAGGCGCTTTTTGATGTTTTTTTTCTAAAGTTTTTATTTAAAAGTGTATAACTCTGGCCCTGAGTGCCTCAGCTCCCTGCAGACAGTTTTGTTTGATTCCAGCAATTGCCAGCTTACAGAGGAAAAAATCTATCATAATCTATGCAAAAGTTATTTTACTCAAACTGATGGGAGGAATAATACGCATATGGAGTACAATTTCTGCCAAAAAACATTTGAAGTGCTCCCATAACCACATACAGTGGAATAAATGCAATTGCTTTATATCATTTTAAAGAAAACCCTTTGAAGTTACATAAAAAGCTGCTGTTTGTGACAAATAGTGTTATGTATGTTGTTTTTCATATGATGAAACACCAAATTTTCTTTTTATATGTTGTAAATACTGCCTCTGATAGTGTATAACTCTGGTTCTGGGTGCTCTAGCAGACTACAGACAGTTCTGGTTGTTACCAGCAGCAGACAGTAAACACCCAAAAAAAGAATGATCTCTTTAGCATGTCGCATTCAAAAGTTATTTTCATTTTACTGAAGTGTCCGAAAATACATTTTTCATATAAATATTAATTTTTTGTTTTGGACATATAATAAATAACAAGGGATTATTCATGCACACAACCTAAGAAAATGCTGTGAATGGACTTATTTTTTAGAGTAGGACCTAAGAGAAAAGATGGTGTATCATTTGTGGCTATATGTGCTATCTGAGGCAGTCCACACTCAATTTTCCCATATGTTTACAAAAGACGATTTTTTAGCTTATTATTCATTCAACTATTGTTGGATATGTGTTGATAATAGAACAAAAATAACGCTGTAGCCTTATTCCTGAGAGTGAGAGCTTTCATTTGATATAAGACTTGCCCATGTTTGTCATACTTGAAAAATATGAAATATGTGAATATTAAATCATATAAAAAATTATGGGGGGGGGGTGATAGTGTAAATTAAGTGTAAATAACTTTCTTACAGTAAAAGATTTCTCAAATTGATGCATATCTGGAGAAAGTAGAGAGTCTAAGCTTTCAAACAGTATCTCATATGTGTTACTGGGGTCCATGATGGACCATTAAAGATTAAAAGAATATTTTATTTGAGTCAAAATACGAAATTTTGTACCCGGGACTGGGTCCTCAGGGTTTAAATTGGTAACTTTTTTAGCAAAATAAATGGTAAAATAATGTTTCAATGTGACTTCATGGAAACAAAATGTGATATTTTATTAAAAGTTTAAATCTGCAATAAACATCAACTTCTTGGGCCTAAAAATGGGAGTAATTAAAGGGATAATTTACTCAATGAAATTTCTCTCATCATTTTCTCTCTCTCATATTGTTTTAAACCTGTATACATTTTATTGTTTTGATGAACACAAAGGAAGATATATTGAGTAATGTTTGTAACCAAACCATTCATGAGCCCCATTCCCTTTCATAGTATTCTTTTTTCCAACTATGGAAGTGAATGGGGCTTATGATCGGTTTGAAACATTACCCAAAATATCTTCCTCGTGTTAATCAAAATAAATAAATGTATACAGGTTTGAAACAACATGAGAGTGAGTAAATGATGTTAGCTTTTTAATTTTTGGGTGAACTATCCTTTTTAAAGGCATGGTGCATGATCTCTGAAAGCCAATGTTGACATCAAAAATCACCTAAACAAACACGCCCCTACCCCAATAGAATCTGGACCTTCTTTTGATAGAACCGTCCCACACATACACAACCCAGGCAACAATGTTGGTAAGTAGACATGCCCCTTACTGCTGACAAGTGTGTTTTGGTACTTGGCCCGACTCCCTTTTCCAAAGTGTTTTTCAAAAATCATGCACCCTGCCTTTAAGGAAACCCCCATAATCTAATCTGGCCTAAAATAATGCTAAATCCTGAGTGCACTTTTCCTTAAATCTAGAAAGATCCAATCATATCCAAGCCTTAGCTTTCTGTTTCTTGTCTATTGAATGCAGATGTTGTGTTGTATGTGCTGAGTCGGATCTCTTTAGTTCCCGCACAGCTCTGATAGTCTCCTGTACTCGCTTTATGAGGTCAGATAGCGGGCTGTTGCTCTTGTAAAAAGGCCTTCAATTATTCAGTGAAGTCAAGTTCTGCTTTATCTCTCCACTTGTTCCCGGTCCTGAGAGAGAGGCTGTGAAGGGGGAGAGAGAGAGAGAGAGAGAGAGAGGGGCATTGTGGGCCATGTTTCTCTCAAAGCCTGTCCGCTATTGGAGTGTCTTTTTAACCAGACTCATGCCTCTAATTACCAGCCTATTTACATGAGCAGCTTCAGATATAAATAACCTAACAGCTGCTCAGAGTGGGTGGAGGAGATAACAGCGAATGTAGAATCACATAAAAACACACGGCAACTGCATAATCTTATGAAATTATATGATGTGTTTTCTTCCTTCAGGCCGTCGTGTCCTAACCAGGTGAGACATGAGATATTTCCAATGGAAAGTCATTTGTCTTTTCACTTTGAAGCCACTACTGATAACTGGTTGCATGAAATTAAATTATCTAGATTTAGATATATGCATTTAGTTGAACTTACCCAATTGGTTTAGTTACATTGGAACAATTAAATTGAGTTAATCTGATTAAAAAAAAGAGTTAAATTCAGCAATGCTACTATTATGTAATCATGTTAGTTCTACTACATATATTAGGAAATAAAAAGTTAACCAACCTCTAACCACTTAACTGAAACATAAGCTGATTATGGCATAAACATTCAAATCAAGGCATTTACACTTACAACACTGAAAAAATTTATTAATTCAATTTTTTAAAGATAAGTGGTTGCAATCAAATTATTTAAGCTACATTTAAATAAAAGTCTTTTATTTTTATATTTTTAGTTTAAATGCATTGATTGCGACCACTTACCTTAAAAAATTGAGTAAATTGAATTAATCTTTTTTTTTCAGTGAATGTAATGCTTTCAGATCAAAACAACACTAAATAATTGATATCAGCCCTACTCATCTGCACAATGGTAACCATTTAAAAACCAAACAACAAAACAGAAACTCTCAAATACAAATATAACAACATACTAAGTCCCCCTATTTTTTATCTTAATTAAAGATGCATAAATTAACCCTTTATTTTGATATTTACTCTCATTATTCAGTCTCAAAGCATGCTGGGAACTGGAAATCCCCACCCTGTTTTACCAATATTGATTAAATACAACACAAATTATTCAAGTTGTCACATGGTTCACATAAGTTCATTTAAAACGCATGTGATATGCCTAAAATATTTTTAAAAAACGATATTGTAATGGATTAAATGCACAAATTTTAATAAAAATTTTATTAGGATCAGATTTTTTTCAGTGCATGTTGTGCTTTTATCACTGGTGGTCTAAGAGTAGCTGTATTGCATGGTGGGTGTTCCTACTGCCATGCCCAAACATTACTGGTAGGCTGCACAAATGATCAAAGCTTTGGATACATTGTCAATACTGTAAATATAAACATTTCCTCCATTAGCAACACAAAGGTCATTGGTTTGATCCAAGGGAAGACACATACTGATATAGATGTATAGCTTGAATGCACTGTAAGTCACTTTGGATAAAATCCATAAATGTCGATCCCAAATATTTCAAATTGAATGATATAGGATTCAATTTTGGACTTATAATACCCTCTTAAAAATTCTTGTTTATTTTCAACCCAGCTGGGCCAAGCCAACCCACTGGGTCATAATTTAACCTGTGCTGGGTTATTTCAACCCAAAATGCTGAGGAGTTTGGGTCAAATATAAAAAATGTAACCCAGTTGGTGGGTTTGTTAGTTTTTGACCCAACACTGGGTTGAAATTAAGTGAATTTCATTGTGGGCATAGCTACCCATCAAGATGGCACAAAAAACAGACAATGAAAAAGATGATCCGTCTCTCGTCTATACATTCCTTGACTAGATATTTCAAATTCTTTATCATGCTTTCATTAAAATTACAGCATTGTACCTCATCATCTCTCGAGTCCTCTAAAACTAATTCCAGCTAATTGCCAATAATACATTAACAAGAGCTGGCATCACCTTGCCCTCCGCTGTGCTTGAAAGCCAACGCTGACATACTAAAAGAATATGGCATATAGTGTACTGATTTGTAATAAAAGTGTTCCCCTTCGCTCTGTGATATGCCTCCAAGGGAGAGCTACAGGCAGCGTTTAATGCTTGTTTGCACAAAACTATTCTAAACAGACTCAAATTGGGAGGTGATTATATGGACGATGTGGGACTTGTTATAATTACTTCAAAGCGCTGTGTTGGTGATAATCTATGGTAATTGCAAGTTTTCCAGCTTGGGCGCTATACATAATATCTTTATAATGAAAAAACGAGATGCACATTTTCAGAAATATCTTATCATTGCACTTCGAATGTAATTGCTTAATCTTGTAGAAAACATTAGTAAAGCTGTCAATAAATATATACATGTATTTATAATCCATGTGCACATCATGGCAATCTTCTCTCTAAATTAATTCAGAATTAATGAGTTATGTTTATTTTAATCTGTTTGTGTCACTGTAAATGGCATAAAGCACTATACGTAAAGCAGGTGGTATGTACTGTAGAAGATAAAGTGTCACAAAAAAGTAAAGATTCAAGTTTTCAGTGTTGTCACTTTGTGAATTAAATCTTGATCTTTTTACTTTAAGTAATACCAATTACTGTGATTGCCTTCGATTTAAGAGACATTCTTGACATTAATTACAAGAGAATAAAAGAGGATCCTCCAATTAAGATAATAAATTACATTGACCGCCACCCAACAAATGCCGAGTTTGTCAAATCCGCTATTTTACGAGGCTTTTATACTTGGTCTTTCTCCTTTGCAGGTGACAATGGCATCAAGTGCCTCTCAGATCAAGTGTTCTCATTCACTAGTTGAAGGACATGTTGATTAATACTGTGGCTTCAATCCCTTGCAATAACAAACACAGCTATAAGGATAATGAATCAGAAGCGGTCATTGGCGTCGGAAGCATTAAATGTGGGACAAGACCCACTCACTTTTTCTCTAATTTGGCAAATTTGTATGTTTACTTGTCAGAGCGCCGTCAGTCAAATCCATTCCACTAGAGGAATGCCCTAAAAAAAAAATAACTCCAGTTTTTAGGTACTTGACTTCCATGTTGCTGCCCTCAAATCCATTTCACTTAACTCATTTTGAGTCCATATAATTGTGTTTTTTAAAACTTTCACTACTGCTGCACTTCGGGCCGTGACAGTACAAGGCTTTAAAAGCAATTGTTTACCTGTTAAAGGCACTTGAACACAAGAAAATGTCATCTACTTCACACTGTAAAAAATAATATGCTGGATTTACTTAAAAAAAAGTAAAGCAATTTTTAAGTAAATCCAGCCTTTATTTTTTTCAGTGCAGTAAATGGTTTGGACCCCCGCCCCCAAAAGTTTTTTGGCTTAAAGGACCCCTGGAAGAGGGCATTTAATTGATTGACCCTATTTCCCCCAAAATTTTGACACAGAGATTCGGCTTTTAGTAGTTCTGTGTTATTTTTTTCTTTAGTAACCTTCATAATTTTAGAATGAATCCATGTGATCCAGGAAAATACTTCATCATAATTGACCTCTTCAAATACAGAACAAATAAAGCAGATAGCACTGGTTGTAAATGTGTAAAATATCATTGTGTTGAAGATTAATTTGTCACATAACCATACACAGTAGAAATTTAATAGAAATTTAAATTAAAAAAATTTGAGTTTGCAGAAAATTAGTGACAAACATATTTTTACTGCACTGTAAAAAATCCAGCATAAAGTTTAAACAACTTAATTATGCAAGTCAATTTAACCTACATTTGTAAAACCATTTTGTATTTGACAGATAGTATTTAATGAGAGGACAGGGTGTAGAGAGGGGTATGGGATCAGCAAAGAAATTTAAGCCGGGATACGAACTCGGGTCCCCGAAAGTGCATCTGTACTATATGGCGGAGCAACTGTACACTATCGGCTCTGACAACCTACTTTTTTAAGCGTTACTTGTGATAAGTTGACATAACTTAGTAAAACTTGAAGTTAAAGTTGAATTTGTTTAACTTAATTTGTTAAGTTAAAGTAACATAAAAAATAATGAAATGATATAATTTTTTTACATTGTGATTGCAAAAAGTGGCGGAACTAGAATTTTATAAATGGGGTGGCCAGGTGGTGGCCGAGGCTAAATTAGAGGGTCCTTAATCCGCTTTAAAACAAAATGATATGTAACCCTGATTTAAAAAAGCATGGATGAATGTCATGATCGCTGAATACTTCACATTACCCCACATTAGATAGTCCTATATGGCACTGCAGTGCATGGATTACTGGCACAGATGTTAACATAATGTAAGACTGAATTTTAAACTTTTTGATTTCTTAACTCTGTCTTTTATTGAAACAAAAGTCAAATGTTTACTGCAGTATAGTAAAAGTTGTTCGGGAAATCTAAACGCCATGATAAACCTTAGACTTCATTAGCACAGCAGGATTTTTGGCAAAAGAGTAATTTAAAAGTTAATGGATTCTTTGTTACAAAGTTACAGATATGAGTCAGTAAGGAGCAGTGAGTGATTTTATTTTCTTATTTTGTTATTTAAATAGCTTTAATAACAGAGACTGTAGCCTACTGTTTATTCGGCTTTTAACACTGAATGCAATAAAATGTTTACATTTAGACATAACCAATTGTTTACTATGATACTCACTAAGACAGCTGTTTTGACA
Organism: Misgurnus anguillicaudatus; assembly: GCF_027580225.2. Taxonomy (NCBI): domain Eukaryota; kingdom Metazoa; phylum Chordata; class Actinopteri; order Cypriniformes; family Cobitidae; genus Misgurnus; species Misgurnus anguillicaudatus. Next base: position 7,432,907 of record NC_073347.2, read on the forward strand.
AATGTGTACTTCTCAGTTTAAGCCAAAAAAATGACATTAATCATTAATTATTTTAAGCTCTGTTCACGTGTGCAATTGTTGGGTAGAAAGCGCTGTGGTGTGTCATGTTGAGTTTTAACAGTAAAAACAGTCTAAACAAAAAAGAAAGTCCAATTTATATTATATTCCTTCCATGGAAAGACAAATACCTCTCTACAGACCTCTTCTAGCCTACAATGAAATCATTATGTAAAATTTGCAACATACGTTAATATTCTCTTAATATTTGTTTTTAACAATGTGCTGCAGGTTAAAATTAAAAGTTGATTAACAGGAGGAAGTGAAAGTAGCGCATTAAATCTGGGGTGGCACTCAGGGTGGCAGTAAGATGTCGGGGGGGTCCAGTGCCACCCCAGTTACCCCTCTGGCTCCGCCACTGGTTGCACACTCTTTACTATTATACGTCAGTGCAGAACACCGAAAAATGTAAAAAAAATAATAATTTTAGGGAAATTATGGATAAAATGTAAAGTAAAATAAAGGATTGTGTTCAAGATGTCTGATAAATATCGACTGTCTGCAAATTAAAGTCGAGAGTATAGACAGTGTTTTTGTGCCTGCATGAGGGAGGGAGGGATCATACAGCACCCTGGGATTCGCAGATGACAGGATGCAGGAATTGGGATACGGTCCCTCCTGTTGTCTGAGAATCCAGTGAGGGTGTTTGCCATATGCTCATCGTTTCCCAGGGAAAAGGAATCGGAGGATAAAAGCGACGGCAGATATGAGCCCTTTCAATATGTTCAAAGCCCATATGAAAATTACTGTACACAAGTCTTCTGCATGCAGAGGCCAATTTTAGATCAAAGCCTAAACAGACAGAACGTTACAGATGACAAGAAGAGAGAAAATGAAAAGTACATTTCAAGATAAGTTTGATTAAACTAATGGAATTAGTCTTACAAAATAAAGACAAGGGAAGGAAATTATTTCCTTAAAAAGGAAAGTAAACAGGATCTTAATCTAAATCTTTCTAATTAAATTCAGATGGCTAAATCAAAACTTTACTTTTGCCAAGCTTTACACATCTGTTGCTGTTGGTGGCTAGGATGATCTAGATGGTTGCTACACTATAACATTTTTTAACACATTTTAAAATGTACACCTTTGCACCTAAAGAGTTTTTATAAGAGGTATGTGACCATTTTTGACCATTTCTGTACTCTTGGTGGTCTCCAGGTGGTTGTGATTGGTTGGTCGGGCACTGCTAGTGTTTTGCTATGTAGTTGATAGACAGACAGTCCAACATGGTTGCCAGGGAGTTCTTAGTGGTTGCTAAGGCATTGTTTGGTGGTTGCTTGCATCTCCTTTGTGATTTGTGTATCCAGTGGGGACTATATATACTCACCTGAAAGCAGTGCAGTTGGTTATGTTGAGAGCTCTCTCTCTCTCTCTCTCTCTCTCTCTCTCTCTCTCTCTCTCTCTCCTGCACCATCTGGCCTAGTTTCTGTCATTTCTGCCCCAGGAGAGACTGACCTGAGCAGGAAAACATTGCAGGAAACAGCTGCCATCCCGTGCTCACCTGCATGGAATTCAAACACAGTGGCAAAAGTTTTGTTGGCAAAACAGGAACTTTGTTGTACTGCACACTTGAAGGCTGCGAATGCGTAACTTTAAAATGAACTGTTTCATCGCCATCTGTTCTCTGGGCAGAGAAAAATGGCTGGATTTATTCAAAAATAATGACTTTTTATAATGCTAACGGGTGTGCATACGGTTCTTTTTGCATTCAAAGAATAAGAGGATATGGAAGGGATATAATACAGCTGTGCTCATTTACTTTAATCAGACGGCCTTGATTTCAGATTCGCCATTATGATTTCTGGTGGTCGACATTCCTCCGTCTAATAGGCTCGTCCATTAACAATAACAATTCTCAAATTTGGATCTCTTTCCACGGGGAACCACATCAAAGCGTCAAACACATTGTTTTCTCCTTTCGCATCACCCGCCATGCTAATTTCGTAAAGAGGAAATTACGATTGGTTAACAGCAAGCGCACAGCGAATTAATCTCGATGCCTCACCCACTGCCTGCATATTCATATAAATATAACATGACTTGTCACCACTCCTGAAATTTATTGGTTTTCCACCTTCGCAAATTAAGAGTTCCAATTTATGAATATTTTAGCACATGTGCGCTCCGCGGGACATTTATCACCGGTGTCACCATTCTAAACAGAATAAATGAGCAGTCAAGCTGCCGCGCAGCCGGACGTTCCTGTGGACAGATTAATGAGAGAGCTGGAGCTGCAGGGCAGCCGGGCAGGTTTGGCCTCCCTCGGAGGGGAGAGGGTGGGAGGGCTCGGAGGGGAGGACGGTGGAGATGCAGGAAGAGCTCAACTTCCTTCACTTTAGACATCCTCAAAAGCTGAAAGGATGGTCGCTAAAATGTTGCATGTAACACCTTTGTAACACACTCATGTTTGTCTGATTACCCAGAATTCTCTTAGTCTAATAGGCTTTATGCCCAGCTGCACTACTTCCTGAACTTCAGCCAGCTCCTTGTTTCCTGTCTGCCATTATTGGACAAACTGATTAATCCAGGTGTGTCTGATTATTGTTGTTGTGACTACTGTGGTCAGGCACTCCTGGATTAATCAGTTTGTCCAATAATGGCAGACAGGAAACAAGGAGCTGGCTAAAGTTCAGGAAGTAGTGCAGCTGGGCATAAAGCCTATTGCTCCACCTCCTCATATCTTCTGAATTTGGACATTACTAATACAATAATAAAGTAGTGCTGTAATGTTAGCAGTAATTATTAATGTAATGCCTAAAAATATTATAATGATTTATTATAATTCCCTAAAGAATAACGCAATGCCAAGAAATATGGTACACAGTGGTGGCTGTGACTGCTTTTTCAAGGCCGCACGATGCGAAGCTTATCAAAACATGTATTTAGCCCATCGTGTGTGGCTCATCATGTCAAAATATGTGTTTGGAGTGTCATGTGAACCTATGTGCATCACGCGTCATGTTAAAATAAGTGCCTTTGGCAGATGCTTCTAAACGTGGGTTCACACCAGCCACGTTTGAGGTGTCAAAATTGCGTCTGGTTTGCCACTTGAACATTTTGAGATTACTTGCTTCATTCGCTCGTGAAAGCTGCGAGGAAATTCTAGTCATCGAGACATTTACTCGGAAATACGGGTCATGAGAGGGGCTTCTGCGGCTCCGCTCGCTTTCTGTAATCATGTCACTACTAGAGAAAGCTCCTGATTGGTTAACGTGGCACGTTTTTCCGCCCAAGTTCAAATTTTTAACTTTTAACTGTAACATTTTTAACTAACCATTCGCACAAACTAGACGCGTGGATGAGACGGAATCGTGGCTACACTCTAAAAAAACAAACGGTACTATATAGCACCAAAACAATTGCTTTGGATCGTAACGATAGAAGAACCATTTTAGTGCCATATAGCACCGGTGAAGAACCAGTGAAGCACCAGTGAAGCACCAGTGAAGCACCAGTGTAGAACCATATAGGGGCCATATAGCACCACATATGGTTCTACATAGCACTATATGGTTCTACACAGGTGCTTCACTGGTGCTTCACTGGTGCTTCACTGGTTCTTCACCGGTGCTATATGGCACTAAAAATGGTTCTTCTATCGTTACGATCCAAAGCAACTGTTTTGGTGCTATATAGCACCGTTTGTTTTTTAGAGTGTACCGCGCCGCACTAAATGCCTCATTCGCGCCGCGAGACCTCCAGACGCACGTCAATGCATCTTCACATTGACTAAAAAGACTCGCGCTTGACGCCTCTACTGCGGCTGGTTTGAACGCAGGATAAGGGGTTTCTGATAAAAGAGACGCTCGCATTTGACAGATACTCCTTTTATATTTTCATGTGTGAACAGAGGTTAAGGTGCAGCAGGCATGTATTTTGATATGACGGATGATGCACATACGTTCACGTGATGTACTGAACACACATTTGACATAATGAGCCACACATGACTTGCCAAACACATATTACCCTCGGAAGAGAAGTCACCAGCGGCCACTGGTGGTAAAGTATGTTGTAACTTCAACAAATTTTATAATTCAGAAAAAATGCAGTACTACTGTATGTGAAGAATATTGTGATGTCAAGAAATGTCATAAAGAATGCTATAATGACAAAAAAAATATTTGTAAAAAATGTAGTACAGTCCATAAAATAATGTAATTGGAAGAAATGTGGCAAATTATTTTGTAATGTCAAAAGATTTAATAATTCAGAAAAATTCTGTCGAATAGCGCACTGCTAAGAAAACTCGTAGATTTGAGAAGTTCTGTTTTCCTGATTGGCCAGCTAAACTGTACGTTGCGATTGGCCTGAATACCTCTGACGTCAGCAGGAAATGTGACGCTCCTTACTATGTTTGAAAGATTTGCCCTTACGAAAATTAACCATGGTTTTATTGTGGTAAAAGTGTAGTAACCATGTTTTATTGGTCAATTGATTACTATGAGCAAAACCATGGTTTTACTACACTAACCATGGTCTAACTGTGGTTTTTGAAAACCATGGTTGTCAAAACCATGGTTATTTTGTGGTAACCATGGTTTTACTACAGTAACCATGTTTTTTTGGTCTTAACTGTAGTAAAACCATGGTTAATTTTCGTAAGGGTGGTTGCTTACAGGAGTTAACTTACAGGCTATGAGTCCAAGCGGGAGGAATTATGATAATGTCAGTCTTGTCTACATCACCAATCCTAGGAAGTAAACTGTTGCTTACAATCCATGAGTTTGTTGTAGAGATTTAAGTTGGAGACGACAACTGGCGTCATCATTTACCTTGGGGTATGTACATTTGCATATCATTAACATGTACTAATACATGCTTACACACCAAAGGAAATGTAAAATTGTGAATCGGACAATAGGTTCCCTTTAAAACCTGTAAAACCGTTTAAAGAGTAAAGTAATGTCAAGAAATGTGGTAAAGAATGTTGTAACATAAAAAAATATATAATTCAAAAAACTGCAGTACTCTCTAAAGAATAACGCAATGCTAAGAAATGTTGTAAAGAATGTCAAAAGAATCCATGATGGCATAATAATGTAATTTTCTATCTTTCAATGCCAAAAAAAATGTGTGAAGAATGTCATAAAAATGTAATACTGTCAAAATGATATTCAAATAATGTAATCCTCCAAAAACGGCATGGAGAACGTAACATCAAAACAATGCCATCAGGCCAACAGAAAGCAACAATGCTAAAAGAATGACTATGTCAAATGATCGTACTTGCTTTAGTGTCATGTTATTGTATGATGTTCTGCTTTGAGCAGAGTCATGAAGGCATTCAACTACCATCCAAAACAAGCAGCAACCATGCAGAACAATGTTACTAAAGTTTACTTTGAAAAAACTCCCATCTGCTGTGGGAGCCAGTAGCATCGCTCGACAACGACCTCAGCGGTGACTCAAAAATGCGTGCCTTATTTCACATACTCCCACCCAAAACACCTGGCACGGAGAAGTGTGAGATCATTTAGATAAAAGCTGGCAGAGGATCTGTATCCTGGACTCCTTCCATTTCGCCGAGTCCCACCACATGCTTGATGTCATCCTCAAGGTTTTGCCGCCTGGGGGAGTGAGAGCCAGAGATAAGAGAAAAAGAAGCCCTCGATGGTGGTAATTATTTCTGCAGCTTCCATTCTGTTCCACCCCGGCGACCGCTCGCTGCTCACCTGGCTCTCCCCACCACATCAGAAAGAGAACGAGAGCTCGCTTTCCTCCGAGAGAACCGCAGAACCGCCGGCTTTTCATAAACACTGGCAGCTGCTGCGGCAATTAGCCGTGCGCTCTGTACTTTTACAACAATGCAATCCTCCCTGATCCCCACAATTAGCCTCTTAATTGGGTCTAAACAACCAAGGCGGAACAGATAAATAAAAAAGGCTAGAAGAGCGGAGGGGTTGGGAGAATACAGCTCGAGAAGCCAAACGCTTTCCCTCGGCGGCCTTTGGCATTTTGCCGCATGCTATAAAAGGAAAAATAAAAAAGAAAGTGGCTTTGATGCCTCATATTCAGATTGGAAATGACATGTCTCTGCCCTTTACTAGCGCTTCTAACTATCCAGTTCTGTGAAATGCTAACATTTCGTGTGACAGAGGGTCTTACAATGACTTTTAAACATGCCATTGAGCGCCTCAAGGCTCATATTATGACACACAAAGCACACTTGACAGAACAATAGTGACGTCCATATATATCTTCATATGGTTAATGAATGATTAATGACCCTTGCATGTCATTATACAGTACATACCTCATCAACCCTGTTTAAATTAAATTAATGTCTAGGCCTACATTAAAATGATTTCTTAAGATTTTACGCTTAGACCACCAGTGCATAACATCTATACATTTTTTTCAGTATGTGTGTTCCCTATAGATCGAACCTGTGACCTTATTGTAGTGCTAGCAAAATGCCCTACACTCTCAAATCAAAAGGTACAAAAGTTGTGACTGGGATGCTACCTTTAAAAAGGGTCCTAATGTGTACCATTTTGGTACAGATATGTAACTTTGAGGTACCAGAATGTATCTCCGAGGTGCCGATGTGTACTTTTGAGGTACCAATATCCACCTTTAGGTACAAAAGTGTACTTTTTGAAAAGGTACTGCCCCAGTGACAACTTTTGTACCTTTTTGTACCTTTTTTAAGAGAGTGTACTAAACAGAGCTACAGGAACACATTAAAGATGCAGTGTGTAAATTTTTGTGGCATCTAGTGGTGAGGTTGTGAATTGCAACCAATGGCTCAGTTCACTGATCACCCCTCGCTTTTGAAACTCATAAAGAAGTTACGGTAGCCGCCACCGGACAAACATGTCATCGTCGGAGACAACTTAGTAAAAAAAGTTTGTCCGTTAAGGGATCTGTAGAAACATGGCGGCACTAAATGGCGACTTCCATGTAAGGGGAACCTCAGTATGTGGATAAAAACGTCTTATTCTAAGGTAATAAAAACATAACGGTTCATTATGAAAGGTCTTTATACACCCCTGACAATATAGTTCTGTATATTATTTAGCATTTCTGTCAAGAGATTCTTCTAAAAATTACACACTGCACCTTTAACATATTTTTTTATTTGTCAACAGACAAATAGGCTACAGAGCAAATCTGGGTCAAATTTTACCCAAAAAAGCAAAAAATAAGAATTAATGATTTCTCGAACTTGTTTTAAGGGCGGGGCACTGCTTGGTGGCTCCAGTGCGTCATTGAGCCACTGCTGTAGTCCCGCCCAAATAATCCTGAAATGGTGAAAAACTGTTTAGCATCTTTTGCTCTCAAAAATACGTTAGTTATATGTAGCCGCGCGGCAAGCACGCTTAAATAAACAGGTGCAACAAATTTTCTTTTTGTGCTGCGCCACAGGCAGTTGAAAATACTTTAATTATTCAGAATTTCGCGTTTAATAGAACGAGGGAAAGCGGTACGGTTTTAGACGCAAAATGTGAACCGCCCCTAATGGTTACGGTAACTTCACAATTCAGTGCTACATAGTTCAGTCTTTGTAACGTGTAAACATTTCTAACATTTATAATGTGTTTAAAACTATTTCTGCAATAGCCTGACAAAGATTTTAAGCCACTTAGGAAAAATAAAATGTTTGACGTTGCGACATCATTTTTATTACTTTTCACACAGTTTTGAAATAACACTTTTAAATACTTTTTAAATATATTTATACAATAGAGGTTGTCCCTACAGTGGTCCCACAATAACATCACATATTTATATTATGACATAATGGAAGAAGTACAGTCACACTACATTATATCACCATCAGTCACCAACACCACACACACAGATTAAATGGCAGAACATTTGTGCTGTGTAATCTGACAAATCATTTTGTTACAGTCAATTAACAACACAGAAACTGCAGCAGAACTTGCCCAAAACACCTTGCAAATATGAGGTTCCTTCCTTTCAGAGAGGTATTTTCTTGTCCATTTCTTACACAGGAACATGTCTGAAGTAAAGCTTAATATTTTGACTAGTGGTCTCTCTCAGCAGGTAGAGTTTGAGGCGTGTGTGTGTCAGCTGTGAGCGCTGACAGCAGCGTCTGGCCCTCACACACATCACTTCAGCAGGGGAGACCAGCAGCAGGACTGAACATTTCTGTATATCAGCACCACACTCAGTATGCAGCCTCCACAACATTACACACACACACACAAACACACACACACAACCCACTTATAAAGAATGCAGGCACCATCTAGTGATTTCCATGGGCAAAGATTTTAAATATATTTAATGTAAACATGTGAAGCTGGGCATAGCTGTGAGACTTTTCATCATTTCATTTGTGCTTCCTGTATTTCTGTCTGTCTGTCTCTCTGTCTGTTTGTCAATCTGTCTGATTGTCTGCCTGTCTGTCTGATTGTCTGTCTGTCTGTCTGTCTTTCTGCCCGTCTGTCTGTCTGTCTTTCTGTCTGTTTGTCTATCTGTCTGCCTGACTGTCTGTCTGTCTGGCTGGCTGGCCGGCGGGCTTTCTGTCTGTCTGTCTGATTGTCTGTCTGTTTGTCTGTCTGTCTGTTTGTCAATCTGTCTGATTGTCTATCTGTCTGTCTGACTGTCTTTTTGTCTATCTGTCTGTCTGTCTGTCTGTCTGTTTGCCTAACTGTCTGATTGTCTGATTGTCTGTCGGTCTGTCTGTCTGTCTTTCTGCCCATCTGTCTGTCTGTCTGTTTGTTTATCTGTCTGTTTGTCAATCTGTCTGATTGTCTGTCTGTCCGTCTGTATGCCTGCCTGTCTGTCTTTTGTCTATTTGTCTGTCTGCCTGACTGTCTGATTGTCTGTCTGACTGTCTGTCTGTCTGTCTGTCTGTCTGTCTGCCTGCCTGTCTGTCTGCATGTCTGTTTGTCTGTCTGTCTGCCTGACTGTATGATTGCCTGTCTGCCTGCCTGTCTGTCTGTCTGTCTGTCAGTCTGTCTGTCTGTCTGTCTGTGTGCCTGCCTGTCTGTCTTTTGTCTATCTGTCTGTCTGCCTGACTGTCTGATTGCCTGTCTATCTGTCTGTCTGCCTGTCTGTCTGTCTGTCTGTCTGTCTGTCTGCCTGCCTGTCTGTCTGTCTGTCTGTCTGTCAGTCTGTCTGTCTGTCAGTCTGTGTGCCTGCCTGTCTGTCTTTTGTCTATCTGTCTGTCTGCCTGACTGTCTGATTGCCTGTCTGTCTGTCTGTCTGTCTGCCTGTCTGTCTGTCTGTTTGACTGTCTGTCTTTAAACACTTTACACTAGATCTCAAGTTCAACTGAGCATCACTCCATATGTTAAGTTTTGTAAGGAGCATTGTGTGTAAGAAATAAGGATGGAGGGGGAGAGGGGCACTGATGATCTTTGTAGCTGTGTTCACTGTTCACTGTAGGGTGAAGTTCTCATAACAGATGTTTTGAACATATTTTCATATGCATTTTTTTGTGTCTCTATTGTCTTTACTAATATGTGTATTTATTGTAAAGCTCCTTGCAACTATGCAAAATTAAAATTAAATTAAATTAAACTTTCAGGTAGGCCAACATACGGATAAAACATCAAAAACTTTTTTTTTTCTAGTTTTGATAGCATTTCAATTACAGCATAAAAACAGATGTTTTCCATTTTTGGACAGCAATATGTAAAATGCACTGCTGCGTCCTTGACAGTAATCCAACTTGAAACAGTCACTTTAGGTTGTGCGGTACCAAGCAAGAATGAACTTAAACAAATGCTTGTGAACTATTCCTGTGATGATTTGTAGTGAATTGTTTTCATCAGGCATTAGTAATGCTTTATAGTGAAGTCATAAAAATGGACAGAAATACATGGGCATCAGAGGTGTGTTTTTGAAAGCATGTTTCCACGGTGGAAGATTTGAGAAGAGTGATGTTTCATCAGGGATTACAGAAAGCAGAAATATTTTATTGGTGACATCAAATGTTTAGCATTATGCATGAAATATAAGAAGAAAATATATTCGCCAAATATAATATACTTAGAAAATGAAAAGGATACACCATCAGCCTCTCATTTTCTATCATAGGTCTTGTCAGGTTGAGAGAAAATGAAATTTCATTTGTCTTAAATAACTAAAAATCTCCATGTCTTGGAATTTTACTTTTTGGAAATGAGCTATGAAAGGCATAAGAGACATAAAACATCTGTCCAGATGACTCATATGGATTATAATGTTTTATAATGTCTGAACCCAAAGGACCTTTTTACTGAGTGTTGTTTTAATTTACATGTTAATATTATTATATTACTTTTTTTTCTCAAAATCTGTATAAATATTTAGTATATGAATAAATTTAACAACAATATGTACATAATTAATATGGCGTTTTCATCAATTAAAATAAAAAAGTGTTTTAAGTTTTAAAGTCTGGGGTCCAGTTTTAGCATTTTACATTAGTTTTTCTGTAATTATTGCGAAACACAGAATGCAAAAGCTTCGTGCGGTGATGTCTCGCGAGATGTCACGAGATGCAGCGAGATGCCAAGAACCAATCAGAAACGCGCCTTCGTGTAAATGTACAAAAAACATGGCGGCGGTGTGAGAGAGCTTTCCAACTCGAGGAGCTTATCATTTATTGATTTTAAAAACAATTATCGTAAAAGTGCTGTGACTAGATCAATCAAGTTATGAGTACTTGGACGTTATTGTTTGTATCAGTTACAATAAATCATGACCGACCGGAGAAACATCGGTTTGCATCGCATAGCAGGTGGTGTGAGAGATAACGTTAGTCAAAGCAGAAACTCCAAAGTTTCGAAAATGAAAACAAAGAGACGATTGATCGGACTTAATGATTCACAGTCTCCTTCCTGCAACAATTCCTACAACTGTCGTAAAGGTAACAAATCAGAATATGTTATAAAGAACCAGAACAACTGCACTGGATGAAAACAGCATGTATCCCTTCTGTAATATTGCAGGACTGTGGTTGTACTATGGTAAAATGATCAGTAATATCATGGTACTCCGGTGCATACTAACTGTTACTTAATGATTACTATATTTATATACCATGGTACTGTAAAGAGCATGATCAGAAATAACAGCGGAACAGTGGCATGTTTTGTGCAAACATGATGTTGTTGTTGTCATCTTTATTCTCAGATTATACAACCCCAAAACGTCGACCAAGAATCAGATTTGATAGTTGTTATAGTGGAGATTCACCGAATGAGACTGAATCCCTGCAAGACATCATCTGGGATCCAAATTCACCTACACAAAACTTTAATGGCAAGTTTCATAAAATCACTTATATGTTTATATGTAAAATGTATTCATCTCTCTTAAGTTCAAACAATACCATAATATCACGGAGTTATACATTACCGTTACATAATAATACGTCAACATATAGGACAGGTATTTTTACTCAAAGTTAAGCAAAATAGTTTGCAAACCAAAGTGTCAGATAATTTATAATAAACAACAAAGTTTGTCAGCTTCGCAGTTATGTAACAAAGGTAAATTCTAAAATAATAACAACAAAGATATGTGACCCTGTCTTTGAAATCCAGGTTAAAGTCTCATAAATCTAATTTGGAGATTTTAAGCGTATATACAATACTCTGCAAAAGGCATCATTCGATTTGTTGTTTTTGCAATGGTATAGTGATTATATATAATTATTTCTCAGTCTCTTTATTAGAATATAACCAAAAATACAGGGAATGTGTATGTAGTATTAAAAACAGAATAAAAGTATAAGGTGAAGTGTCAAGTATTAAGGGTTAACTCCCCTTCCAGTTGAGCAATAGCAGGCAGCTGCAGGATCTCTTAAACATAAATGAAATTAAATCCTAATTTCTAATTCTAATCGAATGACTTCAGGACTTCAGTCTCCTCTAAAAAGCTCAAGATGTGAGATGTCACACTAAATACTGACTGATGCCTGAAGAAGACATTTAGTTCTGAAAATTGTTTTGTTTTTCATTTTGTGTACATTTTCCTGTATTTTCTGTTTGTATCTAAATTAACAACAAAGCTGGTGGTGGTGCCATTTGTAGGGGGGGTGACAGGAATTATCTGGTCTTTATATCCCTGCCTCTGATCCCTGGTGGGGACAACATTTATCCCCCCATGATCAATGATCATCAAACGGCCTTAAATAAAGATAATTTAGATAAAAATGCTGCCACACAATAGTGCAAAAACAGTAAAATCAGGAATAGAGTCTTACTGTCAGCGCTTCCGCTCCTGTGACAATAGGCGATAGCACGTCCACGTTATGTCCTGATCCTTTTTTTAATCCATGCCCAGATTTTCCAAATGTCACCAACCGCTGCAAAAAAAAAAAACAAATAATAAATGAAAAGGATTCCAAACCGCATATCTTCATATTTTACAGGACCGTCACAAAACAAATCCAAGAAATATTACCATTAAGAATGAGAAAGCAGAAACTATCGTCTTTAATCAAGGGGAGTTCGCAGGATGACACAAGAAAGCAAAAAAGAGGTCAAAAGTATTTTCTTAGTCTGACGTCTTGTCTAAGTAGGCATGTAGCCTATCTACAGGTACATTGAGAATTGTGAGATTGTGCATTGCATTTTTTTTAAATCAAATATTATGATTATACACAAGCGTTTTTGTATGTCTGGCACAAAGCATACAGAAGGAATGCAGTCTGGCATGTACAGTTCTGTAATTGTTTTATTAAGTTTCTGTAACGGAAGCCAGCTAGTCAGTAAAAGTGTGCAGGAAAAGTAAATCCTCAGCTTATGGCCTTTAGCTTTGCATTTAGGCATTTAGCAGACATAAAATAGCATATACAAGAAATAGCTTAATACCGTGAATAATCAATATAAGCCTGTGGTTCATAATTTATTTTTTAATACATCATATATATACAGTGATCATATATAATTGTTTCTCAGTATCTTTAATAGAATACATCCAGAAAGTACAGAAAATGTGTATATAGTATTAAAAAATTATAAAAATGTAAACTGATGTGTCAAGTTTTAAGGGTAAACTCCCCTTCCACTTGAGCAATAGCAGGAAATTGCAGGAGCTCTTAAACTAAATGAAATTAAATTCTATTTTCTAATTTTAAAGAAATTAGTCTTTTTACTTAATTCTGTTCAAAAACACTCAAGATGTGTTTAGTGCCAAGAGAGGTCACACTTAACACCTACGATGCCTAAAGAAGACATTTAGTCCTAAAAATTATTTTATTTTTATTTTTTGTACATATTTCTTGTATTTTCTGTTTGTATTTTAATAAAATAGATTGAAAATAAATATGGATGGACATTAAAACTTTTAAAACAACAAGTCTGGTGATGGTGGCCTTAGGCTTTTGCACAGTACTGTATGTATGGCAGCATCTCTACCAGGATACACATTTCTATCATTGCACATTATATACAGTCATTCTATCCATCTACTACAGCAATTTTCATACTTAATAATGTGTCTTTGTAACCATCCACAGGAAAGGAAGTCAATAGCAAAGTCATTGAGATTTCAGAGATTGTCAATAGGATTGCACCAAAGGTTTGTAGTCAAGCCAGAATAAAGCATGATGTGTATGTTAAATTTGATCTATAAGTAACTGTAATATAATGTTTAAGGTTGAGAGGCCTAATGAAAGAGACTGTGTGCTTCAATGGATTGGAGACAATGCCATACCCTGTACTCCAGAGATTAGACAGCCCAGAATCAGGAGGATCTCATCACGGTACATGTCCTCTAATCTCTAACATACGAGGTCATTTAAAGATCATGATGTCCAAATGTGTAATAAAGCATATAGCATGTCTATACTACTTGATAGATATTACAGAAATAGGTATTGACATCTGATGTTTCTGGTTTAAGATTTTTCTGTATATGGTTCTGGTTTGTTCTTGTAGTATAAAACTAACTGCTTGTAAATGTCTAATTGATGTCATTTTATCATCTTTCTCCTCAAGGCAAAGCAATGTTGAGGACCTCATGAAACTTGCCAAGCAGTTTGACATCAACATGACTCGCATGACTACAGAAGTATACAAGCCGCAACACGATGAAACGCGAAGGGTTAAACCGGCATCCGTCCCTGTCACATCAGAAGGAATAGCCGGTTGCTTTTCCCAAGCCCGACAGGAAGAGGAGGAGCTTCAGGCTCTGTTTGATGGTCCCACTCAGCACTTAAGTGGTAGACTAAGCCCACCGTCAGCACACTGCACACCAGAAAGCATAACCGCCCCGGTGGCTCCTGCTGGACCAGGGCCATGTTCTGCAACCATCAAGAAGACACCTGTAGACACACCGAAAGCAACTAATGTGGACTTTGATGACGACTGGGAAAATGATGACCTTCTCAATGACTCTTTTGTGTTGGAGATGACACAGAATCCAATGCCTTTGAACGTAGCCCAGAATAAGAGTATCGCTCAGCCTGTGGCCAAGACTCATCTCTCTGTATCTCACGTCAAAGACGTCCATCTACAGAATCAAAAGAGCACAGTGAAAAGTTGCACATTTACCAAAAGCCAAACGTCTGTCCAAGGCACTTCTAGGGTTAAGTCACATGCTCCAACTACTGAAAAGCTGCTAAAGACATTGATTCAACAACCAGCGCAGTCATCTCCGCATACAGAGTTTCACAAAACTACCAAAGGCGATGAATGCTCCGGCCAACCCTCTACTTCTAATTTTGATGGGGTTTCGAAGGAGGACTTGAAATCTCTGTTTGATTCTGACGCTTTGTGGAACGACGAGGACGATGATGATCTTCTGTGGCAGGCTTGCGATGACGTGGAGAAAACCTCTGCAAGTCAGGAACAGCATAAACACAGCATGGACTTCACAGAGCTAGCGCACAATACGTCTAAAGCAACTTCCTCTGCTGGCTTCACTCATGCGCAAGCTGTGAATATTACTAAAAAGAGCCTTTCAGGAGAAACCACAAAGTCCACACGTGCTTTCAACCGTTCCAATTCGGTACCAAGTTCCAGCTCTGTGTTTAAACAGGACTACAATGCGATAAACCCGGAGACAGCTAAAGATCCCACTGGATTGAGAAGTTACCAGTACAGGCAAGCACAAAACAAACTGACTGAAGTGAAAAGTGCCTTACAACCCAGACCTGATTCTGGCAGAACCAACGACACCTCACTGACGACCATCCCACAAAACACAAGAAAGCCAAATCCCTCTAACGCCCTCCGTGGGACATTTAAAAGACATCTGTCTGACTCTGTGACACTAACTAATAAAGGTAAGCCGTGTTTGGTGTTGCACCTGCAGTGAATTAACCCTGAAATAGTGTCATAGGATGCTGATAAGCAAGTTTCGTTGACCTATTAAAGGAGTACTTCATCATTTTCCCACCTTCATGTCATTCCGAATAAATAATTACACTGTTTTCCATGCAGTGAGACCATACATTGGCCAAGGGGCTGGCAAGCTCTGAAAATGCCAAAAAATTCAATGAAAGCAGAAAGAAACTTTTTTCGTAATGTTTTAGTGGCTTTGCCTAAGGAACAAATTGAAATTTAAGTTGTTATTCACCTAAAATCTTTCTTTGTCTCTTTTGCATTTCAATTCAAACTTTGAAGTCACAAACAAATCACATTAATCTTAAAAACAGCAAGTTTCTCTACATGCATAAAAGAATTTGATAAGCATAGTTTAAATGTACAGTCTATATCTTATATTAACGGGATAATACATCTGAAATAAATCTATTTACTCCAAAAAAGTGATAATTTACTGAGCCTGTTTTACTTTTTCTTCCTGAAGGACGGTGGTAAACAAACAACATTGGTGTCCACTGACTTCCATTAAGACATTATTCTAAATATCTACAGAGGAAAGTTTTGAATGACATGAGGGTGAATAGGTGATGAAAGAATTTAGGTAACACTTTACAATAACGTGGCATTAGTAAACATAAAGTCCGGAGTATAGTCTGTTTTTTTATGTGTATCTGAATCAGAGATGTATAGTAACGAAGTAGAACTACTTCACTACTGTACTTAAGTACTAAAAGACAGTATCTGTACTCTACTGAAGTATTATTTTTTTCTCCTACTTCCACTTTTACTTCAGTACATATTTTCGATGAGTTTAATACTTTTACTCCAATACATTTTTATGTGCTGCATAGTTACTCGTTACACTCAAATGTTACGAATCATTCCAAACCCACATTATCACTGCCGGAGCGGTGATACAGATTAGAAACACACACAGATCGTGGTCTAAACCAATCGGAGAAAGTGAAGGGCGGACCCCTCGCTCCCTCTCACTCACAAATATGAGCCGCGGTTGTAGACAAATGTGAAGCGAAGAGAGAACCAAAGTGCGCGAGAGAGACCGAGAGAGAGAGAGAGAATGCGCGAGTGTGCGCGAAACAAGGAAACCTAAATACATTGAAACACCTTGTACCTTTACCTATTACCATTATATCGACTAATATTTCATTAATTCTGAATTCTCTATCTCCATATCAGTTAAATTAATCTGAATTATCTGAAGATTCATGTCCTTGTACTCCTGCTACAGCCAAAGGAATTGTGAGTGTCATTTAGCTTAAACATTTGAAATAATATAAACAATATTATATTCAAACTTTTGACTGTTTTCTTGAATAACTACATTACACAATACTTGTACTTTTACTTTCAGTACTTGGGTAGTATATTTTTTTTAAAACTACTTGCAATACTTAAGTACAAAACATGTTTAATACTTTAGTACTTCCACTCAAGTGCTGTGCTTAAAGAGCACTTCAACTTCTACTCAAGTAACTTTTTTGATAGAGCACTTGTACTTTTACTCAAGTCTGGGTCCCTAGTACTTTATACATCTCTGATCTGAATGCACAGCCTTGCAATGCATAGTTTATTTGACTCGTATGTGTACAGAGTCATTTGACGCATGTGCGTTGCGACAATTCAGTGCATCTCCTGATACATACTACATTCTCATTTTGGTGCATGCACGTACAAAGTATGCATGGTATTTAAAAACCTGGCGGTGCGCGTACTATATTTCTAGCTTTAATGAATGCATTAAAGGATTAGTCCACTTCTATAAAAAATTACCCCATGTCATCTAAGATGTTTGTTTTCTTTGTTCAGTCTAGAATAAATTCAGTTTTTTATTTTTTTTTTGAGGAAAACATTTTTAGGATTTTTCTCCATATAGTGGAGTTTAGTGAACCTCAACAGTTTACAGTTTCAATGCAGCTTCAAAGGGCTGTAAACCATAACTTCTTGTCTTGCACTAGCCGTGTGATGCGTCAGCGTGACCTTACGTATTACGTAATCATGTCGAAAGGTTGTATGCAAAACTACCGCTCCAGTGTTTACAAGTGTGGAGAAAGAGGAGCATTCAGACGTTGTTGTATGTGGACTGATACTAATTAAAGTCTTTGGGTCAGTTTATTGATTAAAATGGTCCGCAAGGGTGTGTTTTACATATGTTACGTGTGACCTTTTTACGTGACTGCGTAAATGTAAGGTCGCGCTGGCACGTCACACGGCTAGTGCAAGACAATAAGTTGTGGTTTAAAAGTACTTCATTTATTTATTTATTTTTGGCGAAAATGATGATCGTTTTGCTAGATAAGACTTTTATGCCTCTGTTTTATGATCGTTTAGAGTCTTTTGAAACTGCATTGAAACAGTAAACTACGGAAGCCGAGTTTATTGTTTTTGCTTGCTTGTTTTCTCGTGATCATGACTTAATTTCTCATTATCTCGAGATAACAAAAGTTGTTTTCTCGTGATCTTGACATAACAAAAGTTGTATTCTTCAAATGTGATTAAAGCTTATGTGTACTCGATAGAACGTGTTGTTTTGTTTGTAAACAGCAAAGCATAATTTGCTAAATTAGCATGGATGAACTAGGGCTGAAACGATTCATCGAGTTACTCGATTTACTCGATTCAAAAAATTCCTCGAGGCAAAAATTCTGCCTCGAAGCCTCGTTAAATTCCTATGACGCGCACTACACGCGCCAAGATCTGATTCACACGGACCGTTGTTCAATGTTCAGGAAGCACATCATAGCACGTGGTTCATTTTGAATTTAGTTGGCGCGATGGCGGAGCGAATATGTCCATAAACGGCAGAGAGAGACTGTCTAAAGTTTTGGATCATTACATTCAGCATCTGAACTGAAAACATCCACTGTTGTTTCACCAAGCGTCGATGAAACAAGGTAACATAGCTTCCGCTGATTTTAATCCCATACTGTATTTGTAGCGATGTCGTTATGCGGTTTGACTAGATATGATGTTTAGCTTTGATGTTTTTAAGGAGTAAACGTATTCACGTTCAATTGCAGGACAGTATAGATTAAAAAAGAACCCCTTGACACACACGCATGCACTACAGGTGTGTGTACCAAAAAACGGCACCACAGTGCAATCATATATGGGCAACTTGTAATCTGACATATTTTGTTCAATAATAATAATCTCTGTTTTATTGGAGTTTAGCATAAGGAAGTTATTCTCTCTCGCGCGAGTCAGACCGATCGCGCAATGCATCACATATGCTTAAACTTTTATGTAGCCACGCAACAATAATTTCAGCATGCATTCACTGTATACAGCGGGAGGTGATGTTGTGATTTTTCAAACGGATTCTTAACCTAAAATGCACCGCAATGCATGTGATGCAAACCAAATGCAGCGTTCTATTTAAAATTAATGTATGTATTTCTGCCGTACCAAATTGCAATGAAGCAACTGAACGTCTGACTGGGGTGTCACTCTTCCTCACGCACAGAACGCGTGCACACGCACAAACACAAGTGCACGTGCGCGCATACACACAGGTTGTTACCATACCAAATAAGCTCACCCCAGAAATGATATATAATATGTTAGTAGCCTAATGGTAAATGCTGCAGGTGTAGAAATGTACATAAACCAGATATTTACTTTGATGTCAGTGCTAGATTACAGCATGAAACCTGTTGTGCATATTAATAAATTAAAGTGTTTAATTGTTGGCACTGGCACTTATAAACACTAAATGGGTAAAACATTGAAATAAATAGGCTTATTTCTTGGAGCCAAATACCTCTGGTTTTTTTAGAAATAAAAGCCAAATGCTTGAACATTTTACAGCCAAGTCATTTTCGTTATGCATTATTTGTTTTGGTTGTTTAAAAACACACAAAAAAATTATCCGATTACTCGATTAATCGATCGATTCAGTGCTAGATTAATCGATTACAAAAAGAATCGATAGCTGCAGCCCTAGGATGAACCAATTAGATTTTACTTGGATTAGAGATTAGCTCAAGCTAAAATAGATTTGTCAATATTTACAATTTTACAGTGGTGAATTTAGGGACCGATACACGTTACTCAATACACATTTCTACTTTTAACAGCATTTAAATGGAATGACTGAAAGTCAACAAACAGTCACAAACCATAGTGTTTATGTGGTTGTCAGCTATATTGCAAACGTTTTAGATTTTTGATATTTATTTAAAGGAACAGTATGTAGGATTGTGGCCAAAGCTTGTATTGCAATCACAAAACTTGTGGCTAAAACTGGTACTGCAATCACACAACTGGTGGCCAATACACAACATAAACATCAGTTGAGGGCTGCAACTCCACTTTTTAATTGACAATATCCTGGCCGGACCACTGTTGTCACTGATACATGTATTTGAAATGAAAATTATATATTAATGTCTAGTGACATATCAGGGCCATTTTATGATTAATTGATATATTTTCTTACATACTGTTCCTTTAAATAACTGTTAAATACTATTGAAGATAGAAACGTGTACAGTATTACTTAAGAGATAGTCCCTAAATTCACGAACTTGAACCGTCCAACCTTATTTATTTATTAAGTCTATCGGCTACACATTATCTACGCGTGTTGTAACGGCCACCCCAACTCGTATGCATTAGCAGTCCACTTCAAATATTATGGACAGGAAATTACATTGACATTTGGATTATCATGTCATGATAACAAGAAAACTACTTTTGTTATCTCGAGATAACAAGAAATTAAGTCGTGATCATGAGAAAACAAGCAAGCAAAAATAATTATACTGCATGTCCTCTCTCGGCTTCCGTAGTATACTGTTGAAGTTCACTAAAGTCCACTATATGGAGAAATGTTTTCCTTAAACTTAATTTCTGAACAAAGAAGGACATAAACATCTTGAATGACATGGGGATATTTTTTTATAAAAGTGGAGTAATCCTTTAATGCATTCACTAAAGCTAGAAGTATAGTTCAGATTTTACGCATACGCGAGGTTTCTCATGATCATCATCAGAATAGTATGTGTGCATTGTACGTAAATGTAAAAATTGACATGAACTAAGATTAATAATTGTCAACAAATACAAACGTATTATAGTGTTAACTGAATGTTTATATTAAGGTGAACTAAACCCTTGTTTTACTGATGTACTAACGTTTTTTAACAAATGGATTTACAAAATTGTTGATTGTTAAACATTTTTTATGAGCAGCATCTTTAACAATGTTAACTCAGCAGTAATCTCTTTTTCTTTGTTGTTTTCCAGTCTTTGTTTCATCCAATACGACAGTGAAATGTTCAGCTGCTGAGATTGAGAGGAAGAAGCAGGAAGCAATAGCAAGGAGGAAATTACGCATGCAGGCCAGCCAAAAACAAGAAGCTCCTAAATAGGACGGCACAGTGAATAATATGAATGTTCTGTACTGTAATAATGGACTAATTATGTTATTGTCATTATAAAGCTGCTACACCATAAACATCACAGAAAAAGCTATGAATCATATAACTTGAAGATTTGATTCCAGTCCTCCAAAGCTGTTACCGATTTATAGTTAAACGCTAATAAGTTTCTTCTTTCAGAATTGTGTACTGCAGTGTTGTATCTGTTAAGGAAAAAAGTATTTAAAAAAAGAAAGTAAAAAAGCCACTCAGTATTATCTGTAGTATCGGAGTTCTGCGAAGTGTAGTGTTTTCAAGAATCTGTATTATATATGTCATCTGTATTATAATGTATAAAAAATTAAAGTATATGCAGAATTACAAATGGCAGGTCCGTTTCAGTTGGTCAAAAAATTGGATCTAGTTTTCCAGTCATCGCTGACAATTACAAGACCATTTACACGTTGTAAACGGTTGACAAATACTTGAATTTTTGTTGATAAACCTGGAGGTCCTTTTTTTATGTACCTTGTTGTGTCTATGTTCCACATTTTTTGTTAAAACGTAATTATGGCCTTAATAGAAGAGGCAAATAAACGAAACAAAAAAGACACGTGATATCGAAGTCTTTATTAAAACACATTGAATGTTGACTGACTGCAATTATTGGGTTTCACAGTTTAATTACATCAGATCAGGTGTCTAAACCTCAACCATAACAAATAAAATTTTTAACATGCAATGTTCCTATATTTTTATGCTAATGAAATATCTCTTTCTATCCATAACCCCTCCACACCTGGTTTATTATACGTCACAATGTAAGTCATTGTGTGCCCCGGGGAATGTCAGCGCATCATCATGATCCGGGCCCCGGCCCCTCTCAGGTGTAAGTCGCACAGGTGTGTGCTTGTTTGTACTCCACCAATCAAGACAAAGCATATTGTAGCGTAAAGTCCGCCGCCCCCTCCCTCAATTACTCTAAATCAAATGCCACCGTAATTTGGCAAGAGGATGAGGACTTTTTTATTACTGTGATTATGGTTATGATGATGACTACAATTTATCCCGAGCAGATGATGAAACCGCCGGGCCCTACAGGTGTTGAGTTCATACAATATAGAAGTTGGTGAAGGATCTTTCTGTAATGTGGCATTATCAAGCTGCTGGAGAACAGAGTAATGGGTGTTTCGGTATTTTTTGCGTCAAAAATGGAGAGCAATTACCGATTATTGCGATGGATCCGTGCCATGAGGGGGGAGCGTACTCCGGTATCAAGCTGTAGTAATTACGCCAAATTATCGGGCCTTGGTGCCAGATGCAATTTGCATTTCAGCATACTTGTTGGTTTGGGCAGAAACAAGATAACGGCTTGCAGACTAACCGAGAAGGAAACTCGAACTGTAAATTGTAGAGTAGTCCAGAGACTAAACCGTTTTATTTGTTATGCTGAACAGATGTTAATGTGGTGTCTTAAAGCTCACAGAGATGACGTTGTGCTTTTCTAAAAAGCCAACAAGCCTAATCCATTTCACTTACCTCGCTGTTCAACTGTGTCATGGCACCACTTACACAAGTCAAATCATCCGGTAAGAGCTGAAGAAGGCTGCTAATTTATCCTTTGACTTATGTGTACATTAACAGTGCCACTGTATGGGTGGCATGTTTACCCCAATAGCCTGGCGAGCTATAGACACTGGAGGGGTATGTTCAAATATGGCATGTTTGATGGATTGCATTTGGCATGAATGATGTCAAACGTGGTGATCTTTTGGGGGATCAAATGTGACCCTGTCCGTCAAATCCAGATACGATTTTTTTTTTTATTTGGAGCATCAACGTTTGATTTTAATCATTGATTTCACATCCACTTTAATCTTTGACATGATCTTTATATGGCAAAAATACTATATATATATTTTAAATATATTTTAAAAAATGGCCAAAAAATATTTTGAAATATGCTTAAAAAATTATTTTTGGGGGCATTTTTTTGTATATTTTGAAATATATTTTTAAAATAAATATATTTTATAGCATTTAATATAAATATATATATACAGATTTTTTTTGAGATTTGGAGCATCAACGTTTGATTTTAATCATTGATTTCACATCCACTTTAATCTTTGACATGATCTACGGCAAAATATATATCTTTTTTTGTATGTTTTGAAATATATTTAAAAAATAAATATATTTTATAGCATTTAATATATATATTTTATATATTTTTTTTATATTATATTTTTTACTTTTTTATATATATTTTTTATATAAATATATTTTAAAGCATAAAAATAAAAATAACAGGTTTGAATAGGTTAAAATTAAATATATTTCAAAGATATACTTTATAAAATTAGCTTCTATTTAGCATATATTCAAAATATATTTTGGCCAATTATACATTTCTTGCCATATGGATTGTAAAATTAAAAATGTATTTGCTTGCCCTTGAAATACAATTTGAAATATATGTTGATATCTGAAGGGTAAAATAAAAATTACATTTAATTACAATGAAAATTTTTTTGATTCAATTTACAATTTACTTTTTTAAGGTAAGTGGTCGCAATCAATTTAAGCTACATTTAAACAATAACAATTAGAAATACGAAACAAAACAAAAAACTTTTGTTTAAATGTAGCATAAATAAATTGATTGCGACCACTTACCTTAAAAAATTGAGTAAATTGAATTCATAATTTTTTTCAGTGTAGGCTTTACTTTCTACGAAATGTATTTAGCATATATTTTCACAAGTTGGCATTAACATGTAATCAATAGGGAATAATATAGGGATTTTCACAGATTGGGTAACAAAATATTTAAATATCAGCCAGTCTGAAACTTGACTTGCGTGAAGATTCTTTACATTTTCATCTTTTGTTCCACAGAGAAACAATAACAGCATGACAGTTTAGGAGGAGGGTAAATACTGACAGACATTTTATTTTTATGCAGAAGAGACTTCTTCAAATGCTTATCACTCAGTAACCATCATGTCACATAACTTGTTTTTGCCATTCAGCGTGCCAGAAAGTACAAGAATGACAAACAATTTGATGGTTTCCCAAATGCATTATGTCCGACGAGAAAGTGCTATCACAGCATCGCCCATTTCAGATTCCTCAACAAACTATGACTAATACACAAAAAAGCTGACCGGGGGGGGGGGGGTGCATGGTGGGCAAAGGTTGTCATCAAGCTAAATGAACTGTGAATATTTTCACGGTGTGTGTCATTAGCAGCTTAGATTTGTTTCAACAAGGCTTACCTGAGGGCTCCGTTCATTGGTCCCCAGGTATGAAAGGACTAATGCAAACTCTCAGGCAAAGTCTTCTCTAACCCTTCACAAACATCTTTAAGCTGAAAGGAGCCTGCAGTTTTCTTCATCATGAGAGCATTCCAAGACAGACAGGTCGCTGGGTAGATTATGGAAATGGAAGATATGTTGATCTCCTCATTTTTAAAAGCATATTTCTCAAAGCATGCGTAGGACTTGACAAACCTTTGGAAAATGAGAGTGTTATTTGTTGTTTCACAACAGATTACGTGGCAGGCATTGCTTTTTGGAGCAAATAATATAAAAATATTTTTGCAGATGCTGGGCTGCAAGCTTTGTTTTTGGCTTCATGTTCTGCATGAATCATTGTTTCTTCAGATTTTGATTTTAAAAAAGTACTCCATATGACTCGCTTTGCAGACCGAAATTTAAAAATGAAGTGTGCATAATTAAAAAAATTATTACCACTCCTCATCCATTGGTTAGAAATCTAAGTAGTCCCTCCCCAAACTCATGCTATTGGTTTGGCCAGTGTCACTGTGTCAGAGGTAAGATGCTCAAACAAACAGATCAATGATATTACAGTGCTACAAATTTATTTACTTACATTGAAATGTAAATAAGGTAATGGTTTAAGTAAGGAATAATTAACAATGGTCTGTTGAATTATTTGAAAATTATGCACACCCAAGGTGATAATTTGGTTATCAACAGGTGTGCATTATTTTCAAAATAAAACAAAGTCAAATTATTCGGCATATATCACGGTTACCACAAACATTGCTCTGGTGGTTATGTAAGGAATAATTGATGACGAGCCGTTGAATTATAAGAAAATAATGCACACCTAATGTGGTTATACCGCAGGTGTGCATTATTTTTTTGAATAATTCAAAGGACCGGAGTCAATTATTCTGCTTATACCACGGTTACCAAAAATATTGCTTTGGTGCCTATTTTAAGACATTTTAAAGGTTCTGGTCACATGACATTCAGATTAAACAAATAAAATATACTTTTGTTAATAATGTGTTTATTAAGAGTTTTTCTTTTTTATTATACCAAGGGTCTGTTGAATGCTGATTGGTTAAGAAATGTTTCATGGGTGTTGATTATTTTTCAATAACTGCACACCTACAACACTACAATATATCAGAAAACTGAGAACAAAATATACAGATAAGTTCGGGAGGAGCACGCAATGCAACCAATCAGCACGAAGAGGTTTGCATGCCATTTGCAAATTCATTTAATGTTTTATCTTTTTTACACTAAATCTAATAACACATAAAATATTTTACTTTTCAAAATGAGTATTGGTCAATATCAGGCAAAAGTTTATTTTTTAACATGGTTTCATAATGAAAGATGGAGGCATTTAGGTAAGTAACAGAACATAATTTAGCAAATACATAAAATACAGCTGCATTACATATCTGCTATTAGCATGGAGACACTGAGCAAATTCTAGTGATTTACCTTTTTTTTTTTAATAAACCAATAACATCAAAGAATTGGGCAACAGGAGTGAACATTAAGAGGTAGCAGGAATGAGTGATATCCTGGGCACATGACTAAAATTTGGATTTTATCTTAAGGGGACATGTCACAAAAATCTTTGGTGTCCCCAGAGCAAGTTTTAGCTCAAAATACCATATAGATCATTTATTATAGCATGTTAAAATTGCCAATGTGTAGGTTTATGCAAAAATGTGCCGTTTTGGGTGTGTCCTTTAAAATTCAAATGAGCGGATGAAGTGCAAACACTGATAAACATGATGGCGGATTGATGCAATTGAAACTCAATTGTGCTATCAATTATTTTTTATCTCTCTTTCTCTCTGCGCTAAATGGCAGTGCTATGACTGGATAGTGCAGAATAAGGGTCCGTATTATGATAATAAGATCTCCTTATGACATCATAAGGAAAGCCAAATTTCAATGACCTAATTTTTCACATGCTTGCAGAGAATGGTTTACTATAACTAAGTTATTGGGTTGATCTTTACCACATTTTCTAGTTTGATAGAAGCACTGGGGACCCAATCATTGCACTTAAACATGGAAATAGTCAGATTTTCATGCCATGGCCCCTTTAAATATTATGACTTTATCAATGGTAAAAAGATGGGATATGGTCTCACGCAAAAAGATTTCTGAAAAATTTTATGTTTTGATATAAAGAGCAAGGTATGGATAAAAATTCTGTCTTTTGTGTTCTGTGTAGTTTTTTATTATATACTTGGTGTTAGATTAAAATGCAAGACACTTAGCCTAATAATAAAATGCATTTTTGAGTAAGTTTTCTTATACATATATTGTCCTGGAGACAGAAATGGCACCAATTCGGTGGAATGGCCCACCGCCCCTCACCTCCGTCCCGTGACCCCATCGCATTTCTCTCTGTTGTTTCATCTATCCAAGTTAAAGAGGAGGGGGGGGGGGGGTACTTGGGTTTCGGGGTAATATTGTGAGTTTGGTGCCCTCCTCTTGGACAGCACCCCAAATATGCTATCTCTTTACCCTGTTGATTACATGTTAAAGGGCACCTATCGTCCGATTCACGTTTTTACATTTCCTATGGTGTGTAAGTGTGTATTTATACATGTTAACCATATGCAAAAGGTAGAAACCCCAAAGTAAATGATGCGAGTTATCATCTTAAATCTCTTTTCTTGGACTACAACAAACACACGGATTGTAGGCATCAGTTTACTTCCTGGACTTGGTGATGTAGACAATACCGACATTTTCATAATTCCTCACAGCCTGTTTATTAACTCCTGTCAGCATTAGGGTGACCATACGTGCCATTCTTCCCGGACGCATCCTGGCCAGGATTTCGGTGCGTCTTCCGGAAGTTGTATTTGTTGACCGCATACGCCATTCAGTTAAAAAGATAAGACATACAATCGTAGTTTCATTCTTACCTTAAAAGGTAACGGTTGCTTTTCTGTAATAATGACAATAATCCTATATGATGTATGTGGTCGACAAATATGACTTCCGGAAGATGCACCGAAATGCTGGCCAGGACGCGTCTGGGAGGAATGGCACGTATGGTCACCCTAGTCAGCATTACATTGTGACCAAATCTTTTAAACATGGTAATGAGCATCACATTTCCGGCTGATCACAACGGGCAATCACAACGTACAGATTAGCTGGCCAATCAGGGACTTTACAAATCAATGAGTTTTGCACAAAATCCATGGTTTTCAGGAAGAGAGTGATATCTGGAGTTACAATAATACAATAAACGCAAACCACTATACCATATACACAAAATAGCATTGTTTTTTAGCATTGAAATAGGTGCACTTTAATGGGAACTTGTAAAGTACCAATAAAATACATAATACTATAATAGTAACAATAATTATGTAAAACACTGCTGATAAAAACCTTAAAATGGTTGAAAAGTAAAAGTTTAACAGGCAAAGTGCTATTAGATTATTGCAATATTACTTGACAAAAAAGTTTTTTGTATGCTTTTAAACAGGACTATTGTACTGTATGACCTCAGAAAACTTCTTGAATACACAAGTCGCGTTGACTACATTTTTGTTTTGCTTTCATTTTTTTGGTCATGCTAAATCCAATTTAAATCTCCACTAAGTTGATAAGACCCAGCTATACTTTTCCAAACATTTGTGGGATAACAAATCACCATTGGTGGACTTTTTTGTTTCCACAACAGATACGAGTAGCACAACCCAACGCAGAGTTTCTTTCCTCAGCAAACCTCTTTTTGACTCTCTGTTCTGCATGACTCACTGCTTTTCTAGACTGTAACCTTTGCTTGCTAATGTTTAGAGCCGTTTTGTTTTTCTTTCTCGCCTTATCTGATTTCTCATCCACATATTCCCCTATCTTATTTTATTAGGCTTACTGATAAGAACCCACAGATTGAAGCCGTTTTCCCTTAAACATTTCTCCATTGCACAAACTCCGTCCAACAAATAATCCTGTCATTGCATTCCTTAAGCTTACATCTGCCAACACCTTCTCGCTACAATGGCTTCAGAATTTTTTTTCTTCCAGTTTTTTTCTGGCATGCCATCATATGGCGGCGTGGGCTGTAATGGTGTGCTGACAGGTTTAGGGTGAGGTAATTTTTTTCGTGCACCAGATCAGCCCCCGAGGAGCTCTGCAGCCTGTGGCCTTCAGCTTTTAATCAAACCGACTTATTATGAACTAATTGTTGATATAAACTTTTAAAGGATCGGACAAATGGCTTTCTGCTCAGCACGTTGTCATTTCTGACGTGACTTTTGAAAGCTTTGCAACACATTTGGTTTTGATTGCATGCTGCGTGTGTGTTGCTGTAATGACCGGCAGTGTGTATGTGAATAAGGCTTGCTCACGCTGAGCAGTGCTTCGGTTCATTATGTGTTAGAAGACTGCATAAAGAAGTCTCTGATTGAAATCCCAGCTGTCCTTTACAAACACACACACACACTGAGTCCATGGAAAATGCAACAGAGCACAGGTCTGTAGGCTCTACGGCCAGCGCTTCCCCTCCGTAGTTCGCTCAGGTTGATTTCCCTCCCATGGCCCACCTGAACAGGACACGTCCTCTAACACGTCCCAACCTCAACGTGTTTTGTGTGAAAACCTTCTCCAAGTCCTTCAGGCCTCCACCAGTGGCAGCTAATGGAGGTATTTGTTACTGTCAGCTCATCTGGCCTCCATTACACACTCGGGTTTTTTTCTTCTCTTTTGGCACGTTGTTTTTGTTTTGCAGCTTCATTATGCTCTGGTTTTGCCATTTAATGTGCTTTTCAGTCGGTTCGCTCTGGAAAAAGAGACGGCGTTGTTTTCAGTGCTGTCTGTACGCTGGCAGCGGCGTGACCTTGAAACAAAAATCCCCCTAAATTAGGTTTATGGTTTATTACGAACTCACAACACACGCTTGCGTGTTTCGACATGATCATAATAGTCCAGTGCATGTACAACTCGGCTCATAGTGTAAGTTGACATTTTCCTTGAAGAATCTGCAAGATGTATCTTTATTTTGATAAGAAAGATTATTAATAGTGCTTTTTTATTTAGTAGCCTGGATATATACATATATTCCACAACACAGAGCAAAAACTAAAATTGCATTAATTACACTCTTAAAAATAAAGGTGCTACAAAGGTATTTCACAGCGATGCCATAGAAGAACCATGTTTGGTTCCTCATTACTTTAACATCAATCTTCAGATGTTCAGCCAAAAATGGTTCTTTTATGGCATCATAAAGCATCATTGTTTTTAAGAGTGTATCATTTAAAAAAGTTTACATACTGTACCCATGTTGCTTACCTTTTGAGATTTGAGAGTTGCATAAATCTGTGGTTTATCATGAGTGGTGACAGTAAAAACTTTTACACTTTCACACAAACAGTTGATTGACGTCTTCTTGTGTACCTTTGAATGGTGATGTGGAGATCCCGTTTTGCTATTCAAGACACACAAAATGTTTACAAACAGTCATTGATGCTCAAAAAGGCAACACCGGATATTAAGGTGCACTCACAGTGTCAGAAAAAAAGGTACAAAATTGTGCCTTTTCTGCCGTTGGGGTGCCCATATGGTTCTGTTTTGTACCTTTAAAGGTATACTTAACATAATATGAGGTTTTACCTTTTGGGTACTTTACTGTACCTTAAGAATCTATTGTGTACCTTTAATGTTTTGTACTCCTAAAATTTAACTGGTACAAATTTGTTCCTTTAAGGATTAGTCCATTTTCTTAAAAGAAAAATCCAGATAATTTACTTACCACCATGTCATCCAAAATGTTGATGTCTTTCTTTGTTCAGTCCAGAAGAAATTATGTTTTTAGAGGAAAACATTGCAGGATTTATCTAATTTTAATGGACTTTATTAGAGCCCAACATTTAATACTTAACACGTAACAGTTTTTTTCAACGGAGTTTCAAAGGACTATAAACAATCCCAAACGAGGCATAAGGGTCTTATCTAGCGAAACTATTGTCATTTTTGATGAGAAAAAAGAGTACTTTTAAACCACAACTTTTCGTCTAGGTCCGGTCCAGCGTGACCTAACGTAAATGCGTTGTGACGTAGGAAGGTCACGTGTTACATATATAAAACGCACATTTGCGGACCATTTTAAACAATAAACTGCCACAAAGACATTAATTAGTATCAGTTGACATACAACAACGTAAGAACGGTACTCTTTCAAGACGCTTGTAAACACTGGGGCGGAGTTTCGCGTTCGTCCTCTGTGACCTCTTGACGTCATGGCGTATTGCGTGGGGTCAGCTGGCGCATCACGACCGGATCTACATGACGAGAAGTTGTGCTTTATCTAGCAAAATGACAATCATTTTGCAAGATAAGACCCTTGTGCCTCGTTTGGGATTGTTTATAGTCCTTTGAAACTCTGTTGAAAAAACTGTTGTGTGTTGGGTTGAGTGTTGGATGTTGGGCTCTATTAAAGTCCATTGGGGTTGGAGGAGTCCTGCAGTGTTTTCCTCAGGAAACGTGGTTTCTTCTCGACTGAGCAAAGAAAGAAATCAACATTTTGGATGACATGGTGGTGAGTAAATTATCTGGATTTTTCTTTTAAGAAAATGGACTAATCCTTTAAGATACACAATAGGTCATTGGAGTATAATATTGAACCCCAAAAGGTATAATTTTAATGTACTGTATATCCCGTTTCATCGGACGCACGTGCGGTGACGCAATAAGCGTCTGGTCCGATCTTTACTTCCGGTTTCTGTTTGTTTAATGGTCTGACTAGTTGCTAAAACTGAACTATTAAACAAATACCTCATCGAAAATAACAAATGTTTTGGGTTCCTATGTAATCTACGTGTTGTTTATTTTGCTTGTTATATAAATAAACTACTTTAAAAGGACTTTGTTGTTAAAAAAAGGTTCTTCGAGGAGTTTACCGGAAGTTACGTGAGGACCACGAAAGCCGCTTGTTTATGTTGTTACTGCTGAAACCGTCTATACCCATAAAGGTACAAAAATGAACCCTTAAGGGGACCAGCCCAGCGACAGAAAATTTACATGTTTCGTACCTTTTTGTACCTCATTCTGACGGTGTATAATGGTTCCCTAGTTAATTTTTTTAAATGTTAGAAATATCTGTAATGTATACACACAAGGCTACAATCACACAGTACATGGCTTGAAATGTCTATTTTTAAACAGAATATAACATTTAAAAGTATGGAAAAATATGTAAAGCATGGGTCTTCAACAGTGGGTCCGGGCCCTGTGGGGGTCCCTGGTGGTATTACCAGGGGTCCTCCAAATATTGTTTGAATTCAAAATATTTTTTTGATGGGAGGATGAAATTATGGCAACAAAATACATTTTTGAAACATATGTTGATAAAACGTAATAAAAATTAAGGTTCCCATGTTAAAATATATTCAATAAATTATGCGTTACTGTATGTAGTATGCTATGTTAACTGTATGTAACTGTGTATATCAAAAATGGGTTGAGGTCAGGGCTCTGACTGGGCCACTCCAGAAGGCGTATTTTCTTCTGTTGAAGCCATTCTGTTGTTGATTTACTTCTATGCTTTGTGTCGTTGTCCTGTTGCATTGTCCATCCTCTGTTAAGCTTCAGTTGGCGGACAGATGGTCTTAAGTTTTCCTGCAAAATGTCTTGATAAACTTTAGAATTCATTTTTTCATCGATGACAGTAATCCATCCAGGGCCTGAGGCAGCAAAGCAGCCCCAAACCATGATGCCCCCTCCACCATATTTCACAGTTGGGATGAGGTTTTGATGTTGGTGTGTTGTGCCTTTTGTTCTCCACACGTAGCGTTGTGTGTTCTTTCCAAACAACTCAATTTTGGTTTCATCTGTCCACAGAATGTTTTGCCAGTAGTGCTGTGGAACATCCAGGTGCTCTTTTGCAAACTTCAAACATGCTCCAATGTTTTTTTGGACAGCAGTGGCTTCCTCCGTGGTGTCCTCCCATGAAGTCCATTCTTGTTTAATGTTTTCCTTATTGTAGATTTGTCTACAAAAATGTTAGCATGTACCAGAGATTTCTGTAAGTCTTTAGCAGACACTCTAGGATTCTTCTTCACCTCATTGAGCATTCTCCGCTGTGCTCTTGCAGTCATCTTTACAGGACGACCACGCCTAGGGAGTGTAGCAACAGTGCTGAACTTTCTCCATTTGTAGACAATCTGTCTTACTGTGGACACATGAACATCAAGGCTTTTAGATATACTTTTGTAGCCCTTTCCAGCTTTATGTAAGTCAACAATTCTTGATCGTAGGTCTTCTGATAGCTCTTTTGTGCGAGGCATGGTTCAAATCAATGCTTCTTCAGAACAGCAAACTCAAAACTGGTGTGTGTTTTTTATTGGACAGGGCAGCTTTAATCAACACATCCAATCTCATCACATTGATTGGACCCCAGGTTGGCTGACTCCTGGCTCCAATTAGCTCTTGGAGAAGTCATTGGCCTAGGGTTTCGCATGCTTTTTCCACCCTGCACTACATGTTGTGTTCAATAAAAACATGAAAACGTATAATGTTTGTGCGGCATTAGTTTAAGCAGACTGTGTTTCTTTATTGTTGTGACTTAGATGAAGATCAGAACACATTTTATGACCAATTTATGAAGAAATCCAAGTAAGCCCAAAGGGTTCACATACTTTTTCTTTCAACTGTATGTAAAATACTACTGATAAAAACGTTAAAACAGATGAAAAATAAACATTTTGTAGCAAAAGTGCTATTAAATTATTGAATATGTACACTGAAAAAAATGATTAATTCAATTTCCTCATATTTTTAAGGTAAGTGGTTGCAATCAATTTATTTAAGCTAAATTTAAACAAAAAAATTGAAAAACAAAACAAAAAACTTGTGTTCAAGTGTAGCTTAAATAAATTGATTGCAACTACTTACCTTAAAAATAAGAGGAAATTGAATGAATCATTTATTTCAGTGTACTTGAAATGTCACTTCAAGTAAATAATTAAGGTCGGTGGGGGTTCTTCTGACAAAAAAAAGTATAAAAATCCCAAAGGGGTCCTTGGCTTGAAAAAGGTTGAAGACCTTTGATGTAAAGTAAAATTTGTAAAATTTTAAAAATCTAAAATCATGAGCTGTCATGAAGTGTCATTTTATCCACACACACACACAGACGCACAAACACACACAAGCACACAAGGCTACATTCCCCTTCCATCAAGTAAGCCAGTAAAAACTCTGTGACTGTGATCAATGTTTATTGCTGTTGGCACTTCGTCAGAAGTTGCTTTACCTGGATGTGGCTAATTAATCGTGTCAGGAACAAGAAGTGCAAAGCAACTCGTATATGGAGATGAGATCAGCAGTGGAGCGGAGATGGGTTGGGCTGGGCTCTCTGCTGACTTGAGATCAGCCTCTTCACAAGAAAAAAAATGTGTTTCAACCTGAATCACGGTCTTACAGGCAAAGCTGGAGTTCCCAGTCCAATTACACAAGCCGCAGGCTCATGCGAGTAGGCATTAACAAATAAACAAAGGAGTCTGAGATGCAAATGCATCAATTAGGAACTTTGTTGATGTCCTCCCAATAAGCGCGCTCAGTAGCGAGAAATCATTTGTCATGGAGTCATGTTTAGCTTTATGAATACGGACGAGAAGAGTTTTACCTGGGTTTAATGTGTAACTGATTTTTTCCTAGGCACTGCAGTAAGGATGTAGTTTGTGACTGCGGCGTCTTGGACTTCAGATCGACTGAGGTTGCTTTCAGCACTCTAATGAGTGTTGTAAATTACCACCAGCCTTAAAGCGAGTCTGCACCGTGCTGCAAGGATGCTGTTTTAAAAAGAAGTATAAAAGAGGGGGGAGAAATTTATTATTCTTTAGCGATATAAACTAGTGTGACTACTTTCACTTAATGTTAAAAGTAGGTCCCCTGATTTACAGCATGTCATTTCCAACAAGAAGCAAAAGTATAATTCGGGGACGGTAAAACACTTTACGATGCATTATTAAATGGACACTTTAATGTGTCAACCTGAAAATGTGTTAACGGTGAATGTACTCGAATTTGAAAATACATCAAATAGGCTGCCCCTTGAGAACAAAGCATGGATGGTAACAAACCAAAAACTTTTTTATGCTTTAAATTTAGTGTTTACATTCACACCACACAATTTTATCAAGTGCCTTTTATCATCAAGAGTCACTGACTTTCATAAACAGTAGCTTTGTCATAGCGGTTACTATGTTGTATATACAGAGTGGCAGGGATCCCTTACAAAAATTAACCATGGTTTTATTGTGGTAAAAGTGTAGTAACCATGTTTTTTTGGTGTATTGATTACTATCAGCATGGTTTTACTACACTAACCATGATTTAACTATGCTTTTTGAAAACCATAGTTGTCAAAACCATGGTTAATTTGTAGTTACCATGGTTTTACTACAGTAATTATGTTTTTTTAACTGTAGTAAAACCATGGTTAATTTTGGGAAGGGATGACGTATTTTTGTAGGCCAACCTGGAACTTAGCTTCACATGGGGTCCCTCAGCTAAACCCTTACGGAAATTAAAGACACACTATGCAGTTATTTTACCTTAATATAACAGCTTCAAAGTCATTTCGATGGTAAACGAAGTCATAGTATGGCGAATCATCCTCCTGTTGAAGCTCGGGGAGGACGCCGCTAGAAAAACCACCAATGCAAGCTTGAGAGAACCGCCCCTGACAAATCTTGCGAGAATCACGACTTGCTTTACAGCAACGACGTCACACACGTTAGGCTTGTTTGACTTCGTGCAGCGCTGCAAGAACCGGCAGTCGGATGACGTAAAGGTACCGTGAGAATGATCCGAGACGGCACTTTGATGAGGGAAACAGCTAAGAAAACCCGTTCGGAAGAGAGTAGAAAGCGAAAAAGAGAATCTGACCGAGTTAGGAACCGGACAAGAGTCCCACTCGGTCAGGTTTTACTCGTTGGCGTGAGCTAATAGACAGCACTGGATGCAAAAGGGATGCTGATCTGGCAATCTTGTTGATGGACAAGTAAGTAAATCTCTTATTTTTTAAATTTGTTTGCGGTCTATGTTGTATGTGGTTGCGCTTGCTTGTAGTAGTGTGTATTTTTTTACTAAGCTGTTCATTCATCCAGTGTTGATAATTAGACCAGTAAAATAAGTTCAACATGGGTCTAGCTAGCTTACGATCATAAGAGCATTTAGCAGACTTGCTAACAACCACTCGTTTCTCTTACATGTTTTTTTTTTGCCATCTAAACTCAAGTGTTGTGTTGTGATGTGTACATAGCAGAGATGTTCACAAGTCTCTGAGCTCGAGTCTGAGTCAAGTCTGAAGTCTTTGAGCTCGAGTCCAAGTCAAGTCTGAAGTCTTTGAGCTTGAGTCCAAGTCAAGTCTGAAGTCTCTGGGCTCGAGTCCAAGTCAAGTCTCAAGTCTCGTTGTAACAAATAAAACTCTAATAACAAATAAAGAAATTATAAACATTTATAAAAAGGAACATAGTTGCACATTAAGTAAGGTCTAAAATTAGCATTATGTACAGAAATTAAATTAAATGGATAATAACACTGTCTTTATTGTACAAATTAAATATTATTATTATTATTTTTGAGCAATAGAAGTGATTTTCTGTTTGTCTTGGGTTGTTTGATTAACATAAATGACACAGACTTAAGTAGGTTAATTGAGGTTACTGTCTATTTATTAAGAACAAAGAAGCCCAGACTGGTTTCTGACTGGTTTCTTAAGACATAAACAAAAATGTTTTTATTAGAAAAAGAATACTGTGAGATCATTTTGCGTGTATGTATGTGCCTTGTCCAGAAAAGAAAGATTTTATGTTGGCTTAACTTTTGAAACACTTCTCTCTGTATGTACACTACTGAGGGCACTAAACACGTGCTCAAACACAGGCGGAGCGCTTAAGGAAGAAGATGCAGCAGTCGCTTCACATAAAAACGTTACGTTGTTTTTCATTGCTCTATTCAGCAAATGTATGTTAATGTACTACAGTATGACACAAAGTAGCGCAACTCTGGACCTGACTGGAGCTGGACCGGACACACTTAACCACATGTGCGTACAGAAATCTGCTCACTTGAGCGCCTTTTTGCGGTTAAATTGTTTAACCATTTAAACAATTGCAAGCCTTAGAAACAGTGATAAACTTACCCTATTTAAATTGCATATTAATCCGCAAATCGCATGCCAGCCGAACCGCGGATCCGTCACAGCACTACCCGAAGCTTCGGATGAATGCCACAGCAGCGGCCGGTGCATTCATGTATGTTCGCGGCCGTGCGAGCGGAGCAGATACGTCACGTGTTACGTCGTGGGCAGGTTGTAGGTAACGGAGGGAGGGGTATGACAGCGAGCTCATCAGACGTTTCCTAAAAATAAACATTGTTCACGAGTCGCGCGGCTCGAGTCCGAGTCGAGTCTGAAGTCTTTGAGGGTCGAGTCTCAAGTCGAGTCTGAAGTCACTGTGTGTGCGACTTAAGTCGCACTCGAGTCCGAGTCTCAAACTTGAGTCCCCATCTCTGGTACGTAGTCATTTGTCTAATTGCGATTTCTTATGGCCAACGAATAACGGCCAATGTTATGAAATAATGCAACGTATACAATTAACTTTGTAAATGCATTTTGTAATGTTTACATTTCAATTAAAAAACAAATGAAATTATACAGTAGACATAATGTTAGACTATAGACTGTTTACTTGTGATTAAGCTGCAATGATCTTGTAAAAACGTAATAAGTCAGCAAACGCGGTAGGCTACTTTATTATTATATGCCTACTCTACACTTGGCATAAACTTCTTATTATCCTATTACCATCATCTGTAGTTTAGTAGACATGCAGTAGCCTAATATTTGTATGAAATTGTGAAACATTCCCTGGTCATTATCTTCGGAGTCCATCTCACGCCCAACACTATCCTTACAGGTACGTACAGAGTGGGCGTGCGAAATTACGACAGTTGCAAGTTTTCCCCAGTGACTCTAGGGGTCGCTGTTTGACAAAAACGTCAAACTGCATGGAATGCCTTTAACCATAGTTTTACTACAGTTAAAAAAAACATGATTACTGTAGTAAACACAAAATATGTTCTAATGTTAAAGCAGTATAAAGACCCATTGACGCGTGTCTGTAGGTCTGGCAGCGCGAATGAAGCGTTTAGCGCGGTAGACTTGATTCCGCCTTATGTCTCGATGACTACAATTTCACGCGTGAATGAAGCGAGTAAACTCAAAATGTTCAAGCAGCAAACTAGACACGGTAAACACGAATTTGATGCCCCAAACGCGGCTGTGAACCCACGGTTATTCTGCGTTCAGACCAGCCGCGGTAGAGTCGTCAAGCGTGAGTGATTTCAATGTTAAGTCAATGTAAAGACGCATTGACGCGCGTCTGGAGGTCTAACGGCGTGAATGAGGCATTTAGCTTGGCGCGGTATACGCGATTCCGCCTCATTCGTGCATCTAGTTCGCGCAAATGATGCGAATTGAGCGTTGCCGCGGCACACGCGCGAGTTAAAAAATGTGAACTTTGCTGGAAAAACGTGCCGTGTTAACCAAGCAGGAGTTTGCTTTATTAGTAATGTGATTAAAGGAAACAAGTATAGCCGCAGAAGCCCCTCCCATGACGCAAATTTCCATGTGAATGTCTTGATGACTAGAATTTCACACGTGGCTTTCACGCGCTAATGAAGCGAGTAAACTCAAAATGTTAAAGCGGCAAACTTGACGCGTTAGACGTGAATTACGGCGACTTTTACCATTTCGTCATTTCCTGTAATTTTGGGTATTTTCTTTTCAAATATAGAAGCACTTAAAGAAGCATTCGCTTGCGTTCTAGGCGGTGAAACAAGTCAATGTTTTACAGAGATTTCTAATCCCGTGCAAATTGACCATCAGTATACAGACGTCCTGTGGTAAAATTACATTACTCCATCTACCCTCGTAAAACGAATCCCGTCCGCATCATAGACTTTAAGGTCCGAATAAGTTATGTAGAGTAAAAATACACCTACTCTTTGGAGATGATGTGGGAAGTTGAAGACAAATGGGGTCGCACCATCTCTAAGCCTGACAATCTGACCCGTCCTGTCAAAATCATCAGGCTTGAAGTGCTCACTACAGAGCTTTGACGACTCTGTCACAACAAAACCCTCCCATTATAGCAACTTCCCATTGGCTCCTCATGCCTGTATCAAATGTGAAGAAAAAACAGCGAGAGATCATGAGAGAGAGTGCCTCTTCCTGCTGAACATTGACATAATATTATAAATAATAACGTAAAATAACCAAAATGATTGTTCAATCTTACTTGTGAAATGTAATGTGATCTGGAATCAATACTGCGCCGGTTATTGCAACCGTAAGCTGCATAAAATACGGGCATAGTTGCTTTCTTTCCGTTAACTCCGATTGACTCTGATGCTAGCGTACAGTGAGGAGACCCATCCAATATGGCGCCGACGCTTAATGCGTTCCAGCACGTCATGAGGTGTCTACGTATATAATGTCTATGCTCAAAACAATAAGCTAAGTAGAAATCATCGCATTTTAAAAAGGCGGGGCATAGAGGAGTACAATAATGTACGGTATGTAAGGAATAATTGTCGATGGGCCGTTAAAATATATGCATCCAGCATCAAAACTATTAACAAAAATTTCATCATGCATGTTTTGTTTTTTATCCCGGATAACTTTTCATCTTACAAGAAAATCTTGAAAATCCTTCGGTTTATAGCTGTCTTCATGTAGTTTAAGCATACGGTCTCATAAGCTAATTTACATACTGACATCACAATAAAACAGATGATGTTTTGGTTGCTTGCAAAATATTCAGCACTGACACCTTTGAACAAATTATCCAGATATTCCACAGAAACCCAACCTTTCCATTGTATGCATAGTATAGACCTAAAAAAAACACATTATGTTTGCCGTGCCCCGTGGTTGTTATGGAAATCGCATGACTTTAATTGGCAGCTGTGAACGATAGCACCTGCAAACAACTTGGCGGTTGTTCTTGTGGTCTGGCGGGAGTCTTACTGCGCAATTTAAACAAAGACTGATCATTGAGGCAGAAAAAAGCGGGGTTGCAAAGAGAGAGGGAAGCCTGACAGCACATGATTGATGATTGGCCGGCACCCTTAGCCTGACACCCACCACTCACCCGTTCTGCATTTACAACAAAGTCACCAGTGTGTCGTCTGCGTGAGCCTTACCCCAGCGCGGCCAATCAATAAACTGCGGCCCAACACTCCAAATCACACTCGACCACATACCGCTGACTAGACACGAGACACGGGAGGGCACATCGTACATGTAGATTAAAAATCTGCCGGTAACCTTAGCACGCACGTACACCAAACACACGCATGCATCCACGGCAAGAGCGTGCACGTAATGTTCGTCTGCTCGTGCTGAGATGAACTGAGGGCTTGAGGTACAACAAAAATAGAGACTGATGCCAGAAAAATCAGGCTGTTGAAATACAGGTGTGTTGTGTTTACCTATCGCATGAAGTGTGAAGTCTTACAAAATATTAAAAATTTCTTAGATCATGAATGTTTGATTTATTCATACAGTAGAGTAGACAATAACTTCTCAAAATTAGATTATGAGACTTTAATCTGGATTTCACAGTCATGGTCAAGTATAGTATATTTTCATTTGGTGGGTAAAAGAGGTGCTCTTTTAGTTACCTCTGAAGTGATGGTAATATAATTTCAGATCATTATTGCAAAAGTGTGCTTGTGTGTGTGTGTGTGTATGTGTCTATCCCCGACTGTTATTATCAGTCATAAAACCAGAAGTAATAATAAGATATATGATAGTCGAGCTTAAAATTATTTATCATCACGATGTTGTCTTTTATAGTTTGGTCATTATCTGACTAATATTCATATATCGGTCATAATTTGCTCTCAGATTGATCCCCGCTGCTGTTTGAGTCAAACTACTGACTCAAGGGCACACAATGAATCTAAAAAAACACCTTTGAGCAAAGAGATGAAGAATATTACATTTTCCTACAATATTATCAGCCATTTGTCTCTGTTATGGCAGTGACAAGACATTATCAGGCACTATTAGTGTGAAAGGAATAACTCTGGAATTTTTACATCTGTGGAATAGAGGATGTCAACACTAAACCTGCTGCTTTACAACGGGGAAAGTTAAATTAAATTATAAAAAACGCAATAAGGTAAACCCTATTATGGATCAGCTCAGCTACCAGATCTATTCGAAAATACATCATCTAGCACTATATATTTATACAATATATTTAAATATGAATGCAGAGAAACTTGAGCATTTTTTTATTATTACCTTATAAAAACAACTAATTATGTAGAATATTAATATTTTCATGCATTAAAAAATAGAATAATGATTGTCATATTAATTTATTGAATTAATATTATTTGTGCCAAATGAAAGAATAGGTATTCAAGCTAATATTGGCCTTTCCATCATAATTATCTAACACTATTTGGGCGATTCTCACGAAACCATTGAAACACCACAGCACTAATGATTTTAGCTTTAAAATGTGTAATATAGTAACATTAAAAAGCATCAGAATTAACACAATACTGTGTTCTACCTTGCACAATGTGTGATTTCAACATAAGAATTTATAATTGTAAATTTTATCTCATTTTCTGCTGAAATTCTCATTACCGCAATGTGTCCGGCTGTGTTTGAACATGCGTTATGTTATAATTTAATCAAATTAACACAAAAATATTAAGAAAAAAAATAAATGGATGTTTTGCTAGACTACTTTAGATGACAGAAAAAATATTTACTGAATATTCATGTATAATATTAATGAAGAAAAATTAGGAAAATGATGTGTCCATGCCTGATGTTCTCATCCTCCGCAACACTTTTTGAGAACAGTTTAAGCACACATACAGAATTTTAATAAAGTTTGATTTTGAGTGACCAAGCACATGGACCAGTTACTTCAAGATGGCTACCAGGTAAGATCATTTTTTTTACAGTTAATTTGAAATATTGTCTTGTCAGAATGCTTACACGACATTTTGATTATCATTACCGCAACAGATGCTTATTAAATGTTAATTTAATTAATAGAAGCATAATACTTTGATTTTAAATGCATGTGCAGAATCTCCAAATTATGTTCTTTCAGGTTTGTCATGTCATTTTGAAAATATGTCAGTGTTGATGTTTTCTGACTGTTGCGGTAATGAGATTTTTTAGGACTAATTTTTTTAATTATGTTACAAAAAGTGTTAAATGATAAGTAAAAGTTAAATTAATTAAATTAATGTTCCCATTTACTCCAGACTTTGTTTTTCAATGTCTGGTGGGAAAAAAAGTAAATTTAAGCAATTTTTACATTTTCATGCTTGACATTTTTATAACCAAGTTTTCGTGAGAATCACCCATTTACTCTTTCAAAAATCATTTCAGTAAATACTTTTTTAAATTACAGATCTACAAAAAAAACCCATATTCTTTATGATTTCTGAGTACATCATTAAAAATGTTTTACCTGGACCTTATGTAAGAGTCTTACATGATTGGATAAACCAGTTTCAAGCCACTGTAAAATCCCAATAAATCAAACTGGTAATATTTTGCCAACAAGGTTGCAGAACCAACAAACATAATAAAATTCAGCATAATTGTTTTTACCCTAACACGACCATAACATTTTTACTACTTGCCTGAAACCCAATAAAAATGCTAAAATATAAACTCAAATGAATCAATGCATTAATATATAGATAAACACATATAGTTACTACACTATATTCCTAGTTATTAATGTGTAACAGTGTTAATAATTAAAAGTTTATTGAACATTAGTGTGTTATATTTTATTGCTTTTTAAAACCAAAAACCATGAAAGGATTTTTCATTGACACAAAGAATAAAAATACATTCAGAAATGTTTTGTTGTGATGTATGTATTTCTCTCTCTCTCTCTCTCTCTCTCTCTCTCTCTCTCTCTCGGTCTGTGTGTAACACAAGCTCTGCATCAAGTTACAATAGTGACATCTAGTGTGTCTATTGGTGTCTTCGTTCAAATACAAACAGCACATGCAAGAGGT
Source organism: Misgurnus anguillicaudatus (assembly GCF_027580225.2). NCBI lineage: Eukaryota > Metazoa > Chordata > Actinopteri > Cypriniformes > Cobitidae > Misgurnus > Misgurnus anguillicaudatus. The sequence goes on from NC_073347.2 coordinate 7,474,976, forward strand.
TTGCTCTCCATACAGAGAGCAACAAGCAGAACAGTAAGAGTTTGCATAAGAGAGATAAGAGCATGATGCTGATTTTATCTGCCATGCACAATTTCATTTTTAACAAAGGAGGGAACAGAAATGTAGGTGAAATGACAGTAAAAATGTAGAAGGAAAGAGTAAAAATAGGTTGACAGCCTTTTATTAAATATACTGATTGATAAAAAGATAAAAGCAGCTTCTGCGGAGTATGCAGCCTTTAGTTTAAGTTGGTTAAAGAAAAATATCCACTTTAAATTCATTGCAAACAGGTGTAAAAAAAGAAATATTTGCAATAGCCGCTAGATATTTAATAATATTATTTAATAATATAATAATGATTTATTTTAATAATACATTTGCTTAACTATCACATTTTAATGTTTTATGAACCCCATATGTCACCAACATAATTAAAATACAAAAATCCAATAAAAAGTGTTGTTATTGAACACATTTTTACTGTGTGGTCCTGCATGTGCGTGTTTGTGTGTGTTTTATGGTTAAGAGTCTAAAGTTGTGGCCAGTATGCATAATGGAGATCTCATGCAGCTGTAAATAATTCATGCACCAGGAGAAGAGGCTAAGCATTGACCTGCTGCATTTTCATACATTAAGCTCTTGACTAATGGCAGAATGCATTGAGCTGAAAGAGAGAGAGAGCACGCCACGCACTTCTGGTCATACACGTCATATGTTTTTTTAAGGGTTACTAATGGAGGTAAAGTCAAATATCTGCTCTTTACCGCTGTATGTGTGCTTTAGAATACTATAGGAAGTGACTGAATTGAAAGTTTCCTATTTTAGTCATTTTGTTATTTTTTGCAATATCAAACAAAGCAAATGCATATGCATTATGCTGAATATCTTCATGGGACTGGCCTTTGTGTCTATATCAGATGGAAAATTCTCATATTTTATTTATCATTTCTAGAGTATCTCCACACAATGTATCAGTGGGAGTTCAAAGTAATTCAAGTAAGTATTAATCTAATTGCATTTTTGCCTTGCACCGAAGAAGAGGCAGCATTAGTGAATGTGGGAGATGAATAAATATTGCATCAAGTCTTGTTATTTGCACAGCACAAGTTCTTAATGGTGCACTTTTCCATGCTGACATTTAGCCATCCATTAAAACAAAAGCTTACTTTAAGTTTGCTGAGATACTTTTCGGAGACACTCCATGCTCCAATGTCACCCAGAGGAAACATTTTAAGGTATCATAAGCACGCTTAATTATATTGCATTCTTTTTGGTTAATATCACCTTTAGAGAGAAGCCAATCCCACAATGCATTGCACCTATTATTTGAGATAGCAGAAATGTTACCCGGTATTCATGTGTGTTGTATATTTTGTGCTGTGATCATGGCAATATGCTAATGCCACACTTAAATTTAAGTTTAAGTTCTTTATATTTACTGAAATGACGATCGTACTGTAAACTCTGTTGTGTCTCCACGCATCCGAGTTTCTGCCTATGTAGATGGTAAAAGGCAAGGCAGCGTACTAGGTTTTGAAACAGAACCTAATCGTGCTTACTTTTTGACATTTGACAGTTTTAATTTAATTCATACCCACCGTCACAAATTGCTTATTTGCTTTGAGTCTGACAGCACATTTGGAAACTTGCGAGATGCTTTAAACCAAACAGGCAGAGACAGCAGAAATTCACTGAGAATTTCACCTACAGAAAGCCATCAGTACAATCCTCCATAAGTCCTTGGCACCCAGTGACCGAGTCTGTGTGATGGTGAAAAATGACCAGGACGCGTATTCTCTGTGGAAATCCTCCTAATGCCAAAGGTCTAAGTCCGAGAGTCAACAAGACTTATCCAAAAACCCACAGTATTAATAGCATTGCATTTATAAATCATAGTGCCAAGCGGCTTTTACCTCCAACTCTTCCTCAAATGGGCGTTTAAGCTCATAGCCATGAGAAAGAGTTAATGCGTTGCAGATATTAGTATAGCACTGCATCTAGTATACAAAGATTCATACAACAGTTATTGTATGCCATTATCCATTCAAGTGATAATCAAATCATTTTAGTATAAAACCACCAAACTTAGCAAACTTAATATATACTGTATCTGTGTAAAATAATCTATATGCACAAATATCCTGTTTTTCTATTATAAATACTGATTGTAATTCATCAAGAGCAACTATTTAGCACCAACTTTTTATTTTTGTAAAACAAACATTTGGTTTCAAAATAACTATATTTGTGTATGATGTCTATTTAAATCATATAAACCAGGATTTTAATGGGTTACTTTACCTCAAAATTACAATTGGCTCATAAATAACTTACCCCTGGGTCCTCCAATTGTCTTCAAAACACATTTTTAGATATTTTTGATGAAAACCTGGAGGCTTGTGACTGTCCATAGCTGGTTGCTAACTTACTGTAGATTTAAATGTATGTTATTTACTGGCAACATTTTGTTCAAAGGTAAATGAACATTAAAGGATTAGTCAATTTTCTTTAAAAAATCCAGATAATTTACTCACCACCATGTCATCCAAAATGTTGATGTCTTTCTTTGTTCCGTCGAGAAGAAATTATGTTTTTTGTGGAAAACATTCCAGGATTTTTCTCATTTTAATGGACTTTAATGGACCCCAACACGTAACAGTTTAAAATTGCAGTTTCAACCGAGCTTCAAAAGACTCTAAACGATCCCAAACGAGGCATAAGGGTCTTATCTAGTGAAACGATTGTCATTTTTGACAAGAAAAAATATGCACTTTTAAACCACAACTTCTCATCTATCTCCGGTTCTATGACACGCCAGCGCGACCTAACGTAATTGCATAGTGACGTAGAAAGGTCACGTGTTACATATGTGAAAGGCACATTTGCGGACCATTTTAAACAATAAACTGACAAAAAGACATTAATTAGTATCATTCGACATACAACAATGTCGGAACAGTCCTCTTTCTCCACACTTGTAAACATTGGGGCGGAGTTTTGCATACGTCAACCGTGACCTCTTGACATGATGACGTATTATGTAAGGTCGCGCTGGCACGTCACAGGACCGGAGGAAGATGAGTAGTTGTGGTTTTAAAGTACATATTTTTTATTTTTCTTGCCAAAAATGACAATCATTTTGCTAGATAAGACCCTTACGCCTCATTTGAGATCGTTTAGAGTCCTTTGAAATTGCAATTTTAAACTGCATAAAAACTGTTAAGTGTTGGGGTCCATTAAAGTACATTAAAATGAGAAAAATCTTGGATGGAGTGTTTTCCTCAAGAAACATGATTTCTTCTCGACTGAGCAGGGAGGGACATCGGCATTTTGGGTGACATGGTGGTGAGTAAATTTTAAGAAAATTGACTAATCCTTCAATGTTCATTTAACTTTGAACAAAATGTTGCCAGTAAATAACATAAATTTAAATCTACGGTAAGTTACCAGCAACCAGCTGCAAGTAACACTGTAATTTCTACAGAATTTTTTTACATGGTAGACTACAGTTTGATTTTCACAATCAAGCCCAGAAAACAATGAAAGACATAGCTAGAAAGGTCCATGTGCCATCAGTGGTAATAATAATATTATGAAGCGACGAGAACACTTGTGCATACAGAATACGTTGGCAAATAATTTGTGAATGTATATGGGCTGTTTAAGTATTGTTTAAAATGTTTGTATAATGGCTTCAATAAAAAGAGGAAAAAACTAAAAAACTTTGTCAACTACGTCGGCAGGTGACATCAGCAGCACGCCCTGTAGTCTGCTCGTGAACGCGCACTAAAGGACCAAGGACGAGAACAAATTGTTGATTTAATCGTTCGTTTTGTTTTCTTTGCACACAAAAGTGTGCATAATATTATTATTAAACTACTAATGAAACATGGACCTTTTTGGCGATGTCTTTCATTCTTTTCTGGACTTGATTGTGAAGATTAAACTGCAGTCTATGGGACAGTCACAAGCCTCCCGGTTTTTATCAAAAATAACTAAAAAAATTTTCTGAAGACAATCGACAGACCAATGGGTGATTTATGATAATATTGTCATTTTAGGGTGAACTAATCCCTTAAATATCCCAAATTTTAAAACCAGGTTGCAGAAATCTTCAATCTCAATCAATAGTCAATAAAACAGCTCATATAAAGTTTAATGTGACCCCCTGAAGTTGACTTTCTACATTTTTTTAAACAGGAATAGCAGCTCCTGTCACTGACCAGTTGTTAAAAAAGACCTTCAGACTTTATTCTTCAAATCCACAGGCTGTGAAAAGAGGAACTGTTTAATCCACACTGAGGTCACGGGTGAGGAATGCGTGTGCTCCGATCGATCGTCCGTGTGAACAATAAACATTTTGTAAAAGATAATTCACTCATTATACAGAGAGATATCAGCAATAACTGTTTGTTTAACCTCTAAATGGCCCTTGCCGTTGTTTCTTTTTGGTGAAACCCAATACCCGGCCGGAGTCTGTTTATACCTGGTCGTCACAGCAACTCAAAAACAGAACTCCGTGAATGAAATTCCAACATATCATCAATCATCCCTGACAAAAGAGGGATTGTTTTGGTATAATGAGCAGAGGAGGATGAGAGTGCGCGAATGTGTGTTTGTGTGTGTGTAGGCATAATGCAACATGCTCAAGGTTTCTTGGTCAATCCCCGTTTCCACATTTGTCACTATTTCACCACAGCCTCTGTCAGTGTCTCACTGCTAATAATGTCTGCATATCAAAAGATAAAACAACTAATGCAGAGTTACTCATCTGGAGCGCCCCGGGGAAACATGCACGTTCTAATTGGTTCCAGAAGAGTCGGCTGCAAATTGACCCTGCTGTGCGCACGGCTAATCCAGCGAGTTGTGGCGAACGGACACGCTGCGGTTTTGCGGAATACGGAGGGAGGAGAAATATCGGCTATCTGAAATGTTGCGTCCCATCAGCCCCCTCGTATTGCGTTTATAAATGTTAATGAGGCTTTGCAGGAAGTGGAACGACTGCCATCGTAACCCTCTGCATCCGAAATTCCCAATTTTGAGTCTGGTTCGCATTTATGCCCCTGCGTTGATTCAGCACAGGGTGGTTTAGGTTCAAAGCGCAGCTCGTGGAGAGGTACCATTACAGCATGAAAGAAAACCTCTTTTGGTAAAACAGGCACAGTGCGCTGCGCCCCGTTGCTGGTGAAAAGCGAAGAACTTCAGTCGCAAACCGCAGAAGCCGTGATGCATTATTAAGAAAAAGCGTGACCGTTATTAGATATACAATTTCAAAACCAATCGAATCAATTAGATGTGCTACTTTACACATGCTTCTTAACTATAAAGTTATATTTAACTTTTTGTATACACAAAAAGTTGTTCACCTTTAACAGAATCTTACACCTACAGAATCTTACTGTCGGACAAAAGTTTCTTTACCAAAAATGGCATCGCGGCAAAAAAAAAAAAAATTGTAGAACCTTTATTATTAGGAGACAGGAGAGTAGTATCTAAGCTTACAATGTAGACAATAGTCCCTTTCACACATACAGTCTTTACTGGTAATTTACTGGTAAATTGCAGTTAACATGTCATGTGTGAACAGAACCTTTCCGTTAAATCAGTGCTCCCAATTTACCAGTAAGACAGGTTGTAAGGGTACCAGTAATTTACCGGTATGCGCTATGTGTGAACGAAAAATATAGGATTACCGGCATTTAGAACGGACGACGTCAGACCGCGCTGACAGATCGGGCCAATCAGAAAGTTTTTTATACAGGTGACGCGTTTACCCCCGGACCATTTACGGACGTTTCCACACACATGCTGCTTAAAAGTCGAGCACACCTGAAGTTAACATCCACATTTCTTCACCAAAGTTGTTTAAAACGGCTTACCATCTATTTGCCAAATTGCCGACGTCCTTAGCACACCATCTGTGAAGCCTAATGTGCAAACGCAGGTTCCGTTTGACGCCGCCTAACGCAATGTTAATTGGTCACAAGCAACTCCGCGACCGTTTGCCACAGATGTGAAAACAACAAAATACGGACCGTGGATATTAGGTCATAACCCACCATTGTTTACAAATACGACACTGAGCTCACCGGCCGCGCCCCACAGGTAACTTCCGCTTTCTCTCCGAGTTTACCGGTATTTTGATACTGATGTGTGAATGATGTCTTACTGGTAAAAAGACAGAACGTCACTGCGTGTGTGAACAGCACATTTTTGTATTTACTTGTAAATTCATTCTGGTAAATTCATGGTAATTTACCATAATAACTGTGTGAAAGAGGCTAATGTAAATTTGTAACATTTAATCGTAGCATTATTACGTTTTTACAGCTACACAACGTAAAACATTTACAAATCTTTCATAAAGATTGCTTTATAATTTCCCTTTAACCATTTTATCGATAATGTGACCACCCTATCCCCACCCCAAACCCTTCATATAAATTTTTTTTTTATTTTTTTTTATTTATTGTATTATTTAACAAGTCCCTGCTTAGTCCCTAAGCCAAAACAATTTATTAAAATCATGTACTGTTAGAAATAAAAGCATAACATACAAACAAGTATAATCACAAAAATTGCGAAATTTCAAAAGAAGTACCAAAATAGTTAAAATGGCGATGTTCTGCAGCAGCGGTCATCTCTGGAGGTTATGAAGTACAGAAAAATATTTGTCATTTACGGTCGCTGCTGAGAACTGGGATCAAGATTGCTGGATAAAGAGCTGAATTTGGGTCTGTTCTTCGCAATCGTAAGAATTTTAAAGATGTGGATTACAGCGAAATAATAAAATGTTCATCTTTTGTGAATTTATGTTTTGTTTTGGTGGTTATTATTGCATAGGAGAAAACGTCTTTTTAAGGTTTTAAAGTGTAGTGATGTTTAATATTGTGTAACGTTAACTCTCTGAAAGTCATGTACATTTCATTAAGTAAAAGAGTAAACTGTCTTAAATAAGTCAGAAAATACGACTGAAAACATGATATTAATATGAATGAGAAACGCCAATGCCCACAATATTTATATTTATGAATACGTACAAATTTGTACATCTGTAAAGCTGTTATTACGTAAACAGTTAACCTCTTACACTCTGAGGCTATTTTGGGGATTTCCACCTGGATTAGGCCTACCCAATTTCAAAAGCTTCCCATATCCACATGCAGAGGTGTACATACAAAAGTTTGGTATCATTTTAAAGAAAACACTTTGAAATTAAATAGAACACTGTTAAAAGTGCTAAACATGGTTGTACGTGAACAATACAACACAAAAATAATAAACACAAAAATAAAAAGGCGCTTTTTGATGTTTTTTTTTTTCGAAAGTCTGTATTTGAAAGTGTATAACTCTGGCCCTGGGTGCTCCAGCACCTGCAGACAGTTTTGCTTGATTCCAGCAAATGTCAGCTTACAGAGGAAAAAGGATTTTTTTCTCTATCATAATCTATGCAAAGGTTATTCTATTCCAACTGAAGGGAGGAATAATACCCTTTCTGTATCCATCTAAAACATTTGAATTGTCCCTATAACCACACACAGTGGAACAAATGCAATATCGTTATATTATTTTACAGAAAATCCTTTGAAGTTACAAAAACGCTGCTGTTTGTGACAAATATGGTAAATGGTATTTATGTTGTTTTTCATATGACGAAACACCAAATTTGTCATATAAAAATACTTTGTTGTGTTTTGCACATATAATAAATAGCAAGGGATTATTAATGCACACAACTAAAGAAAATGCTGTGAATGGACTTAAGCTAAAAGAGGGTGTAGCATTTGTGGCTATCTGTGCTATCTGAGGCATTTCACGCTCAAGTTTCACCTACATTTACAAAAGACTATTTTTAACTCATTATTCATTGAACGATTGTTGGATATGTGATGACAATAGAACAAAAATAATTCCTGAGAGTAAGAGCTTTTATTTGATATAAGACTTGTTTACCCATGTTTGTCATATTTGAAAAAGATGTGTAAAAGTGTAAATTAAGTGTAAATAACTTTCTTACAGTAAAATATATGTCAAAGTGATGCATATCTGCAGAAAGTACAGTAGGCTTTCAAACTGCATCTCATATGTGGTGCTGGGTCCATGACAGACCATTAAATATTAAAGGAATATTTCATATGTAGTCATAATAATTCATTTTGGACCCCAGACAGGGTCTGCAGAGTTTAAGAAGTTAATGTATTACGTTGACATTATACATTTCAGTGTGTTTAAAAATGTAAGTATATTTACTGTGTGTGTGGTACAACCCCACTTTATGTAAAAATACACACATATTCTCATGAGATCACGTTGGACAGTCAAATAACTTAATAACTAATTAAAATTTTTTTGCATTTTTTAGCCAATAAAATTGTGACACTCATAAGGTAGCCATTATACATGAAATGAAAATTTACCACATTTCATTCTATTTTCTGAATTTCAAATGTATTCATCAAACTCAAGCATTTAAACCTGTTACCAAAGGCATGGTAAAAACATTATCTTTGTTACATTGTTGATTTTCTGAAAAAAATATTGCAAAAAAATATCATATTAATACGGCAAATTAACATTTAGTCCCAAGCTAGACAACAGAGTGACACATTTCTAACCCTGTTAACTATTTTTTTTTTTCATTTTCACTATTTGACATGAGAGTCACAAACAATTCAAAACGTCAAAGCGTCTCCTTTCACTGAGCAATTGTCCAAAAAATAATTACTATTAAAACTTTCAGGCCCTATTTGTGGACAGTGTCATGTGACTGTGTTCGATTACACAACATACTATGGCAGCACACAAGCGAAACCTGTTTAAACTACACATTTCCTTTCAAAAGGAGTCAATAGCAGCCCTTAATGACACGTGTTGATGGACAGGTGTACCACGAGAGCGTGAGGTGAGGCAGGCACACAATGCTCGTCCTCTCCACCCTCTCTCTGATGTTGTGTGCTTTCAGCCGAACCGCTTCCTTATCTGTCATCCTGCTGTAATTTAGGCCGGCACTCTGATCACAGTCCCAACCTGCCGGACCTGTCGACGGTGCGCGGGAGTCACGCACGCGGAAGACACGCGGTGACAAGACATCATCGCTCACCTCCCTCACCCGACCAACAAAGCGCTACGCTGTTTTGAGAGCTCTTCCCATTCAATTGCACTTAACACGCTCTCTGCTCGCCTCCGACGTCTTAGATGTCTCGAAGACGGAAGGGCTCTGATTTCGTCAACCGGTTCCCTCTCATTTACCCAAAGCAATATGTAACGGTTTCCCTATTTTCTCCAATGGGATAACCCTGACAGTAAATCTCTATTACTAATATTCCTCCATATGGTCGCATGAAAATTTGATGGTGGAGCGCCTGAGGCTGAGGTTGCAGCTGAGAAGCGGTTGGGTAAATGTAGTGTCGTGCGAGGCAGGCCAGGAGGGGCTTCCTCGGCTACATCTGCTCTGGGACGTTGAGGTGTAATCAGAGAACGCCAGGCCCCAGAGCTCGCCTGCCACTTTTATCGGATCCTAGCTCGGAAAAATGAGAGGGATCCATCACGGAGAACGTGTTGACAGCATGTGCGTTTGTGTGTGCGTGAGACCGTATGACTTTGACGTTATATGTGTCCCACCTTGGCTCCGAGTTGATCTGGCTGAATTGGAGAACCTTAGGGTTTCATAACTAAACTTTATATTTTGCATGTAATATCTATGTTATGTCTTCATCTTCTCCGTGCATTTTATAACCAGAACAGACAAGTAACTCAAGGATGTCATTACCCATTAGCGCTAAGGTTTCCTTTCCAATTCAACGTTGGCCGGAATAAGCCTCGCAATGCGTCGACTGTAGATTGTAATTGCTTTCTGGTTCCCTAACACTTTAATCTCCGAGGTGTGGAACAGCTTGCCAAATCCAAAATGACTGTGCCACCCCAAGGCTGCTGTATGGAAATGGTGTGAAGCCACAGGAAAACCATTTGGTCTGATCCGATAAAGAGCCACATAATGTGTCTCGCTGGAGACCCCTGTGGAGAATATTGAATGAACACAGACTATACAAATCCACAAGAGAAAGTGATCAAAATCACACTGATAGCTTGCATAGTGCAGTTTAAACTATTTTATATTGTAATAGGTATATTGTGTTATATGTCAGGGTTTATCATTTTCTGAACACCAAGCGGACAGGAAGTATTATTACAAGCAACTTGGATAAATCTCTAGCATTTCATTCTCCTCAATGGCAGCTGGTAGGTTCAAATCGCCAAAATCCTGCTTGAATGACCATCAATGAAGTTGTAAGTTGTTACTGCCTTAACCAGCAAGGGCTAACTGCCAAAACTAACCAGCCAAACCCTGACCCTCCTGGGTGTAATAGCTACAGCATATCACATGAGTAAATCCTTTTACTTCAAGCTGTCCTTATTGTACAACAAAAAAGTGGGGGGTATATATACACACACATACACGTGCGCACCTCTGCATGAAAGATGCATGCAATTAAACATGATGTGGCACCACGGGCTGCCTCCAGCTAACTCAATCCATCATGGGAAACTTTATCAGAGGTACTCCATCCTAACAACAACCCCCCAGAGCTTCAGTGCTAACCTTCCTTTCCAGACTGCACCCTGGACGGGCCACCAAAACCTGATACCCCAACTGCAACTCCTGCAGAAATTCCGTCTCGTGCAACAAACGCTTTGGGTTTGGCTGTCATTCCTGTTTTTTCCCTTTTCCGAAGACATTACCTCAACTCTACTGCGGCGCTGACTGATATGTCTGTGTGCATAACCGTAACCTATCATGACAAGCCAATGTTTTCACAAAATAAAATAGCGTCTGTAACTACACGTGTTTTCATTGACGCAACAGATCTGTTTGCAAGTGTCTGGAAAAGCAAGGAGAACCAAATGGTGAAATAATAATTAAACTTCAAAGGTAAGCTCGACCTGCTTTTGCCAAGTGAGAGATTTCCTCAGGGCAACATATTGTGTTGACCCTGGGACAACATTTTTGTAACCTAAACCCACCCCAAACCCCAACCCTAACCATAACTGAACCCTAAAATCAGAGGGAAATAATAAGTGAAAAACAATGGTTTAGAAGCAGATAATCCTGGTTGTAAACTTGAAACAAACTCTAAACTTTTTTTTTAAATCTTATTGGTAGATTGAAATGTTGTCCCAGGGTCAACCACTTGACAAAATCTGGAGAGGCTCAATGGAAAAGTGTGTAATGAATTACGGTTTCAAACAAATATGACAAATAAATCTTGCACCGAACTCAAACCATAGGTTCGAGTCAAGTTGACTTAATCATAAATGCTTTTGTTAAAGTCAGTGGACATGCATTTGTCTATGGCACTGTACACACTAATATGCTAATGTTTTTTCATTCAATAACACATAATTTTCCAACACTACAACTAACTTGTACATATTTAACCAGTTGGCTATTTGTATTAATTCATACAACCACATTCGTAAGGTTTTGTATGATTTGCCTTGACCCCTGCGACATTGGGGTTAGGTGCGGGGTTAGGGGTTGGGTGTCGTTATTTTATTTTTATGTACATTTTTGAACGATTAACTTTGTATGAATTCATACGAATTACCCAACTCATAAAATATGTAAGAATTCTCGTGAGATCAGGCTGAATTTTCTCTACAATGAATACTGTAGAGAACAGTGCATTGTTGCAGACCTATAACTGAGGATTTCATTATATTATTTTAAAGGGGCCATGGCACAAGAAGTTTTTAAGATGTCAAATAAATCTTTGGTGTCCCCAGAGCACATATGTGAAGTTTTAGCTCAAAATACCCCACAGATAATTTATTATAGGATGTTAAAATTGCCACTTTGTAGGTGTGAGCAATAATGTGCCGTTTTGGGTCTGTCCGTTTAAATGGAAATGAGCGGTTTGTTGCCATTGAAACTCAACTGTGCTGTGAATAATTTTCTCTCTCTCTTTTTCTCTGCACTAAATGGCAGTGCTGTGATTGGATAGTGGAGATTAAGGGGCAGTATTATTATAATAAGAGCTCCTTATGACATCACAATGAGAGCCAAATTTCAACAACCTATTTCTCATGTGCTTGTAGAGAATGGTTTAACAAAACTAAGTTACTGGGTTGATCTTTTTCACATTTTCTAGGTTGATAGAAGCACTGTAGACACAATCATAGCACATAAACATGGAAATAGTCAGATTTTCATACCATGGCCCCTTTAAAGCGATAGTTCGGACAAAAATTAAAATTACCCCATGACCTATGAAGAATGCAGAGGGTTGTTTTGCTCCCTGCTGTGTGCCCCCGCACTCCACTTTCGTAATACGTCACTACGAGAAGTGCGTACACTATGCTGATACTCTTTCCTGAATGCAGAGGAGTCTAATGCAGAGTTCAAACCAGACACAGTAGAGGCGGCAAGTGCGAGTGATTTGCATGTTAAGTCAATGCAAAGACATGAGTAGGCATCCTGTGGCGTTCCGCAGCATTGCTGTGGAAAAATTTGAACTTTGGTGGTTTTCTGCTCCACGATAACCAATCAGGTCCTTGCTGTAGTAGTGACGTGGTTACCGGAAGCAAGTGGAGTCTCAACGGAGTCTCAGAAGCCCCTCCCATGACCTAATTTCCGCGTGAATGGCTCGAATAACTAGAATTTCACACGCAAATGATGAGAGTAAGCTCAAATGTTCAAGCATCCAACTACGCGCGAATAGCGCGTTTTGCAGCCACTACCACGGCTGGTGTGAATGCAGCTTAAGATGGCTGCGTTACCGGAAGTTAGTTATTTCCGTTTGTAGTTTTAAATATGGATATTTCTCTTACAAAATCAAATTGATTACCATCGGAAAGCCTTTATTTATCTCCCTGGAGCCGTGTGGATCATTTTTGCGAAGGATAAATGCATATTATTTGGACTTGAAGGAACTAGAAAGTGCCTGTTTTCATCCGTTATAAAGATTGGAAGATTGGATTCTTCAAAAATATCTAAATATGGGTTTGTATAAAAAAGAATGGTCATATGTAACCCGAATGGCCTGAGGGTGAGTAAATCTTGGGGTAATTTCTATTTTTTCCCGAACTATCCCTTTAATTTAATATAGTCAGTCGTGAACTAAAGTGGGTCGGTCTAAGTCATGAAACTCCAGGGCTGAAAATGAGTCCCACTTTGGCCCTGGCACCAGCTGCCACTGATACTCATGTTTTGACATGAGTTGTTGAGACAAGACAAACCATGGTAAAAATACACATTTAGATAAAAGATCATCACACGTACGAACCCGGGGTAAGCTGATTTCTTTCTGTTCTAATCAAAGTTATCCAGCACACGGCGTACAGTAGATCCAGCTATATATGAGTAACAGATAACATCTAGTAATAAAGCAAATCTGCCAGTAAGTCTTTTACGTGGATCAGGTGGGATGCTCTGCTCGGTCTTGCCGAACACAGTCGGCTCCTGTGCTCCAAATGAGCTGGTTTGAGAGGACCGCCTATGGCTGAGTATCCTATCGTAATTTAGAGGAACGGTGACCTCCAGAGAGCACTTCATTATTGGGCTGGCACTGGCCTGTGATTGAGCTATCAGCAGTAGCGACGGAAAGCCAGCCAAGCCGGCAGAAAGGTGAGTCGCTTTGTCCAGAGACAGGTGGGTAACTGTAGCTAACTGACGGAGTTTCAAATCAACGCCGCTGAAACGCTATCTGAACAGGCTAACGGCATCCAGATGGCCCTGTATCCGTGGCTATTCCTTTCTTCTTTTGTCTCTACTTCTCCGGCAGTTTTATCCCTCTCCGCACTGAGGATGCATTATAAATGCGCGTCATCCATTGTTTATGCTTGCTTTGATTCGCCGCCCTCATGCATATTCACTCTCAGACTTTGTGAAGATTCATGGCTGCTGTGTCCAAGGTGCACTATGATGTCATCACCGCCTTTGCAAATCCAACATATTATACGTTCCTCCATTACACGTTCCTCCATTAAAAGCATTCCCCGATCGGAGGGAACGTTGACCTTTTTAAAATCAGTCGTGACATGCTGCACCTCAGAACCTGTTATCTAATGGTTCGCCCTTACCCCTTAAATAGGATGTCTGAATGTGTTATTGAGGATATTGTTTCCTATAAACATCTAGCACTCGGGCAATAACAATCACATCAGGCAAAATGAAGTTATCCGAGAATAGAATTAAACTCCAAATGACCCTTTGCTCTGCTTCACAGCCCTCCATTAATAATTTCTAATCTAATCAGAGAGGATAAATGCACTATCGCCCGCCACGACAGGCACCTTGCCAGGAAGAGGGCCATTCAGCGCGAGCCGGGACTTGAGAGAGGTAAAGAGAGACATCTTTTGAGGGAAGGCCCCTGCTTGATTTCCTCTTTTGTTACCTCTGTCCTGGCAGATTCATGTCCTTGTAACCGATAGACACGACTCTTTGTAAATAACCCTGGATTGACTGATAAAATACGAAAAGAGAGAGTTGAATAAAGATGGTGCTCTGAATCTGCAGGCATTAGTCACACGACCTAGACATTGGGCTGTGTTGCATACTCTGAATAATCTCTCTCTTTTGAATCACACGCATTTATTTGCTGACTAAATTCTGACATAGAGACACATTAAACCCACGTGACTGATCGTCTAGCTGTATCAGGTAATGTTGTCTTTATCATATAGAGACAGTGGCTCAGTGGTTCATGTAGGTTGTCTACAAACCGGAAGGTTGGTGGTTCAATCCCCGGCTCCACCTGACCAAGTGTCGAGGTGTCCTTGAGCAACACATCTAACCTCAGCTGCTCCTGATGAGCTGGATGGCGCCTTGCATGGCTGACACCGCCGTCGGTCTATGAACGAGAGAGTGAATGATGAATGTGAGGCAAATTGTAAACCGCTTTGGATGGCCATAGGTCTGTTAAAAGTGCTATATAAATGCAGTCCATATATGGGGCTCGATGTCATCCCAATACCCTTGCTGTTAGTGCCTGCATCAACAATTCTGCATTTTCTTTTTTTTGTGCACAGCATTCAGTTTGGCAATCACAAGCTGCACTGCTAGTAAATTCATAACTTCCAATCGTAACTATATCCACTTTTTAAGTGTGCTTGTTTTATTTACTGTTGTTTACCAATACCACCATCATCATTCGCTCGTACAGCTTAAAGAAAACACACCAGATTCGCATTTGTTTGTTTTACTTTTTTTGCTAATTTTAAAAAGATTCACTTCACGTTTTGTGGAAACCCAGAGCTTATGAGGCATCCATACATAATAACTCAAACTACTGATCTATGCGTTCAACTGTGTTGATGTGTTTGGTTACAGGTTTGTGACGATGGAAACCAAGGCGCTTTTAAACAACAGGAATGAGACTGTTTCCAATTTTATGGAAAAATACTTAACAATGCTGTTGAGTGATAAATTTGCACATGGCTTGTCTTAAAACATTTTGGGCTCTATCATACTGCAATGATCATTTTCACATTTGACATTTTTAATCACGTTGTTTAAATAGCAAATGCATTTGCGTCCAATTTTGCGTCCATGGGCGTTCTGGTCCGAAAACGAGAGGTGTTCAGGCGCATTGTTGGTGCGTTGCTATTTTGAGGCAACTAAAATAGACTACGCCATTGACCAACTAAAACCTGCTCTAAAGAAGTCAATGGTGCAATATTGTTTTTGTTATTTAGAGAGCGCTTTAGTAATATGCGCCTATAAACGGGACGACAACCCAGGTTTGCTTATCACACACATGGATGCGCAGCAGCACAAAAACGCTTTTAAATATGAAAAATTAAAGGATTAAAATGTAAAAGATTATTATTGAGTCTCTTGAACATAAATGAGGACCGATTATGAGCCGTTAGAAGGCATAAAGAGCTGCTTCACCTGTAGCCTGGTAAGTAAATAAATGCTTTAAACAAGTGAATCTATTTTTAATTTTTTTTTTAAATGCTACCTCACAGATTTATTGTATATGATGACTCTGTAACTGTGGATATGGTGAGATGAGAAAAATGTTTAAGTAATGCTTTTTTAAAAAAAAAAACATGGTGCCGTCCGAGTGCTGAAACGTATCTCCACACGTTTGTAAATTCTTTATCTCTTGTTTGTTACAAATAAAGAATGTTTAGAGTACAAACCTAAATGTATTGAGTATGTAGGATATCAATACATTTACAGCAATTAAAAGCCTGCTGTTTTTACTTCTATGACTGAAAGAAAACATGTTTGAAAGGTTTTAATCCAAAATATAAAAATTTTATTTTTTAACATTATTCTTAAACTGGCGGTCTTCTTCCTCCGCTTAGTTTTTCAGTTTACAAATTCCGCTTTCTAAATAGGGAATAGGCATGGAGCTAGGCGCAACTGGCTTTTAAAGGGGATGAGAGCTGAGACTCTTTTTGGTTTATTGCACGTTACGCCCAAAACACACCCATTACTCATTACGAGAGTAGGAACAACCGTTTTAGGCCGTGCGCTTGGCGCATAAACAATTTTTCCCGTTGTTAAATTAGCAAAAGTGGAATTGGACATAACCGATTAGACCGTGCGCTGTGCACTTTAGACAATGCACTTAGATTGTTAAAATAGGGCCCATTAACTCTTTCCCCGCCAGCATTTTTTTTAAAAAGTTGCCAGCCAGCACTAGCATTTTTCATGATTTTCACAAAAGTTTAATGCCTTCCAAAAATTGTTCTTCTTAAAATATATAAACATACAATATATCAAGTAAAAGAACCGACTCTCTGCTTTAAAAAAAAAAAATTCATCTTACCTTCATAGTTCTCTTTTTATCACCTCTCAAATATAGGTTTCTTCAAAAACACCAAATTTTGAGCAAAAAGCAGAGATAGTTCCATTTTTGTGAAGGACTTTTGATAGAGATCAGATTCAGAGCGATCCTCAAAATATATGCGGACATACAGCTGTTTGCCCTATGGTGATACTTTCGGAATTTATATTACCTTGTGGATAATAGCGGTATTGCGGAAAGCCGGAAATACTCATCATAGGCAGGGAAGTGTTTATTCTTAATTGACGAGTTAAAAAAGTTAAAACACCACATAGACATATAAAAAACAATAAAACCTGATTTTTCCCACAGTGGGATTATAAAAAATTGTTAAAATATCAACCCCAGCTGTCACCGGGGTAGTACCCTTTAATAAGCTCCTAATATGTACCATTAGGTACAGATATCCATTTGGTACCAATCTGTACCTATGATGTACTAAAATTAACACTTACTGTAGGTTCAAAGCTGTGTACAGTACTTTTTTAAAGGGTACCGAGGGCTTTTGAGGAACAACATATGTGTTCAAGGTGTCAAAATATGAGTTTGGTGCATCATGGGAACCTATATGCAATGTCATGTCAAAATGCGTGCCTGTTGCATAGACGTCGAAAGGGTTCATGATAAAAGAGATGCTCACGTCTCGCAAGACACTTACTTAAAGGTCCCGTTCTTTCTGTGTTTTCGAAGCTTTGATTGTGTTTACAGTGTGCATTATAACATGTGTTCATGTTTTACATGTAAAAAAACGCTGTATTTTTCACACAATTTACTTATCTGTATAGCACTGTTTTTACTGTCCTCAAAACGGGCTTTCTATGAAGTCCCTCCTTCAGAAATACGTAATGATTGTGTAGTTTGTTTAGTGTTGTGATTCGATAGCAGCTTAGCTTGCCGTTAGCTTAGCTTGCGACTGAAGTATTCCTGTGGGCGGAGTTTAGTCAAAAAACTAGTGACGTCATTAAACAGGACGTAGAGAGCTGTAATCCAAACCGTCCGTTCGCTGTAGGCTTTGAAAGGCAAATTCTTTTTTTAAAAAATATCGCCTGGCAGTGAACTTTGAGCTTTATCATTTTACAGGTATTA
Organism: Misgurnus anguillicaudatus; assembly: GCF_027580225.2. Lineage (NCBI taxonomy): Eukaryota > Metazoa > Chordata > Actinopteri > Cypriniformes > Cobitidae > Misgurnus > Misgurnus anguillicaudatus. The sequence goes on from NC_073347.2 coordinate 7,492,861, forward strand.
GTTATGCTATTATAGCAAAGCTTCACACTAACTAGGGTTTTAAAAATGGGATCAGAAAGAACATAATCTTTAAAATATGAAACCCAGCTGTCACCAGGGTAGTTCACTTTAATAAGCTCCTAAGATGTAGGTACATATATACATTTGGTACCAATATGAACCTATAATGTACTAAAATTAACACTTACTGTAGGTTCAAAGCTGTGTACAGTACTTTTTGAAAGGGTACAGAGGAACAAAATATTTGTTCAAGATGTCAAAATATGGGAATCTATGTGCAATGCGTGTCATGTCAAAATACGTGCCTGCTGCATAGACGTCGAAAGGGTTCAAGATAAAAGAGACGCTCGCGTCTCGCAAGACATTTACTTAATACTAAACTCTGATTTCACATGAGATTAAGGTGAGTATCTGGCAAATGTAAGCGACTTTTTATCATAAACCCTTACGAAGCATTTGTAGAAGGCAGTTATTTTGATATGACGCGCAATACACATAGGTTCACATGACGCATGAAACACATATTTTGACATGACATGATGAGATGTTTTGACGAGTTTCGCATTTGTGCCTCGTCGGAAAAAAAGTCACGAGCCGCTGCTGCCCCCGTTACTGCTGGGGTACCTATTTTGACCATTACAATTAAAGTAAGAAGTAAGTTACAAATTGAAGTAATATTTAAGTTATTCAACTTTTTACAGTGTAGATAGGCTTTAAATAGAAATGAAGGTTTGCATGCATATTGATCATTTTCCAGTGTCTTTAAATGCGGCTCATCGATTCAGATTCCAGAGTCAGAACAATCCTTATTATATACAACATATTATGAAGATCTGTCATCGCTTGAATACATCTGAATGGCTCCCCACTTGTAATTCCCACAAACCAACCTCTTAGCATGCTTGTGTAAGCACTGTAGGTTAAAGCTCTGTAAATTCTCTCTGTTTGATGAGATGATGACATGTGGGCTTCAGAGTCTCGGCAAAGCCATCATTCACAATTTATAAAACACACATCATTAGGAAGCGATCGCACACAGGGTTGCCAATCGGATTCACCGACTAATGTGACCACACTGAGACGCGTTTGATCTTATGGATAGCTTTATTTTCGCAGGGTGTAAAAATAAACAAGAATATGAAAATTTCATTTGGACAGCAGACCAAGTGGATTTCCTGAAGCCCCAGAGAGAGGTAACGTGTGCCTGTTTGAATTTTGATGAAGAAAACGGCGAATATGTGTTTGTTTTTCCTCTTCGAAATAAGCTTTTTCCATTGTAACACATGGCCATCAAATGCTAAGCCAGGCGAGAGAAGAGAAAATGTAGGAGCCATTTAGAAAGAGTGGAAATTATTAAGTCAATTTGGTGCAGAGAGTATAAGGTTCAAAAGCTGCCATCAAATTGTTTCGATAATGAGCCGTTTCCGCTATTATTGAGAGGAAAAATTACGCTTACAAAGATCTGTAGATAATTGGATTGTAATTTCGAATGAAGGAATTTATCACGGGCGTCTTAATAAGGGGCCTATTTTTCGAACTTAAATTTCCCCTAAAACCATCTTGTCACATGCAAAATACATCAATAAATTAAACCCTCACTTCACATAAAATACACCTGCCATCTAATCCACATGATAAATGCCACCGCTAAAATGTGGGAACTGGTGTTCAACCGCTTTTATGAGAAGAACATCAATCTGAGATGTCGTCGCTTTTAGACGTGCTAATAACCGGCTAGCCCGTTCATTTGAAGTTTTCTCAGTTTCAGTATTCCCACTGCTACCATATCTATCCCGTGCCACACCAAAGTCATCATGCATCATTTATAATCCCTTATCTCTGTATCTGAGCTCTTGTCTTTTATGAGTCCTGCTTTAAACCCTCTCATTAGCCTTCCGTAGCTTTGGGAAACTTCAACTATTGACATTTCTCACTCAGTAGCAAGGGTTGTTGAATGGGAACAGCATCTCTATTGACAAACCGATAGCCGTGGGGCACCGAGACCCTGATGAGGCTCCATGCAGCCTGCCGTTCATCCACGCCACAGGCATTGAGAGGCTCGTGATAGTCTTTCGGGGCTTTTTTGTACTGATGTGGTTTGTTTACTGTATGTGTGTGTGCAGAGGCGTCATGCCCATTCAAACTAAGGGGGCACGTGCCCCCTTGGTTTTTTTGAGCCAATGGATTTTGCATCCAACCTCAAAATCAAATAAGCGTCCATTAATCTGTTATTTGACTTTTAATCTATTTAATATGCACACTATTATACATTCTGTGCTGCATCCTTGTCACTTTTCGGAGATTTTCGCCGTTTTGATAGTGTTTTGATCATGTTACATTACTTTTATTCTGGCGGCAGCTGGCTGCAGCCAGCGCAGTCGCAGACGTCATCAGCGTCTGGGCGCGCTCACGAGCTCTCTGCTGTTGCTGGGTTGCTGCTGCATTTGGCTATCTGAGGAATTAAAACGTGTTAGAAACGCTCACAACATTTCCAAACCCCAGTACGGTAATGTGCAGTTAACCTCCTCTGTGTAGAAAATGTATGGTTTTAAATGTGACCGTCTCAACGTTATATTAGTAGAGATTCATCTTCTTGGCACAACGCCAAAGTTCGCCAGAGTTCACGCGGGCGCGGAATCTCACATGCTCACATATGAGGTACAATTTAATGCAAAAATCCGTTCCTCTAATAATTTTATCTAAACAGATATTTTTTAAATCATTTTTGACCATTAAAATTAATCACGTGGCTATAGCTTATGTCATTTTCGTTGTTTATATACTTTATGGATTTAAAATTACATTAATTTTATATAATGCAGTTGTTGTGCAAAATGCATTAATGACACAATTAAACAAGCCATTAAGACTTAAATAAATAAAACATGCCGTTTCAGATGTAAATATGATGCAAATGTGTCATTATTCCGATTGAATAGTATTTGATATTAAAGTTAGTCATCACTTTTATTTTGGAGGTTTTTGCATTAAAGCAGGGGTTTTCAGATTGTTAGAAATGTAAGTGCCATGGAAAAGACTGAAAGCTCTATAATATTTCGTTTGATGTCTGTGTATGCACAAATTTCTGTGAGCTGTTGACACTCTGCCCCCTTAAAAAAAATTGGTGCATGACGCCCCTGTGTGTGTGAAGAGCTTTACATTTTCCATTCTGCAATATGAGTGATCCTGTCGTGCATTATTTTTAATCTAAACCTGCAGAACAAACAAAATGACCCAAATAAAGATTAAACATCCACACATAGAGACTAAATGTCCATACATAGAAACAAATTGCCCACAACTTTCCATATAGGGTCTAAGGAGACTAATGTCCATATACAGTATAGAAAGCAATTGTCCACACATTATATTTCTATTCATATGTCCATAGATAAAAACTGAATGTTCACATATAAAAGTTTACTGTCCACAGAAGATATATAAATGTCCATATTGGGCTTAAGTGACTAAATGCATGTGCATGATTAAAATGACTCAATTTCAATTTTTCCCTCATGTGGACCAGATGGGATATGACCCACGGACATGTAAGCAGGAAAAAAGTGCACAGATTCTGATATTCTCCGATTGGTTTTTAGGTCTTATTCATATGCGGAAATAAATCGGATACATGCATTCGCGTCCGCAATGTAAGCTGACAGATCGGATATTCCCATCTCAAAACTTATCATGCGTCATTGAAAATGCGATGCCGGCAAATTACGTCAACTCAGGTGGCCACCACCTGATCACATGATTGTTCTTAGCAGCCCCATGGAGGACGATGGCTCCACTTAGGGGTGGTTTCCCAGACAGGGTTTATCCTATTCCCAGACTAAAATGCATATTTGAGCTGCCTTAATTTATTTAGCGGTCTTAAAATATATCAGTGCCATTTGTTTTGTCTCAAGATCCACACCAGGGGCCTCATTTATAAAGCTTGCGTATGCACAGATTTGGTCATAAAGTGTGCGTACGCAAAAACCAACGACAAAGTCCATATTTATAAAAACTGTCTTTGATGTGGAAAAGTGCTTAGCGCCACATCAGGGTCTGAGCAGACGTATGCACTTTTGCTTGTCTGATTGCTGCAGGTTTTTGCAAATATAAGCCATTTTTGCTGCTCGATATTGGGTTTAAACTTGACAAGTGCTCTTTAATTAAGCATATTTAAAGGCTGAGGTTTGAAACTGCTCAACTGCACACAAGTTCAAGATCATTTGCGATTTATAAATTTCACATTTGAAAGAAGTATGCACGTTTTCTGCACGTAAATTCGGTTTATGAATATGCATTTTTGATAAATGATCGTAAGATCAAAAGAAGGATGGTCAGGAATGTTTATAAAAACTACTTAAATGGCCTAATATGACTAAGGCATAGTCCTGGCTTAAACGAAACCCTGTCCGGGACACTGCCTCTTAGTGTAGTAATGTTGAAGTTAAATAAAGAAATAAAGCTCTATAATCTTGTATAATCATTTTGTCTGTCCAGTGCATATCGCAACATTTTACTTCATTGTGGTTTAAACCGGGTCAGTTTGTCTACCTTGAATTGTTTTGCCAATTGTTGCCAAAGTTCACTTTAAAAAGATGATGCAAGCGAGTCATCAACAAAAAATTGGATACAGGCATCAAATCAGAATTGGGCATCAAGATTTGCAGTGTAAATTTAGCTCTGATCTATGCACATAATCCAAAACTCTGTGATATTTGCCTGGTGCAATATGCATCTTTACCTGACTTGCTTAATTCATTAACCCAGTTAAGTCCTTAATTAGTTCTAACCTTTTAAGGTGTTGACAGTTCGCCTCTTTCTGTGGACAGCGTGTGCAAAGCAAATTTTTTGGGTTCAGTTCATGTTTAATGAATATTATTCCTATTAATGTTTACACATACAGAATAAATGTCCATATTCGCTTTTTAGGGACATGCTTTAAAGGGACAGTTCACCCAAAAAATAAAAGTCTGTCATCAATCACTCCCCCACATGTTGTTTTATTCTGATGAACACAAAAGAAGATATTTTGGTAAATAATATAAGCACACAAACTGCAAAAAAATGACTTTCTTGGACAAAATGAACTTTGAAAATACCTCTACTTTTTAGACAAAAAATATACAATTTAAATTCATTGGTGCTTAAAACAAGCAAAGAATATACTAAAGAAATCTGCCAATAGGGTAAGAATTTTTTTTCTTAAACACTTTATTTAAGAAAATCTCAGGAACAATTTTCTTACCCCATTGGCAGATTTTTTTCACTTAATTTGTTATTTTTTTTTGTCTAAAGACTAGACGTACTTTCATTGCTCATCAAGAAAATACATCTTGATTTGAGAATGTTTAGATATTTGTACTGAAAACAGGACAGTACTAAGAAAATAATTTTTTGCAGTGCAGTTGATGGTACCCATTGACTTCTAGAGATGGAAAAACAAGTAAATGGGTACCATTAACTGGGTTGGTGAAAGAAACTCATACAGATTTAAAACAAAATGAGGTTGAGTAAATGATGGGTTATTTTTGGGTGAACTTTCACTTTAATTTATTTCAAGGTGGCTTACCAGTCTGTGAAGCACACAAATGGGGAAAAGGTATGTGGACCGTAGGTCACTTTGGATAGAAGCATCTGCCAACATGTCCCAAAAGTGGGTTTTGTTTTCATGCAGACTGTAAAATAAGTAGTACATTCCTTTACAGATTTGAGAAAAACACCCGTAGTCTGAATAATTAGATATCTCTGAAGTCTGTCGAAAATCACTTCAAACTCAATTGACTTAACCAAATAGGGAAAATGTAAAATGTGTTTAGCACATACCCAGTGATTCTCATTGGCCGTCCTGTGGTCGGTGATTTAATAGAAAACACCGCTGATATACTGAGCTGTATGTCAGACACCGGTTATTCGTGACAAGCAGGATTGACGACTCGGCGTGGGGAGAGCGTACCCTTCATGTCTTGACATAAAAACAGCCAAATTTATGGCCTGTAATACCATTATTCAATCAGCTGATTGATTTTGTACTTCTGTTTGGAGTTATAAGTTCAGACTCATCTCCCTTATTGACTCGTACAGCAGGACCGGGGCCTTCTCCTCTCCCAGTGTAATTGCATTACAAAATCAAAGTCCCCTTCCTTTAACTCCACGGGTCAGAATGATAAATCCACGCTCACATCCGGAGAGAGACGGATGAATGAGTCAGTGCGGCATTGGGCCTCGGCCTGATTGCTTCAGGATTTACTTCATTACTGTGTTTTTATCCGGTTAAGAGCGAGACCAGAGAGAGGAAGCCATTACAGAGACCCGGCGCTATGAAAATGCTGAATCTGCACTTTCATTGCACTTAGCAGTCACATTCTGCCTTTTATTTAGGGGCACGTTGAGACTCCTCTGTGCTGATCCCGGATTTGTTTTACATATCAAAATTCGTGTTTTTAGCACTCATGTGCAGCCTTTGTAAAATGCTCTTCTGACATGAGCCTTTTATATGTTTACAGTAGCCTATACATAAAGGGAAGAAATTTAATGCACATGCAAATAGGGATGGAAATGCTTGCTCTGACAACGATTTAGATTAGCTGCGTCCCAATTCGAAGGTTTTATTTCAAGGACAAACAACTGAAGGTTGTAACCCACTAAACGCTGGACGTTCGACCGACCACCCCCTCAGTATTCAGGACAGAAGCGGTCAAAAGTGGACAAAAGAGACGGATTTAAATACCAGGTGTAAATGTGATGTGTCTCTCTCGTCCACTTGTGATCCGATCGATGAAAACACGTCTTAATACCAAGTGTAAACAGCCCCTGTGTGTTTGTTGTAGTCCAAGAAAAGAGATTTAAGTTGGAGACGATAACTCATCGTTTACTTTGGGATTTATACCTTTTGCATATCATTACAATATAATACACACTTTCACACCAAAGGAAATGTAAAATCGTGAACTGGATAATAGGTGCTCTTTAATATACTGTAACAGTAATTCTCTGAAAGTCATTAACAATTTATTATGTGAATGAGTAAACTGTCTTAAATAAATAACTCAGAACATCTGACTGAAAACATGTCATTAATATGAGTAAGAAATGGCAATCCCTGCGATTGTACAAATTTGTACGCCTGTAAAGCTGTTAATACGTACATAATTAACGTATTAGTCCTGTCAACACGTTGATATTATATATAGTTTCAGTGTGTATTAAAAAGAAAGTAAAATTACGTAGTACTTTAAGTAACAATACATTCATATTTTCATTAGATCAAATTAAAAATTCATGACATAAACAATCCCAAGCTTAGAATTTCAATTAAAGAAAACATACTAAATGATACAATGTAGTGCTGTTGGTTGGTAGCCATTTATTTGAGGTTTAATTACACAGAATCTAAGATCAATTAAAAAATCAAGTAAAATGTCATAAAACTAGGGCACCTTTGCACCACTGAAAGTTTTACATTAAAGATTTGATTAATTACAATTTGGTTTAGGATATTGACATATGGAGAACATGCAAACTCCGCTCAGAAAGGCCTCCAAAACCAGCTGAGGCTTGAGCTCCTTCTTGCTGTGAGGTAACAGTGTCACCCCAAATAAATCTATCTAGAGCATTATACTGTATAGAATTCACAGCCATAGGCCAAAAATGGCTTTTATTGTGTGTTTCATGAATGTGTAAAGGGTGCTCGTCGACGAGCTGTAATGCCGTTTGGCAGGCGACAGGTGCATCAGCTGCAAGAACAACTGGGCGAGTGCATGCAAGCGTTCATGTGTGCGTGTGTGTGGGGGGGGGGGCAGGAGTTGTGACGCCTCTTGTGGCTGCCCATTAATATAATTAAATTGCACTAAAAACTTTCCCTTTGAAACAAATTAATTAAGATGCTATTATTTAGCCATTGAGAGGTTAATGACCATCATTAGAAACAAAGGCAACATCCACCATCATTAGCCAAACTCAGTTATTTTGTCAATTTTGGTTATTTACTGGGCAGAAGATTAATGAGTCCAGATACTTGCCCAGACACTAATGAGCTTTATAAACATAACACAATCCATCACTGCTTGTGATTGTTACGGCGACACACACCAACACACCCACAAACACAATCGCATATGCGCGCACAAAAAATATAGACTGTAAATGGTATATGCTTTCTCTCCCGAACAATCCTGATACATTAAGAGATCCAGCTCATTTGGAGTAGATGTAAAAATCGTTACGACTCTCTGTACGCTGCAACTGGCCTCTTCCATTACGTCCATCAGAATCCACAGCATGACTGTAATGCTCAATGCTGACTCTTTGCAATCCAGTCTAATCTAATCTAAACTCGCTCTCTCTATCTCTAGACTGGTTTTGGCTGAAGTGAGTCAGCAGACATCAAATTGAAGAAGTAACCAACAAGCACGATAACTACAACAAGCATGTTGAGAATATTTTCTATAGCATTCACTGATTATCTGATTGAAAGCTTAACTAATAAATGCAGATTAAATATAAATATTCAGATTATATTCTGAATGCGTGCGTTGTCGTGGTAAGGCGTCTAGACCATTACTTCCGGTCCCTGTTTATTTAATGGTCTGGCTGGCTAAACTGAACTCTGGAACAAATACCTCGTTGAAAATAACAAATCTTTTGGTTTCCTGAAGACGATGGGATCATGGATCACTGCTATGTGAAGGGAGGTTTGGCTGCCAAGAAAATAATGCACACCCAAGGTGTAACTACGTGTGTGCATTATTTTTTAATAATTCAACGGCCTGTCATCAATTATTCCTTATGTATAATCTGAGTTTACTGAAGTACTTTGTAAACTTGAGCGTGTCTATTACAGGGTTCCCACACCTTAGTTAACTTAAAATTCAAGGACCTTTCAAGGACTTTCCAGGTCCAATACCCTCAAATTCAAGGACTAAATGTGGGCACACATTTCAAGTTAGAGCAAGGTTACATTGTGTTACCTTTTAAGATACATTGTTACAGTTCCCTTTCAAGGGAACTCGGGCTGCGTCATTGCGGTGACATTTTGGGGATGCCTCCAGGGGTAAGTGCGTCTATATGTGTATATCAAATTCAACCAATGGTAAGGCTTAACGACAAAGACAGGGTGACGCAGGAGCCACTAAGTATATTGCTATCTGAAATATTGCCAAAGAGGGTGTTACAGGGACACAAGAAGTATGGCAAGGGAGACGCAGCGTCTCGTTCCCTTCTCAGGGAACAACAGTTACATACGTTACCCGAGACGTTTTCATGTGTCAAACACAACTAGGCAAAAAAGCATTTTGGTATAAATCAACATTTGCATACAGAAGAAATAAGCATTTAAAGCGAACAGTTTAGCACGTGTGCTTAAAAAGTCTAGAATTGTTATGATAGTATTCTACACTACACAGGGAATAACATGCCTTCAATTTTTTTCCCTAGATTCACAAACTTTCAAGGATTTTAAGGACCCGTGGGAACCTTGCTATTATCATAAACCCTTTCGACGACAGCAGGCACGTATTTTGACATGACATATGATGCACATAGGTTCACATGACGCACTGAACACATATTTTGACATGACGAGCCGCACACATGACATTCCGAACACATTTTGAATTCCCGCCCCTCAGAAGATAAGTTACCGGCCGCCACATTTTACACAGTAACATTAGTTTAGTGTATTTTTTATTTGCTTTAGCTATGAGTTGAATTAAGGTAATCTACTTGTTTATTTTGCTTGGGTAACACTTTATTTTACGACCCGCAAAGTACCGCGTAATTAAACCGAATTTACAGGGTACCTATTTGTAACAACAGAGTACCTCTACAGTACGTACTTGTAGGTATAAGGGAACAATATTTTAAGTTTGGGGTAATAAGGGGTAATAATATATGGAAAATTATAAATGATTTATTCGCTAAGTATGTCATAACTACAGGGTACCTATTGTAATACTACGTGGTATGTATGACTTACGTCTATGGGTAATATGGTCTATTAATTTTTTTGTTACATTTTTTTTCATATTTGCTACTTACCTGATGAAGTGTATTGTATAGCCTACAATTGATGTCTACAAGCCACATCCGCAAATAAAATATAACAGCACAATAAAAATAATAGCAACTTGTACCTCTTTGATCTGTATTATACAGGAGTTACCAGGTAACTCTTATATTTGCGGGCTGTAAATTGAAGTGGTGCTTATTCCCCGCTTGTTCTGTGTATGTACCAGGTAACTCTTACCTTTGAGGGCTGTAAACTTAAGTGGTGCTTTGTTCACCTCTTGTTATAAATGTTATAGGGTAAATACCATAAACATATAGAATATTGTTATTTTTATTTTAAAACAACTTATTTCAAAACATCTTTAAAACACTATTATTAAGCCAACACTTAATTTTTATTAACACAAAACTTTTATTTCAAATAAAAAGTCATGACAATTTTTCGTTGTTTTTGCGGCTCGGCTTCCTTGGTGTTCTTGTCGACTCGGATGTTGAGTTGATGTCGTCTCACAAATGCTGTTCTGCATTACATATAAAAAACATAAATGAAAGCCTTCAGTAAATGTTTCTTCACTGTGCCTTGACAAAAAAATGAGTTTTCTGTTATTAATTTTAGGCTAACTTATGTGCTAGCTAACCTGCTGCTACAGTTAGCTGGCAACTTTCTTGAAAAAGCATTGTTTGAAATGCGTTAGTCATGTATTAACAAAACCAGTTACCTTATTCAGCATGCGGATCGTGCTCACATCACTCGCAGCCGTACTCCACAGTGTAGAAAGTTTTAAAAACCTCTTAAAGAAATTTCACCCCAGGATCGCGTTCCAGCAGGCAAACCTCCTGCAGATGGCCGGCCACGCGCTTTACACCTGCGCAGTAGCCTACGCATGTAGTCGTCTTTTGCTTTAGCGGGAGCTGTTGTTTCATTCTGGTTTGCCATTGCATAAATTATATTTGGCTAAAATACTTGTGTTTACACATGTTGCAAAGTTTTATTCTACCAATGACAACAACTATTAAAATAAACAAATAGCGTGCTGCTTTGTGGTCATTATTGTGTTATTTGAAATAAAAGAGTTTCAGAGTCAAAAGTGCAAAGCACCACTTCAAATATGTCCGCAAATGTAAGAGTTTCCTGGTAAATAGGGAATAAGTTGCTATTTTTATTGTACTTACCTTAAAAAAAGATATCCACATTAAATCAGCTGGTATTAAAAGCAAGTAATATAGGCTAATAAAAGTGATGTGCTGTTATATTTATTTGCCGATGTGGCTCATAGACATCGACTGTATACAACATTCAGTAGTCAATATGAAAAATTCACAATAAAATCATAAAAAATAAAACATAATTTCCCCATAGATTTGACTTAGTCATACATACCACGTAATATTACAATATGTACCCTGTAATTGTAAAATACTTAGAGATTAAATTATTTATAATTCTTCATATTCTTAACCCCTTATTACCCCAAACTTAACAAATTTTTCCCTTATACCTACAAGTACGTACTGTAGAGGTACCCTGTTGTTACAAATAGGTACGCTGTAAATTCAGTTTAATTACGCGGTACTTTGCGGGTCGTAAAATAAAGTGTTACCTTTGCTTGTTATCAGAAACAAATACTCTAAAGGACTCTTTGCGAAAGTTTATCGGAAGTTCTGTTTGTTCCACGAAAGTCGTTTGTTTATGTTGTTACTGTTGAAACCATCTATACTGTTAATAGAAGATATAAAAAACACAGCTTTGCAAGAAAGTTTGCGTTTAAAGAAAAATACTAGGCATCCAAACACAACCCAGACATCCAGGCTAAAACAAGGCAAAATTTGAGCAGTCATTGAAAATTTAATAGACGTCTAACCATAGCCAAAAAGTAAATAAAATAAAATTAATTAATTAATGAAACCAAACATTTGATCAAACACCTTGTAATCACTGCTGACTTTGCTTACATGATGGAATATCAGACATAGCAAGTTATTTTGGCAAAAATAAAAAATGTAACCAAATTCAAGTTCGTGTTGGCTAGAAGTGGTTTACTCATAGCCGGACTATATCGGGTCTATAGTTAACCTAGACGGTGAAATGACGACTATTGCTTGCAGGGTGCACTTAAAAAAAAATGTTGGTTCCCAAAAGGAGCATTCAGTCTAAAGAAGCTTATTCCATGATAAAACACCTTTTATGATGTTATCATAAAAAATCCAGATAATTTACTTACCCCCATGTCATCCAAGATGTTTGTGTCTTTCATTCTTTAGTTGAAAAATAAATTGTTTTGTTTGTTTGAGGAAAACATTCCAGGATTTTTCTCCATATATTGGAATTTAGTGGACCTCAACAGTTTGCAGTTTAAAATTGCAGTTTCAATGCAGCATTAAAGGGCTCTAAAGGATCCCAACTGAGGCATAAGGGTCTTATCTAGTGAAACGATCATCATTTTTGCAAAAAAAAATAAACCACAACTTCTAGTCTTGCACTAGCCTTGTGATGCACCAGTGCGACCTTACATATTATGGAGTCACGTCAAAAGGTCACGCGTTCCACACTTGCGAACCATTTGCAGACGGCTAGTGCAAAACGAGAAGTTAAAAGTAATTTTTATTTTTTTTAAACGACGATCGTTTTGCTAGATAAGACCCTAATGCCTCGGTTGGAATCGTTTAGAGCCCTTTGAAGCTGCATTGAAACTGTAAACTGTTGGGGTCCAATAAAGTCCACTATGTGGAGAAAAATCCTAAATGTTTTCCTCAAAAATCTTAATTTGTTTTCAACTGAACAATGAAAGACATAAACATCTTGGATGACATGGGAGTGAGTAAATTATCAGATTTTTTTTAATGAAAGTGGAGTAATCCTTTAAAGGTTCTTTATGGAACCATAAAGCAAATAATGGGTCTTCTAGGGCATTGTGTACCACCTTTATTTTAAAAGGGTGTACAGTTTTTTGGACATTATCCAGAAATATTTCTTCCAGAATGTCGTGTTATCACATAAATAACATTTTTCCGCCCCCTTCTTTGGAACACTTGGAGAACATGATGGAAATGAATGGACCTGTTTAGGAAGTTATAAAGAGGACACACAGGGTCATAACCCATCCCACTTCAGTCAGCTGATTGGTGGAGATGTAAGGGCATGACTGCCATGGGGCGTGACCGCGTGGCAGCCGTATGAGTAATGGGTTAAGTTCCACAGGGCATTGAAATGACATTGCGGAAGATAACGGAACTTATTGTCAACCATTTATACTGGAGAGGATTTATGAGCGCACCATAAATGTTTATTAGCTTTTGTCTATTTATAACCCAAAAAACCTATGACAGCTCTTAGTGTGCCTGCACATCTTTGGTTTTTTATGATCTGTGTGCATAGCGGCCCCGCTCCTCTCAAGCTCTCTTTGTGAACATGTGTGAGCTCTAACTGTAATGAGAAAGAGAGAGAGTACAAATTTGATTTAGGACGCACCGAGCCTGTGACTGTCTTTTATCTGAGAAACGCTAAATCATTCAAGCTGTACAACAGCCGGATTTTAGACAGCACCAAACACAGTCCTTCAGATGTTAACCTTGCAGAAAAACCTCATGTTCTCACATGTCAGTGTATTCCAAGAGAGGCTGAGGGGCATTTTACAATATACGGTCACGGTTAATACATTGATACTGTTTGTGACCTACAAGCACATAGATGCCAAATTCAAATAAGCTGACTACTTAGACAGCTTATAGCCCTTGATAAGAAGGCTATTCCAAATGGTAAGTAGAATGACAATGCTGCCTTCAAAGATACAGTTTTAAGTATCATTTATGAATGCAATCCCAGAATACAATGCAACCCACAAAGCAGCAGCCTAAAGCCTGATTTATACTCCTGCATCGGACCTTGGGCTCTATCATACACCCGGTGCAATGCAGCGCAATGCAGCGCAATGCGCGACACAAGCATCTTTTGCTAGTTTCAAAACGGCGCAATTATCATTTTCAAGTTTAGCACCACGTTGTTTAAATAGCAAATGCATTTGCTCCCAATTTTGCGCCCATTGCCGTTCTGGTCTGAAAACGAGGTTTATTCAGCCGCATTGTTGGCGCGTTGCTATTTTGAGGCAACAAAAATGGACTACGCCATTGACCAACAAAAACCTGCTTTAAAGTCTAAAGTCAATGGCGCAATATTGTTTTTGTTATTTAATGAGCGCGTTAGTAATATGCGCCTATAAATGGGACGACAACGCGCGCTTGCTTATCACATATATGGATGCGCAGCAGCACAAAAACGCTTTTAAATATGAAAAATTAAAGGATTAAAATGTAAAATATTATTATTGAATCTTTTGTACATAAATGAGGACTGATTATGAGACGTTAGAAGGCAGAAAGAGCTGCTTCACCTGTAGCCTGGTAATTAAATGTTTTGCTTTAAACAAATGCAAATATTGTATATATTTTTAAATGTTTTTTTTTTTATGCTACCCTACGGATTTATTGTATATGATGACTCTGTACCTGTGGATATGGAAAACCTTTATGCTTTTCAAAGCACTCGCAGAGCTGTCCAAGTGCTAAAAAGCTCTCTGCATGTTTGTAAATTCTTTATCTCTTGTTCGTATTTTTAGAGTACAAACCTTTTCTTGCATATTTGTAAATTATTTTTTGAGATAACACAGATCATGTAGGCTATACATTCATTTACAGCAATTAAAAGCCTGTTAATTTTACTTCCATTACTGAAAGAAAATGACTTTTAAAGGTTTTAATACCAAAACATAACAATTTCAATATAAATGAAACAACACAATTTTTATATCAATCTTAAACTGGTGGTCTTCTTTTCCGCTTAGTTTTTCAGTTTACAAATTCCGCCATTTAAATAGGGAATCGGCATGGCGTCACCGTAACTGGTTTTTAAAGGGGATGAGAGCTGAGACTCTCGTTGGTTTATTGCACGTTACGCCCAAAACACACCCTTTACTCATTACGAGAATAAGAACAACCCTTTTAGGGCACGCGCTTGGCACACAAACCATTTTCCCCGTTATTAAATTAGCAAAGTAGCATCGAACACGCCCGTTTAGACCGTGCGCTTTAGACAATGCGCTATTTCCAAATGCTCTAAAATAGGGCCCCTTATTTGGTGCACACTTCTCCAAAAATATAACAAAATGTCAATTCTATCCGGACTGTAAATGTGATTGGTCTGCTAGAACCCCTAAAACAAGTAAAAAAATCTGTATATAGTGTTGCATTTCTTTTCAACGCAATGATAAAAACAAATATGGACCAACTCATTTGCCGCCATTATTGCTTCTCCAACAACATACAGTACACAGCAGGCTGCTTCATGTTCAGCTTTTGCGTTGATACTTTAGTTTACACCGATGTCATGCCCATGCCTACTAGCGGTCTGCATGTGTTATTGCACGTCAATGCGAACAGCGACTCAGAAGTATAAATTAAAACTGACGTGTAGCCACAGTGGCTATGGTGTAGGTCTGATGCAAAAGTATAAATCATGTCAGAGCCAATGGTGAAGTGGGCAGTGCTACGACATAATGGTGCAGACACACTTTCGGCAAACCGATTTCGAATTCAGGCTCAATGTCCTTTGCTGATTCCGTAACCCTCTGTCCATCCTATACTTTCCTATCCTCTAATAAAGGTAAAAATCTTTAATCTAATAAAGGTAAAAATGGCCCAAAAACATAACTTTAAAAAAACTAAATCAGGCTTAGGACAGTAGACAGTGTAGTAGCTCTCTAGATTCTGGTATAGAACCAGTGTAATGTCATGTTTTGTACTTTTGTACTCAAGCCTATCTGATCGATATTTTGTCAAATAAAGTCCTGTCATCAAAAACCATTTGGGAAAATGCAAATGTAAGTTATGTGCACTTGTGCGTGACGAGCTGACGTAGCAACAGTGGACATGTTTCCTCAAGGATCAAATTGAGCATGCGTATCTAATTTGAGCCAGAGTGTGACCGACTCAAAAAGTCCCATCGGAATGGTATCATACTCATAAGATTCCCATATAGAAAATAGGATGTAGTCCCAAAGGGAGACGTTCATAATTCTGCGTGTCTTGGGATCACAGACACACAACGCTGTAGAGGTTGGATGTAATCCTCCCAGAACAGTGTTTTATGCTGTTGTGTAATTTTAAGATAAGCTCGGCTTTATATGAACTATGCTTATGCTGCGCACCAAGTCACAAATAATCTTTAACTTCCTACTGGAAAACGTCCAGTTACAAACTCCGAAACTCAGATTTCAACAAGATGTGGTTGTATGACATCAAGAAGATATCCAGCGATGTCTGCACTGTATAACCAGTGCGTTAATAAATGTCTTCCGAAGGAAAAAAATACGTTTGTGAAAGAAAATGATTTATATTTTGAGCATATTTAGCAAATGATACATTATGTCGTTCTGAAATCAAATATGGCGGCACATTGATAACTTAATTGGTTTTTGGTCGTCTTGTGAAGAAACGCGTATATAACAACTAGTCACAAGACCAATAAGATTTGTGATGTTACAGTCCAGATGTATGCCCCCAAAATTAAATTACACATTAAGTTAATTACAGTGTTGTTACAATGCTACAAACAAATTGACTGTTGAGTTAGTGCTATATGCTAGTTAATGCGACATGTTAACATTTAGGCTGAAGATCTACTATTGATACGTTTTTTTCACATGTTTCAGTTCACTTAAGAAGACATTTATTAAGTTAAGTTATTTGGACTACTTTAATGAATGTACAGTATGTGACTTTCGGAGCTGTACTATTTTGAGCACATATAAGATAACATGACGACATTTTAATATAACATTATTTAATTGTGTTCAAATGAAAAAACATATACATAAGGGGGATGAAAACATGAGAGAATTTTTATTTTTGGAAGGTCATAGTAAAATATATACATTTTCATTTTGAAAAGGTCATTGTGTTATAATTTTTTTATTGTCAATAAATTGTAGTTATTGAGCAATCAGCACCAACAAATGGAGCAATCTGTTTTGTAAAGCCCAGTAAAACATCCTCTTTATTGTTAGTCATAATTGGTTTCTTCCGCAATTTTCAGTTGTAAAACAAACAGTAGCCCTACCAGCCTGATCTCACGAGAAATTGTACATATTTTACGAGTTGGCTACTTCATATCAATTCATACGAAGTTAATCGTGCAAAATCGTACGATTTTCATGAAAAAACAACAACAACGAAACCGAACCCCGAACCTAACAATAACGTCACAGGGGTCAAGGCAAATCGTACCAAAACGTACTAATGTGGTCGTATTAATTAATACGAATTAGCCAACTCGTAAAATATGTACGAATTCTTGTGAGACAGCGTTGGCCCTACCCATGGCCGTAACAAGTTACGAGGTCACCGAGGTCAAAACTTCTGTAAATTTTTCATATTAAAAAATCCAATTTGAAGTTCCTTGAACGATATAATAAGTATATAATTAAGTTTGCACAGTTTACTGTATTATTTAGTGTAAAATTATGAAGATTGACTCAGTGTTGCCAGATCGCATTATTAAAAATCCTCTTTAGATGTAGTGTTTTAGCAATAAATGAGACACTTTGGGATATTTATAAAATGATGATTAGATGTAAGTTAGTGTAAGCGATTTCTCTAATTTATTTCTAAAAAACACGGTTTGAACTTACTTTGTTCTTTATAGCTCAATATTTTTGTTTGTTTTTCGTACTAATATTTGGCAACACTGGGTGACCAGCATCTAAACGGACAGTTATTAATTAATATAAATAAAGTATACTTGAATGTACTAAAATTGCACTTAATACTAGCAAGTACATTTGTAGGTTATGTAAATTGTTATAGTTATAGTTATGCTACAAATAAACTAATTAAAAGTAAAGTTTTGAAAAAGTATACAAGTTCCTGAAAAATTTACCAGTAATATTTAAATAGATTTTTAAGTGCATTGAAGTAAATTATGTCTCAAAATAGCACAGTTGTGTACACTTAGATGTTCTTAAATTAAAGGTAGGGTAACAGATTTGATCCTGAAACCTTTTTTGTTATGCTGGTTAAAAGTCTCCTCACATCCTGATAGCAATCACTGTGTTAAGTTGTTTAAATGTATTTGTAGAAATTTATGTTATCTGTGAAAGGCGTAGGACCAAAAAATGTTCAACAAATCATAGATTTCGGTCCGAACGGACGTTTCCATTTTTGTCCCTAATACGTAAGCGTAATTTGAATGCCCACCGCGCAGCGAGTCCACGCAGACACCATACGTCATCGGCGCGTTCACGTGCGCTTACCTCCTGCCTGTAAACAGTGAGAACAGCAAACTTTTCTGATGACAACCTACACAGGAGGCACAAAACTAAAGGCATCTTTTATAACAACAACAGCAAAAACTGCCTGGATCAGCAAGAGCAAAACCCCAAATTAACATCGGTAACTTTACTGCTTTACCACGAGATGAAACAGTTGCAGGAGGCGAAGGGTCTGAAAGAGTCGTTGCACTGTTTATTTTGGTAAGGTAGGTACGCGATATGTTTGTATTGAGATGGATTCAGATATTCTACTTTGATGAAACATTGTGTTGCTTATGAAATTTGTGTTCGTTTACGGATTAGCGTAACGATATAGTTACTACGTTACGTCTACACAACCGAACGTGTGCTTAAACTAATTCTGATGTAAACCAGTTGTTTGGTTATTTTGGAAGTGTTATTCGACTTTGTACTTCAAAGTTTTCTCACTGCTGAATGAGACATGAGATGTGACCGTCTGATCAGTGCGTGTTCATGTGTTTTGAAAGAGGCGTGACTTTGGATGGCGATTTGACTTGAGGGTGGGATCGGGATTTCATTGCTAGGCGGCTACCGTTAGCATTTTTCAAAATGTGTTACCCTACCTTTAATCTTAAGAAGTACTAAAGACAAATTTGGCATACTGGTATATAAACTACAATATTAGTGCATGAAAATAGTACATTTACTAAGAGTTCTTAAAAAGTGTACTTTCACATGGTATAGCATTTGTTAACTCTTAACACCCCACCCCGGACCTCACTAATGTTCAAACCCTGGCTACGGCCATGTCCCTACCATTTTGTTTCATTAACCTACTTAAAAACCCAGTTTAGACTATTGGCACTGCGGGTTCAGTGCAGCCCTAAATTCTTCACATCTTTACATACAGATCTAATTTGTGAGGCGCTAAAATCGGCGGTTGCCTTTCTGTACGATAACTGATGAATTAATCTTGGCTAAGAGGCAGAATATCTCAGTGTCAGGGGCTGGCTGGTATCCCCTTCACTTGGCCGTGCCGAACATTCGTCCGATTTGATGTAGGTGCGCTATTCTCACTTGGCCAC
The DNA here is from genome assembly GCF_027580225.2 of Misgurnus anguillicaudatus. Classification (NCBI taxonomy): domain Eukaryota; kingdom Metazoa; phylum Chordata; class Actinopteri; order Cypriniformes; family Cobitidae; genus Misgurnus; species Misgurnus anguillicaudatus. The sequence continues at coordinate 7,512,230 of NC_073347.2, forward strand.
CTGCCGGCCACAGTCACCCTTTAAAGTGCACGCCAAGATCAGTCATCTGCCACGGCGGAGGTGTAACTTTATGAAATAATTACTTTACTGGCCTTTGGAGTATGCAGCAGGCTGAAAATAAACAGCCCTGGGTTGCACAGGAAAGCATGAGAACAAGTGATGCAAGTGGCTGTGGTGTGAAATGAGAACGGCAGCAACGAGATTTATGACCGACATTCATGTTATGGCAGCGGTTCAGACGTGACCTGCTCGCTCACTCGGCAGCTGCCCACTCCGCACTGGCTTTCTCCACCTGTCTTGAAAACACGCCACTCTCAAGGCCGCAGCAGATATATCTGTAAACGCTTTCGTACACTACATAGCGTTTAGAGGCATGCCGTGAAAGCCGTTCTAAACGGTAGATGGCGTGTAACATTTAGCTTTCAGGGACACGCAACCAAGTTTAACTTTTAAAAGCGAGAATACTGAGAATATTATGAAGCAGAATTTCAGACCAAAAATAATTCATTTAAACAAGAAGTGAGTTTGGCTACAAAGCATAATGCCACAAAAATATAAAGTAATTATATTTTTATTGTTTGATGCTTTAATACACACTTTGTTGCAACATGCTAAAGGGTTTTTTAAATAGGATGCATTTTATCTTGTTCCTCATAGCACACTTTATGTAAGCTTGCAGTCTTCCAATGGCTGCGGTGTCCTATTTATACATATATATACATAGATGCCTCATTAGTGGCTGTTTCTATACATCCCATATCCCAGATAAGTCATCCACCATATTGAAACGGTCAAAGCTGGTCTGTAAACATTCGGGAGCAAATTGACATCTGCAATCGTAGTTATAACGCAGCTATATACACTAACCTAAAGGATTATTAGGAACATCATAGTAATACTGTGTTTGACCCCCTTTTGCCTTCAGAACTACCTTAATTTTACGTGGCATTGATTCAACAAGGTGCTGAAAGCATTCTTTAGAAATGTTGGCCCATATTGATAGGATAGCATCTTGCAGTTGATGGAGATTTGTGGGATGCACATCCAGGGCATGAAGCTCCCGTTCCACCACATCCCAAAGATGCTCTATTGAGTTGAGATCTGGTGACTGTGGGGGCCATTTTAGTAAAGTGAACTTATTGTCATGTTCAAGGAACCAATTTGAAATGATTCGAGCTTTGTGACATGGTGCATTATCCTGCTGGAACTAGCCATCAGAGGATGAGTACATGGTGGTCATAAAGGGATGGACATGGTTAGAAACAATGTTCAGTTAGGCCGTGTCAAAGTTAGGCCGTGTCATTGAAACGATGCCCGATTGGCACTAAGGGGGCTAAAGTGCCAAGAAAACATCCCCCACACCATTACACCACCACCAGCCTGCACAGTGGTAACAAGGCATAATGGATCCATGTTCTCATTCTGTTTACGCCAAATTCTGACTCTACCATCTGAATGTCTCAACAGAAATCGAGACGCATCAGACCAGGCAACATTTTTCCAGTCTTAAACTGTCCAATTTTGGTGAGCTCATGTATATTGTAGCCTCTTTTTCCTATTTGTTGTGGAGATGAGTGGTCCCCGATGGGGTCTTCTGCTGTTGTAGCCCATCCGCCTCAAGGTTGTGCGTGTTGTGGCTTCACAAATGCTTTGCTGCATACCTCGGTTGTAATGAGTGGTTATTTCAGTCAAAGTTGCTCTTCTATCAGCTTGAATCAGTCGGCCCATTCTCCTCTGACCTCTAGCATCAACAAGGCATTTTCACCCACAGGACTGCCGCATACTGGATGTTTTGCCCTTTTCACACCATTCTTTGTAAACCCTAGAAATGGTTGTTCGTGAAAATCCCAGTAACTGAGGAGATTGTGAAATACTCAGAACGGCACCAACAACCATGCCACGCTCAAAATTGCTTAAATCACATTTCTTTCCCATTCTGACATTCAGTTTGGAGTTCAGGAGATTGTCTTGACCAAGACCACACCCCTTAATGCATTAAAGTAACTGCCATGTGATTGGTTGATTAGATAATTGCATCAATGAGAAATTGAACAGGTGTTCCTAATTACCCTTTAGGTGAGTGTATGTAGTATGATTATCAAATGTTGCGTGATGTTCTTTTGCCCTGGTTCTTTTATGGAAATTTTCTGGGACCAAAGTGCTGTGTGAATGGGGTTTTACTGTAACAAGTGTCCTGTGTGAACGACCACTGGGCCAGCACACACATTCTTTTCAAGAATGCATTGCAAATTCACTGAAAAACAAAAATTGAGATGAAAAGAAACATTCATACTGAATATAATTCAAGAGCAAAGAGTATCAATAAAAATAGTCATAATTGATATAGACTGCTTTATCCAATATTTACCTGTGCTATGTATTTTTGTTTTATAGCATCACTAGCTTAGCAATTAGCAAACGCGTTTTGTGTTCTTTGTGTAAGGAAATAACAAGTGATTTTTTTTTTAGTTGCCTAGGTAGATTGTCCCATATTGCTTCTATTTTAGTTTACTTCACACAGAATGCATTCTTGCCTTCCATTGATGTTATTTTCATTTCACTATTTACAGTTGAACTTTGACAAACAAGTCAAAACCCCTGCATTATGTTCCAATTGGTTGCGCTCCATATCAGTGTTTTTAAAGGCAAGAGCGTGTCTTGAATTAACCGCCCGTTAAGACAGCTGCCTATCTAGGACACTCACTGCGTTTTAAAACAGAGCTTTACTATCATCTTTCTCTCGCAGTATATTTTCTCTCACTGGAATGAGTTTTCATGTCTATACTTGCTGCAGCCATTACATTACCAATCCAAAGAAAGTGACAGAGAGAGTGAGAGAGCGAGCAAGAGCCCCCATATCTCAAGGGTGATTTACAAGTGTGACTTGTTAAAATCAACACAGCTTCCTGACAGAGACAGGAGATCAAACCATGTGGAACAGCATAATCAAAGGCTTTGGCACATGTGGAGTCTTCATGTTCACATCCACACACACAGGCATGTCATAGTTCTGCCGTGCATGCCAGCTGTTGACGCTACTGAGATGGTGTTAAAAGGTTGAGAGTATGCAAAGAAGAGGCAACACCTCAAATTTGCCATGCTACAATCAAACACATACACTTAACTAAACAAATCAAGTCTACTTGTGTTGAAAATATCAGGCCTGACTGAACGTCTCACATGCACCATGGCAGTTGGTGTCCATTTATGTATTTACGTTTCTGCTTTTCATTGATCTTTCTATCAAGTGGCTTGCAGTACTCGCATAAACCAAAAATTCAATGCCGCTCTCATTATAAATGGTGCTTAATACGGGCATGTGTGTGGATCGATGAGGTGACATCATAATATTCAAATTCCCGCTCAATGTTTCTTTAGTCTGACCATGAAAATGTGCAGTGAGAGATTGATGCAGTTGTTTTGTGCTAGTGGATGTGGTGAGGAACGGGGCTTCGGGCCGATGGCGATAACTAACGCAGGCCAAATGACTGCCACAACCACACCGTACATTAAACTGACCACCGGGAGATGAATGCGGAGTGCTAATGAGCGTAACAAATATACTCTGCATGCAAAACTGGGGAGGTAAATTCCAACACTAAATGCATGCGTGACAGGCAGCGAGGTGGCAGGGGTGATAAATGAACACTAAGTGTGTGCCGAGGCCCGAATAAATTTTCCCTCATCCCGTGTTTTCCCTGCATTAAAAATAATGAATGTTTAAGCGCATTGAGGTGTGTAAATCATATTAAAAGCTCTGATAAGATATGCAATGGTGTAAATTAACCTCAAACCTTTAAGCGGGCGATTCGGTGGCATTTAGCTGAGTGAAAGTCCATCTGGAGTGGAACTATTTTAGGGGGTGGACTGCATTTCCAAGGGAAAGCATGTGTATGGATGACTCTAGGAATGTGGGGAATTATGGGAGCTGGTTGAGGGTGTGCTTTTCCTCTGTTTGTGAAGGTTAATGGTAACAGTTAGAAACAACCCTAATGGTGCCATTAATTAACCACCGGGCCTTCCTCGCATTACAATTACTCTGGGTGCCAGAGGTATAGACGGGAATGTGCTTTGTTATATATCCTTCCCTACGGGTAGGACTTGGTTGTGAGCTGAAACGGCATGGCTGCATCATATTATGGGTCCAGATTTACCAACCCCCAAATTCTGTTTGCACCGTTCCGCACTGAAAACCACCAACGTGAAACACTAGTGGAGAACTGCTGAAGGCTTCTAAGGGGTCATTTATTTTCAAGTTTAACATAACATGTTAAATAGGGGTTAATGGGAGATTTCAGTAGGGGGGTAGTGTCCTTGCAATGCAGGGGTGGAATAAAGGTTGGGGAAGTCTAGAGGGGTTGGGGGGCCTTCGTCTGGGGCACGAGGGTTCCAAGACTTCTTCTAGCAGCTCAGCTTTCCTGCAGAAAATTTAAGCCTGGCTGATCACCAGCATGTGTTGAGTTAGGGATGACAGTCTCTTACATGGAGTTCTGGTGTCCCCAACAGGCTTCTTGACTATCTTGAAAAGCAAGACATCTATAGTAAGCAAGGCACAATGTGCATTTGGGTCACATGTTTATGGTGCCCCTCCCGTTTGCTCCAGTTGAACGCCTGGCTTCAGGGCAACAAATACAAGGGAAGAATGAAAGGTGATGATTCATTCCTATATTTGCATTTTTCACGGCCTGAGTCAAAAGTTTTAGTTTATCTATGCCAAGTTAGCACACGTTTCCTGTGGTTAGCCACAGGAGTGCTGTATCCAAAGCTGTAGGGGCGAGAGCACCTGACACACACCTGTGTTACTCTTACAGTACACAGGCTCAGACGCACAATGTGAAATAATGCATATCACACAGGTAGTGAGTCAACAAGTCCTACATACCCGCACAAAAGCCAGCTGGATCGAGTGACTGTCAGAAATCCATGAAACTACAAACATATCTGCTTCAGCTGGCTCCGGAATCCAGGCGCTCCTTTTGTTTTTGTATTGTGTGACGAGATGATTGCGGATGATGTATACATGTATAAATCTTCTGCTTGGACTTGCAATGACCGCTGGTGCCAGATTGTTCCTCCAAATGAAATGTTTGGAAAAAATATGTTATTTAAATGTGAGGGGTACACCTTTTTTGTTACTCAAAACACATTATTTCTGTACTGTTGTTGAGGAAAGATTTAAAATGATGTCATTAACTACTTACCCTTTAGTCGATCTAACCACACACACACACACATTTTCAGTAATTGACTGTTTTTCTTACATCATGCTGTCATATAAATGACTCAAATTGGTTGAAGTTGACTGTATACAAAAAAAATTTACATTTCATGGCCATTCTCATTGCACCCATCATTGGCAGGTGTGGTAAGAAGCAACATTGGTCATGTGCCGTGTATTGGTCATCATGGGCGAGGCTAGCCCCTTTTTAGGAGTGCTTCAGCACCCCTAAAAAGGAGCTCAGCACCCCTAAAACTTGGGGCAAGAAATTTAATTATTCTAAAATGTTCGTTCGTCTTTGACCAGGTTAAATAATGTCCAAAACATACTCCGTAGTTTGTGGTTTAAAATATATAATAAGGTAGAAAATGAAAACCTCCCCGCTTAGCAAATGGTGTCATCCTCTTCTACTTCTCTGTACCTGTATCGCTTAGCCCGTCCGTCATTCAGGGTGAAACACACGCAGAGTGAGAATCAGATAGTGTTGTGATGCAACTTTTTTGTTCAAATCTTACAAAATGTTTACGTTATGTTTATAATGAGCGAGTACATCACGAATCAATCTTTCAAGTCGTGTTTTTGTCTTATAATGAATCACCATGGTACACGTATAATAAGTGTTTATTTTCGGATTATTTAAGTCCGGCGGGTACCCGCGCGCTGCGGAGTAGTACAGTACCTGGGTGACTCGTCCATAGACTTAAACGGAGAGAAGTAGCGCCGGTTACAATGTTCGTCCGCAAGACGCATGCAGTGCGTCTCAGTGGGTAGTTGCATACGTGTGTCTCCGTTGTTAAAGTTTATTGTATGATTTATCGTTAATTTGAGACTTATTTTAACAATCGGGAGTCATGTAAACATGACATCACGGGCGTCTTTTCTGGTCAGTCGTCATGAAAACATGGCGTTTGGAACAGAGTGAAAACAAACTACATATCACTGTATACCACCAGTAGGCTACCGGTAAGTTATGTGTGAAATCACTAACTGTCTGACTATCAAACTAGACAATAAATATTTTTTTAGTTTGTCACATGTAGACTAATATGAAGGTGATAACGTCTTTAACCCTTAGTGCAGGAGTCACAAGTGTTTTGTTTTAGACATAATAGTAAAGGTAATGGTTCAATTAAAGGACTGTTAAAAGAAAAGCTGCAAATTAACAAACTATTAATAAACCTACCATATGTTTTAGGCATAAAAGTTATAAATTAGGAGATTTGTCATTTTGACAAAGGCAAACGATACACTGTATATTCACATAAAGCCATACCCACACTGCTGGTGTAGCCCACCTTTTGTCCTGAGACTTTAATATGGCATTAATGGCAAAAATGTGCTAGCTCACCATTAATTAGAAATAAAAAGGTTGGCAAAAAATGCATCTGAAAACTCACCAGATTGATGCTTTAAAATATGTAATTTTAAAAAAATTCTAAGGGGGAGCATGCTCCCGGACCCTAGGGGTAATATTCTTCTCATCTTTTTCACCCCTGACCCATTTTCATGCCTGAAAGGTCTCCAAAAAATCTTTATTTTGGAGTTAGTTGAACCAATGTTAAAATGAAAGCTATTTTACAATATACATATTTGTTGGTTTCTGTAGGAAAAAAGAGCGGGTGGTGGCAGCGGAGCTCATTGGGTGCTCAGCACCCCTAAAGCTCTAACCCTAGAATCGCCTCTGTTGGTCATCATCACCGTGTCTTCACGGTTTTATCTGCAATACTGACCAGATCAAATAATAAACAACAGACATGTTTTTGAGAAATAAAAGGCGCCGCCAGTCCTGATGAAGAGAGAGAAAGCGGTCGAGAGATGACCGGCAGGATTAGGGCGGGGTTATGTGACCGCTGGAATCCAGCGCTGACAGACAGACGTTATTAAAGTGCAGAGCTTCAGTCTCATCACTGCCGCCCATTGAAGCCAGCGGCAGGGCTGTGCTTTACACGGGCCCGCAGAAGAATGGAGTGACTGTGGGGCGAGAGGGTGGATACCGGGCACACAGGGAGGACCGAGGGGGCTCCTCTTATTTGTCTGAGGTGTATCTGATTTCTCAGTACAAAGAGTCAGAGAGGAAGACCTGCGCTGATTGTTCATTCATGAGCGCATGAAAGAGAGATAAATTCTCTCTGTTTTCTGATCAGTGGGGGAATGTGTAATCTGAGCATCAGACCGACTAAAGCTCACCCGGCACACTGTGGAGCATTTTGTTTGGGAATGCAACTCATCTTCACTTTGTGTAACGTATAATCCATTAAAAATGCCTGGAATCTCTCTGTACTCTGATGAGACAGTGTCAGTACATAAGTGACTGACAGAGATGCTTTTTGTATGAAATCATTGTTTTATAAGTAAAAGAAGTGTTATTATAGAAGACAAATTTGACCTATTAACAGCATGAATATATGAGCCTTTCACCCAATTTATGTCATTATTATTGACTCACCCACACTTTGTTTCAATGTCCAATTGGTCCACGTATGGAGCTAGTTTTTACATAAAACACAAAAGGAGAATTTTAAAGCATCTTTATGCTTTTTTCCATACAACCACTTATATCAAGGTACAGTAGAAAGACAGTAACAGTTCATAATAGATGCAAATGCCATTCTCCTCCTCTCCTTAAACAATCTCTCTTTACTTCCGGTCATGAGTTAGGTCGAGTGGGAGGATGCCGGGAAAATATCGCAGTGATTAGCAAATAGCAACATGACCCAACGTCCAACGATCCAATCAATTCTTGAAGGACGAATTCAATAGCCTTACCTTACTTTTATTCATTTAAGAACAGTGGTGGCCGGTGACTTCTCTTAAAAATATGTGTTCACATGTCGTTTGTGGCTTGTCACATCAAAATATGTGTCGTCATGTGAATCTATGTGCATTAAACGTCTTGTGAAAATATGTGCCTGCTGCACACGCGTCAAAAGGGTTTATTACAAAAGAGACGCTAATGTTCACAAAATACTCACAAGACACTAACTCCCCACACAACAGGATTTTTGATGTTGAATATTTACGATTTGTGATCGGAGCGGCCCGACATGCTTCTGAGCAGATTCAATTACTCTTAACACACCATAGACCAGTGGTTCTCAAACTGGGGTCCAGGGCCCCCAGGGGGGCCGCGAGATGGTGCCAGGGGGGCCCCAGTTTTATGACATTTTATAAAATACATTCATTTATCATGAATTCTGTGTAATTAAACCTAAAAAAAAATAATAAGGCTACTAACCAACAGCACTACTTTGTAACTTAATATGTTTTGTTTAATTAAAATGTACATTTTAGAACTTTTTTTCATACATTTTTTTGGGGGGGGCTGCGAAGGAATGCACCGTACACAAGGGGGCTTCACGCAGAAAAAGTTTGAGAACCACTGCCATACACCACAGAAAAATCACATAAGATAATAATAAGATACAACCATTAACTCTTTCCACGCAAGAAAAAACATTTGCATAAATAACGTGTTCCTGATTAATTTTTATGTTAAATTAGAATACTGCTATTATCCACTAGATAATCGCTTACCCAATTTATAAAAAAAACTGAAGCCAAAACGTTATTTACTAATTTTACACTCTGTGTATGTTTTGATAATCATTCTGAATCTGATCTCTAACAAACATTTCTAACATTTCTTCACAAAAAAAAATTTCCACTTTTTGCTAAAAAAAATTGTATCTTTAAAGTAAAATACCCATATTTAGGAGTTTATAAGCATATAAACAATAAAGATAGTATGAAACCTTTTTTGTCCCGTTTTGTTTGTTTGTTTGTTTGTTTATTGTTTGTATGAAAGCAGAGGGTCTGTTCTGTTCTTTCATTTGATATATTTGTATGTTTATATATTTTTAGAAGAAAACATTCATGGAAGGCATTTTGTGAAACTTTTGTGAAAATCACAAAAAAAATTCTGGCTGGGAATGAGTTAAGACGATCAAATTCTGCCCGATTATCTTTTAGGAGTGGTTTCCCGAACAGGAATTAGCTTAAGCCAGGACTAGGCCTTAGTTAAATTAGGAAATGTAAATAGTTTTTAGCAAACATGCTTTAAAAACATTACTTGTGTTCATTTTGAAGCAAAACAAAGGACACTGATGTATTTTAAGATATGTCAGTGCAAGTTGTTTTCAGTTTGGACAGCTCTTAGTGTGTGGTGGCCTTAGTGGTAACATTGTAACATTGCTGGGATCAGGACTAACCCTTTATGAATAAAATGTCATAAAAGGTGTGTCAAGATCATAATTATCATTAAAAATTTGACCAGGGGGTTTAAATGCAGATCAATGTTTACAATAAAAATTAGGGGTGTCAACAATAATCGATTCGGCGATGCATCGCAAACCGCGCATGCACGATTCAGCATCAATGCAGCAAAGTGCCATAATCGATTATGTCACTATTTATTTTCTGGCCTCGAGTGGACAATAAAGTTGTGAAGTTTCAATTACTTCCAGGGGCATAACAACAACAATCAAGATGGCTGAGGCGGAGAGAGATGACCGCGATAGACGGGTAAATAAAAACGCACCCTTTTCCATGGAAAGCGGACATATGGGCACATTTCGGATTCTATGAAGTTAATGTGAAACTAGACAAGACTTACGCTGTGTTTAAAATTCTCATCTCAGGTATATAATTGTCATTGTCTTAAAGCTGCTAAGCTTCCGTTTTTGTTGGGAATAGTTGCACTTGACTTTACTACATGACTAATGAAAATTTTGTCTTGTTGTGTACAGTAGAATTCTGATACATCGCAATTCATCGTAGAATCGAATTGAATTGAATCGTTACCTGGTGAATCGTAATTTAATCGAATTGTGATGGCAGTGCCAATGCACACCCCTAATAAAAATGTCTACAAACTTAAAGGTGAGTGCACAATGTTTGAAAAACGCTTTGGAAAGAGAGTCGGGCCGATTACCAAAAACACACTAGTAGCCAATCAGCAGTAAGGGCCGTGTTTACTAACCGACATCATTGCCGGGGTTGCGTATGTGTGGGGCGGGTCCATCAATAGAAGGTCCAGATTCTATTGGGGTGGGGGCGTGTTTGTTTAGGTGATTTCAAATATCAACACTCCGCCTTTCAGACACTGAGGAAAATATTCCACCAAGTGCACGATTGCAATTACATTATACACGTCACTCGATTTCACACTGATTCCAGAACATCACTAGCAGTGTGAACACTCTAAAAATGGCTGGGCTATTTTGACCCATTATGGGTAAATATTGGACAGAACATATGCTGGGTTAAAAATGACCCAATGTTGGGTTATTGTTGTTATGCAACCATGGGGTATAATAATCCAACATTGGGTCAATTTTAACCCAGCAGTGTGTTCTGTCCAATATTTACCCATTATGGGTCAAAAATAACCCAGCCATTTTTAGAGTGAATGAACCAAAATCAAATGATCACAGGATCAGTCCCAAGTGAAACAGTAAATTTTTATATGCACTTTTTCTTTAACATCCCAGAGATTTTGTCACGTGGTTTAATGCAAATCTATTGAGTTTTGGCCGTGAGCGAGACAGGCCCATGCACTTTTCCAGGTACTGACCTGTTGAAGTGAGCACTGTAGGTTTCTTATTTCTCACAAAGAATGTGTGTCTCAGCAATCAGACACACACACACATACACATGCCCACTTTCTTATAATATAGCTCAGTCAATACCCGCTAGCACAAATGATCTCATTTCCTCTTGTTATCTGACCTGTTTCAATCAGCCACGAAAGTGCTAAAGAACATGTTTACCCAGAGATCTGTCTGAATAAACCAGGGTGTGAAGGGTTTAAAGGAATATTTAGCATTGTTTATGGTTAAATCTCTTTGTTAAATTGTGAATCTTGAATTGAGGGTTGTGCTGTTGTCAGTATTGGCTGATGTGTACTTGATGTCTCCACAGCAGCAGACAGTAAACAGATCCATTGAGCATGTCAATCTCCGGTGACAGACCTTAATGACGATTTAAACAAATCTCACTCTCTTTAAGGAGCGTCTGTCGATGTCTGTCCGTCTACCTGTCTGTCTGTAAGTGTTTCGGTTTTTCAGGTTTGTTTTGCCAAAGGCCTGTGGTGTATGAGTGTCAATGGGTTTGACTCATGCTGATGTTTGTAGGCCAATGTCAAACAAGGATTTAAAGAGTTATGTGCTTAAACTGTATTCATTATTGGTTTGGTGAGTTCTTTAGTTAATAAGTATAGTTTAATTGGTAGAGCATTGCATTAGCAATTATCCCCAACAAACACATTGCATTTATTTTAAGTCACTTTGGATGAAAGCATCTGCCAAATAGATGTAATGTAAAGGTAACTAACTAGTAACAATAATAACCGATCTAAATAATTGATCAGATCCAGACATAAAAACATCATTGATGCATCATTGAAAGCTTTCTTTGTGTTGTTTCAAAGATTATAAATATTAGATGATTAAAATGGATGTTGGCTCAGAAAGTAAAAGTTTGATGATTGAAAGTTACTTTAACTTCCTAACATGTCTTCAACAGGCTGTACAATGACCCAGAGCTATAACTCCTTTATCTCAACATCTAAAAAAAACACCACGCTGTATGTTGACATTACATAAATATATTTCCATATACAGCAGAAACTCTGAACATTTCTTCTTTTGTCCCCTTTGTATTCCCTTGAAGGCTTTTGCTAGGTGTGTGAGATTTATTGCATGCTCTAATAGATGTGGAAAATGTATTATTTTTCCTTAGAGCAAAAAACATATGAAGACTTTATCTTTGCCCCCCACCCCTTCCAAAAAAAAAGAAATACATTTTTGGGTGTCTTTCTCTCTCTCTGATTTCTAGAGGAAGACAACATAAATCAAGCAAAGGCCAAATCCGCTGGGTCTCCGGCAGTGAAACGCAAAACCAGCCGGGGTTAATGGAAGTGCACGTGAAGATTTATTTTAATTACTCCATTGTAATTTTTTGGGAATTTAAACAAAATGTCGTCTTTGTTGAAGCGAAACACTAAATTATTCCCCATCTGTATGGAAACTGTAAGGTAACCCAGAGTTTTAACCCGCAGTAAATGGACAGAATGATGCAGCGATACGGAAATGATTAAAGCCACAAGTCTGGACCGGCGGGATTGATTCTGGAAAGAGAGGAAGTGGGTCACATTTATCAAGGTATAACATTTTAGTTCTGTAAATCTTTCCTCTGATCACTTCATTTAAAGAACATACAGTTCAAACACACAAAATATGTTTTATCTGTTATGAATGACACCAATCCTTTATGTTCTGAATAATGATTTAAACAGAACATGAACATGAACAAAACAATGAATATGACATGTAAAAATACCTAATAAAGTTATGTTCAGAAATATTATGGTGTGTGAAAATATGCACTTTCGTTAATATGAATACATTTTTATTAAATTAAGAAAAATGTAACACTTTACATTAAAGATATATAGTATAGGATAGTTCACCCCCCCAAAAAAATTCTGACTCTCATGTTGTTACAAAACTGTATAAATTTCTTTGTTCTGATGAACACGAAGGAAGAGATTTTGAGTACTGTAGGCTAATGTTTGTAACTAAACCGATCATGAGCCCCATCCACTTCCATACTATTCTTTTTTCCTATGGAAGTCAGTGGGGCTCATGAATGGTTTAATTACAAACATTCCTCAAAATGTGAGGTGAACTATCAATTTAAGGTCAGTTTGTTAACATTATATGCTAACTATTTTTACAGCTTTATTGATCTTTGTAAATGTTATTAATTTATAAAAATGTTATTCGCATTGTATGCATAATTGTTGATTGTAAGCATAATTGTTTTATGTATTTTCAAATACAACTTTTTAAAAATGTTTTAGATAAATTTTAGTAAGTGTATAAGTTAACACTTAGAAGTATTGTTTATAGTTGATTCAGGTTAGAAAGTAAAAATAATGTTACTAAACTAAATGTGGCATGGATGGCATTTGTTTTCAAGAAAGGTTTTATATTTAAAATAATACAATAATAAAAATGCACAATAAAAAAGACAAAAAGCTATCTAGATCCAGTTGGTTTGTTAGTTGTCAACAAAGTATCCAAAAACTTGTAGGGCCAACTAAGTGTATGTAAAAATGATTTTAAAAAATCTGGGTTATGTAGACTCTCAAAAAAAGGTACACTGTAAAAAAAATGTGCTGTAATTATGCAGCTGGCTGCCAGTAACTTACTGTAGAAGATAAAAACTGAAAATCTTTCATGTTCATTTAACCCAGTGCTTCTCAAATAGTGGGGCGGGACCCCAGGTGGGGCTCGAAGCGACACCAGGGGGGGCGCGCGAGACCCGGGGAAAATACTTTTTCAGGAAGTGATTTTTTTTTGCACCGTCACTTAAATACATTACAACCCAAACACGCTGATAAGCCGCTTGAGTTTTTTATTATTATTTATTGATTATATTTAATTTAATTTTTCAGTATCAAATGGTCAAAAAATATAAAGTAAATAAGGACTGATTTATTTTATTTCAGGCAAATTTATGCATTTTTAGTCTTTTCTGTTACAGACTAAAAAAACAATGTTAATAAAGTTATTCTTTGTTGTAAGTTGATTGATATTTCTTTTTTTAATGTTAATAAGGATACAATGTTTTGCAGATGTGTAATTTTATAGACAAATTATACTATTTACAGTCGCGGCGGAGAGTTGAGAGGGCGCGAAATGTTTACTTCTTCCTGAGGGGGGGGGGGGCGTGACAGAAAATAATTGAGAAGCACTGATTTAACCTTAAACAAACCAGTAAATAGCATAAATGTAAAATCTACCGTAAGTTACTGGCAACCAGCTGTCAGTAAAACTGTAATTTCTACAGAAATGTTTTACAGTGTACAATAGTTGTCATTGGGGCTGTACGTTTTCAAAAAGTACACCTTTGTACTTAAAAGGTGCATATTGGTACATCAAAGGTACACATTGGTACATTTTAGGGGAGCATACTGCTACCTTAAAGGTACGTGAACCTTTTGTAACTTTTTGTACTAAAACAGTTTAGAAGTTCTGAAGTCTTTTTGGTTAAATTCAACAGGATTTCCAGTAGACTTGTGTGTAATGGGTCACCTGGAAATAAAGCCAAACTGTGGTCACTATAAATTGCTTTACATGTCAGTCAGATGGTTTCTTGAGCCGCCTCACCATCAGTCTAAAAGTCTGGCTATGAGTAACTTCATACGGTACTGTGAAAAGATCTTAGGCACATTAGATGTTTTACCAAAAATGCTTTTTTTAATTAAAAAGTTTTTAATTAAATATTTTTACTGTAATGACAGTTATGTCTAAAAAGTGACAATCAAAGTAAAGTGTAACCGTCTCACAACAGGTTACAGTACAGTATATGACCCATGCATAGACATAATCTCACCGTCATCCAGTCAATGTGCGATTATATAAAGAAACAGTAGGAACTGAGACAGCTTATACCCGCCTCTATGATGCATTACACAAGTTTAGATTATCAAATACTAAAGCATAATTTTTGTTTTTTTACCTATAGTGACTTATTAGGACCTTAGAAGGTTTATAGAGAGAAATTAACATGTTGTTTTCTTTCAGGACGGACAGACCTTAGTTGGCTGGTGTGTGTGTCACATAATAAAAAGTTGCAGCAGTTCAACGCACAGATAACGGCGCCTCCATGTGGAGGTTCAGAAACACAGAAGACAGATGAAACCAAACCTGACATCAATCATTTCAGCAAATAAGTGGCAACATGAAACGGGTCATATTCCTGTTCTGCAGTTCCTCCTGAAATCGGGTCAGACCAGAGTAAACTGGATGATAAAGGCAGAGGCAAAGTTAGCCATTTCAATGTGAACGTGAAGTTCAAGATATTTAAATAAAAATGTTGATATTATTATAGCAATTATTTTAATTCATTTCTGAAATGCAGCATGTAATGTTTACAGTGTGAATAACACAGATTTATCAGCAGTGCTTAAAATAATATTACACATAGACTGATAGGACATAAGAAACATCTTTAAATTTACACTAGTCACAAAAAATACAAAATTAACATTTTGTTAAATTAGACAAAAAATAAGACACACCTGGAATTTTTTGATAAATAATAAAAATATTTAAACTTCACCTCTAGTTCACAATCAAAGGGATATTCACCCAAAAAAGAAAAATATTTTTAAACAAATATTATGGACGTATTGTGATAAATGATGAAGAAGATATTTTGATAAATAATGGTAAGCACAAAGTTGACGGTACCTTTAAAATTTTTCCTACTATGGAAGTCAATGGTTACAATCAGCTGTGTGCTTACCATCATTTATCACAATATCTTCTTTTGTGTTTATCAGAAAAAAATTAATTCATAGTTTTCAAGTTTATAACAACATGAGAATAAGAAAATGATGACAGAATTTTCATTTTTGTGTGAACTATCCCTTTAACAGTGATGAAAGAAAAATGGTAGCACTTTATTTAGAGTCCTGTTCTACATGTAAGAATTATGCACTTACTGTAACTGTGTAATTACTAGCTACCAGCCCTAAACCTAACCCATGTTCAGTACATGTAGTAATCTTATATTATTTAGTGTTTTGTTGAGTAGGCTAAGTACACTGAAAGTGCATGTACTGTACAACAAAGTGCAAAGAGAAAACTATGATGACTTTTAATTAAATAGTGTGATTTAATACTCTCTTTCATATATTAGGTCATATACACTGTAAAAAAATCCCTGATGCACTTAAATCTTTAAGTTTAATCAACTTAATTTTACAATTCATTCACTGTAACCCAGATATTGTCTTTACTTAAACAATGAAGTAAGCATCACTTAATATGTTGTGTCTTGGACCAATGCTTAAAAAGTTTCGTTCATGTAACTTTTAAGCGTACAAAATCCATTTAACTAAAACTTTTAAGTAAACTAAATATAAAATTATTAGCACATGTTGTGAGGAATACCTATAATCCTTTGCCCCTGAATATTTTTAATTTTTTTCTGCTTTTTCACAGAATAAAAACTGATTCACAGTTCACAAAACTTTCACTACTTAAATATTTGTTAATAAAATGTCATATAGGTTTAAGCTCTTATATTATTGTAAATAATAATTTTGTGAAGTCACCATTCAGGTGATCAGTGTTTCCGTACATGAACCCTGTTCAGAACATTTTATTGTATTTCTCTCCACAGTACTGACAATGTATGTCAAAAACACAGTTTTGTATGTGTTTCTGTGAAGAATCACGTTATTCAATGATTGACTTATAGTCATTCATGTATTTTGTGTTATAATACCATTTATAACAGCAAAAGAAATATAAAGGAATTTGAAAAAACATTGAACTTAATTAACTAAGTGGAGATGTTGGACAGAGCAATTGATATTATAAATTAAATCAAATAAAAATTATGTTTACTGAACTTTGTTTAACTTAGTAACTAATGATTTTTAGTAAAGACTACTAATGGCAACTTGATATTAATACAACTTAACCTGTTACGTTTCACCCTGTGTAAAAACTAAAAAAAATTAGGACAGCGGGTTTCCTCGCAAATTTAGTAATGTCAACTAATTCGGGTTAGGAATGTTTTAACTTTCTTGACTAGTAAGGAGTTGCTTTGAATTCTAAAAATGACGTTCAATTAGCTTAAGTTATTTTAACTTTATTTTTATAATTAAAAGCAACTCCTCACAAGTCAATGAAGTTTAAATGAACTTTAAATTCAAGTTGATTAAACTTAAAAATGTAAGTACAACAGGGAATTTTAACAGAGACATAAAAATGTACTGGATAGTAGAAATGAAAAAGCACTGTTTTGTAGAGAATAATGTCATCTTATAATATTTGTGTACTGTATGTAGTCCATGTAGACACAGCCATAACTCTCTCCAACCACGCAGCTGTGAAAGGGCTATTTTTAAAACCTCGAAGCATGCTGGGATATCTCGACACCCTGCATTAGCACGTGTTTCTCTAGGCTGAAAAGGAGCTGATGATATTATTGCTTATAATTTAAATAACCGACCGGCACCTGTCTTTAAGCATACAGTACTGCTGCCAAAGTATATACCTATAAAATGCCTCTGCTTACTGACCATCACACCCACACCGCTGTTTAATACAATGCAATGAAACACTAACTGAATGAATTAATCCATGGATCTTGTAAGTTTTCTCTGCCACTGTAAGACCCTGTTTTAATAATATGAGCTAACACAGCCATGACAGCAAATATGACTGTGTAAATATGACACTTGTTCACACAACATGAATTATGTTGTGTTCCCTAATTTTTTGTGTCAGATTAAATGTCATTTTGAGCAGTTTGCTTTGACTTATTTGTACCTTCTAGTACTTGAGAAAGGCCAGTCGGTTTGTTTAGACAGTTCATATAATCTAAAACAATTCAGTAATTTTAGTTGGCAGTGTTAACTTTACGTATGAAACGTTTTGCATAGATTCTGCCAAAATGCCATTGTAATGCTGGATTCACACCAAACGCGGTAGAAGCGGCAAAAACGCACTATTCGCACGTGGTTGGACACTTGAACATTTTGAGTTTACTCGATTCATTCGCACGGTAAATTCTAGTCGTTCGAGACATTCACATGGAAATTCTCTTCATGGGAGGGGCTTCTGCGACTCCGCTCGCTTCCTGTAATCATGTTACTACTAGAGCAAGCTCCTGATTGGTTAACGGCGGCGCGATTTTTCGCCAAAGTTCAGATTTTTCAACTCGCGAGTTTCCCACGGCAACTCTCAATTCGCGTCATTGAGACAGATATGCGTCTACCACCACGCCTAATGCCTCATTCGCGACGCGAGACCTCTAAACACGCGTTAACGTGTCTTTACATTGACTTAACATTTTAATCACTCGCACTTGATGTCTTTACTGCGGCTGTTGTAACGCAGCATTAGGCTACTAGTTACTATTGCAACCATTGCCATTAAACAGAGACTAACTAAAATGTGAAAAAGATTTTTAAAGCTTCTAAGTATTTTAAAAGTAACAACAATTGTAGTCATGATTTGCAATGTGGAGATTTTTTTTTTTATATAGTAAGGAAAATTATAGTTTACAGATATTACTAGTAGCTAACTATTAAGATCACAATGAGAGCTGTGTTCGAAAAGCACAACTGATACACTAATGAGGCATTTTGGTTTCGACCTATATTTACTCCATGAAACTCAAGCACGAGCAGTCACGTCCACCTCCTCATCGATACGCCCCATCATGCCGCACCTTCTAAGAAAACACTGTGTCAGGCAAATCTCATCTGTGTGTTTGGAGAGAAACCGGTGCCAGCGCGGTTCAGCAGAGCTCCCACCTCATCCATCAGGGCTGTAGAAAGGCCTGGCCAGAGGCTGACCAGAGCGGCACGCCGAGCCGCCGGCCCCTGACTAAAACACTTGTGACACTGTAAAATCACAATATTACTGCAAGCGCAAACCTCATACATCTTCAACGAAGCAACAGACATGGTAAAAAAGGTGCTCATGGACGACCCCACCACCTGAACTTCTAGATGAATTCACAATGAACAAAGAGTGTTCACTTAGCTTTTACACAAACTTTTCCTCTTGCAGTATTATCTCATGTATTATTTTAAGTATTTAAAGGCAGGAAAATTTTACAGTAAGATAAGTGTTTCCTTTCACACTTAAATCAAATGCTTGCTCTGACCATTACCCGTCCCCCTAGTCTTTTGTTTCTCATCTGCATCATCTCAGCTATGTTGACATTACTACAGTAGGTACAGTAGTCCAGCCCTCGGTGGACGCTTAGAGTATCACAACCCATCCACTGAACGCATGGTGCAATGGTCAGATGCGCAGGCGGATGTAAGATTAAAGGGCAGACCCGAGCAGCTCTGTATTGTTGTGATTTAATAGCTCTGAATATTAGTCCTTTTTGAAGTGGAGCGCAGACAAGCAGGCCTCCAAGCATATAATTACGGTTAAGGGCAGGGACCTGGTAAAGCGGGGCTTTGAAGAGCTACAGGGTCACCAGAGGTGAGCCGAGGATCTGACAGAAGCAAGAAACACACAGAGACGTAATTCATCCGATTCGCCTTTAAACTTGCCACGGACGGAGATCAACTCCTATGGACACCATCCAATATTTACTTCCATAAAAGCTTTATTTTAAGATGAAGTCAAAATTGACCCCATTTACAATTAGTTGATTCATGTTATTGCAAATTAATTGTAAAACTCTAAAGTACTATGCTAAATCAATTATTATAATGCCTTACGATGCTTATTTCACATTACTGTGTAACAGTACGTGCAGTGGTAAAGTACAATTAGCCTGACTCTACTGTATATTCAAAGTACAGTATTTTACTGTAGAGGTTTGAGTCCAGATTTCCTGCCGTCCACATCTACAAATGCACATAACAAGGTTAGAGGAATTAGATTAGAGCAAAGTTTGAAATTAGCCAGGTAGGTTATCAAATTAAGCAACAGGATATATAATCAAAGATGGGAGGAGTTCGGATCCTTTATTTAATCAAATGGCAACTGTGGCATCTCCTCATAGCTAATGTGCTGTATTTCCTCTAATTCACTTTCTTTTATTTATATGCTTTATGTGTAATATCTGATCATGAATAAATAGGACATAATTTCATCCCATGCCGTTTTTCTGAACCTGATTCAGCTTTATTTTTGCTGGGTGATAAATTGGGAGGAGACTGGGGGCTGAAAATAATGGCTGAGAGAAAGATTTGCTTGTTCAATTCTTTGGTTTATACCATTCAGACTAAAATAGGGCCAAAACCAAAATCAAATCTAATTGCTGATTAAAACAATGAAATTTTTGTGTTCTCATTAAGCCCAACCTCACAAAAATGGTTCAACTGCTATTTTATCATTGTAAAACATAGCTCTAAAGCCATAAACAGAAAGCAATGAAACATAACAGCCCTAATTTCCTAAGTATATCTGAATCTATTATTTTCTAGAAACATTGAGTTTCTTGACCTTAGCACCTGAACCCTTGAGTCTCAGCCTTAGGGTGCGTTCAAGAAGCCCTGGGTTATTCATATGAGCCGGTAATGCCGAGGGTAATGCCGAGTTCAGACTGCACGATTTTAGCCCTGATTTTGACTCGCCGACAGGTTTTGAGAAATCGCCGACGAATGGCCGAAAAATCACAGGCAAATCGATGCTCATGAACGCGAGTGACAATCACACAGTGTGAATTATAAAAGAGGCATTCTGAGAGAATTGCAGACGAGTCCCCGACACCCGTGAGATATTTGGCATGCTAAATATCTGGACCTGTCGGCGAATCAAAATCATGCCGTGGGAAATGTGTTTTGACTGACAATAACATCGGCGATGACCTACAGCCAATGAGAGAGCAACATACAGGGCAGCTGGAAGTTCGGGGAGGAGTCTCTCCAAACATTCCCTCCTTCATAATCTTTATTTCTTCTTCTTTCTGCTGCAAATGAGCGCACATGCAATTTGTATGGTAAGCTTCTTGCGGGCTACCATTTTTAACAATAATTCCAGTCTCACGTGAGAACTCCGGTCTTGCACGTGTGACCTCATGTTGTTTCTTTTGCGTGACCTTCTAGCGTGCGTTTGGTTGTGAGACGTAGTTTGCGGACCGGGACAAAGTTATCGGCTCTTCTTCTTACGGTAAAGTCATGCAGTATGAAAACCCCATCGGCAATCCATCATGCAGTCTGAAACAGCAGCGACTTAACGCTTCCCCAGGTGACCCGACTAGTTTGAAAATCATGCAGTCTGAACTCGGCATAAGTCGTGTTTGCGACATTAAGTCACTTTGGTCTGCAATGCTATCATTTTGTGTAGACATCCATCGATTCTGCCATGTTACTCACTGACACACCTCCAGCTCATAAACTTGGGACTTCTTGAGTCTCCACTCACGTTTATGGCTTTGTGGTGGCATTACAATTACTGGTAGCATCTCATAAATACAACGTGAATTGAATGCACCATTATATAATAAATACTACAAGGTTGCAGGATTGGCTGCAGCTATGTGAGTCAGGGTGCACAGAATATATTGCAATCATTTTGATACTGGCTTGATATAAGGGCCCTCCCCAAAACAACACCATTTCCGTTGTGAAGTCTACACCAGTGTGGGCTTAAAGCTTGTTATGCAACATAAAAAAACTGAAAAATTGCAAACCTATATGGAGTTATAGACGGTTTCAGCATTAACAACATAAACACGCGGCTTTCGTGGTCATCACGTAACTTCCGATAAACTCTGCGAAGAATAAATAACAACAAAGTAGATTACATAGGAGGTTACATAGGAACCCAAAACATTCGTTATTTTCGACGAGGTATTTGTTTAAGAGTTCAGTTTCAGCAACTAGTCAGACCATTAAACAAACAGAAACCGGAAGTAAAGTTCAGACTAGACGCTTATCGCGTCACCGCACGTGCATCCATTGGAACGGTCTATATATGGATTCTGAATGAGTCAATGGGCTGAATGCCTCGCAAAACAAATGAAACTGTAATAGATCTCTTTTCATGTGTGTCAGAATGACCTCTTCTGTTTACCCAGCAAGCAAATGTAACCAAATTCAAGGTTATTTAGGGTAGAAATGGGTTACTCATAGCCAGTCTATATTGGGTCTATAGCCATCATTTCACTGTCTCTCTTATTGCTTGCTGGGTAAGTTCTTGGTCGTAAGAAGATGTACCAGACTTTATGCCGATAGTTAATGCTGTATGGCCCACATCCAGTTGACCTTAGCACATATGCTGAATTTAGACTCATGGTGTCATATTGTTTGGGTTTTTAAATCTCAGGCTGAGTACTGTGCTCTGATTTTCACATTTTTAGCCGTGACTGGAATAAAGGTTGCATTGTTGGCAACCACAATTTGATGTCAGGGGTTTAAAATAATGTGCATGTGGGATGTTGTTTCCTGTGCACCTAATACAGCCCTGGGATATCCACTTCTCTGACCTCTGTTTAAACTGCAGAGACATTTACATCCTAGTCAAATAGCTCACCTCTACATTGTACCTGTTCTGTGAAAGGTTGAAACTGGAATGGTTCATTTCACAGGCACAAGATCTCAGATGGAAATTTTGTCCTGAAAATGTAAATGTTGCCAAAAGGTTGCCCGGAGGGCTCACTGCAAGCTACAGGAGTTTGAACTTTTTCAGATTTTTCTTCTAAAATACAATTGTTGACATGCAGCTTCGGATAAAATGGTGAAAAATTGGTTCATAATAAAACATCCGACTTTTTCATTGTAAAAAAATGAAAATATGTCGGGGGTTTTTTGTTAAGAGTTTGCTTTTTACAACTCTTGAGATCTTACAGATTCCATATTTGTTTCTTTAAAACATCAACTTTGTCTCAGATGTCTAAGATTTAGATGTTTCTCCAATACTAAATCTTACCCATACAGCAAACAACTCCAGGCCGGATCCACCCTGGAGTCCTCTGCATTCTGGGTAATTTCTTCTCCATTCCATCTCATTGCTGTGTATGAGTAACAACTGAGATATTACACTTATAAAATGCTAGGTTATTTTCAACCCAGCATTGAGTCGAAAAGGGACAAACCCAGAAAAGTTTGGATCTGACCCAACATCACAACATGGGTTAAAATACAACCCATCAGGCTGAGTCTGTCCCATTTTGACCCAACGCTGGAGCATTTGCCATTTTTCTTTCCTATACATGCATCAAACATACACAGAGACTATGCAGTCTAGAGAAAAGTAGAAAGAGAGAGAGCATTTGGCACGGCCATCTGCCAAGCTGGGGCAAAATTTGGGCACTCTGCTCGGGTTAACATGCAAGCACTTTATTTTGGGGGCAGTTAATGGCCCAGAATTTTAAATTGAGATGTTTAACAGGTTCATATCCCGCTGGCTGACAACGCAGAAGTTTATGACTCACTTATAGTTATTGGGTCACCCTATACTTACTACAGGGTCAGAATGTGAGCACCATTAAATCGAGGCACAATCTGTCTGCGATGATAAGCTTTTTGGCAGCCAATCATAGGACATCTTGTGTTCCTGATAGGTCATAAAAAGAATAAATAATTAGAACTGAAAACATGTATAGCTCCAGATCTCTAAAACATTACACTCACTCTTCTTTTTACATCTTTATGCTTGACCAAAGCCAGACTGGTGTCTGGCCACATACTGCACTGGCTATTAATCTCAATACTAAATATAGGATTTCATTTTTGAAAACTCACCTAAAAGAGTTATATACTTACATCATTGAAGCAGGCCTGTATTATTTATACAACTACTGTATGTTTTGTTAATACTTGGGTCATTCTACAGAAATGTTCACGTTTGGTATGGCAAGATGTCTTAAAATTAATTTATTTTACTTAAACTTAGACCACATTATTAGATTACTCTTTGACTTTATGAGTACACATAAATGACAGCTTAATGATTTGTGTGTGTGTGTGTGTGTGTGTGTGTGTGTGTGTGTGTGTGTGTGTGTGTGTGTGTGTGTGTGTGTGTGTGTGTGTGTGTGTGTGTGTGTGTGTGTGTGTGTGTGTGTGTGTGTGTGTGTGTGCGTGTACTTAAAGACTGCATACACAATGTTTTTGTCACCGGTGTAATTGGGTGATTCTCACGAAAACTTGGTTTTAAAAATGTCAAGCATGAAAATGTAAAAATTGCTTAAATTTACTTTTTTCCCACCAGACATTGAAAAACAAAGTCTGGAGTAAATGGGAACATTAATTTAAAAACTTTTACTTATCATTTACACTTTTTGTAACATAATTTAAAAAATTAGTTCTAAAAAATCTCATTACCGCAACAGTCAGAAAACATCAACACTGACATATTTTCAAAATGACATGACAAACCTGAAAGAACATAATTTGGGGGTTCTGCACATGCTTTTAAAATCAAAGTATTATGCTTCTATTAATTAAATTAACATTTAATAAGCATCTGTTGCGGTAATGATAATCAAAATGTCGTGTAAGCATTCTGACAAGACAATATTTCAAATTAACTGTAAAAAAATGATCTAACCTGGTAGCCATCTTGAAGTAACTGGTCCATGTGCTTGGTCACTCAAAATCAAACTTTATTAAAATTCTGTATGTGTGCTTAAACTGTTCTCAAAAAGTGTTGCGGAGGATGAGAACATCAGGCATGGACACATCATTTTCCTAATTTTTCTTCATTATTATTATACATGAATATTCAGTAAATATTTTTTCTGTCATCTAAAGTAGTCTAGAAAAACATCCATTTATTTTTTTTTCGTAATTTTTTGTGTTCATTTGATTAAATTACAACATAATGCATGTTCAAACACAGCCGGACACATTGCGGTAATGAATAAAATTTACAAATATAAATTCTTATGTTGAAATCACACATTGTGCAAGGTAGAACACAGTATTGTGTTCATTCTGATGCTTTTTAATGTTACTATATTACACATTTTAAAGCTAAAATCATTAGTGCCGTGGTGTTTCAATGGTTTCGTGAGAATCACCCAATTAAAGGTGTTTATTATTTTCAGCTTTAAAGATTAATTCTTAATAAAGTGTAGCAGAATTCAATGATTTTAAAATTATCATCATGTCACATGTGAAAGATTTTATTAAATGTGAAAGAAAAAAACACAGTAACACCAGTGACACAAAAAATCACCAGTCACTGGTGTTACTGATCTTTACTGGTGTTACCCATAAGGAAGTATAACACCAGTGACAGTAACACCAGTGACAATTTTCATAAAAAATGCATTTTACAAAATTGCTGCTGCAAAGTATCAATCCACATGTTGTCAATCATTGTATACTCACTGAATTAAGTAGTTTAATCCATTTGTATTCTAGTTTTTTGCAATTCCCAAACAATAAAGGAGGTCATACCAGTGACTTAAACTAAAAGCTTCATATGAAATCACGAGATAAATGAGAAGATTTCTGATAGCTGAAAAGAGACAGTGGACTTATCATGGCCTTCTCTTCATAGATCTCCCGGAAAGTGAAAGAAGAAAGTCAAGTGATGTCATCAGTGTGCTTTTAATTAAAAAATATTTTGTTAAATGGTAACACCAGTGACACATCTCCAGGGGACCACTAGTTTCATTATATATTTTATGATATTTATTTAGCATTTTGTTTTTTAATGTAATTTACATAATATATTTTATAGTTATGGACACATTATTGTATTTTAAATGGAAGAAAACACTGTTTTTGATCTCAAAATAAAGCATTTTCCCTTTGTACATGACTGTGGTGTTTCGAATTTTAATTAATTAAAAAAATCTAATATTGCTACATTGATGGCTCAAGGTGGTGTAATTGTTCAAATAACATATTGTGTCATTTGAAAATATAAAAAATTGTAACCCTAAAGTGTTTTTTCAAGTGTAATATTTCTGTAATGGCTAGGGAAAGAAAAATGGGCATTTCCGTAGAATGACCCACTTTTTTTAATAATGACAAATTCATTATAATCAGTTTTATACATATAATTACAATAATGTAATTATTTCTATTATTACTAATTCTGGTATTAACTAATATCATTTAATTATAGCTATATATGAGCCTAATGTGTAGACAGTTCGACCTACTGTGTCATTTTGCAATACTTTATATGTATATATTTAATAGTCTCTGATGAGTGTCATTATTTACTCACATTATTTTTCTCATATTTTGTGCAAGTGGTACTTTTATAACCTGTGTGCATATCGCTTAAATTATACATCCGTTTAAAGTGGCATATAACTACTCTAAATCATATTCCCACTCACATGCTCCTTTATTGTGGTCATACTGTCAGGACACCTGAGTGGGCACAAACTGCCAAAGATCACATTTCATGTCCAACGTCAGCTTGTTGATCTGCTGATTTATTGTGTAGGGCTGGAACATAATGTAAAAAAAAGTTAACATTGCAATGGAATGGATACAACACAGAGGCAAAAATCTCACCCATTTGTGTGGGTTCACAATACCCTAAAGCATTATCATTCCATTCATAATCCCTACTCGTCTCTACAGCCCCAGTCACGGGTGTCTTATTACCACTCTGTTGGCACAGCTTCCGTGTGTGTGTGTGTGTGTGTGTGTGTGTGTGTGTGTGTGTGTGTGTGTGTGTGTGTGTGTGTGTGTGTGTGTGTGTGTGTGTTTAGCCTTCCTGCCACTGAAACTCAAAGTCTTACACTGCCCTCTACAGCAGCAACAACAACTCTCTCATATTTAACTATATACACCACATTCCAAATATGTCATAAGTCGAAGCACACTGAGGCCAAATAGAGCTCAGGTATCGCCAAGCTAATTTTAGCACAGCACACAGGAAAACAAAAAATAAATCTTTAACAAGCGCCATAAATTTGCACAGTAACTCATTTTCACTGAGGATGAAAGACTTATTAAAGCTTCAGACGCTGCGCGGCTAGAAATGCCCAAAGACAAACATGCGGGGTGAAATGTGTGCTTGCTTTACACTGCTCCAAGGCAACAAAAAAACAGATACACACTGAATGTTCTCAACCGCGAGGTCTCACAACATTAATAACTTGGCCACGATTTTCCTACCGAGTGGGTCTCTCAGTGCGCCCCACCAAAGTTATAGGACATGTGGCCACACTTACAAATGTACATTTTTACTGTGTTTCTATTCGTATTTAAAAAAAAATAATTTTAAAGAAATACACAAGCACACCTATATAAAACAGTTAGGTTTAAAATAAAATAAAAATGTATATTGACAATACAGTTATTTTGTGTAACATGTCCATATGGTTAATGTGATGAACTACACCTCTGGCTACTACCTTAGGGGCCGTGATTTTAAATCCACTAAAAATCAATAGTAATTACCTTGAAAAATGTAAGTTTCAATAAAAAATCCAGCATTATTTGTTTGTAGATGCCACTTGCTTTGATATTTTGTATCTAATGTAACGACTTCAGATATTTCTGACTTCAACTTCTTAGGGCGACTGTATTACTAAGAGACATAACTACCTCACAGTGTAGAAATAAATGACACCAGAGGAAATCTCCAACAGAAACCTGCGGAGAGAGACTTTTCCATCTGCCTGGGACTGAAATATAATCTGACCCTCTTTTCCTACAGCAGTGAAGAGTCTCCCATGTGAGTAACAGTTCAGGAAACAGAGAGAGAGAGAGAGAGACTATGGCATGCTTGTCTGGCCTTCAGGCCTCTCGTTCTCTCTTTTGCTAAACCACAACCATGCAACTTCCCTCTGAAGCACAGTTTGGTACTTAGTCTTTCAGCACCCACAGCCTGACCACCAATTCATCTGGACTATGACACAGACACTCAGATGTGCTTCTTTTGGTGTAAATGTTTTTGAGGTTGTGTTTAAATCTTCTCTGGCTTTGCATGTTTGTGCGATCAAGGAGACATGAAAGAGTTTGACACAATGGTGGCATAGTTGAGATTTTATTATATATCTGTATTTTACAACTTGGTCTACATCAGGCCCGGATTGGCCATAGGGAGAACCGGGAGGATTCCCGGTGGGCCAGTCTGTTTTTTTTGGCCACGAGGGCCGGTGTTGTCATGCCACCGGATGACGCGTATTTGCGGGTGAGAGATGTCCCCGCCGCTTTATGCACAAGTTGATTGTGTCCCGAGTCCCGACCACTTATTGGAAGAATTCTTGCATTAGGGTTCATTGACTTCTAAAACGCATGGGAAACGCAGGACGTGCCGCTGTCTTCTGGTTTTCAAAGCGCTTACTTGAACACGAGTTTTGTTTCAGACGCGTCTATATTGAGTGCGCTTGCCGGCCGTGCGTCTATTTAAAATAAACTTGAGCGCTTCTTTTGAGTGTGCTTGCCGGCCGCGCGTCTATATTTTAAATAAACTTGAGCGCGTCTTTTGAGTGCGCTTGCCGGCCGCGCGTCTATTATATTTTAAATAAACTTGAGCGCGTCTTTTGAGTACGCTCCCCGGCAACGCGTCTATATTTTAAATAAACTTGAGGGCGTCTTTTGAGTGCGCTTGCCGGCCGCGCGTCTATTATATTTTAAATAAACTTGAGCGCGTCTTTTGAGTGCGCTCCCCGGCAACGCGTCTATATTTTAAATAAACTTGAGCGCGTCTTTTGAGTGCGCTTGCCGGCCACGCGTCTATATTTTAAATAAACTTGAGCGCGTCTTTTGAGTGCGCTTGCCGGCCGCGCGTCTATGATATTTTAAATAAACTTGAGCGCGTCTTTTGAGTGCGCTCCCCGGCCACGCGTCTATATTTTAAATAAACTTGAGCGCGTCTTTTGAGTGCGCTTGCCTGCCGCGCGTCTATTATATTTTAAATAAACTTGAGCGCGTCTTAATACAAACGGGCTGGCCTCTAAAAGGAAAAGAATTTACAAAACGTATTTTTTTATCCAAGTCATAGATGAATTTTCTATGAATAGTCATTATTCATCGTTTATTGCGAGAGGAACAAACATCTATTTGATGCAAAACTCATTAGTTTATTTGAAAAAAGTAGTTTCAAAAGTATATCCATGATGTTTCTTTTTTAAACACAATGTAGGCCTACCTTAGCCTACGTTATTTAGCAATAGACATGATCTAAGTACTAAAAGACTTTCTTCCATTTGTTTCCAATGCATACCTAATAAATCTTGCTTGTGTATTGTATATCAGGGGTTTCCAAACGTTATCAACCCAACAGTTAATCTCAAGACTCACCATTTTTTAGAAATAGAAATATAGAGGAAAACACAAACACATTTGTTTCCTTTAGTTTTTGAATAAGTTTAATTTAGTAATATTATGGTCTTATGGTAGGTCTGCATGATTATGGCAAAAATTATAATTGTTTACTGCATTTGCACGGAATATGAAATTATTGAAAAATACAGTGAATTGCAAGGCTGCAGAGAACAGTGCACTACTGCAGACTTATACTACTGAGGGTTTAAAGATATTATTTTAATAGTCAGTCGTGAACTAAAGTGGGCCGGTCTTAGGCGTGAAACTCCAGGGCTGAAAATGAGTCCCACTCCGGCCCTGGTCTACATTGTCGCATATACACCGTGTTAGGGGCCTAGGACTGGTCCCTGTGGTACACCACATTTAACCTGTGATGTAATTAGTAACTTTGGGTACAGCTAAAACATATTTTCAATATTTATATATCTGCTCTTCAATCACTTAGTAGGGGTTATTTTTAATTAGAGTAACCATAATTGATAACGTGTGTTTAAAACTAAACATGAAAGATTTGACTTTCTTAATGCATCTTTTTATTCTTCCTTTATCTGATTTATTACTTTTAAATTCTTGTTCTTAAAAGGATAGTTTACCGAAAAATGAATATTGATTTACTCACACTCAAGCCATCCTTGATGTATATAATTATGTTTTTCAGACGAACACAATTGAAGATATATTAATGTCCTGGCTGTTCCAAGCTTTATAATGGTAGTAAATGGTGGTTTTGATTTGAAGCCCAAAAAAATCCATCCATACTTCACAGAAGTAATCCACACAGCTCCAGGTGGTTAATGAAGACCTTCTAAAGGCAATCGATAGGATTTTATAGCTTTACAAACTTTACAAATTAAATTGATTAACTTCTAGTAAATGCTGATACGCTTTCACAAGTAAGTGTGTTTCCAGCATATGGCGTAAGACATAATATAGGAAAAATATAGGAAAGCTTTGTGCTGGTCGTAGACCTAACTGCAAAATATTTTACTCATGAGTTTTGTTTAGTTTTTTTGGGGGGGGGGTTGCTCATTTGCCTGCTTTGAATGAAATTAAACAGAATGACTCATCATCCCTAATTTATTTGCAAAGAAAGAAAACATTAAGTACAATCAATTATTTACAGTCTTAGTTACTATGATGATGGTATTGAAGTATAGGGTGCAGGTTTGAAAGGAGAACTGTTTGACTACAGTATCTATCCAACTGCCACAAACTCAGGCTTTTCTAGTTTCCCGTATAGAAGCAATGGCATTGTTGTTCCCTTTGAGAGCTTTCAAGCTTTCATCCAATTTTATAGTCGAACAAAGCCTGCAGAGCTTTGTTCAAAATCTCAAAGCTGCCGCAGAGCTCTGGAGAGCCACATAAAATATGAGTGGAAAAATGAAAACCGCAGTATAACAGAAAAGCAGACGCAAACATAAAGGCTTTTTTATATTATGCAAATGCCTTTGAATCCTACATTGAATTTGCCTATGTGAATTTCTTGGATTGTGACCCTTTTATATTTTTAAACATTCATATTTATGATCACAGCGAATCATGCTTTAGAAAATCAATAGCCTCCCTTGGAGACACATGCTTGAGGATATTTTTCTAAGTGGATGGTTCCTGACCAAAATGAGCTGCAAACTGGTCTTTATATGTTGCAACTTAAAATTACGTACATGTATTACAAAGACCATTGCTGGGACTTTGAAACAAAGCCATTTTCCGCTTAACTATGTCCCATACAGTTAAGTGTCCATTTATGTTTATATTAAAAGACATTTTATTTCTAAGGCAGCGCACCTCTCATCCAGTTTCATTTCTTTTGCCCGTGTCTCTTCTCATACTCAACCTCAAGTTAAAAGACTCCAGAGATCCAGCACGGCTGTGAAAATACACTTGCCACATCATAAAATGAGGATACGGCCGGCGTAAAACCCAGACGATAACCGAGTTTGTGTGTGCACTTGTTTGCGTAAGACGAGAGGAAAGATTCAGAAGCTCGGTGATTAAACATTTAATGACAGAATTATTCACATTCCTGGATAAGGTGCTATATTAAAACGGATTGGAAAAGTGCATCTAGTGCCCCGAGAAATATTGCAGTTCTTGTTGAGGTTTAGCACCATGAAGAAAAGTGAGCTGTAAACTATACATAAAGCCTAAATCAGTTCTCGGTCTGGATATGCGCCAAATATCCATAGGGCATTAGCAACCAACTGGTGAACCTCATTAAAAAGTAGAGAAACCTATAACCATTAAAAGCCCATTAAGCAGCATGTAATTTTGTGGAACTAAATAGCAGAGAGTAATCTAAAGCACATGAAAGCCAGCTGGGAAACTAAGCAAATTGTTTCGATTAGGGGAGAATCCATCATCAACAACACCAGCCTGTTTTGATGACGTTCAATTCATTCTCTTGCCGGTATCTTTCTCTCTCTAATTTCCTCTATAATGACACAGATTAATGCAGAAAGCAGACGACAGTGTTTGACCTAAATACCCACAATACACTTTAGTTTGCATCAAAAACACAGAATTGGGAATTACAACCAGAATCATTCGCTACACAACTTGGTTTTAATCATCAACGAACACCACAAACCACTCGGTGAGTAGTACAGTTTTGAAAATGAACGTTAAGTGTTGTTTTAATGACATGTTGTGCATGGCCCTTGACTTCCATTCTGAAGCAGTCAAGAGACGCTTCTAAATTAGTCGAAAAGTCAAGACACGACCCATTGTCAAAATTTCTGTGTCCATCACTGTAGTTCATCCAAAACAAACCAGAAATGAGACTCAAAGTGTTAAATACCGGAATTATCCTTTAAAACGTAACAACAGGTTGTATAAAATTCTTTAATACGTCATTTTATGTTGCAATAAAGTGCTTGCACAAACAACCTATGAGGTCATTATTTTTGGAGGACAGTCTCACTTTTTGTGTACTGTTTTTCGAATACTATAGATTCAGACATACTACTCGCCTCGCATACACACTTTCACCTATTATATGGGCGATTTCGAGTGTTTTAACATACATAGACAGTATTTTCTGCACCGCTACTCAATAAGTTGTGAAATGAAATGAGAATAAACGGATATCGTGTAGTTTTCGATAGTTTCACTCAAAACAAACATAAAGCATGACCAGGACAGTACAAATTGAGAATGATTTGCTCTTATGTGAGATGATTCTTTACAATGGATTGGTCAAAAAGCCTTGTGAATGGGATGGAGGTGTATGTAACTCTTTCCCCGCCGTTGACGAGTTATTTTGTCAATTAAAAGAAAACGCTTCCCTGCCAATGTCAATGACGCTGCCAATGAGTTTTTATGCTAAACTGTTTTTCCACTATTACCCAACTTATAAAACATGGATGCATCTACTGATTGAGAAACACAAAAAAATCCAAGAGGTGATAAAAAGATAATGAAGTTTGTTTTTTGTTTGTTTGTTTAAAAGCAGAGGGTCTGTTTTTTCATTTATATATTGTAGATTTATATATTTATAGAAGAACATTTTCTGAAAGGCATTAAACTTTTGTTTAATGCTGGTGCTGGCAACTTTTTTTAAGTCTGGCGGGGAAACAGTTAACAAGATTCTCTTAACCACAACTAACTAAATCTTGTTCAACTCGAGATGACAAAAGTTAGCTTACTGCATAACATGTACATTTGTAATATTTCTTTCAGTGTCGTATTTTTAAAAAGTAGCCTACAAATCTTGACCCTCGTGGTGAAAACTGCTCAATAATGGCTTTAAAGTGTGTGGATTTTAAAGCTCATAAAGAGAATTGTCAAGCCACAGAGGACAGACGTACCTCGCTGTTAAACGGTGGCCAAGACCCATTTATTATGTGTAAAATGTCATTACAGGCATCGAGAGGCTTATATCTCAGTCAGGATCTGTAGGTCAAGATTGGAAAAACTTCATTTGTATCTAATTCAGCGCTTGATGGTTCAGTGCCCTCTTCATCACAAAATCTTTTGATTATGAATGTTTCTTTGCTTTTGTTGTTGCTAGATACATGTTGCAGTCTTTCATATGAAATAAATTGTATGAAGATCTGTGGCTAATAAAGATTATGTGAGGAAATGATCAACGGGCCTGTTTTATGAACAGAAGAGTCTCTTTCTATGTCAAATGACAATGCAACTGCTTAGAGGACTTTAAAAGCACATTGTAAACATATAGCAAAATCACAATTATTGTAGCCGAACCAAACCCACACAAAGCCCCTTACATCAAAGGACAGCTTATTGTAAAGCTTATAAAAGCTGATTTTGTAACCAGACTAACAATAATGTAATTTTATTCAAACAACATGAAACATTACATCTGATCATGACGATGCCTTTGAAGGTCAATATAAACGTAGTTTTTGTTAATGCAGTAACTGACCGTACAGTGACAGCTTTACTCTGTGGTTTTATTGTGCTCGTGTAAGTGAGTGTGAGGACGTCTCTTAAACAGATATTTCTGTCCAGCGGCAGATTTTACGAGAGGACGTGCCCTCGACTTTTGTTTATTACAGTGGCCCTGAAAATAATAAGGCTGTGGAGGAATTGGCTTGCCAGGGATGGATATCGTTCATGCTCCATTAAAAATTGTGTTGACATGCATTTTAAATTTCAGTTCAATTCCTGAATTCGAAATGAGGTAGCAAAGAGAGTTGAATTTAGATATTAAAAACTTTATATAGAATGATATATTTATTTAATAAATAAAGCATTTTTGAAAATGTGCCTAATGTGTGCAATATTACAATCAAAACTACAGTATGCTTTTATGCTCATGCCATAGTGTTTTGTAATAAAATACTTTGTAAAAAAAGTATTCTTGACTAACTGCTATGTGGTGTTGCGCTATTCTCCTGTTACATTGTATATCGCGGCATTGTTAGACACTCCGCTCTGATTGGTCAATGAGCTGGCATTGTGATATGAACTGTGAAGTTTCACCTCCTTTGGATGCTTCATTTACTGTGGTACAGCACTCACCTCTGACACCTGACACTGGAGGTAAGCGTGGAGGGGGTTTCCGGCAGTCATTGTTTTCAACAGAGCCACTCATGGGCGTCCTACCGTAGCGTGCTGGTCATGGGTGGGTGTTAGGGTCACCTGACTTCAGATTCATTCCTTCGGAGAATGTGTGGGTCTGAAAACAACCTCTGATAAGATTGTAAAATGGGCAACCCTATCGGTTTTAATTAAACTGCTGACAAGGTTTTGTTTGTACATTTTAAGGCTTCACTATATCGTAACATAAGACGTCAGGGTGTTTGTTCGATGGCATTGCTTTGTTATTCTCTGAACAATGTGAAGATCTGCAGACTACAAACCAATGCCTTTCAGTGGCTCTTAATGGTTTCTTCTAGACAGCAATGAGATTAAATGCAAATGTACACATTTTCGCTTTTTGGACTTGTGCTTCTCAGATTTTTGCTTCTAAAATGAAGAGTTTGGTTACAAACCGCAATAAATGCCATTTAAAAAAAATAGTTACCACCAAAATCAGTATTGTATCAGGTTAGTATTAAAAATTAAATTCTTAATTTTACGCAAAATCCAATATCCGCCATGTTATTGTCATCTTTTCTCCCATTTTTTCCAAAACGTGATAAACGCCACTCCTCCTTCTCTGCAGAATGCAATAAATCTGCTTAACAAATCACAGCGCACCATTTCACGCATTGTAAACAATAATGGCGCCGCATTGAATACACACAATCCTATTTTTCGTCATTACGTTGTATATCCAGCTACAAAAAAAACATCTGACAAGTCGGACCGAATACGCTAGATAAATGTCGAACGTCAAGTGACCAAACCGGAAAACGGCGATCGCTTCCGGATGACTGTATTATTGAGGGGTCGTTCGCGAACGAGCGGCTCAAAGAGCTGATTCTTTGTAGCGAACGAGCAGAGGCGAATCTTCTTACGCAGTCAGGGAAGCCGGCTCTTCTAAGGGAGCCGAGCCAGAAGAGCCGAATCTATGAAAAGAGCCGGACTGCCATCACTAAAATGTAGAGCCAGCGCTTGAGCCGAAAGAGCCGAATCAATGGAAAGAGCCGGACTGCCCATCACTAATACGTAAGTGTCGTGATACGGAGGAGTGAAATTGTAAGTTGTTTTTAATTACCTGCTGGCTGCTTACCTTTAGCTACGTTTTCTTGAGGTAAAGGAATGGGAATATTTTGGTTTGCTATGTCATGAAAAACTTTAGTCTTGCACAAGCAAAATACAAGAAATTGTTAACTTAGCAATCTAATCACAACTCTTTATTCTTTGCCAACAATATAGGCCTAATAATCTTTAAAATAAAATATCTCTAAAATAAAATATCTCTAAAAGAGGCATATTCAACAGCAGTGTTGGGTGTAACGCGTTACAAAGTAACGCGTTACTGTAATAATATTACTTTTTTCAGTAACTAGTAGTGAACGCATTACCCGTCTGAAAATGGTAATATTATTACAGTTTTCCCGAGCTAGTTACTTGCGTTACATTCGCCAGTAGCACCTTCATCACACAAAGGCACACAACACAGAGAACTAAAGGGAAGTGGAGGAGGGCGTGAATGGAACAGTGATTGGTCTAAGTTTGGCATGAGGTATCATTTACCATCACCGATTGGTCGACACCCGGCAGCCGGCAGCAGAGCGGCACACTCAAAGACAGATCGGGAAAATGGAAGCGTCAACAACGGCAAGCTTTTTTTCAGAGGAAGGTTCGCTAGTTTCGACGGGAGGAGATTCAGTCATTATTTTATTATGTTCAACGGAAGGAAAATAACTTGACGGTGAAGTGCACACTCTTTAATGTTTCTCCGAACGCTGTGCCCCACGTCCGGTAGCGGGTAAGGAAGCCAGCAGTAATTTTTATGTTGTATTAAAATGTGGTGTATTTACGGTGGGTTTTCTCGCCGTGGAGACCTTGATGAATGTGAGGTTATGCCACGGTCTCCCGGCGCTCATTTCATTGTTTGTTTGTATGTAAACAGGGGTTGCGTGCAGGTTGTTTATCCCATCAATTTTGTATATCAATTTTACCGTAATTGACGAAGGCTGTGTCTTCAGCTTGAGTGATTTTAATGATATTTATTGAATTGATTGTGTATTTATTACTTTGCGGTGTTAAATTGATATATTTATATGTTTGGGTGTTGGATGAATTTGCTGTGCATTGCTGTGTATAGTGGGTGGGTAAATAATGTGCACTAACATCATGGTATCCCCCTGCTAAGAATACAGAACTCTTGGAAGTCTTAATCAGGAAATAATTTATTGTGAACCGTCATTATTTTATCAGCTGTCCATTTAAAGGTGTCCATCTAAAAATAATTGCAACCTGTTGTCATCTCTGTATTTTGAATGAGTAAATTGTTATCAAATTTAATCTAATAAAATTGTAACTTTTTATTGATTTGGGAGTTTTGTGTTTGGATGTTTTCTTGGCCGTGGCTTGCCCAAATAAACATTCTTGCCCAGAAAAAAAATGTAACTAGTAATATAACTAGTAATATAACTAGTTACTTGCTCCAGGGAGTAATAAAGTAAAGTAAGGCATTACTATTTTTGAGAGTAATATGTAATAAGTAATATATTACTTTTTTGAGTAACTAACCCCAACACTGTTCAACAGTATCAATCCCCATAGAATGTTGTTTTCACTGAAAACTAAATGTCATCATAGGGTCCCTGTAATATCAATACTGTTGTATCCTTCAATTCATTGAGCAGATGAGATGGATATTAGAAAATATTTTAGGAGAGAGAAAGAGAAGCAGCTGCAGGAGATTGGCAGGCCAGTTGATACTGAGGGACCCGGTGTGATTGAGGTCAGTAATGGTCTATAGGTCTAAGGATTGTTTTTCTTTTCTTTTCTTGAATTTCTTATAACAATAAGCATTTGTTGGCAGGTCTAGGCACTATGCATAGCATACACTACATTTTTTTTCATTATATTTAATATGCTAGCTATATTATAACTAGGCCTGAGACTATTTTAATCATATCGATAAATTAAATATTAAATACGTAGATGTTACCTAAAAGTAGGCTAAAGATGAGTAAATGCCCACACTCTCCACAGATACACATGTGAAACAAAAATGAAAGCAGTCATACAGTACATATTATACAGTAATCATTACTCCAAATCTTTTATTCCTTCCGCCATCAGGTTATTGTATTTATACAGTAGCCACTTTAAAAAGGATCCATATCAATAGCTTACCTGGTAAAATACTGCCTTTTTGTTGTTGATTTATATTATACATTGTATTCATTTGACAGAATAAATCATCTTTAATTGAGAAATGCTCAAACCTGTGTGTTGTCAAATATCACTATGACTTTAAAACTCTAGTTCTTGGGTTAAACTGTATGCAAGTCAAACAAAATTGCACTCTGATTGAACCTATCCACCATAGCATTCTGTGTGTGGACAACTTAATATAGAAATTAGATATAGTATGCTATTACTTTATCATACAGTTACAAAAGCATACAGATAGCATTTAAGTCATTGCTTATAGAATAACTAATCAGGAGCAAAGTCTGGCCTAAATTCCCCCATGCAGCTTTGATGTGTCTGAAAGCTAACATTACAGTAACTTTTATTTAACAGAGTAGAAATGGAAGAGGAGGATATGTCTGTCATGTTTTACTTCTTAACATCTTGGTTTCTTGACTGGTTGTTGACATAATTGTAGCTCAGATGTGAGTGCAAAAATTTTGCAAACACAAGTTACAAATACTCTGTGGGCTGAGCCCCCCCTGTCTTCCAATCCTAGTGACGTCCCTGGCGTAGAAGAAACGTAAGTCACTCGAGCGACGAAAAAATGCCAACTATTGCTTGTTCTCCCGACAGCATCAAGCTTCTGTCATGCTAACATATTGTCTCAGGGGATCTTATGAAAAATTTTCCATTATTATACTCTAAGTCAACGAAAATCGAGTAGGACTAAAACATTTTACAGCTGACTGCTGTCAAAAAAAGTTCAGTGACGACGTCCCAAGTATAACAGCAGCAATAACAGTATTCTTAATATGACAAAGTGATTTGATTAATGCCATTAATGTTTATTTTTTTAATCAGTGTATACCACTAGTCAACTAAATTAATATAACATGGCAAAGATGAATGCACATTTATATATTGATTCAATAGATTTATAGCATTTTGAAAAAAAACTTGTATTTATGGATTTATTGCATTTGCTTTTTTTTGAAAATCTACTCATCCCCTAAGGTGACATTGGAGTAAAAAAAAATCTAAAGTTTGTTTCATGTGCTCACGTGAAACTTTCATGTGCATAATATTTTTTAAATTTAGTTTCGCGTGCTCACGTGAAACTTTAGCGTTACGTGAAACGTGATAGTTTCATGTGCGCACGGGAAAATAAACTTTATTGAATTTTTGCTCCATGTCCCCTTAGGGCGTGAAACTTTCGCTTGTGCATGTGAAAGTACCGCGTTTAGTTTTGCGTGCTCACGTGAAACTTTTGCGTGCGCACGTGAAACTATCGCATGTGCACATGAAACTATCGCGTGCGCACGTGAAAGTATTGTGTGCACACATGAAAGCGAAAGTTTCACGTGCACACGCGATAGTTTTACCTGCGCGTGCAAAACTAAACTTTATTTAATTTTTGCTCCATGTCCCCTTATGGGCTTCATAAAAATCAAATTATTGATTTGAATTTTTAGTGTTATTATAACCTAAAGATGCTATGTGAAAGTTTAAAACAGAAAATAGTGGTTTTCATCTTGTCACTTTCTTGGTATAGAAAATACATTTTTACCAAAATTAGTCCAAATGGATTTATTGCGTTTTGGAACCAAACTCTTCATATATTTTTAGGCCTGACTCATTCAATAGGTACTGTTTGTATATGAAACCTAGTAAATGGTACATTATCGCTTCATCTCCTCATCAGAGCAGCGGTCAACTGACGTCACTTTCAGCCTACAGAAATGTGCCCACACCCTTAACATAATGCTTTTATAATGGCGTACATGGCTACTGAAAGACTGACAATCATTTCGCTTCATGTCTGCTTTCATCACTTTATTTTTTTAACAAATGGAGTTGGAGGGCCGAGTTCCTGAATGGATTACAATAATAGTCCTTATGAAACCGGATCGGATACTTTTGGATGTTTCATACAAGCTGTTGATTTATCCAGACTTTTTTCCTCCTCCGGTGTAGTTTTAGCTCTCGGGTCAGTGGATCTCTACAACTCCTCCACCCTCTTCTCTGCGCGTTGGTTGGCTTGGAACCTGATCTTGAAAGTTTCTTCCACTATTACTCATTTACAACACTGGACCTCAGCCTGAGGATTAATCTCCAGTGGTGGAGGGTGATGTATTCTTTATACACCTTTAACTTGTACATTAGTCTGTCTCTCTCTTAATCCAGAGTGACTCCCAATCCTCCCCTGAAGGGTTTTCGCACACAGATGAGTTTGATTTTGGTGCTACCCGGTGCAGAGGTCTCAGCAAGTGCTTGGCTGATGAAAAACGCCACATGTGCTCAAATGTATATCCTTAAAGAAATCTGAGATCAGAGCATTAGCAAATCATGGCCTTACACTGAACCCATAGACAAGAAAAATCACTGAAATCTCTTTGATATTTCAATTGCTTCTCGTAAAAAGGATTTCAACAGTGTATCAAACTGGGCCGAGATTTGCCAAAACACCAAAGTCTGTAATCAATATATTTCAATAAAACCACATACATTTTATGTCCACGACTAAATTATCAGAGCTAATTTTTTATCTCTGATACTCTTACTGTACGTCAACATTTCTGTTTCTCCTATAGGGAATTTAAGGAGGAACATCTGAATGATAGCCTACTTTAAATATAACTGGCAACTCTGCAAACTTCTAAGCAACCAAACTTTACTATTATCAATAATGTGTTCACTGTCTGTGATACTCATTATTTCTGTCTGCTTTGCCCCAAAATGAGTTCGTCATTCGCTCATTCTGCATGAGAAACGAGTATAGCCACTTTCACATGTATTGTATTTTCCTGGCTATAAGTCGCTCCGGAGTATAAGTCGCATCAAAATACGTCATGAAAAGGAAAAAAAGCATATATAATTCGCACTGGACTATAAGTCGCATTTATTTAGAACATTATTATTCTTTTGGAAGGCATTTTGTTTGTGAAGTCTTTCTCCGTTGTCTTTAAGTTAATGTTTCAGGTAAAGGAATAGTCAACTAATTTTCAATATTAAAATATGTTATTACCTTAACTAAGAATTGTTAATACATCCCTCTATCATCTGTGTGTGTGCACGTAAGCAACCCAGTCTCACCCCATGGCGTCAATATTTGACGACACTTGACCATGCGTCGGAGGGTATACCTTTCGCG
Source organism: Misgurnus anguillicaudatus (assembly GCF_027580225.2). Lineage (NCBI taxonomy): Eukaryota > Metazoa > Chordata > Actinopteri > Cypriniformes > Cobitidae > Misgurnus > Misgurnus anguillicaudatus. Next base: position 7,552,571 of record NC_073347.2, read on the forward strand.
TCATTTTTTGACGAACTGGGGACTTCAATACTATTAAGTCCGTTGCATTCTCTTTCCTATTTTCTTACAATTTTCTACCATTTTCGCGTCGGTTTAGGGTTAGATTTACATAATGACATCCCTACCCAAACCTTTCCCTAACCCCAATGCCAGGCGACAACTGTTTAATTTCGCGTACCTAATAGTATTGAAGTCCCCAGTTCGTCAAAAAATTACGCGAAAGGTATACCCTCCGCGTCAACATATTGACGCATGGTCAAGTGTCGTCAAATATTGACGCCATGGGTGTGAGACCGTGTTAACGTAAGCGCTGGAGCGCGCTGCGACGCTTCGATAGCATTTAGCTTAGCCCCATTCATTCAATGGTACCATTTAGAGATAAAGTTAGAAGTGACCAAACTCATCAACGTTTTTCCTATTTAAAGGATAATTCCGGTATTTAACACTTTGAGTCTCATTTCTGGTTTGTTTTGGATGAACTACAGTGATGGACACAGAAATTTTGACAATGGGTCGTGTCTTGACTTTTCGACTCATTTAGAAGCGTCTCTTGACTGCTTCAGAATGGAAGTCAATGGCCATGCACAAACATGTCATTAAAACAACACTTAACGTTCATTTTCAAAACTGTACTACTCACCGAGTGGTTTGTGGTGTTCGTTGATGATTAAAAACAAATATATTTGCGCAATGTATGATTTCAATCCGTGTTATTTGCTATAGTGGAACTATTTTTTCAGGTACCTCACAACCGCGTATATACTTCCGCTCTATATTTGAGTCTGAAGCATGAATGAACGTAGTCCAACAAACTGTAATAAAACGGTAGCATACTTTCAAAATCAAGTTTATTTATAACACTTACACCATCCAATATGTTTTTTTCATCGGCAGAACAATCAAGAAGATATTTTGCAGAAACCCCAGTGCTCCGTCATGCAAGTCAACAGATCTGCACACTTTAAGAGCTAAAGCATATATATCCAATACAACAGTAATCCCCCATAACTCCGAGTGACATATTGACATCTTGTGAACCAAATCAATCAGTTTTTGCAAGAAACTGAACGTTATTTACAACATTATTAGCGTGAATGCCAAAGCAGGAAGCGCGTTTTCCGTTTGAGGCGATCTCTTCCACTGGTGCCGTTTGGTGGCTGTTGGCTGGCTATGGATGTTGGTCTCTCTGCGCCACCTATAGAGCGGGAGCGTGTAGCGCACTTCCTGCTTGGCAAAAGCTCTGCATTAACGCTGTAAAATATTTATATATATATTTGAATCTCAAAACTGAAAATCGAATGTCAACCCACGGAAGTCAATGGAATTTTACAAAATGCCAAATAAAACACGACAGAAACTGTATTTCGCTACACAACTTGTTTTTAATTATCAACGAACACCACAAACCACTCGGTGAGTAGCACAGTTTTGAAAATGAACGTTAAGTGTTGTTTTAATGACATGTTTGTGCATGGCCATTGACTTCCATTCTGAAGCAGTCAAGAGACGCTTCTAAACGAGTCAAAAACTCAAGACATGACCCATTGTCAAAATTTCTGTGTCCATCACTGTAGTTCATCCAAAACAAACCAGAAATGAGACTCAAAGTGTTAAATACCGGAATTATCCTTTAAGACGAGTAGTTATACGAGCAAGTTTGGTGGTACAAAATAAAATGTAGCACTTTCCTAAGTGGATTTAAAAGAGGAACTATATTTTATGGCGTAATAGCACTTTTGTGAGTACTTCGACTCGGCGCAGTAACACCCTCCCTCTCCCATTATGAGAGTGAGAAGGGGAGCGGACTTTTCAGGCGAGTCGAAGTACTCAATATAGTTCCTCTTTTAAATCCACTTAGAAAAGCGCTACATTTTATTTTGTACCACCAAACTTGCTCGTATAACTACTCATCTTAAATAGGAAAAACGTTGATGTGTTTGGTCACTTCTACTTGAAGGGGTGTTCATAAGACTGACATGACACCTTCATAATCATGACATGACACGTGCCATGTACATGAAGGAGATTTTATGCACGTTTATGACAACTGTCAATAAGTGTCATTTGTTTAATTATATAATTTTTAATGCAAAGATGACATTGTTTGAACATTTGACATTAACAAAACATCATAACTTATCGTCATAAATCTGTCATAAACATGACATAGCAGAATAATTATTAAACTTAAGAAACTACCTAACTTTATGGGTTAACATTACATTAAAAGTGTTAATACTATGTCAAATAATTTTAAATACCTTTACCTCAAAAGATTATTCTTGACTTTATGTATGTGCACAATACATAAAAAACTGACAACTAACATGGGTTCTGACATTTTCTGACATAGAAGCAAAAAATAAAAACACATTTAATTAATTGAATAATTAATTAATTTAATATAGTTAACTGTTTGCAGTGATATGGAACCAACGCTTCATGGCTTAACCCATTATGTTTTCATATAATTTTAGGTGAATTAGTCTCCAAATGCAATAAAATTTTATGTTATCAATTTTAATTATTATTATTATTATTATTGTGATTTATTTTATTTGTTAAACACATGGAGGATACTAAAAAAACATTACGAACTGAAGAATATTCATAACGTTGTTATAAAACTATTTGACAGAGTATTAACACTTAATTACATTTCAATGGCATGTCATGACAAGTTATAATGTATTGGTTTATTTCAAGTTGTCATAACAAAGACATCTTAAAAATGTCATATTTGCAACAAAAATGACATAATTGAATGAATGACACTTGATGACAGTCATAAATGTGCATAAAATCTCCTTCATGTTCATAGCACATGCCATGTCATGATCAGGGGTGTCGGAGTGGGGGTAAAACCAGTACTGATTACCAGGGCCCCAAAGGAAGAGAGGGCCCTTGAAAAGTCTAGAATATATTATGGGGGTGGGGCATGGGGGCCCGTCAGGACTGCCTATGCATAGGGCCCGAGATCCTGTGCAACGCCCCTGGTCATGATTATGAAGGTGTCATGTCAGTCTTGTTATTTTTACAGGTTTTTAACATACAACATTTTTCTTCGAAATACAATGTTAATATAAATGCTTTAAAATATATTTCAAAATATACAAAACATGGCCAAAAGATTATTGGTGAAAAATACATTTTTGTATATTTAAATATATATTTTATGCCGTATGGGGCTTACCAGTAAATCTGGGAATGTTACAACCTCTTTTATTGGTAAATTGGCAGAAAGCTTCTGTTCACACATGATCTATTAACTGCAGTTTACCAGTAATTAAAATACTGTATGTGTGAAAGGCACTTATGTCAGTATACCTCCTTCACACTGACTCCGATCCATCTCACTCGGAGTGGGAAATCTGTTTGGAGCAGGTTCTCCAGCTGCGCTTTAATCTTCTCTTTTTCTTCAGACTGATGTGTAGGAAACAGCGCATGGATTCATCATTGATTACCATGAGACAGATAAATAAATCTGGTAACCTTTCAATCAGTTTCTCTCTGTCGTCTCATCTACCTCTCTTTCTCACTTTCTACTCCATGGCAATCGGACACCACAGCTGTAGAATACGTGTGATTCTGAAGTTGCTGGAGAGGCGGCACATTTGGTTTGACAACCAACACCCCCACAGGACACCCCAACATATTTCGAGTTGTTGCGCAGATAGGAGCACATAAATTTCATTCAAGATTTTATGAAAAAACCGCAGGTCATGTAAAGCACTCACACCTGTGTGTTTAAGAGTCGCTTTATTTCTTACACATGACGGCGGCGGCTCTTGTTTTGACAAATCCTCCCAGAGCTTCTGAAGCCTGTATCCGAAAACAACCCCCCGCCGAAACGAAGGGGAAACCCTTTAAAAGCCCAGCCGCCCTTTGAAACCCCAAACATTTTTGGATGCGTTTCAGTTGTCCTCATATCACAAAGCCGTTGTAAATTAAAGCAAGGCCTTGACCATGTCTCCTATCCAATCTTCAGTTAAGACCTCCCAACACTGTTTATTTCTTTGTGATTTGTATTTATATCACTTCGTACTACAGCATGCGAAGCTGACAGGGCAGAAGATATTCCCTGCATACTGGAAACAGCTGCGGTACGAACACGGGAACACATGTGTCCCCTGTGAAACGCGTGATCCCTGTGATCAAACGTGACGTCAAGGAGCAGGTGCTAATGGAAGCCTGTTATTGGGGTAAGTGGCAGATTGTGTAGTGTTAAGGTGGTGAAGGCCGTGCCAGCATGTGACCCTGTGAATAACTCAGGGTAATTAATCAGGACGGACTGGTGTCCCATTGCAGACAGGCACAAACTAGTAGCTTGAACCACATTCCAACACATACTTACATCTCATACATGTGGCTGTCAAGTATAATCTGACTGAATGAGCCTTGTTCTTAACAGTTGGATTTTACATTAGCAAATAAACCTGATTCGTTATTAATGCTTTATTACACTGTAAAAAATAACTTTTGCCTTTTATGTAACCCTACCTATAAAATCCAGGCTATAGTCTAATCATTTAATTTGAGTAAAGGAGCATCAACATTTTATTTAGATCATTATTTATTTTTCCATTGATTTCAATCTTTGACATTTCCTTACTCAGTTAATATTAAAGAGCACCTATTGTCCGATTCACGATTTTACATTTTCTTCGGTGTGTAAGTGTGTATTAGTACATGTTAACGATATGCAAAAGGTACAAACCCAAAAGTAAACAATGATGCGAGTTATTGGACTACAACAAACACACGGATTGTAGGCAACAGTTTGTTTTACGGTCTGTAAGTTAATTCCTGTTAGCATTGCATTGTTAGCGAATCTTTCAAACATGGTAAGAAGCGTCACATTTTCGGCTGACGTCAGAGGTATTCGGGCCAATCACAGCGTACAAATTAGCTGGCCAATCAGCGACACGGAGCTTTTCAAATTTGTGCTGTTCAGGTAGAGAGTGAAATCTGGAGCTACAAAAATGTACGGTAATTTTAACCATAAACCACGCGAACACATTGAATTATACCAAATACATAAAATAACGTTGTTTTAGCAATGAAAATGGTGCTCTTTAAAGTTATAAAGTTTATATTTTCACAAAATATTTTTTTACATTATGTAGGATGATTGGTCCGTGTTCCTTTAAATAATTAGTTTATTTTTTTTGTCTTCAAAACGGAAAATGAATAAACAGTTAATATATTATGTATTTCACTCTACTTGTGAACATAAAAATTATTTTTTTGTTTGCCTTTGTCAGAATTTGTTAAAATGCATCAAATAAATATACAATTAAAACATGCATGCGCGCATGTGTGTCTAGAATTATGGGTATTGGCATATGTAATGTCTTAGGGTTAGGTTAGGGTTAGGGGATTGAAGCTCCATGTCTTTAAACATGGAGAATGCACTGGCACAGGTTTAATATTTTATTCCCATTCAACTGAAATAACTGTATTTTGAACAATACAGAGAGATAAAAAAATATAGAAAATGTATTTAAAAAGATTAAAAAATGAGTAAATTAGCAGAAAATATTTAAAACTCATCTTAACAATACATATCAGGGAAAGGAAAATTAATAAAAAAAATATTATGGATCAAAACACCAATTTTTGGTTGGGGTAGGAATTAGGAAAAATAAGATTAATTTCTTAAAATCAAGAGGACAACTAATTGGGTATTGAATAAAATTAAAATTAACAAAGTTATAAAATGTGGAGCTAGAAATTAAAGTTTTTCTCATGGGGTTGGGTTTAAGAGTAGGGGTTGGGTCAGGGCAATAGAATAAAAGTAAAGTAGCTAGGGTTGCAAAATATAGGGTTGTGATTCATATTGATCTTCTGGGGTTGGGTTTAGGGATAGATTGCAGGTCAGGGCAGTAGAATGAGGTGTTATACTGAAGAAGAAAAAAAATAAGGGAAAGAAGGACAAAAATACATAAAAAAAAAACCATAAATACAAACACTCCAAAAAAAGGTTAGAAAAAAATATATAAATAAATAATAAGTGCTACTTCACTCATAAGTGCTAAAGTATTTGAGCAGTACAGACCATACTGTGTTATTATTTTATATATTATTATTATTAACGGTTTTTGTTGCCAACAGACAAATCATGCAGAAAAGTATCACTAATAAGTAACGTTACACTACAGGAGAAGAAACTCATGACACACAATGATTCCAGAGTCAATTGTGATGTAGCAGTTTCAACAATACACTCGTTTTCCCTGGACAATACTTACATATTCCCGTTATAAAACATTTTCAAACACATTATTTTCGCAAATTACAGAAATTAAGACCCGGCGGGGGATGTATACTGCTTGTGGGCCGCGTGCTAATTGCTAGAAGCTAGCGGGAGCTCCGGACCGTAAAGTTATAAGAGGCTCGGGGGTTAGCCACGTCAGAAAGCCGGGGCGGTAAGGCCCGGTCTCGGTTAGTTTGGCAAAACACTTTTAGTTTGGCAAAAAACTATTACTTAGTTAGAATTGTAAAATAAAGCCGTTAAATATTTTTTAACTTTCGAAACCACGCTGCAAACTATCTAGCCTGCAAAAATATCTATATAGCCCACTGTTTACAACCAATTTTAACATCACTATACATTTAAAAGGTTTATACCACGGGTCTGTTGAATGCTGCATTCTGATTGGCTGAGAAATGTTCTATGGGTGTTGATTATTTTTCTGTAAACCGCACACCTAATTTTTCAAATGTCTTAAAAATAGGCACCAGAGCAATGTTTGTGGTAACCGTGGTATAAGCGGAATAATTGACTCCTTTGGTCCTTTGAATTATTTGAAAATAATGCTTCGCGTCGTGCCGCATTTCCACCTTGGTGTGCATTATTTTCTTATAATTCAATGGCCCGTCGTCAATTATTCCTTACATAATTTACGGGATTAGCATCAATGTATGATCTCTGTTTTGAGATACAGATGCTCTAGCATCATAAATGTAGTATTTTATGACAGAAGCTGACAACATGCTAAATATAACGTGACTTCTTACCTTTTGTGTTGATACAACGATCGCGAATCGAATCCAGTCTGTTTCAGATGTGTGAATGATCCATGAAAGTCCAATAAAATACATCCAATGACCATTTTTGTCCACAAATGCGTATAATCTGTGAAATATAGATACATAGTCTGTTGTTTACATCAGAGTTCGCATGAAGGTCTTATCGCCTACAATCTGATGACTATTTGCGTCGTAACACACTGTATATAAGATTACTCCGGGTTCCAATAACCACGCGTTAAAATCCATAATATCCATAATATCCAAATAGCGCTGATATTTCAGTGAGACATGACAACAGCAGGGTATCAGCGAAGTGACTGACTGGTTTGTGCTCTCTCTAGCTCCCTGGTGGGTGGAGACCTGCGAGTGGCATGGTGGGCGGGAAAATTCAAACTGGATGTGACGAAACGGTTAGTTACGTAACAACGGAGCTGAGTTTGAACTCGCACAATCTGAGACTCAAGGCAGAGGACATTCAGAAACCTGTATCTCACTCCAAACAGCATGGATGTATTTTTTTCCAAGTTTGTATGTGTGTGGGAGCATCAGAGACACAAAATAACACCCCAAAACCCAGCAAAAGTGAGTTTTTCATAATATGGGCACTTTAATATCTTCTTCAGTCCTTCTACTATCCATATTCTCAAACCCTCTAAAAAAAACTCCCCATAGAACCAAACCCAAACCTTTTAAAACCATTTCACATCCCCTCCACTCAAACTTTATTAACTCGAAGTGGATCTCATCAAGAGTTTTTTTCATTTAGACCCCTTGGATCACGGGTTAGGTTAGAGTTGGTTCATGCTAATTAGATTCTAGAGACAGAACAATCTTTTCGTTATATGTTTATGCCTTACTCACAGTATTCACCTTTACACTTTCAGTAGTGTGGACACTTTCTGTAGGGTGATTGTACAGTGAGATGCATGCTGAGTAGTGCTTTATTATAGGAGGAATGAGCCATAGACATTATATACGTAGACGCCTCATAGACTGAAGCTGCTTATTTGAGCTGACGTATCAGCGCGGCAGCCATCTTGAATGAGCCCCCAATGCATCCCCCCCTGCATTTATTTGTACTGAGGAAGGTGTATCCCCAACTACAATAATCATAACTCTAAAAAAAATAGTTTTTCACACGGTTTGGTTACACATAAGTAACGTTAGTTACGATAACATAATATAATAAATGGTAAAATTAACAAAATTATTGTTAAATCTTACTTGTGAAAGGTAATCCCATGCGATCTGTTATCAATACTGCGCTGGTTATTGCAACCGTAAGCTGCACAAAATACAGGCATAGTTGCTCGCATAGGTGCTGGCGTAGAGTGAGGAGACCCAACCAATATGGCGGCGATGCTGGATTACGTTCTAGCACGTCATGAGGCATCTACGTATATAATGTCTATGGGATGAGCAACAAGAAGATGGCTGTGACACCGTACATGTGATGCAGGTAAAATGTTACATGCCCCTGGTCTCTGTGGTTTAGTGGTTTCCTGTATTTATCTGTGCAGGGTACTTTACCGAGGTCATACGTATCAGCTGTTGGTTCAAGTTTGTGCCTTACATGGCTGAAAGCTGATATCGCAAAAATGTTACATTACATAAAGACATAAGTATCGGTGATATTGCCCTTGATAGTATTTACTGTAGTACATCTGCAAAGGAAAATAAGAAAATCCCATCCCTATCGATCAGGTTTCTGTTGGCCTGAGTTTGTCATTCACAGTTTTTTCAGTCATATTTTACAGCATTGTTCAGTTCGGCTCTGAAACGCATTGAAGGTCCTTCTCCTTTGACATTCAGTCCAAATGTAAATCCCAAGAGCGTCTTTAGAAATCTTTCATTCATGCCATGTTTCTCTGATGACATATGCATCTACTTTTAGATTTCGACATATCGTCAAATGCATTCGTCATTACGGTCCTAAATAAAAACCAAATGTCCCCGAGACTGCGATAAAATCTATTTTCATGACTCCAGCGGAGTGTTGTATTACATGCTTTTTTTCCCTCTCTGCTCGCCGCTTTATAGTCTTCCCTCTTTCTTAGGATGTCGTAATTGGATCATTTATACAAATACGCTTTGCTATTAAGCGGCTGGCAGATCAAAGGTAATTACCTGACAGCGGCGGGCCCCAAATGCAAGAGGGCCCGGCCCATTCGGGCCCGCCGTTCCCATGCATTCCTAACAGAAAAGTCGAGTTTATTTGTGAAATGCGGTCAGTGCCTCTGTCAAATGCATTATTTAATCAGCCGGCTGTTTGATTCGGCGATAATTGATTCTGTGTTTTCTTACTCGGTTTAGGCACAAGGCATTCGGACAATAAACAGACTTTTAAGAAAGCTAATATTTTTTGAATGGGGTATTTATTTAAAAAGGCAACTCTTGCCAAGCGCTTGATTATTTGTATGATCAAAAAGCCATTTTGCCACATTGTTTCATTCACCAGCCTTTCATGATGGGCCACATTTAAATAAATATGAAAAAAGGGCCTGAATGGAGAAATCGCAAACAGATGGGCCGGTCCAATGAAAATCACACTCTTTTAAGAGGACCATGTGCTGGCCAGCACAATATGAATGTGATTTTTAATTGCTGGTGACTCGGGCTCGTGCTTTCCTTTCTATGTGATCACAATTAAAGCGCTTCAGGAAACAGTGAAGGATTGTGGAAGGAAAAGAGTTTGACTGGTCGGTAGGCGATGAACATGTGCTGAGTTGGGGAGTGAGAAAATGTCATTTTGTATATCTGATTACAGATTCTGTATGTTTTTTTCCTTTAAAGTCCCCCATGCACTACTACAAACAATCAGCATAGAGATTGAAATCAAACCTAACGCTTTGAAAGAGTTCAGATACTGTTGTGTATGTTTAATATAATCACAGCAGTATTGAAACACAGATACAGAGCTTTTGGCATTTTCATGACGTTGAATGACCACAGTCAGAAAGAATCAGAAAAACTTTAAAGTTTAACTCTTGTCTCGATTATTTCACTTGTATGTTGTACATGAATAAGCACTGTAGTCACACATGAACTGATTTGGGAGCTTAAATATGTTAATTTAGCAAAGCTTAAGTATGTTAATTAAAGATTTATTTATTCAAAAATAAATGTATAGTTGATTTATTTATTTATTTATTAATATGTACTGTTTATGTTTTTATGTAGATAACTTTTAATATAAACATATTATGAGAAAAAAAATTTATAACACCAAAATATTAAATTGTTATTGTAAAACTTCAACTTAAAATGTATTATTTCTACATAAAAGTAGAAAAACAGGCATCACTTTTTCACCATAGCATTTATTTAAATTGAAAAAACTGAAGCCAATATAATAAAATGGATTTAATGTACCAAAAATCTATTTATGTTGTGGGTGCAGCATTTTGTCAAATCAACATTTTATTTTTATGTTACTTTAACTTAACAAATTAAGATAAAAAATTTCAACTTTTTAACTCATTTAGGGTTAGGATTGCTGGCAGGCAACTTTTTTTAAACAAGGCTGGTAGCATTTTTTGTGATTTTAACAAAATGCCTTCGAGGACAATTTTCTTCTATAATTATATAAACATTCAAATATATCAAATGAAAGGACAGACCCTTTGCTTTTAAAGTGTATGTTGCAGGTTAACCACCACTGTCGATTAATGGGTACATAAATCACTCAAGATATGTGTATAATTTTTAAAATGTCTCAAAAATGGTCTTAAAGACCACTTTTTTTACGTTTTTGGTATTAACGGTTTTTTTAACGCAATTCTGCGATGACGTCACGTTGGGGAGAAGTGGAAAAAGACTCAGCCAGAGCCATAGAGATAGATGAGACATTTATTGCTATTTAATACTTACGTATATAATTTGGAAATCATATATACATTGTAGGAAATATATAATGTGTTATACTTCAAAGTTACCTTGCTAATTATTATTTATGATATATGTGGAGATAAATAAAACTTCGCAAATCTGCTGATTTGATCCATTCATGTCCTGACCACCAGGCTAGAGATTTTTAAACATCCTTAATCCACACTTACTAGTCTATCAAATAATATCTCAAATATATTGTTTTGGGAAATAAAAGGATGCTTTGTTATATTGTTTATGCGATTATAACGAATCACACGATCATTTTATATGCAGCAGCAGTCAGCAGCTGCAGCATACTCTGATCCGACCGCATACATACTGTAATAAACAGGCGTTCGGCGGCTTTTTACATCACGACAGGCTAAGCCATTTGAGGAGGAACCGCTCATTGATCGCCGTATTTTTATAAATCCTGTACATGTCTGGACCTGCCGAACAGGTTGAGCACTTTTATATACTTTGTTGATCAGAGAGGCTGCACAGTTTGACCAGCGGGCTGCGGGAACCGGCGCACATCACGCCGCCAGACGGTGTTGCTAATATAACTCGAAATGTATAACTATTATCAGATCGGCCCGGGAAAGTCCCGACTCTCTCGATTGCCATTCCGCTACTGGCTGTAAGAAAGTGAGTGCGTTTGGGTCGCTGGTACCCGCGAACAGACGTGACGTGCTTCACTCACCTTCCAGGATTAGAGACATGCTGCCAAAACCGTTTGTGCTGAAGATCGCATAAAGTTACACCCATTTCAGGCAGGATCATGGACCCCCTCAAGCCAGCATGCACGAGTATGTTAATTGTTTGTTTACTTTCTACACGAAGATATGCTAACGTTATGCTATCTGGCTGTCTGCCTATCTCTCTATACTAGCCTATCCATCTGTCTGTCTATCTATCTGTCTGTCTATCTATCTGTCTATCTATCTATCTATCTATCTATCTATCTATCTATCTATCTATCTATCTATCTATCTATCTATCTATCTATCTATCTATCTATCTATCTATCTATCTATAATCTGCGCTATCAGAACTGTACTTTACTCGTCTTTCTATAGTCATTCTCAATGCTCTCAAGGCGGCTTTGGTCAATTCTCTCCCCAGCGTGACGTCATACAGTGCGTTGTGAGGGAAAGGAGAATCATTGCAAATTGCTGTACTTTTTCATACTTTTTCGGGTTTTGTGATACCCAACAACATAAAATACAATGGATAACAGTTTAAATGTTTATTATCAACAAGCAAATTGCACAAATTCGTTGAAAAATTTTACCTGCAAAATGCCCTTTAAACAAAAAAAATAAAACGGGAAAAAAAACTTTTGTCCTATCGTCATTTGTTCTCTTTTTATAACCTCTTAAATATGGGTATTTTTCTTCAAAAATACCAAATTAGCAAAAAGCTGAAATAATTGCATTTTTGTAAAGGAATTTTGTAAGAGATCAGGTTCAGAACGATGATCAAAACATACATGGAGTTTAAAATTAGACAAATTTGTTTTTGCTTCAGTTTTTTATAAATTGGGTAAAAGCACCATCTAGTGGATAATACAGATTTAATTACAGATTACCATAAAAACTTGTAAGCGTCATTGGCGGGGAAATGTTTCTTAATTGACATATGTATCTATTCATCCCAAAAGCTCTTTTAGGCAAATTACCCTCCTATATATCAAATCTTCTTATTTATTATACAAATAATCATGGTACTAGATCTGGTTCTTATATTCGCTTTAAAAGTCCCAAGGGTATTGTCTGAATTCGGCAAATGTGCTCTTCCTATGCTTCTCGGGCTTGGAATGAATTGCAAAATATTCTTAATTTAAATGCAGTTCCAACTCTAAGCACTTTTAAACGTCTTTTACAAAATGTTTTAATGGATACTTGCAACTGTTTTAAATGATTTGCTTTATTTGCGTTCTTGTTTTAGATCTTTCATTATGTGATTGTTGTAAATTGTGTGTTGTCTTATTCATTTTGTATGAAACTCAATGTGCTGTCGTCTTGACCAGGTCTCACTGGAAGAAGAGATAGAAATATCTCAATGTGATTTTCCTGGCTAAATAAAAAATTAAGGACGAGAAAACATTTTTTATACTACATGAAATTAATATTCTCGTGCTGCGCTGCCACAAAGCGATACTGTTCATTATTTGCCTCAATTTTGCAATAAACTAATCCAAAAGATTTCTGTCTGAAATAAATGTAAACTCTCTGCGCCACTATTTTTACCTCGTTGATGGTAAGAATCTTTAGTTGGTATCTTTAGGTATTATCTTTAGTAATCTTTAGGGTTACGGTTCTTTATTATTATTTCACATTTTGAAGGCTAAAAATGGTTAGGGCTTAAGTTAAGGGTAATTTGGGGTTTCTTTGATTAAAACTTTGATCTAGGACCAACAAAAAATGTTAATCCAGGATCATATCTTATTTTGTGAAATCACTCCGACTCTTTAATGACAGGGGGGAGGGGGCTTAGCTAGGGGACCCCCATAATCTCTGACATAATTCGAACACTGAGTGCAGAAATAAAGATACTGTACCTAATAAACCAGTAGTTTGATGTTGATCCAGCCTATGAACGTCTCACATGTGAATACTTATGGAAAGTACTGTATATTACATTAACCATCTCAGACAAAAAGTAAATATGACATCATGACTATTGAAGTAACCATAATACTTTCAACTTATATCACAGTCTCCATTCGCTCAGATAGAGTAGCTACCTACACTGTAAAATGTTAAAGATAAATCTACTTAAAAAATTGGTAACATCTAAAAAAATAAGTTGTTTCAACTTACATCGTTATGTGAAAAACATTTAAAAATTTAAGTTGAAAACAATTTACATTTTATAGGTGCTACCTAAGTAATTTTTTAAGTTGACCCAACTTTTCACAACTTGAATTGCAAGGCGTTGGGTCAAAAAGAGACAAACTTAGCAATTGGGTTAAATTAATCTAGAAAATATATATTTGACCCAACAATGGATTAACCAATGTAGAATAGGTGAAATTATAACCCTCATCCTTTTTTGACACAGTGCTGCGTTGAAGTAGCATAAACCACCAGCATTTTTTAGAATATAATTCCTTAGGGGCTAATCACACCAAATGCGCTTTAAACTCTTGGAAACGCAAGGCGCGACGCACTGCCTTTTTAAAAAAAAGAGCAGTAGGATGCGGCTTTTTATATTGCTAAGCAACCACCGAGTAAGCTGTCTTGTCAATCAAATATTGAAGGGTGAGCTTGTTTGAGGGTGAAAGGTGCACAAACATGCAAGAGAGAGTGAGCGAGTGGAGTTCTCTCAGCGCTCCTTCAAAAGCGCGTGCTGCATCTGGCGGCAAAAACCGCAAGGCGATCGGTGCGCATGAACAGCGCGCAAACGCTCCCTGCCCATAGAATAGCATTCAAAAAAGGCGCCTGCAACTGCCATAAATGCTTTTGGTGTGATCAGCCCCTTATGCAGTATTTTATATTTTAACTCTCCTGTGCCGCGTGCACACCACCAGCGACTAATCCTAATTCTGTTTCTCCTCGTAACAGCTATAAACAAATGAGTTACTGTCCTCTCAGTAAATGACGAAAGACACATGACATGAACTCCACTGCTTCACTCTCATTGGTAGTCGCTCCCAAAAGTCACTCATCATTTGCATAAAGTTGAACAGTTCTCATCGTTGTTGCGTAGCTGGACACCAGCGGTCACTGTTGCTCATGATGCCACCATTAAAATGAACGAGACCGGCGCTGTTGTTAGTCGCTGGCGGTGTGCAAATTCTGTTGTCCCCATGTTTAGGATTTGTGTCCATCAGCATGACACCAATTCGCCTTACATTGAGAGAAAATGACATAACAGGAAGGAAGTGACATTATCTAGGTTTTATACGATTTAGCTTAACATAGCCTCTCTCAAAAAAAAAAAAATGTAGCAAAACAGTGACTTATTTTTACAGAAAAATCACTGTTGACAATTAAAGTTGAGCCATCAAAATCATCCTCCCTAACTCAATCAAACTCTGCACCATCAGGATCCATAAGAAATGAAATGCTGCATACTAGCATGCTTTCCAACGACATCCACTGCATGATCCCACAACCCATGTAAAACAAAACACATCCTTGCTAAGAGCGCATGCTCCACTCGTGTACCCGACGGCACCACATTAATTCACTTTCATGGTTATTTACAGGTCAGGGATGACGTGTAAACGTGCTAGAGTGTGTCTGTAGTCGTAGGTCTGAACTCCAGACCAGGCTGCATAGTAAATAATGAGCTCCCATGGGCCATAGCTGCACTGCCCTGGAGTCCATGTCCCCAAACTGCAGGCTCCTCATTACCTCACCAACAACCAATTCAACGACCTGCACGGGCTCATTGTTAAGGTAAGTCGAAGCTTAGCAGCTCTGAGGGTAAAGACTCATAACCCAGCATTAAGAGCTGGCAGTAGACACGGCGGTTTGTGCCGTTTTAAAATTTCATTGTGTTACAGTTGCACCGAGGTAAAATATACAGTCTAACAGCATAATTACCTAATTTCCCCTATAGCCTGTTTCTAAATGGACTGACAGCTTTGCTTGGATGAAATCGGCAAATTTGACAACTGCATCATTTTCCCAAAACTCAATTTCATGTAATACTGTGAATGTAAATAAACGTAGCAGTGCAGTCATGTAAACATTTCGTTTATTGCATTGTGTAACTCTCAACACAGGATGTTTATAGATATTCAACCCAAGATATTTTGGTCTCTAGATTCAATATACAGTAAGTATGTCACTTTTTTCATTTCTTGACAGACAAAAACCTGTATTTTGTATCTTCACGTGTGACAGTGTGCACCAGACAGTTTAGGAGGCATTTGTTCATTGCCAAAGCACTCCTGATCCTACGGGTCTGCAACACCTGAATGCAATTCCTCAGATTGCACGTGGTATAAGCAGAACTTATTCATGCCAGTGGAAATGTGATCTCTCACCAGCTGGCTTGGCCAGATCTTAGCCTCCAAATTTTCTCCATCTGTTAGCCGATTCCCATGCTGCACTTCAAGGGTTCCTTCTGGGGAGTTTGGGACACTGTGGAGAGCATGCTCTGGTTTTGATCTGCACTGTAGAAGAATTAAAA
Source organism: Misgurnus anguillicaudatus (assembly GCF_027580225.2). NCBI lineage: Eukaryota > Metazoa > Chordata > Actinopteri > Cypriniformes > Cobitidae > Misgurnus > Misgurnus anguillicaudatus. The sequence continues at coordinate 7,568,624 of NC_073347.2, forward strand.
GACTCAATATTTGGCCCTGCACAGCCACATCAGTTCAGTGGAAGGGACCTACGCAGCCTCCGAGTCATGTCCGAATGTATACGTTAAAGAGACGCACATGAAGGCCACAGCAATGCTATTCCTACTTGTAGGAAACTAACTGGGATTGGTTTCTTTCAGATGTGTATTTTCAAGTTTCTAGACGTGTCCAAGAACATAATAGTTAATATGTGGCGAAAGCATTTCTATTTATTTAAATGGCTGTTGCTTAATTGATGCTGGACCTTTTAAGAAGTACAGCAGCCATCTTTTCTCACAGCCAACAGTTCATTTCCAAACAGCAGTTTAATTTCAATTTTCATAAAATCACTTGTTTGCAAAGAATTTCTGTATTTTGTCTGTAGGGGTTCTCTATATGTTTGCTACACTGTAAAAAGAAAAAGTTGGATTAACTTTAAAAAAATACTTAAATTGGTAACGCCTTCATAATCGCATAATTAAACTATTTTAACTTAAATTTTTCACTGGCCGACTGCCAGTTTTCTCCAGGTGAGCGATTTTGTTGCTATGATACTTTTGCTTTATTTATCAGTCGTACTATGCACTTTTTTTATTTGTCCCGCCCCTCCTCCACTGTGATTGGACGGCCACGTGAGAAAAGACATTGACAAACTGAGCTTATAGGCCTAATCATGTAATATAGACATAGGCCTGTCATAGACGTCCAAATGACCTCCAAAGAATTACCCAGTTCAAACGTCAAATGTTGCCCGTAAATATGACGTCCAAATGACGTCCAAAAAATTACCCAGTTCAAACGTCAAATTTGCCTGTAAATATGACGTCCAAATGACGTCCAAAAAATTACCCAGATTAAACGTCAAATGTTGCCCGTAAACATGACGACCAAGTAGGGTCATGGTTGGACGTCCAAATACTGGACCTAGTTTGGACGTCGAATAGATGTCCAGAATTGGTCATGGACCGACGGACCCAATATAGACACGATCTGCACGTCTATTGGACGTCCTGTGTTTAGTGGGTTTCACCCAAAGTTCAATATTTTTCAACTGTCGGCGCTCAGCTCTGAGCATGGAAAAAACCGCCAGCTGCTGACTTTTTTGAAAAACGCAGCACTTCCACTAAAAACAACTGAAAACATACTCTGGCATTTTTTCACACAAAAAAATCACAAAAAGGTGTGCTGTTACAGACTGGATCACAAAAGACTTGTCACACTGGGAGTAAATAGTCAAGCACATTGCACATTACACACAGCGAGTAAAATAAGTATTTAATACATTAGCCTTTTTTATCAGTAAGGGGGTTTCTAAGTGGGCTATTGACACAAAATTTCCACCAGATGCAGCCATCAAGCCAAATATTGAATTCATACAAAGAAATCAGAACATTTAAGTATACAAGCCGAGTCATAACAAATAAAGTAAAATGACACAAAGAACAAGCACTGAACACATGAAGAGAACAAGGTGCAAATCGAGGAGATCACCTGAAATTTGTCAGTATTGAGAAAGAAACCCTGCCCCCTATCAGTACTAATTGATATCAGCTGCTTTAGTCCTAATTGATGGCCTATAAAGGCTTCTCATTACCCAGGAGGCACACAGGAAAGACTTAATAATGAGTAAAAGCAAAGAACTCTCTCAAGATCTTTATAATCTTATTGTTGAAAAGCATTTTAATGGGAATGATTAAAGGCGCATTTCCAGATTGCTAAATGTTCCTGTGAGCATTGTGGGGGCCATTATTGGGAAAGGAAAAGAGCATCACTTCACCATAAACCGGCCACGATCAGGTGTTCCACATAAGATCCCTGTCCGAGGAGTCCAAAGAATTATCAGGAGAGTGAAGAACCACTCGGGCAGAACTTCAGGAAGACCTTGCATCAGCAGGTACTGTTGTTTCAAAGAAAACTATAAGCAATGCACTGAACCGCCAAGGCATCCATGCACTCTCACTATGCAAGACTCCATTGCTGAACAAAAAGCATGTTGAGGCTCGCTTAAAGTTTGCTAAAGAGCATTTGGAGAAGCCTGTGGATTATTGGGAGACTATAGTATGGTCAGATGAAAGCAAAATTGAACTTTTTGTCCTTCATTCTACACACCATGTTTGGAGAGGAAATGGCACTGCCCACCGCCCCAAGAACACCATACCAACAGTTAAGGTTGCGGGTGGAAGCATCATGGTTTGGGGCTGGTTATCAGCAAGGGGTACTGGCAGACTTCATATTATTGAAGGCAGAATGAATGGAGAAATGTACCGAGACATTGTGGATAAAAATCTGCTGCCATTTACCAGAAACCTGAAAATGAAAAGAGGGTGGACAAACATAAGGCCAAGTAAACAGTGAAGTGGTTTCAAAGAAAGAAAATCAAGTTGCTTGAATGGCCCAGTCAATCACCTGACCTAAATCCCATAGAAAATCTATGGAGAGAACTGAAGATCAAAGTTCATAAAAGAGGCCCAAGGAACCTTTAAGATTTAAAGACTGTTTGTGTGGAAGAATGGGCCAGATTCACTCCTGAGCAATGCAGACGACTGGCCTTTCCATACAAGAGGCCTCTAAAAGCAACCAACAAAGGCTTTTCTACAAAGTATTAAATAAAGTGTGTTCAAAACGTATTTCCTGAGTCATTTCACTTTATTTATTATGACTCAACTTGTATACTTAAATGTTATGATTTCTTTGTTTGAACTCAATATTTGGCTTGATGGCTACATCTGGTGGAAATTGTGTGTCAATAGCCCACTTAGAAATCCCCTTACTGATAAAAATTCTGATGTGTCAAATACTTATTTTCCCCACTGTATAATATATTCATACAGTGTAATGCATAAACAGTATATGGTTGTTTATGCTGCTCTGAACATACACACTGTATAGCGATCAAAATATCTTTACAGAAATCAGTACAGTAGCTTCTTAAACCCACGCAGAGAACAGAACAGGAAATGTTACGTGAGGACACGAGGACGTTTCATTCATTCATACTGATTTACAGTCATAATAATACTAATGTCCCTCTCTTTCACTATGAACTCTAATCTCATTTGCGGGAGTCTGGCTGTTCCTACGTGTCAGGACACAACAAAACCCACTGTTTCTTATGGATTTATGACAGAAGAAGGAGAATTCGTCATGAAAGACCATTTCTGTCCTGACTTGGTGAGAGCTGTTGTGAGTCAGTAAATGATGAGGCCCATGTGTGTTGGGTTGTGTAGGTTGTGTTTTTTTTCTCTTCTGTACTCCCTCCACATGAGCCAACAGTATGAACTATTCACACTACTTGGCTTTGCTCTGGAGGCGTAACAGTGAAGGAAATGTCAATGCATTCATGACTTCGCAGTGCACACAGGCACACAGACGCCACCTGTGCTGGGACACAATGTGTGCTTGACTCTAAATTCTCATGGATCATCATTTACTTTGACACTGTAATGTGGAATAAGTTTAACATACCCTAGCAAACGTGTAGAGAATCAGAGGCTCATACACAACTCACACTTTGTTTATTACAATTTTGAGGTACAAAAATCCCAAAAGAGGTAAGTGACCCTGTCTGTAAAATCCAGGCTAAAGTCTTATAGTCTAATGATTTCAATCTTTGACATGACCTTACTCAGTCAATATTAAAGATATCAGGATTATGTTTACAGAACGTTCTTTACTTTATGTTGAATAGTTTTATGTAGAAAGAAGTCTATCACAAACAGGGTCGCATATACAAAGTTTGAAAGGCATCTAGGTATGTCTGAATCCAATTTTTGTATGCTGAATTCCTGCTTCCTTTATTGCACAATTATGTGGTGGTTGGATAATGAAAATGTTAAGCTTTGATTAACAACAAAAAGAAGTTAATTTTAAAATAAATTAAATAACCATTTTTAACAAATTGTTGAATATTTAAATTGTACATTATCAAAGGAGATAGCTAGGCATCTTACTTCAGCTTCAGACAATGCTGTGTCAAAGTTATTGAATATAACAAGATTGAGCACTGTTAAAAAAGAAAATGGCCGTTTCTCAATAGCAAGAACGCCAAGTTCAGACTTGCAAGTTCAGAATTGAAGAAGAACGAACACTCGAGGACGCGAGTCCGGTTATTGCAAATGGAACAGCAGAGTACTTGTGGTCGTCATTCAATCTAACCAATACGTGCAGTCTTGGCTATCATTTTAACTCATTCCCCGCCAGACCTTTTTTGAAAAGTTGCCTGCCAGCATTTTTTGTGATTTTCACAAAGTTTCACAAAATGCCTTCCAGGAAATTTTTCTTTTAAAAATATATAAACATACAAATTATCAAAGGAAAGAACAGACCCTCTGCTTTCAAACAAACAATAAACAAGCAAACAAAACGGGGGAAAAAAGACGTTTCAGCCTATCTATATTTTTTCTCTGCTTATAAACTTTTAAATATGGATATTTTTCTTTTAAAATATTTTTTTTTGCAAAAAGATAAAATATTAGCATTTTTGTGAAAGAATTTTGTTAGAGATCAGATACAGAACGATTATCAAAACATACACAGAGTTTAAAATGAGTAAATGACGTTTTGGCTTCAGTTTTTTCATAAATTAGGTAAGTGCCATCTAGTGGATAATCACAGTATTGCAGATTGACATAAAAATTAATTTTTTTGCAAATGTTTTCTCTTAATTGATAATAACTCATCAATGGCGGAAAAAGAGTTAATACATTTTACAATAAAATTAAATATATAAAATGCAAAACCCCTGCTTGTTTTGGTTTAAAAAATATGAGGCAACACGTGCATACTCTGATTAGCTTTAATGTATTTATTACAAACACAATCATTTATTTTAATACTACAAAACGTTTGTATAAGATGAGATAAACACAAGAAATAAATCCAGTTAAAGTATAAACACAGTAATTTACTTAAGATTATATAGAAAATATATTTGAGTTAAGTTATAAAACTTAACTTTAATATCAGTAAAAACGAAAATAACAAATAACGAAATCATTGGAAGAAATTTTATTATAGGCGTTATCTTACAACAGATTTAAAGTTTATTCATCTATATTCTCGACTAAGCTCTTAAAGCAAAATTTTATGACACAGAAAGAGTAATATTTCGAATATTGTGCAGGTTTTAAGCTCCATTGCTGTTGACGCGAAATGCATTTTGGGAAACTTGGCTGTCATAAGTCCGCACAAGTCACCTCCTGATGCATCCTCAATGAAATGGGCGGATCAAGAACACATCCGGGGATGTTATGTGAACTTGGCTTGATGCGAACTTCAATTTGGAACAGTACTTGGGCCACACCTGATGACGATGAAGTCCACAAAAACATATACAGACAAGAACACATGTTAAGAAATGGCCAATGCTTCGCTCAATATGGCTGTTCTGGAAACAGAAGTCCCGCCTTCCTGTTAAAATAACCAATCATCAATCAATAAAGACTGATGATTCTGTGGAGGAGGGGCTCTACAGAGTCATATGAGACATTTAATTTTGATTTTAGCACGCAATTTTTATAGATATCTCTTTCCCTATTCAAGTGGATAAGACTCTTGCATAACTGAAATAAATAACTTAGTGGCGCGACTTCCCTAAAGGGACTTGTGGTTGTGTTTGGGAAACCTTGAGTTATTGAGTCTCACTTATGAAACACATATTTTGAAATAAATAAATATTATAAATGCATTGAAACTTTAAAATAGTTTCATTATAACATTTTAATTGTGCAATCAAATTACACAGAAATGTATTGTGACATTGAATTTATTGTGACTATTATTTACAGTTCAGTTTGGTGAGTCCTGCACTTCACATTTAAGGTTACAACATCACGTACTTGAACAATGTATCTAAACAACCAATGTAAAGTGTGATGAACTCAGAGTGCAGATATTCATTCATGCTCATTTGGCACACTGACATTATGTGTGTGTGTAGTGGACAGTGTCAATGTAAGGAAGGAGATTCCAGCGTGCTCTAGGGAGCAGTTAGAGGAGTCACGCTCTCTCAGAGTCCCGCTGAAGCGCTCCCACTGTCTGTTTCACATTAAAGTTTACTCACATAGGACCAGAAGGCACTGCTTTATGAAGGTATAAATTACCCACATAATTACACCATATGTAGCACTCCCAAAACAACGCCAGGCTCAGATGAATATTAAACACCCTTCCAACCTTACTGAAAGACGGATACGTAGACTGTGCGCATATTCATTATATTCATAGTCACATATACTTGTCATAAACAATGCATCATCGGTGCTGTGGTATTACAATATCTTATCTTAATTTACTGTGTTTTATAGATCAATAGGGTTTCGTGTAAACATCACATAGGGTGGAACAAGGGCCACACGTCTCTTGGGCTGATATAAACCATTTGATTTAATGTATACATTACGTGCGGTGAGTGATTGAGGTCACAGTTTAATGCAGAATCCATGAGAATCACTCAGCGGAGTTTTGAGCTTTAGCCTGGTCATGTTTGGATTGGGATTTTAAATCCAGATTTCTCAGCCAATGAAATAGCAGTGATTTCTAAACAGTATAATATTGAGGAAATAACATACCCTCATGGATGAAAAGTGAAGACATAAATAAGGTGACGTAAGGAACACGCATGCTCTGAATACAAATATTAAAAAATTTATATTTATTTTGCAACATGATCTCACAAAGTTCTGTGGCATTCTCACGGATTGGTTACTCAACTGCTTTTTCCTATTTTCAAACCATTGTCGCTTTGGTTTAGGGTTAGATTTGGTGTTTGCATTAGTTTGTCACTTTAAGTATTGGTTTATACTAGGGATGCACTTATATGGAAATTTTGGCCGATAACGATAACGATAACTCTTTAAATTTGGGGGCCGATAACCGTTATCTATAGGCCGATAAATATTCATATTATTTTCGCAATGAAAAACTCGCAGACGGCGGACATCTTGTCTTTGCGCTAGACTAGCATACTCTTCTTAAGCCTGCAACACGTGTCATCTTCGTGTTATGTCACAGAAAGCACCAATCAAAACTCCACATGGCCAGCAATGAGCAAGTGAAGTGGTTCAACAAACCAAAATAATCCATAATTTATCGGCTTTCATTTGTCGGCCTAATTTTGCTATCAGACCGATAACCGATAATATTAAAAATAAGCAGTTATCGGCCGATAACGATATGTCGCCCGATATATCGTGCATCCCTAGTTTATACTATTTTTTCTGCTTTATTCTTTTATATTTTCTAAACTTTAAACAATTGTTGCCTGGCGTTTGGGTTAGAGTTGAGTTTGGGTAAGGATGTCATTTTATGTAAATCTAACCCTAAATCAAAGTGACAAAGGTAAAAAAAAAGGACAAAACAGTTGAGTAACCAATCCGTGAGAATGCCACGGATAAAGACAGTCCGTGGCAGGGCCACGGAAAAATGCGGAGATCCGTGAGAATGCCACGGAAAAATTAGCAAAAAATTCCGCGACTATCCCACAAAAATTCGTGAGATCAGGTTGTTATTTTTAATTTGCATTACCGATGTTATTATTTCTTGTTTTTTTCCTCAGTTGATACTGCTAATTTTCTTTCTAACAATACCATATATCCTATATTACTTTAAAACGTGCTATAGGAATATCTTTTCTGAATTGAACCGAACTGAATCGACTTTTTACTGTTTTTACAGTTTTACTATTTTCGCATGCTGCTATGTTTTAAATACTTTGGCAAACAAATCTACAGTTTCTGTCGTGCCTGTAAATAACATAAACATTTTATACATTGAGATGAAGAACAGTGGTGAAGAACAGTTTTCATTCAGAATTTTTGTCTGGTTATGTTTCTCTCTGTCTTGTTCATGCATGGCCAGTGTTTAAGATGGCCTGCTGGTAGAGTCATTAGTTAAGATGAAAGAGGCAGATGATGGCCTCCTGTGAAGTGAGGAGAAAGAGCACAGATTGATTACAGCCACCATTAGACTGAGCTGTACCTAGAGAATCTCAACAACCGGTCAGATGAACTGAAACACTCACTTCAGCAGTGAATTCATGCAGCTGCAGACAGAGTTCAACTTTAATGATCTGAGAACAGCACTAGTTTTCATTACACCAAAAAATATTTCTTAACTCAATTCAATTCCATTTTTATTAAAAAAAATTTAAATCAAGATGTATTTTCATGATGAGCAAAATGACCAAAGAAAATAAGTCTAGTTCTTTTTTGTCTAAAAACTAGACTTATTTTCTTAGGTCATTTTGCTCATCAAGAAAAAGTGTCTTAATTTAAGAATCTTTAGATATTTCTAATGAAAACAAGACAAAAATACTAAGTAAGAAAGTAATTTTGCAGTGTAAGCAGCACAATACTAGGAGATAAACTCTGTGGGAAAAGTCCTAGGAGGAGAAAAAACCTGGGAGAGAGCCAGACATAGAGGATATATTATATAATAGGTATGATTTTTTTAAATTTTATGGGAATTAAACATAATATATGTGTATATACACACGGATAAGTAGATGAGATAGGGGCAGCTGGTGGTCGTTGGTCAGACATCGGCTGGGCATCACGTTGAAGGAAGGCCAGTAGATCGGTGGTGTGTTGACCTCCACGTCAGCCGGAATTGGGTTTGCTAGTCCCATTGTGCGCGGGAATGAGGACGAGACAGGGAACGAGAAACAAAATCCTATTAGCGTAGGGCCCATTCACATGTAATGCAAGTGTCACACAGTATTGTGGTTTACAATATTTTCGGTTCCAGATAGGCTAGCTATTGTGGCAAAAGTATATTACCCAGACGAGTTATGTGAATGCTTTGTTCCGGACACGCTAACTATTGTGGGATAAGTACATTTACTAGACAAATTATGTGAATGCTTTGATAAAGAGAAATGTCTTAGACTTAAATTGATCGACTGTGTCTGATTCCCAAACGTTTTTGGCAAATCATTACAATACTTAGGGGCTAAATAGGAAAAGGATCTACCACCTTTAAATATTTTTGATACTCTAGGGATAATTAAGTAACCAGAATTTTGCGACCGCAGTGTATGTGACTGATTGTATTCTAGTAATTCTCAAAGATATGAAGGTGCTAGGCCATTTAAGGCTTTAAAGGTGATTAGCATTATTTTAAAATCACACTGAAGGGGCTTATTTACCCGATAACTACCGGCTGCCTTTACATTATCCCGCTTATTACACGGCTAGTTGCCACATAAGAAAAAAAACTGGACATGAATATGAATTTGAAACATTTTATTGGCATATTTGTTTTAAATTAACATTTTTATCCTTCCGCGAAACTTTGCACAGATGCATAAAATGATTGTAATACCTATTAAGATCCTCTGCTTCATACTTGTCTGTCTCCATTTTTTCTCTTTTAGCCAGTCTTTGAGAAGTTTTAATGCCCATTCTGTATTTTTTTGTGTGTTGGCTTCGTAGCTGTCATGCTCTATTTTGTCAAGTTCAGTCTCAGTAAGCTCTCTGTGTCTTGTCGTTGTTTGTTCTTCTATCCACTATTTAAATGTTTTGTTTTGTCTGTACATGTTAAAATTAATGTCAAAATGTTCCATTCTTAATTGTGGTTGTCCAGTGTTTGTCACAAGATGGCGCCAAACAGTAATCTTTGTTGGCGCGGAGGGATTTAAAACATACAAGTACTACCGGCTATGCGTTATTACTTTGGAGCGGTTATTATTTGAAAAGAACGAACCTGCAAATGTCTCACCTGCTATGCGGCAGACATTGGAGATATGACTATTGAAGGATAGACTGCTTTAGAATAGAATAGAATAGAATTTGTATGTTGTCATTGAACTGCTGTACAGTGAAACTTCTGTAATAATTATAACCAGTGTTACACTGGGGTAATAGCACTTTGGGGAGTACTTCGACTCGCCTGAAAAGTCCGCTCCCCTTCTCCCTCTCATAATGGGAGAGGGAGGGTGTTACTGCGCCGAGTCGAAGTATTCCCAAAAGTGCTATTACGCCATAAAATATAGTTCCTTTTTTAAATCCACTTAGAAAAGAGCTACGTTTTATTTTGTACCACCAAACTTGCGGATGCAGAACGTGACATATGGGTGGGCATGGATTAAGTCCGGGTGGGCCTGAATCTATGGGTGTCACTTTTGAATAAGAAACTATAACAAGTCTATAAAATTCGTCAAAACTTCAGAACACTAATTTAAACAGCATACACACACACCCGAACTGCGCGTCACATTTTTGACATTATTGATACTTTAAATTGTAATGCAACGTGACATTTATTAAGCCTTTTTGGTAAAAAAAATATTGGGCTCTCATAGCCTACAAAAAAGAACCTGCACACAGTGACAGGAAATATAAATGAACCCAAAAAAACCTTATACTTTTTTAAATAACCTATTAAAGTGTTTAAATAAATACGGCTACTAAATGCTTAAAATGAAGCTTCTTACATCATATTCTCTTCATGCAAATCACTAAAAATATATTTTGGTTCTCACATATTTAAGTTAACTTACTAAATAAAGAAAGAAAAAGGGAATTGCTAGAATAATGTTAGACTCTGGGGTTAAACGAAATGACAAATAAATAAACATTTAACATACTTTTTGATGAGCACAAGAGCAAGCCTACTCGTGAAGAGCGGAGCTAAGGAGCGCGCATATCAGACGTGAACGAAAGGAATAATGGATTTAATGCTTTTACTTTATTTCCTGACAGTTTCACTTGTTAGTGAGGATAGTAATGGCTAACAAGATGACGCCGAATTACATACAACATAATTACCTAACTAAATCTGAGAGAATGCAAACACATTACAAAATTTTTTCCTCCGCCCGACGGCCAAGGCGCATCATTTTTTTTTAGCCCGACAGGAATTCGCCATAGCCCGTAATGGACGTCGGGCAAGAGATTTTGCGAGGTTTGTTTTGTAGAAAGACTTTCTTTAAAGTGAATTTCGTTTTGTATAAATTGTATCTTAATATTAATCAATGTTTGATCAAACAATTGCCTCGATTTAATAAATAAGAAGCAAACCAAGAACGTCTGTGGTGTGGATTGAAGTGAACCCACTATATTTCCGCAGCCTACGTCTTTCTGCTTTAATGCATTTCATTTCTTAAATTAATGTCTCAATTACACAGTAGGCTTATAGGTTGTTATGATAGGCTATTTGTTGCTTAAAAGCAATAGGCTATATTGTATAAAGTGTAGCAATAAACGTGGCGTGACTTATAGTGCTGCTATATCGCTATATCAAACAACATCACTATCACTTATAACGTGTTGTTATTCAAAATACGTTTTCTACTTGCTTGCAAAAAAAGTTCTCAAAGTGATCATGGCTGAAAGCTGCTCGGGAATATTTCATTATAACGCAACATTCAACTGCTTTAATAGTTTTTAAATAGTTATCAGGCTTACTTATAATTTTACTGTTTTTAAAATAACATGCAATAGATAAATTACACCACATAAAGTAGTATACATGTCTAACTATACAGAGTAGTATTTTTTACATTTCTGATTGGGCGGGCCAGCTGTCAATCTGGGCAGATATATTCATAGATATAGAATAATGAGAGACAAACATAATGCCTAGAGTAAGGCACCATCTTTGTAAAACTGCTTTTAAAAAAACATAAGTTAAGTACTTACTCTGGCATTTTAAGTATTTCTATGAGTTACCCCTGAAGCTAATAAATGAATGTCAAAAACACAACTGTTACAACACTGCTTATTCAATGTACAATAAACAGATGATGATGATAATAATAATAATAATGTTATTAAATTCTGAACAAAAATGTAATTCAAAATAGTCTTGTATCGTGATGCGCATCGTATTAGGGCCCTTGTATTGGGATACGTATTGTATCAGGAAATTGTTGGCGATACACAGCCCTAATACGCATGGGTAAGGAGAGATTTATGAATGGCATTACAAGATTTGTCAAACCCATGGTGTGAGTTTAGGGTGTGACTATCTTTTTCCGCTTCTCGGAACAGTAGAAAATGAGGGAGTGTTCAAAAAACTAAATTGTAAAGTCACAAAAATGACAAACCTTCACCTTTAAGAATGTCAGAATTGCTCTGGTTTAAAACTCAAATTTGGTTCTGGGCAAACACACACATACAAAATGTTCTTGTCTCATTCAATCTGTAAATCTCCTCTTTTTTAGCAGACCGGCAGCGTGTCTCTGCTGACTCAACCTCTGACATTTCCACCACAGGATCTTGTGCAGTGGCCAAAACATGGGCTGAACAGCAACGTCTGAGTGTTTAGACTTCTCTTTGTTGTTTGTAATGGCACACAGACACACACTCGTTCCTCTATTCTGACTCTGAGCAAAGATTTGTTATGGCACCTGCTTGTGGCGTCTACTGTTTCATTCACTGTAGTTCATTCACTAAGAGAGAGAGGGAGAGAGAGGAAGCATGAGCTCTTTTTACATACCCTCATATAAATATATGGTAGGCCTGTTCAAGTACTGGCATCAGAGACCATTATAGTTTGATACCGTACAGTATATACCATGCAAACGCAACACAGGCCTTAAAATTGACTGTGATCCATAGCTCATCCTTTATTCTCATTACATCTGCTGACCTGTATACATTAATCATTTAAATCAGCATGGTCAGTAGCTGCTTACTGGAAACGATAAGTGCTAAAAACACTGTGTTTGACTATGAGCTAATGTTTACATCGATTGACATTGGCACACTCAAAACGCTCAATGTTGAAACAGACTGTCACTCGGGAGGGTGAAACTCGAGCACTTTCTTTTCTCAGTAAGGGATCTGATGATGGGGTAACACCTCCATCTGCTGAGCAAGATCACATGAGCTACTTCACTATACAAGACAACACACAATTCAGCTTCATATACATTTGAGATATTAATATGAACTAAGGTGAACTTTTTGAGTACACCCCCTCCAGTGACAACTATATGGACTGTTTTTGGACATTTCTTTCTTAAAGTGTAGCTGAGAGCCACAGGTGGGTTGCAGAAGTTGTACCCTTATGTAAACAACTGTCTGAAGGAGGCGTCTCCACAGGTCACAGTCAAACAGCCATTGTTGAATAAGACAGAAAAAAGTACAGACAGAATATTATAGACCCAGGGGAGGGCCTAAGGCTAACATTACCTTTTTAAGGTTATAATGTCTCTTTTAGATGAAATTCAAGACAAACTGCTTTGAATCAAAGTGCTGGAGTAAAGCCAAACCTGTAACAATACAGTCAGTAAAGCAGAAGGAGAAAATGAAGCTCTCAGACTTATCCCTGAGCTTGTAACCTTACATCCATAGGTGACACATTTTCTCGTTTGACACCTGAGGCACTAATGTACTAATGTATGTGGATTAGTGAAGTAGCCCATACAATGCACTGGATCAACACACATAAGAGGCTGTGACCGAAGCTGACAGCTGACCTTTGACGAAAAAATCTGTGGTAGATATTACAGCTAATATCTTATGGTTCTGATGGATAAAAAATTATATTCCAGCACCATAATTCCTTAATATGTGTTCCTCATTTGCAGGCCGTTGGGACTTGGGGTGGAAAACGAAGAGAGTTGCAGCTTGAGACATGATTACGTTAAAAAAAATGATCTGAGCTGAAAAATCCCACATTTATTGTCGTGCTATTATTTTGTTTTATGGTGCTACTTAGCTGTATTTTTTAAGTTATGAAGGTTTAAATCAAAACAAACCAACTGCAGTTGAATTGATATTAATTGGAATGCACAACCAAAAAACGAGATTTCTGAACAATTAAAAAACGGTGGTTATCTCGTTTTGCAACGAAACTCTTCATTTTCAGTCTTTATCTTCTACAGTAAGTTACTGGCAACCAGCTGCATAATTACAGCAAATTTTTTACAGTGCACTGTAAAAAAATTCAGTAGAAATTGCAGCTGGGTTGCCAGTAACTTACCGTAGATTTAAATTTATGTTTTTTACTGGCAACATTTTGTTCAAAGTTAAATGAACATTAAACATTTACAAGTCTTTGTCTTTATAGAGTAAAACTAAAAAAACAGCATTAAGCAAAACATTCTTGGAAATAAAATCTGAAGCAAAAAACAGAAAAAGGTTGATGATGATTTCTGGTTTCCAGAATGCTTTGCATGAGGCTGTTATTGTATAGTTTTAATCTGTAATGATAAAGACTTGTTAATATTTAAAATGTATTTAACTTTGAACAAACTCTTGCCCGTAAATCACATAAATGTAAATCTACGGTAAATTACCGGCAACCCAGCTGAAATAACATTGTAATTTCTACAGAATTTTTTACAGTGCATGATAACATAATAATAAACATGTTTTGACAAAAATGTTAAAAAATTGATTTATCTTGTTTTGCAACGAAACTCTTTAAATGTTTCATGTTTATTTAACTTTGAACAAACTGTTGCCAGTAAATAACATAAATTTAAAATCTACAGTAAGTTACTGGCAGCTAGCTGTAATACTGTAATTCTTACAGGAATTTTTTACAGTGTAGACTTCTAGATAAATATGATCAGGGTTTGATTTTTGTGATTATATACTGTAGTTTTGTGTAAATAAGGATGTTGTGTATTCAAGACGTAGATATGAGACAGAAAGTATCTGGTTAAGAATGGGGGTTTTGGGGGGTCTTTGGGAATCCAGCTGTTAGTTCTTTAAAATGTGGGTGGTCCATCACTACAGCTCCACAGCATCAACACTGATGTACATTAAATCAGGCACAGATCCATGAGGATGGGTTTCTTTTTGGATTAACTATACTTTGCTTTATCATATGGATGTCAAAGGTTTTGCTATACAAAATCTAGTTTTGGTTTTGTTTGATTTGGAGAATCATCGTAAAAAAAATTATGGAAATTGCGAAAGTGGATAATGGGTAGATAATGGACAGAGTGACCTTCAAAGTAATAATTGACTCTGAACCACAGCTGTGTTCACGTGCTGAGACCTCACCACACAATGAGATCACACCTGTTCTGGACAAAGACACAGACCAAACAGGATAGACATATGATATAAAATAGTTTTTAAAAGATGTGTAATACGTAACTAGTTTACAAGGTGGATATAGTTTTGATATGAAGTTTCATTCATATCGTTATGTTTGATCTACATTCAGTGCTGGTGCGTTTAGTGGAGGGGGTAGTGGTGGTGCTTCATTATTGCTTTTTTCGAATAATTTTATGTTTTTTATAATTCACAACGTACAAATTTGTTGTTAAAATAGTTATGAATTCCCGTGAGATCACGATTCTCTCTCACACCAAAACCGAATTTTAATAAATTCTGTATTTTTTGCATGATTAAAATGTTACATCATCATTTTGTTTGGTTTCATATGCTGATAAATACAAATACACAAAACCTACAAAATTACAAATGACAGTACAATTACAAAATACATACTGTCTTTTCTTTTTAGATATTAGCAACACACTGCAGACTGAACAGTGCCAATTACTGAGAGTGACAGATCTGTCATCATTTACTCACTGTCATGCTGTGCCAAACCCGCATGATGTTATTTCTACAAGAGGAGAATAAAGTATCCACGTCTGTCAAGCTCACGCCAAAAGAACACAATAAAAGTGCTATAAATGTAGTCCATATATGATGAACTCCTGCTCTATTTTCAAATACTTCCATAACTTTCTGTATAAAACAGCTAAAATTAAAGTTGTTATTCACTGTTATACTTTTAGTTTATGGTGCCTTTAATGTTTTTGTCTCTTCAGATGAGGTCATTATAGAAAGATATTTTACATATGTGTCACAAATGACGGTTTGTGAGGGCGGAACCAAAAGTGTGGAAGACGGGTGAGCTGAAATTAACCTGTGCTTATAACAATCACCTACCTGTGTCCCAGCGAAGGCTCCGTGTGAGCGAAGATCCCCAATGCTGTGAGTAACGTAACCTGTGAAGTGGAATTGTACTGTGCTTATAGCAATTACTATCTGTGTTCCAACGAAGGCTCCGTGCGAGCGAAGATCCCCAGTGCTGTGAGTAACGTAGCCTGTGAAGTGGAATTGTACTGTGCTTATAGCAATTACTATCTGTGTTCCAACGAAGGCCCCGTGTGAGCGAAGATCCCCAGTTCTGTGAGTAACGTAACCTGTGAAGTGGAATTGTACTGTGCTTATAGCAATTACTATCTGTGTTCCAACGAAGGCTCCGTGTGAGCGAAGATCCCCAGTGCTGTGAGTAACGTAACCTGTGAAGTAAACTTTATCTGTGCTTATAACGATTACTTACCTGTGTTCCAACGAAGGCCCGGGTGAACGAAGATCCCCAGTGCTGTGAGTAACGTATTCTGGAAGTGGAAATTAACCTGTGCTTACAGCGAATACTTACTAGTGGTTGAAGACTCTTGGCGAGTGAGGACCCCCAGTGTTGGTTTGAAGAGCCGCGTGACTAAGGCACGGGAGACAGAGAGAAAGAGGAAGAGGGGTGAGAAAAGTAGCGATCTGCAACAAAGTAACATACCAGCAACTAACTTTTATTTGATTCTGCCTCCAGGAGAAGCGGAGCGCGCCACGGATTCCCGGGCCAGAGCTCTAAAAGAGCCCTGTCCCCAGTCCTTATCCCAAGTGGCCCTGGAGGAGAGAAGAAGACCCATTAGTTTTAAATTACCCCTTCCCCTTTTTCCCCCCTTCCTTTTAAATATTTAATAAAGATTATTTTAACGATAGTTTACTCGTCTGTCTGGTCATTGGGGTGGTCTTGGGAAACTCCTCGAGGTGGAAGAGTTGAGAGGGGTGTGACCCTTAGTATAGTCGGGTCCGCCCCCGTGGTGTGACAGATTTGGCGTAGTCGGCAGGGTTTCCACCTCGAGTTGAGCGACCAAGGCCCTCCAATGGCCGACGACGAGTTGCCCGAAGCCCCGCCCCGTGTTGTGCCTGAAAGGCCGGAAACCCCGCCCCGTGTTGTGCCTGAAAGGCCGGAGACACCACCCCGTGCCATGCCCGTGTTCCTGGGAAACCCCTGGGTGCAGAAGTATAGTGGGGTCGAGTCCGAGGTCCGTTTAACTGAGTGGAGGGCCCAGATCGAGTATTTGGCCGGCCTTCAGGGGCTGAGTGCCAGTCAACAACAGCAATTTGTATTAAACTCACTAGGAGGAGAAGCCCGGCGAGAAGTACAAGCCGCCCCCGAGGCCGTTTGAGCCACCGCCCAGACCATATTCCATTTCCTCACCGAGCAGTATGGTGATACCACCCCTGTGGCCGTCCTGAGGTCGCAGTTCTTTAATTGCAAGCAGGGCCCCCACCAGTCTATTCGAGCCTTCGCCCTGAAGCTGCGCGAGCAGTATACACGCCTACAGCGACGACGAGATCATGGGTTGGGAGATGAGGAGACCCTGTTAAGGGACCAGTTCCTGCTAGGGCTACGGGAGGGCCCCCTACGTCAAAACCTCAGAGTACAGTTTAGAAGAGACCCTGAACTTACGTTTGATGACCTGAAGAAGGAGGCCATGGCCTTGGAAGGCGACCAAGCAGAAGTAAAGGAGGCCCCCGTATGTGCAGCAGTGAGTGGCCCGGCGGCAGCCGCGGAGGTATCAGACTGGAAACAAGCATTGAAGATGGAGCTCCTAAAGGACGTGCGAGATCAGATGGCCGAACTAACTAAGGCCCTGGTAGGGGAACTGCGCCTAGGGCCGGGAAGGAAAGAAGAAGGGCCCGCCCCCCGAGAACGGACGTACTCTGATCGAGGCCGAGATGTGATGAGGCGGCCCTGGCAGGCTAGTCGGCCCAGGTTCGAGTGGGACGAGCAAGGGAGGCCCATTTGCAATCGGTGTGGGACCGCAGGGCATGTGAGTAGGCAGTGCGGACCACGAAGAGCCTCCGAGGGGGGTTTTTAAGACGACCGGCCACAGTGGGTCATGTGGTCGGCGCCCCCCAAAGTGACCCCCATAGAAGAATGGAACCCAAGGACGGGATGATTGGGCTTAGCCCAACAGTGGAGGCCCAGGTATGTGGCACCACGGTGCGCTGTCTCGTTGACACTGGTTCCCAGGTCACCTTATTCTCCGAAAGCTTGTCCCACGAGTAATTTGGAGCCTACCCCGCATACAAGGCTGAAGCGCCCTGGCTTACCCTGAAGGGGGCGAACGGCTTAGAGATCCCCTACATCGGCTATCGACTTACCGACTTTGAATTGTATGGAGTACGAGTTCCTCAGAAGGGGGTCATCATCGTACAGGACCATTGCCTTGGCCGTCATCGAGCCCTCCTGGGTATGAATGTTCTCTCGGAGTGCTGGGAGGAGCTATTTCGGGCTAGGCCCGTTCAGACAATACCGAGGGCCGAGCGGCCAGGCTGGGAACGAGTAGTGGCCGACTGCAGGCGAGTGCAGCTGGCTAAGAGCCGAGATGGCCGAGAAGAAGTTGGACGAGTAGCATGTCGATTTGCATTGTCGGTGCCAGCAAAAAGTGAAGCCATAGTGTGGGCCAGGGTGCCACAGCAGCATCAAGGCCCCGAGAGCTGGGTGTTGGTCGAACCCCACGAAGACTGCACACAGGTGAGAGTGGCCCAAGGACTGACGGTGGTGCGGCGGGGCCGAGTACCAGTAAAGGTCTGTAATGAAAACCCCTACCCAGTACACTTACATAAGCACCAGCGGCTGGTGACGGTGACGTCGGTCGAGGGCCATCAGGTGCGGGATAAGGAGGATGTGAGTTTCCGGCGGGTGCATCCTGCAGTAGTTGAGGTAGCACTAACGCAAGCAGAAGGAGCATCTAGGACGAGGGAGAAAAAGGTACCGGCCCATTTGACAGGGGACTCCTTACGAGGAGAGGACCTGGAACAGGAACAGGCAGAAGAGCTGTGGAAGTTACTGGAGAGATGGCAACACGTGTTTTCTACCCATGATGAAGACTATGGGTGTACGACGGTAATACGACACAGTATCCCTACGGGAGAAGCTGCACCGAGTCGGGAGCGGTATCGGCCGATACCCCCCCACCTTATACACAGAAGTGAGGACTCTCCTACAAGGTATGCTGGAGCAGGGGATTGTGCGGGAGAGCAGCAGCCCATGGGCGGCACCTATAGTGCTGGTCCAGAAGAAGACGGGGGCATGGAGGTTCTGTGTGGACTATAGGAGGCTGAACCAACTGACCAAGAAAGATGCGTTCCCCCTGCCTCGTATTGAGGACTCGCTGACAAGTCTGACCAAGTCTGCATGGTATTCCACCTTGGATTTGGCCAGCGGGTACTGGCAGGTACCGGTTGAGGAACGGGACCGAGAGAAGACCGCCTTTACCACGCCTTTTGGTCTTTTTGAGTGGGACCGGATGCCCTTCGGTCTTTGCAACGCTCCCGCCACCTTCCAGAGACTGATGCAACGATGCTTGGGAGGTCAGTTAATGGAATCTGTGCTAGTATACCTTGATGATGTGATTGTGTATTCCCCAGACTTCGAGACTCACCTGCAACATCTGGAAAAGGTGTTCCGAGAGATGGAGAGGTACGGGCTGAAGCTACAGCCAGAAAAGTGCCACCTGCTGCGCCGTAAGGTGCAGTTCTTGGGACACGTGGTGAGTGCGGCTGGCGTGGCCGTTGATCCCGGGAAGGTATCTGCAGTTCGGGACTGGGAGGCCCCTAGGACTGTAAGGCAAGTGAGATCGTTCCTAGGCTTTGTAGGGTACTATCGGCGATTTATAAAGGGGTTTTCAAAGATTGCCAAACCCTTGAACCAGTTACTGGTCGGGACCGGGCGACCACGAGGGCGGGGATCCCCTACGGTGGAGTGGACCACAGAGTGTGAGACGGCCTTTAGGGTTCTGAAGCAAGAATTAGTACAAGCCCCGATTTTGGCATATGCTGACTTCTCCCAACCATTCTTACTCTATACAGATGCCAGCAACCTGGGCCTGGGAGCGGTGCTCGCACAGAAACAGGATGGAGTGGAACGGGTGATCGCCTACGCTAGCCGGAGTCTCCACCCCGCTGAAAGAAATGATGCCAATTACCAGAGGTGTCAAGTAACGAAGTACAAATACTTCGTTACCTTACTTAAGTAGATATTTTGGGTATCTATACTTTACTTGAGTAATTATTTTTCAGACGACTTTTTACTTCTACTCCTTACATTTTCACACAATTATCTGTACTTTCTACTCCTTACATTTAAAAAATCGCCTCGTTACTTTTATTAATTTCAACTTGTTTTCTTTTTTACATTACGGCTTGTCATCGTTAAAAAACCTATCTTGATAAATTGCATCATCCAGATGAATGCGACTGTGATTGGTTGAGAAGTATAAACATACACCATTCCGACTCCCTATTGGTTTGTACGCAATCCCCGCCCCCCAGCTGACTGCAGATGATCAAAAGTTTGTTCGATGCTGCTGCACAGAGAAACATAAAAGAACCGCGAGAGCGATTAGAAAGCATGCAGAGTGTCTCCCCTCGCGATGCTTTGATATCATCCGCCATCTGTTTGTACAGTAACAGAACGCGGCATTCTGTCTTCAAATGGAAAAGTACGAAATAAAACTCACGCATCACTTTCAGGTCAGTTCACATTCACAAGCCTGTGTAAATATATAGCTGGCTGCTGACACCAATCCATCTGTGTGATTTAAATAGTGTAACAATACATATCATGTAACTTCAGTTGTTCAACTTAAATGACATTGTGCTGCGTTGTTTTGAAGCATGGCAAAGATATCTAGGCTAAAGACATTGTTGTTTTGTATATGCTAATAACTGCCGTAAATTTTATTTGCATTAACAAAACCTACTTAGCTGAATGCTTGAGTGTTAAATCAATGAAACACATAACCATGCATACCAACTTTTGCTTTTGTTAATAGACATCAGCTGTTTCCTTAAACCTGACTTTTAATTTACTTACAATAAAGACATTTAGTAATTCTCCAAAATTGCTTGGATTTATACTGACTAAAGTAAAGTATACAAAAGTCCATTAGCTACACAAGTACAGATGCAGAAATATAGGCTTTAATATATAATTGCATATTTGTAGTTTGTGTTGCTGTCAAAATACAATTATAAATGATAACACTAGCATATTTGTATTCTCACACATACTATAGTTGTGTGTGATTTTGTTGTTTTTTAACTTAAGAGGGCACCACTGTAAAAGTTTGGCCACCAGCGGCACTGCTCTGAAGATTGACTTTTTGCACCATTACAATATTTATAGGCAACTAGTCATTATATCTTCCTCTCTATGGAACACATGTTAATGCTCAGTAGTACACATATATGGTTCTTTAATGCAGTTGTTATCAAACATTTTTTGCGGCCTGCCTTGTGTAGAGTGGATTGACATAAACATTCTAAAACTTAAAATTTGAATTAAACAAAACATTTTAAATTATACAATTTATTGCTTTTGTTTAGTAGCCTTATTTTTCTGAGGTTTAATTACACAGAATTTATAATAAAGTAATGTATTTCATAAAATATTATAAAACTGGGGCCCCTGGCACCATCTGGCGACATCCAGTTTGAGAACCACTGCTTTAATGTATTTGTTTGCATTGTATTGAAATGCGTTCATTTTTAATAGGCATATACCGTATGTGGTTGAAACAGATAGCCTAGTGCAGGGGTAGGCAACATGGAGTGCCGATGTCCTGCAGTGTTTAGCTCCAGGTCTAATCAAGCAGACCTGAACAAACTAATAAAGGTTAAAGTCACCTGAAACTACAGGTAACCAAGGTTTAAAAAGGGTTGGAGCTAATCTGCAGGACATCGACACTCCAGGACTGACGTTGCCTACCCCTGACCCTAGTGCATCCCAAATTTTTTAACATTAACATTTTAATAATAGTTATTATGGCCTTTAGAAACATTTTTTAGAGGAGATAGGGTAGTGCCCAAAAGGCCCCTGTGGTGCGGCCTAGGCTTTTTTCTCTAATGACATTTTTTTCCTTACATTACTTTTACTTTTATACTTTAAGTAGTTTTGAAACCAGTACTTTTTCACTTTTACTTGAGTAAAAAGCTTAAGTTGATACTTCAACTTCTACAAAAGTCTTTTTAAACCCTAGTATCTATACTTCTACTTGAGTAATGAATATGAATACTTTTGACACCACTGCCAATTACAGTTCCTTCAAGCTTGAACTGCTGGCGCTAAAATGGGCCCTGAGTGAGAAATTCAAGGATTACCTCTGGGGAGCCAAGGTAACTGTGGTCACTGATAATAACCCTCTGGTACATTTGCAGACGGCCCAGTTGGGAGCAGTAGAACAGCGATGGGTGGCCCAGCTAGCCAATTACGACTACCAGCTGCAGTACCGTCCGGGGCGGGAACACACCAACGCAGATGCCCTTTCCCGGTTGCCAGCAAGGGAAGATTCTAGGGGCCCGGCCCCACTCGAAGGAGAACAAAGAGAGGAAGGACTGATGGTCGGAGTAGTGGAGGCGCCTGGGAGCCGACAGGAGGCAGCACCTGTAAGTTGGGGATGGGACCCCCAGCGTTGGAAGGCTAGGCAGCAGGAGGATCAGGAGCTGCGGAATCTGGGCGAGTGGCTTAGGCAGGCCCGGCGACCGACCCCCGCCGAGAGACAAGCCCAGACAGAGGTGGGTCGTAAAATACTGGGACAGTGGGAGAGATTGAAGTTGAGCGAAGGTGTATTGTGTAGGACCATACGGGACCCGGGGACCGATGAGGAGGTTAGCCAGATTGTGGTACCGGCCAACCAAGTCCGGGCACTGCTGGAGGCCTACCATGACCAGATGGGACATCAGGGGCAGGAACGCACCATGTCGTTGCTACGCCGACACTTCTATTGGCCAGGGATGGAGATTTCTGTGAGTACGTTCATTCAAGCATGTCCCCGATGTACTCTGTTTAAATCCCGGCAGGAACCCCGAGCACCGATGGTCCCGATTCACCACCATCGTCTCCACTTCGCATATGAACAGGTCAATAAGAAGATCCAGGCGGCCGGGGAAAAGAACAAGAGGATGATGACCGGACGGCACGGGACGCCCCCTTGCTCCCTGGAGAGAGGGTACTAGTCCGGGACAATCGGCGACTAGGTGGAGGCAAGCTGAGTGATCGGTGGGAGGCGAGGCCGTACATTGTGCAACGGCAGCAGAGACCGGGGCAGCCGGTATACACGATCCGGCCAGAAGGGAAGCCTGGACCGGATCGGGTGGTTCATCGGAACATGATCCGCCCCTGTCCAAACTATCCCCCACTAGCCACAGAGGTAGCTCCTAAGGAGCCAGAGACTGCTGCTCCTTGGTACGAAGGGTGGGTTATCTTCCCAAGAGGCCCGATAGAGGGACCGGCTCAGGCGGCCCCAAGAGAGCCCGAGAACTTACCTGTTGAAGCGGGTTTAGTGAACGAAGTAGCCCAAGAGGCTCCAGGAGAGCCGGATGATTTACCTGCCGAGGAAGCCCCAGAGCCCCTACCACAGCGTCCCCAGCGGGAAAATCGAGGACGGCCGCCTATCCGGTATGGAGAGTGGGTTACCGGAAGCGGTTCTAGGGACTAGAACCATTTCGGCGGGGGAGGATGTCACAAATGACGGTTTGTGAGGGCGGAACCAAAAGTGTGGAAGACGGGTTCCGCCCGATGATGGTTCCGCCCGGACGCTTTACCCTGAACACCGGAATTTCCGGGGTTTCCCCGAAGCCGAAATTAAGCCTGATTACGCTCAGGTGGGGTTAATTTACACAGCGGTTGCTAATAGGCTGACAAGGAGAAGAGTCAGAGCTTAAAAAGACCTTTGAAGAGATCAAACGGGGTGCTTGTGGTGTACTTTGTATACGCTGTGTTGCTGCTTTGCAGACGGACTACGCTGGCTTGATCGTTCCCCTGGGGAAGAGAGAAAGGCACAGTCAGCTAGCGAAGGAATACTGGGAGACTTCACTCGTGAGAGAGCGGACACAGAGCATTCAACAGGGCAGATATTAGAAGTCATTGACAACGAAGAGTGAGTAACAGCTGTAGTACTTATCTGTATAAAACTTGAAAGAGGAGTTGCTTGGTGTGTGTTTTCCTTGTGTTTGAGGTCCCTGGCCCCACTGGAGAGGAAAGCGTGGGCGAGCCGCGGGTTGACCGGAAGCACGGACGAGACAATTGGTAGGACGCACCGTTCACCAATAAAGCAGTGGCCCTGTGGGAAAAAGGAAGCGCAGGTGAGCCAGAGGAGCGATAAACAACACGCCGGGCCTGTGAATAACACACATCTCACTCTCATTGGTGGTCCAGCTATCGCACAACTATCCTCTCGAGGTAGTCGTAGCCAGGCGGCGAGGGCGATCTAAAAAATCACGTGAAGTTGTATAAGAGTGCTGTGGGTGAGTCTCACTGATTGATGGTGTTTATGCTTTACTTGCTGTGTGTATGCTGTGCTTGTAGCGTCCAATCTGCCTAGCCTCAGACGAGCCGCGAGACGACGACATCTGTTGTGGCCTGGGCCCTAAGGAGAGCGAGGAAAATTAAGCCCTGTGCCCTGGGTGTGTCAACGAGAGCTTCGTTCTGCCATAGAGCAGACAGTGGTGAAACCCAGTGAGTATTATAGAAAGTGTACCGTGCGGATTGAGGGTTATAGCTGTGTGTGTACTGACCTTTCCAACAGAAGCTCGTGGTGAGCGGAGCCCCGACGAAAGTTCGCCCCAACTCGGGACCCCGGCCGTGGAAGTAGGAGGGGGAGTTTGGGAAGCGTTCGGCTCCGTGCCACTGGACCCACCAGTCCCTACAACGCCCGGACAGCTTGAGTGGATGGGCGAAGAAATACGGTGTACCAACGCTGTAGCGAAGATCCACTGTCTGCAAGCGAACGAAGACATCCAGTGCTGAGGGTAATGTAACTGGTGAGCTGAAATTAACCTGTGCTTATAACAATCACCTACCTGTGTCCCAGCGAAGGCTCCGTGTGAGCGAAGATCCCCAATGCTGTGAGTAACGTAACCTGTGAAGCGGAATTGTACTGTGCTTATAGCAATTACTATCTGTGTTCCAACGAAGGCTCCGTGCGAGCGAAGATCCCCAGTGCTGTGAGTAATGTAGCCTGTGAAGTGGAATTGTACTGTGCTTATAGCAATTACTATCTGTGTTCCAACGAAGGCTCCGTGTGAGCGAAAATCCCCAATGCTGTGAGTAACGTAACCTGTGAAGAGAAATTGTTCTGTGCTTATAGCAATCACCTACCTGTGTTCCAACGAAGGCCCCGTGTGAGCGAAGATCCCCAGTTCTGTGAGTAACGTAACCTGTGAAGTGGAATTGTACTGTGCTTATAGCAATTACTATCTGTGTTCTAACGAAGGCTCCGTGTGAGCGAAGATCCCCAGTGCTGTGAGTAACGTAACCTGTGAAGTAAACTTTATCTGTGCTTATAACGATTACTTACCTGTGTTCCAACGAAGGCCCGGGTGAACGAAGATCCCCAGTGCTGTGAGTAACGTATTCTGGAAGTGAAAATTAACCTGTGCTTACAGCGAATACTTACTAGTGGTTGAAGACTCTTGGCGAGTGAGGACCCCCAGTGTTGGTTTGAAGAGCCGCGTGACTAAGGCACGGGAGACAGAGAGAAAGAGGAAGAGGGGTGAGAAAAGTAGCGATCTGCAACAAAGTAACATACCAGCAACTAACTTTTATTTGATTCTGCCTCCAGGAGAAGCGGAGCGCGCCACGGATTCCCGGGCCAGAGCTCTAAAAGAGCCCTGTCCCCAGTCCTTATCCCAAGTGGCCCTGGAGGAGAGAAGAAGACCCATTAGTTTTAAATTACCCCTTCCCCTTTTTCCCCCCTTCCTTTTAAATATTTAATAAAGATTATTTTAACGATAGTTTACTCGTCTGTCTGGTCATTGGGGTGGTCTTGGGAAACTCCTCGAGGTGGAAGAGTTGAGAGGGGTGTGACCCTTAGTATAGTCGGGTCCGCCCCCGTGGTGTGACATATGTTCTCTGTTTGTGTTCCACAGAAATATTTTATGCATCCTGTAAAAAAAGATTTTTTTGGTATAACTTAAAAAAATAAGTGTTCGTGCTGCCTTAAAATTTTGAGTTAATTGAACTTAAAAATATTAGTTGATTTTTGATCACAAAAATTACACAACTTTTCTGTGAGTTAACTCAATTTAAAACTTTAAGGCAGTACCTTTTAAAGCAAACCTTGGTAACACATCATTTGGATAGGGCACACTCAAACTTTTGCTGGGTTATTTTTAATCAAATGCTGGGTAAATATTGGCTTATTTATTAACCCAATGTGTTCTGTTCGATATTTACCCAGCATTGGGTAAAAATAACCCCGCAAAATTTTAAAAGGATTTGTGTATGCATGGATGCACAAAGGTGACCAGGACCGGACTCATTTTCAGCCCTGGAGTTTCTAGACTGGCCCACTTTAGCTCACAATAATTAAATCCTCAGTTGCCTATAAGTCTGCAAAAGTGCACTGTTCTCTGCAGCCTTGCAATTCATTGTATTCTTTAAATACATAATTTTCAATTTAATACAAATACAGTAGTCTAAACATTTATTTTTTGCCATAATTGCAGCCCTACCATAAGGTATTTTAATATTATTCAATTAAACTTATTCAAAAACTACTTAAAGGCAATAAATGTTTTCTATTTTTAAAAAAGTGTGTGTCTTGAGATTACCTGTTGGGTTGAAAAAGTTTGAAACCCCTGGTATACACTACACAAGCAAGATTGATCAAGTATACAGGGGAAACAGATGGAAAAATAAAAATTCCTTAACTTAATCATGTATATTGCCAAATTACATAAGGTAGGCCTACCTTGTGTCAAAAAAGAACAAAAAATATTGGACTTTCATATTAACTTTTTTGCATCAAATAGATTTCTGTTACTCTTGCAATAGATGATGAATAATGACTATTCAGACAGTTCATTGTTACATCTATGACTTAGATTTTAAAAAATTAGAAATTGTGGTAAAAAAAAACGGCCGGCCCACCGGCAATTCTCTTGGTCCTCCCAATGGCCAATACGGGCCTGGAGGTGACTAAATCCGCTGCATTATGTGTGCCGGGCCAGTACATGACAATAGGATACACTTACATGCAACCAAATAATCCATTTGTAATCATATTGATGGCTCAATTGTATTGAAAAGCCTTCATGTAAACACCCTAATCAATATGATTGAGGATGATCGGATGCAAATTTGGATCGTATTGAAGGAGGTGGTGTAGTATGATCTGTAAACCAATCAGCAGGAGAAAAGTACGCATGTAAACGCATGAATTGTAGTATTTTTACAATCGAGTGCATAAATACATTGTGCACATGCACAGAACATTTGTGCTCAAGTTCAAGGTTTTTTTTTTTTTAGTTTTGAGCTACTGTTTAAATTGTTTTCACCAGTTGTTTTTTCTGCGGGTTAAAGATAAAAGGATTTTGTTCACAAGTTATTAAAATGCACAAATACTTATAACACAAAACGTTATCTTTACAGCATATAAAATGTGTAAAATCTCAAAGGTTTACACTTGTCAAAAATAAATAAAAGTATTTTCCCTTTATGAGAGATCCAGTTGCACAATCCGTTAACCCGGGTGCAGTAAAAATCCATTTGAAGGACTGGTCGAGTTCATAAAACCCACTTATAACCATCTTTTGATTGAGGCAATGAACAGAGTTAAGTTTACCCACATGACAACCGAGTTTTCTCATACATGTTGATGGGAGAGTCAAATAATACACTCACTCAAAGAAAAAGAGGAAGAGAATAAAAAAGACTGGCGGACCTGTGTTCAGACCTTTCCCTTTTAACACATGTTGTTAATTACACAAGCGTGTTTGACAAAGAGTTCAAATTGCAGTGTTTTCTACTCAAACAACTCGCGCACAATTATTCTGCCAAGGTTTGTATGCGTTGGCACGTCGTTTCATCTCTACTATTGTTTGGTTAGTTATTAGTGCCTGTTTTCTCAGTGCGTGTATGTGTGTAAAGTGCAGCTTCACATGGGCCTCATGATGACTAAATAAAGTCTCCTGTTAATACTCTGATCTTTACCCTGCATAGACAGCCAGTGAGAGAAACGCACAGACGCTTCCCAAGAGTATTCGGTGAACAACGATTTACAGATCTCTTAAAATATACTTATGGTTACCTCATGATCAACCAGACCATACAAAGCATCAAAGTATGTGTAGCAAACCAAAATTGCAATATATACATACATTAAAGGCACAAGATGCCGTTTTTGCCACTAGAGGTGCACAAAACAATAACAAAGATGTAGCTTGATGGTGCTGCAGGTCAAAATGCAGATGGAAATCAATTCAAGTCCGCTACTATTTAGTACTGTTCACTTGAATGCTTCCGTGTTAAATCATAAAGAGCTTTCTGTTTGGTTTATAACATCAACATTAACCTATTAATCATATTAATATGTTGTAGAGGGGAGTTAGAACAATATAAGACTTTCCCAAACACATTTTTATTGGTTCAAAAAAAGTGTCTGTTGTAGTTGCTGGCAAAGGATCCAGGTATGAATTTTTGTCAATATCGCACACACCTAGGCTGCATAAATGCGCAAAGGTAAGCTATTATTAGAGTAATAAATTATTTTACACTTTTATGCGCATGCCCAGTTACGTGATTGGTCATGTTTCATGCGTTTACGGTGTGGATGAAGATTCTTTTTAAAATGCCGTTTTTAAACACAAATGCTCTAATGTAAACAGGGCCTAAAGGGGATCGCACACTGGCCGCGCAGCTCAGCGCCGAGCCGTTCTAAAAAAATCAAACACATTGTTTTCTATGAGTATACGCACACCAGCGCCGCCAGGTGCCGCCTGTCCGCGCCACCCAGCTGTGACTCAGGAAGTTGCTCAAATCCCTGTCGCGCCACACAGCGCCACTCACATAGTTTAACATTAAATAACATCATATTTGTCCCAAATCATTAACGATTAACATTGGCTGCTAACGTATATTTAGCATTTTGAAGTAGACGCTATCTGGCGAAGCTTGCGCTATTTAATGTGCACTTCCCGTTTACGATACCTCCGAGTTGTCCTTGACACGACTCGATGCGGCGCGATGTGGCGCAATGCTGAGCTGCGCGGCTGGTGTGCGATCCCCTTTAGGTGAACTGTGTATTACTGGAAAAGGTGCTTAGTCTAGCGGTGATACAAATTATTTTCTTTTGTGTGAAATATAAACAGCTCAGAGTACAAATAATTCAGTACCAATAGAAAAGTTATTAAATATAAATGTCATAAGTTAAAAAAATATAAAAAATACTATACTGTAGTGGAGTTTTTAGAATTAAGAAGTCATCAGCTGACATCCCCGGGCCAATGAGCATTAAGCAACGCAGTCAGTGGAGAGCAACTGCGCCCGACTGCAGAATCCGACGAGCCCGCCCCGCCATCGCGGGACTTCTTTGGCACACGTCAAGTCGGACGTAACTGGGATACATTTCTAGCCAGCATGCATCTCCCGGCGATCACCGGTGATCGATTCTGTGCAGAATTTTTTCATCTCAAACGAGCCTATTATTGCTTTCGAAATGCTTTCAATGCTTCGATGTCATAGCCGACTGATCTGCGCATTGCAGCAACAAATCAAACACACCTATGATTTCTATGGCAGTAAAAGTGGAAACCAGAACATGACAAAATTGCCATAATCAGGAGATGCACTCTGCAAATAAAAAATGGCATGAGGAAATTATTCACAATCTTTAGGAAGCGAGGTCATCCTAAAGCTTAATTTCCCCACCAGAATGAAGGTCTATGTCTTCTTCAATCATCATCAGTTGAGGCTTATCGTTGGTAACAGTGCATCTGCTTTGTTGTTTGCGGCACATGGAATGAGCCGTTATCACAAAGCTAACTTTACATAAGCTCTCTTCACACAAGCACTGATAAAGAGTCTCCTCTCGGCAGAGAAGAGGGATCCTAATACAATGCCACTCTTCTTCCTGTGTACACACAGAAGGCCCATCAATATCCTTTCCACGATCTGAGTCAATAGGGAAATATTTGGCCTTGGTGTCATTGAATCGGCATGGCTGGGGTGAGCAGGTGCCTCGGTTCTGTGTGAGAATTCTAGCATGTGTGAGTCTATGGCACCTTGTTGGCGTTAGCTTGGCTTGTGTCCCAGGGACGCAGCACAGGTCGTAATGATTAATAAACATCAATGTAAGCATCAACCTTCCACTCTCTGTGCCAAGAGTCACTTTAAATCACAACTTGAAATCGATTCACTTTCTGAATTCATGTTTTATTGCATAACACACTGGTGAACAGTCTGAGCAGATTTTTGCTAAGCAAGATGTGAATGCATCTAATCCAAGATACTTTTTGAATGTTTATATCTAAATGTGAATTATGTCAATGTTTTAAAACAGATATAATAATTTTTGAGATAAAACATAAAATAAAATTTTTGTTTCATGTGGACAAAAATATTAAAGGATTAGTCCATTTTCTAAAAAAAATCCAGATAATTTACTCTCCACCATGTCATCCAAATTGTGGATGTCTTTCTTTGTTCAGTCGAGAAGAAATTATGTTTTTTGAGGAAAATCTCATTTTGATGGACTTCAATGAACCCCAACACATAAGGACTCTAAACGATCTCAAACGAGGCATAAGGATCTTATCTAGCGAAACAATTGTCATTTTTTACAAGAAAAATAAAAAATATGCCTTTTTAAACTACTTCTACATCTATCTCCGGTCCTGTGATGTGCCAGCGTGACCTCACGTAATTGCGTAATGCCGTGGAAAGGTCACGTGTTACATATATGAAATGCACATTGGCAGACCATTTTAAACAATAAAATGACACAAAGACATTCATTTGTATCATTCGACATACAAAAACGTCGGAACGCTCCTCTTTCTCCAGACTTGTAAACACTGGGGTGTAGTTTCGCATACGTCCTCCGTGACCTCTTGACATGATGACGTATTACGTGAGGTCGCGCTGGCACGTCATAGGACCGGAGATAGATGAGAAGTTGTGGTTTAAAGGTGTATATTTTTTATTTTTCTTGTCAAAAATGACAATTGTTTTGCTAGATAAGACCCTTATGCCTTGTTTGGGATCATTTAGAGTCCTTTGAAACTCTGTTAAAAAAGTGTTTAGTTAAGTGTTAAGTGTTGGGTTCCATTAAAGTCCATTAAAATGAGAAAAATCCTGGAATGTTTTCCTCAAAAAACATAATTTCTTCTCGAATGAACAAAAAAAGACATCAACATTTTGGATGACATGGTGGTGAGTAAATTATCTGGATTTTTTTTTAAGAAAATGGACTAATCCTTTAACAATATATTTTGCAGATATTTGAAGCTAACCAACCAATAGCAGATGAAGTGATGGATTTCAAAACCTTTGTTGCACAGTTAAACCGCATTGGTCAAGCATTTGTGTCTCTACATGCTTTGAGTGTTTCCTGCTTAAGCCATGCATGTCATGAATCCTGTATCCACCCAAAGCCATTTCACAGATATCCCAGCATGCTTTTCACTTGACCTCACCGTCAGGCTAAAGATCAGGCCGGGAGATTCTTCTCCTCAGTGTCAGCTGTGTTATGAGAGCAAGGTCACACCTGCAGGTACCCGTCCGGGTGATAAATGATGTTTCTTTAAACTCTAGAGACCACGGTTTTCAGGAACTGACTGGTTGCTCTCTCTTGAAGTATAATGGGAGCCTTTGAAGGGGCATGATTTCTCAGACTGGTAGAATACGGCTCGATTAGTTAATGACACATTCGGTTTAAATCAAGCATAATCACCATTAACCACTCAGGCAGCCCACGTCAACTCCGCTATTTCCTACTAATAGCAGCGCAGCCTTTAATAGCTTTGCACATCTTGCAGAAAAACAAGAGTTGGGCGAGATGTGAAAGTTTTCATTTTAAATGAATTGTATTGGTCTGGGACCAAAAGAAGTTCCAACATATGATAATATTGTTAACCATACTGTTTTCTCTCTGGTTTTAAACAGATTTTACAAACCTAAAATGGTGGTCTCAGCTGGTATGGTTTTAGATTGGTATTGGACACTCGTCCGGTGGTCAAGCAACTTGGCCGAGCTGGGAGAACAGCTAAACCAGCATAAACCACCTTAAACCAACCAATAATTTTAACAGGTATACACTATGTGGCCTTGTGCCAAAACCAATAAAGACCATGCAACAGCACTCCTCCTTCTCTGCAGAATGCAATAAATCCATTTAACCAATCACAGCGCACCATTTTACGCATTGTAAACAATAATGGTGGTGCTTTGAATACACACAGAATCCTAGTTTTCCTCATCTGCTTTGTACTTCATGATCAACAAATAAACAAAAACAAAATAACAATTTTGATGGCATTGATAAATGTGGGGGTTTTCTGTGACATGCAGGTAAAGAAACGTAAGCCATCAAAATCGAATAATTTACCCGAGAGGCACTCGGGCGAAGAAAAATGCTGGCTGTTGCTTGTTCTCACACGGCAGCATCAAGCTTCTGACCCAAGAAGATCTTATGAAAAACTTTCCATTAATTTACTTGAAGGCAACGGAAATCGAGGAGGACACAAACTTTTTACAGTTGATCGCCGTCAAAAAAGTTCAGAGACAATGTCCTAAGGATGACAGCAGCAATGACAGCGTTATTAATATGACAAAGTAAGTGTTTGATTAATGCCATTAATGTTTTTTTATTAATCAGTGTATAGCACTAGTCAACTAAATAAATATAACATGGCAAAGATGAATGCACATTTATATATTGAGTCAATAGATTTATAGCATTTTGTGGAAAAAACTGTGATAGATTTATTGGATGTTGCAGAAATAATCAGTTTTTGTAATAAATCTTTGAAAATCAAATAATGGATTTGAATTTTTAATGTTATTATAACCTAAAGATGCTATGTGAAAGTTTGTAACAGAAAATAGTGGTTTTCATCTTGTCACTTTCTTGAAATAGAATTTTTTTACCCAAATTAGTCAAAATGGATTTATTGCGTTTTGGAACCAAACTCTTCATTTGTTTTCTATGGAAGTCAATGGTTACAATCAGCTGTGTGCTTACCATCATTTATCAAATTATCTTCTTTTGTGTTCATTAAAATAAAAAATCATACATTGTGTGAATTATCCCTTTAAGCAAAGATCATTAAGAGCTGCAGGAATTGCGTTATTTTGTAGCCCAATCCGGAAATTAGGTTCAACTTCCACCAGAGATAAAAATATCAATGAGATTTTTCCATAGGATTTCCATTGGGTTATCAAAAAAGAATAAGCTCTGTGATCAGCAAGAGGGTATAAAACTGTACTTACAGATTTTGTACACTGCAAAAAATTATTTTCAAGAAAAAAAAATCTTAGTATTTTTGTCTTGTTTTCAGTAAAAATATCTAAAAAATCTTAACTTAAGATGCTTTTTCTTGATGAGCAAATGACCCAAGAAAATAAGTCTAGTTTTTAGACCAAAAATATCACATTTAAGTGTTTTTGTGCATAAAACAAGCAAAAAAATCTGCTAATGGGGTAAGCTAATTTTTCTTGAATTTTTCTTGAATATAGTGTTTACGAAAAATGTTCAATATTTTTTTGCTTACCCCATTGACAGATTTTTTTTTTCTTGTTTTATGCACAAAATCACTTAAATGTGATATTTTTGGTCTAAAAACTAGACTTATTTTCTTGGGTCGTTTTGCTCATCAGGAAAGGCAACTTTTAGATATTTTTACTGAAAACAAGACAAAAATACTAAGAATTTTTTTCTTGAAAAACATTTTTTGCAGTGTACATTAGAATAATGTTCTCAAAACGCAATGTCAATGAATTTTAAATGAAGTCTGCATTTACTAGAAATAAAATATAAACAAACTACACCACACTTGCTCAACTTCAACGTCATCACCACTAAGTTTCCTCTATGAAACTTTATTCAAAACATATTGTTGTATTGTCATTGAGATTTTCAAGCAACATGACATTTAAAGTCCCCGACAATGTCTGCAGTCCAATGTAGAAACTTTTAAGCAACCACCCTTTTAAGGACACATGAAAACTTTTACAAATCTAATTTGGGAGAGTGTCAAACCCAACGCAATACCATGCCAATTTGTAGTTTACAAAGTGGCTAATTTGCACAATGTCATTCGCCTTTGCAATGGGGTTATGGGTGGAGTTTGATTATTGCTTGTTTTACGTACACTTCACATCATACAAATTTGTATGAATTCGCCAACTTGTAAAATAGCAAAATAACTCATGTGAGATCTAGCCTGGCTCCGCCCTCCTACGTTCTTCCGCTTCATTTTCATTTCGCTTCAGAGCAACGTCTGGGACTGCTGTGTAGAGTTTCGTTTTCTCCGGCAAAAATCTGCAGGTCCAATCAGCGAACAGCGGGGAGTGGCTAAGAACGCAGACGTTGAGGTCGTGCGCCAGACTGAGCGATTGGTTATGGCACATTCAGAGTGACTCTGGGCAGATCCAATAGTTTTAAACTTCAACAGAGCACCCTCCTAAACGGAAGTAACGCTTTGCAATGGAGCGTGGCCAGACTCTCTGTACAAATGAAATGAATGTACGAGAGTCTGGTTGCACCGGGCTATGTGAGATCAGGCTGGTCAAAATAAGTGATCCAACACCGATCATTTTGCCAAATTACCAAATACATCATGGTATGAAGAATTTGTCTCAAACGGAGGCAAAAACTATACAGTGTGAATCAGTGTGAAGATTTTACACTATACTTTCAGACGGTTCTGGGCCGGATTCGCACCGAATACAGGCCGAAGTCAGCGGCTCTGGTGCAGATCTGGTGCGTCTAAGTCGTCTGCTGTCTTTGTGGACCTTTGATATTAGGGCCACCTGCATTACAGTTTCAAAACATGTTGCCCCAAAAAAGCTTCACATTCAGGTGTTGTAGGATCACGGGTCACATGATCTGTTTGCCTTGTGTTGTCTTTTCTTAAAGAAGCAGGTAGGACACGGATATAGGAGGAGAGCAGATAAATTTACAGCCCGCGAGGGTCAGTTAAGCTTCTTGTCAAGTGCTCTTCTTCAGATCCTGCCCTTACGGCACAGGCATGATGTCAGAGTGACAGTCTAGACAGCAGCTGTCTCACCGAGAGCTCTTCCAAAAACTCCACACGAGACGTCCTTCCCTCCTACACGCACAAATCATTTATCTCTATTCAAACCCAGTCAGCTTTCACTGCATAGTTTGCTTGAAGATGAGGGTTTCATTGGACCGTGTGCCCTGCAGAAACATTCCATCAAAAAATTGTCTTTAAAGTAAACATTGGCACTGACGCCTTCAGGCATAGAAGTGTTAAAAAGCACCTGTTAGGACACATATGGAGGCTAAACAAGTTTAAGAGGACTATTAGAAGAGTGAAATTTAATATGAGAAATGATGAATCTCTATTAATGTATCTGTATTATATTATAGACATTAATATATGAAATAATTAGATTATTTATTTAAAAACCCAGACAAAGAATTTAACTAATACTCATGTGAATTGCTGATGAGACGATATGCTTTCAGACTTGCGATATTTTTGTCTAGCGGACAATAACACACAAAAATTCATAGACTTACATTGAAGATGGGCTTTTGTGGCTTGTAATCCCATAGCATCAGCCCATAACACACTAGCAACCATATAACAATGCCTTGCTAACAAGCTATAACACCCGAGCATTGTGGTGACAAATTCTTTATGGGCGAGCACCGCTATCATTTTCTTGAGAAAATGTAAAGATCTTGAATTACACTTATAAGGCTTATGTGGCAAATTCCCACACCTGCGATGTGGTCTGTCCCTCCATGTAAAATAAAAAAAGAAGTCATTGAAATATCTGTCTACTAAATAAGAGTCTTCAATCTGCTTGCTTTAACTATTATTGTTCGTGCTGTTATTTATTGTCATTTGTATACTTTGTGCTAATTTGTTTACATTATATGGAGGTTTAGAAGCTTATGCATTAAGACAATGTGGTGTGCTGATAAAAATATGCTGTCTTACAGCGTCACCTAGTGGTCATTAATTGACATTTACATTTTGCATTGAAGATGCTTTAATCTAAAGTGGCTTATAAAGTGCATTACAAGGTATAGATTTGATCAGAAGGCTTATGTGTGTTTGAACTCAGGACCTATCATGCTGCTAACGCAATGCTCTACAATTGAGCTATAGGTGAACACATTTATATGTTTATAACTGTGTTTTTGTATTTTTGAAGAGAGAATGTCATTGGTTACTGTCTGACTTATAAACATACATCAACTATAAGGATTTCCTCTATTCCTGCTGACATAAAACTTTTGACAAAAATGATAAACTAAAAGTTTATATAACAAATATTCATTTAATACATTCATTTGATTTTGCTCTAGTCTCTGAACATTCAAAAATGTAAAAAAAAATCTGAATATCATTTTAAATTGTATATTGTCGTATCAAATAATTATCATAAATACGGATCTTGCATATCTTTTAGATTTGCAGAAACAAATCTTACATTTAATTCAATAAATTATGACTAGAAAATAGTAAATCTGAACTCATAGAAGAAAGAAAGTCTTTATCTTTACAGAATAAAACTATAAAATAATAGCTTCATGCAAAGCATTCTGGGAACCAGAAATCATCAACAACCTTTTTCTGTTTTTCCCCTTTGCATATTGGTTCCCAGAATGCTTTGCATTGTTTAATATTCATTTAACTTTCAGTAAATAACATACATTTAAATCTACAGTAAATTAATGGCAAACAGCTGCAAGTAATACTGTAATATCTACAGACATTTTTAACAGTGTAGATTTTTCAGGATGCACTTTTTAAAAATGCTTGGTTTTAAAAGTCAGTTTCACCTATACATTAAGTTTGACTTGTGATTAGTTGACATAACTTATAAAGACAAGTTGAAATTGCTTAACTTAATTTGTTAAAGGAAAACACCACAGTTTTTCAATATTTTACTATATCCTTACCTCAACTTAGACAAATTAATACATATCTATCTTTTTTCAATGCGTGCCTTTAATCTTTGTACAGCGTGTCATGAATGTGTTAGCATTTAGCCTAGCCCCATTCATTCATTAGGATCCAAACAGGGATGAATTCAGAAGCCATCAAACACTTCCATGTTTTCCCTATTTAACACACGAGTAAGTATGGTGGCACAAGATAAAACATAGTGATTTTTTTAAGCGAATGTAAAATGAGAACTATGTTGTATGGCGG
Source organism: Misgurnus anguillicaudatus (assembly GCF_027580225.2). Lineage (NCBI taxonomy): Eukaryota > Metazoa > Chordata > Actinopteri > Cypriniformes > Cobitidae > Misgurnus > Misgurnus anguillicaudatus. The sequence continues at coordinate 7,605,809 of NC_073347.2, forward strand.
AAGAGCACTTAGTTTGCAGCACTTCGACCTCAGCGTGCAGTAACAAAAAAGCACCACGTTTTATTTTGTGCCACCACTTACTTGTGTTTTGCATGCGCACGTGAAACTATCGCGTGCTCACGTGAAACTTTCGCTTTCGCGTGCGCCCGAAAAAGTTTCACGTGCGCGCGCGAAAGTTTCACATGTGTGCGCGAAAGTTTCACGCGAGCACGCGAAACTAAACTTAAAGGAATAGTCTACTCATTTTCAATGTTAAAATGTGTTGGTACCTTGGCTGGGAATTGTTGATGCATCCCTCTATCATCTGTGTGCGTGCACGTAAGCGCTGGAGCTAAATCACTCCTCAACTTGGCCATTCTTTGTTTTCACCGTCGCAAACGGAAATACCTATGACACAGGTTTTTTTACCTGACGGGAGGGGGTTCTGGTGGACCAATCACAGCGCTTGCAGTCCGCATAGAACTGACGCGCTGTTAAAAGTTTTGCGAGGTGCGCGTCAGGTATACGCAGAGCAACGCACAGGATACGGATAGCCTACGCCGTAGCTACGGCATAGAACCTACGCACGACTATAAATCGCCCTTAAATGCTAACACATTCATGACACGCTGTACAAAGATTAAGTGCACGCATTGAAGAAAGATAGGGATGTATTAATTCATCGAAGTTGAGGTAAGAACATAGTAAAATATTGAAAAACTGTGATGTTTTCCTTTAAGTTAAAGTAGCATAAAATATGTGTTGATTTGGCATCATTTTACAACGTGTAAACAATTTTTTACAATAACTGATAAACATTCCTGTAACTAGGCATGTAGAGCATTGTGGTAGTAGCTTAAAAGTCTTAAATGTACTGTTAGTCACTTTGTATAAAAACATCTGCCAAATGCATAAATGTCAAATATTATATAGGGGCGGTTTCCCAGACAGGGATTAGACTAGTCCTAGACAAAAATAAATGTAAAAGCTGTCCAAACTGAAAACAACTTGCACTGACATCTTAAAATACATCAGTGCCCTTTGTTTTGCCTTAAAATGCACACAAGTAATGTTTTTAGTAAGGCATGTTTGTTAAAACTAGTTATATGATACATTATATGATATGATACAGATTTAAAACCTTATAAAAGAGAAAACATCCCGTGCCAGGACATAGTAATAATCTTACTTTAATAGATACATATTTCTGTGTTAAATATATAACCGTTGAAAGTGCGCTTGAAGGTTAGTATATCCTCCCAGTCAGTGTATTACATTCTGGAAGTGGAGAGACTGCTGTATTTCAGCTACTTCATTCAGATCATAAAAGTGAAGAGCCCAGAGTTTACAACACCCTTAACTACCGTTACACTGAACTCACATCAGTGTTGAGTCTGCTACATACAGTACACACTCCCCACATACAGCCATAAAACAAACATGACACCGGGTAGACTGCCTCCCCTGATATTCAGTAAAGCAGCATTTCAATAGAGAGAAGAACTCAAAACCTAGCAAAGTTCATGATATGCTTCTATACTGTAACAGTACAGCACTAGTACAATATCAGTCCACTTATATAACATACCGAAAACACCACAATTGTCTTTTAATAAAGTTTTACTTTTGCATTTTTGTTATTCAGCTGCTGTTGTAATGCCAGCTGTTGTTTACTGGGTGAAAGTCACAGAGCAGATCTGATCCTGTACATCTGCCTTACAAATGCACGACGACACGCATTTTCCTGTAGCAGTGCGTGCATATAGACCATCCTTAAAACCTTATAATCTGTCATTTGGGAGAAATCTAAATTCACGGCCTTCACTACAAGGCAGAAACATTCTTCAGGAAATATATGTAGCGACAGCTGTGGTTCCCTCTCTCCAGAACTGCTGAATAAACCACTGTGTTGGACCGAATCCATTACACACCACCTCGCTGTGTGAGATCCATCACTGAAGAAGAACCTTACGAGGGTTTGTGGCCTTTCAATAGTTGGCAACCGCTTCAAAACCCTTACAAGCGTTCGGTCAACTTTCACACAGGTCCGCTTTCAAACTGAACAAATTAGCCTACATGCTGCTGAAAGGATAAATAATGAGCGTGGGGTATAAATGATGAAAATATCTTAAATAAGTCCCTTGCATCCATAGACCTCAGCAGACGGGATATTTAATGGGCCGTGAAAAGAAAATGAGGCTGCGGTCCAGGTCGTGTTTCACGCTAAAATCCATAGATAAAAGAAATGCAATTTAGCTTAAAGAAAATATCAAATTACTGGGATACATAAAGATGAATAATAATTAGACATAAAAAAAACCTTTTACGAATTACGGTACTGAAGTTTGGTAACATAAATGGTGTGTCAAAATGTTAAAGACGTCATATTATGAGATTTTTTTTAATGTACAATAAATCTTTGGTGTGCCCAGAGTACATATGGGAAGTTTTAGCTCAAAATACCATACAGATGATCTATTATAACATGTTAAAATTGCCACTTTGTAGGTGCGAAAATGTGCTGTTTATGGGCGTGTCCTTTAAAATGCAAATGAGCTGATGCAAACACTGATCACCATAATGGTGGTTTGTTCAAATTGAAACTCAATTGTGCTGTCAATTATCTTTAATCTTTCTCTCTCTCTCTCTACTAAATGGCAGTGCCGTGGTTGGATAGTGCAGATTAAGGGGCGGTCTTATTATAATTAAACTCGCTACCTATGTCAACAAACTATATCCTTGCAGAGAATGGTTCACCAAAGTAACTTACTGGGTTGATCTTTTTCACATTTTCTAGGTTGATAGAAGCACTGGGGACCCAATTATAGCACTTATGGAACATGGAAAAAGTCTGATTTTCACACTATGACCTAATTAAAAGGTAGGATTTTTGTATTAAAATACACCTTGGAAATCATTTTCATAAGATATGCCATCGCGGGTCTATTGTAATGGAAACATGTTTTCATGAAGGATGATTGATTTCAGAATCCACAAGTCGCTTTCACATAGCCACGAATGCAAGCTTAAGACTCTGATCAAAAACCTGCACGCGTGCCTTCAGCATGCCGTAATTTCCTCTTAATGCAAAACCCCTGTGAGTCTGAGAATAAGAAACGGAAGAGGGGGAGATGCTCGCGGGCCTGTAGGCTCCGCGGTGGGGACCGGGCTCACAGCCGAGCTGACTTTCAAAAGTAATTTGTCCCACTCAGCCCAGCGAGGGTAAATAAAAGTCTCTTATCCTGATTAATCTATCCTTCTACACCCAACAAGGTGAATAGAAGGTGGCAGAAATGAGGGAGAAGAATGTTTGGTGTGCTCGTGTAAACAGCCTCCGGGTCAGACTCCACTCCATCACTCACGGCAGGGACGGCCTCTCTTGGGTCCAAGCCCTGACAATTTATTTAGAGCCAATAACAGCACCGGTGAGGTCATGAGTAGTGATTAGACTGCGAGTAAAGGGGGAGGTAATCCAAATGAGTTTGGGGTTCTTCCCATAACTTCCTCTGTTCTTTTCCCATTACTTCTGTCATACATTCATCACAGGGGTGACGTTTGAAACAGTATACTACTTGTAGCATTTGTGCAATATTTTGTTTCAGAGCACATTAAATGTATTGCTGGATTATTTCAACTCATGGTTGGGTAAATATTGGACAAACCCAACTGTTGGGTTCTAAATAAACCTATGCTGGGCTGTTTTAACCTATATTGTTGGGTCAAATATAACATTTTCTGGGTTAATTTATGTAACTCAGTATATATAACAATGTATTCAATGTTATTGTAATGATACTGAATCAGGACACTGCCATTTTTGGACTGAATTAATTAAAGCAGTGGTTCTCAAACTGGGGGCCCTGCAATGGTGCCGGGGGGCCCCGGATTACTGACATTTTATAAAATAAATTAATTTATTATAAATTCTGTGTAATTAAATCTTACACAGCACTACATTAAATCATTTAATATGTTTTAATTCAAATTTTTTGTTTTGGAATGTTTTATGTCATAAATTTTCTTTGGGGGGCCACGAAGTGATGCACCAAGGGGGGCCCACACGCTAAAAAGTTTGAGAACCGCTGCATTAAAGGAAGAGTTTTCCAAAAAGGAAAAATCTGTCATTATACCTTTATTTGGTCTGAACATTTCCATTATGCTGTTATTTATGTGAAACACAAAATGTAACGAATCTTTATCCAGTGATTTTACATGTATATTTATGTCATTTATCTCGATAAAGTATAAAAAAATATATGATTCTTGCACTTTATTTAAAGAGTTCGGCAACTATGAACAAACTCAAATTTTGTTTCTCACTAATCATGTTCCTATTTTATAGAGGAGAATTGTTAAAACACTACATTATTGTGGCCATTGTAAACTGTCATTGTATGGGGAAGAGAAGTCTTCAATAAACTGTTGTGTGGCTAATTCTGGAGAATAACCGTGTTTGTTGGCCTGACTGTACTTTACTAAGTGTTGAGAAGTTAAGCCACCAGCGACTGTTTTAGGTTACGATACACTGCAATAGTTTTGTGTCCCCTGGCTGGAAGCAGTGAATTCTTCAATGCTAATTGTAAAGAGTGCACATATTCATTTTGGCTGTATAGGTCAAGTTTTATGAGACTACTATAAAGTTCACCGGCAGACCACCTCAGCTTATTTAAGTTTGACCAGCCGTTGACTTTCCCCATTTGAATGCCCCTTTTCCCCCACTGCAGCAGCCTGACCTTTTCATACTGACCCTGAACTCCTAGCGGGTCATTCATCTGTCACTTGTCCCATTAAATACATTGTTTTTGGTAGCACAGACGCGGACAAATTGCGAGGACAAACATGGGAAAGAAAATCAAGTAGTATTACATTGCAAACACACAGAGCAATGCTGTGCATAGGTGTGTAATTGTTTTATACACAGATTTTATCATTAATGGGAAATGTAGTTCACCGACAGATTAACTTTAGCCTGGTTTGCATTACAGATTTGTGCAAAACTTTTGCAACATTTTTTAAATCTCTATAAACATTATTGTGAAATGACAGTGTTTCCATTAACAGATGTTATACGACTACTTTTTTCCTGTTGTAATAAGTCATTCCAAAAATAACGGTGACGGATGTTCGTTTATGTATATCGCAATGACTACTACCCAATATTTTTAATCGATTGAAATAAAGGCATGTTATCTAAACAATAATTGCAAAAAAGCCTCTTGGAGCACCAATATATTCGGTGTTTCAACACTGGAAAAATACATCAAATCAACATATATTTTTATGTTACTTTAACTTAACAAATTACGTTAACAATTTCAAATAGTCTTTATAAGTTATGCCAACTAATCACAAGTCAAAACTTAAAATAGTAGTCAATTCAACATTATTTTAAGTTTTGACCTGTATATTGTTTCTATTTCAGATTTGTGACATATTCCTAAACAACTCATGCAAACCTATTTTTTTGCGATAGTTTAAAAAAAAAACATCTTTCCATTAAATTTGCGCAACTTGTATCATAAACAAGATGTATCATAAACTTTATTGTGCTACCCATTTCTATATGACTTGAAAGCAGTTTCATTGTAGAGGTACTACAGTACCAAAGCAGAATTGCACTGGAATACACTTTTATGTACATAAATATAGTAATTATGACAAAATGTTTAAATGATAAAAACTTATAAGATGACTCTCATGTCTTTGTCAAAAAAAAGCTGTTTAATTGTACATAATTACCAGACACTGTGTTGAGATGACATGACCAGCCAAATGTTATTTTTCTGAAGTCTTTCACTTCCACAACACATTAATGCTGGCCATGGGTAGCAAATACTCCTGTGAACTGGGCATTAGTAACCCACTGTGTATTTCAGTGAAAGGTAATACCAGGCTTGTGAAAATATACTAGTGTCAATTATTTATACAGTCAATTAACAATAACAGAATGGAAATAAAGAGCTGAAGGTGTTCATAGTTCAGTGAGGGACTGAATGTTTCTTTCAATCTGCCAAAAATATAAAATACTTTCAAATAAAAGGAGGCTTTAAAATTTTAATGGGGCTGCTAGTATGAATGGTCCACACAGAACATTTCAGATAACCCCAGATATAAAACACTCGCGAGACTATGAAAAACAATGGCTCTGGAAAAAATTTAACTATAAAAAGGGGTTGCATTAAATGTCTTCTTTAGTTTGAAATAAGTCAGTCTCTTGAAAAAAAAAATGATACAGTTCAGCATATGGCAGCATGGACAGTCACATTACAAAAGTTGAGCATCCAAAGTTGTTTGCGCAATCAGACGACATTATAAGTCAGCAAAATAACTTTCCACAAGGCACACAAAATGTCCAGCATGTGTGTTTTACAAAGTCAGCTCAAATCTATTTAAACCTCTTGTGTTTTCCTCTGACAGAATGCTCAGTTTTGTCCTTTCGTTTCTTGTCCTCTGCATCCCACAATGCATTTCGAACGAACCGCGAGGCTGCATCTGTGTCGAGACGTCCAGCTTTTTTCCTGTCTGTGATTTCCTTCACTTTGTTCATATATGTCCTGATTCTCTCCTGCGAGGTGAAAGAGTCGTTCCTGAATTACTTTAATTGATAACTATAAAGCATGCTTCACAAACCATAAAGTCATTTCAATCATAAAGTGACTGATATAGTGCCCTTATATATTTTTATTAAAGAATATATTCAATGCAAGGTAAATATTAAACCATTTAATAATTTCTAGCTTAGCACAAAGACTGGAAGTAAATGGCTCCAGCTAGCATACTGCTATTTTCCTATTTATATGTTGTGATTTGTAGTGTCACAGCGTGTACAAATAACAAGGTCATTGGAGACACAGACATCTTTTAACCGTATACATAGTGCACAAGGATAAACTTCATCGGTGACTAATATCAGTTTTAAAAAAAGTGCACTGGTCTTTGCACCTCAATGGTAAGTGCATTATTGTAACCATTGATAGGTGTTTCTCAATGGTCAAGGAAGGATCCTCAAAAGACAGAATTTCGAGGATACTACATCATCAACATTCGTCGAAGGACTGTTTCAATGTCAAGGATCCTCAGAATTTATGTGTTCTCCGAATGCTAAAGAGGGGCCTCGTCTAGCCTCTGAAAGAAGTGACTTGGAAGGACCAGTCCTGCCAAGGAAGTATCCTTGACATTGAGAAACACCCCATGTGTCAATTAAGCTTAACTTGTACTTAACCATGAATAAACATCCCTGCAAGTGAAATGATAAGGCAATATAGGTATTGCAGTTAGATAATCCTCTCTTACCAATTCTTGTTTGATCCCATGGTCTTTTGGATTGACTCCTTGTGTCACCAAATACACTAAAAAACAGAAGTTCAAAACCTTAAAAACATGTTATTGCACGTGATAAGTAAACTTTATGTTTAAAAACTTACTCCAGAACATTGAGTTGAGGGCATATGCAGACATCAAGTCCAATTTAGCTTGATCAAGAGGATCTAACTGGAATTAAGTAGAAACTTTAGAATAAGCCATTTAACATACATGGCTGCTCATAACATTGATGTATGCATTTATTGTTGCTTACTTTAGCCAAATGGCTGCTTCTGGATACAGACACGAGACTCTGGACCATCTTCTGTACAGAACCCACAGAGGACTCAAAATCATTCAGGTTATCCTCTATTTCAGTGGGATAATCCTCTGCTGGACCTTCATCACCCATTGTCTGTCAACACAATGAAATAATAAATTTATATTCATCCCATACTTACATGATAAATCAGGCTGTTAACTTTTTATGTTAACAATTTTAACATCTCTTAATATTTAAGAGATTTTAATTTTGAGGAGCTCTTGTCTAACTTACTACATATGAGGAGAGATGTTATGAGATACTGTACAGCTATGTACACCGTATTGATGTTAATACTTTATATTGTCATGTACTATCAAAATAATATTAAAATAAAGCAGTATAAATACGCACTGACTGGCATCGATATACTTAAGCAAGTGATTATTAAGTGAATAAGCTAAAGTCCCAAAAAGTCAGCGTGATTTCCAGCTGTTTGCACGCACGTGTCCTGGTCACAGGGTTACAACAGCACGTAACGATCCCGCATTATAAAAAACGTTTTCTACCTCAGCTTAATACGTTTTATTTACATTAGTTAAAACTAACAGTAGATATAATATAATGAGATTTACAAGCCCTCACCAAATTAAACAGGACACTGCACCTTCGTTGGTGAGCACAGATAAAACGCAGACATTCAATGGATTTTAAAATAAAAGTCGAGACTCTTAACTGTGCAAGGATGGAAAGAGAAATTACCAAATTTTTACAATAAGTTCATTTTCATCTCTGTTTTTGCCTAAAATAAATAAAGCGTTCAAAAGCGTAATCGGTTAATGTTTAATGATTACTGTAATATAACTTATAATATTATTAATTATATATCGATTTTTTTTTAGAACATTACAACATAGTTCCCACATCAGTTCACAAATCAGATTTACTTTTATACACACAGATGGCATTAAACAAATGAAATAAAGTGGTAGGGAAGGACAGTGGGAGTTCGAATTTTTTTATTATTATTGAACGTAGTTGTACCATTACAACGAAAACATCAACACATAACAACAATTAGGAGGAACATAAGCAAAAAAGGAGAAAGAACAAAAAACGAAATAAAAATTATCATGGCTCAAAACAGACGAAACAAAAAGTATACATTTAAAAAAAGGTGAGGACATTACCTTGTACAAATTAAGAGAGATCCCAAATTAAAAACATTCAAAATATTATAAATTGTGCAAATTGTACATGTTCTGAGTGCTTTCTTGTTGAGAGAAAGTAAAAAAAAATTTAATATTGTTTTAACTCTTGTAAAAATACAAAAAAGTTTGGTTTACAGTTAGTAAGTTTGCATTTTGTATATAAAACTTACGCAAAAACAAAATCAGATTTATTATAAAACAAGCTTTTGAATTTCCTTCAAAGAATCCAAAAAGAACAATTTTAGGTCTTATAAAAAACCTTTAACAACTTATTTGAAATAAACAAACCAACATTTTTCCAAAAATGAGTATAATTTGCACAACCAAAACAAATGAAGAAGCGTTTCAGTGTCATTTTGACAAAAGATACATTTGGTTTCAAAATTAGAATTGAATTTTTTTTCTTAGAAAATATTTGGTAGAGTATATGGCTTTTCAACTTTATGCAGCGCCTGAAGAACAAGTCGATGACGTCAAGTACCGCGAGAGGGATTCGAGAAATCATACGAGAAGTATAATTTTGACTCGCTCTCGCGGTACTTTGATGTCATCCGTCTGTCAGATTTTTTCGGCGCGGCATAAGTCGAACGCACCCAACACTTCAGTAATTACACGAACATATGTTACTAGTATTATATATTAATTAGGCGTACACGGTGGACTCTTCAGGCATTAGCACTCGTGTTTAAAATCTAAAACATTTCGCTTTCCCTCAAGGTACTTTTATCGCGCAACGGAGCTTTTAATTTGAAATCGTATCAGAATGACCATTTCCTTCGCACAGTCTGTTGTGTGATCACAGTCACAGACAACTGTTATCATCATGTACTGAGATTGTGTTTTGTTATTGTCTGTCTACGACAAGTAGAACTGCGAAAGATGAATTCACCTAAAATCAAGCTATTGGTGAGTAAGTTATCATTAAAAACATAATTTGGACAGAGTAACAGTGTTGTAAATATTGAGCAGATTTGTGATTCATATGTTAAGGAATGTTATATAAATTCGTGTGATTTCCCTGTAAAGAAGACTTTGTTTTGTGTTGAGATTATCAGTTTGTCCAAAACAGCTGTTTCTCCACATTGTTACATATCAGTGGTCATCAGCCCTGTTCCTGCAGAGTTCACCTCCAACCCCAGTCAATCAAGCTTTTTACGGCTAGTCGGCTACCCGAGGCATGTGTGCTGAAGCAGGGTGGGATCTAAGTATGCAGGAGGTAACAGGTTTGGTGACCACTGGGTTACTGTAGAGTTAAATATAAGCACAGTCTCTTTATTGGCCAATATTGTCTTTTTGTTTGATGTGTCAAATGATACACTTTTCTTTAAAGGAACACGCCCACACTTTGGGAATTTAGCTTATTCACCGTATCCCCCAGAGTTAGATAAGTCCATACATACCTCTCTCATCTCCGTGCGTGCTGTAACTCTGTCTGACGCAGCCCCCGCTAGCTTAGCTTAGCACAAAGACCGGAAATGCATGGCTCCAGCCAGCACACTGCTCCCAACAAGCGACAAAACAACGCGATCATTCTCCCACCCATGTGCCGCGACTTGTACAGTCAAACCGTGCACAAACAACAAGGTGATATGAGACACAGCGATCCCCCAACAGTATACACACTGAGAACCACACTCTCCGAAGACGAAGCACTGCCGCATGGGCGGAGCAATTCGCACAACTCTGACCGAACTCTCTGCTTCTCACCAGGGGCTTCTCGTGTGCTGCGAGCAGATCACTCCGCCCATGCGGCAGTGCCCCGTCCCCAGAGAACACAGCTCCCAGTATGTACACCGCTAAAAGATCGCTGTGTCCCACATCACCCTGCCACCTGCACACGGTTCGACCACACAAATCACAACACACAAATAGGAAAATGATCGCGTTATTTTGTCACTTATTGGGAGCAGTATACTAGCTGGAGCCATGCATTTCCAGTCTTTGTGCTAAGCTAAGCTAGCGGGGGCTGCGTCAGACAGAGTTACAGCACGCACGGAGATGAGAGAGGTATGTATGGACTTATCTTACTCTGGGGGATACGGTGAATAAGCTAAATTCCCAAAATGTGGGCGTGTTCCTTTAAGTAAAACCTAATTTCATTTTACTCAAAGAAGTGGAACTAAAGTTACTCCTCATAACTGCATGTTCTCTGTCTGTCTTGTGGTGTCACGTGATTGAACAGCAGGAACCCTGTGTAGAGCAAATTAGCACGTGAGCGTTTTGTAACTGGTGTGAGAGAGGGATTTCAAACATCAGCAGTTACAGAAGTCATAGAGTGCATGTGTAGTAGAGAGGGAGAGAGAGAGAGAGAGAGATTGTTCATTATAACACACGTGTGTGTTGTTCTCAATAGGATGTGATCATTGCTTTACTGTAAATAATGAAGTGAAGATGCCTACTGTATTTATCTCTTGCAGAGTTGAGTCCAAAGTTCTCCACTATGTTCTGAAAAGAAAGCATATTTCATCCATTATAGCCTCATGGTCGTTTTACAGATGAACAGCTGAAGTTTTAGTAAGTAAGATGTATACACTCCTTTTTTGGTTGTTTAGTATTGTTGGATGATATCTTTGCATTTGCTTTATTAATGGTTGTATTACTTTTACTCATACTAAGGGTGTTTTCCAAAGTATTAAACATCATGTAATTAAAAGGTGTGCTGTATCCTGTTGCAAAACTAATCCTGCAGAACTGCGCCATTATTATATTTTTTATATAAAATATTTGTGAGCTTATTTTCATGAAGATACTTTAGCCTCTTTTAAGATCATTTATTGCATCGGTAACACTTTACAATAAGGTTGTATTTGTTAACAAGTAGTTAATGCATTAGCTAACATGAACTTAAAATGATCAATACTCCTACAACGTTTATTAATCTTCTAGTTCAAGATAATTTAAGCAGTTATTTACTAATACATTTAAAATCAAATGTTCAAACTGTTAACATTAACTAACATGAATAACTCTATTGACATTAACTAACAGCCTTGATGATATAGAGCTATATCCCGACTTGGAGAGCAATATTGCTTTTATACAATAGTTCAACGCAACGGCTTTGAAAAAAAGAAAACAACTAGAAAACAACAAAGCGTCTTTGTTGGGGAACTACTTTCTTCCACAATGGATTTGAAGCTCAGAATGACAGATAACCCCTTCGGCTGTTTGTTTTGAATGTCATAATAACTCAATAGAGGGAATAGCCGTTTCTTAACATTACCGTTTCTTGGTTATAATTTGTGGTGTTGTGGTATTTTTTAAACTTTAGTTAGTGTGTAATGTTGCTATAATAGCATAAATAATATCTGCAAAATGATAAAGCTCAAAGTTCACTACCAGGCGATATATTTTCTTTAACAGAATTCTCCTTTCAAAGCCTACAGCGAACGGCCGGTTTGGAAAACAGCCCTCTACTTCCCGATTGAATGACATCAATATAAGAGTTTTTGACTAAACTTCGCCCACAGTAATACGTCAGTCGCCAGCTAAGCTCAAATGGCTCTGGCTAAGCTAAGCTGCTGTCGAATGACAACACACTAAACAAACTACACAATCAGAACTCGATACGTATTTCTGAAGGAGGGACTTCATAGAACAAGGAGACATCAGCCCGTTTTTGGGACAGTGAAAACAGCGGGATAGAGATAAGTAAATTGTGTGGAAAAATACTGCGTTTTGGTTACACAAGAACATGAACACATGTTATATTGTGCACCATAAACACAATCATAGCTTCAAAAACACAGCAAAAACGGGATCTTTATGATTAGTTCAGGTGAGAATAAATATGTATAATATTCAAATCTCGATTAGTAAAGACAGCGCCTATTTGAACATTTGCTTAGAAAGATTCGGATGTGAGATCCAGACGCAGCCAGCGGGGGCGTCAGTATTTGCTTTCCCCGCTGACCACAGCCTGATCTTGGACACTTATAATGTACTGCTGGCTCTGATGTATCCATGTTTGGTGGTCAAAAATTAGATTTTATTTGTTTTGGGTTGATTAAATCAGCAGTATTTGGTCTCATGAATCTATTACTTGTTTCTTTTATTCTTATTTAGTGTCTTTTGTCTTGTCATTGTTTTGGCTCGAGGTAAAAGTTAATAAAACTATATTTATATACTATTGATTTTTAGGGCTGTAACGATTAATCGTGTGTCCCATTAAAAATGCTGAAATTGAAATTGACTCTGAATCGCAAGGCTGCGATTGTGTGTTTCATGCACAGCTTGTGCTTGAACTACGGCATTTGGTCAGTACGAAGTTCTTATCAATCTAAAATCATTATGAGTCGGAGTCGTTTATAATGTGCATTTGAAAAAGCAACACTCGTCAAACACAATCATTCAAAATACTCTTTATTATCATGAAAATACCTGAAACAATCTGAAGAACGGCGATATAAATATTATTGTAGACATTTCCTGGAATAGCGTCATAGATATATACACTAGATGTCGCCTTGGGGCTCTGAGCATGCGTCAAAACCGCCGCCATCTTAGAACAGGGGTTTTGTCATAGTAAGTATCTAGGTAAAGCTGCTATCTCCGCCTGTACTTCGTATTCATGAACGATGCCGGACTTTTGTGCTGCCCATGGATGAAAGGGCTACTAGCACTATGCATTACAGTCAGAAAAAGTAATTTTTCATAAAATCAAAACTTTTATTTTTTCCTGTACTAAATGCTAAATACATGTCTGACTGTTGAAACGAACCCAAAGAAAACCAAGAAAATCGCGTTCATGACGATTTATGGTGATTTTATTTCTGTTACACCATTGCCTACAATGACGCTGATGCGGGATTCCCCTGTTTCAAGATGGCGGCTCTGTTTGACGCATTCGGTCCAATGAACTGCCGTAGCCAGGGCGACATCTAGTGTACATATCTATGGAATAGCGTTTGTAATGCTACTTCTTCTGTAGCACAAAGAGAGTTTCTGCAAGAGAGCGCCCTCTGGCTTTGGGATGTGCCGGAATTTCACCGTAATTCATTAAAATTTATTCATTGAGAAAACGCGCATTTGCACGATTAATCGTTACACCTAGGGATGCACAATATATAGGCCGACATATTGTATCGGCCGATAACTGCTTATTTTTAATATTATCGGTTATCCGTCTGATAGCAAAATTAGGCCGATAAATGATGGATTATTTTGGTTTGTTGAACCACTTCACTTGCTCATTGCTGGCCATGTGGAGTTTTGATTGGTGCTTTCTGTGACATAGCACGAAGATGACACGTGTTGCGGGCTTAAGAAGAGTATGCTAGTCTAGCGCAAAGACAAGATGTCCGCCGTCTGCGAGTTTTTCATTGTGAAAATTATATGAATATTTATCGGCCTATAGATATCGGTTATCGGCCCCCAAATTTAAAGAGTTATTGTTTATCAGTATTGGCCAAAATTTTCATATCGGTGCATCCCTAGTTACACCCCTATTGATTTTCCATTAAATCTTAACGTGGTATGAGCACTCGCTTTATTACTGAACTTAGTTCTTGTCAGTACTACATAAAACACAATAATTGTGTGTTTTATATTGTAACCAGTTTTTATTTTATTTTTATAGTCAGAGAGATGTTTCTGCATGCTGCTTATAGTGGTGATATCTCACAACGTGTTTTAATAGTCACGTCACCGGAAAATAAGTCATCAAGTGTTCCAATGTGAGCCGGTGTCCTTACCTTACCAGTGCCAGAGCCCCTGTACACAATATACTGGGTGAGTTCCAAAAGGGGTTTTTGCATCCTTTTAAGGGCACTTCGGGAAGGGTACACTCGTAAACAGACGCTCCAGATTGCTTTATTCGCCAAGTGTATTTTAAATGTAAACACAATGTGACGTTATTGCGGTACTCCCTCGAAAGTTTACATCCAAGAGCTCTGATCTGAGGGATAATCACTTCCAATTGGGATTCACGGACTGGTTCACGAGCTAGGGAACATATTGAGACAAACGGAAAGTGTTTGTGCTTGTGGATGTGTGTGTGACCATCTGCTCCGTTGGCAGCTTTTTCCAGTCACAGATATGTTAGTGACCTTGATGCGTGACTCAAGTTCATGCCTCCTTTACCCATTCTAAAATAACCAGTGGCGGAAAGATATGTAAAATATGTGAAATGGTTACCATTATTATAATGGTATCAATAAATATATAACGGCTATCATCCAATAAAAATGGAGAACCACAAACAAAAGTTTTTGTATAAGTAATAATAAATGCTTAAAAACTAAATTGCTCACTGTAGTTAATGCATTTACTAATGTTTACCAATACAGCCTTATTGTAAAGTGTTACCATTGCATCTTAAAAACACATTTCTACTGAAATTCATATAATCGTAAGGCATTCGAAATGTTTTACTTCGAGGTTTTTTATAATTCCCTTTATCCTCAGTTGTTACTCTCATTGGGTTTTAAATGTCATAACATTTTTCTATACATATATAATTCTGAAATGCATGAATAAAAGGCACTTTGAGAAATGCTACCATGATAATACCATTTAAAATTTTTTTTTTGCATAATTAAAGGTACAGTGCATAACATTAAGCCTGTTGTGGGCAAAGACAACAACATACTCCATTCAGAAAATGTGAAAATATAGCGTTATGTGTTTTTGTGTCCCTATTTATTTTTCTTCTTTTATTCCTCTTGGTCATCCATCACCGTTTCCCAGCTTCCTCTCTTAATTTCTTCTCTATGAGAATGGATGGCAATCAGTCATTAAAGTCCAGTTTGAACTCCTCCTACGTTCCTCCTGATATCTCCTCCATGCATGATGAAGAGGGTTCTGAGGGCGAGGACGTTGGGAGCGACGTCTCCCCTCTGCTTGGCCGGCACCACCTGGCGGCCCGTCACTCCCCGGATGACTCCTACAATATGGTGTACATCATCTTTTTCCTGATGGGTATCGGCTCTCTGCTGCCCTGGAATTTCTTCATCACGGCCAAACACTACTGGCTGTACAAGCTGAGTAACAACACCAGCCCTGCAAGCCATGAGGAAACTCACAATGACCTCAGTGTAAGTGTGTGCGTCTTTATATCTTTGTGTGTAATTCATATCACTCTTTCCTAAAAGTGAAATGATACTGTGGCTTTCTTCCAAAACATACCGAGCATAGGCAAGATCTTTATAGGCCTATAGGGTGTTTTTTAAGACCAAGTTTTGCCTAAATTCAGAAATGTACAGTTCTGAATACAAGTCTCTCAGATTGAGGAGATGAGACAGGAAGCTACTGTATGTATCCAAAGTGTTGCTAAAACATGTCAGCTGATACAGGGTGTATTTGTCACGGTAAACATGCTGAATGTTATTTAAAGAATCAGAACATGTTTGAAAGAGCCAACATCATTATTATGATCCTGCAATATTTGAGAGATTAGTCATCTTATTGTTTTTAAAAACAACTAAATAAATAGTTTTAAAGAGGATTTCTAGTCAAGTTTGTCAATAAACTTTTTGTATTTGTCATGAATAATTGTTTTCAGTCACATTATAAGCATTTATAAAGAATGATTTTATAATGCATTCCTGTTTTTTTACTCTCACTTTCATTCTGACTTTAGTTACAGTACAGGAAATGTTGAAAGTGTAGTAATATTGGAATAAAATTTGCAATAATACCATACAGTGGGCAAAACAAGTATTAAACACGTCACCTTTTTCAGTATGTCTCTAAAGGTGACCTTTTTTAATATCACCAGATATTAGTAAACAACCCATGCAATCCACACATGCGGAGAAATCAAACCATAGATAAAATAGGTTATGTGCAATCATGTAAAATGACACAGGCAAAAGTATTGGATCCATGAAGAGAAGGAGGTGCAAAAAGGCATGGGATGCCAAGACAGCCACTAATAAAAAAGCAATCGTGCCCCTTGTCAGTGAAAATAATAACAGTTGGTTCAGTCCCAACTGATGGCCTATAAATAAGTGTCTCATTTCCAAGGTGTCATGCAAGAAACATCTCATCATGGGTAAATCCTGACCCAAACACACAGCCAGGGACTCCCAATTGCTTTCAGAGAAAGAAAATAAAGCTGCTATTCATAAAAGAGGCTCACTGAACCTTCAAGATTTCAAGACGAATGAAAGGGTCAAAATCACACCTGAGCAATGCATGCAACTCATTTCTGCATACAGGAGGCTTCTTGAAGCCTGCATTACCAACAAAGGCTTTTGTATAAAGTTTTAAAAGAACAGTATGTAAGAAATATCAATTAATCATAAAATGGCCCTGATATGTCAATAGACATTAAGAAATCATTTTCATTTCAAATATTTATATCACTGCCAACAGTGGTCTGGCCAGGATATTGTCATTTAAAAAGTGGAGTTGCAGCCCTCAACTGATGTTTATGTTGTCATGTTATGTATTGGCTACCAGTTTTGGTATTGCGGTACCAGTTTTGGTCACAATCCTACATACTGTTCCTTTAAGTACATTTCAGTAAGCATGTTCAATAATTTTCCCTGTCATTTTACATTATTACATCTATTTGTGGATTTCTTTGCATGTGTGTGTGCATGGGTTGATACCAACTAGTGCTGCCTAACGATTAGTCGCGACTAATCGTTTGCAGAATAAAAGTTTTTGTTTACATAATATATGTGGGTGTACTGTGTATAATAATTATGTATAAATACACATACACACATGCATGTATATAATTAAGAAACATTTGCATGTGTATATACATGTTTATATTTATATATAATCTATATTATATATAAATATAAATATTTATTATATTAATATATTTTTTTCTTAAAAATACAAACATTTATGTGTGTGTATTTATATAAACATAATTATTATACACAGTACACACACATTTATTATGTAAACAAAAACTTTTATTCTGCAAACGATTAGTCGCAACTAATCGTGAGGCAGCACTATTACCAACATCTGGTCAAAGTTTCATATCAAAGGCATCTTCCACAACACATGCTTTGTGTTTTGATGTGTGGGCGTGCTTTTCCGGGGGAAGTGCCCATAAAAGGAATATGGGGTCACTGATACGTAACGGCTACCCATGTTAAAAAAGAAACGTTCCCAAACTTGTAGGAAAGAGAAGGCGTAACTGCTTTTTTGATTCTTTGCATTTGTTTAGCATGAGGATTACAACTCTTAATCTGTGTTAATTAGTCGAAATGCATGACTCACCCTTAACTGAGAAAATTGTATTTTTCATTTTCCCCCCTTTTTCTGTGGTTTCTTTTCTTCATCTTTCTTGTAAAGCTATATAAAATGGAAATCTTGTAAATCGCTATATAAAGAAATGTGACTCTCAGGATCAAAATTACATACCATATTTTCCGGAGTATAAGTCGCATTATAGTCAAAATGTGTTTTGAAGAAGAAAAAACACATATAAGTCACGTTTATTTAGAAAATTATTTCACAAAATCCAAGCTGAAGAACAGACATTTATCTGGAAATGCAATGTTATTCAACTAAACAATAGCACAGAACATCAGGCTAAATAGGTGTCCGTACGTTAACGTAACATAAACAGTTATTTACATGATACACAATAGCATACAGAACATACCTGAGATGCTGAATAGGCTGAATTAACATGATAAGCCAAATCAAGTTCAAAAAGGTCCCGAAGTCATTCAGCATCACTGAATCCATTGAATTACATAAATACAGGAGCAACATAGAGCGGACCGGGTGTGCCTCATAAGCCTTGAAAAGTGAAGCCTCTGGCTCTTTGATCGCCCCCTGGTGGCTGGCTGCAGTACAAGTCATAACCCCGCCCTCTCCATTCAAATGAATAGGACTTTGCTCTAAATAAAAAAAATATTTACACTTCCAATAAAAGTTTTCGAAAGATGGCTTTGGTCCTTTCAAGTAGTTGTTATCACGCTGATATATGTTCAAGTGTTAATTTTTGTGATAAGTTTCATTTTAGCTTGTAATTTGATGCTATAGCAACGGGGCGTGTCGTTATGATTGGAGTGGTTGAATTGGCCGCGCGAGCGTTTGGGCGGAAGTTTGATACCGCGGCTCCGCCTCTGGCTTCACGGACGATTCCTTCTGCGCATGCCTCGGCTCCAAACTGACGTTTTTACGTAACATGGCGGCGACCGTGGTCGGACATTTTTGGCTTCAATTCATTACAATGGTGGGAGGCGACGTCGCGTCGTCCATCTTTTTTTACAGTCTATGGAGCGGACTCTCACGGCTGTAGACGTTAATGGTTTCTCTTCGTTCATATAAAATAATTTTGACGTACAAGTCGCACCTGAACTTTAGTTCCAGGACCTGCCAAACTATGAAAAAAGTGCAACTTATAGTCCAGAAAATACGGTAAATGTATGCTGGTCACACAATGCATTTTTCTGAGTGTCTTGTTTTCATTTGTTGATCAGGACTACTTTGAGAGTTATCTTGCCATCACTTCCACTGTTCCATCAGTACTTTGTCTCATCCTCAACTACCTCCTGGTTAACAGGTAATAACACAAACACACCCACACAGCTGTCTTCATAATGCAGAACAATGATTCATCTAGTTCACACGCTGCTCAGTTTAGTCGTGTTACAGTGATTTGAGTTAAGAAGATAAGCTTTTTATTAAAAAGATACACTATCTTGCTAGTTGATGAGCTTGATAATTTTTACAACTTTGTTTGTTATGGTACCTCCTGGTTAACAGCTAATAACACAAACGTATGCAACTGAGCTAAAGGGACACACATATGTTTGTAGTTTTATGCATTTACTAGAAAGCTGCTTAGCAGCATTGCTGAATCAGGGCTTGACATTAAGCTTCTCCAAACCGCCCAAGAAGAGTTTGGTGATGAACATGATGGAGCACCTTGCCATAAGTCATAAGTGATAACTAAATGGCTCTGGGAACAAATCAATTTCTGGTCCCCAGACCTCAATTCTATTGAGAACTTGTAGCTAATCCTCAAGAGGCGGGTGGACAAGAAAACCCCACACATTCTGACAAACTCCAAGCATTGATTATGCAAAAAATGGGCTGCTATCAGTCAGGATGTGGCCCAGAAGTTGACTGACAGCATGCCAGGGCCAATTGCAGAGGGCTTGAAAGAAGAAGGATCAACACTGAAAAAATTGACTTTTTGCAACTTAATTGTAATCGTCAATAAAAACCTTTGACACTTAGGAAATGCTTGTACTTGTACTTCAATATACCATAGGCTGTGTCTGAAATAGCTCCCTACACCCCCAAATAGCGCACTATTTGAGACAACATCCATTTTATATTAAACGCATTTTTGCGGTGCATTCAACCCCACAATGCACCGCAATAATGAGTCTACATCCGATGTACACTCGCAGCTAGATGCTACTCGTCCACAGAGGTTCGCGCTGAATGAATTCTCGCTTCTCGGCGAAAGATGCCGTCTGCACTGCAGCACTTCTGCCGAGCTCAAGTGTCCGAATTTAATCACTCGTTTTCATTCACACTATCGAGTGATCTTTATAAGTGGACTAATATAGGGACTTGTGAATGAGAGTCTAAGGGGCTATGTCAGACAGCCATAGTAACATTTTAGGAAAAGATCTAAAAACACTGAAGCAGCAGATTTTGTGAAAATATATTTCTTAATGAATAAAATTAATGACTTATCCAGGCATAATCTGTCTGCATTTTTTTCAGGTTTTCCTCTCAGGTCCGGATCCTGGCGTCTCTGTTTTTGATTTTGCTGGTGTTCGTGGTGACCACAGTGTTGGTGAAAGTGGACATGTCTTGTTGTAGGATGCAATTCTTTGGGATAACACTGGCCAGCGTAGCGCTGGTGAGCGGGGCGTCCAACATCTTCTCTGGCAGTGTGTTTGGTATCAGTGGCCACTTTCCTATGAGGATATCTCAAGCACTCATATCAGGTACTGTTCAAGTCAATCTTGAGTAAAATTGATATTATTAATTAGGGATTCACCGATACATCATTTCTGTGCTGATACCAATATTTGATTAATTAGATTGACGTCTACCAATATTAATAGTTTAGCTTTTTTCTCAATTTTTTAACTCTGTTATCCCCCAATTCAATTATCCCCTAGTTTTAAAAAAATTGGCTGATGTCTGGTAAAATTTCAGTCCCTCCAGAAAACCGTGATTGTGCGATCGCGCGATATATTGCATAATCAGCCAAAGTCCGCATATTTATGCGGGGCTGCATTTTTCCAAATACGACGCACTTTCGCCGCATTAATTACATATTTCCGCGCACAAAATATGCGGGGCTTGCTTGATTTCATAATCTCTGCATTTTCGTAGTAAAAAGTCACATATATATTAGCAGAAAGTTGAAAACTGTTGCATTTACTTCCCAAAAGCGCAGCTGTGTCCTCTATTGCCATGGGAACGTTATGAAGTGACGTGATTATGTGACGTGAACATCATTGCAGCTTTTGCAAGTTTCCGCAGTTTTTGCAAGTTCCGCAATTTTCGCAAATTCCCGCAATTCCATCGCATAAATATCCCGCATATTCCATCACATTTTTTAAGAAAACGTGCCGCAAAATCGAGGATTTTTGCCCGCAACAATCACAAAAAAACTTTGCGTTTTTCTGGAAGGACTGAAATTTGAAAAATTGCTTTTATCTGCCAAAACAGATATATCGGTGCATGCCTACTATTACTATCTTAGGATATCCGTTTTGAATATAAATTCAATAAGTATTTCATGTTTTTATTATGTGTATTTTTAGTGTTTGTATAGACCGGTTCACGTCACAGGCGGTTTCCACTGCGCATGTCGGGGTCAGAACAGCCATTACAGCAGATTGAGTTGCGTATTATTCGGTATCATCAAAAATGCCTACTTACGTCGTGGGCTGTGAAAATCGCACCAGGTTTCGTTAAGTTTTCGCGATTCATGCAGAATCTCAAAAACAAAAAATTACAACATCTGCGGCTCCAAGCAATTAACGTGCAGACTGGAACAATGCAAATATCAAAGAGGCTTGTGTGTGTAGTGCTCACTTCATTTGAGGTAAGTCATCATTTTTCAGCCCTGTTAAATTATAAAGCCTGGATGGTATGAACAGTGTGACCCCATGCTGCGCGCGCACCCGATAGTCATTCAATGTTTACAAACCTTGAAGGGGTTTATGTGACTGAGATTTGTATTTTTTGCTTCAAATGTAACATCCTTTATGTAATGTTCACACTCATGATATTTAAATCAGCCTATACATTTTGAAATTTTTTCATCACTGTTAGCCATTAAACTCGGTTTGTGTCTTTATGTCAGGTCAGGCCATGGGTGGCACTATAAGCGCATTGGCATCTATAATAGATCTGGCGGTGGCCAGTGATGTGACCAACAGTGCACTCTTTTACTTCCTTACCGCCGACGTCTTCATACTGATCTGTATCTGCACGTACCTGCTTCTGCCCAGACTGGATTACTCACGGTATGTGAGTGTGCTTAACATATCACAAATCCCTTATCAGCATCTTATTTCATGGGCCAAGTGGTTTGATATCATTATGATAACTTGTATCATGATGTACATATTTTTTTGTCTATTAAACAAAATGTAGTTGAGTTGTGGTTAACATTATTTTTTGCGATAGTTTTTTTTTGTCATTACGCCATGTATTAAATGATGATGTAAAGCACCTCCTGGACTTTAGAGTTTCTGCAGTGCTATAAATTAAATAACAAAGTCTCTGCTGGTTGACACATTTTTACCGTTGCACCAGCAGTACGCCACCGTATCCATTACACTAAACAATATACACACAGTACAAACAAAAGAAACATACTTCTCTTTCATGTGCCACATGAGGATCTTCTTCATGACCACAGCACATGATCTGGACAGTGTGTTATTTGATGAGCGAGGATTGAGGGGAGACGAAAAAGAGGAACTGTACTGAATCCATGAGTTTCTGTAGCAGTCTGAGGTCAAACCACAGTTTCATGACACTGTTGTGATGTAGAGATCAGCAGATGCTGATGTGGCATAGTTGTAACACACTGTCACTGTATGAATACTGTTGCTCGGTATGAGATTCTGCCGGTGTGATGGCCGTAAGCAAAAGTGCCACGGTGTTGCGGTATTGCCATTGTAACATTAAAATGTGTCATTTTCAAATGTCTGCATATAAAAACATCAACTTTTTAACTGGACACAACACATTTTATTTTTAAGCAACATACAACGTTTATGCCAGGTAAAAATAAAGCCTTTAAATAAAAATATTCTATTAAATATATGTCATTAAAATGTAAACATGAATTCAATTACATGATTTAATGAATTTTGTGTAAACACAGCTCATTCCTTGAAAATGGTATCACAGAAAATTTTAGTTGGTTTGAAACCGTGACTCTTTAAAACCTCGGTATACCTTGAAACCGGTAACCGGCCCATGACTATTGCTCACCTTTGGGTTAAAGGTAATAAATCTGCCATACTTAACCACATGCTGTTTCAACAGACTCAAAATATCATAAAATTCCTAAAAAAGTAGCCCATTTGATTCCAAATGTTTTGTATTCCTTGGCGGGTTACTGGTTTCAAGGTATACCGATGTTTTAAACAGTCAAGGTTTCAAAACCACTAAAATGTCCTGTGATACCGTCTCCAAGGTATGAGCTGTGTTTATGCAAAATTCATTAAATCATTATGTCATGCGATTTATTTGATGTTTCCATTTAATATACATTACGAAAATATTATATTTTTTTAAAAGCATATTATAATTTGAAGGATTTTTTTCCTGGCATTTGAAAATAACACATTTTAGTGTTGCAATGGCAATACCGCAACACCTTGATGGGTGATTCTCATGAAAACTTGGTTTTAAAAATGTCAAGCATGAAAATGTAAAAATTGCTTAAATTTACTTTTTTTCCCACCAGACATTGAAAAACAAAGTCTGGAGTAAATGGGAACATTAATTTACAAACTTTTACTTATCATTTAACACTTTTTGTAACATAATTTAAAAAATTAGTCCTAAAAAATCTCATTACCGCAACAGTCAGAAAACATCAACACTGACATATTTTCAAAATGACATGACAAACCTGAAAGAACATAATTTGGAGATTCTGCACATGCATTTAAAATCAAAGTATTATGCTTCTATTAATTAAATTAACATTTAATAAGCATCTGTTGCGGTAATGATAATCAAAATGTCGTGTAAGCATTCTGACAAGACAATATTTCAAATTAACTGTAAAAAAATGATCTTAAAATGATATTCAGTAAATATTTTTTCTGTCATCTAAAGTAGTCTAGCAAAACATCCATTTATTTTTTTCTTAATATTTTTGTGTTAATTTGATTAAATTACAACATAACACATGTTCAAACACAGCCGGACACATTGCGGTAATGATAATTTCAGCAGAAAATGAGATAAAATGTACAATTATAAATTCTTATGTTGAAATCACACATTGTGCAAGGTAGAACACAGTATTGTGTTAATTCTGATGCTTTTTAATGTTACTATATTACACATTTTAAAGCTAAAATCATTAGTGCCGTGGTGTTTCAATGGTTTCATGAGAATCACCCTGGTATTTTTGCTAAAGGTTATCATACCGCCATAATCTTATTCCGCCCCATGCCTATTCCCGAGCCATAGAAAGCTTTTTGGAATTGAATATATTATTTGGCAAACATCTTCCTCCACCCTGCAGCTATTAAAAGTCATTCATGTTTGTGTTCAGATGAAACATTGAGGCAGTGATACCAAACAGAATTGATTGTTGCATGTGTCCTAACCAGGACAACTATTACTACCATTAGGTGGCACTATAGTGCTATATGTACAATACATGCCAAAAGTTTGGACACACTTGACTAAAATGTTAACTATGATCTTAAAAATCATTTCAGCTGAAGGTGTATGGTTAAATGCTTAAAATTACTTTTGTAGACAAAAATATACCTGCGCCAAACAGATGAATTTTTGTTTAATAGAAAACTTAAATATAGATGACTTACACTGAATATTGAAGAAAAAGCAGCCAATAAGAGCCCAGATTAAATATGAACTTCTTCTATACTCTTTAAAATTCATCCTAAATTGAGAATTTAAGAAGCTTCTTGAAAAAATGACACGCATGCGGTTCAGCAATTTCTAGGCAAAGGGTGACTGCACTTTAAAATATATCAGTTTTGGGGGGGTTTTCGGATGCTTTTAGTCACCAACATAATTTACAAAGTTGCATTTGTGTTATGCCATAGTTTGAATGAGTTTATTATTATTATGTTATATGGAAAAATGATTATATGATGATAAAGAACGATTGAGTGCATCCAAACTTTTGGCCTGTACTGTATCTCACCCACTTTATCCACCTGTTCAATTAACGTAGTGATGATTATTGTGTACAAGATTCCTGTATATCCAGCAAGGTCATAGGTTCAATTCCCAGAGAGCATACATACAGAATAAAATGATATCTTATGAACACTGCGTGTATACATTCATGTGCTTAACAAATAATTGCAAATGCTCAAATGGTATGATGACTATAAATGGAAGTGGATAGTGCACCCCAAAATGAACATTTTCTCATCATTATGTTGTTCTAAACCTGTATGAGTTATATATTTTGATAAACACAAAAGAAGATATTTTGATGAATGATGGTAAGCGCGCGGTTGACGGTACCTTTTGAATTTCACCATATTTGTTTTTCCTGCTTTGGAAGTCAATGGGTACAATCAGCTGTGTGCTTGCCATCATTTGTCAAAATATCTTCACAGAAAAAATAAATTCATACAGGTTTAAAACAACACGAGGATGAGAAAATGATGACCAAATTTTTATTTTGGGGTGAACTCCCTTTAAAAGCATTACACAAAGCAGTCCATTTACAGATTTCATTTTTAGTTTATGTCCACATCTGGAAAACACTGTATTTCTCTCTCTCTCTCTCTTTCAGGTACTATATGGAACAGGCTGCTACATCATGCAATGAATCTAATAGCCAAAACAGGAGCTCAGACTCTACAGCTGTATCTGTGCCACCCCTCACACCCATCCTTAAGAAGACCTGGGTGCTGGGCTTCTGCGTCTTCTACGTCTTCTTCATCTCCATCATGATTTTTCCCGCCGTATCCTCTGGAATCCAGTCGGTGAATACAGACCCTAAAAACCCTTGGACTACCACATACTTTGTGCCCCTCACTAGTTTTTTACTGTACAACGTAGCGGATTTCTGCGGGCGTCAGACTACCGCCTGGCTCCAGGTGCCAGGCCCCACCAGCCGCGTGCTGCCATTGTTGGTCATCCTGAGAACCGTATTGGTTCCACTGTTCGTATGGTGCAACTATCAGCCTCGGTACCATCTACACAATGTATTATTTGCAAATGACATCTTCCCTGTGATATTTGTTTGTTTGCTGGGGCTATCTAATGGGTATCTGGGCACACTGCCTATGATCTATGGGCCTAAAGTTGTGCCACGGGAGCTGGCTGAGCCGGCAGGCGTCGTCATGTCTTTTTTCCTGACTCTTGGGTTAGCTGTCGGATCGGCAGTTTCTGTAGGTCTTGTTCACTGTATCTGAGTGCTGCTAATGATGATAGTCAGCGAGATATTTGAAAAGTTGACACAGATTTGATCATTTACACTACAGCACTCAAGCACAATCTATTGCCAAGATTTTATAAAGTACCTTTTAATCATTTTTTATCACACAGACATTAAATACAGATCGGAAACATGAATGTACAAAGATTAAAAAGTGTTATAAAGCTATTATGCGTAACAACCCACATGTAACATGTTCTCTACAATTTAAATCTGTGCCTTCAATATTAAATGCAAGTATTCAAATTGACAGTGTGACTTGTGACAGTGAGGGGCAATGATGTTTTTACTTTAAATAGTAAATACCTCAAGTTTCAGATATAAAATATTTTATTGTTATTTTTAGGACCATTTTATTGTCATCTTAGAAAAAAACATGATTTTAGGCTCAGTTTTATATCTTTTTATAATAAAAATTTGACCAGCATTACTTTTTTGAGTGTCTATCTTGTCATACACCACTACTTTCTTTTTTAAATATTACAGTATGAACATGTTTGTGAGTTTGAGTTATGAGTTTTATGACCTTTAGTCCATGTCTGTTTACTCTGTTTATCTTAAACTAGCCTGTCTCACATGCCTCACAATTTTAAAACCTTTTGATCTGACGACTTATGCTTAAATGCTTACACAGTTGATCAATTTAAACTGTGCCTATATAGTTGTTTTTTAAAATTAAGGTGGTTCATGGTGCCTTCATGTTAGTTGAATGGTTCAATAAATTAAATTCAACATCATGCGTTTTCACAATATGTGTTTGTTGCGTCATGTGAACCATGTGCATCGCGTGTTTGTCAAAGTAAGTGCCTTCTGCACACGTTTCAAAATAAAAGAGACGCTACTGTAAACTCTGATTATGCGAGTATCTGGCAAACGCGAACGTCTCTTTTATCATATACCCTTTAGATGCGTCTGCAGCGGGCACTTGTTTTGACAAGACACGTGATGCACATAGGACGCGCCGAACACATATTTTGAAATAAGGAACCACACACATGACAGGCTACATACATGTTGTGACAATCTTTGCATCGACCGCCCTCGAAAAAGAAGTCCCCGGCCACCACTGTTTAACATTCGATAGACCTTTCTGCATCACAAAAAGACATGAAAGAGGTATAAAAAGAAATGGTTCTTCTAACAACTTTGACTAAATGGTTCAGTTTGAGGAACCCAAAAATGTTTTTTTATACAGCACAGTTGTGAAAAACCTTTAAAGAGCACAAATTACGTTGCTAAAAACTTTGTTTTCTGTATTTGGTGTAATACAATGTGTTTGCATGGTTAGGGTTAAAAAATATTTCCCACATACCGTAAATTATTGTTGTTCCTCTATGCCCTGCCTCCCTGCAGTGGCGGATTTAGCAAATTGGGAGCCCAAGGCGAAGGTATGTATGGGGCCCCCCTATCCGATCTATAAAAGAGGATGACCTTTTTTACTCCAAAAGAAAGCAGAGAACACACAAAGTGTACAAAGTCCAAACATGTTTAATGCATTAATAAATTCATTACAAATACAATTAATTTTCTTCTTTATATACTGTACATAAATTATTATTTTTTAACTTTACCATACTCTTAACATATATTTGCCTTACTGTAAACCATTAAACTTACAATCAACTCTTTATTACTGTGTTGTAAAAGCTTTAGGCTACTTTAACACAGACTTGAGTAAAGAAATCACATTCTTATGCTGTAATCACTACAAAATGTCTCCATGCACTCTAAAGATATCATTTGGCCAGGACTTGTAAACTCTAATCTGAGGTACTGAGCACAATGTTTTACGTCTTTTCTGACTTCTAGCGTGAAAACACAGCAGTGTACAGCGCTATCTTTAAGCTTTCATTGATAAAACTAAAGCAGCTGATCTCTGCCTCTTTCATTAGTTTCATTTTGCGAGCATGTGGAAGTTGCGCTGGATTATTTCATCAACTGCGCTAAAATATCATAGAAAGCTACGCGTCGTCTTCTTCGTTGGATAACTCCTCTCCCTGGACATCATGGGATAGTGAAGTGTCCATCGTATGCACACTGCAAAATCTAACCGGAGGTAGTAGGTCATCCAGGTACTTTTTGCATACTGTTTTTTGAATACTGTGTATTCGGACATGCTACTCGCCTCACCTACTGCTTTTCGCGTACTGTATAGTATAGAAGTAGGCGGTTTCGGACGCAGCAAAGTAGATTTTGTACAAAGCTCATCGTTCTAAAAAGTGCAGATTGGCTAGCTAACCAGAACGTTGTGATTGGCCTGAATGCCTCTGTCATCAGCCGGAAATGTGACGCTCCTTTGGAAGATTAGCTTCCAATGCAATGCTGACAGGAGTTAATATCGTCTTTACTACCTTATCAACACAAGCCGAATCTGATCCAGAAAATGCAGATGACCAATATTGTGTCATCGTTTACTTTGGGATTTGTACCCTTTGCATATTGTTAACATTTACTAATACACACCAACGGAAATGTAAAATCGTGAATCAGATAATAGGTGCTCTTTAAAGCACCTTATATTTTTAAGGGTGTAATAGATAAGTTAAGTAATGTAATTTTTAAGCGGTAAAGATTTCTGATCTGTCATATTTTTCACCTCTATCTGACATCGCTGTTCTGACCTTATACTACACACTGCTTTACCTTGAAACAATCACTTCATAGGCAGACAAACCTGTTTATTCTTCTGTAATTATATATCTTAAATGCTTTTTTGAGTGTGTGACCCATTTATGTAGGGTGTATCCCTTTGTGCTGCCCCCCGCCCCGCAAAAAAGCATTTTAGAACTTAACATTTGAATTAAACAAAACATATTCAATTTTAAATTATACAATGTTGTGCTTTATTTTTCAGAGGTTTAATTACACAAGATTTGTGATAAATTAATGTATTTCATATAATGTTATGTCATATAAGAGCCACTTCTGTAGCATCTGTATGGCATGCATTGATGTGCTGAATGCAGATATGAGGAGATATAACTCCTGTTTATAACAGATGTGTTGTGTTGTTATAACCGATGACCATCTCTTCTCATGGGGGTTTGGGTAGTTTGAATAAACCCAGCCCACCATGTAAAAGGCAGGACTATCGCCGGGTAGTGTATTGTCTACACTACTGCAGGAAATGGTAGGTAAAATTTTGATATTAAAGTCGAGATTTAACTAATTTATCGGCTTAACTTGAATATTTGCTTTTAAAATCGAAGGCACATAACACATTCATTGGAGGGGAATGGGCGTATACGTCCGGGTTGTTGCGCGTAATGTACAGCTTTAAACAATTTTAATCTTTGTACAGTCGCGTTTCAGATCTGTATTTAATGTCTGTTTGGTGTAAATGATGTTAAGGGTTTGTTATTAATTCTCAACACAATGTATTTTGGCTCTTCGGCGCGGGATGGGAGAGATGAGACTAGCAGTGTGCGTTTAAACACTTGACACTTTCTGTCATTTTCACTAATGGCATCGATTTAAAATGTAAGTGTGACAGAAGACACTGACCGGAAGACCAATACAAGTTTCCGCAATGAATTCATTTGTAACCAATAATTTTCATTGTCTTCGAAGGTTTCATTGTTCGTTCTTGTTTACTAAGCAGTTGTCGTAATATTAGAATTGATAAACACAAACGATGCTAATTTACTTCAGCTTTGAAATTTAAACAATCTTAGATATGGCATAAACCCATCAACAAACAATGTGTTACAGGCTCGACTAACATTTGTTTGATGTTTTACGCATACACCGATTAATGGTTTATTTATTCCTATTTATTCTGCAGCCGGTGTAGCGCACGGTTATGACGCCATTGTCACTCTGCTCTCGCTATCGCGGTACTTTGACGTCACGTTTCAACAGTCTGCGCAGCGCTGCATAATGCAAAGCACGCAAAATATCTCCAATTAAGATGTCTGCAGGTAAAATGTAATGCTGTTT
The DNA here is from genome assembly GCF_027580225.2 of Misgurnus anguillicaudatus. Lineage (NCBI taxonomy): Eukaryota > Metazoa > Chordata > Actinopteri > Cypriniformes > Cobitidae > Misgurnus > Misgurnus anguillicaudatus. The sequence goes on from NC_073347.2 coordinate 7,636,077, forward strand.
GCTATCTGTATCTGTAGTCGAGTCTCTCAGAAGGAGAAATCATGCTGGATGAGGTGCCGTCCGCGGACACACAGGAGTCAGTCCCGTGTTTCCAATCTCCAGGACCTACAGTCACTTTCCATCATCTCACGTACAGCGTGCAGGAGCGACTGGGAATGTTCAGCAGAAAATGGGTTGAAAAGCAGATCCTCAAAGATGTCAGGTAATGCGTGACATTGACAATAACCATGTATGCATCTGCACAATTACTAGGCAAAAGTGGGGACACCAGGGTTGTCAACTTTGGTGATTTGTCTGGAGTGAGATTTCTCCCCAAACATGCGCATGCAGCGGCCTACTGGAAATTTTGGCCGGTGGCCACTGCTGCCGTCACCACAAGCAACTTAAGTTACCATCTAAACCTATACCGACTAAATTAATTTACAAATGTTTGATGTTTTTGTTTTGATGAGTTTCATTTTGTTCACTGTTACTTTGACTATTTGATTTATCATGTGATTGTTATGCTCAGGGCATTGCTGAAAGAAAGCTGAAAGTTCATCAAGCTCCCCTGAATAAGTATGATTGATTAACTAAGGTCACGAGGTTAATGCATGAGTGAGGACTATACATGTCATGGCATTGCATTTATTCTACTTTATCGTCAACTCATGATCTGATTCAATAGGTTGTGTTAGTAAACTCAGGTTAATACACAGATGAGGTTAATACATGGTTTTGTTTTTTGTTTGCAGTGGAAAAAAAAACAATGCATGGTGCTTATATAGTTTATTAGTCAGGCTTTAGACAGAATGCAATAAAATGTTTACATTGGTGAAGACATAATCAGTTGTTCACCAAGATACTTACTAAGACAGCTACATTCACAAATGTTATTATGTGAATTTGTTTGTTTAAGCCAAAAAACAAACATGGCTTATTTAACCCTTGTGCATCCTTGAGGACATTTTTGTCTCTTTCAGTTTTGTTTTTTTGATAACTTTGCCTGCGTTAATGCTAAATGCATACAATTTGCCACAGGTGTGCATTTTTTATTGGAATTTTAATATTTTACCTTCATTTCCTTTAAAAAATCTATTTTCTACTAGGTACACAAAATACTTCCTCTCAGGACCTTTTGGACAAAAATGTCCCCATTGAAACCCATTAAAACTGCAATTTTTAATCCCGGGGACTTTCAACTATAAAATGATGCAATCTTTGTTAACAGGCTTTCATTCTGTTGGCAAGGCTTCAAAATTTAAATTCTTACTACTTTTTTACCAGATGGTGCCATTTTTTTAGGTTTGGCATATAAAGCAAATTATCGCTTTATTATTGTTTTCTGCTTATGCATATTATAGAGCCAATTAGATATATTATGAAGCTATAATTGTGTGGGTGTGTTGTTGGTATGGATGTCAGAGTGTGGTTTGTATGTGTGTACTGAAAATTTTATGTGTGTGTGTATGTGTACCTGGTAATTATCACGTTGTGGTGACCAATTGTCCCCACAAAGATAGGAATACCAGTATTTTTGTGACCTTGTGGGGACATTTTGAGGTCCCCATGAGAAAACAAGCTTATAAATCAAACAGAATGATGTTTCTCGAAAATGTGAAGTAGTAGAAGGATTTCTGTGATGGTCGGGGTTATAGGGAATGGGGTAGGTAAGGGGAATAGAATATACAGTTTGTATGGTATAAAATGCATTACGTCTATGAAATGTCCCCACAAAACATGGAAACCAGAATGTGCGTGTGTGAACAGTTTGAATGAAAAAAAAAATATTGTACTGGAAATCACAAGACTACAACCGCTGCAAAGGAGGTGTCGTTTTTTTTTTCATAAAAAACAACAATGGCATTGTGTAAACAAACCAGCATTTGAAGGGTTAAAATTCTGAAAATGAATGAATGTTTGGTCATTGTGATTAGAGCTGATTCTGCTTAACAAAATGGCATCAATGAAAGTGGAAAAAAATATTAATCTATAATATTTTTATGACACTTTTTTGACATGGACATTTTTGTCCCCTGTGAACCTATGTGTATGGACCTGAGAGGTAACTTTTTTTTTATCTGATACTGCATAAAAATATTTGAATGCATAAAAATTTATGTTGTTGTTAATCATTGACATATCCAAGGCTGTAATACTCAAAGTAAAAAAAATCTGCTTAGCATTTTTTGACATGGACATTTTTGTCCCCTGTGAACCTATGTGTAACTTTTTTTAATTGATGCACAAGGGTTAAACTCTTTACAACTTAACCAACCTCCTACAGTTGAGTGTAGTGGAAATGAATATAATGTTATATATTTTACGTGTTGCAGTGGTATCATGAAGCCTGGAATGAATGCTATAATGGGTCCTACAGGAAGTGGAAAAACATCGTAAGTTATGTTCATGTATTTCTTATCTTCATCATATTACTGTTGTCATCACAGTTATATTTGCAGATTTATTTATGTTCATGTAATTTACCATAGTGAAGAACAGTAATTGTATCATCACTCCATCGAATTTAATAGATCATACATTGTATTGTTCATTTTAATATATTAAATGTGTTTTGATTATTTAAAGGGGTCATATTATGAGATTTCTTTTAAAGATGTAAAATAAGTGTTTGGTGTCCCCAGAGTGCATATGTGAAGTTTTAGCTCAAAATACCCCACAGATAATTTATTATAGCATGTTAAAATTGCCACTTTGTAGGCCTGAGCAAAAATGTGCCGTTTTTGGGTGTGTCCATTAAAATGCAAATGAGCCTTGCTACCTATCTCACAAAACAGGCAAAATCTAAAACAACCTAATTTTTCACATGCTTGCAAAGAATGGCTTACCCAAACTAAGTTACTGGGTTGATCTTTTTCACATTTCCTAGGTTGATAGAAGCACTGGGGACCCAATTATAGCACTTAAACATGAAAAAAGTCCGATTTTCACGCCATGACCCCTTTAATCTAAACATAAAAGCGAACGTTAATTTTAACATGTCTTTCTTTAGGCTTCTTGATGTTATTGCAGGAAGAAAAGATCCTAAGGGATTAAAATCAGGTCAAGTTCTGGTTGACAACACTATTGTGACCTCTGACCTCAGGCTCAGCTCTGCCTATGTGGTTCAGGTGGGAGAAATATATAGACTGTATATGTACAGTTGAAGTATATGTACAGTTGAAGTGTTTGTTTTCTTTATGTCAAGAAATATTACATATGGGGGATTATATGATTGCAGGTAAATTTATTTCACTATTTTTTAATTGTTTTAAGGCAGTGGTTCTTAAACTGGGGGCCGCGAGATGGTGCCAGGGGGCCCCAGTTTTATGACATTTTATGAAATACATGAATTTATCATGAATTCTGTGTCATTAAACCTTAAAACCTAAACCTAAAAAAATAAGGCTACTAGTAGGGGTGGCACAGTTCATGAAAAAAATCTGAACCGTTCGGTTCGCTTGTCTCGGTTTGGAGCGTGTGTGCGCACGGTTCAACGGTTCATGGCATGTGCAATGTAGCCTCGTGCCCTGTATGTGACCTCTTATAGCGTGTTTCACTTTCCCGAATCGCGCGAAAGAAGAGGTGACTGGTGTGGAGAATGAGTGCTGCAGCTCATGTTACGTGTAGAAATGGCAAGTGGGAGAGAAAAGGAAGTCTGTCCAGAGCATTTTTTATTTCACGTTACCTGATAGCGGAAATAAAACAATAGATAGAACTGCAATCTACAGATTGAATGTGTTCGAACAGCCACAGGAGACCGCCTTCTCTCCGCCCATTTATCTAATCTGAGGTACTAATCACAATGTTTTACGTCTTTTCTGACTTCTGCTGCTATTTTTAGCCTTTCATTGATAAAACTAAAGCGGCTGATTTCCGCGTAGTTTGCTTTTGCTAGCGTGTGAAAGTTGCGCGATCTTATTTTATAAATTGCACTTCAAAATAATCAGGACAGAAGTGGTCAATAGTGGACAAAAGAGACGGATTTAAATATTACAGGTGTAAAGGTTATGTTTCTCTGTAGTCTACATACTCTCTGCAGTTTTTAAGCAGCCTCTCAGTGATAAATCTTAGAGCTACACTGAAGTTGGCATTTTGATAAATGCAAGTTATCTTTGTGTGCTAAAAATGCACATAAGTTCATGTAGATGGCAATACACATTCTCTTTTTTGCCAAATAAATGAAAAGCATGTTGAAATCATCAATGTCTTCCCTCTTGCTGTATCAAAATCTCGCCTGGCTTTCCTCAGGGATGTTCCCAATAATGTGCTTAAAGTCAGATTCAGTTTGTGCATGATTACATGATATAACTTTTTTAATACTGTATCCTAAATTATGGATAATTAATACATTAATAAGATAATACATTTCTGGAGTGTTAAAAATTAAAAGTTAAAAAATAACAACAAGAACCGTACAGAACTGAGAACCGTGACCATAAAACCGTGATACGAACCGAACCGAGGGTTTTGTGAACCGTGCCATCCCTAGCTACTAGCCAACAGCACTATAATTTCATATGTTTTGTTAAATAAAAATTTTATGTTTTAGGACTGGTTTTTGTCCAAAAAATTTTCAGGGGGCCACAAAGGATTGTGCTGTACACAAGGGGGGCCATGCGCTAAAAAGGTTGAGAACCACTGGTTTAAGGGTTTTATTTAGCATTTTGGCATGCATCACAAGATGTTACAGATAATAACAATATATATAATAAAGGGGCAACCTTCTGATCTCTCAGATTAAGCCAATACAAAGAAAAGTCTCTGCAGAACAGAAAAGGAGCGTTTCCCAATTTTGGGGCGTTTTCAAACTGGGATTAGGCGTTTTTAACTATCCAATCAAGCCATACATCATTATTTTTTAACACCTATATCGGTTTGAAAATGTCCCAAAATTGGAAAACGCCTCTTTTTTTTTCCCACAGAGAGCCTTATCTCAATACAGAAGTGATTTAAACTGCATTTCAACTGACCGCTAGGAGCTGGATCCAAAAATGGAGTCAATTCCCATAGACCCCAAGTTTAAATGCCCAACTTTACAGCAGAAATATCTTAAAGGGGACACTCCACAAGACGTTTTTAAGATATTAAATAAATCTTTGATGTTCCCAGAGTACATATGTGAAGTTTTAGCTCAAAATACCATATAAGTAATTTATTGTGGCATGTTAAAATAGGCAGTTTATGGGTCTACCGTTTTTGTGTGTATCCCTTTAAATCCAAATGAGCTGCTCAGGTGGGCGGAGTCTCAAGCGCTCGTGCTGTAGAGAAGACAGAGCATCAAGATGGAGATTCTCTCATGAAAGAAGATATATACACTAGATGTCGCCTTGGGGTTCTAAGCATGCGTCAAAACCGCCGCCATCTTAGAACAAGGGTCTTGTCATTGGAAGTAGCTAGGTAATGCTGCTATCTCCGCCTGTACTCCGAATTCATGGACGATGCCAGACTTTTGTGCTGCGTATGGATGTTAGGGCTACTAGCACTATGCATTATAGTAGATTTTCAAAATATCAAAACTTTAATTTTTTTCTGGACTCAATGCTGAAAACATGTCTGACTGTTGAAACAAACCAAAAGAAATCCAAGAAAATCGCATTCATGACGGTTTATGGTGATTTTATTTGCGTTACACTATTGCCTACAATGACGCTTATGAGTTACATAATCCCCATCAAGACCAATATAAAATGAATGTCCATGAATTAGACTTTTTTGATGAACTATTCCTTTTAGTTGAATATATTTTCATAAAATCAATAATTTTGTTTTGTATTTCTATAGAATGATATTCTGATGGGTACTCTGACTGTAAGGGAGAACCTGGCTTTCTCTGCCAATCTTCGTCTGTCACTGAAAGAGTATTCCTCATCGGACAAAGAAATGAGGGTCAACTCCGTCATACAGGAGCTCGGCCTTAAGGATTGTGCAGACACAAAGGTAATGAACTCAAATTTTGTGGAAAAAAAATAAAAAGTTGAATAACTCAAGCTGTGTTTTCATGCTGTGTGTGTGGAGGTAAGACAAGCCCCCAACGTCTCCAGGTCTTGCTGAAGAGAGACTTGTCAGATACCACACATGTGCAAAGTCACTCCCCCAGAGGATGTCATTCTTTAATGATTGATGCTTGGCTCTTTGTACTTAAAGGCGGGACTGCAGTGATCATACTGATCTCCCCCATTCATATCAATACCAGTAATAAATAGTTTTGATCAAGATTTCACAACAAGGCCAAAGTATGGTCCATTTTTATGTATGTTTTTTACGTTTTGAATGCGTACTGTACGTGTACATGCACAGCTGGATTTTTAAAACCATGCGTACATTGTACATGTAGGTTGTGCATGTGCCTACAGAAGAATATAGTATGTAGCCCAGGACATGCATTGCATTTTTTCGCAATGTGCATGCGTTGAATGTCTGTGTACACGTACAATAGTTTGCAAGCCTGTGTGTTCGACCGTGCACGTACGTTCGTGTACACAGGACCCCCGCATACACGTAAAAAATGGACTTCGGCCTTCAGACACACAAAGATATCTTTAATCCATTCTGCTTGGGTCTTATACTGTCTTGGTGTCTTTCAGATTGGGACAGTATTTTTGCGTGGTGTTTCTGGTGGAGAGAAGAAGAGATGTAGCATCGGTATGGAGCTCATCACCTCCCCGTCCCTCCTGTTTTTGGATGAGCCAACTACGGGTCTGGATGCCTACACTGCCAACTCCATCATGGAATTGCTGCAGAAGTACGAGATCAGTTACCCGTGTCTCTGTTACATACATGTTCACTTGTAAAAGCCGTCATGAATTTGTGCATGTGCCTTTTGGCGTTCTTCAGCTTGTACAAAAATGCATTCGGATGACGTTCCACTTCATACAGTCATGTTGTTGTTTTTGTTACCCAGGCTCTCCAAAAATGGCAAAACCATCATCTTTGCCATTCACCAGCCGCGCTACTCCATCTTCAGGCAGTTTGACCACCTCACACTCATGAACAAAGGAGATATCATCTTCGCAGGGCATGCAGATAAAGCCATCAGCTACTTTGAGGACTTGGGTACTGATAAACGCACTGTACTAACAAACACACAAAAGCAAATGAGCATGGATTGACTAACTGCATCAGTGCATGTGTACTCATCTTCATAGGTTACAAGTGTGAACCGTTTAACAACCCGGCAGACTTCTTCCTGGATGTTATAAATGGGACCATCCTGTCTGATAATAATCACATCAAGAATACAGGTGCAATATATCACATTTAATAGTTTTCGCGTTTTGGCTTACTCAAAATGCCTGGCCTCTGACCTAGCTTGTATCAGTTTGTAATCTGACTTTCATAATCTGCGATTGGATTGAATTCATTTGAATTGAGAGACATTGGTGCATGTATATTTCTATAACCAGTGCCCATCTGACATTCATTTATTTGTAGAGAAGTTGAGCAACAATGCGGTGACAGAGGGACATGACGACCATCTCGCTGTGATGTACAAACAGTCTCCGTATTTCATCAGCATGAAAGACCGACTCACAGAGATGTCGGATGGGCTCGACCCTCAGGTCACAAAAGGCGACAGGGCCTCCTACGTTACACCTTTCTATTATCAGGTACAAAGGAGTTACAGTTTACGAGTGCTTAGGTTGTCAGATGACGATGGCTGATATTTCTGTGTTTGTACGTCGCAGCTTCTGTTAGTCAGCGGCCGCACTGTCAAAAACATCTTGAGGAACCCACAGACGTCCTATGCACAGCTGTTCCTCAATATTTTCTTTGGGATTTTGGTGGGACTCATCTATTACCAGATTCCAAACACTTTACCAGAGGCGATTCAGAACAGGTGACCAGTTTCATTTGACATGTTAATAGCAAATGTGAAGTGAATCTTTTTAAAATTCGAAAAAAAAGAAAAACAACCAAATGAGAATCAGGTGCGTTTCCATCAAGTTGTTCGAGCGAATGACAGTGGTATTGGTAACCTAGTAACCAACATTAACATAAACAGGGCACACTTAGAAAATGAAGACATGGGTGCAGTTAGTCACGATGTTGCAAGTTATTCATTTATTAGAAGTGCAGCTTGTGATTGCCAAACTGAATGCTGTGCACAAAAGGAGAAATGCAGTATTTTTGATGAAGACACTAGCAGCATTAAGACAACATCAAGCCCCATATATATTAAAGACAACATCAGCAGAAACGGCTACACGGTCAGTCTTGTGGGTTTAATGTTTGCTACGTCAGAATTTATTCGGCAAATGCGTTTCCATATCCCATTATTAACGTTTACTCTTTTTCACAAAGTCAAAAACCACCTCAAGTGAGCGTAAACAACAAGGATTTTTTTTAATTTGTCATTTCCATCACTCGTTTTTGATGTGATACTTGAAAATGCACATAAATCATGGTTATGGAAACATGGCTAATAATTAATTTTTTGAGAAAAGAGCACTGACCAATCAGAATCAATTATTCCAGGTAGCCATTAATAAGCATTGATATAACATGCCAATTAAAGGCGGGGTATGATCTCTAAAAGCCAATGTTGACATTTAAAAACCAAAACAAACACGCCCCTTACTGCTGATTGGCTACAAGTGTGTTTTGGTAGTCAGCCCGACTCCCTTTTCCAAAGTGTTTTTCAAAAATCATGCACCCCGCCTTTAAAGGATTACTCCACTTTCATAAAAAATCCTGATAATTTACTCACCCTCATGTCATCCAAGATGTTTGTCAGTTTGTTGTTCAGTCGAGAAGAAATTAAGGGCCCTATTTCAGCGATCTAAGCGCATTGTCTAATAGCGCACAGCGCAACGTCTAAATGGGCGTGTCCGAATCCACTTTTGCTAATTTAACGATGGGAAAAATGGTTTGTGCGCCGAGCGCATGGTCCTATTTTTTTAATGAGTAATGGGAGTATTTTGGGTGTAACGTGCAGTAAACCAATGAGAGTCTCAGCTCTCATCCCCTTTAAAAGCCAGTTGCGCTGGCGCTATGTCTAATCCCTATTTAGATGACGGACTTTGTAAACTGAAAAACTAAGTGGAGGAAAGATCCCAGTTTAAGATTAATGTTAAATAATTGTGTTGTTTTTCACTTGTATTGAAATTGTTATTTTTTGGATTAAAACCTTTAAAACCAGTTTTCTTTTAGTCATGGAAGTAAAAAAGCAGGCTTGTAATTGCTTTAAATATATGGATATCCAATATCATCAAAAAATAATTTACAAGTATGTAAGAAAAGGTTTGTACTGTAAAATACTTTCTATGTAACAAACAGGAGATAAAGAATTTACAAACGGCTCTCTGCATGTTTCAGCACTTGGACAGCGTCACAAGATTTTTTAAGCATTACTTAAAAATGTTTCTCATCTCACCATATCCACAGGTACAGAGTCATCATATACAATAAATCCGTGAGGTAGCATTTAAAATAACATTTAAAAACAGATGCATTTGTTTAAAGCAAATAATTTTTTTACTTACCAGTCTACAGGTAAAGCAGTTCTTTGCGCCTTCTAACGTCTCATAATTGGTCCTCATTTATGTCCAAGAGACTCAATAATAATGTTTTACAGTCAATCCTTTAATCTTTCATATTTAAAAGCATTTTTATGTATGTGATAAGCAAACCCGCGTTGTCGTCCCGTTTAGGCGCATATTAACAATGCGCTCTTTAAATAACAAAAAACACATTGCGCCATTGACTTTAGACTTTAGACCAGGTTTTTGTTGGTCAATGGCGTAGTCTATTTTAGTTGCCTCAAAATAGCAACGCGCCAACAATGTGCCTGAACACACCTCGTTTTCAGACCAGAACGCCCATGGGCGCAAAAGGGGGCACAAATGCATTTGCTATTTAAACAACGCGGCGCTAAATGTGAAAATTATAATTGCGCAGGGTGGAAACTAGCAAGACACACTTGCGTTACGCATTGCGCTGCATTGTGCCAGGTGTAAGATAGAGCCCTACGTTTTTTAAGGAAAACATTTCAGGATTTTTCTCCATAGTGGACTTTTTTGGACCTCAACAGTTTACAGTTTCAATGCCGCTTCAAAGGGCTCTAAACGATCCCAACCGAAACGTCATTTTCGCAAAAAAAATAAAGAATAAGTACCTTTTAACCACAACTTGTCTTGCACTAGCCGTGTGATGCGCCGGCATGACCTTATGTACTGTGTGATCACATGGAAGGGTTACACTTGACGTATGTGAAACTCCTGCTTCAGTGTTTAAAAATGTGAAGAAAGAGGACCTTTCAGACGTTGTTGTATGCGGAATGATACTAATTAATGTCTTTGTGTCCGTTTATTGTTTAAAATGGTCCTCAAGTGTGCGTTTCACATATGTAACGCGTGACCTTTTGACGTGAATGCTTAATGCATGGGGTCACTTTGGCGCGTCACACGGCTGGTGCAGGATGAGAGGTTGTGATTTAAAGGTACATATTTAATTTATTTTTTGGTGAAAATGACAGTCCCCTTTCCCTAGATAAGACCCCTATGCCTCGGTTGGGAATGTTTTAGTCCTGTGAAGCTGCATTAGAACTGTAAACTGTTGAGGTCCACTAAAGTCCACTATGTGGAGAAAAATCCTGAAATGTTTTCATCAAAAAACGTAATTTCTTCTCGACTAAAGAAAGAAAGAAAGACATAATCATGTTGGATGACATGGGGGTGAGTAATTTATCAGGATTTTTTTAATGAAAGTGGAGTAATCCTTTAATATGACTAGTCGTGGTATCCATTATAATAAATTGTCAATATAAATGTAAATGTATTGGGTTTCTTTCGTTTTTCAGGACAGGAGCGTTTTTCTTTCTGGTCATCAATATGGTTTTTGGCAACCTGTCTGCAGTCGAGCTGTTTATCAGTGAGCGAGTTCTCTACATGTATGTGAAACATTAAAGTCTGTTATATATATATTTAAAGAGTTTCGTTGCAAAACGAGATAACCACCGTTTTTTTAATTGTTCAGAAATCTCGTTTTTTGGTTGTGCATTCCAATTAATTTCAATGCAACTGCAGTTGGTTTGTTTTGATTTAAACCTTCATAACTTAAAAAATACAGCTAAGTAGCACCATAAAACTAAATAATAACATGATAACATAATAATAAACATGTTTTGACAAAAATTTAAAAAAATGGATTTATCTCGTTTTGCAACGAAACTCTTCATTTAAACAAAGACCTTTATAAATATTTCTGTCCTGTCATCCTCAGTCACGAGAACTCCAGTGGTTACTATCGTACATCTGTCTACTTCCTGTCTAAAGTCTTTGCTGACCTCATTCCAAACCGAATCCTGCCTGTGTTTATTTTCTCTGCCATCCCATACTTCATGATGGGTAAGTACTGACACTGAGCAGATGTCAATTTAAACGTCATAACTTTGTTATTAATGAGTTTGTGTGTCTGTGTGCAGGTCTGAAGGCTGATGTGGAGGCTTTCTTTCTGTACTGTTTCACTATGAGTATGGTCAGTCTGGCAGCCGTCAGTTTGGCCTTTCTGGTCAGCGCCAGCGTGGGCTCCTTCGCCATGGCTAACATCCTCATTGCCCTTCCTTTTGTCTTCATGATGGTGAGTTTATTTACATATTAAAGGATTACTCAACTTTCATTAAAAAATTTGATTATTTACTCACCCCCATGTCATCCAAGATGTTTAAGTCTTTGTCTGGTTTTTTTTATGAAAGTGGAGTCATCCTTTAACATATTAAATCCTAAAGCCAATGGCAATATATGATATAGATGTCAGTTCACCTCACAGTAAACTCTTTTAGTTAAATTAGTTAAAGGTTGTAGTGATTGTACTAACTTCTGTCTTCTCAGGTGTTTGGAGGTTTCCTAGTGAACCTGAATTCAATGCTGAGTTGGATGTCGTGGCTGAAGTGGGCCAGTATATTCAGATATGGCATCAATGTAAGCGCTTCACCGAAATATAAAACACAATCTTTATTTACAGTGTTTGCATTAAACATTCTCTACTGTAAGGAATAACAGCATACAGGTTTGCTAAATACATCACAGACCGCAGACGGCTCTGGGCCGGTGTCATGAGCAATCTTATCCGCCCTTGCAGTTCTGTCCCCCTAGGACCCCGACTGGTACCTAGCAAGAAAACCTGCCTGCTCAAAATTTGTCATTGCAATATCTTGTCTGCGTTAGGGGTCTAGCAAGCTAGTACAAAATAGGAGCATACAAAATATTTTTTTAAGATGTCAAATAAATCTTTGGTGTCCCCAGAGCACATATGTGAAGTTTAAGCACAAAATACCATATAAATAATTTATTATAGCATGTTAAAATTGCCACTTTGTAGGTGTGTGCAAAAATGTGCCGTTTTGGGTGTGTCCTTTAAAATGCAAATGAGCTGATGAAATTCAAACACTGATCACAATGATGGTGGTTTGTTGCAATTAAAACTCAATTGTGCTTTTCTCTGCACTAAATGGCAGTGCTGTGGTTGTACAGTGCAGATTACAGGGCGTTATTATTATAATAAGAGCTCCTTGGGTTGATCTTTTTTCACATTTTCTAGGTTTATAGAAGTACTGGGGACCCAATCATAGCACTTAACTCATTCACCGCCATTGACGAGTTATCTCGTCATTTATGAGTTCATATTTAACTAATAAATATGCCTTTATGGACGAATTTCAAAGTGAAAGTGTAATACCGCTTTTAACCACCAGACCGAATTTATCAAAAACTGAAGTTAAAAAGATTTAATGATTTATTTTAACTGCCTTTATGTTTGATAGTCATTAGTCATAGTCATTCAGTCTGATCTCTAACATAAATTTCTTTACAAAACGCAATTTTTTAAGCTTTTTGCTCAAAATGTTGTATTTTTGAAGAGAAATATCCATATTTCAGTGGTAAATTAAGTAGAAAAAGTAAATATATAATTAAACGTTTTTCCCCATTTTGTTTGTTTGTTTATTGTTTGTTTGAAAGCAGAGGGTGTGTTCTTTAATTTGATATAATTTGTATGTTTATATATTTATAGAAAATAATTTTTCCTGCAAGGAATTTTGTGAAAATTTTGTTAAAATAACAAAAATGCAGGTGGGTAACTTTTCTCAAAAAGGCTGACGGTGAATGAGTTAAACATGGATAAAGTCAGATTTTCATGCCATGGCCCCTTTAAATGAAAGCTTACAAAAAATAATATAATAAACTAATATTCATGTTGTAGACACGTCAGTTGTTTTGTGTCGTCATCTGCTTTACAAAAACAATACTTTTATTTTTGTAAATTATTAACATACCTTACGAAATGTCGTTTTAATAGTAAAATTGCAGTAATCGTGGCTTAATAAATGATCATTTTAATGTGTAATTCAACTTTGTAGTAATCATGTTCTTTATAAGTAATTTATTAACTTCACACAGTACAATTGTGGAAAGGGTACAGTATATAATATCTAAATAATAAAATGACACAAGCAATGTGTAGATCTCACCACCTAAAGCCTCATTTATATACTACTATATGAAACATATCATTTAAAAGACATCAATTGTAATTTTAACAACGTTCTAACTACATAAATCATAACGCGATTTTGTAGAAATGTAATAAGGCGCTTAAAAAACTACCCATGAGTTCTGTCCTAAGCGGGCAGAATTGCCGGGGGGGGGGCACAATTGCTCTTGACACTGGATCCAGACTGAAGTCATCGGTTTTGGACCGGAGTCATCTGCTGCTTGAACCAACTATTAAAACACACCTATTCATGGCAATGACTTAATCAAACTGTTCCTCTTCAGGCACTTGCTATCATTGAGCTAAAAGATCAAGTCTTTACTAGTAACTCCAACAGGTAGGACTCAAGTTCACAATCTGCTAAAAAATATCAAACCTTCCTAAAGGGTGTCGCACACCGGACACGCAGCGCTGCGCTGTTCTAAAAGATGGAATACATTGTTTAATATGAGTATACGCACACCTGGCCGCGGCGCCAAGCTACGACTCAGGAAGTTGCTCTAATCCCTGTCGAGCCACTCACATAGTTTAACAATAATAAATAACATCATATTTCTCCCAAATCATTAATGATTAACATCGAATATTTTGCATTTTGAAGTAGACGCTATCTGACGAAGCTCACGCTATTTAATGTGCACTTCCGGTTTACGATACCTTCGAGTTGTCCTAGACGCGACTTGACACGGCGCTGAGCTGAGCTGCGCGTCCGGTGTGCGACCTCCTTAAGTGTAGTAGATGTGTCCATTAGGTTGTTGTTTAAACTTCATCAGCATGTTTTCTCTTTCTTAGTGACAGAATGACAGGTAAAATGTATCTGGATAATCAAGAGATCGATTACAGCACTTGGGGTTTTTGGCAGAATCAGGTGGCTCTGGCGGGCATCATGTGCATCTGTCTGACTCTTGCTTATGTGCAGCTACGACGGATCAGTCGCTGGAGGTGACCCAGTAACACTGTGCCCTAAAAAGAAACAAATGGCCAAACCGCACAAACAAAGGTACGGTTTTGTAAATACCAGTGCACGTGCAATCCAAAGCTCTGTCCAAATCTACACGGGTATTTTCAAAAACGTACCTTTGTCTGTGCGGTTTGGCCATTTTCCACACTAAAAAGAAGAATCAGGGGACTGAAACCAAACTTTTATAAAAACTTTTGCCAGTGTGACTTTTTAGAAACTGCTACGTTGTCATGCAGGTTTTGGCCTGTGATATATGCTGAGGGGAAACTGATTGGCCAACATGGCTTTACGGTTAGGGATATATTGCCATCTGTTGGTTTGGCATGTTATTGACTGGGCTTCATACAAGCACGCAAAAAAAAATGTAAACGAAGGAGGGGAAAACCTGTGTACATAGACTAGGACTGAAACTTTTTAACGCTCTACCTCTGTCTGTAAACAGTGAAGTGCAATCTTTCAGGATTGTTTTATTAATGTTACATTTTATATACATACTGTGAACTGAATACAGATCCTGATACAAAGATGTTACGTTTGCCATGTGCTTTTTATTTTTTATTGGTTAAGGCCCATAGATTTGATCCGTTTTTAAAACATTTAAAGCCGTTTCATATCCCTTACTGCCAATTTTGGCATAAAATATGACCTGTGTGTATACATGTTTGGTGCTATAACTGGTCATTTAAAAAAAAGCCTTTTAATCACTTTTAAAGGTGCCTTTTGTAACTTTTAGAAGGATCTCTTGACAGAAATGCAAAATAATATACATAACTATATATTATAGGTGGTGTATAAAGACTTTACATAATGAACTAGAACAGTGGTTCTCAAACGTTTTCAGCGTACGGCCCCCTTTGTGTACGGTGCATTCCTTCGCGACCCCCCCAAAGAAAATTTATTACAAAAAAACAGTTCTAAAACTTCGCATTTTAATTAAACAAAACATTAAATTATACAAAGTAGTGCTGGCTTATTTTTTTAAGTTTAATTTCACAGAATTCATGATAAATTAATGTATTTTATACAAATGTCATAAAACTGGGGCCCCCCTGGCACCATCTCGCGGCCCCCCTGGGGGCCACGGACCCCAGTTTGAGAACCACTGAACTAGAAGATATTTGTCACCCAGTCTGTGAAGACCCAGCTAAAGTTGTTTATTTGTGTGATTTACTGTTTTCTAGATAAAATCATCCTACATTGTGGGAAAATATAACCATGATATCTTTAAAGGTGCCAAAGAATGCATTGACATAATCTGTTAAATTGTTCTCTGATATCTAGAAGATATGTGGCTTAATAAGTGCAAAATTATCTAGAGATAGTTTTACATGTCCATTTACAACCCTATGATTTGCCTTTAGAATGAAATGGTCTATTATTATCTTACTGAAATATACATCTCTTCAGAACAAAAAAGAAGCGTTTCCCAATTTTGGGGCATTTTTGGGGCGTTTTTAACCATTCAATCAAGCCATACATTATTATTTTTAACACCTATTTCAGTTTGAAAATGCCCCAAAATTGGGAAACGCCTCTTTTTGTTTTTTAGCATAAGAGTGAAAGTCACTTACCATCTTAAGGGTACGAAAAATAACCCATTTAAATCAAGTGAGGTGATGCAAAAATGAGTACACCCTACAAAAATTCTTAAAAAAAGCAATCTAATATTTTGTGTGGCCTCCATTATTTCTTTTTTAAACAGCACAAATTCGTCTAGACATTAAATAAACAAGTTGACAACATACAGTTACATCTTTTATTCTCCATTCTAGAACAATAACCTCTTTCAGGTCCTGGATGGAAGATGAAGTTCTGCTTGTCTTTTCAGAACTCCCCGTACCTCAACCTGTATTGAGGTCTGAATCACTTTTACCCTGTGCTTCTTCTAAAATGAATTAGTGACCTTAGATGTGTGTTTTGGGTCACAATCATGTTAAAAGATTGCCCGTTAATCAAGGGCACAGAGTGATAGAAGCATCTTCTCTTTAAGTATTTCACAGGACATCTGTGTATTCATGATGCTGCAACCGATGCTGCCGTCAACTCTCTGACACCTGCAGCACTCATGCAAGCCCACAGAGGAACACTGCCACCACAATGCTTCACTTGTGGTACCATGCATTTTCTTATTGTACTCTTCACCTTTGCCATACAGTTTGGAACACCTCAGAGCCACAAATATTCATCTTTGTCTCATTACTCCAAAGTGTAGAGAGCTAGAGATCCAATAGTCTTTACCTTTCTCAATATGATCTGTAGCAAAAGGCTTTTGTGCATTGGCTTTACTAGTGGCTTTCTCTGTGGATGACAGCCATGCATGCCTCTCCTTTGCCCTGTACGTCTATCATGTGGTGTCATGGGAAACACCCCAGATTGACTTTCTAATGAATTAGCCAACTGTGCTGAACTTGCATGATGATTTTTTCAACATCCCTCATCACAGAACACTCTTGACGTGGTGTTAACTTCAGTGGATGTCCTGGAGATTGCAGAGAGCTTCTCACAAGTCCATATTTTTTTTATTTTTGGATCCCTTTCGTGACAGTATTCAAACTTATTAGCAATGCTTAACTAATTATCTTGAAACCTTGACAATTTTGTGCAAAGAAATTCTTTTATTTCTCACGTCTTGAGAAATTTCTTTACCATGTGGTGCTATTTTGTCACCATTACATGAGAGTGGATTTTCTCTCTTAAATACCACCCTCAATTGCCAGTTATCCTGTGGCCACCTGTGTGATGATTCATCATTTTCTAGTGAATTCCTGTTTTTTGCTAACATATTCATCGGGGTGTACTCATTTTTGCATCACCCCATTTGATTTAAATTAGTTATTTTTGTAACCTAAAGATGGTCAGTGACTTTCACTCTTTTGTTAAAAAAATAAATGTTTGTAAAAAATAAAGTAAATTGGTCTCATATTTACTAACAAATGGAGAAAAATCTTAATTTTCAAAGAGTGTACTTATTTATGCTGTGCACTGTAGCACTTACTAAGTCACAACATTGTGTTTAGCATTGTAACAACATTTTACTTAATTTAATGTGTAATTTAATGTTGGGGTGTACATCTCAATTGTAACATCACAGTCGATGTTATGTTGAGATTGGCCTGTTTTCCAGCGGTCTTTGCATGCACAAGGTTTACATAAGGAGGAGGAAACTATCATGTTTGAGGCTCACTATATGTCAATCACAATGTACACAACTTTTATTATTCATCTATGACTTAGATAAATATAGTTGTTTATTCTACGGCACCTTTAATATTGACTGAATATGATTGTCAAAGATTGAAATCAATGTGAAATTAAACTTTTTTTTTAAGTCGCCATGAAACGGATGTCGCAATTGTTTTAAAAAAAACCCTGTGGTGATTTGTGTCCAAGTGAAACGGCTTCTGAAATGAAAAGAAAAAGGCAGGGCTGGACTTGAATTTGTCCATCGAGAACTGATTGGGAGTTGGGTCATTTTGCTATTCGCAGTGATCTCTTCCAGGCCCCGCCCACCTGCCATACCATATGACTGGAAGTAAAGAGGGATCATTTCTTTTGTGGGGAGGATATTTGCCTTTTTGATGAAAGATTATGATGGCACATAAAAAACACTCAAATCTAGGGCTGTCACGGTTATGATATTTGGCAGGCGGTTAGTTGTCAAAGAAATTGTGATGATTATTTGCCTGTTTTAGGGCTTTGATGATTATAGGGATTAAAGGCAGGGTAGGCAGGAATTATCTGGAAAGCTTTTTTGCAGATTTGTTTGAACTGTCTTTATATACCAATACATAATTAAAATGTAAGAACTCTGAAAAAGAGAGTATAAAAATCGAGTGTCTGTAGACCTCTCACCACTGTTTTAAACACAGCTCATTATTTCCATTCGGGACAAAACAAATGATTGGCTTGCACGACTATCACTCTCTCTCGCGACAATGGCACCACCCCTGTTGCTACGGGATCTGCCCACACCCGATTGATTTGAACATGCATGAGGCACTCTAGGAAGAGCAAAAGTACGGCAGAGAAAGAGCATTCAGAACTCACAGTACCTGCATATCCAGTCAGCGAAGGCAAACAAGGCAAATAAAGGAATAAACAAAGAAATCAAACGAGAGTAAATATCGCACAGCTTTTCCTTGAGTCGACGATGTGGTAGTGGTATTGTCTTTGGAGTGTAGTCCTCATCAGAGTCAACAATGCTTTCATCACGGAAACTCTTACATGCAAAACACCGTATGTTTTATGAATCTTCCACGAAATTCACCTACATCACAGATGTAACTGATGGTAATAAAAAAAACTTGTATCAATGCAATCTGTTTTAGCTTCGTCTTATAATTCGCTTGTTTGTTACCGAATCAAACAAAATATATTTTAAACTTTACCAGTATCGATATGCTAGCTTAATAGTGAGTACTAAAAGCCGTCCTATTTGTTTATATTCCTAGTGATAAAGTTAGGTGTGTTATTACATGTTATTGTGACATGATGTTACTACATGCATGGCTTTAGAAGAAAGGGAGGGAGGGAGTGGAGTGAATGGAAAAATGAGCTGTGCTTAAAACAATCGTGAGAGATCTACAGACACTCAAGTTTTATACTCTTTTTCAGAGTACTTACATATTGGTATATAAAGACAGTTTAAACAAATTTGTAAAAAAGTTTTTTTTTTTAAATAATTCCTGCCTATCCTGCCTTTAATTGTCTGTTTTATTGCTTTGACATTCAATTTTAATACTTTTTTCTTTATAAAATAATTTTCACATATTGTTGTGATTAAATATTTTGCAAGGTTTACCTGGTAGTAAATATTAACACACAACACATTTAAAATTAATCAAATACAGTCTTGTTTATACAGGGGCTGCAGCTCCCCCTTGTATTTTTTTAAAGAGATGTGCAATCATTGCGGTGATCTGAAATCGTCGCGATGAGGTCAAACAATCGCGACGATACGATTATTTAATCATTGTGACAGCCCTACTCACAGCTAACAGAAGTCATTTCTCAAAACTACCACAATATTCTGAAAACAAATTAGTTTTTAATTTTAATTTTATTGTGACTTTAACAGACAGGGTCACGTGTGGTTTATGTAAACCAAGGTAATGATAAGGCATTTAATAAATGAAACCAGAGTAATGGGATTTGGGTTTATTTAATTTCAGTTTAAGTTCAAAACAAAGAAAACAACATGAAGCACAGGATAAAACTGGACCATTGTTAACACATTTAGTCAGTGATGAAACATAAGTAGAGTGAGGGGGCAAAAACTGAATAGGAATCACTTTGCCCTTTAGTTCATTAATAACAGTCACGAAAGTAATAAAAGAAAGAGGATCATTTTCAATTAGGAATCAAAACTATCACCCATTAAAAGTAAAGTCACTGGCCTCACAGATGCTTGTGTTTACAGTATCTTGGGAGGCAGGGATATCAGGAGTCTCTCATTTCTCAGAGGTCTCAGACCCCCTCATCAAAAAGGCTCAACTATCACATTTCTCAAACAAGACTTGGACTGTGCGTGTATGAATTAACAAAATAAAACATTCAAAAATAAAATCCCCTTTAGAATGCACAAAAAGCCTAAATTCCAGTTTCAGTGCAAGTATTTCCCAATATAGCTCCAGGAGTCAAACCCCTGCCCCCCCAAATATTGTCCTTTCATTAAAAGCTTTACATTCCGACAACAAGCATTTAAAATTCGATATGGCATTTAAATTTCCCAATTTTAAAAGGAAAACAAGTATTGATTTGACAACAGGAAAGCAGCACTACAGCAATTCTTCTTTAGTTTCCTTTTAGTACTGCACATCCTTTAACTCCAGACGTGACGCCTGCAGTGGTCCATTGCCTGATACACAAAAAGGGAAGCTTTACTTAAAGGGGACATCTCACAAAACTTAAATGTCCAATAAATCTTTGGTGGCCCTAGAGTACGTATGTGAATTAAAAATTGAGGTGAGCGTAGTTGGATAGTGCAGATTAAGGGGCGGTATTATCCCCTTCTGACATCACAGGGGGAGACAAATTTCAATGACCTATTTTTTCACATGCTTGCAGAGAATGGTTTACCAAAACTAAGTTACTGGGTTGATTTTATTCACATTTTCTAGGTTGATAGAATCACTGGGGACCCAATTATAGCACTTATGAAAATCGCACTTTTCCATGTTTATGTCCCCTTTAAATCCCAACCTTTGACTGGAATATCATGATGGAAATGACAAGGAAATCATGATCATCAAACATGAATACTCACATTACAGCGTGAAGCGGTCTCAACGTTCTTACACCAGAATGCTGGTCCCCAGCTGCACTGGTCCAATCCCAGCAGCCTTTGCACAGCCTCAGGGCATGCTCCCAGCTTCTGTAAATCACAACACAAACACACAAGCTCAGACTGAGCTCATACTGGACCACGTTACAGTATGTTAAAGGGAGTAGTGTGTCAATCTTACCATGCAGACAAAGTCAGGATCCAGTGTTGTAAGCAGCAGCTGTACCAGCATAGGTTCATACTGTTGAACCAGCTGATTACACTGCAAATAAAAACACACGCACAGAGTTTAATTCGGACTGATGAAGAGCTCCCACCAGTGGTGATGAGATGTCATTGCTAAATAAGACGCACCTCATCTCGAACTGCTTCAGGCAGGAAGTTGCAGACCTTCATCACAGCCTCCTCGATCTCTGCTTGAGTGGCGTTCTGCTCCAAGATCCCATCCACATAACGCACGGCCATCTTACACACGTCGCAGAAACCACCTGACGTATACTTGGCC
Organism: Misgurnus anguillicaudatus; assembly: GCF_027580225.2. Taxonomy (NCBI): domain Eukaryota; kingdom Metazoa; phylum Chordata; class Actinopteri; order Cypriniformes; family Cobitidae; genus Misgurnus; species Misgurnus anguillicaudatus. Next base: position 7,657,296 of record NC_073347.2, read on the forward strand.
TTGTCCATTACAGCTGCAGTGCCAAAAATAACACATTAAATCTTAGAAATGAATGAATATTGTAATGGATTGTGTATTATTGAAACCTACGGATAAAGCCGTGTTTGGCCCCACTGCAGAGCCCGAGTAAAGTGCAAATGGTTTTAGGATCGGCCTCCTGCACGAGCAGCTCAATGATGGCCTTCCCGTAGGAGTCTATCAGATCCTTGCACTGAGCCGAGAGCGTGTCAGGCAAGATGCCACAGACCTTCTCCAGAACCTGCACGATCTGTTCCTGAAAAAAAAACATGCAAGATGAGCTAAAATGTACATCAGCAAGCCAAAGGCCTTCTTTTTGACAAACATGGGACCTCATACCTCAGATGTTTTATCCTGAAGCAAACTCTCAACCTCCTTCATCACAAATTCGCAGACGGCGCACTGTGGAGAATCACGAACACGCATCATCTCCTGTTAAAACAAGCAGGAAGACAAACTTAAGGAAACATACATTTACACACACTTATCTCGTTTATTTTTTTGAAACCGTACGGTTCCTCCCTAGCAGGTTTGGTCACGGCAGGCTTTTCTAGTTTGGTAGCAGGGAACATCTTAGCAGGAATGGATTTGGCGGGCATCAGCAGCTCCATACGTACGGATTTGGATTCAGATGCACAGAAACCAGAACGACTGCAGATGTCTTTAGGTTGCTATAATTGAATTTCATGAAAGAGACACAAGTTCAGCATTTCATCCAGCATTTAAAAAAAAACAAGCAGTTGTCCTTAGACATGCATTGTGAATGGCACAATTATGCAACATCGCCCATGAGGTCACGCAGCATCCATAGCCCTGCCAGTCTGCAGGCAGCCACGCATGCAAAACATAGGCCACATGCATGATGTACTGTATGATTAGATGGAGTGAAGGAGAAGCCACATCTGCTGATGGTCTAGATAGAGGTCCCAACTTATTCAGAGCACAGGTAACCTTCAATGAAGTGGATCAGTTGCCAAGGGTAGGGATGGGAATCTTAAGGAATTTGACATTTGGGTTTCGATCATAACAGTGAATAACAAATATAGGGGTGGTTTCCCAGACAGGGTTTAGATTAATCCAGGACTAGGCCTTAGTTATATTGGGACACTAAAGTAGTTTTTCCCAAACAAACAATATTGGTGTGCATTTCGAGTGTAAAAAGTGGCACGGATATAAATCAAGACGTTTTTAAATGAAGGCAGCTCAAACATGCATTATAGTCTGAGACTAGGATAAGGCCTGTCTGTAAAACCAGCCCATAAAGTTGTTTATAGTTTGAGATTAAGGTAATGGATCAGCTCTCAGGATAGGGACGCACCAAACGGATGCAAAAGTATCACAGACCATGAGATTGGCTTAAATTGCACACGTGCTGGCTGCATCTGGTTCCTAAGTTGCCCTGACACACCAAACAGATCGCTGCCAAGTAGCACGTTAGTTTTATGCCTTTGTAAGATGAGAAAACTTTTCACACCAGCAGATGTAAGTAGAAACCGAGAGTTAGTGAATGCTGGGATACAAATGTAAACAGAAGCCCACCGAGAGTTAGTGAATGCTGGGATACAAATATAAACAGAAGCCCTGTCCCAAATGGCACCCTAAATACAGTTTATTTAACGAAGTTCGGGAGGAGCATGGTCATGTAATGCAACCAATTTAGAGAGCGAGAGAGATTTATATAGCCGTCCTTGAAAGTTTTTTGCAGCATCCCTCCTCCACCCACATCAATGCCCTTTGTTTTGCCTACAATGCCTTAAGGGACATTCCACTTTTTTTGAAAATATGCTCATCTTCCAGCTCCCCCAGGGTCAAACACCTGAATCCCTCCGCCCTGGAATCCACTCAGCCGATCTCCGGGTCTGGCGCCAGCACCCCCAGCATAGCTCAGCATAGTCCATTGAATCTGACTAGACCATTAGCATCGTGCTTACAAAATAAGAGTTTGGATATTTTTCCTATTCAAAACTTGACTCTACTGTAGTTACATCGTGTACTAAGACCAACGGAAAAATAAAAACTCAGATTTTCTAGACAGGAACTATACTCTCATTCTGGCATAATAATCAAGGACTTTGCTGCTGTAACATGGCTGCAGCAAGCATAGCGATACTACGCACTGACCGAAAATAGTCCCCTGCTATTAAAAGTAACCAAGGTGACCATTTTCGGGCAGTGCGCAATATCACTACGCCCGCTGCAACCATGCATAACAGCAGGTTATTTTTTTGCGCAATGCTAATGGTCTAATCAGACTCAATAGACCGTGCCATGCTAAAAGTGGTAGCGCCAGACCCGAAGATCAGCCGAATGGACTCCAAAATGGCAAAAACCAAATGTCCAACTCCAGGGTTGCTGGAAAATGAGCATATTTAAAAAAAAAAGTGGAATGTCTCTAAGCTAATCCCTGTCCGGGAAACCATCCCTACAATCTTCCTTCAAGTCTGCACTTTTGTGATGTAACACCACTTGTGTGCATTAAGAGCAACTAGCAGATAGGAGCCAAGTGCTGGACCCGGTGAGTAGAGCATGAAAATGCTGCAGTAAAACAACAAATGGTGGTATGGTGAAAGGGTATTTTTAGTGTAACAGTCGAGATGGCAGAAGAATGCAGATATTCAGGAAACACTAACAGAGCCAATGTCACACACGTTTACAGCATTTTTATTATTAAATGTGTAAAGGTTCTGAATAAATGGATGTTTTAGATTCCCAACCCTACCTACTCTCAAGACATGTGCCATTTATGTTAAAATTAATGATTAGTTAACTACAAACCAACATCAAAACCAAACGGTTAGCTCTATCCTAACAGCCTGCATTCAGTGTAAATGACAGCACAGCCGAACGACGGTGCGAGCTAAAATAACACACGCAGCTCAGAGAGACCTACCTGTCCCTGGAGACCAGAACAAAAACCAAAAGAGAGACAGAAAAGAAAATGAGGGTGGGAATAAAACAGAAAAACAAGTGATTAGAGATGTGAATTAAGCTGGCAGACAAGCAGAGTGGCTTAACAAGACCACCAACAAAAGCAGCCTTGTTCATTTGAACGCAAAACTGCGACAAGCTTTACATATTAAAACATTTGCTATGGTCTCTCAAGAAGGGGAAGTCAGGCACTCGTTTCGCAATGGAAGGTGAACGGAACGGCTTGAACGACTGCACAAATAAACACAGCAGTCAACCACAAACCACTTACCATAGACATGAGCTGCTGGATGACCAGTGGGCCGTACTGGCTAATGTACTGTTTGCACTGTTGAAAAAGTAGAAATGAGATTAATCACAATACACAAAGAGGAATTATACTGCAGAATATAAAGAATACAAGCATGATATTCGCACATATCAGATAAGCCGGGTCCCAGTTGATCACACTGGTTCTCCGCTTGTGATAGAAGAGAGTTGATAAATGAGGAGTTGGATTTAGCCTGGTCCTGAAGATCAGTGATAAAAGTTATGCAGTCCTGGCACACGTCCCCAGTCAACTGCAGACATAAAACATCACAAGTTAACAAATGGCTCTTAAAAACAATGCATGTAATACAGCTATTAATAGAAAAAAAATCACATTCAATTTTTATTTAATAACGTGCCTACCCAAAGTTACTAATATTCTGAATTTAGGGCTGCAGAACTAAATTGCAACTAATCATTTGTAGAATAAAAGTTTGTGTTTGCATCATGTGTGTGTGTGTGTACAGTGTATAATAATTATACTTTTTTTTTCTTAAAAATACTACAGGTATTCATTCATACACACGCAATAAAAACATTATTATTATTATTATTGTTTTTTATTCATTATTGTTATTATTATTGTTATTATTATTGTTATTGTTATCATTATTGTTATCATTATTGTTATCATTATTGTTATCATTATTATTATTATTAAAAATATTAAAATATAATAATATTGTATAAAAAATATATAATAATAATAATAATAATAATAATAATAATAATAATAATAATAAAATAAAAAAATATATATAAAAAGACTACACACACACGTAAATATTTCTTAAATATATAGACATGCATTTTTGTGCATTTATATATACTCAATAATTATACACAATACACACAAATGATGCAAACAAAAACTTATTCTCCAAATGATTAGTTGCGATTATTTATGTAGCCCTTATTATGATCCCACCTATGCAAGTCCACTAGATTCCTTTGAATCAGAACAAAGTCGGGCAAATAAGTATTAGCGTGACATCTATGTTTATAAACACACACCAGTGTGCGATTTAATCGTGACTCCTCAGCTGTTTGGAGGTCTTCTTGACTATTTCCTGGGGGTAAAGCAGTTGAGGGATGTTGAGAAGATGTGGGTCGGCACGCTGGGTCAGGTCCATTTGAGGAATCTCATTGGACATGAGCTGTGCTTTACCCAGAGCTTCCTGCTGCGAGACGCACAGCCCCAGAGCACCGCACGCCACACCGGGGTCACTCTGTGAGGAGAGGGGAACAAAGTATTTGGTAAGCACGAGTGGAATGTAAACAGACATAGGACCATCATGGTCATAATCATCTTGATCACCAAGATGAGGGTGCTTTGTAGCATTTTAAGCACCGACCTAAACCCTAGTACGTGGCCTGTGAAAAAAATCTGCCTCTTCTCCAAAAGAGGCAGATTGTGAAAGAGCTAAAAAGTGTTTTTACTTTCAATACCTCTTTCCATTAACAAAAAGGTCAGATTGCGTTATGAAATAAGCTAAAGGGGAAGAGAAGAATGTTGAGCTCACTCAGCTCTCCTTGGATGATCCCCATGATAACAGGGAAGTAGTTGTCCACAATGTCCTTGCACTGAGCAGCCAAGCCCTCATCTGGGATCAGCTGACAGGCCTTCTCAATGTAACCGAGGATCTCACTCTAGATTTAACACAAAGCATTTAGATTCAGAGTCTACGTCAAACGATTCACAACTTTAGTATCATGATGTGAGAAATACCTCTGTGGAATTGTCCTTCAGCAGCTGCTCCACAACCACCAGCACCTCTTTGCACAGATCACACGGCACAGATTTCTACAAGAGAGTATTGGAGACTTATTCTTCATGAATTATTCACTATTAAAGTAAAGCAGTTTGGAGAATCAGGCCAACCCACCATCTGAGGTTTGTTCCACACATTCTGTTGGCAGTGCGGGACTGCGCCACAAAGAGAAGCGGTCTTGGCATTTTGGCACCAGTAGGGGGGGCCGTTGGCACACTGCTCTGTACCCAGTAAGGGTGTTGCCACAGCTAGTAAAGGAAAAAGATTGTGTTTTATTTTGAACATGGTCATTCACAATATTCAAATGCATTTGCAGTATGCAGCATGTAACTGTATCCCACAATGCAATGTGCTGACTGAGCTGCCAAAATACAAACAAACTAAACCTTTCAGGGTTTCACAACCTGATTTTTAACACCAAGCTGTGATTAAGTCGGTTGCAGGATTAAGATGTGATCAAAATATAAAACCACAAAAGGGAAACATAAAGGGAACAAACACTAGATAATCAAATCTCGAAAGATCTACTTTAAAAAAATAAGAAAACGATCTGAAACTTTTGCATACTGGAAAGTCCCAACAGAGGTTATTGGGTGAATGCGCAGTTAAAAAGTAAAAATACATTGCAAAAACCCAGTAACAGAAAGAGTTTTCTTTTAGGCAGCTCAAGCATTAAAAAAAAACATGTGGTACTAAAATTATGTTGAGAGCTGCACAAATATTTCAATGCATACATATGCCGTGTCATCTCACATGACACAAAAATTTTGATCGAGCACATGATCTAGTCACCGTTTTCACCAGCTAAGTAATGCACAAAAGATAAACCAACACTGAGAGTGAGTCAAGTTCACTCAAGTGACTAACGCTGAATTTTGATGAAGTTTAAGTGTAGAAATCATCCCATCAGTAATGAGTCAACATCTCATGATCCAGTATGAAACTGTGCTGTCTAATCAAACTAAAAGTGACAATGATATCAATGCCATCTCAGATATCATTTACACCTTATTTGTTAAACCACAAAGCTTCCTAAAACTTAGTGCTGGAAAGTCCCGAGGCTGTCTAGCTTACTGGTTTCAACTAAGTTGTTTATAATAAAACAATGAAATAAGCAAAGTGCAAACACTAAACTGGGCTGGCTATGGTTTTATTGCTTAAAGCATTTAAACAAAGAACTAGCCGTAAATCTGCGTCATTTATGGAGTTGCATGGCCACAATGTTCATGTTATAAAGTGTATCGTCCATAAACCACATGTAACCTATTTTTCTTAATAATAAAAATGAACTAGAAGTTATTCACTGTGAATGGTATTTAATGATAATTAGGGATACACCGAAAAAAAATCTTGGACGAAGCCGAATAAAATGAAACACTCAACTGAATACCGAACACTTTTCATTTTCCTAATTATTTTGCCATTTATATCACCATTGTAAAGGCTGCATTTTCAGAATTTCCTTTTAACTATATTTATTTCTCATTATTTAACAATGAACAGGAGACATTATAGGGCCATTTACACCGGGTCACTTCTCTGATCGGAAAGCTGATTTGTTAAAACCGTTTCATTTACATTTATATGGCCACATAAATAAGTCTTGGCTAAATGGATATTCATCCGATATTCTACTTATAACAAAACGCAAATACATATTGATTACTCCAACTCTGCGTTGGTTGCTAGCTGATCACGTCAAAAGCCTCATTGCTCAGTAAAATTTATTTTTCACTTGTTTGGCTGAACACGGAAAGAGTTTTTTTTGCTATTTTTGGCCGAATAAATTTCAGTTGTTGAACATTCGGTGCATCCTTATGATGTTCTCCAGGAAAGATAACAGTCGTTTTTGTAGCTCATTAAAAATAAGAGGTTACATACATTTTTAAACGATAAAAAGGCATTAAAAAGCACTTATGCATTGAATAAGTTTGCTATAAACGTATAACAAACATGAAAAGAAATGTCTGCAAGAACTTCAAAACCCTTCATAGAAATGAGAAATGAGGATGAGAAACCTAAAGCAGCCATTAGTCATTAAATAAGGGAATAAAAGAAGTGAAAACATGAACCTAGTTCTGAAACAACATGTTGATAAAACTCTGGACAGAAAATTAAAAAAAACACTTCCTGTAATTCTATAGTATCATTTTGCAAACAAAGGTGGGTACATTTGTACCTGTGCAACGCTTAAACTGATTTAATTTACCATGTCAGCATTTAGACACATCTTAACTGTTTGTTTTGCATATTCATCTAAGTCAATCAAATCAATAAATGATTGCATTTCTCTTCATCAAGATCATGGTGTTAGTGTGTTAAAGTGACGCAATCATGACAAGGAAATGATCCTCCACAGACGAAACCAAAACAGCTTTTAACAGTTTTAACAGCTGCTAAAGGAAATATTAATAAACCCCAACTTAAAAATGTAAAACAAAGAACCGGTTAAAACATCTGCGCAACAACGCACCGAGTTAGTGCATTAGTAGTGTCTGCCTAGCCAGTCTGCTAAAGGTACGACAAACGAAACATTTGAAAACAGACAACCTAGCAGGAAACCACTATTTGTTGAGATTACAACAAAATACAAGATAATTTGTTTATTTATCAGTAAAATAACAAATGTAAGCGCGCGCGCGACCGTAAGTAACCTACATGACATGTTTACCAATCAACCTCCGCCATTAACGTTAGCTACTGAACATTTCTGTGACTAAACATACCACAAACCATCTAGAAACAGTGAAACTCAATCATATATTACCAGTGGAGATGAAAAGCAGGGTGAGTAACATCATGGGTTGATATAAAGCCTTCTCTGGATTGTGGTGAAGTCTTGTCGGGAACAGTCGGGGATGTTTATGCTGCAGTGTCGCGTGATGAGTCTTTATGCTGATCTCACTGTCAGCTGACTTCTGTACAACCACGTGACCGGGGCGTGTCCACACAGGACTGAATTAATACAAAAGTTTTACAAAGTATATACAATCGCTTCTTTAATATATATTATTAAATGTTATATTTGATTTATTGCCGTAGTGACTGGGGCTAGTTGTCACTTGTTTTTATGGGTGCGTTCGACTTCATGCGGCCTTACAAGAACCGACAGGAGGATGACGTCAAAGTACCGCGAGAGCCGCTCGAGAATCATAAAGTAAAGTCTAATTTCTAAACACTCTCGCGGTACTTTGACGTCATCGGACTTTAAATGTTAGTTTTAATGGTGCCGCATGAAATCGAATAAACCCCAGCAGTGGTTTTAACCACTTAGTTCGAAATCAAAATTTAAAACATAGCCTTCATTATTCAGGTTTTCTTTATTGATCTTTTTGCTGTGGAGTCAAAAATGTCTAAAGATTAAAAGGTGAATATGAGAGAAAAGTTCAGAATGTCACATTTAAATTTCCACCTGTTTTAACATATACATTTTTACACTTAATCAAAAACGTTCATTAAATTTGTCCTAACACTAGGACGTCTATTGGGTATTGGTTTTAAGAAAACTTTGAGGAAAAGTTTTGATGTACTTCACTAGTGTGTGCATATATATATATATATATATATCCTACTGTGCAAAAGTCTAAGGCCACCGGGACCAGCTTTGTTGTTTTAGCAAAGTTTTAATGTCCATCCATATTTATTTTTCACTATTTTTTTAAGATGCAAACAGAAAATATAGGAAATATGTACACAAAATTAAAAACAAAAATTCTTTAAAACTGTCTTCTTCAGGCATCAGTCAGTATTTAGTGTGACTTCTCTTGGCACAGAACACATCTTAAGCTTTTTTGAGGAGACTGAAGTCCTGAAGTCATTCGATTAAAAAATTAGGTTTTAATTTTATTTAGGTTTAGGAGATCCTGCAGTTTCCTGCTATTGCTCAAGTGGAAGGGGAGTTTACCATAAATACTTGACACTTCAGCTTATACTTTTATATTGTTTTTAATACTATATACAACTTTTCTGTATTTTCTGGTTGTATTCTAATAAAGAGACTGAGAAATAATTATATATTATCACTATATAATTGCAAAAACAACTAATTTAATTCTGGCATGGTGGCCTAAGACTTTTGCACAGTACTATACTAGTCTTAGGCCACCATGCCAGAATTAAATTCAAGAACAATACATATAAATAATATAAAATCCAGAACTAAATCCAGAAGACAAAAATATGGACTTTGCATTGTTAATAGCAGCTACTTACTTCTTTTGCTTAAATTGATTAATTTACTCCATAAACTGATTTAACTTGATTCAATCAACCTTTGTGTGTGTAAACTGATGGCTTTAACTTCTCTAATTAGTTTATTCTATTGTCTTTAAAACTTTTGCTTAGTGTGAATGCCGACAGTTCAATACTGTTACAGTCTCTAGGACAAATCTCTAGGTTGAATTAGCAATACATGTAAATATGAGATATTTGAACCACTTTGTTCTGTTGCAAAAACATCACAGCCTGAGATCTTTCATTTGGACATTTCTTTCTTTCACATTTATTCAAGAATTCTGAGTATGCAATGACAAAGGCATTTTTTGAATTGTTCTGTCAAACTAAACACTCTACATAAATAGCTTAAATACACTTCTCCAGCTATAAAAAAGAATGCAGATATTTATTAGTCCATCTGGTTGCAAAAGTGGCTCCAATAATTCATGAGATGAGGCAAACTTCACAAGCCTGGCAAAAAAAAGAAATATATTTATACACCACAGACAATAACAGCAACAAATCTATTCAACTAATAGACAGAAGAGACAGAAACTTTAAAAAGCATTTGGACACTTATCACTCACTTATCGCCCTGTTATTATTTATACTCAATCTTATGTCTTACCAAACTCATATGCCTTAAATTTTCTTTAAAATTGAGAATTGTTGGTATCTGGTCTCATGGTGATGCATGTTACCATCATTTTCACACAGATGTAGATTACATTGACATAGCTATATTGCACTAACATCTGACAACTAAGTTAAATAGTGTCCAAATATTGAAAACTGAACCCCTGAAGTATGTTTGCCTACATTTTAAACAGTTTATCCAGTTTCTTTTTTTTTTTGCTATAATCTGCTCGTATTTGTTTAACTTTTCTAATATACATCTACACCACAGTCTAAATCATGTTGTAATCAGGAAGGCTTACATTTATTGAAATGTGGCGTGCTTAGATTTCTCTGGTGCTGGGCCACAGCACTGCGCTTTGGAAATGTCAATGTCTTTCTTCAAAACCGTCGGTCGCAAAACGTCAATGTCCCGTTCAAGGTGATCTAACAGCCCACTAACGATATTCGGCGAGGAGTGAAAGTCAATGGTGAAGTATCCACCATGCGTGTGGCGACCGTCGTGTTTGGAGATCTTGTAGGGCAGCCTCCGATCACCCAGACTCTCAAGACCTCGGACTATCGCCCCCCGCTCGAACAGAGTCTCTACCGTCCGCCGGAGGACAGCCGCAGTCTCCGGCCTCTGCATCGCCTTTAAGATCAAACAGAGCTCATATCGCGGCATCTTTAAAAACTATACGGGCAGTTTACATCAATTAATGTGAAGAACAAACTCGTATGAAGGTACAGATACAGCAGGTCTGAGCAACATGCGCGTGTCTTGACCTAGACATACAGATGAAAACACATATGTTTGGTTGATGTGCGCCACCTACAGTATTGGAGTAAAACAAGTTCATAAGATTACAGATCCACTTTTATTCTACGATTTTTGAAATGTTTTTACTTTTGACAAAATCATTTATTTATCTATTTATGCATTCGTGTATTTATTCCTATACTAATTTATTTATGCATTTATTTATTTTTATTAATTTCTCCATTTATGTGTGTATTTATTCATTTATCCTTAGATATTTTTTGTCCTCCAGATTTAACAAATCTCTTTTCCAAAAAAGATATGACATTTTTCCACTAAGCACAAGATTTTAAAGTGGATTTATGCTATTATCTCCCAAGTGCCTCTATCAACCTAGAAATTGTGAAAAAAAATAACAACCCAATAACTTTTGGTATGCAATTGTCCGCAAGCATGTGAACAAATACGTCATTAAAATTTGGCTCCCCTAGTGATGTCAAAAGGGGATCTTATTATAATAATACTGCCCGTTAATCTGCACTTTCCAACCACAGCACTGTCATGTTAGTGCAGAGAGAAAGAGAGAGAAAAATATTGACAGCACAATTGAGTTTCAATTTCAACAAATCACTATCATGATGATCAGTGTTTGCATTTCATCAGATCATTTGCATTTATAGGACACATCCCCAAAACTGCACATTTTTGCTCACACCTAGATAATGGCAATTTTAACATGCTATAATAAATGCTCTGTTGGGTATTTTGAGCTAAAACTTCACATACATATGCACTCTGGGGACATTAATCTTGTGAAATGTGCCCTTTAAGAGAAAAAGTATTACACAACAAATTACACATAAGTATTACATAACAGAAAAAAAACGATTTATTTAATGATATAAAGTAGATTATTAAAAAATGTAAGAACAACATGTGTGTGTAAACGTTTTGTGACGCATTTATTGTGCGCCATTCCCTTCAGCGCCTCGTGACACTGAAATAGCCAATCGCGCCGTCCTTTACACGAACGCAGTGAAGATGGCGCAGGACAGTACGGTGCCGAGCGATCTCTACCAGCATGTCTACTCGTTTCTCGTAGAAAATAAGTTCACTAAAGCTGCGAAAGAGTTTTTAAGCCAGGCTAAAGTGGTAAGCGCTTCAGTGGTTTTATAGAGCTTCGTGCGCGCGTAGTAATTGTAGTAAATCTGGCTATCGGCGCGTGTACTTGTGCACACGCGTGGGAACTGGCATGCAGTTTGTGTGAACCACGTGTTGACGCAAAGCTGAATTTATCGTGCTTGAAGACATTTAATTCATGTCGGTTGTTGACTTCTATTTAGTTTAAATTGGGAACGTGACAGCTAAGTTAGTTATACATTTACTGTTTCGCTTCAATTACAAAATTACGATTTTAATTTTTTTTTTATATAGATTGCGCGTTTAGCGCTATGTCAATGTTTTTATTTATTATTTCAAGAACCATGAGTAACACAATACATGACAAGCAAGGGAAATAGGAGGAAAAATGTAAAAAAGTACACAAGAAATGAACGTATGTGTGAAAATATGATTAACATACGAGTACAGTTCATACATGCTTTCATCTTAAATATCGATAGCGCTTTATGTTTTATTTTTGCTTTTTAACGTTTTAGTCACTATTCATGTCAATGTAACGACTGCCTTAGGGATGTAGTTAAGTTTAGATTTATATTTAATTTTACAAAATAAAAGTTGAACATATGTTTGATATAAATAGTAAATCAGATGTGAACTAATGTGTAACATTTATTCTTATTAGAAACCTCAAGATCAAAATGAGGACAGTCTCCTGGACATCTTCAGTTTTTGGGTCAAGTATGTACAAGTTGTCCCCTTTAGATATTTGTTTCTGTTCATTTGCTAGTTTTCAATAATATAAATTACATTTAATCTTACATAATCATTTCTTATATAAAGGTCCCCCGAGACCAAAAAACGCAAAGCGGTCACTAATGGCCCTGCGGCGGTCAATGGTCCATCAGCCAAGAAAGCAAAGAAAGATGCAGAGAGTTCAAGCAGTGAGGACTCCAGCAGTGAAGATGAAAAGGCGGCACCTGCTAAAAAAACTGTACAAGGTACATAACTAAAACAAGTCAACGATTCATAAGAATGAGAGCTACAATGACCGGTGGCAAGTCTTTCTAACATGAACTAGAAATGATGAGTTGTAGCAGTCTTTATTTAAACAGCATTAACTTTTTCTTACTTTTTCATTTATAGTAAAGACTCCTGTGACAAAGCAGCCTGTAGCAGTTAAAGCAGCAGCTAAAGCAGAGAGCAGCAGCTCTGAGGACTCGAGTGATTCAGAGGATGAAGCGAAGACTAAAGCTCCAGTAAAGGTAACAAGGAGCATATAAAAACATCCATACATCATAAACAAACCCAATAAAATCAGTCCCAAGAAGATTGTTTAAAGCCATTTCCAAATAGGCTTTTTCAGGATGATACAACTTTTTATTATTGGGAGAAGATCCACCAACACCCATTTTTGTCAAGCCTTTATCCTTGAAACATTTGCTATTAGATTGTGCTGTGTCCTTAGAGGAAATTATTCAAGTTTACCCAAATAAAGTTTGAGTTCATTTTTAAAATGCATTTTAAAGCCCTTATACGGTTTATCGAAAATGTTTGTCAGTCAAGTTTGCATAACATTAAACGCAAACAAACATGAGCACGCATGACATCGCATTTCATTTTGTTCTTCCACATTATTTTGTTATACAGACACCTGCAGCTGTGAAAGCTGTCGCTAAGCCTGCGGTGGCAGCCAGGAAAAAAGACACCAGCTCCAGCAGTGAGGAATCTGATTCGGATGAAGAACCTGCCAAGACTCCTGCTAAAGGTGAGCTGACGCATAACTGCACGATTATGTGAAGTGTAGGACGAAGTCAGTTATGTAACTCGATACTTCCGTGTGGTCCTCAGGAGCTAAACCTGTGACAGGAACCCCCAAACCAGGGGCAACTCCAGTATCAGTGTCCAAGAAGAAGCCTGAGAGCAGCAGCAGTGAGGACAGCTCGAGTGAATCTGAAGATGAAGCGCCAGCTAAGGTATTTTATTAATAGTGAATCATAAAAATACATTATTTTTAACCTGTTCAGTGTGTGAAAGTGGAGAAATGTTTATTGTTATAGTCGGTTTGTGCTCTTATGACGCGTTTAATGGAAGATTTAATAAACCGCAGGTGTGGTCAAGAAAGCTTAAAGGGACACTGCACCTCTTCTTGAAAATATTCTCATTTTCCAGCTCACCTAGAGTTAAACATTTGTTTTTTACCATTTTGGAATCCATTCAGCTGATCTCTGTCTGGCGGTACCACTTTTTAGCATAGCTTAGCATAATCCATTGAATCTGATTAGACCATTAGCATCGTGCTAAAAACCCCAAAGAGTTTCAATATTTTTCCTATTTAAAACTTGACTCTTCTGTAGTTACATCGTGTACTAAGACCGACAGAAAATTAAAAGTTGCGATTTTCTAGGCAGATATGTCTAGGAACTATACTCTCATTCTGGCGTAATAATCAAAGACTTTACTATTGTAACATGGCTACAGGAGGTACAATGTTATAACGCAGCTGCTGAAAATAGTCCCCTTAGTATCTTTTTCAATAGCAGGGGACTATTTTCGGGCAGTGCGTAATATCATTGCGTCGCCTCTTCCTCCAGAAAGGTCAAGTTTTAAATAGGAAAAATATTGAAAATCTTTGGATATTTTTTAGCACGATGCTAATGGTCTAATCAGATTCAATGGATTATGCTAAGCTATGCTAAAAGTGGTACCGCTCGACCCAGAGATCAGCTGAATGGATTCCAAAATGGTAAAAATCAAATATTTAACTCTAGGGAAGCTGGAAAATGAGAATATTTTCAAAAAAGTGGAGTGTCCCTTTAACATGTGTTGACCCATGAATGTAACTTGACTTTTTTTTTTAATAGGCAAGGATTTTGGTTTTGTTATGGTCTGTGTGCTTAAACACTTATGAATTGTGCGTTTGTGCTATATGTTGTTGACCTTGAGTTTGTTTAATTTCTTTCTCAATCACAGAAAGTAGTCAAAGCACCTGTCCCAGTGAAGACCCCTCCTGCCAAACCTGCAGCCCCTGCTGAGTCCAGCAGTGAGGAGTCGTCAGATGAGGATGAGGCTCCACCTGCCAAGAAACCAAAACCTGGTATCGTCTTTCTTCCTCTTTTACATTTATCTGTTTTTGAGACCATAGGGGTTTTTTTGGAAGAGATTAATCTAACAGGAGAATCTGTGTTTACAGGTAAATTCAGTGCTGTTCCTCCTCCTAAAACACTGACAGCCACTGCTACAGTCAAAACTCCCGGTAAGAGTTTGATGTGTCATTTTGTGTTATATGCCACATAATGCTATTTTACTGTTAACCATGGCTGAATAGTCTATTTTGTTATCAAGCAATGGTCCTAAAATATAAGTTGTTTTATTTGTGACGTATTGCAACTTGATGATTTAAAGAACACACAGTATGCCCATTTTTACAACATGAAATATTGGTCTCAGGTGTGCCTAGAATGTGTACACTAGGGATGCAGGGCTCAAAATTAACTTTTTTATTTGGTAGCACTGGTGCTCCCAACTTTAAAGAGTTAGGAGCACCAGCAAAAATGTAGGCGCATCCATCAAAAAATTTAAAAGCACCACAACTACAATGTAAATGTTAATAGATTTATTTTATTAAAAATAAAACACCACCACCGGGCTTTACACATCCTATGGCCAGCATTTAAAAGTTGGTCTTCTATTTTATTTTATTTTTTGCTGCATAAATTCCTAAATTAATACCCAAATGCTGTTGAAATAGTATTGCAGCAATAATAATTTAACAATTACAGGTAACATGATTAAGATTACATAGAAAATCTAGCAAACACGTAAAACACTGATTAATTGTGACATTACAAAAGTGACCCTAATATAGAAGGCTAATATATATTGGTATTGATAACTGCATTACCAGGATGCTTTTACTACTAAATAGGCAGTGTTTTAAAAAATACAACAAAAACATACCATCAGCATTGTCGTATTCCACAGCAACATGGACCACAAGGATGTTTGTCTAATGTCCATTCACCAGCGCATGCGCACATACACCATCAAACACACTTTGACAGACAGCTCGGTGTCTCCATCAATAATTAGAGATGTTCCGATACCATTTTTCTCTTCCCGATACCGATTCCGCTACCTGGGCTCAGGGTATCGGCCGATACCAAGTACCGATCCGATACCTGGGTGTGTATCTGTAAATTATACAGCTATACATACTACTAGTCCTGTATGAATGGATATAACTGTTTTATGGTGTGCTTCAGACTTATTCCTGTATAAAACATGAACAAATACATACAGTGAACTAGTATTTTTATTATCTGAAATACATTTGACAGTAATATTTATTTTTCCTAAGAGAAAACGAGCCACAAATCTAACACTGTACACTGAAAGGGTATTTTAGTTTTAGAATAATTTGAAAAATCTGCGGAATTCTGTGGGATGGTTTTAAATGTTTTTAGAAGAAATTAGAGAATTTAAGCTATTAAATATTACTTTTTAAAGGCTTACAATTAAAATGAATACACCAAACCAATGAGTCCTCTGAATTAAACTGGACCAACATGAACCAGATAATGTGCATGTCAAGATAGAATTATAGTTTGTAGCCTAAAATGACATATATTTTTGTTTATATACATTATAGCAGAATAAAAAAACTTGTGTAAACGTTCTCATTACGTTCTTCATATTCACGTATGAAGATAATTTAATCATTTTTACAACGCAATGTAAACTTTATATTAAACATAACAAGAGCATTCGTCTTGTAAACGGATTTAAAATGATGATGTGCTGTGCTGACTGTCGCGTCACATAGACGAAAGAGACAAGTAAGATCTGCTGTAAAACTCCGTAAGTTTTATTTCATCTTAAATATCAAACGGTTCATGCTCTTATCATTAAAAACAATCACAGCAAACAGCACACGCAGGGTTTATGTACTTATCAATGCTGCTCACAAACGTGCGAGGCTATGTATGTGTACTTGTTGTCAATGACAGTACTGGTCACTCACAAACGCACTCAAGCCCGGGGTATGTGTGCTTGTCAATCATGGGCATTAAATCCTTTGAGTTCTCCGCCAAAATCTGCGGGCGCGGATTCCGTTGATACATGTCGATGTTTTATTAGTCTGAAATACTAACAAACAGCAGACATACGGCTGCATGCTTTCATTTTTTTGCCGCTCTAAGTAAACAGTGGTTGCGTCACGCATGAGGTAACTTCCGGGTGTTTGCATTCAGAGCAGCGAAGAAGAAATGAGTTTCGCTTTGCAGCGTTAGCTATAACGGGCATAACTAGGTTTAGTAAGAAAATGGTATCGGATCGGTACATGGGTTCAAGTACTCGTACAAGTACCGATGCCAGAATTTTTGGTGGTATCGGCCGCATTTCCGATACTGGTATCGGAATCGGAACAACTCTATCAATAATAAACACATTTGTCATGACACGTCTTGTATTTTTGGCACTTTCGCCATGTTTAAGCAAGGTACGTCTGGCGCCTTAAAATGTTTTGATTCCGCCATTAACGCCGTTTTACAGGATTTACAGTAAACACAGTAAGTTACATTTCCATAGCGGAGACACTCGAAATCTTTAAGCCACTCTCTCTGAAAGGTTTAACGTCAACTCGTATTTTCCGGTGGTGGAGTTACATTTGAATCCGGATCGTCGTCAAAAAATACAGTAATAACCTTGGCTGTAATCGGCTCGCTCTCGTCATGCTCGCGTCGCGTTCGTCTTTTCACATTTCCGCGCCTTACGGCAACAAGGAATGACTGACACTCATATTAGCCAATCTGCGGTCTTCATTAAACGCAAGAACTTAATGGTGAAATTTGATTGGTTATGTATCGTTGGAGAGAACACTGAACCTGGGACAGCGCCAGCACGCAGGATCACAATCAACTCGCGTCACAACAAAATGAGCAGTCGCACAAATGCTCCCAAATATATTTTAAGGTCGCACAGATTAAAAATTTCGGTCGTATATGCGACCAAAATGGTTGCAATTTCGAGCCCTGGGATGTAACGATTAATCGTGTGTCCCATTAAAAATGCCTGTCGGAATTCGATTCTGAATCGCAAGGCTGCGATTCTGTGTTTCATGCACAGCTTGTGCTTGTACTATGGCATATGGTCAGTAGGAAGTCCTTATCAATCTAAAATCATTGTGAGTCTGAGTCGTTTATATCGTGCATTTAAAAAAGCAACACTCGTTAAACAAAATCATTCAAAATATTCTTTATTATCATGAAAATACCTGAAACATTTTGAAGAACAGCGATATAAATATTTCTGTAGACATTTCTTGGAATAGCGTTTGTAATGATACTTCTGTGGTACAAAGGGAGTTTCTGCATGAGAGCGCCCCCTGGCTTTTGGATGTGCAGGGATTTCACCGTAATTCATTAAAATTAAAGGGGACAGAGAATGAAAAACCATTTTTACCTTGTCTTTGCTGAATAATCAGGCATGAAAATCCCTCACCTTTCGGCGAAATTCGCCGTTTTGAAGCCAAAAAAGGTGACCCACGTGAATCATGTAGATTCGATGAGAAAACATTTTTGTGGGGGGGGGTGCGCATGTTGTTTGTAGAGTAGACGCGCACGTTGTTTGTAGACGCGCACGTTGTTTGTAGACGCGCACGTTGTTTGTAGACGCGCACGTTGTTTGTAGACGCGCACGTTGTTTGTAGACGCGCACGCGCCCTTCGCTGTCATCCAAACATGTATCCCAGACATTAGATTTGTTTGAGTTCATGCTGCGTTGCCAGACCCGACAGGCAGGCAGGTGACATCAAAGTATCACGAGAGTGAATCGAGAAGCCATAAGGAAGTCTGCTTTCGATCGGCTCTCGCGCTACTGTGATGTCATCCGCATTTCTGTGTTCTTCGTCATACAAGCTTGTTGAAGATGCGTAGAGCGACTGCCTTCGGGACGTAAAGTCAACACAAAACGCTGTAAAACTATCATTGTGGAATTGTAAGGCACCAACCAATTAAAACCACATATCTACACAGACTAACACTGCAAAGTGACCTAAAATATTTTTGTTGGAATGGATTGGAACGAATTATGGACGTACTCCTGCTTGTAAGTCATTGGTCTACGGCTGTAAGTACTTAAATGTAAATATGGTGAAACTGCAAAATATTGCATGAAATGCTGTAATAAGAACATACTATTATTAATACTGCTAATAAGAAAGTTTACAGTAACATCTAAGCGATTTTAGACTATTTGAGCGACAAAGATGCTAAAGTGAACTGTTTTCAGTGCGCATACGCGCACAAACTCAAAAGCCCACGCCCAACGCGCGTTTCAAAAATCACGCAAAGCAAACGCATATTTTTTTGGGCTTGACAGGAGATATACGCACAAACTATATTGTAATACCACAGTCTCTGCAAGTATTCTCATAAAAGCAGTCGTTTATTATACGTGAGAAGTTGATCATGTGTCAGTGTATAGATCGCTTCTCTGTTGTTAAAGGGACAGTTCGTCTCATAAGAAATGCATGTTTGAGTCATTATGTTAATCAAACTACAAAAGACAAAAGGAAAATCACTTTTATAGCTTTAAAAAGATTAATTATATTTAATTTATAGAATGAAAACAGTGTTATGTTAATTTGATACTGTTTTTTCAACCTAATCAATACTGTTAGATCTTACTTTATTTGTAACTTTGTTCTTTTCTATTTTATATGCTTGAAATGTCTTGATTTGTTCTTATTTTATTTTCCCACATCACTTTTTTGCTTATCTGAAAATTATTCAACCCATGACTCAAAAACCATAATTTAATTCATTTAACCAGTACTATATTGTAAAATTAAGTCATTTTAAATTTGATGTAGTCCTTCAGGTCCACCCTATTGCAAGGCCAACTTAAAATTGTATGGCCTTGCGACTGATGGTCAGATTATGGCAAAATAAAATGATTGCAGATTTAAAATAGTAAGGGAATGCTACTTGTTACAGCTTTCCACATTTATCAACCCGTTTAATTAAACATGGTTTCTGTCACTAGTTAAATGTTTACATTTTAAATTTGAAAGAATTAAATAATTGAAATAATGGTCATAATGTATTTTTTGCATATGTTATGGTGTGCATTTTGTTTCTGCGCACATGGAGGGATGTTGCGTTCCTTCCTTCTTTTTTGTCCTTGGCCAATCACATGCCTGAAGAATAAATAAGTTAAGTTACAGCATGTTCCCTAATGAGGCCATAATATTTATTCTGGGGGGGTCCTCCCATCTCGCGGCCCCATGAGGGGCCACATCGCCCCTCGAGCGCCCTTCTCACCTTTTTCACCCCTGACCCGTTTTCATGCCTGAATAATGGTAGTCTACCCGCATTCACGAACATACAAAAAGTGCTAGACATGCTAAACATCTGTCTCATAGAAATTCTTCTTTTAGAAATGTCAGCCAGAAAACGGCCCAATCTGAAAAACTGATGCTTATGACATCACAGGCATCTCACTGCCCCTCCACTTTAAAATAATTGGCTACATTTTTTGAGTGGCAGCAAAGTCAGCCAATCAGTAATGAGATTACAAGTTAAGCCAGTAGGGGGAGCCAAATAGGTGCAAAACCACTTGTTTAAAATCCCCCATCCTAATAGAGCTATCTGAGAGAGGTTTTTAGGAAGCTTCTAAGGCATTACAGACCCAAACATAAAAAAATTGTCTACATGTCACATCGCAGAACAAGGATAAATACCCAGTTCAATCATTCTATGTCACCTTTAATTTATTGAGAAAACGCACATTTGCACGTTTAATCGTTACACCCCTAGTGTACACAGATCATTTATCATAGCTTGTCCAAAATGTCCCTTTTTAGGAAGGAGCAAAAAGCGCTGTTTTCGTGTGTGTACCTTTAAATGCAAATGAGCTCCAACAGACAGTGAGCACTTTTGGTTAAAATTGATCTGATTTATGATTCCTGTGAATACAGTCTGAGACAATAGTATATGTGCTAACAAACACATTAAGAAAAACTGAACCAGTCAGTCAGTGGCTGTGGGTGGGGCTTTGTATGTGTGACATCACATTAACAAGAGAATCAAAACACAATGTCTAATCAGATGCTTTGGTTTAAAGGAGATTAATAAAATAAGGTTGGGGGGTATTTTAGGTTGGTTGTGTTCATACACTGCAAACACACATTTGTCTAAACAACTTGTAAAAGTGGACTGTGCATATGTGTTCTTTAATGTAAGTATATGCATAGGATATGCAGTCACATGTTCACATATCAGCATTGACAACATATCTCATCCAGCTTAATTTTATAGTACATCTTTCTTTTTTAATAGCTTATCAGTTTTTACATCTGTGTGACATTTTGTCTCCTATTAGCTCAAGCAAAGACTGTGACTCCCAAACCTGCTGCAAAGAAGGATTCGTCCAGTTCAGACAGCTCTGGTATAATCTTCTCTTCCTGTTACTTTACCATCAGCTGTTTTTTTATTATATTTTTGTCTAATGAGTTTCTATCTGTCAGATTCAAGCTCAGAAGAAGAGGCAAAGAAGCCAGCGGCCAAAGCCGCACCGGCTAAAGCAGCCCCTGTTAAAAAAGCGCCCACAAAGGTCACCCCTGCTAAGCAAAAGGACTCGTCAAGTTCAGATTCAAGTTCAGAAGATGAAGCAGCAAAGCCAGCTGTCAAGGTCACACCCGCAAAAGCCACACCTGCTAAATCTACACCTGCAAAAGCCACGCCTGCTAAAGTCACCCCAGCTGCAGACTCTTCATCTAGCTCTGAAGACTCCAGTGACGAAGAAGAGGCCAAGAAACCGGCCGCTAAAGTTGTCCCGGTTAAACCTGCACCGGCCAAAAAACCTCCAGCTAAAGTCACGCCCGCTGCAAAAGAATCTTCATCCAGCTCAGAGGACTCTGAAGATGAGGAACCAGCCAAAAAACCAACTCCGGCTAAAGCTGTCCCTGCTAAAGCTGCAACTCCAAAAACCGCAGCTGCTAAGAAAGATGAATCCTCCAGTTCAGGTCAGTTTTCAAAAAAAGAGGAATTGTCTTTTAGTGTTAATGTTTAAGTAGTGTTTTTGCTATATGCTGTCGTCTGAATTCATATATCCTTAGATATTTTAATTTAATATGGTTGTATTCATGGTGCATTTGTCATGTTTGAAGCTTGACAGTGTCCGTCCCCGTTCACATTTCATTGTTAATAAATGGCACTGATAAGTTATATTGATCCTCCATAGATTCAGATAGCTCTGAAGATGAAGCACCTGCTAAACCAGCAGTCGCTTCTAAACCTTCAGTCGCTCCTAAACCTGCAGCAAAACCTAAAGAAAGCAGCTCCGATTCTGACAGCTCCTCGGATGAAGAACCTCAAAAGAAACCTGCCGTCACCACACTAAAATCTAAACCTGCTGTGACCCCAACTAAACCTGCCTCTGCAGCCAAAGCCACCTCTAAACCTGCCGCTAAACCAGCACAGAGCAGTTCTGACAGTTCAGACAGTTCCTCAGATGAAGATGAGAAACCTCAGAAGAAAGCAGTCACCACACCAAAATCTAAACCTGCTGTGACCCCAGCTAAACCCGCATCTGCGGCCAAAGCCACATCTAAACCGGCCGCAAAACCAGCAGAGAGCAGTTCTGAATCAGAAAGTAGCTCTGAGGATGAAACTCCGGCCGCTAAGAAGACTAAACTGGCCGTGAGCTCTGCTCCTGTAGCCAAGCCACCTGCACCGGCCAAAAAGCCAGCAGCAGAGTCCAGCAGCAGCGATTCAGACAGTTCGGATGAAGAGGAAGTAAAGACGACTTCGACCCCCAAAGCAGCGACGAAACCGGCTAAGTCCGTCTCGACTCCGGCTAGCGCAAAGAAAGCCGAGAGCAGTAGCTCGGCATCGTCCGATAGCTCAGACTCTGAAACCGAGGCTAAGAAGACTCCTGCTAAGCCTGCAGTCGCAAACCAAAAGGCAGCGGCAAAAACCCCCACGTCTGCTGCGAAGACCCCGGCCAAAAAACCTGCAGAGTCTTCGTCGTCTTGTGAAAGCAGTTCTGATGAAGAGGAGCAGCCGGCTAAAACCCCAACGTTGAAAACTCCACCTGCAAAAAAAACACCGGCTGCTACACCCAAAGCAGAGGGCAGCTCATCAGAGGACTCTTCATCTGAGGAAGAGGAGACAGCGAAGACTCCCGTCACCTCAACAAATGGTAATTTATTTGCTTGATTTGATGAAAATGTGTTTGGTGCTAAATCTGGCTTTTTTATTCTTAAGCTCTTGTTTAACCTGTAGGCTCGCATGAAATCGGATGCAATTTTCAAATCGCAACAGCTGCGATTAGTTGTATTAAGGACTATGAAATTTGGAAGCATGTTTAAAATGAATCGTGTGCCGCTGGGCCGATGTTTTGCCTCACTGCGTTGACGCGTTGCCCCCCCCCCCCCCACCATGCAAGTTATTAAAAGTGCATAAAATAGTAGTAGCATTTTAAATCGCAAATCGTAGCTTTGATCATATAAAGTGCAAAAAAAACTCAAAATCGTGCAGGACTGCTAACCTGTCCTAATAATGTGAACATGCTGCAAGTTCACAAGTCTACGTTTACACAATTTTGCAGTAAAAACTGAAAAGTTTCCTTTGCACTTTACACGTACCCATGATGTCAGAAAGATCCATACTTAAATGGATGTGCAAAAACGACTGAAAACGTTGAATTATGTGCCTGGCCAGTAGATGGCGATGTTACTTTGTGAAGAAAAGAAACTTGATATTGTCTGCACACATATGCAGTTTATAGTTGAACGTTAGCTACGTCAGCTAAGTGAAGCTTGTCAGCTGACTCCTAAGGGGTTGAAAAAAACTCCTAGGAGAAAAACCCTATGAGGAAAAAAAGTCCTAGGTGGAAAAAACACCTTCAGACCTGCAAACTCCTCAGAGAAAAAAAGGTGACAGTGTCACGCGGGGGGGGGGGGGGGTTGTTGTACTTTTGGGGCGGTTACCCCAGCTCTATTTTTTTATGATTCTGGACGTGACTTAACAAAAATCACCATACTTTAATCAAAAATCAATGTTAAAACATCCTTGAAGCTTAAGGAGAATGACACATTTAATATTTTACAAATGTTTTTATTTACAACTCATGGAAACGCCTGGAAGTGTTGTGAAGCATGACACTGAAATAAAAAATAACAAGAGACAGACAGAAATAAAAAAAATATATATATATTTTGCCGATGTTCGTGCGACAGAGCCACTTTGTCCTCAGCCGGCATCTGTGCAAGGATGAAGATGACGGGCCATTGTGAATGGCAGTGAGTGCTCCACCAAAGTGCCCAGAACCATTGCCTGAAAGTAAATTAAAATCATTAAAATATAACCTTGCAAACTATCATACATAGGACTAATATGATAAAACAACGTGTCTCCATACTGTATGGCTGATATGCAGTGAATATCAACATACATTTCTGTTCAATAATTATAATAATAATGCATTTTATATGTAGGGCTCCTTACATTGAATAAACAATCTCAAAGTGCTAATGTTCATAATGTAAATTCAACTTACAACACAATGTAAAGATTTCATTGACAGACTTTGATGCAAAATGTTGTCCTAGGCTAATAATCTTGGTGTATTAGCCTAGGACAACACGCTCGCCAGATTGTTTTGTCTAAACAGCCCTGTTGTTAAAAATTACTGTTTACCAGGTATATAGCAACCAGGAATGAATGGGGCTAGGCTAAATCACATTCACAACGCGATGTACAAAGATTAAGTGCATTAAATGCATTTAAAAAAGATAGGTATGTATTAATTAGTTTAAGTTGAGGTAAGAACATAGTAAAATATTGAAAAAACGGTGGGTTTTCCTTTAACATTCCTCTCGCATCAGCTATTGTGTAAACATTTACCCACATCACGAATGACTGCCTGGCCTGCGCAAGCGCGCACGCCAGCCACCGTAATAAAGTTACTCAGGGTAACATTAGCTCAGAATTCGAGTAGTAGCCGTATATCTCGGAACTCAGGGCAGGGCACCCGGGTAAAGATAAGCCTAGCTAACAATCGTCCTGCTAAGTTAGCTAACATTAGTCATTTTGCTCGAAGCATAGGCAAACTTTATGCAAGGTCTACTACGTTTGTGCATTACTTGGCGTAGACTCGTTCCTAAAAATACAATATAAGCGGTAGCTAACGCTAATTTAAATCAAGCAAACAAATAGTTGTTGTTTTGGGTCCAAAAAAGTTGACTTACCTTGAATAAGATGGTTCCTTTACGTTAAAAGTGTCCATCAGACTCGCGTGGTAGCCAGGTGTGTCTCTCATCCAAAGGACCGCGCTCGCGCGCTGTCTTCAAGATTCTAAAGGAAGTGCTAAGATTCCGATTGGCCCAGAGAAAAGCAAATGCCAAGATTCCGATTGGCCCAGAGAAGTGTCAATTATAATAATTATCCAATAATGTTTGGCAATTCTAGCCCGCATGGCATTCAGATAAAGGGCAGCCTCCCTACCCCCCCGGCACCACCTCCAAAAAAAAACTCTTCGGTTCTACGCGATTCACGTGAATGACCCAATTGACCAAGAAAACGGCGATTGTCGCCGAAAAGCGACAAGTTTGCAGGTCTGCACCTTGAGAGCTGAGCAGACTTAGCCAATCCTATAAAAAAATATACTTTATATGAAATACTTAGGGGTGTCACGATTCTCCAAATCCTCGATTCGATTACATTTTCGATTCTAAGGTCACGATTCGATCCGATTCTCGATTTTTACATAATTTTTATATGGCATATAATTTAGACAAAAATGATATGCCATTATTTATTATTATTATTATAATACTTTAACATTAACATGCACATTGCACAACTCGCATGGGAGTTTGTGGGCTTCACTTAACGCGAGAGCTTGCAGAGAGAGGATTCCTTCTTGCACACACATGGACTATGCGCGGTTGGCAGTTACATTGATCGGGCGGATGACGTGACGAAAAATAATATTTTAATTTAATTCGGGCGGGTGCCGGATCGACTGCTTGTTATTAGCTCTGTCCTTCTAAGCATGCGACATCTCTGTCTTTCATAGTGGCAGCCTCAGAAGTTCAAGAAAAGAACTGAAATGAGACGGTCTAGCCTTCTGAGGACCCAAAATTTGCGTCACCTGCTGCACACGCCCCCAGTAGCGCCCACCGCGCCTGTCAGCAGAAAACAGCAGAGACATTTCTGACTTATTAAAATAAATATGTAATCAGAAAAATATTAATTTATTTTAGAACATATGACACATTGATGTAGATTAATCTATTCAACAGCATATCAAATAATCAACCTAGAAATATACGCAACATAAACAGAATAATATTAACACAAAACATAACTTATAATACTAAAACAGTGACAAGAAAATGTTTTCTAATAAATACACAGTTTTATTTAATAAAGCTTTTAATTGTTTGGGATATCCTCGGCTGTTAAGGATCCATTCGTTCTATCATTAACAGCGCGGAGAAATGAGGATGCATTTTGACACAGCTCTTATCAACGCTGGCGAAGGAGGAACGTGGCAAACTCAAAAAATGAGAATTAAAAACAAAGGAAATAGAATGTCAGAAAGGGTTGCCTGGAATAAGTTTTACAACGTGGTAAATTAGGAGGACACCAGTGCAGGCTATGTAATTCGTGCGTTTAATTTAGGCTATTTATTTATTTATTTTTGTCCCTGTGCTGCGTAAATCGGAGACGGAGTTCACTGCTGATATTCAAGAGGTTTCTAGTCTCGCGGCTGTCATCAGCAGCGCCTTGCATCGTCCAGTCAGCGGATGGCGGGCGGGTGCGGTTTTGAAAACTGGTCAGAAACGTTGGTGCGGATGGATGGTGGACGGATGATGAGTTTTGTTATGCGGTTGCGGATGAAATAATAGTCCATCCGCGCATCTCTAACATGGACTTAATGCACATGGACTTAATGCGTGTGTCTTGGACTCATAGCATCTGAAATAAATCCAGCATAATAAGCAGCTGCGCTTCTCTCTGTCTCACGTGCACGTGCTCGCATCTGTCCGAAGTCTGAACAGAAACTAAAGTAGTAATCCTTATGTATTTGTTCAGTTTTATGCGTTTCATGCAAGCTGAGGCAAACTATCCTTTTGTTTAAAATATAACCCGCTGCATCTCTGCGCCTCCCTCACTATCGCGCACGTGCAGAGAGCTGCACTCTGTCCAAAGTCAGATCACTGGTAATCCTGTTTATGATATGCATTTCAAGGAGTTGTAGCATCCCTCGTGTTTAAAATATGATCGCGTTCCGCTGGACAGATGTTTTTAAAGGCATCTCTGAGAGTTTTTTCCTCGCTTGGCAAGCCGACCGGACGTGAAATGGGGGCGTGGCAGCATCGACGATCCCATTTTTTAATTCGAAGTTCGAAGCTGTGACTTAATTTCGATCGATTTCGATTTAAAATCGAAATCGTGACACCCTTAGAAATATTATATTATTTTAAACTACATATAAACTCTACAAACACAGTTCCTATAGACCACCATTGTTGTTTTAGTTATACTCGCACATGCATATAGACTAAATTAACACATGAGCATGGTGTAGATTCACAGTTTTGTAGTTTACACAGAGACTTTAAGACCCGTCTTCAAGAGTCTGTGTTTTCAGGTCTCCGAAACACCATTGTCGTGTCAACAAACAGCCAAACCGCATAAAATTTTTCCTGATTTTGGCTGAATCATTGTCGTGTAAATGGCTCCTAAATTGTGACTCGGCGGTTCGCAACATTTTAATATCCAGCTATGTAGATGTGGGTTTGAAGACCAATGGCTTTACGTCCTGGAAAGCCCGGTCCACAATGCAGTGACAGCAATTGAAAATATTGTCTCATTTTTGTAATAATTGTAATTTGATTTTTTAAAACTTATACAGCATTTTATGGTATATTAATTATTTAAAAAATAGAAATTGAAGTGAATTAACAGATTTGCTTAAATCTGCCTTCCAAATGCTTCATAAAAAAGTGTATAGTTTGCTTTTTTAATGCATACACAAGTGTACGCGCTAATACACGTGCGCTAATGTTCGCAAAATTGCAATACCTCTCGTAGCCTACATACTCCTGTGTGCGCATGACTATACTTGGACCTTAAAGGGATAGTTCGGCCAAAAACAATATTAAACCCATGATTTACTCACCCCCAAGCTGTCCGAGTTACATATGTCCATCGTTTTTTAGACAAACACATTTTCGGATATTTTAGAAAATATTTTAGATATTTCTGTTCATTAAATGTAATGTTGCGGGGTCAAGTAATAGTCCACGACCTTCAAGTCAAAAAAAGTGCGTCCATCCTTCACAATTTAAATCCACACGGCTCCAGGATGATAAACAAAGGTCTTCTGTGGGTAATCCGTGAGGTGTTGTTGTAGAAATATCCATATTTAAAATGTTATTAACTTTATAAACTAGCTTCCGGTAGCGCCGCCATTTTGGAGTGATGCGCATTCAGGATGAGAGCTTACGCAGCGTACAGAGTTTCTCTGCTGCTGCTCGGTGCCCCCGCCCTCCGAATTTGTCATACGTCACTAAGAAAAGTGCGTACACTACGCTAATCCTCTCTCCTGAGTCTAAGATGGCGGCGCTACCGGAAGCTAGTTTATAAAGTTAATAACATTTTAAATATGGATATTTCTACAACAACACCACACGGATTACCCACAGAAGACCTTTGTTTATCATCCTGGAGCCGTTTGGATTTAATTTGTGAAGGATGGACGTACTTTTTTGGACTTGAAGGTCGTGGACTATTCCTGGACCCCGCAACATTACATTTAATGAACAGAAATATCTAAAATATTTTCTAAAATATCCGAAAATGTGTTTGTCTGAAAAACGATGGACATATGCAACTCGGACAGCTTGGGGGTGAGTAAATCATGGGTTTAATATCGTTTTTGGCCGAACTATCCCTTTAAAGGCGGGGTGCATGATTTTTGAAAAACACTGGAAAAGTAAGTAAGTCGGGCTGACTACAAAACACACTTGTAGCCAATCACAAGTAAGGGGTGTGTCTTTCTACTAACCAACATCGTTGCCTGGGTTGCGTATGTGTGGGGCGGGTCTATCAAAAGAAGGTCCAGATTCTGTTGGGGTAGGGGTGTGTTTGTTTAGGTGATTTCAAATAACACCATTGGCTTTCAGTGATCATGCACCCCGCCTTTAAGGTTAAGAGTGCAATACAATTTTACAGATAAACATTCTGTCAAGCTTAAGCAATACAAAGCTAGCAGAAAGACTAGGCTTTTTTGCTAATTTTCCATCACATTTGAAACCGCAATCTGTACATTTTGCCTTTCTATAGCCATCTCTGTTTGAAAAATTAAAATGCAAGCATATATATATATATATATATATATATATATATATATATATATATATATATATATATATATATATATATATATATATATATATATATATATATATATATATATATATATATAAACATTTTTTTTTTTTTTTAATAATAAAATAACAGACTGAGTATTGAGAAACTTCAGTAGTGTTGATACTTCAGTTGGTTGACTGGTTGCACTTCTGCTTGCATCTTGTGTTGTGCACCTGGTTAGGATGGTTATATAAGTAAAATGACACTATGAATATGAATGTGCCAAGTAAGTGTAAAATTAATTCATGTTTCTTTATGGTCCTGTAAAGCATTCAGCTGTTTTAAAGCTGTCATGGTTTTGGTTTTCCTTTTATAGATTTTTTGTTTATTTACTCAATGTGTGAAAAAACACAATTAGGAGTCAGTCATGCTGCTCTGCATTGTCACATACTTCAATGATGTTTATGAAAAGTACTGAGCTCACTTTAAACAAAAGCTATGAATTCTTACAATCTCTTTTTATTACAGGCAAACAGAGCAAAACCGAGGAGAAAAAGACTCCCAAAAATAAGAAAATCACCACGTCGACACCTCAGACTTTTCCTAAAGCCAAAGAAAAGGTAAATGGGCTGTACATTGTCAACCCAGAGTTCCCTGTCATAAAACCTGGAATTGTCCAAGATGAAAAATTATTTTACTTTTTGCATTACTTTTCTTTTTTTAATATTCAGATATATCAAGGCATTAATATAAAAAAATGGGAACATTGTGGTTTCCTGTGTGTAAAGTGCATATTCAAACACAACCCAAACCAAATGCATTGCTGGGTTTATTCATTTACTCAGCAGTTTACAGAGGGATAGACATTCGATTCATTCACAAACAAACCAGCAGCAATAATTCAAATCATCATAGATTTGTTTTACAAAAAACCAACAGTAAATCTAAGTAGTACCATTTTAAAAAGATCAACCAGAGCAAGTTTAGAAGGCAGTCAGTTCAGTGAAACTTGTTGTGTTGTTTGCTTATGCACTTCTGTTTAAATGCATTTTCTGTTTGTTTGTCTGTGTGACCTCTAAAGGCAAGCAATGCTCCTTTCCGTAGAATAAGAGACGAGGAAATTGAAGTGGACCCTCGCCTAGCAAACAATTCTTTTGATGCAAAGGTAAGATGTCAAACATCTTTACACTTGACATTAACACCTAAATCATAAGTCGGCACACTGCTGTGCTTGCACATTCTTTCGTTTTGATCCAACCACAAACAAGAATGATGAATTGCAAAGTTTAAAACCTTTGCTTTTAGTGTAGTTTCTGTATGTTTATCGTTTAAGTTTCTGTTTTAACATTTTTAAACTTATATTGAGTTAACGTGTAATCATATAAATGAGGCCTTGCAGCAGGCTACAGGTACTGTAAAGACATTGACTCGTGCATTTCTTTACTTTTAGATGGGAGCCAATGGCGACTGGGGCCAGAAAGCCAATGACATTCTTAAATTCACCAAGGGCAAATCTTTCCGCCACGAGAAGACAAAGAAAAAGCGCGGCAGTTATAGAGGCGGCGCCATCTCCACCTCCGTGAACTCCATCAAATTCGATAGCGAATGAGATTTAAACTTTAGGACTCCACTTGACTTTTATCTTTGCAGTATGAGGACCGTTCTGATCCGTCTGCTCTCCTACATCTGATGATTTATTCAATCTGATCTGTGCTCAGTACAGCTGGACCATCAAAGACTTAAAGGCTGAAACTGAGAGTGATTGTCAGATCAACGGTTCAATCTTTCACGCATTTAGACATGGCAACCACATGGTGGCGCTAGTTCATTGAGTTTTTCCATAAAAAGCCTTTTGATTCATTTCCTTGTAAAAATAAATGGGTTTGGCTTTACTGTAAAATGCTTTTTTTTTGGTAGTTGGATTTGACAGATTATGTATGGTCGTTCTAATGGAAAAATTGTAATCTCATACTAGAAGCAGTTTTTATGTGATATCCCTTAGTTGGGAGAATTAAGGATTAACATGTTAAGCTGTCTTTGTGATGGTTATATCAAATGTAATTTTTTATTAATGCGTACTTGCGTTTGAACCTTTTCGTCTTATCTCATTTAAAGCCATGTAATAATTGACTCCGCCCGCTTGTGTTTGACTGACACTGGAATACCACCCTTGAAATGGCATGCAAATCATTTATCCAAATTTGATTTTAGTTGTTTTGATATTTTATTAATTCACGTCTGTGTTAAGCAGGATTGTGTCATTTGTTATTTTTCACATCAGTATTCTAATTGTAATTAAAACTGTGACTGATGGAACTCAACTCATCATCTGCTTTTGCTCAAATCTCATTTTCAAAATGTTAGAAATCTACACCTGCTCCCTACCACGTGTAAATGGTGGGTAATTTAACATTTAAACGCTCTGTATCTTAAAGATAAACTGTGACAGTGCATGTTTATGCATTATGTACACTGATGGAGTGTAAATGACTGGATTGCGCATGACGTCACAATTGTGAAGCCACCGCGCCGTCATATTGGTATGACCAAACATTCTATTAAATTAAAAAGACATTATTAGCTTTCAATGATAAAACGCTACAAGTCTCCATTTTTACATCTGAATTCTCCCTGTACATTATTACAACGCAAACATAAAGTTATTTATTTTAAGTTGTACACTGAATTGAACTCACCGTTTAAAAAGTACACAGTATCAGATCAGTGGACAGAACAAAATGTGCTCATTCTGAAATCTAAATAATCCTTCGTTAAATACTGCAGTGCACATACATGCAATAATTTGGTAGTTTTGTAAATATGTTTCACAGTATTGTTTTGGTTTGTACAGTTAATGCATTAACGATGTTAATTGCATGTATTTTAAACTGTCAAGATAACGTTTTAAACCATAGCATTTGATTCAGCCATTTAAAAACAACACCCATTTGATTCTGCTGTGCTTATAAAAAGCCATAGAATGTAAGTTTAGTTTTCTTTACAACTTAAACTTATTCAGAGAAATAAGTAACACTGACCGTGTTTGCTTTAATCAAAAAACTTTAATGACACATATATACAACAGACACACTCACCTTAACGTTTACTATAAATCTCTTATACTGTCCGATTTAAACATAAACATTGCAGATAACATCAGAAGTAACAATTAATTTACGTACACATATCTTAAAAATGAATATCGTGTGACTGACGCTGTAAACCGGGTGAATTTACATCATGATTTTGAATGCAAGTCAATGACGCCCTCTGTTCGACTTCATGTGGCATCGCAAAAACCGACAAGCAGATGACATCACAGTCCCGCGAGAGCGATTCAACAGCAGACTCCACGTATGGTTTCTTGAATCGCTCTCGCGGTATTTGATGTCATCTGTCTGTCAGTTCTCACGGCGCGACATGAAGTCTGTCGAACAAGCCTAAGGAGTAAATAAAATAAAATAAAAACTATAATTTATGATCCATAGTCACTGATCTATATAAATGATAGAACGCTTAACGTACCAGCCAGAGGTGAAGCCATCGCAGAGTTCGAGTGCCTTTTAACTTTGGGAAAACCATCGCTGTCGTTTTTACACAGTCGTCCAATCACAGCAGAGAATGTGCGTTACAAACACCACATTGACCAACCCTCATACTTGTACAACTCAACAATGGTGAAGTTAATATTGATGGGTACTGCATTTCTATAATAAATGGACACTCCACTTTTTTTGAAAATATGCTCATTTTCCAGCTCCCCTAGAGTTAAACATTTGATTTTGACCATTTTGGAATCCATTCAGCCGATCTCTGGGTCTGGCACTTTTAGCATAGCTTAGCACAATCCATTGAATCTGATTAGACCATTAGCATTTTCTGGAAAAATAGTTTTTGGTTAGCCAAAAATAGTTTTCTTTTCCGAAAATAGAACTTTATTTTTTAACTCTTTCGCCCCCAGCGTTTTTAAAAAAAGTTGCCAGCCAGCGCCAGCGTTTTTCATGATTTTCACAAAAGTTTAATGCCTTCCAGAAAATGTTGTTCTTTAAATATATAAACATACAATATACCAAATAAAAGAACAGACCCTCTGCTTTCAAACAAAAAAAAAACCCCGTTTCATCCTACCTTCAGTAGTTCTTTTTTAATCAGCTTTTGAATATGGGTAGGTTTCTGCAAAACACCACATTTTGAGCAAAAAGCAGAGATAATTCCATTTTTATAGAGTTCCCATTCAGAGCGATCTTTAAAACAGACACGGACATGCAGCCGCTTGCCATAGGGCAATACTTCCGGGTTTAAAAAGTTGCGGAAGGATTTTCCTAAAAAATAACCAAAAACTAAGGGGAACAATTTGTGTTTGCCGGGACATAATTTTGAGTAAATGATCTGCAAATGTTGCTACTTTGAACATTTCACATGCAATCCTATATTAAAGCATTCGTTCAATGTTGCAAAATATTTTATTGATAAAGATTTTTCACAAGTGATTATCAATTTAACATTTTGGCTATAATGTAAATTGCAATTTAATAGGACAGTGTTTAATATTAGTGTTAATATTTTAACACGTCTCTAGTTAATATGAAATATTAATTTCTTAAAAAGAACGTATGGGATGCAAATTTTTACTCTTGGATGATAAAGGATTTTTAAGTTTAAACACGTCAGTTTTGTTGACCTTGATATACAACAATCTGCCAAAGTAACAGCTGCACTGTAAGTGCTGTGAATGTTATTAATGAATTCTCTATTAAGACCTCAGGCAGTCGGTGACTTGATGAGATTAGTTTTAAAGTGTCATAATGAAACGGCCTCATGGGTGTGCTACATTAACACAGAAATGGCAATGCAACATTTGGCTCATAGTTATTCAGCAGGAGGTAAGTGCTAATTCACTCCAGTAAATGTAGTGCTGCCTCTCTTAAACCCTTATCATACTTCAGCAATGAGAAATTAAATGATACACTGCTTAAAATACCTCACATTTAAAGTGTCTGTGTGTTTGTTTGCAGCGTAGGACATGAATCGTGCTCCTGTATAGCTCGGTGTGTTAGTAGTGATAAGGTCAAAGGGTTCAAACCGGTTTTAACCCCATGCTGATAAAATGTAATGCACTGTAAGTCACTTTTTTATTTATTAATTGAAAGAAGAGCATGCTAAACTGATCTATAGTGTACTACAATATACTGCCTCACTTAAACATTTGTACATATGGCTCAATGCTGCATATTGTTTTCATGCTAAAATATTTCTATCACATTAGATTTGTTTTGATATAACCACTGATCAAATGTTTTTGGGACATGTTGGCTGCACTGTTCAAAAATGCTCTCTTATGAGGATGCTAGAGGTCAAACCTTCTTACGTAAGTGAAATGCTGCTCCCAAATCAGAATGGAGGACGCACGGGACTATTTTGGGTTCTTCCTTTGTGATCAAAAACATTTAGGGCATTCCACTACAGACTGTCAAAACATGTGATACATAAAAAAATACATCTCTAAAAAAGATCTTTGAAAACCAAAACAGCGCTCATGTGTCATCTAAAGTGCAATCACTCAGGAGAGCTGAGTGTATAAAATTCAGATGCAAAATCCTTTAACCCTCATAAGCCCCCATTTTCCTGTATATGTTTTAGTTCCTTGGGGGTAAAAATGACCCCAGAGATTAACAAAAAATATATACATTTTTAATGATACAAATAATATATATATATTTTTTTCATTTACTTCCCATCTATACATGAATGCTGTGTTTTGGGAGATATGAAGTACTTTTATACCCGTTTACCACTCAATTCCTCAACTACACTATTAACTTGCCTGAAAAATATATTTTTTTTTTATGAAAAATTCATATAAATTATGATCTAAATTTGATTTAAATTGTTTTAAGATGTTGATCTAGATGTTGAATTCAGCCATTTGGTGTTTAGAAAAAAAAAACTGTTTTATGGTTACAGTTTAGGAAATAAATCACTTTGACCAGCAGAGGCCCATAGAGACCCATTCATTTCACTAAATGTGGCCAACTGCTCAACATCAATACTTTAGTGATACATTTTGTGAATTTATGTTTATATAAACATTAGAAAGGTCATTTTGTAGTTTTTGATGCATTTTGAAATGTCTGTTTTTACAAAATGCCACAGAAATTTTACTGAATGTAAGTGTGTGTCCGTGTGTGTTTGCGTGTGTGTTTTTGTGTGTGACTTTGTCTTTCTGTGTGTGTGTGTGTGTGTGTGTGTGTGTGTGTCTTTATGTGCGTGTAAGTTTTACTGTGTCTTTGTGTGCGAGTCTGTGTTTGTGTGTTTGTGCGTGTGCACCTGTGTGAGTATTTTACATCTTTGTTCTGCATCTGTGGCTGTTTTTTTTACACCTCTTCAGAATGACCGAATCAAGCCCAGTTTTTTATATGAATCTTGACAGATAATCTGGAAAAGTCACAAAATCTTATTTCACTGAGATGAAGGGAACCATGTTTTTAAACTAAAGAAAAGTGTCTTGGGGGTACAATTGACCCCAAGGGTCTTATTAGGGTTAAGGGGGCGTGCACACCAAACCGTCTAAACCTAGCAGAAAACGCTAGGGAGACTCCGACTGTAGGTGCTTTTCAGCTGAGCGCATTGGTTGTTTTGATACTTCTGCTTTGTTTATCAGCCATTAAATGATGCGTCGGTTGTTTGTTGTGATATTTGTCCCACCTCTACTCCACTGTGATTGTACGGCCGAGTGAGAACTGACATTGACGAGCTGAGCGTTTCACCCAAAGTTGAATAATTTTTAACGGACAAAACACATTTTTGAAAAGTGCGACACTTCCATTTGAAACAATTTAAAATGTAAACGTCTTGGTGCACACCAAACTTTTAAATGTGGCTGAAACGCCTGGAGGACGCCGAATGCCAGCTGTTTTTCAGCCGAGTGCTTTTTAGTTGTGATACTTGAGCTGTGAGCCGGTTGGTTGTTGTGATACTTGTCTCGCCCCTCCTCCACTGTGATTAGATGGCCGTGTGAGAACTGACATTGACGAGCGGAGCTTTTCACCCAAAGTTGAATCTCTTTCAACTCTTGACGCTCAGCACCGAAAAACTGCCGAGCGCCGGCTTAATTGAAAAACTAAAAATTTTCCATTGGAATCAATTGAAAACATGCGCAGGACACGGCGTAAAAGCTTTGGTGTGCTGTGCATGCCCCCTTACAGCTGTCAGCGTTAATGCGTGCAAATAATTCATTAATCTTTAAGGGGTTGTGCACACCAAAACTTTTAAAAGTGTCTGTAAACATATCACATGAACATATCACACCAGTCCTCAGGTCGCTACACTGGCTACCAGTTACATTTAGGATTGATTTTAAAGTATTATTAATGGTATATAAATCACTCAGTGGACTAGGACCTCAATACATTGCTGATATGCTCATTGATTATAAAGCCAACAGATCACTCAGATCATTAGGATCACATCAGCTAGAAATACCGAAAATGCCCGAAAATAGTCCCCTGCCATTGAAAGTTACTGAGGGGACTATTTTCGGCTGCTGTGTAATATCATCGCGCCTCCTTAACAAACTTAAATGTCTTTAGCTGCAAACCCCTCTAAGTGCACACAATTGTTGTGACAAAAACTTCCACTTTAAAAAATCCACAGACATATTAAACAGTTGCAAAATCACTGAAGATGCAACAAGAAACAGCACAAGTAATGTCAAAGTCCACACATTAGGGGGCGCTGTGATGCAAGTAACTGCCACATACAGATTATTGTACTCAGGTACTCACAGTGGACACAAGTTTAAACATGATCCACGATCGTTTGCACATCGTCATTCATCAAATTCATTATCTGTGCACACAGACTGAAGACAAGTGCACAAAGTCAATGTGACGTTTAGTAGATTCTGATATCAAAGCGGTATTTCTAAATGGCCTGACTGAGGCCGGGATTAAGCACATTTGAAGCGAAGGTATTTGATGAATATATAATACATGCACAGAGCATTCAGTAAATCTTATTGTTGACGGAGATGGCATATATCGGCTTTTGCATCTGAGCTCTTCTTTTACATTTACGCATTTTTGCAGATGCTGTTATCCAAAGCAACTTAAAATGCATTACAAGGTATACATTTTTTAAGTATGGGTTTGAACCACTGATCTATATAAATGACTGGATTGCGCATGACGTCACACTTGTGAATCCACCGCGCCGCCATGTTGGTATACCCAAACGTTCTATTAAATCAATGGACGTTGTCAGATTTTAATGATAAAACATCACTTTACTCGTCTTCGTTTTTATATGTGAAGTTACCCTGTACATTATTACAACACAAACGTCCAAAGCATGTAAATAGTTATTTACTGAAAGTTGTACATTTTGCGTTTTAAACAGTTATTATACATTCATCTTCATTACAGTATCAGATCAGCAGACAGACCGCAGCATATTTAGTATTCATGACAATAAACGTGCTCATTCTGAAATCTAAATAAATAATCATACTTTGTACCGTATGTGCATGCAATAATTTGCTAGTTTTGTAATTATGTTATCTAAACATACAAGTTACCTAAACTTATTTAGAGAAACAACGCTGACCGTCACCGTGTAGCTGAATGTCAAAAAAAACTTTATTAATACCCGTGTCATTAACAAATGCAACAGACACACTCACCTTAACGGTTTTTTATAAATCCATTATCCTGCCCGATTAAAACATAAACATTGCAAATAACACCAGAATTAACAAACAATTTACGTACACATATCCTAAAAATTAACCTTGTGTAACTGATACGCTGTTAAAGGGGATACATTTTGATCATGATTTTGAATGGAAGTCAATGACGCCCTCTGCAGGTTGGGTATACCAAGATGGCGGCTCGAACTCTGCGCTGGCTTCACCTCACGCAGTTACGTCAAGCGTTCTATGCGTAATCCAGTCATTTATATAGATCAGTGGTTTGAACCCATGATTCAATTTCCTGACTTGCATAACATTAACTGAATGTTAATAACCTAATGCTAATAATCTGCATTAGTTTGAGGCAAATTATTAGTTTATTCTGATTATTATTATTAGTAAATATAATAATTGCTGTAGTAAATTATAAAATTTTGCATTGGTTTCTATCATCAATACTTCCCTATATTAAATAATGAACGCATACTTACATCACAGACTTCAGTAGCATAAAAATCTTTTATTAATATTATACTTTCAGCATCACTTATAAAGTCATTCATTAGTCAGAATCGGATTATTAATGCATTTCAAAGTACAATGAAAACTGCTTGTTAGAAGTTGTTAATAAAGCATTGTAAAATAAAAATTTTCTTACAAGGTAACTGTTTTTTTGCTTAGTGACAGCGAGTGTTTCTTAAATACAAGCTGAGTAATATGAAACAAGTCTTAATATTCACCAACACCCTCGAGGATGAGAACTCATAGCGCCGTCAATTCAGCACTGGCTACCGTGCATGCATTTGATTTTGATTTCGTGACCCTCTTGCCAATACGATGGCACATGCCACAGTCTAGTGTATGTAGAATTATGACTCCAGAGCTAGTTAACAATAATAAATAAATACCAGTTAACCAAACTTGCTTTATAGTTTGCGGTGGGTATCTTAGACATGGCACACAAGTCCCAGATGCATTATTTGTAGCATCTTAATGAGTTCATTCCTTAATGATTAATGAAACTCCATACGGAGCGGAATAGCAGAGCACGGCTCCCTGAGTGTTACTGCTGTTTCGGCATGGCAAAGTCCCAGGCGGTGTCCTGGGCGCACTTCAACATGGCGCGCACCAGCCGGGTAAAACCCATGTCCTTGGGCTTCTCCAAGCCTCGCATTAGCCTCTGTTTCATGATGGCAATGAATTCCTTGTTACTCAGCTCCCCATTACCTAAAAAGTGAAGAACGTGACGGTTACTTATCACCAACAGTGCAAAGCAATCGAGCACATCTGCAGAGAAACACACAGCAGAATTCAAAGCAGGGATGACTTCTGAAAGCTGCTTATTTCAATTCTCTGATACCAAAGCTTTCCTATAGATCAACTGGAAAAGCGTAGCGCTAACAATGCCAGAGAATGATGGGCTTCATTTCTGGAGAATGTAAATAGTCATAAAATGTTTAATTTGAATGCACTGCAAGTCATTTTGGATAGGTGGGTCTGGCAAATAGATCAATAAAATATTATGTCATACAGAAGAAAATGTAAGTGGAAGATTAAAGACGTCTATGACATCAATTCATTCCTACAATTTAGCGCATTATGCTTGCAAAAGGCACAGATATATCCACAGCACTTTCCATCAATATATTTTCTCCCTAGTAGAATATGAAGAATTGTAGGCAATTGCCATGGCAGATATTTAAAGGATATTTTGGTGCATGATTTTTTTGTAGTACTCTAAAAAGTAGAAACAGAGTTATATAGTAGTGACCAAATGTATTGTCTGGGGATATTTATACAATATTTGCCTTTAAAGGTGCAATTTATAAGATAATTGCAGTAAAATATCCAAAAATGACTAGGCCAGTGTTATATATTTTGTTAAGCTGATTACTTACAATAATGTTTTCAACTACCTACCCATTCTAAACAGTGACACGGGGCAGTGCAGTCTCCTGTCAATGACGTTAATATCCACGTTAACCTTTGTTACCGCCTTTACTGACGTAAAAAGCACAAGACAACAGTTTCGTGTACAAATGCGGAACTATGCGATAGCGCCTGTTGGGCTACGCGCTTGCTTATGGACTATGGAGTACTCTTTACCGTCTGCCGCTGGTTAGCGTAGCCTACGGGCCAACCAAACGACCCAAGAATAGTTTGGAACAAGACGAGAGAAAGAATGAGGATCAATATCGATGTTGCATTATCTGGATGGAGAGAGCTTCGCGACAAGATTTATCTAAACAGAGATGCTGATCTTGCTTTTGTTTTACACGACGGGTGATTTGTTTTGATTCGTAACCCTTTGAAAATCATATCCTATTTTATCGATCAAAAGATTGGTGTGTAGACTAATCAGCGCGTCTTCCTGCGGACGATATAATGCACATCAAGAGGTATTGTACTGCAATATAACATTATGCAAATGGTCATTTTAAGACACTTACTAATAGAGTTTGGTACTGTACAGTCTATCATAATGTTACATCATAACCTCACAATAAGATTTGTACTGTCAATACTGGATGTGGCATGGGGGCGTGGCAGCATCGACAATTCCATTTTTTTATTCGAAGTTCGAGGTTGTGACTTAATTTCGATCGATTTCAATTCAAAATCAAAATCGTGACACCCTTACATATTGGTACATTGCAAAAAATTATTTTCAATTAAAAAAAGTCTTAGTATTTTTGTCTTGTTTTCAGTAAAAACATCCACAAATTCTTAAATCAAGATGCTA
Organism: Misgurnus anguillicaudatus; assembly: GCF_027580225.2. Classification (NCBI taxonomy): domain Eukaryota; kingdom Metazoa; phylum Chordata; class Actinopteri; order Cypriniformes; family Cobitidae; genus Misgurnus; species Misgurnus anguillicaudatus. The sequence goes on from NC_073347.2 coordinate 7,697,854, forward strand.
AGAGCAAAACAACCAAGAAAATAAGTCAAAAAATATCAAATTTAAGTGATTTTGTGCATAAAACAAGCAAAAAAAATCTGCCAATGGGGTAAGGAAAAAAATCTTGAAACTTTTTTTTAACACTAAATTCAAGAAAAATTCAAGAAAATTTTTTGGCAGATTTTCTTGCTTGTTTTATGCAAAAAATATATTACATTTGATATTTTTGGTCTAGAAACTAGACTTATTTTCTTGGGTCATTTTGCTCATCAAGAAAAAGCATCTTAATTTAAGAATTTTTTATATTTTTACTGAAAACAAGACAAAAATACTAAGAATTTTTTTCTTGAAAATCATTTTTTTGCAGTGTAGTTCAAAGATACATATTTGTACCTAAATGGTACATACAGTAGGATGTTTTTAAAAGGGTACTGCCCCAGTGACAGCTTTTGTACCTTCATTTTTGACAGTGTATAAAGATGTCAATTGCTCAAATCACTTTTGGCCACTACTGTACCACCGTCACAGCTCAGTACAGTCATTAGTAAAGGGCTTGGTACTGTGCACATTTTTGTGATGTCATCTATCTCTACCAAAAAAATATGTAAAACGACGTCTAGTTTGATCTCTAACCAATACTGTTACACTTAAAGGTGACATAGAATGGTTGAACGGAGTATTTATCCTTGTTCTGTGATGTGACATGTAGACAAACATTTTTTTGTTTGGGTCTGTAATGCCTTAGAAGCTTCCTAAAAACCTCTCTGAGGTAGCTCTATTAGGATGGGGATTTTAAACAAGTGGTTTTGCACCTATTTGGCTCCCCCTACTGGCTTAACTTGCAATCTCATTACTGATTGGCTGACTTTTCTGCCACTCAAAAAATGTAGCCAATTATTTTAAAGTGGAGGGGCAGTTAGATGCCTGTGATGTCATAAGCATCAGTTTTTCAGATTGGGCTGTTTTCTGGCTGACATTTCTAAAAGAGGAATTTCTATGAGACTGAGATGTTTAGCATGTTTAGCACTTTTTGTATGTTTGTGAATGTGGGTAGACTACCATTATTCAACAAAGACAAGGTAAAAATGGTTTTTCATTCTCTGTCCCCTTTAAATAACATTTTGATTTAATAATGCCTTGGTGATCAGCTATAATGTGCTATACTTATTATTATAAGTTTGGTGCAGCAGATTAAAATATTAAGCACATTATGATCTCCCTTAAAGGAAGTGTCTCATATAAACACTCACCGTCACAGTCGAAGAGCGCAAACACCACGTCACACACATGGTCCGACAGCTCTACTTTGGCCACGGTGCGTGCAACCTGCTTCATGGTGGCTAAAGATACAGAATGAAAGAATGATTAAACCTTTAAAGATAAATGAAGAAGGATCAGATTTCTGTCCTTTCTGCTGGACTAGATCAATACAGGGCATTCAATCCCTGCTCAGGACATTTCACCAGATAAGGAAAGAAAAGAAAGAGAGAACAGGAACGCAGACATCAGCCCGCTTCCATCCAGATCGGAAGACAGCAGAAGTGAGAAAGTGTTGTCTTTATAGGATCAGGTGAAGATCAGAGACACTGAGCTACATTGTGGTGGTGGTGGTGGATGAAGCCCTGTGTGGATCACAACTGTGATGTTATGGGGTGCTGAGAGACCAAAGCACTGCAGTACTTTAAATTTATTGAAGTGGTGTTTGCAAAAGCAAACTTTAATATTACTGCTCAACTTTATAGTTGGGAATTGAACAAACCCATAGCAGGAGTATGAGATAAGCCACAGCTGTGGAGGAGAATGCAGCGAATTTCAATGTGCACGCGGCATCACAGACTTACTGCAACGGCTTGCAAAACTAATGCATTTTGATGTGGGCGTCCACTGACCATTGTATGGACTTTTGTATGTTCAGAAATCCAATTCGCTGTATTAACTGACTAACATCTTTAAAAGCATCTTGCTCTCTAGCAAACACCATGGCATGAATAGCAATGCAATAAAAGCACTCAAGTTTTGCAAAGGCAAACACCACTTACAGTTTCCACAGACTTTGTTCAAATCTAGCCATCTCTGCACATTTAAAGCAAATGTAAATTGTAAGCAGGCTGCGATCCAGTGCAGAGATTTTAGCTTGCGTAGGGCTGAGTGCAGGACGGTGAATATTGAGACAAGGACGATTAAAGATGAGAGAGAATATGTGTGTGTATAGGAAAAGTGAAGAAGATTATTAAAGCACTGCTGGGAAAAGAGCCAGCTGCAGTGAAATAGGAAGCAGGCGGTGTGTTTAACAGCACAGCGCCTCTGATGATGGTAGGAGGGGGGGACAGAGAAGAATTAGGGGATGCAGAATGGAAATTGGAACTGAGAATTGCTTCAATGCAATATATAGCAAAACCACTATTGACCCGGCATCAAATCTGGACTTAGTAGCTTATTCTGACCAAAAAGCAGAAACCAACTATTTTTATGTGATATTAAAGGGACAGGTCACTCAAAAATGAAAATTGTGTCATCATTTTCTCATCCTTGTGTTATTTTAAACTTGTATGCATTTCTTTTTTCTGATGAACACAAAAGAAGATATTTTGATAAATGACAGCACTAGGGGTGACCCCGAATAGTCAAAGATTCAATGCATTGATAGGAGAAGCCTGATTCGACTACCAATCTCACAGTCGAATGTCGCAGATGTGTTATGAAATGAGGATCATTTAATTTTGGCTGTATATGGGTGCACATTATCTGATTTCACATATAATATGTGAAGTAGCAGCTTTTAATAAATATTTTTAAAATGCGTTAATAAATCCCTGTGACCGGGCTACATGTCCATAAGAGGTTTCTATGTTAATAAAACATTGCCTCTTTGTCTCTACATTTAAAAGACAAAGCTGGCAATTCTGGCTATACTTTCGTTCTTTTAATTATTTCTTTATTTTATTTTATTTATAAATCACTCTGGGTTATCTGATTTATCTATTTGGCTTGTGTTTTGTTTCTGTGCACTTCAGGCATTTTGCACATATTTGTTCTGCACCTTGTTACTACTGATCTTTTTTATTTAAAAAAAAAAAACATTTATTTTAAACATAAATTCTGATCTAATTTAAGTCAATTTTGGATTGCTTTCGAAGGGTTTAAGTTTTAAAATGTATTTAAAACAGAGTGGTTATCTTGTCAAAAGTTAAACTACAAAACAGGTAAGCCATTTCTTTTAATTTCGGTGATGACACGGAAAATATCTGCACCAAACCTATATTTATGCCTATATTTATGCCTGATCTTTCTTGTGATTTTAATTTTATGGTCGGGGTTCACTTTCAAATGATAGAAAAGAGATTCCTGAAATAAATAATATAAGAATCATCAGGTGTTTCTGTACCTAAAGTGAATAGAGATGATCAAAGTCAAAGTAAGCAAGCAGGTATTTCTGTGCTAAATAATAATGCGCAGTGTCTATAAAATCATTAATTTCAGTGTTTTTCTTGTTATAAATTAACGTTTAATGAATTGTATATAAAGCTTCGTTTTTATCATTTAAAGTAACAAATTATATGTCATTTGTCGTTTTTGTGGTCATGACTGCTTTGACGGCTAAATCTACAAATTAAATAAAAACACTAAATTGTAGACGGGGTTTCCAAGGCAGGATCACATTTGTTATTTCTTTAGGTTTAGTTATCAAAATGTTTTTTTTTGTTATATCTTTGTGTGATGTTCTGTAGATCGTGACTTTAAAATGTTATAAGGAATGATTAAACAAATGTTTATGTTGCCTTACATTTTACCCTAAAAAAAAATATATATATATATAAATGCATCATCAGTTTTGTCTTCGTTCATCACTTCAAAGACAGTTTTGGTCACTTTATCAGAAAGTTGTTTCTGTGTGCTGCTTGTGAAAGAAAATAAAAGTTACCCATTTGTACCTCCCAAACCCATGCACACACACATAGATGATTCGGCTATCGGTCGACTATAGAAAGATGTGACAATTCTGATTCGAATATGTAAAGCCTTAGTCGAGGACACCCCTAGTAAGCACACAGCTGATTGTAACCATTGACTTCCATAGTAGGAAAACAAATATTATGGCAGTATTGTGATAAATGATGAGGAAGATATTTTGATAAATGATGGTAAGCATGGTACCCATTGAATTCTGTCATATTTGTGTTTCCTACTATGGAAGTCAATGGTTCCAATCAAGTCTTTTGTGTTCATCAGATAAAAAAAAGATTTGGAAAAACTCACTTGGTTCCTGTTACTTTATGCAGGTGCACAAAAAATGAGATTTGTAAAAATGTACATAAAGGTGTAAGCGTAAAATAAAACAATTTACACCTTAACTCAGTTCATACAAATTTAAACCCAGCCGTTGGGTTACATGAACCCAGAAAATGTTTATATTCGACCCAACAACCCAGCATAAATTAAATGACTACGGGTTGAATGTGTCCCTTTTGATCCAATGCTGTGTATGCACACTTTATATAGCATCATTTTGCCTTCATATTTCTTAGCCAGAATGAACTAGAGATTTTTAAGAGGGATATTATCAATAATATAAACTTAAACTTGAATAACACATTGCCTGGAGTATGACATTGCAAACCTTTTAAATCTGCTGTGATGTACAGGGAAGTAATATAACCAACCACTGTGAAAAAGATTTAAGGCAAACCCCTTTTCACAATCAATATACAACATACTGCAGTACAGTAAACTACGTGTATCTTCTCTATTTTCCTAATATTACTGCAACCCTTATGGTCAGTTTTGGTTTTAAAGTGAAGGATTTGCATGGTCATGGTCTTTAAAGAGCCTGTAGGTGATCTATATGATACTGCATCAGAGTTATATATGTATTTGTGTTCGTACCTTTATCTATAGATGCTCCTGCCATGTGATAGAAACTCAAAGCAGTGTCAACATCATTCACGTTCTTCAGGAAGGTAAAGAAGTTCTCCACTTCTTCAAACGTAATACCCTAATACGACAGAGACAAAGTAAGCCAAACCACTTCCTATTAACTAGAGCAATTCATTTAGTTGAACTCTTTTACGAGAGAGAGAGAGAGAGAGAGAGAGAGAGAGAGAGAGAGAGAGAGAGAGAGAGAGAGAGAGAGATGATTAGCTCTCAATAAAGCTGCCTAAAACATGCTGTGTCTGCAATGAGCTTGTGAATGTAGTTTTAATATCTTTTTAACAAGCATGATTACAAAAAGAGCATTTTTCTATTAAAAGAAGTGTTTTCATATTGAAGAACGCTGTAGTTATCTCATCTTCATTATTTCTCTTTTAATATAAACTATTTTTATATATATTAAACTCTTTCCCTGCACACATTATTTTTATTTGCCAGCACCAACAATCTATGATTTTCACAAAAGCCTTCTGAAAATGTTCTTCTATAAATATATAAACATACAATATATCAAATGAAAGAACAGACCCTCTGCTTGCAAAAAAAATCATCCCATCTTCATTTGTTGTCTTTTATTACCTCTCGCAGTGCAAAAAATGACTTTCTCACTTAGTATTTTTGTCTTGTTTTCAGTAAAAATATCTAAAAATTCTTAAATCAAGATGTTTTTTCTTTATGAGCAAAATTACCTAAAAAATAAGTCTAGTTTTTAGATAAAAACTATACAATTTAAGTAAATTTTGCAAAAATATCTGCCAATAGGGTGAGAAAATTTAGCTTGAATTAAGTGTTTAAGAAACAAATTCACAAATTCACTTAAATTGTATATTTTTGTCCATAAACCAGACTTATTTTCTTAGCTTGTTTTGCTTATCAAGAAAATACATCCTTATTTAAGAATTTTTTTTAGATATTTCTACTGAAAACAAGAGAAAAATGCTAAGTAAGAAAGTCATTTTTTGCAGTGCAAATAGGTAAGTTTTTTCAAAAAATACCAAATTTTGAGCAAATAGCTGAAATAATTGCATTTTGGTAAAGACTTTTTTTAAAGATCAGATTCAGGACGATGATCAAAAAATACAGTGTTTTTACTGTTTTTGGATCAGTAGATGCTTTAGTGTTTTATAAGTTGTAAAGGGGCGCCATCTAGTGGATAATAGTGGAAATACAGATTAATGTCATTGGCAGGGAAGCGTTTTCTCTTAATTGACGAGATAACTCATTAAAGGTGGAGAAAGAGTTAATAATAAATTGAATGATTTTAGTTGACTTGAGCTAAACTGAGCTGTGCATTCAATTCAATTTTATTTGTATGGCGCTTTTCACAATTGTTTTTGGTTCATGTGACCAAACAATAAATACCGGCTTGACTTTGGCACTTTTGCATGTAAATGTAACTGAAGAGGTTTTCGTACATTAATTCACCTGAAACAGATCTGTTCCACGGGTTGTGACATTTTTCTTTACAATTGGTTTCTATGTTTTCATTCAATTTGCATCAGTGAGGGTTCAAGTATTGTTCATATAGCTGGATGTGAAGTATGCACTGTATAGGCCTTATTCAGTCTGCCACCATGCTTCATCCCTCACAGCCTCGGTTTGAAATCAACATGGTGGCGGACTGAATAAGGCTTGTAACCATCCCTTGATGAATGTTGAATGTTAACACACTCTCTTTTACACGCATACACACACATCATCTTCAGACTGGCTGTGTGCCCACCTGAGCGTCCTTGAACATTCGTTTGAGGTTCTTCTGCATCAGTTTGAGTTTACGGGACTGAACTCCACTGTAGGCCAGCAGCATTCCTCCAAACTGTTTCTCGGAGATTCTGCCGTCCACCGGGTCGTTCCTTTCAAACTAGGACACACATACAGAGAGGGCAAAAAATTAGCATCAGCAGCTCAATATAATTCACAGTGCATGCTGGACTGAATACTTAAATGTGGACATGACTCTGCCAAGTCTTGGATTTAAAGTATCTGACAGCAAAAATCCAATGGTTCTCTGCTTAAAAAGCATCAGAGGAATTAGAGTCAATTAAAGAGACGGTTCACCCAAAATCAACTCAACGATCACTGAAACGTATCATTTACAGCTTTTAAACAACATATTCTGCTCTGTTGTAATTTTGTAGGTTTGTAGGTACAGCACCCATCGTATGGAAAACGCTATATCGTAGCAATTCGTAGAAAAAAGTTCCTCATCCAGATTAAAACATCTGAAAATGCTTACATCTCTGTGCATAAGTAAAGCCCCGTTCAGACCGCCAGCGTTTAGCAGTGGCAGAGCGACACCATCCCATTCATTTCAATGGAAGCTTCAAATGGCGACAGGAAGTGGGCGTGTCAAAGTTACGAATAGTTTAACTTCCTACGCAGAAGTATAATGGACTCTTCACTGAAAGAGACGGGGCGACACAGCGTGAAAGTCACTGGCGGTCTGAACGGGGCTAAAACATAAGACGCTTCAACATTTAAAGGGACACTCCACTTTTTTGAAAGTGTGCAGGTTTTCCAGCTCCTCTGGAGTTAAACGTTTGATTTTTGCCGTTTTGGAATTTATTCGGCCGATCTCCGGGTCTGGCGCTGGCACTTTTGGCATGGCTTAGCATAATCCATTGAATCTGATTAGACCATTAGCATCACGCTAAAAAATAACCAAAGAGTTTTGTTATTTTTCCTATTTAAAAGTTGACTCTTCTGTAGTTACATCGTGTACTAAGACCGACAGAAAATTAAAAGTTGTGATTTTCTAGTCAGATATGTCTAGGAACTATACTCTCATTCTGGCGTAATAATCAAGGACTTTGCTGCTGTAGCATGGCTGCAGGAGGTGCAATGATATTACGCAGCGCCCGAAAGTAGTCCCTTGGTAACTTTCAATAGCAGAGGACTATTTTCGGGCATTGTGCCTCCTGCAGCCATGTTACAGCAGCAAAGTCCTTGATTATTACACCAGAATGAGAAGAGTCAAGTTTTAAATAGGAAAAATACTGAAACTCTTTGGTTATTGTTTTAGCACGATGCTAATGGTCTAATCAGATTCAATGGATTATGCTAAGCTATGCTAAAAGTGCTAGCGCCAGACCCTGAGATCAGCTGAATGGATTCCAAAACGATAAAAATCAAATGTTTAACTCTAGGGGAGCTGGAAAATTAGCATATTTTAAAAAAAAGTGCATTGTCCCTTTAAGTCACACGTTTATTCACTTTCCACCGTTTTGAAATGCAATCTGTATGTACAATCTGACATTAACAATGCAATTCCACTGCACAGCAGCCAAAACAACTGCGTCCAGCATCTTCCTTTAGGCCAGTGGTTCTCAAACTGGGGGCGCAAGATGGTGCAGTTTGAGAACCAATGCCTTAGGCTAAAAAACTCTAAATGTCAACATGACAACATCTTCCAAAAAAGCTTCATTTTCGTTGACATTACCGTTGTCTCAGTATGGACGGAAGGCCAAAACCGAGAAAAAAAGTGCTGAGCGTGTCCTGTGACCGGGGGCTGTTAGCAGATAACAGGGGTGAAAGATTGAGGAATATATGCCAGGAGAAAGACAGACCATAGCTGCTGTCTCAGCAAACATCTCTCATGAGATAAATAGAGAGAGATCTGAAGGTGACAGCGACAGAGGACATTACCCCACACTGCTGTCAAAGCCCTCAGGATTTATTAACCCTTTCGTGTCCAGCCATTCCTTTCTTGGTACCAAAAACTATGGTACTATGTACCATAGTATTCTTCAAAGTAGCCACTGACCAATATGCAGGGTGGGAAATAATGATATGCAAGGTTTCTAGACTTTTCCATTACTGTGATTATAGGATAAGGATGGTTTATAAGTAATACTGATTCACACAAATTTATTGAAAATGTCTCAAAAGATTGATTCTGAATATATTACCATTTGAAACCATCACTCTACCACGGTAGAGCCACAGCACGGTTTCTCTCTGTCGTTAAATCACTAAATTAGGATTAATGTCCTGTAAAAGCACAGAGTATTCTGTACAGAAAGAGACTGCACGAATAAATGATGCTCAACGTCCCCTGCGACCGAACTTTGATCGGTGAAATTTGACCTTTATTTATTGTCTTGTCCAGTCGGCTGTCTGTACCGTACCTCAAGTTTTAGCACGTCATGCTGTAATTTCCTCTGGAACTCCAAGAAACTGCTGATGGTGAGTTTGCCCTTTAGATCAGCACCAAAAAAGTATGTGGTGAGAGCTGAACTGCAGCCTCCGGTCTTCAGGGTGTTTCCTGTGGTGGAGCGATCTCTGTGCCTCATTCCCATACTGGTCTGAGAACGAATGATGCTCTGAACCTGGAGAAAAAAAATCCTTACATTTATGTAGTGCCAAAGATATAAAACGATTGAGCACAGCTAGGGGACAATGCAACACCCAATATCTTTCTGGGTTTTGACCTATAAAACTCTGTCAAGACTGCAGCACTTTATAAGAAGAAGATAAAACCAATAAAAATGAAGTAGGTCTGAAAAAAGAGAAAGAAAAACTGAAGGAAGAGATAAAAAGCAAGCGTAGGATAAGACAGAAGGCCTTTGCTGATATGTATATTTTTACGAATCATTTAACATTTAAACGGCGCATGACTTTTAACATATTCCTATAACAAAAGCAATTTCTGAATGCAGTATTCACAATAGAAATGCTCTTAAGAGAAACTCAAGGTGTCCTGCAGGTTAATGTCTAAAATGTTGAAGTGTCCAGGGAGGGAGGTAGGTTCAGTAGGAACAGGGTCACTGTCTGGAAACATCAAGGACATTTAGCTCCTCCAGTTCTCTGGGAATAAGGGCAGTGGATTGTTAAACGGTGATTTATGTGGGGTTCTGGGACGGCAGCTAAAGAAAAGCATCAATAAATCACAGACTCCATAAATCCAGCTATTTAATGAAAGATCAAACTACTGATTCTCAATCTACATGATGCTACTGAAATCTGCAACTGTACATATATGATATCAATATTTGTAACCCTGACCAGTCATAAGGGTCATTTTGTTTAATTGAGATGTATACACATCTGAAATGCAAATAAAAACATGATTTTTATTAGGAATTTTGGCAGAAATGTTGTCAGTAGTTCAGAATGAAACAAAAATGTTCATTTACTTAAAGGGATAGTTCTATTTTTTTAAAAGGGGACATTTCACAAGACTTTTTAAGATGTCAAATAAATCTTCGATGTCCCCAGAGTACATATGTGAAGTTTTAGCTCAAAATATCATATAGATTATTTATTATAACTTTGTAGGTACGAGCAAAAATGTACCGTTTTTGTGTGTGTCCTTTAAAATGCAAATGAGTTGATCTCTGCACCAAATGGCAGTGCCGTGGTTGGATAGTGCAGATTAAGGGGCGGTATTATCCCCTTCTGACATCACAAGGGGAGCCATATTTCAATGACATATTTTTCACATGCTTGCAGAGAATGGTAAGTTACTGGGTTGATCTTTTTCACATTTTCTAGGTTGATAGAAGCGCTGGGGACCCATTTATAGCACTTAACCTCTTGAAAAGCACCCCCACTCTGGCCCAAACCATGAAAAGACCTACTTTCACTAAAAGGGCTGTTTTTACTAAACCATTTAGAGGATGAGCATTAGACACTATGAGCTTCATTGTCCAGGTTTCAAAATTATTTTAAATAATACTAAAAATCTTAATGATAAATATGTGTGTGAAACCTAGAAATGCAATGATGCCAAAGCCACAAGTCTAAAGAAGTTATATTTTACGTTTGAGGTCAATAGGCCCAAATATGAGGTTCTTGCAAGGGTTTTTGTAAGACTAGTGCCTTTTCTAAGTGCCAGTCAGCCCCAAAATAAAAGTCTTTTGTTTACATGCATACATGTTCGTTCTTCTTATTATTTATCCTTATGTAAGCGTATAAAATGCTGTTTCCACACCAGGAAATAAAACGTCACACAAAGATCGTTGGATTCGTTATCTAATTGGCTACACTCAATATTTTCCATAAAGTCATTGGAAGAACGAGCGAGTCAGATGACATCACGATATTTGACAGCGCTGTTTGGATATTATGTATTATACTCCCGCCTACTTTTAGAAAACTTGGTTTTGAACGCGAGTGTACAAGTGTTACGATGTAAATAGTCCTCAGATTGTATATTATATTCTATTACAAGACGTTCATGTGAAATCTGACGTAAACAAAGGACAATATATCTATATTTCACGGATTATACGCATTTGTGGAAAAAAATGGTCATTGGATGTATTTTATTGGAGAGTTTTTATGGGTTATCACACATCTGAAACAGACTGGATTCGATTCGTGATCGTTATATCAACACAAAGGTAAGGAGTCCCGTTTATATTTTGTATGTTGTCATCTGGACTTCTGTAACAAAATACTATATTTATGATGCTAGAGCATCTGTATCTCAAAACAGAGACCATACACTGATGCTAAACCCGTAGACCTTTAAAACGATGTATAGTAATGTTAATATTATTAATGTTTGTAGACAGTAGGCTATATAGATATTGTTAGCAGCGTTAAATAAAAACTGACGTCTTTCCGCCACCAAGCTAGTGCGCGTCGAGAGGTTAAACATGGAAAAAGTCATTGAATTTTCATGATATGTCCTCTTTAACCCGAAGTAAGATATTTTGAGGAATGTTTGTAACCAAACTGTTCATGGGCCCCATTCACTTCCACAGTATTCTTTTCTCCTACTAAATAAGTGAATGGGGCCCATGATCGTTTTAGGTAAACATTCCTCAAAATATCTTACTTCGGGTTCATCAGAAAAAAAGTTTGAAATACTAGGGGAGTGAGAAAATGATGCCTGAATTTTCATTTTTGGGTGAACTATCCCAGTATTTAGAAAAACTGCATATAATCGTGACTCTTTATTTCCACGACTGTATTTAAGTAATTAGTTAACTGGTTTGTAATCATTTGTTTGTAGTATTTGTAGTAGTACTGTACAGTGTGCCATCATCACAGGTTTTAGTTTAGACCGTTTCATGGGACGCACGTGCAGTGACGCGATTACGCGTTTGGTCCGAACTTTTGTTTGTTTAATGGTCTGACTAGTTGCTGAAACTGAAAATAACAAATGTTTTGTTTCCTAGGTAATCTACGTGTTGTTTATTTTACGTCTTGTTTACTATAAACAGATTTTGTTGTTAGTTATTGTTAGCGGAGTTTACCGGAAGTTACGTGTTTTCCACGAAAGTTGCTTGTTTATGTTGTTGCTGCTGAAACCGTCTATATTGGCTATTTTTCAACTGTTTCAAGAACCATTCAGTACTTTAACAATAATAACCATAATCTCTCTAGAGCTTAGACTACTGGTGGTCCACAGATACCTAAGTAACATATTCTCTTTGATGCGAATGAACTATGTTTACTCCGTTAAACAAATACAGTGCATTTGCCAAAAGGCATTGTATGTACTCATAATGTGTTTTGAAAGAGAAAGACTTTTATCAGATAACTGACATTCAATGACTTTGTACAAAAAGGTAAATGTAGCCTGAGAGGCAAACTGGATTAACTAACAAAGATGAAAACAAAACACAAATAGGCAAAATAATTACAGGAGGGTGGGTGTCAATGAACGAAGCGTATCATATGTTTCCAGGGGCTTTACTAATGTGTTGCCTTAAAATTCAGAACACAATATTACCAATATCACTACAAAGTCAAAGTCACTACTGCATTAAAACATAATCAACATGCAAATAATGTGCAATAAAACAACACTTTGTAAGAGAACTGTAATTAGTAAATAGAACACACTTTTTTATATTACATTATGTTCATATTTTAAAAAGTAGGGCTAGCAAACAATTAATAGCAATTAATCATTTGACAGCCCTAAAAATAAATAAATAAATAAATAAATAAATAAATAAATAAATAAATAAATAAATAAATAAATAAATAAATAAATAAATAAATAAATAAATAAATAAATAAATAAATAAATAAATAAATAAATAAATAAATAAATAAATATTCAGTAATCTTATATATATAATAATAACACAGTTTACCTGCAACATGGGGCAAATGTGTCACTGAACACAATATGTTTTGAGTTATATTTCTAATAATGTCTACTTCTGATATTTTACTCATATCTGATATTTTACTTGGAGTGTGAGCATGAGAGACAACTTCAGTAAAACCTTGCACTATTTGCCTCATTCTAACGCTAAAACAATGGCTTTTAAGTTGTTGGTGTTCACATACCTGTTCAAACTCCTCAAGGTCGACCTCTCCATCTCCATTCAAGTCAAACATCTTGAAGGCGATTTCAAAGTTCCTCTGAGGAGCTGCAGGGAGATAAAGCAGGAATAAATGTTATCGGCGGCACAAATGCAACCCAAGGGTATGACGGCACTCACTTTAACTTGTAAATAATTGCTCTCTCTGGATCTTTTTTTGAAACAAAAAAAGATTTGAGTGGAAGTTTCTTAAAAAGACTCTTTAAACCCTTAAAATGCCAACAAAGTTTTTGTGTTAAACCATTACCATGTTGTAAAAGCATATTATCACAGATGAAACAGACATGTTTCTTCTCAAGGTCAGATGAATGTAACTACGGTTTCAGTAACTAGATGAACAGTAGCGTAAACTTTAATTAACAGGTTTCCTTTCAAAATATAATATTCTGATAAACATTACTGTTACTATAGTAAAATGTACATTTATAAGGCAATATTGTGAAATATTGTTAAATAACTAGGACGAATACAGCCTTTCGTCAAAAACCAAGGCAGTACGATACGTCGGAATAAGCGAAATATTGCAAATGTGCATGTTGCAATGATTTGCAATAAATGTATAATTTTATTCTTCAAAAAAATTACGTATAGTTAAAGTTTTAAGTCAGCAAAAAAACTGGAGACAAAAAGAGTGATGCTTTCTTTTCCCTAAAAAGAATGTGAAACGTATGTCGTTACATAACTTTAAGTTAAAAAAAAATTAAATAATTTAATATGATTTTACGAAAGCATTATCATATCGCATATTGTATATATTGTGCAGCCCCATCAATAACTATTTTGCGTGCAGCATGCATCCACACCAATAGCGTCAATAAACAATAGGTGAAAAGAACAGAGCCGTAGTTCGCTGACAATCGGGTAATTTTGCATTAATTATCGAGGACGTATCGGCCGTGATAATTAATGCGATATGGCCCAGCTTGTCAGTGAACTACAGCTCTGTGTAGTAAATGCCTCTCCATCTGAAAGCAGCTGATGGCGATTTACTACTAATCAAGGAACCGGCTTTACTGATGAAACATGCATGAGAATCCCCCGATATATATCGCCCAGCCCTACTGTACACATATATTTTAACAATAAAGCAGTAGGCACTTCATCTAATTCAGTACTGTCAAGATTTGGGATGCAGTAATGAATGATTTCGTAAGCTTAGAGAAGCGTACAGGGCTGGAAATGCAGACGGACACTTACTGGACAGAACGGTGGTGAGGAAGATATAATCTGAGAAGGAGATGAGTCCACATTCTCCCAGTGTGTAGAATATACTGTCCTCATCAGCAAACTTCTCTCTGTCCTGAGAGATCTTCTGCAGGTGCCCACAAAGAAACAGAGATAAAGAGAGTCAGTACTGTATCTGCTGACCACTCGCTGGAGCTTTAGAGTCCTGTTACTACATAGAGTCTGAACACAACAGCAGATAAAGAGGCACTGGCATGCTAACACAAACACTGAACATACATCTCATGCAATGCAATGCTGCATACTCATACAAGAAAGAGACAGAAGAAGAAAAAAAACCTGAGGGCAACGTTATGTTAACAATCAATGTCCAAAACCTAGTGAGCTGCCCCCCTTGACATGATTTTTGGACATGTATAGGCATTTTCAAACATATGAATCATGTAGATTGCCTTCCTACACTGCAAAAAAATATTTTCTTATTTATTATTTTTGTCTTGTTTTCAGTACAAATATCTAAAAATTCTTAAAGGAGACATTTTACAAGACTTTTTTAAGATCTGGGCCAGATACGGTATTTCATCAAAAATCAAGGCAGCACGATAAGTCAGAAAAAGTTTAATATTGCAATCGTGTCTTTGTTCATGTGTCCCCAGAGTACATATGTGAAGTTCTAGCTGAAAATACCATATAGATAATTTATTGTAGCATGTTAAAATTGACACTTTGCAGGTGTGAGCAAAAAATGCAAATGAGCTGATCTCTGCACTAAATGGCAGTGCTGTGGTTGGATAGTGCAGATTAAGGGGTGGTATTATCCCCTACTGACATCACAAGAGGAGCCAAATTTCAATGACCTATTTTTCACATGCTTGCAGAGAATGGTTTACCAAAACTAAGTTACTGGGTTGATCTTTTTCACATTTTCTAGGTTGATAGAAGCACTGGGGACCCAATCATAGCTCGTAAACATGGATAAAGTCAGATTTTCATTTTATGTCCCCTTTAAATTAAGATGCATTTTCCTAATAAGAAAAACGATCCAAGAAAACAAGTCTAGCTTTCAGACAAAAAATATACAATTTTATGAAATTAATATACAATATATAACATTTGCGATTAAAACAAACAAAAATAAATAAATTAAATCTGACAATGGAGTAAGAACATTTTTCTTAACATTTTCTTGAATTAAGTGTTTAAGAAAAAAGTTTTTTTCTTACCCCATTGGCAGATTTTTTGTTTTGTTTTTTGTTTTAAGCTCAAATTCAGATATATTTTATTTATTTATTTATTGGTCTAAAAACTAGACTTATTTTCCAAGGTCATTTTACTCATCAAGAAAATGCACCTTAATTCAAAAATTCCTAGACACTTGCACTGAAAACAAAACAAAAATACCAAGCAAGATAGTCATTTCTTGCAGTGTAAACATAAAATTTCGGTATATATGTTAAATTTAAGCGCCTAACTTCATTGCATTATTACCATCATACACTGTAAAAAAAGATTTATTTGTTCAACTCAAAAAAGTATGCTACCTGGTTGCCCCAAAATGTTAAGTTAATTCAACTTAAAAATATTGAGTAAAAAGAAGTTGTGTAAAAATGTTTCATTTTTTCATTTTCTAAGTTGAATGAACTCAAAATTTCAAGACAACCAGTTAACATTTCTTTATTGAGTTGAACAATTTTTACAGTGTTCTAAATCAAGTAAGTTATCCCGCTAAACAGCATTTTTGGAGATCTTAGGTTTATTTAATCCAAAAAACGTTGTCTAGGCAGGCAGCTCACCTGGTTTTAAGACACAGTCAAGTATCTAAACTAAACAATAAAACAATAACTGCAACAAATCACATATTTCACCTCACAAATCACAAGATCACACTGTATTGCATATTTCTGCGAAAAACTGGTTCACATATTATGAGTATAAGGAAAGCGGCTCATAGTGAACGCAGTTTAATTCCTGTATTTTCTTCGAAAAACAGGTGCCACAAAATCACAATAATCCATTTTTGAAATACACACAGACACGTAGCATGCTACACTTCAATGTCTGCTGATATATTGTGTTACCTCTGTCTGAGGGGAATCCCATCAATGTGTGAAGAGGAAGAAAAATTGGGTTAAAACACAACCTGACCATAATGCTATAAATTAGGCCTATCGCACGCCACACACAAACAACCAACGCCATTGTGATTACACTCATTACACCCCAGCCCCTGAGTTCAACATGCTAGCACACAAATACATTTATGCGACATCCCACACATTTAACACACTGTTTCTTTGTTAACAGACTGAAACATGACGCAAGCCAATAATATGATATGTCTCCATCTTTACTGCGAGATGAGTAGACCACACACTGAAAATGAGACTTTGTTCTTTCGAAAAATACTCTGCATGCTAGCACATAAACACATCTGGCTATGCAAACTAAAATGTGTCCGAGTGAAATCTTTTAACACAACAACATATCGTATTCGTACTGCTGCAGCAAGGGGGAGCCACACTGGACAACAACGCAAACCTTGTTCTTCTATAGTTCATATCTTTCATGTCAACTACCGATGCCAATGTTTATTAATAATTTAATAACAGACGAATCAAAGTAAATCTATCAAGACAGCACATATAAGTATGTGCAAAGGATTGTGTGTTGGTCAAGCATTCTGCGTACTTTTGTATCATATGTTTTTGGCCTTGGATGATGGCATGTGAATGACACTACACTATTTATTGTTTTCAAACTGTTAAATCGCTTTGGGTTAAAGTGTCTGCCGAATTAATATACATAATGTGAGTATCGTTGTGCTATTTCCTAATCTAAGCAATCAGACTTTGTACTTTATGGCAGTAGTATAAATCCATTAATTTACACTGAGGAACCAGCTTGATATCTGCAGTCTGAAATATCATACCTAGTGACCACCTTGCAATGACCTACTGTAGAAACTACTCAAAACTTCTTTCTAACTTTATATCAATGTGTGAAATTAAACCATTAGCAACTGCACAGCAACACCCTGGCAGCCACCCATAACACTCTAGCACCATAGCATTGTGTTGCCAAGTACAAGGTTTAAGCGATTGCTTTGCTGCTCTGTTCTCAGTGTGAATTTGTCCGCATAAAGGGTTTTGTGTATGTGTCAGGGACAAAGTGAATAGGTTATTTTTGTACTGGCTTTAAAACTCGTCGAAGTGGGAATAGGTTTGAACAGCCAGCAGGTGCTGCAAAAAGAGCTGACAAGAGTATGTGTGTAAGGAACAGTGGGCTCAAAGTGTCCCTATTGTCACCTTCAGAAACATTCAGGAGAGACTGTTTTAGGATGCATTTACTCAACAGAGATTGTACTAAATATGGAAGTTTTCCTTTGCGCTTTTGAAATATTTTGTGTACACACCACAACCTTGTCAAAAGCGACTAAAATCGATGTATAATTCATTCCAAGCCAGTAGTTTACTCTGGCTCAGTAGAGTAGTCTGACAGAAAGCAGTCCAATAAAGAGAAGTCCCATAGAGAGCAGTCCAAAAGAGAGAAGTCTGATAGCAGTCCGATAGAGAGCAGTCTGATAGAGGGCAGTCCGATAGAGAGCAGTCCGATTGAGAGCAGAAAAGTGTGATAGAGAGCAGTCCAATAGAGACCAGTCCAATTGAGTGGGGTCCGATAAAGTGGGGTCCGATATAGAGATAAGTCCAATAAAGAGCAGTCTGATAGAGGGCAGTCCAATAGAGAGGGGTCCGATAAAGTGGGGTTTGATATAGAGCAGTCCGATAGAGAGCAGTCTGATAGAGGGCAGTCCGATAGAGGGCAATCCGATAGAGGGCAGTCCGATAGAGGGCAGTCCGATAGAGGGCAGTCTGATAGAGGGCAATCCGATAGAGAGCAGTCAGATAAAGAGCAGAAAAGTGTGACAGAGAGAAGTCCGGTAGAGAGCAGTCCAATAGAGAGGGGTTCGATAAAGTGGGGTTTGATATAGAGCAGTCTGATAGAGGGCAATCCGATAGAGAGCGGTCCGATAGAGAGCAGTCCGATAGAGGGCAGTCCGATAGAGGGCAGTCCGATAGAGGGCAGTCCGATAGAGGGCAATCCGATAGAGAGCAGTCAGATAAAGAGCAGAAAAGTGTGATAGAGAGAAGTCCGATAGAGAGCAGTCCAATAGAGAGGGGTCCGATAAAGTGGGGTTTGATATAGAGCAGTCCGATAGAGGGCAATCCGATAGAGAGCGGTCCGATAGAGAGCAGTCCGATATAGAGCAGTCCGATAGAGAGCAGTCCGATAGAGGGCAGTCCGATAGAGGGCAGTCCGATAGAGGGCAGTCCGATAGAGGGCAGTCTGATAGAGAGCAGAAAAGTGTGATAGAGAGAAGTCCGATAGAGAGCAGTCCAATAGAGAGGGGTCCAATAAAGTGGGGTCCGATATAGAGCAGTCTGATAGAGGGCGGTTTTGGATTTTGGAAAGAAAGCAGTCAGATGTTTTTCGCAAAAAAAGAAATTTGTAAAAAAGCACTAGACTGACTTTCAGCAGTCAGTTCTAATCTTCTGATGAGTTATTCAAGATAAAGGCCCAGGATCAAAGCTCATAAAAATTAAATCAGGCCTGAAAACTGCAAAAAGAGCTGACAAGAGTATGTGTGTAAGGAACACTGGGCTCAAAGTGTCCCTATTGTCACCTTCAAAAACATTCAGTAGAGACTGTTTTAGGATACATTTACCCGACAAAGATTGTACTAAGTATGGAGTAAGTACTAAGTTTTCCTTTGCGCTTTTGAAATATTTTGTGTACACACCACAACCTTGTCAAAAGCGACTAAAATCGATGTATAATTCATTCCAAGCCAGTAGTTTACTCTGGCTCTGTAGAGCAGTCTGACAGAAAGCAGTCTGATAAAGTCCCATAGAGAGCAGTCCAAAAGACAGCAGTCCAAAAGAGAGAAGTCTGATAGCAGTCCGATAGAGAAAAGTCCAATAGAGAGAAGTCCGATAGAAAAAAGTCAGATAGAGAAAAGTCGGATAGAGAGCAGTTCGATAGAGAGCAGTCCGATAGAGAGCAGTCCGATAGAGAGCAGTTTGATAGAGAGCAGTACGATAGAGAGCAGCCCAATTGAGAGCAGTTTGATAGAGAGCAGTTTAATAGAGAGCAGTTCGATAGAGAGCAGTCCGATAGAGAGCAGTACGATAGAGAGCAGTACGATAGAGAGCAGTTCGATAGAGAGCAGTCCGATAGAGAGCAGTCCGATAGAGAGCAGTACGATAGAGAGCAGTACGATTGAGAGCAGTCCGAAAGAGAGCAGTCCAATAGAGAGGTCCTATAAAGTGGGGTCCGATATAGAGCAGTCAAATAGAGAGCAGTCCGATAGAGAGCAGTCCGATAGAGAGCAGTTTGATAGAGAGCAGTCCGATAGAGAGCAGTCCAATAGAGAGGGGTCCGATAGAGAGCAGTTTGATAGAGAGCAGTCCGATAGACGGCAGTCTGATAGAGGGCGGCCAAATAGCGAGTGGTCCAATAGAAAGCGGTCTGATAGAAAGGGGTCTGATAGTTAGAAGCCCAATTGAGAGATTTTGAAAAGAAAGCAGTCAGATGTTTTTTGCAAAAAAAAACTAAAAATGCAAAGAAAATGAGAAATAAAGAGATTTGTAAAAAAGCACTAGACTGACTTTCAGCAGTCAGTTCTAATCTTCTGATGAGTTATTCAAGACATAGGCCAAGGATCAAAGCTCAAAAAAATTAAATCAGGCCTGAAAACTGTAGTGTTAAGAACCAGAGTCTTATTCAATATCGTCTTCTTGCAGGGCTCTTCACGTTGTATTATTTGATCTACAATGACCCGTGGTGCTCCACTATTCAGAAGCCATATCTTTTTTTTGGTTAAAAATAAACAAAATATTGGGTCCTTACATTACCCTGTTTGGTAAGCTTAAAATAAAAATGTATAATTTGAGCTGTTTGGTATATTTACTCAGGTAATGTCAGTTTAATGTCATTTGACCCACGTAAAGATAGTAACTCCGCAAGTAACCTACAATTTTATGTTTAAGATGGCGAAAGAGAGGCAAAAGTTACGGATTGCAGTGTTGTAAATGTGTTTATATGGCTAGTGAAACCTAAGTTAGTTAATACTGAAAGTATTACTTTAAATAAATAAATATATGCTGTTTTAGGGGATGGACATTTGATTTGGTGTCTTAAGCTATTTTACGCATGCCCAGTATGCACTGATTTTAATATGTGCATTGTTGACCCGCCCACAGTGAAATTTCATTGGTTCCAAATCCTGCTCATCATTTAAATCAACATCAAAAACTAGATTCGGACTGTGGCTGTAGTACATCATACTTTTTTCTCTTAGTGTTGTCCAATCTTGCTGTTGGAAACTTGCTTGTAAGAGCAAGATTATGGCTGAGAGACCTCAATGCTCCGCCTACATTGTAGTTCTTTAAATGAGATTCGGATATAATCCATCATTTTTCTTCTGGTTCAGCTCCTCAAAAGACAGCCTGAGTAATCTTCAGTGTTGCTGTGTTGTCCATTTGTGTGAAAAAGGATGGAGAGAGCAAGTACAGACCGGTAACAAGACCTGCCTCCAAGCGCTAGACAGCAAGGCCTATAGAGGGACAATAAATGTGAACTGCAGCAATCCTGCAGTCACTGAAGACAGACCTGGCCCACTATAACAGACCCGCGAGTACACCAGGCTGACCTTAGCAAGACAGCGATCGTGCTCTCCCGTTTAAAATGCTCACGATGAATCAAATAATGCATCTCGAGAGTCCTTAAAGATGAAATGTGTCATATCTGTACCACCAAATACAGCACAAGCAGTTTGAGTGACCTAACTGGGATGGACCAAAGAACAAAACAGCATAAATCTGCCACATGGAGAGCCTGTTTGTCTTAACACTCAAAGTCATTAAGATGGGTCACCGCAAACAAAACAGCACAGATGGGAAACAAGAATATGTTTGGTACAATAATGTACCTGCCCTTGTTTAGGGTTTTCTTGTTGATTTTAGGTTATGCTTGTTCCTATTGATATCTATAGAGACCTTTTGCTGCATCAAGGTCCAGTGACACAGGAGATAAGACTTATCTGTCACTCAGTGGAAGACACTTCACACGTACCTCCCACAACACATGAAGCGTCACGCTGCTAACCACAAAGTAGTATAGCATATTGGTTAGATATGGGAACCAGTTGTTTGCTCCAGCAGTGCGATTTGTCAGGTCAAATTGTTTTGCAGCGTGTGTGCACGTATCATGTGTGTATCACAGCCTGTTAGACAGTAACCTGATAACAAATTGTCAGCATATCTGCTTCATTAAAAGAAGAACCCGGATACATATAAGAGGTAAGTGTAAAGAAAACAAGTATTTTTTTGTAAACAACTCTATAATAAAATGAAGCTCAGGAAACATATTTTTTGTGTCTTTCTTCAACTAAGAGATATTGGATCTTGATTAAGGTCACTTTGACACTACAGCTTTTGATGTTTAGTTGGCGTGAAATTGGTTTTCTGAACTCAGGCTTCACCACTGAACCACACCTGAGTCCACCTGATCTTGGATCAAAGCAATATAGCCTAGGCTCGCCGAAGTAAACATCTATTAAAGACTGTGGCAGGGTGACCAAAGTCGGACACAGTGTACCCTACGGTAATGCCATGCAGGTCTCTCAGTAGCTTGGCTTTTCTGAGCTGCCCCATACAGACAGCATTTCCAGTGCTGTGCATACAAAGGAGAACAGACCGGTCTCCTGATTAAAGGTGCAATAAGCATTTAATGACAGCGGTAATGAGGCATCATCACATGGTGCCATTGTAGTATTTTGTCACACTTATTATACCATAATGCGTTTTTGATAAATGTCTGTTTGGAATAAACTGCCTTTGGATGGCAGCACATATTCTTGACATATTTTGTATCTGCGGAAAAGGAGGCTGGATTTAACCTCTGGATCAGACCAAGCAGGGGAAGTATGAATGGCTGTCCCATTACCCAATTACAGTCTGACAAACAGTGCGAAAAACTGGGTGTCCTGTGCAAAGAACAGAGAGCATACCGTACACGAGAAAGTTTGACCCCCAAAGTACAATTCGACTGCCTGGTGTGATTGCTCTGTACCGTACCAAGGTGGTCTCCGGTATCATTCACTTTGGTTTGGGGGCCATACACACCACTGTAAAAACATTCTGATACACACAGCACATTTATGACATTTGAGGATTACTCCACTTTCATAAAACAAATCCCGATAATTTACCCACCCCCATGTCATCAAAATGTTTGTGTTTCTTTGTTCAGTCGAGAAGAAATGAAGATGAGGAAAACATTTCAGGACTCCACTCCATATATTGGACTTCAAAGGTTTACAGTTTTAACGCAGCTTCAAAGGACTCTAAACGATCCCAACAGATTCATTTGAATCTTGTCTAGCGAAACGATCGTCAAATTCGCTAAAAAGATTAAAATAAGTACTTTTAAACCACAACTCCCCATCCAGCACCAGCCGTGCGATGGATCAGCACGACCTTACATATAACGTTATCAATGGTCACGTGTTACATATGTAAAACGCACAATTGTGGACCATTTTAAACAATAAACTGACACAAAGACATTAGTATTAGTATCATTCCACATACAACAATGTCACAACGCTCCTCTTTCTCCACACTTGTAAACACTGGAGCGGTAGTTTCGCATACGCCATGCGTTACCTTTCGACGTGATTATGTAATAGGTAAGATCGCGCTGGCGCATCACACGGCCAGTGCAAAACGACAAGCCGTGGTCAAAAAGTACCAACTTTTTGGCGAAAATTACGTTTACTATATGGAGAAAACTCCTGGAAGGTGTTCCTCAAAAAATTTTATTTCTTCTCGCCCAAACGAAGAAAGACATAAACATCTTGAGTAAATTATCAGAATTTTGTATTATGAAAGTGGAACATTCCTTTCAATACCCTCAAGAAAGATTAAGAAGCATATTAAGAACAGTCTGCTATCCTATTAATGTTGCTTTAATGTAAATACTGAATGATCTACGCAGTGTGTATGATTTTAAACACACCTAATAAGCCATAAACGCATTATTATGAAGAACATCGTGCATATCTTTCAGGTTTTTTCAAAACAATCACATATTTTAGTGACTTAAGTGTACTCGGGTACAGACCATAAAGTGTAAGTACACTAACAATCGTCTTTGGGTACGGTTTGGTACGTTAAGTACAATATGAGTGCGCCCCAAAGGCTTTGGATTTAAAAATGGGTGGTCAAGATCAGTGGCGGCCGGTGAATTCTTTTTCGAGGGTGCGCAATGCGAAGTTCATCACAACAACATGTATGTAGCCCGTCATGTGTGTGGTTCGTCATTTCAAAATGTGTGTTCGGCGCATCAAGCGAACCTGTGTGCATCACATGTATCTTGCCAAAACAAGCGCCCGCCGCAGACGCGTCCAAAGGGCCCATGATAAAAGAGACGCTCGCGTTTGGCAGATACTCGCATAATCTCATGTGTTTAGTGTTAAGTTAGTGTCTTGCGAGTATTTTGTGAACGTGAGCGTCTCTTCCATCACAAACACCTTCGACACGTGTGCAGCAGGCACTTATTTTGACAAGACACGTGATGCACATGGTTCACATTATGCAACAAACACATGACACTCCGAACACGTATTTTGAATTTGTGCCCTTCTGAAGAGAAGTCACCAGCCGCCACTGGTTAAAACCAAAAATTATTCATTTGCAGCAGTGAGAAACAGTGAATATTGGCAATGGGATGTAAGCACGAGTAACTCGAGGAAGTTGAATAATGTACAGCTTTATGCAAATGTATGCAATGCTTTGATTACCATCTGGAGCAAAGAGACGGCGCTCACGTGATCCGTCTCCTGTGAGTTACTGCGGTAAGGGTTAAGCAAGATGGAGGAGAACTTCATTACACTGTGAAGGATTTCACTAGTAGGAAGTGTTTGGAAAAAACAGATGAAGTGAGTTTGACATTTTGTTCATGATGCATTGTTCGCCACTGTAACTTATATACAAACTGTATTCACTTTAATGCTAGTGTCTAACTATGCTATACATCCCACTTGTGATCCGTGTTTCAGCTGATCTAACGCCCCATACAAACATTAAATGTCAGTTACAACCCAACAAAATAGCCATACAAAGTTCTGTATGAATAATATGCCTGTGGGACATAAAAATCTACCCACACCTGGCCACTATTCTCATTTATTCATTAAAGATGTCCAAAAAAACACATGCTTGTATGGGTTTATGGGGTTGTAAATTTCAATTGTGCATTTTGTATTTGTACGATGCTCCATCTCAAATATCATGTTTGTCTCTTTTTAATTGTTTTTCATAATATGGGTCAGATATGGTTATGAAGCAATTCAAGAAAGAGCTCATCCAAAAATACTACTCATGTTATCATTTACTCACCCTTTTAAACGTGTAATACCAGAGCTAGCACCTAATTCATGTGACAATCGAATTTAAATTAGGAAGAATATCTATCTTTGATGTCTGTACACGACCCTTCTCATAGGATTTCCATTGAAGGCACCTGCTAAGGTCAGCAACAAGACATAAAACTGGTTTCCATGGTGGCAGTATCCCACACGAAGCTCCGCCTCCTCCCACCCTCTCATAATGTCCACATAATTATGCTGGCATCTTGGTACATCTCTGTACCCACATGGGTTTAGGAGTTCATCACAATAACAGAAACTCTGTCTCAAAGTTAGTCGACTCATGCTGTGTGCTCGGTGTTCATGCAGTTTTTGGCCAAGTGAGCAGAAATTAAGAGGAAACGACGACGCATGTGTTCCTGGGTCAAGGGCAAACTGTGGTGTCACCGAGCGCCAGGCAGGGGGCGCCAGCTATATCCCGTCCCACTAGGAGCCTGTCCTGCAGCCAGACAGTCGCAGGCATGCAGCACAGGGCATGCAAAGATCTAAAGCACAGGCATAGGTCTCCGCTTCCGAGCGGGAGAGAGAGAGAGAAAGAGAAAGAAAGAGAGAGGAGGAACATTCATCTTTTTGAGTTGCCAGAGTTCATCACTGATACAACACCATACATTGCATTGCTAGCTTGAATAACAAATATTGATTATGACCAGTATGACAAATCCTCTATTGGGTGCTGTTTACATCATTTTTTGACTCACTGCAGACATCTATACACCAGGAAGTCCTTTTTATTGTATACATTTAAATGATCAGGAAGAAAACTTGGAAAAGCAGTCGACTAGGGATGCACCAATGTATCGGCATAAAATCGATATCAGCAGATGTCATTCTACTAAATAATCGTGTACTGTATCAGCACAGAAATGCTGTATCGGTGCATCCCTACTTATTTGTGGCAGACACTATATTTAATTTGACATGAATGAAAACGATCCTATTAGCAAGGGCTAGTCAACTAGCGACCCGCGAGCCACTCATCCAATCATCTTTATCCGGCCCGTCAGTCGGATTTAAAATCAGCGTGGTTACTTTACAGCAGCTGGTGGCTTAATTTCTAGATCCAATTTAAGCTTTAAATGCAAAATAAAAACATGTGCGACTTCACTGCATGTGGCATGCCGACCGGAAGTGATGTATCCTTTAAAAACGATTGATTACTGATAATAAGTAAATTATTAAGTATAAATTTATTTGTAGATTAAAGGCTCTTGCACTGGAATGAGCTTTTCTCCCATTTTGTCACGGATTTACGATTAAACTGAAATTTCATTACAACTGCCACTAGGGGGCAAACTCCGACAGTCGTATCCAAATGTAGTGTACAATTGAAAGGCGGTTTTGCTTATATATCTTAAAAATATTAAAAAAAGAAAAAAGTGAAGTGCAATTTTTGTCATTAGGAGAAGACTATATGTTGTAAATACCTGAAATGTAACAATTTATGTAAGTTAAACAGTTATAAACAAAAGAAATGAAGAGCTCTGCATTACAGTTAGTGCTATGCAAAAATGCATGTTTTGTTTATTTTCACTTGATAACTGTTGAACTATTAACATTTGTCTCTTGCAATGTTAAACTGCATTTTTTTTAATATAAAAAAGAAAATACGAGTAAAATATGAGTTTTCAGTAATTAAATGGCAAAAATTTTAAATGCATGTTTTTTAACTCTTTTCTCGCCATTGACAAGTTAACTCATCAATTATGAGAAAACGCTTCTCTCCCAATGACGAGTATTTCCGGCTTTCAGCAATACATTCTGCAACTTATGCAACCCGGAAGTAACGCCTCAAGTGAAAGAGTAAGAACTCTGTGTATGTTTTGAGGATCGCTCTGAATCTGATCTCAATTAAAAGTCCTTCACAAAATTAGAATTATCTCAGTTTTTGCTCAAAATTTGGTGTTTTTGAAGAAACCTACCCATATTTGACAAGTGAACTAATGAAGGTAGGATAAAATATATATATATATATATATTTTTTTTGAAAGCAGAGGGTCTGTTTTTTCATTTGATATATTGTATGTTTATGTATTTAAAGAAGAACATTTTCTGGAGGGCATTCAACTTTTGTGAAAAATGCTAGCGCTGGCTGGCAACTTGGCAAGCTGGCAAAAATGCTGACAGGGAAAGAGTTAATATATGACCTATAACAAAAGTAACAAAAACAACATATGATATAACATATATAATAATAATTTATTTATAATAGGTAAAATCTAGTTAAAAAAGGTACAAATAGGGGTAAAAGTTTAGACATAAGGTCCTGTCATGTATAATTTTGTGCACTTGTAACCATGTAACCAAAACGACATTAAATCTATCCGTTTAGTCTGCTGTAAGTTTATAGAGCCGACACACTAACATATCACTGGATCCCTGTTCTGATACACTGACTTTCTGATACCCTCTGACTGTGTTGCATTATTCATGTACATAAACATTTGTACACACATGCATGCACAGACAAACAGGCGCTCTTTTTTTATCTGTTCGACACACAAAAGGAGAATCTCAATGCTCAATAATTCATCAGGGATAGACGGCAGCTGGTCTTCCAAAACAGACAATATTGCGTATGAGCAAGACCTTGTAGCGCGTACGTGTGTATGTGGGTGGTGCTATAAAATGTGTGGGCATCAGCAGAATGAAGCGGCAGTATCTAGATTGATAATTGATTAATCCAAAGTCCTGTACAAATAGTAGTATGGTGTTTGTGAAGTACGTAAAGTGTGTGCTCGCGTATTTCTGTGGGTAAGAACACACCCTAACGCTCTAGTCTGCCTGTTCAGGTATGCGTGTGTGTGTGTGTGAGTTGGGGTGTGCCTTGTTTAATCATTGAGTGAAGATCAATACCGCCCATTTAGCAATGTATACTACAGCTTTAAAGGTGAACTGTGTGTCGTTTTTATGTTAACTACAAACAAAACCTTTGCAGGTCGATTTGCCTTAAAAGTGCAAACATTGCTTTGTGGTGCTGTCAAAACTTTGCTCTGTTTGAGAAAACCGTCTTAGCCAATAGCACGAGTTTGTACTGAACAATTGCAGACTGTGGGGAGTGTTCTGGAATCTTGTTTATCATTGTTTTTGGAGAACATTACACAGCTTTAAGGCAAGTGCAAGCATGCACTCATCTCCATTAGGCACTGCCTAAACAAACACAGTGCATAAAAAAACACAATGAAATTACAATGTTAAAAAAAGGACTGCCTGGTGCGTATGTCGAGACAGAAAAGACACCAGATGCCACGTCTGGCACAGAGATATCTGATACAGCACGATAGTAGTACAAACACTGTCGGCTTCTCTGCTGTGCTGATGTCAGTAAAAAAGCAACTTCACTTTTCCTTTGCAGTGGTCATACTGTTCGAATTTCTTTTTGTGCTGATCTCAAGCTCTCTCCCGCTCATCTGGCCCCCGGTCGGCTTAGTTTTATTACCCATCCGTGATTTTTAATGAAATTTAGAGCCTTTTAATGCGTTGTTTGGCCAGAGCCCCTGCAGATTTCGTCTCTGTCAACTCGAAAAGAATGAGAAAGCAAAGAGAAAGGACAGAGGAGAGGTCAGGTTAAGTTTTCATTAGCAGCTAAATACACGCACACGAAGACCCATGCAGCTTGGCACACGCCCCATACCTGCCAGAAGTCCTGCAGAGAGGGAGGGGCGCACAGAAAGGGGGAGGGCGATTCCAAGGGGGGATGAAAAGGTAAAGAGATGGCAGAAAAGAGAATGACGGGTTTTATTGGTTAGATGAACGCATGAAAGAGCCGAAAACACAAATTAATTAACACAAACGCAACATAGGATTAAATAATACAATGACATCTTGAGACCTGGAGGAACAATGAATTTATGTGTTAATAGAGACTGAACATAGATACACAATTCATAGGTGTTAATACAGATACATACATGTTATCAGAGTTGGGGAATGACTAACTAGAAACTTTATGTAACTCGTACCATAGCTGCTAAATAGATTTTTAAAAGCTTACTTTCACTGCGGATGAACTTGCGTAAATGAGTAGCCTGTATTTTGGCACGCTACAATTTCAAATTAGCCTCCCCAACACTGACAGTCATACTTTAGAAACCATACATGAGATTTACACATTAAAAGTGGGCTAAAGGGAGTGCACGTTCCCTCATACACACACACGCACGCACACAAAGAAATTTAGCTGTGAAAATCACACTTGCGAAGCACCAGCCGTGATGACCTGCAAATTACTGTTGACGTACAATAAAGATTAAGGTTAATAGTGCAGGAGTGTTAACACACTCACATAACAATTACGCACAAGTGTTAAGTAGCATAGCAAACTCAAACGCTAAAAATACTTTTCCTGGAATCCTATCCTAAAATCTCAGTGGCTATGGTGACATGGAGAGAGGATGATTAAGACTGTCCCAACAGTCCTGCCGGGAGGCTACATATAGCAATCCCAAGTGCCAGCTCAGATAGATGAATAGAAATTAAGAAATACAGAGACATATTTCACATCCTTCAGGAAACACATTGGCTGAGAATCCGCAGGGACAAAACGAAAAATATAAAATAAACTAGAGGTTATATAGTCAGTTTTATCGGATGCACACGCATTGTCGCTGTTAAGCTCCTGAATCAAAGTGAACTTTCGGTGTGTATTTATTCATTGGTCTGGCTTGTGGCTAAACTGATCTCTGAAACAAATACCTTGTCAAAAATAAAATGTTTTGGTTTGCCGTGGGGCGACGATGACTGTTCAGAAAGGTTTGGCAGCCAGGCATTCAAGGAACTGTAGCTTGTATATGTTTATTTTACACAGTAATGTTAGCTTATTTTAATGCTTGAAACGTGTTAGATATGATATAGCAACATAGACAAATGTAACCTCCAGGGCCGCACTCGTGTCCTGATCCCCCTAAACGAACACGTCCCTGTTGCCTTGTCAGATCATGTCCAGGTTCCCCTGGTCTCATCACGTCGCGTTCTCCTGGTCTGACCGCATCCAAGTTCCCCCTGACTGAACGCATCCCTGGTCCCTGTCTGATTGTGCCCGGTTCGATCAGTCTCATCGTGTCCAGGTTCCCCCAGTCTCATCCCATCCAGGTTCCCCCAGTCTGATCACATCCCATTTCTTCCTTGACTGAACATGTCCCAGTTCCCCCTGACTGAACGCGTCCCTGTCCCCCTGTCTCATCCCATCCTGGTTCCCCCGGTCTCATTGCGTCCCAGTTCCCCCTGACTAAATGCGTCCCTGGTTCCGGTCTGATTGTGTCCCAATTCACCCGGTATCACCACGTCCAGGTTCCCCCAGTCTGAACGCGTCCCAGTTCCCCCTGACTAAATGCCTAAATGCGTCCCAGTTCCTCTGTCTGATCCCATCCTGGTTCCCTCGGTCTCATCCCGTCCAGGTTCTCTCAGTCTGACCGTGCCCCAGTTTCCCCTGACTGAAAGCGTCCCAGTTCGCCCTGACTGAATGCGTCCCTGTTCCCCGTCTGATCCCATCCTGGTTCCCCCGGTCTCATCGCGTCCAGGTTCTCCCGGTCTGACTGCGTCCCAGTTTCCCCTGACTGAACGCGTCCCAATTCGCCCTGACTGAATGCGTCCCTGTTCCCCTGCCTGATCCCATCCTGGTTCCCCCGGTCTCATTGCGTCCAGGTTCTCCCGGTCTGACCACGTCCCACTTCCCCTGGACTGAATGCGTCCCTGGGTCCTCTCTGATTGTGTCCCAATTCACCCGGTCTCATCGCGTCCAGGTTTCCCCGGTCTGATTACATCCCAGTTCCCCTGACTAAATGCGTCCCTGTTCCCCTGTCTGACACCATCCTGGTTCCCCCGGTCTCATCGCATTCCAGATTCCCCCGGTCTGATCACATCCCAGTTCTCCCTGACTGAACGCATCCCAGTTCCCCTGACTAAATGCGTCCCTGTTCCCCTGACTGATCCCATCCTGGTTCCCCCAGTCTGATCGCGTTCCGGTACCCGCTATCTGATCACCTTCCGGAGGCTGGGGGCCAAGGGGTAGGCATAGGGATAAAAAACAAAATTGGAATTGGGCCTAAATCTATAGTAACTTGTGTTGCATGGTATGCCACTGATGCTGTAGGAGTGCAGATACTAATCTAATATAAAACACCAGACGTGACACAGTAGTTTTCATAACAGTAGTACTGTGTTTGCTGTAGTATGATAACTACCACCTGCTAGAAGGGGTAAATGTTTGACTGGTCAGAATAATCCACTTAGCCACTGTTGGTAGATGCCATAACCATACTAAGTTTTGGGAAAAAAGCATCTGTCTGTATTGATAAACGTATATTCGAGTAAAATACAATATAGTTCAAAAACATACGACTTGGTAATATTTCACTAGTATGCGTGTGTCACACATACTGCATTTGCAGTGCGCTGTCCTTGCTCTTCCAAGCTTCATAACGGTAGTATACAGGGATCAGGGAACAACTTCTGACTTTGATGCTCAAAAAAGTGCATCCATCCTTAAGAAATCCACACGGCGACTTCAGGGGGTTAATAACGGTCTTTTGCAGGTAATCAATGCAATTTTGTAAGAAAAATATCCATATTTTAAACTTTATAAACCTTAATAACTAGGTTCCATTATCGGCCAGCGCGCATTCACAGAGCTCCTTTTTCTTCGTTTAATGTGTATTATAAATTTGTGGTCACTGTTGTTTTACTACAAATAAAACCAAAAGACTTTGTTAGTATAATCAAACCATTGTTAATGTTAAAATATTTTAACAAAATATATTTAAAAAATATTTTTTATTATATTATATTTTATTTATAAACCCAGTGACGAAGCAATAGCAGCATTGCTGGACGGCATCTGCAATTGACTGGACGGACCACATTCGTATGCAGTCTAACCTGTTAGCATGGGCACGCAAAAATTCGCAATGCAAATGGAGTATGTGTGAGGCAGCCAAACCTTGAAACCTTAAATCTGTCATGTCAACCTCTGGCTCACCCAATGGCCTGTGGACAGCACGTGTCCAATCACTTTTCGCAATTCTGTCTGGTGCCACTGGGGTTTTAATTTAGTGTAATTCAGAGCAATTATTCTCCACTGAATGGAATTAAACCACCTATATCTTTTTCAGCTAGTTCAATTAGCTGCAAGACTTGATCAGTGAAAAACTGAGAAGTGTTTTCACCGATGCTGAATAACAATGTGTTCAATCAACTCATTACTATTAATCTGTTAACAAATAGCCCAATAAAGTGTGCGTAAACTGCACTAACAGTACTACACAAAGAGTGTACAAAGACCAGTACAAAGATCAGCCACGTTCAAGGGTTATCTGTACCGAGTCATTTGATTTATGTCCTGAGAAAGTCCTAAAACTACACGCATCCCTGCACAGGTCAGATCTGCATGAATTTGCATGCTGGTATAAACAGAAATCTGCACATCTGTAGTACTGATGGGTGCCATGGACACCAAATGTTTTTGTTTTAATAAAAACTGAAGGAAGTAAAGTTGTTTAATGATGTCACAATGACACGGACAGAGCAGAGGTGTATTTAAGGAAGTACCATCTCAAGAATAAAGTGCAGAGATGATACCAGAAAGCAAAACTGTTTTGGCACATGACAGAAAATACAAATAACAATGACATTTATCCCTGAATGGAAGGAAAGAGCGTAAATGTCTTTCTGCTGTACCATAAAGAGAAAATGTGACTCAGAAGAGTCTGAAGTGGATGAGTTTCTGTGAAGAGAAAGTTTATGTTGAAATAAAACAAATGGATCCATCCTGCGTCATTCTGTCGTGCTGCAATGACAAAAGTAACCATTCATTCCCACTCACTCACCCACATCTCACACTGTGCTTGCTTACCTTTCCATCATAGCGTTTCACTGTAAACTGATCCAGACCACGATCTGTAAAAGACAGAGAGGAGAGAGAAGAGAGAGTTATATTTTTACATTATGTAGGATGATATATGAAGAAAACATTAAATCACAAAAACCATGAGTGCTATATATACATTGCACATATAATACAGAGCACTTTTATCACTATATCTCTATCAGAATTTACGTTAACTCTTTTCCAGCAAGCGGTTTTTTTTTTTTCAAAAAAGTTGCCAGTACGCACCAGCATTTTTTATGATTTTAACAAAAGTTTAATGGCTTCCAAAAATGTTCTCCTTTTAAAGGGATACTCCATCGTTTTGTCATATTAAACTATGTTATTACCTTAACTAAGAAGAGTTGACACATACCTCTATCATCTTAGGCTACGTTCACACTGCATGGCTTAATGCTCAATTCTGTTTTTGTTTTTTTATTAGATTTTTTTGCAAGGCTGTTCACATTTCCAATTAAATGCGACCTTTTGTGATCTCCTGTGTGAACGTGAAATGACCCAGAAGTGACCCGCATGTGCAGAAGAGTACTCAACTGTCAACGACGTCACTCGTTGTTTGCGGAAGTAGCTAACGTTAAACATGGATGTCAACAATAGTGTAGTCAACAGCGGAGCTCTTTTTGCAATATTAAAGTTATTTTCCAAACGGAGCCAGCACACTTACAATCTTCTTGTTTTAAGAAGAAAATTAAAAAGAAGGAGGAGAGCAAGGTTTTTGGCCATGGCGTTTTGTGGAGCAGTGTTAGCAAATATTAATTAAATCTATGACCTCGCTTCCCTTCCATTGACTGGTCTCCGCAGCATCGTCCGCCATGGTTGTTGTTTATCTTCTCGTTCCCGCCTACTTCAATGCAGAATTATGACGTTTGTAGCGTATCAATGACGTACGGTCGGATACATGTAGCCTGGCCGTCAGACGGAGGTCGCATTTTAAAAGATCAGATACGTATCGGACTCAGGACCACATACCCAAGTGGCCTGGGTCACATTTGAAAAGATCGGATCTGTGTCGTTCAGACTGTCATGAAAAGATCAGATACAGGTCGCATAGGGGCAAAAAAATCGGAATTGGGTCGTTTCAGTGTGCAGTATGAACGTAGCCTAATCGCTGTGGCACGCGACGACAATTTGATAGCACTTAGCTTAGCCCAGTTCATTCAATGGTACCAAACAGAGGGGCTGTTTACACTTCGTATTAAGATGTGTTTTCATCGATCAGATCACAAGTGGACGAGAGAGACACATTACGTTTACACCTGGTATTTAAATCTGTCTCTTTTGTCCACTTTCGACCGCTTCTGTGCTGAATACTATGAGGGGGTGGTCTGTGAGAAGGTGGGCGAGTCTCTCAGCTGTCATTCAAACCCAAGCGGGAGTAATTATGAGTTTATATGGACGCAAACTAATATTATGTCGGAGTGCACTGCTTGTTTAGCAAGTAAACATGCTGCACAGTGTTTTGTACATGAGTATGTAAGAGCTTTCTTTGAATTTTCAGCGCAATTGATGAAATAGGATCGCGCAACTTTCACACGCTTTCAAACCGAAACTACGGAGATCAGCCGCTTAGTTTTATCAATGAAAGGCTAAAAATAGCGCTGTTCACCGAATGTTCATGCCAGAAGTCAAAAAAAGACGTAAAACTTGTGTTTAGTACCTCAGATTAGATAAATGGGCGGAGAGAAGACGGTCGCGTGTGCTGTTCAAACGCATTCAACCACATGTGCGTTCCGCAACTCCAAAGCGATCCGATCGAAAGTGGTTTCGACCACCTCTGGATGTGGTTGAAAGTGGTCGAAAGTGGACGAGCTCAAAACGTTTTGAACACCGTTTACACCTGGCATTAACGTCGTCCACTTGTGATCCGATCGAAGAAAACACATGTTAATGCCAAGTGTAAACAGCATCAGAGATGAAGTTAGAAATGACCAAACACATCAACGTTTTCCCTATTTTTCCCGTAGTTATACGACCAGGTATGGTGGCACAAAACAAAAACTGGTGCTCTTCAAAAGTGGGTTAAAAAGGGTAACTATAATGTATGGCGGAATAGCACCCCTGGGAGCACTTCGACTCAGCGCAGCAAAAAGTCACACCTAAAATCCGCTACCCTTCTCCCTCTCATAATGAGCACCACCTAGATAATAGCGGAAATATGAATTGTCGTAAAAACTCGTCATTGACAAGGAAGTGTTTCTCTTAATTGACAAGACAACTCATCAATGGCGGGGAAAGAGTTCAAAACAAGTTGATATAGCGTTTCTTATCTTTGTCAACAGTTGGTGGCACTAAATGGTCGTAAACCACCATTTAACAGAAGTAAATCTACGTGCTGTCACATTAAAGCCGGAAAGACATTGGTGTCGGCAATCACTAATGACGGATTTATTTTTTCTTATTAGCACCAAACATGTTTTTTGTGGTACTTGGATGCTTGGTTTGGTGTTTGTGTCATGAATAAACACACAACGTGCTTAAAAAGAGAGTTTGAACAACTAAAACAGCTGCAGTTTTGTCTCCTTGCTTACACGGTCATTGTGGCTGTTCATTGTCATGTTTTGGAAGCGTAATGATATCATATGATATGGGCTTGACAAATCAGGGAAGGATACACAATTATCCAGAAGAGCAGGGTGCGAATGTGGGCACCCATGACTTTGTATACATAAGACTGTAGTTATGTCCATCTACGCTGCGCCGCTGAGTTTTCAAACTTAAAAGGTCTCCTGTTTACAAAATTCAACGTTTACGAAAGTCAACAACTCTGGAGTAGTGTAAATGCAAGGTGTAACCGTAGCAAAAGTAGTGCATTTAAAACGAAAATGTATTATTTATTCTTTATTCTGATAAACATGAAGAAATATATTTTGAGAAATGTTTGTAACCAAACGTTCATGAGCCCCATTCACTCCCATAGTATTCTTTTTTCCTACTATGGAAGTCAAGGGGTTCATGATCAGTTTGGTTACAAATGAATTTTTAGCTGAATGATCCCTTTAAACTGCTTTCTATGTAAACAGCAAATACATTTAAATCAGAGTTTTAATCACACAAAAACAGACCTATTTATGCATGCATCTCACTGGAGGCTTGCATTTAGCATTTTCTAATAGTCATTACAGGAACCGGGCTATTACTGATGTGTACAAGTGATTAATATCAGCTATTATAGACTCATTTCCATTCTACAGAGCATTCAAATAAATGCCAGAATCGTCCAGCATCGAGGCGGTCCAACATTCATCTTGTGTAAAAACAAAGAAATGTAATTTTAGTCAGTGGGCTAAATTAAGCTGAGGTCAGATTTCCTCTGTACCTTTGTCTTTACTCTGTAGGAGATTAAAGGGAGCACTGACCTCCATTCAGTGTTATAACTGAGATGATACGTGGATGCAGGCTAGGAAAGATATTGGTAATTTGGTGCTAGCCTACTACATAACAAATAAAATTTTTCCATCCTAACAGCAGTACAGGAATTTAGTGAGAGGACGGCAAAACGTAAAGTCTGCTACAACAAAAAACAAAGGCACTTCCTTTATCCGCCATTGGTTAGGACAAACATTAGTCCCAATCCAATGATATGCCATCGGTTAAGCAAATTTTGTCGCGTTGCACTTTTCAAACAAATAAAGCAAAGCATAATCATCCACAAATGGCTTATTCACTGTAAAACAAAGTTTTTAACATCAAAACATACATTTGTATGTAAAATTGACTTTCTTAACATTGCATTCTTGACCCACTTTAAACGAAACCTTTTGACTGACAGCTTAAAGCCGCAAGATTGGGTCTGACTTGCACTTTCCACCGCTCCAAACTTGGACCGGTTTTGTGCCGAGCATATCTCTTTAATTCTGCTGCTGAAACGGGATGAATTATGGAACAGCTTTCCTTACAGCAAGATGAATAATGAATTTTATGTTCACTTTCCCATCTCTTTCCCCTCTAAATGAAAGTCAGACTCTCTAAACGTATTTAAATGACATCACATGGCGCTGTAGCATGCTGTGTGTTCTGCCATCCCATTCACAAATGAAGAAGTACATTTTTCAAAATGTCTAAAATATACTGTGTGCTTCTAGTATGATACTCCAGATAAATGCTACAAAACATCCACAATCACACTTCAATCAATCATTCAGCGATACTCTGTTAGTCACAGCAAGCGGTCCTCGAGATGAATATATTAAAATTCTTATGTTAGTGCACACAAAAGCAAGGTGACCTCATAACGCCTACCACAACTCACAATTCAAAAGCTTATTCAGCAAACAAATGAGGAGTTCAGATGCAACAGCCGTTAGACTCCACCTCCATCAAAAATGAGAAAAACATGTCAAATACATTTAAGTATAGTACGTGTGTGCTAATGTATGTGCATGGACGAACGCACAGCCATGCAAAGTATAGTTTATTTGACTGGCACGTGTACACAGACATTCCACGCATGTGCATTATGAAAAAATGCAATGCATTTCCTGAGCTACATACTAGCTTTTCCTGTAGGCACATGCGTGACCTATGCTTACAATGTATGTGTGGTTTTAACTCATTCCCCGCCAGCCATTTTTTTAAAAGTTGCCCGCCAGCATTTTTTGGGATTTTCACAAAAGTTTCACAAAATCCTTCAAGGAAAATGTTCTTCTAAAAATATATAAACATACAAATATATCAAATGAAAGAACAGACCCTTTGCTTTCAAACGAACAACAAACAAACAAACAAAACGGGGAAAGAAATTTTTTATCCTATTTTTTCTCTGCTTATTAACTCTTTAATATGGGTATTTTTCTTTAAAATTACACATTTTTAGCAAAAAGTTGAAATAATTGCAGTTTTGTTAAGGAATTTGTTAGAGATTGGATTTAGAACGATTATCAAAACATACAAACAGTTTTTAGTAAATTAGTAAATAACGTTTATGCTTCAGTTTTTTTAATAAATTGGGTTATAAATTATCTAGTGGATAGTCGTGGTATTGCAGATTAACATAAAAATTCATCAGAAACACGTTATTTCACACAAATGTTTTCTATTAATTGACGATAACTCAAGTTTTTAACAATTGAGTTTTATCGTTTTTGGAATCCATTCAGCCGATCTCCGGGTCTGGCGG
The DNA here is from genome assembly GCF_027580225.2 of Misgurnus anguillicaudatus. Taxonomy (NCBI): domain Eukaryota; kingdom Metazoa; phylum Chordata; class Actinopteri; order Cypriniformes; family Cobitidae; genus Misgurnus; species Misgurnus anguillicaudatus. The sequence goes on from NC_073347.2 coordinate 7,735,719, forward strand.
TTCCCCTTTTAGCATAGCTTAGCGCAATCCACAGAATCTGATTAGACCATTAGCATTGCGCTCAAAAATAACCAAATAGTTTTGATATTTTTCCTAATTAAAACTTGACTTGCGATTTTCTTGGTAACTTTCAATAGCTGGGGACTATTTTCGGGCAGTGCATAATATCACTACGCCTCCTGCAACCATGTTACGGCAGCAAAGTCCCTGATTATTACGCCAGAATGAGAGTATAGTTCAGAGCCATATCGGCCTAGAAAATTACAACTTTTAATTTTCCGTCTGTCTTAGTACACGATGTAACTAAAGAAGAGTCAAGTTTTAAATAGAAAAATATCAAAACAATTTGGTCATTTTTGAGTGCGATGCTAATGGTCTAATCAGATTCAATTGATTATGCTAAGCTATGCTAAAAGTGCTAGCGCCAAACCTGGAGATCAGCTGAATGGATTTCAAAACGGCTTAAATTAGCATATTTTCAGAAAAAGTGGAGTGTCCCTGTAACATGGCAATAAACTCTAATAAAAACATTTGGCTAGGTGGAGTACAAATTAATGACAATCCAAGCATTTTGTAAGTCATTTAGATTAGGATTATGTGGATGAACAATTCTTTTAAAAGCAAAAACTTGAACAAAAACGTAATAGAGGTATATATAGAAATGACACTACAGAATGAAAGAGAAAGAAAAAGAGAGAGAGGTGCAGGTGTGTGGTAGGTCTCAGGAGTGCTGAGATGAGAAGCACAGACACACAGCTGGTGGTCACCTTCGCTGTACCATTGACTCCAACAAAAAAGATAAAAGTACCTTATTAAAGAGACGGATATGCCTAATACAGTCATTTTCTAACAAGTGAATACGTTCTTTTAGCGATTCCAGTAAAATACATTTCCCTAATGTCCTTATTTAAGAGGGTCTTTCTAATATCCATTGTGCTTTAATAGTGTCCATTTTTCTTGACATCGTCTTACTGACAGATCTTGTAATTAAGGTACATCTGAATTTATCGCATTACAGAAAAGCACTGAGCAAGGTGAATAAGGTAAGTAAAAGACCTGGTTAGTTCCTGGACCGACACTCCTATAAATTAAAGGCCTAACCCTAAATCAACCTCTAAATTAAAGGAGTAGTCACGGTTCCCCCGGTCTGCTACCGTTCCGGAGGCGACACACCGGGGAAAACTCCTGGTGCTTCAGATTGCCAGTACAATACAGCGACTGCAGGAGACCGGAACATGAATAGACGAATGGGAAGAGCATCTGATTTGCTAACAGAGGGGTGTGTGGTGTGCCAGCATACAGGACTACTTACTATAACTAAACTTACATGACTACAGGTTAAGGCGCCATCTTTTAAGTTTGTGATAAATATTGCATCTACTTTGACGTAGGACGTATGATGTCATTTGACAGAGTGTTAGTAATGTACAAATTCTTAGGGGGATATTTTTAACTCTGTTTCAAGTGGCAAGGGACGGGGTAGGCATAGGGGTATAAAATATAATTGGAATTGAAACTAAATCTATCATCATTCTACATAATAAGTTATTTATGATTAGTGATCAAATCTCTCATCACCACATCTGGCTCTCTTATTTTACACTCCTAATTATTTATCAATCATACACAGGCCATGACTTTAGCACCATCTCTTTGCATGCATCAGCTGTTTCTCTATATAGCTCAAGTATCACATATGGGGACATGGTCATATATGTATGTACAGTACTGTATGTATGTACTGTATGTAGATAGCAAGACAGACAGATCCAACAGGTGGACTGTGATCTGTTCTGACAGCAGTAGATCATAAAAAATTGAATTGAAATCAAAGATCATACGTCAGGTTTTATGCACATTATTTACATTTGTTAATATGGATAATACTTATAAAATGTTTGGCTCTTTGTTTGTTATAGTGAATTTTATTTTTTAATTCTCATTTGTGCAATGTTAATAAGTTTGTATGAAGTTGGGCCTATGCACTTCATGGCAATACTTATAATGCATGTTTAATTTAAAATGCTTTTTTTTGTTTTGTATGATAAAAACTATATTTTGGTATAATCTGGGATTGGGTTCTAAAGCAAAATCTGTTTTTGACTGGTGCTGTACATCAACAAGTGTCACAGAGGGTTTGAGGAGGTTAAAGTTGTAACAAGAGCTTGAATTTCACACGACAGTGGCACATGTCCGATCAGTTTTCTTCACTGTGTTAGAAACATGACTTACAACGGGCACACATCACAGCTTTAACACGCACATGGACATTGCCGACTCAGACTGGAGTCAAGGAAATGAGAATGGAGAACTTGGTCAGTGACTCTATATATGAGCGTGTCAACCTTACAGCTATTTACAGACTCAGAAACAAGGCTCAGCATGAAATGAACAAGATTGGTGTGTGTTTGTGTGTCACATGTGTCATTCAAATCTGGGGTGTGAAAGCCTTCTAGCTGTTTTGATGTTGTATGACAAAGTTAAATATTTGTTTTGATGTCTGTGTTAAGTATAGGACTCAAAGGATTTATAATGGATGTCTACTAGTTGGAAATATATGAAGAGTTTGGTTCCAAAACGCAATAAATCTATTTTGACTTATTTGGGTAAAAACATGTTTTCTATACCAAGAAAGTGAGAAGGTGAAAACCACTATTTTCTGTTACAAACTTTCACATAGCATCTTTAGGTTATAATAACATAAAAAATTCAAATCCATAATTTGATTTTCAAAGATTTATTATCAAAATTGATTATTTATTCCACAAAATGCAAGTTTTTTTTATTCTATAAATCTATTGAATCAATATATAAATGTGCATTCATCTTTGTCATGTTATATTTATTTAGTTGACTAGTGCTATACACTGACAAAAAACATTAATGGCATTATCAAAACACTTCTTTGTCATATTAAGAACACTGTCATTGCTGCTGTCGTCCTTGAGACGTCATCGCTGAACTTTTTTGACAGCGATCAACTGTAAAATGTTTTGGTCCATCTTGATATTCGTTGACTTGAAGTAAAATAATGGAATGGTTTTCATAAGATCCCCTGGGGTCAGTGTGACAACATGACAGAAGCTGTTGTGTGAGAACAAGCAACAGCCAGCATTTCTCTCGCCCGAGTGCCTCTCGCGTAAATTATTAGATGTTGATGGCTTACGTTTCTTCCCCGTCACAGAAACCACCACAGGTTTATCAATGCCATCCAAGTATTATTTTGTTTTTGTTGGTTTGTTGATCACAAAGTACAAAGTAGATGAGGAAAACTAGGATTCCGAATGTATTCAATGCGCCGCCATTATTGTTTACAATGTGTGTAATGGTGCGCTGTGATTGGTTGAGTAGATTTATTGCATTCTGCAGAGAAGGAGGGCTGGTGTTTATTGCGTTTTGGGAGAAAAGATGACAGAATAACACGGCGGATATCGGATTTTGCGTAAAATTAAGAATGAACTTTTTAACTCTTTCCCCGCCAGCAGTTTAATGCCTCCCAGAACATATATAAACATACAATATATTAAATAAAAGAACAGACCCTCTGCTTTCAAACAAAAAAAAGTTTTATCTTACCTTCATTAGTTCTCTTTTTATCACCTCTCAAATAATGGTAGGTTTCTTTAAAAACAACAAATTTTGAACAAAAAGCTGAGATAATTCAATATTTGTAAAGGACTGATCAGAAGCAGAGCGATCCTCAAAACTTAGACGGACATACAGCTGTTTGCCCTAGGGCGATACATTCGGGTTTTATAAGTTGCGGAAGTGCGCATGTGGTGGATAATGGCGGTATTGTGGATTGATGAGATAACTCGTCAATGGTGGAGAAAGAGTTAATACCGACCTGATACAATACTGATTTTGGTGGTAACTAATTTGTCTTTGAAATGGCATTTATTGTGTTTTGGAAACAAACTCTTCATATGTTCTAAATATAATAGTTGATTAAATGAGTCAAAAATAGTTAATTTATATTAAAATAATAGTGATTTAATAGAAAATGTGATTCAATGTTGACAAATTCTGTGCAGAATGCACTTTGTCGGGGTTGATACAAGTTTTTGAAAGTTTTTACGACTACTGATTTTATTGCGTAACAAGTGCAGGAAGTACAGTGGAAGTCCATATATGGGCACTTTACCCAGAATAGCGCATGCACACACTAGCCAAGAGCTGACACCAAAGAAGTGTGTTTTGAACATGTAGTGAACCATAAGTTATGCAGAGATAGTGGGATAACGTTTTGTGTGTGTTGCCTGTTCGTGACTCGCACCGCCCGCGGTACACCTCCAAAAGCTACAGCTGATCTGTCTTTTATAATTCTAATAAAACTAAAGACTCTTTGGAGATATGAAAAATGCAGTACTACTCTATAGTATTGCATTAACATAAGATTAGCAGAAACAGTGTGTTTTATGTGAACTTTAACATGCTGATTTGTATGTTTACAAAAATACAAAACAACATAGATCTCTAAAGAAGCTTTTATAAATACGTTTTTTTTCTTACAAGTATGTTTTCTTAGAAAACATATTACCCACTGGATTCATTTGGATTACTTTAATGTATGTGCTTTTTGGAGCTTCGCCATGTTGGCTCCCATATAAGAAGATAACAACAGCATTTTTATATAAAATATAAAAAGTCATATTCACCTGGGATGGCATTTCGTTTCAACTATTTCTTTAATTATTTAAACAAATCTGTAATGCATTTGTTCTGTGACTGTGTGGAATTGCAATTTAGTAAATTGCCTTGTCATTATAATTCACATTTCATTCAGCATCCTATGGCGCACGGCCACTTTAATTCTGCTTAACCCGAGGGAGCGAGAAAGAAAAGGACTGAAACTCACTCTCCGGCTGTTTCTCATTGGGTGTGATGGAGCGCACAAAGTCCTGTGGCGTCATGTACACCTCTGCCTCTCCGTGCTCGTGGATGATCTTCAGTGTGGCGAAGTAGCGAAATATCTTATCTGGAGTAGAATAAGCTCTGATCCTGTTCTCATACTCCATCACCTGAAACACACAACAACACAGTCAATGGAAGTGTAGAGAAGTAACTAACCAAAAGTAGCTTCTATACTAACTAAACTAGATTTCACATTAATGTGTCAGTAAAGGTTTTACAGTAAGGAGCTATTTTATCTACAAGCAGCAGTGTAATTTGACAAAACAAGACGTGTTTGTGCTTACAAAGAAACCTCTGAAAATGTTCTGGGACCAAAGTGCTGTGTGAATGGGGTTTATAAAAAGCATGTTGGACAGACAGCAGATATAAGCTGGTTTGACAGGACATTCACATAATTCAATCCAACCCTCTGATCGTACAAATAATCTGTCATTATGGCTGACACTTTAGTACATTATGATGGAAAGATTTCAAAGCAAAAATGCAAAAATGGTTGCAAGAGTTATGAATTACAAGCAGTCTAAATATTTGTTATTGATAGCCTGAGGCGCATTTCATGAAAACTTGCCATTGGAGGTTTGCAACATGAAAAATGACATTGTAAAAAAGTTTTCATTTATAAACGAGAACAATTAGTGCATTTAAAAGTTTTACCAGTGAATCCTTCTCAGCATGCGGTCGCTGCAAGATGTTTCATCGCTCAAATTTTGTTAGCGACTCTTTATTTAGGCTACTGTATGCTAATTAACTCAGTCAGCTCACGCACAGCTATTTCACAAGTGACTGGGTGACTGTAATTACAAAATGAAGTGAATGATGTTTGGAAGTTTTGGATATTAAACACATGTTATCAGTTATTAATATATTGTCAAATTTAATTTTTCAATCAAACATTGACGAGAGTGACAACTATTAACTAAAATCAAGTGGGTCAATTTAAAATGACATTATTTTTCTATCATTACCACAGGCTGTGCACTACAGTGGGTTGCACCAAAGATATTGGATATAACAAGATTGAGCACTACTGCTACTGTGAATAAGGGACAATGCAACGCTCAATATGGTCAGTCTGGTGAAGGAAGTCCCGCCTTTCAGTTAAAAGACCCAAAAATCAATCAATAAAGACTGATGATCCTCTGTGGGAGGAGCTCTATAGATGCACTTGACAACCTATGTGCATGCACAGGAGCTAAAACGACAATTTTGAGCACAATATGAGATTAGAGAAACCAAAGTCTTACCAAAGCTGAAGTCTTAGCTGTTGGTCAGAAATATATTGTTTAACTGTGTTTTAGAGATATACGTCTTTCTCCATTAAAGTAAATTGGATTTAGTTAATAGGAGTTAATAGGACTACTCTTGCACGACTAAAATAACTGCCTGGAGGCGTTGCAAACTTGGCCGCCAAGTGGCGTGACTTCCCTAAAGAGATTTTGGTTGCATGTACATCTAATCTTAGCAATGTCCATACATCATTTGGATGGATTGCTTTGGCCACTGACTCTTTGGCCTCCTACACACTGCAAAACCCGGAAATCCGATGATTGACACAGAGGTAACCCTAGAAATGTTCTGCCGTCTTTTAAGAGGCTGCTCCACAGAGCACTGTCTTGCAGTGTTGCCAGGTCCTCGTGTTTTTGGTACTTGCATACCGTATGCTCGTGCCTCTGTCATTTTCTTCACCGCGCATTCAGAAGACTTTTTCTCCTTCTGGGCATTTATTTTTTCAGAAGAGAGACATGTCATGTCCGTGATGCATGTTTAAATACTTTGTTAACAACTAGTTGTTCAGTTCAGTTATGTACACACTATGCAGAGTTTCAGTATATCCGGTAGTCACTACCTGCATTTTGCTGGAGATAATTCGATTGTAGAATGCGGTTGTCAGTCCCGTAAATTACTAAAGTATAGTGTGTACTAGGGCTGTGACGATTAATCTCATTTCCCCTTAAAAATATCTGTCTGAAATCGATTCTGAATCACAAGGCTCAGATTCTGTGTTTCATGCACAGCTCGTCCGTGCACTACGGGATTTTGGTCAGTAGGAAGTCCTTATAAATCTAAAATCATTATGAGTCGTTTATAACGTGCATTTAAAAAAGCAACAATCGTTAACGCTTTCCCCGCCATTGACGAGTTACAGTGAGGAAAATAAGTATTTGAACCTGGGAAAATCAATGTTAATATTTGGTACAGTAGCCTTTGTTTGACTTTCCCCCATGACTCCTCTGGATCATCCAAATGGTCATTGGCAAACTTAAGACGGGCCTGGACATGTGCTGGTTTAAGCAGGGGAACCTTCTGTGCCATGCATGATTTCAAACCATGACGTCTTAGTGTATTACCAACAGTAACCTTGGAAACGGTGGTCCCAGCTCTTTTCAGGTCATTGACCAGCCCCTCCCGTGTAGTTCTGGACTGCTTTCTCACCTTTCTTAGGATCATTGAGACCCCACGAGGTGAGATATTGCATGGAGCCCCAGTCCAAGGGAGATTGACAGTCATGTTTAGCGTCTTCCATTTTCTAATGATTGCTCCAACAGGTTTTTGAAGAAACCTACCCATATTTGTGAGGTGATAAAAGGAGAACTAATAAAGGTAGGATGACACAGTTTTTTTTTTGTTTGAAAGCAGAGGGTCTGTTCGTTCATTTAATATATTGTATGTTTGTTTATATATTTAAAGAAGAGCATTTTCCGAGAGGCATTAAACTTTTGTGAAAATCATGAAAAATGCTGGGAGGGAAAGAGTTAAACACAAAATCATTCAAAATATTTGTATTGTCATGAAAGTACCTGAAACTATTTGAAGAATATGCTTATACACATTTCCTGGATTAGCGTTTGTAATGGTACTACTTCTGCGGCACAAATGGAAGTTTCTGCACGAGAGCGCCCTCTGGCATTTGGATGTGCTGACATTTTACATTAATTCATAAAAATTCATTCATTGAGAAAACGCGCATTTGCATGATTAATTGTCACAGCCCTAGTGTATACAGAACAGAATTAAGCATTAAAATGTAAAGTGACAACTGAATTAATATGCAGTGTGTACGAGGCATTTAAGACCTCCGTCTTCAGTTTAATTCAGTTGTACTCTACCGATCAGACGATCGAATGCCACGGCGAATGTACAGCCTTGCAAAGCAAAGTTATTGGACTCATACGTGTACACATGTAGACGTTTGACGCATGTACAATGTGCGCGGGGTTTTCCAAAATCCGGCGGTTCACTCTTCTCATGACAAAAATTGCAAGTAAACGTCTTGTGTGACCGTCCTCGAATTCTCTTTAGACTGCACTGGCAAATAACCCTGGACTCCAACTTGGGTCATTACACTTACCCATTTGACACTTTAATCCACAAAGCATTCAATATATACATTTCATTTGTCAGTATGTGTTCCTTAAGATCGAACTCATGACATTTGTGTTGTTAACGCAATGCTCCCAGCCCATTTAGATACAGGAACACCTACAGGGTCATCTGCACTCAAGCACCAGCTTTATGTCAAGGCACTTACACAGCTGACTGAGCTCTGTCTCTGAAATAACATTAGTACTGTTTGTATAGAAAACAACTTTAATTTTGCTATAAAAATATAATAATGTAATACTCGTGTTTACTGTGTGACCCCCCATTACATAAGATGCTACTACAATGAAAAAACAGCTTTTCAAGCAGAAATTTCAGTAGGCAGCTCGAATGTCTATTGTCAAACACAATAATGCGCCGAGAATATGATACTGTCTGTCAGTTTAATAAGAGCACGCTGTCTGAATAACCCGAGGCCAGGCTTACTGACTGCTACCTACTTATACATAACATCACTCTCTCTCTGTGTGTGTGTGTGTGTGTGTGTGTGTGTGTGTGTGTGTGTATGCCTGTGCCATACAAACAGACAGCTTGGCATCTAAGTGGCATTCACTATTGATGCCAGCTGACACTGGTGCATCAACACTACCATTGAAGTGTTTTGAATCACTAAGACATATTGAAAGAAAACAAGTGACTTTGTTCACCAATATGATGGAAAAGTCAAAACAGTAATACTGTAAACTGCTATTAATTCTTGAAATAAATTGTTAAAAGCCCCATTTGCGGAAACAATTACTTCTTCTAAGAAAACACTGCAATATAGTTCTTAGGAAATCATTACAATGTAATAATCTGGTACTTCTGAATGCTCTTTCCTATCATTAGCACAGTTGAAAATCATTGTGCTGTTTAATGAAGTATAGACATTGCAATTAGGGATGTCCCGATCAGGTTTTTTTGGCCTCGAGTCCGAGTCCGAGTCATTTGATTTTGAGTATCTGCCGATACCGAGTCCCGATCCGATACTTCTATAATACATAAAAAAGAATAAACAAGAGCGAAAAAACAGAACCAGGATGTTCCTTATGTCATGCCGCACGCGTTGCTGTTTCTGTGTGGAGTCAAAAGAGTCTAACTCTGTGCCAGCGCATAATTATAGATGTGTTAAAAAATAATTAGAATATTTATGGTATATATACAGGGGTTAAATTGGGATTTGTTTTGTGGGGATGCTCTGTTGGGAGGGAGGGTTCGAGGGGTAGCATGTTTAATCCTGATGACAGCAAAGCCAATGGTGTGTTTCAATGACATTTTGTACCTCTGATAGGATTTTATAAGTTTCAGTTTTAAAGCTGTGCCACATGTTGACCCAAACTTTAAAACCTGAACTTTAAATTATGCAAATCTATGAGTCTGACACCATATATGCATTTGTTGCACATGTCATCATTATGCACAATTGATCAAACTTAGAAGGAAGTTATAAGACTTAACCTCCTTGACTAATTCTAGGCATAAGATAGGCTACCCAAAAAGACTCAATTAACAAGAAAAACAACATACTGATTCAGCAATATGTCTTATAAAATAGCCATAGAGATTCCCTAAGCTGGTCAGCAGTTAGTTAAAAAATACCTATAGTTAGGTCGTAATTAATTTGTATAATCAAAATACATTATTTTATTAAACTATACAATCAGTTGTATCCAGTTATCTAGTTAACATATTGTAATGAGATGAGTGACATGGCTAGACATACTTTAATACTTTGTTTCTAGACTTCTATTAAGTTTTTTCGACGTGGGCACCATTCTTACCTCTCTCTCTATCTCTCATCTCTCCAGTATCCTGCGCGAATGCGCGTTCTTGAGGTTCTGAGTGAGACGCGGAGCTGCGTCTGAGCACATGGTGACAAAACGATCAACGCGTCGTTTAAATGAGCGGTAAAAACGCGGTTTTGTCGTGGGTTCCTTGCACGCACGAGTGTGAAGCTTATGAATGAAAACACGTCAATAGGCTTGCTCGACTTCATGCGGGGCCGCAACAACGACAGCCGGGTGACGTCAAACTACCGCGCGAGTGATCCGCGAAATCATACGGAGGAGTTTGCTTTTAAATCGCTCTCGCGGAACTTTGACGTCATCCGGCTGCCGGTTCTTAAAGTCGAACAAGCCTATTTTCTTCTTGTCAGTTCACACGAACCAGCGCAGCGCGTACACTGGCGCGGAGCAGAGCGAGACCTTGATGGATTTTAAACCCTGCATATGTATCCGAGTCTTGATCGGGAGGTGACGTCCGATTCCGATCGAGTCCGAAATCACGTGATCGGGGCCGATTTCCGATCATGTGATCGGATCGGGACATCCCTAATTGCAATACAATGTCTTTTTTTAGTATCTGTAAGACATTGACATTAGAGTTACTCTCATGCCAGATGCTTTTATCCAAAGTGACTTACAGTGCATTCAGGGTACGCATATTTTCAATTTGTGTGTTTCCTTGGAGGTGAAGGGGATTTAAATCCATTATCCTGGCTTTTTTAATTTCCAAAAAGTAGCGCATTTCTCAGTCTATTGATCTTCAAAGAGATTAAGGCCGCTCTATGCCAAACTGGATCTAATCAGGACAGAGACAGCAATGGACGTCCCACATTCACAACAACAGGCACACAGGATCACATCAAGACCTCAAGAGTAAACCGGAGCATTTATTTTGAGCTATATAAAAACACACATTTCTTTGGGAAGATTTCTTATTCACGTGTCACTAAACACTTCCTTTGTGCGATTAGCTATAGGCTGCCAAGAATGTAAATGCCCACAAACACAGACAGCCGTCTAATGTGGCTAACTACATGATGAATGACCTCATCCATCAAAGGCGCAGTCCCCCGATCCTATCACGCGAGTCAATTTTACTTTTAGCGTGTTGCCGGATTGATTTATGTTGCATCTGTTATTCACAGAATAATGGAATTCCCACCTTTAATGTCGGCTAAAAATGAGGATTAGAAGAAGGGTTGTAAACACACGCTATGACCTACACACTGACATCGCCGTCACGTCTAAATATTTAAGGATAAATCATCCTGCCACATTCAGCCCTTGTTTAAGAAACACATACACACAAAACATAGCCAGGCAAGAAATTTCATTATTGGCTGTACTGTGTACTGTAATGGTTCTCGACAACGTGTAAACGCCAAAGCCAATTACGCTGATAAATTGTACCGCCTTTACAGATAAAAGTGCATTACATTGTACAGAACAAACTAAATAAACCTCAAAACAAGAAAACACAAATAATGATATGGCTAGTGTTACAGGCAGTGATAGTCGCTCAAAGATAATCCTTTGGGTGTGGAAGTGTATTAAAGGCATAATATGTATATTTTCACCACTAGAGGCTGCTATTACACAATAACACAGGCGATGTCAGGATCCTGCTAAAGAGTCATGTTTTGTATTTGTCTAGTCATGATGGCAGGGTTCTGGCAGTCCCATGTTCTATGTGGAGGTTCATGGCTTTGTTTATTGGGTCATGTGCCTCCGGTGTCTTGTCGTTTGTCCCCACCCCCTCGTTCTACTGCTTATTAGTATCATTGGTTTTCTCCCATCACCTGTTCAACCCCTAATATCTTTCAGAAAATGTTCTACTTTAAATATATAAATAAATATACAATATATCAAATTAAAGAACAGGCCTTCTGCTTTTGCTCTCTTTTATCACTTCCCAAATTTAGGTAGGTTAAAAAAATTACCCAGTTTTCATATTTCCAGACCAGGTGGCGCTATGACAAAACTGTGCATGCAACCTCAGGTCATGACTGTGATTACATGTAACAAGTTTCATGACGATACACTTTAATTTTGCGAAGAAACAGCTGTATGACCGTATGGCTTGTTTGCTGTCAAAGGCTGTACATCAACTAGTGGCTCATGCACACCATTTTTCTGTGGCCTCAGATATGTACCTTTTGTTTTTCACATAAGTAATGAGCTGATCTCTGCAATAACTTACAGTGCCGTGGTTGGATAGTGCAGATTAAGGGGTTGTATTATCCCCTTCTGACATCACAAGGGGAGCCAAATTTCAATGACCTATTTTTTCACATGCTTGCAGAGAATGGTTTACCAAAAGTAAGTTACTGGATTTTTCTTTTTCACATTTTCTAGGTTAATAGAAGGACTGGGGACCCAATTATAGCACTTAAACATGGAAAAAGTCAGATTTTCATGATATGTCCCCTTTAAGCACTTTTTCGCAGAGATGGACTAATCGTAATGCTTTGGTATCATTGGATTCGGCAACAATTCAGGACTCTAAAGAATCAACTCTAATGAGAAAATGTCAATCACTGCCAAAGTTATAGGCAGGTAAAACATTTTTCTGACCACTAGGTGCTGTGCAGAAACTGTGCATGCACTCTCAGTTCCTAAATGCGAGTTTCGTGTCAATACGCATATGTATGGCAAATATACAACGTCAACACATCAGAGTTATAAGCAAAAACATAAGTGAAAAGTTTGCTGGCCCTAGCAGATTATAGAGACTCTGCTGTGGGAATTATTTGGATTGTACTCTTATCAGTTTGCTTGTTAGATGCTACATAACCGGCACTTCCGCATTTGTCCACTTGTGTTGCCTAAAGTTTCTGCACCCAGAAACTGAGGATAGCATGGATATTAAATTATTAATAACATGACAATTACGAGGAAGACAAGGAACGAGACATTATTTTAAAAAGGAAATTCACTGGATTTACAAATCCTTGTGACCTTTTGGGATGTAAATACAAAAGTACACAAAACAAAAAACATCCATATCAATGGGTCATGTCTTATACTTTCAATTCATTGGGTTTTTCCCTGATATCCCTTTAAGCCCGGAATACACTGCACGATTTTGTCCTCTTATAAGATCATTACCTTATCACACTGTGGGACATGTATCGTTTAAACTCGGGTACGAGAGGCATGTAGACTGTGCGATGATGACACGGAAGCTTCGGCGGCTGCGTCACACGTTGCGCAACGTCACCAGCATGCGCTCGTGGTAAACAAATACCGGCGCGCAGGTCGTAGCAGCAAACACACTGTGCGGTGATCATGCGAATTTCTGACACTGCCAGAAAACTATCGTAGGCTATCTTTGGACGCAAGACCGGGAAAACGGCCGTCTTTGAACCTCTCTCACTGTACGACATAGGACCACCGATGGAGAGCCACGATTACAGAAATCGCGACGATAGTTTCACGATGGCAATCTTTCGTCTGGGATGGCCAATTATCGTGCAGTGTATCCCGACCTTTAGAATCCAAGACTTGCAGTTTTTTCCAGCCATTTTCCAACATCTCTCAGACTCATAGATGGTTTTACAATGCACTTAACCCTGAGTTTAAAGAGATGATAACTCAGCCCTTATTTAACTGGTAAAGCTACATTTAACAAAGTATACATTTGAAAGAGGGTCAGCAACCCTAGATTAACCCTTCAAATGCTTTGTGCTACACCATCATATAAACACTTTGAAATATATAAACTGAAATAATGCGTTTGACTGAAAAAGTCGTCCATTTTATTGGTCAAACAATATGCAACTTTATATTAGCTACTTAACAAACAACAGCATGATAAATTTGACAAAATCTTGTTCCCTTTACTCAAACATTTGCTTGTTCCAGGTGCCGTCTGTCATATCCCCACAGTTAATTTCTGCTGTGATTCATTAACTCAGCTATTGTTGCTCTGCCACCTTTCAGCTGATGGCATATCACATAAAATCCACTTTAGAAATATGCAGATTCATTTCAACACTGTGATTTGCATGGCGATGAGATGTGATGAGGCCACGTGTCTCATTTGCACTTTGTGAAGGCAGACTGAGTGGATGGGATCGACCTCATGGCAATGAGATTTTACACAATACACACACACTGATTACCTTGCGGTCACGAAAGCCGACTCTCTGTTTCTTCTTCTTCCCTTCCGATCCCACCTCCTCATCCTCCTCCCCGCTACTCGTCTCAATTGCGCTGTCTGACTCCGCCTCCTCTGCTGTCGCATCACTTAGCCGCTCCTCCTCCCGCATCTGCTCATCATGCTTGACTGAAGACCCCGCCTCCGCATGTGCTCTCGTCAATCAGGACAGAGTGAGTAAGAGTGCGTTAAATACAATAATATTAGCACTAAACAAGCAAAATAGGGTCAATTGTTGACTTTAAGGCATTTTTTTAAATCTTGTAGTCCTTACCATTGTATGGGAGAATTCAATCTGTTATTGGACTATATGTGTGTATATTTATCTAGTTTATCGGTGTGTTTCTCATACTAAAAGTCAATAAACGGTGCAACCAGGTCAATATCGTCAGGACACAAAGCCGTAATTGAAAAAAGACAAGCCTTTGATTCAATAGGATGTGTGTTTGAAAAAGTGTCCAATAACTCAATTTAATGACACACAAGGAAAATAAGTGCATCTGAAAATGCCACCTCATCCTATAAATCCACCATTCTATAGATCACTTCCCAAATGCATTTCACCATAGGGCTCATATATCAGCACCATACACACATACCATACTGGATTTAACCGAATCTTAACCAGACTGCAGATGTTTCTTTGCACATATGAGCTCTCTAAAGAGATTTGTGTTAACTGCGAAGTATGTAATTTATTCATTGCGTTCAAGGTACCTTTAAAGGGCACCTATTAGGGCCGCACGATTCAGAGAACAAATCTACGTGCGAGTTTTCAGATCAAAATTGCGATTCGCGATTTAAAGTGCGATTCATTAGTATATAATAAAAGAGGTACATCCAGGTTTGTTGTGGTGGTTTTAATAGCACCCAAGAAAGATGCTGTGCTACTGTTTATTTAAAACCTCTTAAACATTGTACCAAGTTGTCTGCAGGACTTTGCTATTCTGCAGACAACTTTTTTTTTAATCTAAGAACATAAAAAAAATACAATTTAAATTTTTTTTTGAAAGTTTTATTTAAAATAACATATAGACCAATGTATTTTGGCTGTCACTACAACAATGCATCTGACAAGCAAATGTTTAGTTTTTCTTTTAATCATAAGACTATACTCATCTTGTTTTACTTTTCAGGCATCTGTAATAAATGTAAATATATTAGTTATTAGAATCTATGATTTAACATAAGCAAAAAATACAAATAAAACACTGCACAGTCCTCACTGTAGGATTTTAAATGTGGAGCTGCAGAAGCTTGTTCAGTTGAGAGTAAGGAGTGATTTTAATTTTTGGTGTGTAATAAACATTTCTGACACAGAAAGCAGCAGGTTTCTGTCACTTTAAGACACAAGACAGCTAAACTGCTCTGCTTCAATATACTGATAAACATCCAGCTGTTTATGTTCACTTAGGGCTCAGTCACACCAAAAGCGCTTATGGCAGTTGCAGGCGCCTTTTTTGAATGATATTCTATGGGCAGGGCGCGTTTGCGCGCTGTTTATGCGCGCCGAGCGCCTTGCGGTTTTCTGCCGCCTGCCGCGCACGCGTTTTTGAAGGAGCGCTGAGAGCGGAGAGGCGCCTGACGTCATTCGCGTCTTCCATTGTCCAATCGAATGAGGGGAGAGGCGGGCCTTACGTTGTGGTGAGTGAAGTTTACAGTTGCTTTGAAGAACCGGACTCCAATCGCTCACTCTCTCCTGCGTGTTTGTGCACCTCTCACCCTCAAACAAGGTCAGAGCAAGCGTCCTCTTTTTAAAGTTTCTGCTAATATGACAGTTAACAGCAAAAGAGCGCTCACGCTTCAATATTTGATTGACAAGACAGCTGACTCGGTGGTTGCTTAGCAATATGAAAAGCTGCGCTGCACTGCTCTTTTTTAAAAAAGGCAGTGCGTCGCGCCTTGCGTTTGCAAGCGTTTAAAGCGCTTTTGGTGTGACTGCGCCCTTAGACAAGAAAGAAAACTTAAGTTTAGTGATCACGCGTGTGCTGACTGCTCTCTGTGTGCGCGCTTCATGAACCCTCATGCCTGTAAATATTCAAAGCAGTGCAGATGTGCGCGTGCAAGAAAGTATAATGTACCTGTTTCGTCTGCTGTGTTCCGGGCTTTAATGAAACCTGCTTATAGTCTGATGAGGCGCTTGTCATTGTTTGCGATGCATGACGAGAAACGGACGTATATACACCTTTCTTTAAGTCCAACATTACACAAAAGGGAAATGTTTTCGCGCATTTCTGTCCTTTCATTTGCCGGTTAATGAGTTATAATGCGTTTTTAAAATGACTGAATCCAAAACCTGCCAACTTCATGACATTCCGCGTTGTGCAGTTAATTCCATTTGTATGCATTTCGCGATTCTGTCCGTGTTTTCCGCATTGCGGAAATCATATGGCCGTACACTTTGTTGAGGAGTTGAACTGCTGCTCGCGCTCATGTTTTCCAAATGGTGTGATGACGTGTAGTCAGCACCTCAGTGTTCATGCACTCTATTGGTCTAAACTGCATCAAACGTAAAATGCGCATGAAGCGAACTGTCAAAAACTGCGTACTAGATGATTGCTATATTTAATAGTTTTGAATCGAAATAATCGCATTTCTTGCGATTCGAAAATCGCATCCATTCACATCGCGATTTCGGTTTAAAAACGATTAATCGTGCAGCCCTAGCACCTATCATGCTCATTTTTACAAGATGTAATATAAGTCTCAGGTGTGCCTAGAATATGTCTGTGAGGTTTTTAGCTTAAAATAACCCTCAGATCATTTGTTATTGCATGTCCAAAATGCCCCTAACGTGCTGTTTTTATGTCTGTACCTTTAAATGCAAATGAGCTACAGCTCCTCACTCCCTTACCAACCGACAGTGAGCACTTCTGGTTAAAAATAGATCTGATTCCTGTAAATACAGTCTGAGATAATAGTATCTTTAGCGTGCTAGCAAACACATTTAGAAAAGCTTTTTGGTAAAGTTAACCAGTCAGTCAGTGGCCATGGGCGGGGTTTTGTTTTTGTGCGACATCACATTAACAAGAGAATCAAAACAGCATGTCTAATGAGACTGCTTTGGTTTAATGGGGATTAGAAAATAAGTAAAGGGTGTTTTTTTTTTTCATTGTAGGGTGGTTTTGTTTATGCACTTTCATACTTTTAAAAGTGGATTTTGCATAATATGTGCCCTTTACATAAATAAGCCCTTAATAAGTTTATAGTATTTTCCCCAAAGGGTCTGTTGGTGAATTGTTGTGTGTTGGTCACAGCTTTCTCCAAAATCAAAGGAAACCACGAAAATAAGATTTAAATGAAACTCACTAATAAGAATAATATTACAAAACACCTCTGAATTAAAACATTCAAGCACATCACAATACAAATATGACCGTTTCGTCCCAAATTGTTTTTGTCTGCTCATTTTTGTATTATACTAGTATTCCGCTTGATTGGGCATCTGCTGATTTGTATTGTTTAGCGTAATAATAGCATCAAATAAAAAGCACGTAAAGAAATGGCAGTTGCTGTAATATGTTTGAAAGATTTGTATGGTGCTGTATGTATTTACCTCGTCCACAGAAGTCCAGCACTGGTCGTGATGCCCGTCACACCCGCCAGGGCGGCCAGCATCACTCTACGCCGCTGATAGGAACGGAACGCACTGCCATGATGTCGTCTTGACAACTGCACCATCCCGATGGTGGCAGCTGTCAGTGCCCGAAAGCGGTACATACTGCAAGTTGAAAAAGAGAGAGATATTACAACACAAATAATAGCTTAATTCAGAACCTCAATTATCAATCGACAAAAAGTGCACTGATTGACTCATAACAAAATTAAATTACTAAAGAAATATTTCAGGTAGGGATGCACCGATATGGAAATTTTGGCCGATACCGATAACTCTTTATAGTTGGGAGGCGATAACCGATATATATATAGGCCGATAAATATTCATATTATTTTCACAATGAAAAACTCCTAGAGCCCGGACATCTTGTCTTTGCGCTAGACTAGCATGCTCTTCTTAAGCCCGCAACATGTGTCATCTTTGTGCTATGTCACAGAAAGCACCAATCAAAACTCCACATGGCCAGCAATGAGCAAGTGAAGTGGTTCAACAAACCAAAATAATCCATCATTTATCGGCTTTCATTTATCGGCCTTATTTTGCTATCAGACCGATAACCGATAATATTAAAAATAAGCAGTTATCGGCCGATAACGATATGTCGGCCGATATATCGTGCATCCCTAATTTCAGGCAATGAACTAAAAGATAAAAAAATCATTCATTGCCCATCCTACTACATTAAACATTATTGTATAAAAAGTTCATTCTTTATTTAAAAATGAGAAAAGCTCAATGAGAAGCTTTAATACATGCTGAAAACTATAATGTTCATATTTTGTTCATATTAGTTAATGCACTTACTAATGTTTACTAATACAACCTTATTATAAAGTGTTACCGCTTACATTAAAGGCCCAAGGACAGTATACTTCTCTTTATAACGTTCTGCACTGTTGAGCAGCACAAAAGCCTTTCAAAATCTACTTCAACAGTGCGTGACCACGTCATGGATCTGTACTGCAGCAAATCCCTTACACATACACTGCTGTCAGTAAATAGTGTAGGCTGACACAAGTGGACTCCTTATCTTTATTTATAAAAAAAATGTATTATTATTATTATTTTTAATAATGACAATCTGGCACTAGACTGTGTAAATAATTTAGTACAACAACAAACCGTTCTTTTCACTGTAAACTGCTGCATTATTCATTCTCAGTGGTGTCAGCTACAGAAGTGAATTTGGCAGATACAAATGACTAAATTGTCAAACGGTTTTTATATTTAAATAAAATATTTCACTTTTTAATTTAAAAATATAAATGATAACTTTTTGTAATGTAAAATACTGACTGAACTTAATTTCAGAATAATCAGTTGTGGACATAGTACAGAATTTAAGAACTTGAGTAAAAGTACAGATACCCTAATAAAATATTTCTCTAGTAAATATAGTATATATAGTATAGTATATATAGTATATAGTATACTCCACTACAAAAATTCAACTTCAACGCACTAAAATATCAATTTAAACTACTGATAGTTTAAATATTAATAGAAACAAAATGTGTTGACACATTAAGTCTATAAATACAATACACACAGTACAAAGTAAATGATGTCATGTGGGGCAAAATATGTTATATGTTATACATAATTATCCAAAGATGATGAAATTGTGGACAAAAAAGGTAGCACAAATTCTGTTATATGGAAGTGGTTTAGCGCAGATTAAAATTTTATTTAATGAACCCTCTTATTTTTGTGGCTTCAGTCATTTTTGGCATACTCTTTTAAAACTGGAAGCATTAGCATCTTATATCGAAATCATATATCGTTATCGGTCAATATGGATTTTTTTTTCAAGATCACATTTTTGCCATATCGCCCAGCCCTAGTTAATACTGTGTTAAAAACTGTGCAAATATAGTTTTATGTCCTTTAAATCTACCGTGGCAGCAGAAGTGTGTAATTTGCATTTTTGTAATGGTTTTAAACAGTGTGCCCTTTTACAAGAAGTTTACTACACAAATACACAGAGGGGCGGTTTCCAGGACATGGATTAGACTAGTCCTAGACTAAAATAAATGTTAGAGCTGTCCAAACTGAAAACAACTTGCACTGACATATCTTAAAATACATCAGTGCCACTTGTTTTCCCTCAAAATGCACACAGGTAATGTTTTTAGTAAGGCATGTTTGTTCAAACTAGTTATATTTCCTAATTAAACTAAGGCATAGTCCTGGCTTAAGCTAATCCCTGTCCGGGAAACCACCCCAGAAAGTATTGACAGTCGTTTCCAAAATTCTAATGCTAAAGTCTGCCATTTGTCACACAAGCACAGTTTCTGGCTTATTTTATATTAGATGTGAACAATTTAATGACTTCACTTCAAAAGGGTCACTGAATCATTGAACACTGGTCACTCGCTCTGACTGAATCATTTAATCAGTAAATTCTTGACAGAGCAGCTAAAATTGCTCATTGTCATTTTTTTAATCGATTTAACAGTTTTTTAACACAATGTCCTATCATCAAGTGCAATATATTTTTTTCAAAAAATAAATGCCTTTCAAATAGAGATGCACCGATATAAAAAACCCACTGATATTTGTTTATTCAAACTGATATCTGCAGATACAGATGCTAATGTAAAGAAACATCAGTGTATTGTTCAATATTAATGGTCATTAAATGAATATCGGTAGTTTGATGGTTATATTAACATGCATTCATTTATTTATTCATTTAATGACCATTAATATTGAATGTGACACTGATGTTTCTTTAGATCGGCATCTGTATCTGCAGATATCAGTCTGAATAAACGAATATAGATGGATTTATTTATAATAGTGTTAAAATTTGCTTTTGTCGACCTATACTAATTATTGGCTGATATCAGTGATGCGCGGGTCAATGTATAAACAACTCGCAGCGACCAACTTTTTCAACTTACCTGTCCGCAACTTGGACCGAAAAGAAAATATATTGTACCCGACCTGCTTATTGGCCCGCATTTTTTAAAAGTAGTAATTGTTTAAAATAGTTAATAGTTAATAAATATTTTTGGATGACTCGTAACCGCAGGCACCCGCTCATTTTGGATCAAACCCCGCATCACCGGCCGATATATCGGTGCATCTCTACTTTAAATAATTTAAAATTATTAATCATTGTGTGTTTTGAGTTTGACTTTAAATAGACAAAATAAAAAACAGAAATAAATTTTACTGTTAAATAATACAAAAAACTGGCGATCAAAAGAATCTAACACTTTAGACTTGAAAACTGTAGTGTAGTACATGCATACAAGTCATTTTAGTGTTATTGATGTACACAGTTTTTATTTTGGAGGCTTTTATTTACGCCAGTCCTCCAGATTTTGAGACACATGAAATTTGCAATGTTCTTCTGTCAATACACCAAATCCCTCCTGAACCAGCATCTGTTCATTTTCGATTGAAAACTACCAATTTATTGTTTTACACAAATTAAACTGTAAGCAGACGGTGAATGGTGAGCTATCCCTCAGTGCTGTTTCTTGTTCTTAAGAAAGGAAGCCAAATGGTCTGCGGAGACAGGATGAGACATCTGTCCATTTTGCAGTATTGACTGCCGTTTGATTGAGGTCCTGATTCAGCAGAACATAATAAGAGTGAAAGCATTACATGCTAATTGGGATGAGCGCCTGTGCGTGACATTGCAGAATGATGGGACTTTGGTCTCCGGGGCTTAGGACAGCGGGACTTTGGCTGGAAGCATTGCAGAAGCATTCAAACGGAGCAGAAACTGCATTAACTCAATAAAACCCAAGTGGGTTTTATCTGGCACCTGCTATTGGCTCAAGCTTTTCAACAAACACTTTATATGAAATAAGGTTTTGGCTCTGACCATTACAACGTTATTAATATAATTATGCACAGTTTAAACGTAATTATGAACTATTAAAAATCCGTGGGAGTCAAAGCAGATCTTAATAAGGGAAACTTAAATGTAAAGAATCCACTATTACAGTGATCAGTGTTAGATCAACCTTATGATCACATTTTCAGTAGAACAGTCAATGTGCTAGTGATTTTTTAAAAGCCCCTTTGTATTTTTTAAAGTCTAAGTGGATTTCACCATAAAAATATCACAATACATCACACAAAAATATATATTTCAACTATTCATTTGTTACAAAGGATCTGTCACTATTCACAAGGTGACAGTATTACAGTACAGTACTGCAACACAGTATCAGCTTTGCTTTATGATTATTCAAAAATAAGTAGGTTTCTAAAGCACTTAAAAGTAGAGGTGCACAATATTAAATAAAAATGTGATATGCAAAATTTTTCCAAATAATACGATATGCAATATGTGATATAATGAAGTTTGCAAAATCAATTTATAATATAATAAAATGTATTTAAAAACTGAAAAAATCGTGCAGTGTATCCCGTGCTGTAGGCAAAGTACTTTGATTGGCCTTCCAAGGAAAAGTTAATTGATCAACTTTGATCAATCAGATTCGGGCTCGTATTGACAAGGTATAAAAGACGATATTATCTCATGGCTTTCACTATTGCTTTGGGAGCTCATCTTCCAAACATGGTCACATTTTTGTTGACGCAGAGGTATTCGGCCAATCACAACGCACTGGATAGCTGGCCAATCGGATCACACTGCGCTTTCTCAGAACGATGAGCTTTGCACAAATCGACGCGTTACAGAAAGGAGCACTCTAAAAATGTCTGGGTTATTTTTGACCCATAATGGGTAAATATTAGACAGACCGCTGGGTTAAAATCGACCCAATGCTGGGTTGTTTTAACCCAACTCCTGGGTTATTATACCCCATGGTTCCATACCATTTTTTTTAACCCAGCACGTGTTTTGTCCAATATTTACCTAACATGGGTCAAAAAACCCAGCCATTCTTAAAGTGAGGGGCATAGAGAAGCTACAATAATGTACAGCATGTGAAAAATAATGCGTTTTTAACAATAAACCACGTGAACACACTGAATTACACCAAATACACAAAATAATGTGCTTTTTAATAACAGAATATTGTTCCTTGTCTTAGACATTAAAAGGTCTTCACATTCAGGTTTGCCAACAAAGAAAACCTGGCAAATTTGTGTTTGATAATATATGACATACAAGGCCAAATATCTCATTTAGATAGACAACTAATATTTTTTCTCAACATTAACCTTTACAGATAATGGAGACACAGTTCAGTAATAAATGTAAGTGACAGACATTCTTTAAGAAAGGCTGTTCATCCAAAAATAAAAACCATTTTAAACCTGTATATGACTCTTTCTTCTGTGGAACACAAAAGAAGATATTTTGAGAAATGTCTCTGTGGTTTTGTGACCATGTGATGGAAGTCAATAAAGGGCCAATTTTTGGTTATCAACGTTTTTCAAAATATCATCTTTTGTATTCCACAGAAAAGTCAAATGCAATCATATGCAGAAGTCATGCAGGTTTAGAAAATCATGAATGTGACTGAATGATAAAATTATTTAATTTTTTGGTGAACCATCCCTTTAAACTACCAACCATGGGTTTTGAACACATAATAAACAAATGTAGATATTAAAATGAGATGTATAATTGGGTAGTACAGTCAGCTTCCAGGCAGAAGATGTTTTTTATGGCTGAGGCCAACAACAGCTCTGTTATAGTATCTTACAGCCAGGACTACTCAATTGGCTAGAGACCCTCCGACTCCCAAATTCATTTACTGAAAGGGAGTTTTTTAAACTTGCTTCACTTCTATCACCAATCGCTTATTTCAACAACAACCACATCACTTTGAGTTTCACTTAAACCTGAAATCAGCTTTCTACAGGACCAAACAGCCACACGGCTCTGAAATAAGGTTCTGCCGGCCAGTGCAACAAGGGAGAAGTTAAGAGTCAAGTGAAAATCAGCCGGAGTCAAATGCAGGTGAGGATCAACCGCACTGCTTTCTTAATAGGCACTGGCATACTGGACTGAAGCAGATATCAGGGAGCTCATCACTATCCGCACTAAAGCTGAGATCATTCATCAGTACGACAGAACAGCGCATCACACGCTCCTTATGATCATTTCAAAAACTAAAATGCATGTGCATGGTTACTAGAGAGAGAAATCACAGATAATTAGCAAACTTCAGACACTGTGGAAAAAAACCAAGTGCAGGACGTATTTCGTATTTTGCAGAGCTTCTCAGTGAAATACGGCTCGGTGTAGTAAATGCCGCTTCATCTGAAAGCAGGTCATAGTGATTTACTACTAATCACAAAACCGGCGAGATACGCATGAGAATCGCAGGTCATTTATCGCCCACCCCTACCCAGACGTTTTCATTCATGTTCATTCATCGAGCTGGTACTGCTGTGATATGCTAACAAAACATTACAGAGATTACAAACCAGCCTTTTATTACCTGCTAATCTGAAGAACTCCCATACTTTAGACCCCTTCAGCCTTTAAAAACTTTTTGCAAACTAACTCGTTTGACATTCATCTTTGAAACCTGTACTGAGCCGGCTGGTGGACACGGCGATGGACATAAAATTCGTGCCTACTAGTGGTGTGGAGGAAGCAGTTGTTATTTTAGCGTGAGAACAAAATTTAAAAGGAAAAATAATGGAATCGACTTAAAATATTGATGTTGACTAATTAGCAGCGTTGACGCCATTGATTCTATCGACCAATCGCAACAGCTCTAATTTTGCATACTTTTGACCCAAAGCAGCACTTTGAAGCTATACATCTGAAATAAGCTACAACCATGTGAAACAAGTGAAGCAATCCTGTTACAGTACATAAAGACCTGCAAATAAGCCTAGTTATTAAAAGCAAGAATAGGTCACTGCTTATCAATGTGCCAACAGATTTATCAGAAAACAATGTTCCCCAAAAATAAATTAGAAGGATTTTGAGCTTTTCAAACCAATATATGTGGGCTTTCCAAGCAGAAATGTGATTGTCTGTAATGAATATTGTGGCATGAGCTCAAGAATTGATTTATAAACCTTGCCACACCATTCATTGCTTCATCTAAAGATGCAAGTAAAGGTTTACTATGAAGAGCAGAAGACATGTAGATGAGAATGTATGTGATGTGTGCTATAAAGTGCAAAATATAGCAAAAAAGGCTAAACAAAGGCACAGATAAAAACCTGCACAGTAAATAAATTGGGAGGAAAATGTACACGTTTGTCTTTGGTGCCCTAATGTGCTATTAGAAAAAAATATATAATAGTTCTCTGTGGTAAACACTTAAGTGTCCCAAAAAATTGAAAGTGTGTTGCAATCATCTAATTTGATATAAGTATATACTTTTAAAACAACAAAGTAAAACATCAAATACTGTGTTGCTGTAGTGATCTTAATATAGCATATGGTGAACAGAGTTTACAAAACACTGTGTTTTGTTTTTATTAGTACTAACATATACTGTACTGTAATATCTAATAATAGTAATATATAATACAGTATGCAATTTAAAGTTTAAGAGTAAACAAGCTCAGAGCAGGCTTTACTCTTATTGTTATATTTGTATGCTACTATACTAAATTATGCAGTTTTATGAATATTATGGCAAAAAAGCAAAACAACATCCCACAATAATAGTTAGTTAGGAAGACTAAATATTTATTAATAATCTTTGTATTAATAAAAAACAATTATTAGTAATACATTTTTCAAAGTGCATTTTTAAATAGCACTAATATGTTTTGTAGACCACGAGACAGTTCATGGTATCTATTTATGAATTTACATAATGGTACTCCAAGCCAGGTACTTAAAAGTATAATGCAATTACCAGTGTTTATCATCACATTGCTGTTTTGAAATGCATTATAAAATATGAGAGTAAAACGATGGCTAAACTTCTCTCTTTAAAACAAACTAAGTTACAAACCTAGAGAGTCTTAAAAAATAAGATGCGTCTATGCATCAAGCACAATAACCAACACAGATGCATTTACTGCAGAGAAACAGAAAAAAAGATGACATATTGTTTATACTGTACGAGATCTTTGTAAAGACGACTACTTTCACGCACAGACATTATGGTCCAGACAGTTCTATGTAATAAATGATCTGCAGTTTACATGCAGCATCAGGATCATTACGCGAACGCGACGCAGTTCTAGGAGCTACACACCCCATGCTTAAACTGTTTTTCCCAGAATTAATAAACTGTGAAATATGGAGTCTAACAACCGTAAATGTACATTTATTACCGTCCTAAACAGTAATACTTTATTCGATCAGTTGATTTAAGCCCACCTATCTAAACACAGACAGAGCTTATCCTCGCTAGCTGCAGTAGCTCGGACTCTAGCTGTCAGATGTGTTAAAGCGATCGGTGCAGCTCATATACTCACTCTCAGACTTCTGACGAAACCAAATAACGTCCTGTACGGGTTATATCCCAAGAGAATGATGAAGATGTGCCTCCGATAATCCTTGAATAAGTGTCGTGTCTACTTTCTGCGCTAAAGTTCCGCGTCTACTGTCTCGAGGCCCTCCCTACGCCATGTAAACACAAGAGGTGTGTTCGACTTTAGGCGGCGCTGCGCTAACCGATGGGCGAATGACGTCAGAGTACCGCGAGAACTGTGCTTTCTAATCGCTCTCGCGGTTTTTTGATGTAATGTGCCGATTGTTCTGCCGCATGAAGTGAAATAGTTTAGGTCCGATGTGCTTGAAGACAGCAACTGAAGTGTAGTTTTTGACATTAGTGTAAGTTTTTATTAAGAGTAAATAGAACTAGTTTATCTAAATAGTAAATGGCTGGTTTAAAGTTGATAGATATATGGGTGAATGAATGGAATGAATGAATGAATGAATGAATGAATGGATGGATGGATGGATGGATGGATGGATGGATATTTATTTGTATATGTCTTATTGTACTTGTCAGATTCTATATGAATATATATGAATATGGTGATCAAACAATTGTATTGTATAACAAGTTTGACAACAACTTCCTTACACACAACACTGTAAAGATTGTTTATGTGATCAGATTTGCGTGTTTAAATCCAGTTAAACCAGCTTCTCAAGACACTTTGGTGACTTTGTGGTTAATTTCTGTCCACTAAGCAACATGCGTTAACCAATTAAACAGCGTTACCTGCTATTATGTGTACACTATAAAAAAAATCTACATATATTTTGATGTAACTTAACAAATTAAAGTAAACAGTTTCAACTTGTTTTAACAGTCAACTTTTTTTAATCAAATCTTAAAATATAAGGTTAATTGACTTGCAAAATCAAGTTGTTTTAACTTAATGCTGCATTTTATTTACAGTGTATATGTTTTTCTAAAAAAAAAAATAATAATATCTATCATTATTAAATCAGACACTTTAGAGAACAATTGTGTTTTAAAATAAAATGTATTTGGTTATGATGAACATAGGAATTGATATAAAGAGGCATCTCTACCAGCGCAAAGTAGAACATTTGAAATAAAGACCAGAAACATGCTAATTTTTTTGATCCTCCTGTACATGTTTCAACTTGTTAAATTCTTCTCATTCTTTATTCTCTTGCCCCGTCTCATTCTTTGACTCTCCCTCCCTGTCCTGCTTCATCATACAGTATAATTCGTCTCCCAGTCTTTTCACACACACTCCCGGCAAAATAGTTTGGCAAATATCCACTCTGGATCAACCAACCATGAAAGAGGATCTGAGCAGGCTTGGTATGAGGGTCCTTCCATGCAAACTATTATCTTAGATTTTTTTGAAAAGAAAACATTTTAAAGATGTTTTAGTCTTCTAACCTGCAATTTCATTGTGCAACTTGGCTTCATCACCAGGCTATTTGTTGCCATAACACACTAAATAATATGTCTGTTAGCCTATTGGATCGAGTCACATGAAACACTATATTGCGAGTTCACAAAACAATATGCTTTAGGTCAATTCTGTATCCTTACAAATTAAAATGTAATGAAATTACCAATTGTTGGTGATATTGTTTTGATTCTCTTGTTAATGTGATGTCACACTAACAAAGCCCCGCCCACACCCACTGACTAACTTGTTAACTTTACCCAAATGCTTTTTTAAATGTTTTTGTAAGCACATTGTAGCACTAATTCAGCTTACTGTTTTCACAGAAATCAGATTTATTTTTGGCATAATATTGGTACTTTAAGATGCTGATTATGAATCCTAAAAAGTGTGAAATGGATTTTTCCCATTTTCCCTATACAGTAGGTGCCCATAAGCATGGATGACAGAAAATGTGGTAGCTTTATTTGGGTATTATACAAAATATGCCTGACACACACACACCAATGACCCAATAAAGCAAAAAAGCTTTTGGCCAAAGGAGGATGACTTCTTTTATCCTGCTTCTGGTTTCCGTTTCCAGTGTCATCACAGGCAGATGAAGTGTTTGTCATATAATTTGACGGGGTCCAATAACTAAAACTAATTGCAAAGCTTAAATAGTAAATATCTGATCAACTCTTTTAAGTTAATTTTATTATGATATATGCAGGAAATATGGTCATGTCAGGGCATATTGGATTACCTCTGCATGGCCGTAGGCAGCATGATGTCTACTGAATATGTTGCAGTTATTGAGCCTTTGCAAATATATTAATATTTATAGCCAAGCATGATATATTCAGACTTTAGTGCACTTGCAATCTATTCATGCTGTGCGAAAATAACAACAGGCAACTGACTCTTCTCACAAAGTATGGCCAGACTGGAGACATCTCATATTTAAGCCCATTTTTGTATATCAACAAATCTGCATATATGTTTCTTTCATTCTCAATTTTATTTAAGTAGATTCAAGAGAGTAATCAGTCAGCCATTTATAAACTTATTACAATATTCAATTTATTTTAATTCAATTCAATTCAATGCTGGGTTTCTGCCCAGTTGGCCTATTGTGGAAAGCCCCTATACCATTCAGTTTCAAAGTATGGACATTTTAGGTTTTGTATAGCTACTCTTTAGACTGTTGTTTGCTATTTTGGGACTGACTAATGCTTAGAAACAAAGTATTATAGGACAATGTACATTCAATTATACATTTTTCAATTTGCCATTTTTCATTTAAAACTAGTCATGTCTGAATTATGATGGGACATATTGAGAACATGTAGAATACACGCTCCAAAAAAGAGTGTTATTCACTTGAAGTTAAACAAGGGTGCAATGTAGATGCTATCTTCATAGTGGCAGGGAAGTTGTTGTTGCTGTTTATATCTTTCATCTGTGTGTGTGTATGAATGAATGAAAGAACCTGAGTCAGGTTACAGCCAAGGTTGCTACTGTAACTGAGGGTGTGTGGTTTCCAACAGAACGAGTAATGCTGGTTCAGATTTCTTGTGCACGCGTATGCGTCCTGCCCAACACGAGAGGAAGGGCAACTCATGTACCAGAAAGAAATGTGTGCTTTTTAATAGATCAATTCTTTCATCTACATGTGTTGTGGATAAATGTTTCATATTGGCTAACTGAAGGGTGTTGGGCGTTCACTGTCTTTTTCTCTTGGTTCAGTGCTGAGCCTTGGGAGTGGTGCATTTATCAGGTGCTGACAAATGTTTTTGTGTCGCTGTGGTTATTAGTCCTTACGCCCGCTCTTGTTGACACCTGACTGCATTCTGGGAACTTGACCTTGAAATGGGACGTTATTGTTGGTGGTGTTGTTAAAGGTGGTTTAGGAATTTGTTAAAGTGCTTGCAAGACAATGCTCAATGCTATACTGATGTCCCTTAAATGTAAACATTCTGCTTTCTTTACCAAACCTCAGAATTTGTTTTAGCAAAACACCTACACTGTAATTTTTTGTTAAATCAACTCAGATTTACGAGTCATGTCAACAGAGATGAGTTGTCACAACTTATAAAATATAGTTGAGAAAAGTCAACTTAATTTTATAAGTTGTAGTTATAATAACTTATAGTCAAGATAAATAATAGTAAGTTGAAATGACTTGTAAATCCGAGTTGATTCAATAAAAAATTTTTTAAGGCAGCAAAGTAATTTTTACAGTGTACAGATTCCATTCAAAATGTGTTTTCACTTTAGTTTAGATTTACAGGAAAGCGGAAAATTACAAGTGTAATACTGATTACGTTCTGTTTATCTGGTTAAAACAGTTCACTCGAAAATGAAAACTGTCTTATCATTCATTGACCCTCATACAATTTCAAAACTGTTTTTTTCTTAGGAACACAAAAGAAGAATTGTTGTAGATTGTGTGGACTAAGTACATGGCTCTGCCTACTTTAAATGGGCCATGGCATGAAAATCTGACTCCTTCCATGTTTAAGTGCTATGATTGGGTCCTCAGTGCTCCTATCAACCTATAAAATGTGAAAAAGATTAACCCAGTAACTTTTATTAGTATACTTTAAAAGCACATGAGAAATAGGTAGTTGAAATTTGGCTCTCCTTATGATGTCATAAGGAGCTCTTATTATAATAATACCACCCCTTAATCTGCACTATCCAATCACAGCACTGACATGTAGTACAGAGAAAAGCACAATTGAGTTTTAAATGCAACAAACCACAATTATTGTGATCAGTGTTTAAATTTCATCAGCTCATTTGCATTTTAAAGGACACACCCAAAACGGCACATTTTTGCACACACCTATAAATTATCTACATGGTATTTTGAGCTAAAACTTCACATATGTGCTCTGGGGACACCAAAGATTTATTTGACATCTTAAAAAGTCTTGTGCCATGGCCCCTTTAAATTTTTTAAAGAGCACCTGCTCACAATCTTACATTACCTTTGGTGTGTACAGTAAGTGTGTATTAGTTCATGTTTAAGATATGCAAAAAGTATAAATCCAAAAGTAAATATTGATGCGAGTTATCGTTTCAAACTTAAATCTCTTTTCTTGGTCTACAACAAACACATAGATTGTGGACACAACGATCATTATCATAATTCACCCGCTTCTGACTCACAGCCTGTAAGTAGTCAATGTTTTAATATTTACTACTCACTTAACTATGACTCAAACACAAGTCTTGTGCAGTGCAAAGTAGCGCTTGTTGTTTGTTGTTTCTACGATCGCAAATTGCAGACATGGTTTTATGTTTTAGTTTCCTTACCTTACTGTTATGTTCTGCTCAAGCCCTGCTGTTAAAGTTGATCGATCAGCTTGGTCATCTGCATTTTTTGGATCAAATTTGGCTCGTATTAATAAGATAGTAAAGACGATATTAACTCCTGTCATTATTGCATTGGGAGCCGAACTTTCCAAACATGGTAAGGAGCATCACATTTCCAGGTGACGACAGAGGTATGCAGGCCAATCACAACATCTGGTTAGCTGGCCAATAAGAGGACACTGAGCTTTTTAGAACGATTTGTACAAAATCAACGCGTTTTAGGGAGGCAGGGCATAGAGAAGCAACAATAATGTGTGTGGAAGGTATGTGTTTTTAAACCACGCAAACACATTGTATTACAGCAAAAACACAGCATTTTTTCAGTAAAATATAAAATTGTGGTAACAAGGGTACGTATAAATGATTACAATTCTACTATTTCTTCAACTTGGTACTTCACACCAAAACCAAAACCTGAATATGCTACGACCTGTGTGCTCTTTGTTGTTCTGTAAAGCCAGCCAATCAGATAGTGACTTGCAACTTAGGCTACAATATGTCAGCACCCGGCATTTTTGGGTGCAATATCAGATCATCAGTGAGTGGGTCATCTAAGGTTGAAACCAATGCTGTTTATAAAGTAGAGTTAGAAAACTGATTTCAGTGGGGTCACTGTAAGAACACCTTACGTTCAGCAAATGAGCGGCACCTTGTTACATTTTCCTTCACTTTTTCCTGCAGTTGGAATGACCTTCCTATTGCAATCCAGTCTGCCACATCTCTTGCAACATTCAAAAAACAATTAAAAACTCATCTCTTTCAAAAATACTTGACATAGATATTGACCGCATTTTTTCTCTTTTCTTTTTTCAGTAAAGAAACCTCTTTCTTTTTCTCTCAACAGGTATTGTTTCAGAATAGTGAAAACTCTTTTGTTGTTGTTATAAGCACATTTTGTTCTTTTGCCTCCCTATGACACATCGCTTATTATTGTTTCCTAATCTTTGTAAGTCGCTTTGGATAATAGCATCTGCTAATGCCTAAATGTAAATGTAATGTATGTAAAGTAGGTAAATACCGAGGGGCAACCTTCCAATCTCTCTGGCTTTGTCCCAAATGGCGCACTTCATGTGGACTTTCGGTCTCGTGGCCTTAAATTGCCAATTCTAGCTTAGTCTACGAGTCCGTAGGGTGTCCCATCTGTCATTTTTATGCTCCAAAGTGTGCTCATCAGCCCCCCATTTGCACCCTTGATGCGGTCTTCCACGGAGCCCGAACTGCAGCAGGCTTCGCGCAATTTTTCCAAACCAGAAGTCCTTGCGAAAGAGCAATCAGACGACGGATGGTAATAGTTCAGATTGATGGGCAACTTCAATTCCTATTTCCGCCGTGACGCTCGAGTCTGTCCCGAAATACAACTCCAGCCCTGCGTTCCAGTTCGTTTTTTATGAACTTCCCTCGCTAACTTCCCTCAGTCTCATTCACTCGGATGTACGTCATTGCTTACGTTGTACGAGTGCCCACTACTGCTAGAACACTTGAAGTGGGTTCAAATGGATCGCCCTAAGCCCTTGATCACATGGAAAGTGGAGACCACCCCCTCCATGTGCAAAGCGCGAGTTGCTGAAGTGACGTCACAATCGTGCTGCATTGTGGGATATGAAGCTGCATGAAGTGTATATATGAAGCTGACTCGCTCCCTCGGTCAAAATCGAGGGAGCGAGGGTCTGTCCATACAAACTTTCCTCGTCCACTTGACGAAGTGGAACGCACTTTAAAATGGCGACAGGGATTCCCCTGAGGGGAAGTGCTTAGGGAAGTCCGCGAGTGTGTGTCTAAAACTGGAGTGGAACGCACCCCAGTGCGCCCTCGTGGACTCATGTCAAGGGTCCCTAAGGTCTGCACTACATGATGTCATCAAAGTGTGGACTCTGAGGAGGACCACAAGTCCGGAGTGTGCCATTTGGGACAGGGCCTTTGATGAAGCCAATACGGAAGTGACTTAAACTGCAATTCATTGACTGGCCCCTTGAGGCTGGCTCCAAAAGGGAGTCAATTCCCATAGACCTCCATGTTAAAAATGCCCAACTTTACAGTAGAAAATAATATTTTTACAGCCAGGTACAAAAAGTGTTTTTGTTCTGTAAAGCTAATTTTGCCATTCATGACAACTATGTGGGGGTGAATTTTTTTTTGTGACTCCTCCATTTAAATTATATTAAGCCTTAAACTTCTGCATAATTAAGGGCGTGGCCACTTGAGTGAGGGGTGAACGGCCACTGCTGTCACTAGAATCTAGCTAGGGGGGCGTGGTTTCAGCAACCAACCACTTCAGCTTCACCCATATCCCGCCTTATTACCCATTTTCGGTTTTCCCCGAGTGATTCGCGGTGACGCGCGGCCAAGATGGCGACGGCAGGCACCGCCTAATTTAAAGGAACAGTATGTAGGATTGTGGCCAAAACTGGTATTGCAATAACAAAACTTGTGGCTAAAACTGGTATTGCAATCACACAACTAGTGGGCAATACACAAAATGAAAACATAAACATCAGTTGAGGGCTGCAACTCCACTTTTTAAATGACAATATTCTGGCCAGACCACTGTTGTCAGTGATATAAGTATTTGAAATGAAAATGATTTCTTAATGTCTAGTGACATATCAGGGCCATTTTATGATTAATTGATATACATTTCTTACATACTGTTCCTTTAATCTTCACAAACCAATGGGTGATGTCACGGACACTACGCCCATATTTTTTTTACAGTCTATGGTAAATACTGACAGCAATTACATAATATATGTCATACTGAATTGTGATTTGTTCATTTCATTGTTACAGATAAATCTAACACTTTCACACAGTTTGGCCTTCGTAGCCCATTTCAAGTGTTATCTCAAGAGAATTTGTACGTATTTAAGCTAATTCGTATAAATTTGTATGAAGTGAATTGTACAAAAATGTACAGTTATTAGAAAAAACCAATAATAAATCATCTCCATCAGTCATGCCTGTAACCCCATCATCACAGGGGCGAAAGCAAACCATACAAAAGTGTACGAATGTGATCGTACAAACTATTTTGAATTAGCCATCTCGTAAAAAACGTACAAATCGCCATGAGATTGTATTATTATTTTTTCTTTTGTGAAAGTTATTGTACAGATATGTTAGTTTGAGTATGTGTATACTGTATGAACGGGTGGGTGATAGTGAGCACTGCCCATAGATAATATGGGGTTGCTTCAGTTCTATAATCTAACTTCCTTTAAAGCACATATACTTCAGTTCTAAAGTCCTTCATTCAGTTTGGTTTTATCGTTTTGTCTTATCTTTTGGGTTTATTGCCTGTAAATCATGCAGACTCACTGATAAGACTTATTAGGTGTTTTAAGAAGAATTGGCTCAGATATTTGCATGACAACCTCCCATAGCAACAGGAGGAGTGGTCTGTAGAGACTTGTAGGCAGAGAATCAGGAAATCAACCATGTTTTCATGCAGCAGTCATTGTTAGGAATGGGCCTTTAGGGGTCTGTGACTCAGCAACAGGTGTGAGGGGAAAACTGTGTCTTTTTTTAGCCTCGGCAATCACATGGCCCAAGTTCACAAACTGCATTAATGTTACAGCTGTTAAACGCACATGATGTACTGAAATACTAATTGCCATCTGTAAATAATCACTTGTTTACTGTAGCAAAGCAAAGTCTATATGACAGGATTAGGATTTGGTGGTTTTCTATTAGAATAGACCTGATTTGATTAAACCAATTGTTGTTGTTGTTTTATCATGAAATAAACAAAACTAAGAACTGTAATAAAGTATATATTATAGGGATGCACCGATGTATTGGCCTATAATCTTTATCTATATATCTAGTAATTTTATAAACTATCGTACATCGGCGTATGCATTGTATGCATTGCACTTTGTATGCTCTGCACTTCACAAAATAATATTTCAAAACAAGGAGAAAAAGCAAATATCAATATCTGTAAATGTCATTCCACGTAACTGAATATCGGTATCTGCTTTATTGGTTTTATTTATTTAAGGTCAGAATGGTAAGAATACTATGAAGTACACTGTAAAAAGTAAAAAAGTTGGATCAACTTAAAGAGCACCTATTGTGCGATTCACGTTTTTACATTTCCTTTTGTGTGTAAGTGTGTATTAGTATATGTTAAAGGACAAGTTCGGTATTTTACACTTAAAGCCCTGTTTTCAGATTGTTTATGATGAAATAGAACGGTTTTGACAGAAATTTCGACATATGCGGCTGCCCAGAGAATTTTTGGGTGTTTGTGTTTCAGCTCCTACCTTTAAAATGGGTTTAATGGTGCACTGGAACAATCCTTCCTAAAATGCATTAAACTTTCGTTTACAAAGACGTGAAACTCACCGAGTGGTCGGGGGTGTTCACTGGTATGCTCACACGGAAATCGCTGCAAAATATGCATTCCAACAGGTTTTATCTTAGTTTTGCCAACTCTATTGACTTGTATTAGTTGTGCTGTGAGGTACGGTATTACTCCGCGCCGGGAACTTTGTTTGTATTCGTGCAATTGGCAATGGCGGATTAGCGCCACCAACTGGGCTGGAGTGTCTATTATTTAAGCTCTCAACAGAAGAATGTACGGGTGTGAGGCGTTTGGAAAAATAGGTCCACAAGTTAACAACGAATGCTAAAACAACTGTTGGAAAGCATCTTTTAACGCGATCCCTGTGACAGCATATCAGTGAACACCCCTGACCACTCGGCGGGTTTCGCGTCTTTGTAAACGAAAGTTTAATGCATTTTAGGAAGGATTGTTCCAGTGCACCATTAAACCCATTGTAAAGTTAGGAGCTGAAACACAAACACCCAAAAATTCTCGGGGCAGCCGCATATGTCGAAATTTCAGTCAAAACTGTTCTATTTCATCATAAACAATCTGAAAACAGGGCTTTAAGTGTAAAATACCGAACTTGTCCTTTAATGATATGCAAAAATTACAAACCCCAAAGTAAACGATGACGCGAGATATCGTCTCTAACATGAATCTCTTTTCTTGGACTACAACAAACACACGGATTGTAGGCAATAGTTTTCGTCCTGGGATTGGTGATGTAGTAAAGACCGAAATTATCATAATTCCTCTAGCTTCAGCCTGTAAGTTAAAGGATAATTCCGGTATTTAACACTTTGAGTCTCATTTCTGGTTTGTTTTGGATGAACTACATTGATGGACACTGAAATTTTGACAATGGGTCGTGTCTTGACTTTTTGACTCTTGTTTAGAAGCGTCTCTTGACTGCTTCAGAATGGAAGTCAATGACCATTGACTTCTCTTGGAAGACTCATTGCTCGCTGATATATCACTCCACAGCCGGGAAACGGAAAAGGGTCTGTTTACATGTGGTTGTAGTTTTTTCGCTCGGTTTCTCTCAAAAGAAATTTTCCCATATTTAATGGCTCAGTGACCAGCCTTAGGTTTAAAGTTGAGCTCGATTGTGACTATCTATACCCTAGACACCGGGTTCGGTTCAGTGTCCTTGTACGGCAAAGTGGTTGTCGCCATCAAGTGGTCGGGAGTGTGCTAACGCTTCAGACTCAAATATAGAGCGGAAATATATACGCGGTTGTGAGGTATCTGAAAAAATAGTTCCAATATAGCAAATAACACGGATTGAAATCATACATTGCGCCAATATATTTGTTTTTAATCATCAACCAACCCCACGAACCACTCGGTGAGTAGTACAGTTTTGAAAATGAACGTTAAGTGTTGTTTTAATGACATGTTTGTGCATGGTCATTGACTTCCATTCTAAAGCAGTCAAGAGACGCTTCTAAATGAGTCAAAAAGTTAAGACACGACCCATTGTCAAAATTTCTGTGTCCATCACTGTAGTTCATCCAAAACAAACCAGAAATGAGACTCAAAGTGTTAAATACCGGAATTATGCTTTAACTCCTGTTAGCATTGCATTGTGACCAAATTTTTCAAACATGGTAAGGAGCGTCACATTTCCGACTGACGTCAGAGGTATTCAGGCCAATCACAACGTACAGATTAGCTGACCAATCAGGGACACAGAGCTTAGTATAATTAGTATAAATGCCTTTGCATAAAATAGAAAAATAAATAAAATTTAACATTGAAAAAATACACATTAGGTTTGAGATATATGTAACTGTGTCGAAATAATGTTAATAGTTTATGCTTAAAAAAATCACATGATAAATTATCATTTGAATTGTAATGGAGTTGTACTATTAGATTTATAAATATTTAAAGGGACATTTTACAAGACTTTTTAAACATGTAAAATAAACAGATGGTGTCCACAGAGTACACATGTGAAGTTCCAGCTCAAAATACCATATAGATTAATTTATTATAGCATCTTAAAATTGCCACTTAGTAGGTGTGTGCAAAAATCTGCACAGAAATGTTTTTTGGGTGTCCTTTTAAATGCAAATGAGCTGATCTATGAAATAAATGGCAGTGCCGTGGTTTGATAGTGCAGATTAAGGGGCGATATTATCCCCTTCTGACATCACAAGGGGAGCCAAGTTTCAATGGCCTATTTTTCACATGCTTGCAGAGAATTGTTAGTTACTGGGTTGCTGTTTCACAAATTATCTAGGTTGATGAATGCACCGGGGACTCAATTATAGCACTTAAACATGAAAAAAGTCAGATTTTTTATGATATGTCCCCATTAAGAAACACACACTACCAAGGACATTCAACCTATAAGCTGAACTTTGCCATGTGTGGCAACATTTTATAAGCTATAGGGTGTGACCACACATACAGTACTGTATGCAACCCTTTGAACAGCAACTATCTTAAACAGTCAGCAGTGTTTCATTGTCTTTTTGAAACCAAAAACAAAGAGGAACTTAAAATTCTGCCCTTAAAAGGGGACGCATGTATCAGTAGATTGAACTTCTGTGTGTTCTGTTGGTGTTTGAAGAGGACTATTAGAGTATATTGAATCAGTTCCAACAAATTTGAAGGACAGAATAATAATAGAGACATAATTATATAATGTACAGGACAGATCAGTTGCCAAGATAAAGAAATGAATGTCACAGAAACAGAATGGCACAGAGGGATGTTATGTTAGGTGGCCTAGGAAATGATGGTATTAGATACAATTCTTCTGTTTCATGTTTATAGCAGTTTATAAACAATAATGAAAACCTGAGATTGTAATTTCTTACCGTGACACAGGGAAGACTGGGGTTATTTGTCACAGGTTTTACTTCAGTGAACATTGCTTAAGGCAGGTTACAAAAGTCAGTTTCTGGTATACACACATACATTAAAGTCTTGAAACATTTATGAGTCTTCTCTTGTCCAGAGTAAACAGCTTAACCCTTTAGTTAAAATCCACTTTCATTATTTACTTGCATTTTTTGTAACCGTTATTTTGTTGATGCAGCCTATTCATAACTCCTATTAATGCATTTTTTTGCCATAATATAACGTAAGGACATCTTAATAATAACAAATTGATTTCAGATAAGTTTATTATGTGGTGTGGTTAAAGAAAAACAAACTGTTAGTATTTTTCTTTCATGAGAGACCTAAAACGTCCCGCGCTTTCTGATTGGTTGAGCGGTGTGTAATTAACGTTTTCTTTAAGTTGTCAAAACCAACTTCAGAGCTGCTCGTCCTCTCATTGGTTGAAAAGTGTTTCAGCAGGTAACCGCTCGACCAATCACATCGCTACTTTCATGTTTTCCTAGAGACTGAGGTATTCAGACTTCCTTATACTCGCGATTTCAGAGTGAGAAACTCAATTTTGCTGGATAAACTATGTCAGAGCTTCACCAATGAAAAATACAAGAGTCTCTCTAAATTTTGCTTCGAATCCGGAACTACAGCAATCTTAAACGTGTCTCGCGAGTGTGTGTTGTGTGTGTATGAAATATTAGCCCAGCCCAACAGCCCTTCCTATTCCCCTCCCTTTCCTTCAACACTCCCAGTCGGTTCGCCCGCAGCACTTGCGTTCTCTCGGCCGGGTTTCACTCCAGAGATGGCTGCGAAAGTGTGTAGATCTGTCCTCCTCCTGTCCCGGAGCAGTGGAGCCGTAGCCTCTTCTGTTTTTCCCGCATTTGGTGTCTCCTTACATCGACACCATCAGAGCACAAGAACGGTGAGTCCCCGAAAAGAAAACCGAGCTCGGTTTGCTGCTTCTGGGCAAGGGGAGGGTTGTGAAGGGAGAGATAAGGGGGTTGGGTTCCTCTCTGTGTGGAGAAGATTATGTAGAAAGATCCCGCTAAGGAAGAGTCGTGAGTGTATGTTTTCCGGGATGTTTCTTTTCGCATCGTGCAATGCACAGCGAAGACCAGCAGTGCTGCATCATTAACCACTGCACTTTCAGTCTGGCTGTAGCTACGAGGCGTCCGGTTGACGCATGGATTGACTGATCAGTGATCATCTCTCTAACCTTACATTTCAAGTTTGCACGCATGCCACTGCAATAAACGCGAGCGATTGGACGCGCTTCTGGGTTCCGCGCAATTCCTTTTCAGGATAACCTTGAAAGCAACAGTGCTCTGAACCTGGCGTAACGCCGGCTGTACGCACAACTCTGAAAGACGGCGGATTTCATTCACTTGAGTGATCGATTACTTGGCACTGAAATGTTTTTTATGGTTCCGCGTTCTTTCGTGCTTTTCCAAACTGGACGGACCGCGTGAGTGAGATCGACTCCGCAGTGTCCGACTATACGCGAAGTGAGAGAGTGACAGTGCGGCAAAACTCTGGTCTGGGGCGTTCACGCAGGACGTTGCGTTTAAAGCAACGATTCAAAGCAGAAACTCGTTTGAAAGTTGCACTGCTCTGAACTTGACGCGCAGTCTTGAAAACGCAACGTCTGACGCATGTCTACGTACGTTAAAATAAAAAAACAAAGCAGACGGACGATATAAACGCATTCGGTGTGAACGCCCCCATAACACCTCCCCATTTATCGGCGTGGGGTAGCTACAGTCATCGATGTGTAATACGGGATATACTCTCGCTCACAGCCATGCGCGTTGACTTCTGTTCTCCGTGTAATTATGTCACTCTCCTCATCTTGACTCCCGCACCCTCCCTTCCTTTCTGCGGGTGTTTCCCATTTCCAGCGGCAAGCCTCTGGGTTTTCCTTTGAGCAAACTCCAGTGCGCATTGCTCAATAGCGCTCTGGCATGTTAGGAAAAGCGTGTCAGTAACATAGCTTTTTATTTGTTACTCATCCATGACTTTCAAGTCAAAAATGTGACAAGAGGAAGACACTTCCCTGAAATGTACAACTGTATTGCTGTAAAAGAGATATCCTGAAAAAGCAGAATGCCACTGCTGTACTTTGAAGAACCTTGCAGTACCACAAACAGATACTTTGTCAACACATGAGAGAACTTTGGTACTGCCGTGTGCTTTACAAAGACAGGGTACCATGGTAATACTATGTATTTTTTATGCTACCATAATAGTAGGCAGTATACTTTGAGGTGCCTTTATGGGTCTCCTTTACTTCTACTTTGGTATAAGCAAGATACAAGAATAATACTATAATTTCTTCAAACGTGATATTTAGGTAACAGATTATGTCGAAAATGTCATTTGTTGTATTTCAAACTAAGATCATGTGTTATTGTGTCAGCGCAAGGCTTTATTTGTGAGGCTTGTGTTGCCAAATATATGAATGAATGAATTAAAATTTACCGCTTGATCTCACATAGTATTTGAATGACCTTGCGCCATTTATTTCCTTCTGGTCGGTAGTATTTGTGGCCCTGTTGGCATTTATAGTGTTCCCCCCCAAACCAACAAAGCATAGGGACTTGCAGTGCTTAGCGTAAACCTGTCAAACTGGTAGTGAGCAGTGACAGGTTTTTGACAATAAGGCCGTGCTGCCTTCGTCTGTTCATTCCGCTGGGGCACAGCATCTCATACCAGCGTTTATCATAAACATCTTGAGCAGCTGTGAGGTGTTTAATGAATTGCTACAGCACAACATTTTCCCTAAAGACTGTGCACTTCAGAAAAACTAACAATGCTTGGAGTAAAATAAATGCATTCAGTTTAAAAAACAAATCTGATTTGATTTTCCTATTGGGTTTTAAGCACTGACCATGCACCCTGTTTTTTAGTTCATGAAATTTGATATTTTAATATGTCTGTGTACATCTGTAGTACATTTATGTATATTAATGTTTTAAACCTCAATACGTTCTCATACAACAACAGAAAGTAGTTGTCAGCATTAAAAAAAGACAAAAACAAATTGTGCATCTGCTCATATTATTCTCTGCCTTGCTGAACTCACAAGACGTGCGAGAGAACATAAATGCCAGATATTGCATGCATTCATGCATGGACTGTGCACACAACTGCTGACTTGACCACCTGAGCAGTATTCACTGCTGCTTACATTTTGCATTTTAAGGAAAGGGAGACATGAAGGAGAGTGCATTTTGAAGTTCCAGACAATAATAATATGATGTTACATATGCATTGCATCCCACATTACAATGAAAATTAAGTAAATGTGCTTAAAACTATTTTTTTATTGTTTTGCGCAAACTACAATTACAGATGCCAATCATATATAAATATTTAGACACTGCCGAAATGTTTGCTGCATTTATAAAGCCTGTGTGCCTCTAGTAGCCACCTTTCCACTGTACACGACAAATGACAGATGATAAACCGGAAGTCATTCATTCCCTATGGAGATTCGCAAAGAGGTTGCGTGAGGTGCAGACCATCTGCGGATGCATAATTCGGATCTGTTTTGAGTGTTGAATCTGTTATGAAATTTGAACTTGTGAGACTACACCGCATATGATACAAAGAGTGATGTATTTCAGTGTATTTCAATCAAAACACTGTGCGAGGTGAAAATTATTTATTTCTTTTTTTCACTTTTTTGTTTAAGTTTATTAGTAAAACTTGAATCCTTTAAAAAATGTATTGATTACTGATGATACATTATTTATTTTATTATGTATATGTTGTTATTTTAATTTTGTTCTATTCTATATGTTCTCTCCAAAAATACTGACAGTCTTTGTCATATATGCATAGCTTTTTATTGTTTCATTCATTTAAATACATTTTTTATTTATTATTTCTCTCTCCAGAAACCACTCGCGTGCATTTTCGTTTATGATAAGACTATAGAGGAG
This sequence comes from Misgurnus anguillicaudatus, assembly GCF_027580225.2. NCBI lineage: Eukaryota > Metazoa > Chordata > Actinopteri > Cypriniformes > Cobitidae > Misgurnus > Misgurnus anguillicaudatus. Next base: position 7,777,798 of record NC_073347.2, read on the forward strand.
CGTGTGACGCGCCGTTCTAATGCTAGTGAATGATCTCAGCTTCTGAGTGGATATTTGACGAGCTCCCTGATCTCTGCTTTAAAACAGTTTTCAGACATTTCTCATCGTTTATATGCATTTAAAACCCCCGTTTTGAGGAGCTGAACGATATATGTTAGTCCCTTTCACACATACAGTCTTTACTGGTAATTTACTGGTAAATTGCCGTTAACATGTCATGTGTGAACAGAACCTTTCCAGTAAATCAGTGCTCCCAATTTACCAGTAAGACAGGTTGTAAGATTACCAGTAATTTACCGGTAAGCGCTGTGTGTGAACGAAAATTATAGGATTACCGGCATTTAGAACGGACGACGTCAGACCGTGCTGACAGCTTCGGGCCAATCATAGCGTTTTAATACAGATGACGCGTTTACCCCCGCAGTGTTTACTGACGTTTCCACACACATGCTGCTTGAAAGTTGAGCACACCTGAAGTTTACGTCCACATTTCTTCACCAAAGTTGTTTAAAACAGCTTACCGCCGAATTGCCGACGTCCTTAGCACGCCCTCTGTAAAGCCTAAAGTGCAAACAGTACTGTTGTTAAAAACGCATTTTCGGTTTGACGTCGTCTCATTCAGTGTTGTTTGGTCATGAGCAACTTCCCGACTGTTTACCACAGACGTGAAAACAACAAAATACGGACCGTGGTTATGAACGACGTGGATTGTTTACAAATACAACACTGAGCTCGCCGCGTGCTACAGGTACTTCCGCTTTCTCAACGAATTTACAGGTATTTTGATACTGATGTGTGAATGATGTCTTACTGGTAAAATAACGGAACGCCACTGCGTGTGTGAACAGCACAATTTTGTATTTACTGGTAAATTCATTCTGGTAAATTCATGGTAATTTACCAGAATTACTGTGTGAAAGATGCTATTGTTGGGATGACACGCAGGCATTTTTGTTTATTATAAGCTCAAATGAGCACGTCACACAATATTCTTTATGCTGCTACATGATCTCCGCTTCAGCGCGGTAAGTGACGAGCTAACTTACCTGATATCTATGTCAGTTCCGTTAGCTGTCATTTCTCATCGTGAATGTTGTATTGCATGTAAATCCCTCATTTTAAAAATGAACCAACTTTATGTTGCCATGACATGTGCGTCTTCACTACGTCATTGTTGATGCGTCTCATTTATAATTTCCTGATAACTGCTTCAATGTAGTTTGCGACATTTCTCGTCGTGAATGTTGATATGCATGTAAATCTCTCGTTTTAAAGAGCTGAACCATAATTTTTGTTGTGATGACACGTGCGTCGTCCCTAAGACACGCCCATTGCGGCATTTTTTCGGCTTCTTGTTCAGAGGGTTTTCCGTGTATCTTACCAGGTCCTCTTTCCGGCAACGATCTCAGAAGATGTACGGGACGTGTTTGCGTTCACACAGAAGCTTGTCTGGCAATTTTACGGGTATTTTCTGGGACCAAAGGTCTGTGTGAATGGGGTTTTAGATTGAAGGCTCTTGCGCTAGAATGAGCTTATCTCCCATGTTGACATGGATTTTGATTGCATTACGACTATCACTAGGGGGCGAACTTCTACAGTCGTGTCCGAATGTCGTTTACAGTGGAAAGTCGGCTTCTCACTCTACGCTAGTTTCTATTTGTGCTATCAGTTACATTTATAAGGTCTTTTCACTTATACGTACGAACCCCAAAAATGCTTATTTGTCCGAATAGGTTTGCCAAACATGGGTCATTGCCATGGCCAACTGACAACTGCCATTCACACAGTGTTCGATATTTAGCCTAACTCTGATGTTGGTCTCTTGAGATGGGAACTTAACTCATGTTGGCTCCCTGTTGACTCACAAAGGCTTCTTATATGAACGGTGCGAAATGTTTAGACCACTGTGGAACAAAGTGTACTTACGATATCTAAAATTTCTTGACTTCTGTGGCTCTTTATATAGCTTTGTTTTATTCATAGATATGTTTAGGACCATCAATCTGGGCAGTATTTTGTTAAATTCAGATAGTTTTGATGTCATTCCTTGATTCTGGTTCATGAAAGACAGACTGACCTTGTGTTTTTTACTGTAGTACGTCATCCTGTAATAATGCTTCTGATTCCATTTACAGTAATGAATATTTTTGTTTTTACACTAAATCATTGATTACGGTATAGTACCGTATATTTTTCAATGACTTGTGGTTTGGTGAATAAGATGTTAAGTCAGTTAAATGCTCTTGAGTAATCCATAAGGGAGTGAGGTCAAGACTCATTTCTGCGGTTTTGACGGATTCAATCACAGTTTATTTGTTCGCGAATCAGACCACATTGGTTTTGCTGTATGCCTGCAAAAAATGCAATTTAAATATATAATAGGCTAATATATTTTTCTTTGCAGTACCCAGTCTTTCATCATTCAATAATGTTTTTTATAAATTATCATTTCCATTGCCATATTGCTATAATACTATAGACTGAGAGCTGCTGCAGGCAACACTGTGTCTTAGTGTTGTGTCCCATCTGCTTTGGGGGGATGAATGCAGATGTTCAAAAATCTTTAACAGATCTAATTATCATGAATGTTTTTAGTTATCACACCCCTACTCAGCTTTTTTTTACAGTCAGCATGTTAATGGTCAAATTAAATGCGGCTGTGATTGACTGGGTGGCTTCAAGTGATCTGGATTAGTAGGAGAAGCTTGAGGTTGATCTAGGTGTTGAGTTCAATTCTCATTGCCCCAGTTTCTGAAATAGACAGCAACTCTTAGCAGAACAACAGGGTTGAATGTGATTAATCTCATGTTTCAGGCATTCAGCTGCACGTATAAAAAGACTGTGCATCTGGTTCTGCAACCATCAACAATGATTGATGTCTTCCTTGAACTATGAATGAAGATTCATTGAAAAAGATGACATTACATTTGTCTGATTTATATGCCTATATAGGCTTAATACTCTGAGGGACTCTGCCATACAGGGGTAAATCTGTCTCTCTCTAGACAGCACTGTAAAGCATTTTCTCTTCTGTTCTCTGCGTCATGTTTTCTGCATAATTATCTAATCATTAAACGTGTGCTTAGTTGTGCATTTTTACAGATTACATATACAGGAAAACATGAACTTTGTTTCTTGGCTAAACAACAGAGTGCCTCAGGAAATACATATTTTTTAGGCTAACCCCGGAAGTTAGGAGGATATGGGATCCTTCACCAAAAAGTTCCTTCATTTTTCCCACAGACTTTTGGATTATCGCAAAAATAAACTCTGTGTTTGACAAACGTTTGACACTAACACGTTTTGCCCAACAAGTTAATCTTCACAGATGAATACAATTTTTTATAAATATTGAAGTCTAAATGCATTTACTAGAAATATAAAAAGCCGAATTTTGACTTCAAAATTCATAAAAGTTAATCTGTGAAGACTAACTTGTTGGACAAAACATGCAAGTCAAACTTATGTTGAACATAGAGATTATTTTTTGCGATAATCCAAAATTAGCCTACAGCCTACATTAGCCTAGGGTTAGCCTACAAAAATACGTCATTCCTACAGCACTCTGTATGGCCTGGGGTCATTGTGAGAGTGATTTTGAGTCTGATGGATGAACTGAAATTAGTCCTTTTGTGTCAGTGCTATGTCACTATATCACATGTGTTTCTATGCCTTGTGTAAAATCTCATGATGGCAAAATGTATTAATTATTGAATTTTGCTGATTACATATGTCTGGCTGACGTAGGTGGGGAATGAATATCATTTTATGCATTATTTTGTAGGATGTTGATTCTTCCTTTAATGTCAACAAGACCAGCATACTTTTGTAAAAGTATGAGCAGTAATAGTGATGCATGTTGTTGCCAATACCAATAACTTGTATGTTTATGCAGATTAAACAATTTACAATTTCAGTGTTTTTTTTAAATTAACAATGAATTAAAGGGATAGTTCGGCCATATATGATATTAAACCCATGATTAACTCACCCCGAAGCCATCCGAGATCCATATGTCCATCATTTTTCAGACAAACAAATTTTCAGTTATTTTAGAAAATGTTTTAGATCTTTCAGTTAATCAAATGTAAAGTTAGGGGTCCATGTCCTTCAAGTCCAAAAAATGTGCATCCATCCATCACAAAAAAAATCCAAATGGGTCCATGATGATAAACAGGCCTTCTAAGGGTAATCCGCACCGTTTTGTTGTAGAAAATCCACATTTAAAACTTTATAAACAAAAATAACTCGCTTCTGGTAATGCCACCATTTTAGTCGCGTCCGCATTCAAGATGAGAGCTTACGCAGCTTACGGAGGTTTCTCTGCTGCTGCTCTGTGCCCCGCCCTCCGAATTTGTCATGCGTCACTAAGAAAATTGCGTACACTACGCTGATACTCTCTCTTGAATGCAGAGGAGTCTAGGTTGGCGGCGCTACCGGAAGGTAGTTGTTTTCGTTTATAAAGTTTTAAATATGGATGTTTCTGCGGCAACGCCGCGTGGGTTGCCTTCGGAGGGCCTTTGTTTATCATCCTGGAGCCATTTGGATTTCTTTGGGGAGGGATATATGCACATTTTTTTGGACTTGAAGGACGTGGACCCCGTAACTTTACTTTTTAGCAGCTGGAAGATGTAAGACATTTTCTTAAATAACTGAAAATGTGTTAGTCTGAAAAATGTAGTGCTGCCTCACGATTAGTCGCGACTAATCGTTTGCAGAATAAAAGTTTTTGTTTACATAATATATGTGGGTGTATTGTGTATAATAATTATGTATAAATGCACATACACACATGCATATATATAATTAAGAAACATTTGCATGTGTATATACATGTTTATATTTATATATAATCTATATTATATATAGATATAAATATTTATTATATAAATATTTTTTTCCCCTTAAAATTATACATTTATGTGTGTGTATTTATATAAACATAATTATGATACACAGTACACACACATTTATTATATAAACAAAAACTTTTATTCTGCAAACGATTAGCCAAACTATCCATTTAAGGGTGCATATAGCAGTTTTTACAAGGTGTAATACAGTGTTTTCCAGACTCTAAATCGCTTCGGAGTATAAGTCGCATCAATCAAAAATGTGTCATGAAGACGAAAAAACATGTAAGTCGCAATGGACTACACGTCGCATTTATTTAAAAAATTATTTCCCAAAATCCAAGCTGAAGAAGAGACATTTAATCTGGAAAGGCAAGTTATTCAACTAAACACTAGCACACAGAACAGCAGGCTGAATAGATGCCCGTATGTTAATGTAACATTATCAGTTATAGGCTAAATGAACAGAACAAGCCAACGAGCATCAAGTTTGCAGACTCGTCATTCCACATTACTGAATCCATTGAATTACATAAATACTGGAGCAGCATATAGTGGACTCTCGCGGCTGTAGACCGAAATGATGTCTCTTGGTTCATATATGTCAAAATTATTTGTCCCTGGTGCCTGACTAGAAGTCGCAGGACCAGACAAAATATGAACAAAGTGCGACGTATACTCCAGAATGTATCCAGAATGTGTCTGGGACCGCTTACTGAGGGCAGAAACTATGGCACTGCAGGACTGTCAGTCAGTGGCTGTGGGTGGGGCTTTATGAGTGTGACATCACATTGCTAGGAAAATCAAAGCGCCATGTATAATTACAATGCTTTGGTTTAATGGGGATTAAAAATGTTTAGGTTGGTTGTGTGCACACACCGCCAACACATTTATGTTGAAACTTGTAACGCCTTGTAAAAGTGGATTTTGTATCATAGGTGCCCTTTAACTTTGAGGTCTCAGTGTTAACAGTGGATGGTGTCAGTTATTCAGCCTAGAGGAATGTCATTAGGGACAAACAGCGGGCTGAATAATAAGATGAAACTTATGCAACACAATTCCTTTGTGAATGATGTGCAGACTCGTTTGGTTCATTGTAATGCACCTAATTATGCCTCGGTACAACTAAGCCTTTAATCTTTCTGAATTCAAAAATGATTCTGAATCATAATATGATATTATAGCATATGTTTGGGTTTGCTTGAACTGTGTGTGCTTAACATCATCTTATTGTGTGTATTTTTGCTCACAGATGTTTAAAGGATAATTCCGGTATTTAACACTTTGAGTCTCATTTCTGGTTTGTTTTGGATGAACTACAGTGATGGACACAGAAATTTTGACAATGGGTCGTGTCTTGACTTTTCGACTCATTTAGAAGCGTCTCTTGACTGCTTCAGAATGGAAGTCAATGGCCATGCACAAACATGTCATTAAAACAACACTTAACGTTCATTTTCAAAACTGTACTACTCACCGAGTGGTTCGTGGTGTTCGTTGATGATTAAAAACAAATATATTGGCGCAATGTATGATTTCAATCCGTGTTATTTGCTATAGTGGAACTATTTTTTCAGATACCTCACAACCGCGTATATACCTCCACTCTATATTTGAGACTGAAGCATGAATGAACGTAGTCCAACAAACTGTAATAAAACGGTAGCATACTTTCAAAATCAAGTTTATTTAAAACACTTACACCATCCAATATGTTTTTTCATCAGCAGAACAATAAAGAAGATATTTTGCAGAAACCCCAGTGCTCCGTCATGCAAGTCAACAGATCCGCACACTTTAAGAGCTAAAGCATATATATCCAATACAACAGTAATCCCCCATAACTCCGTGTGACATATTGACGTCTTATGAAGCAAATCAATCAGTTTTTGCAAGAAACTGAACGTTATTTACAACACTATTAGCGTGAATGCCAAAGCAGGAAGCGTGCTTTCCGTTTGAGGTGATCTCTTCCACTAGTGCTGTTGGCTATGGATGTTGGTCTCTCTGCGCCACCTATAGAGCGGGAGCGTGAAGCGCACTTCCTGCTTGGCAAAAGCTCTGCATTAACGCTGTAAAATATTTATTTATATATATATATATATATATATATATATATATATATATATATATATATATATATATATATATATATATATATATATATATATATATATATATATATATATATATATATATAATATATATATATATATATTATATATATATTCGAATCTCAAAACTGAAAATCAGATGTCAACCCACGAATCGAATGTCAGCCCTACAAATATGGGAAAAATTTCTTCTGAAAGTAAACAGACCCTTTTCTGTTTCCCGGCGGCGGAGTGATATATCAGCGAGCAATGCGTCTTCCAAGGGAAGTCAATGGAATTTTACAAAATGCCAAATAAAACACGACAGAAACTGTATTTCGCTACACAACTTGTTTTTAATCATCAACGAACACCACGAACCACTCGGTGAGTAGTACAGTTTTGAAAATGAACGTTAAGTGTTGTTTTAATGACATGTTTGTGCATGGTCATTGACTTCCATTCTGAAGCAGTCAAGAGACGCCTCCAAACGAGCCGAAAAGTCAAGACACGACCCATTGTCAAAACCTCCGTGTCCACCACTGTAGCCCATCCAAAACAAACCAGAAATGAGACCCAAAGTGCCAAACACCGGAATTATCCTTTAAACACAAAATATGTAAATAGAGGGTTTCCCAGAATCCTAACCAGTCATGACCAGAAACATAGTACTTGAAAATATTATTAAAATATTAATTTATATCATGACTTAGTTATTTATTGTCTTGCCTATTATTCCTAGAAATGCCACCTATGTAGGCAGAACAATTTCAAGCTTTTTCATTTGCTGCACTGTGTCTCAGTCCTCTTCAAGGCCATTCAATACTTAATCAGCTAAAGTGGGTTAAAACTACTGCAGATTTTGAGTTTGGACAGGACGGGGTAGATATTTTATTGAACCTGACAATGTTGATGAGTAGATGATCAAGAGTTATTTGTGGTTCTTTTGGTATAAGTGATCTTACACGATTGCTCGACCTTCGCAGTGGTACCGGGCAGCTTGCTTTGTTTTCCCGTAGGTGCAAGTCATCCTTGATAATGGAGGCCAGTGAGAGTAATATAATGATGGTTGGTTACCTCGCTCCTTTAGATGTTTCCCTTGGATTATAGATCTGTAACAAAGACCTGGCCTTCTCATTGGTTAGAGAATACTGGACTCACAATCTACGTCATTACCTTTGACAGGAAAACAAATCTCTCTCTTCATTGAAAATCTGCATCAGCTTGGTAAATCGGGCTTTTAGATGAAGGTCACTCATGCTGAGATCCCAGTCAGACGGTTGCGCCGTAATAATAGTTCACTATAGGCTTGTGAAGTGATGAATGAATGTGTGGTCAATACTATCTTTCTGTTTACATTCATTAGGATGATAGATAAATATGTAAGGGATAATTGATGACAGACCATTGAATTATTCGAAAGTAATGGACACCCAAGGTGACAATGCGACATGACGCGAAGCGGTTACCACAGACGGTTACCCATGACATCGCTAATACTTCACTCTCGTAGTCTATCGAAAAATAATGCATTTCTGTTGAATACCAATCAGAATAAAGCATTTAACAGTCCTGTGGTATAATGAGAAGTAGTTAATTCACTGGATTATCAATTTTTGTTTATTTTTTACTATAGACTGTTTCATCGGGCGCACGTGCGTGGTCCAAACTTTACTTCCAGTTTTTGTTTGTTTAATGGTCTGACTAGTTGCTAAACTGAACTCTTAAACAAATACCTCGTAAAGTACTTTGTTGTTATTTATTCTTCGCAGAGTTTACCGGAAGTTACGTGATGACCACGAAAGCCACATGTTTATATGTTGATACTGCTGAAACCGTCTATAAACAATTATATTATAAAAAACATTTTTCAAGTCGTATATTCTTTTTATGATATACAATTACTCATATACCATGTAATTTAATTTTAAAAGGCCATGTACCCTAAAGCAGAACTTTAAAAATGTGTCTGTTTAGCAGTATGCAGGTATGTGTATATTTTTAGTTGTTGAAGGTCATATTCAAAACACGGGACGCATGCCAACACTATGCCCTGCATACTGCTTTGCATTCTGTCTCTCACTGAAAGTTTTCCCTTTTTTTGTCGTCTTATTCATCATTTTATTTTATTGGAAAACAATAACTGAAATATGCCAGATGTGATGTGGAGCAGTTCATCACCTTGTTGTAAATCCATAAAGAGTTAAACGGAAAAAGATCATCCCTGTCCAAACTGTAATGTGATTGTGTGAAATATTGATGAATGAAGGAATTGCATGCCTGGCGTATTGGAGATTTTAAACTCCGTATTTAGAGTCCAGATTAAGAAATGTGAAGCTTGACACTCTCAAAAGAAATCTTTATTATTGGTCTTGAGTTATTCAGTAATTCTGACTATAAGGAAACAGGACAGCATGCTCCTTACCTATGGCAAGTTTTTGTAATGCATGGCAAAGTTAAGAAACTTTTTATGTGCTTTGGGTGTTTCTTTACCCAACAACAGTGTTTAAGGGTCATGAAAACGCAAAATAATTAAAACAGCATGTGTTTATTTTCCACTCCATAGATAGAAGAATGCGGTGTTTCTTTACAAAGGTACATCGCCAACTACTGGTCTGGTATTTTTTTACATGTACACGTATGTATGCACACGGACGAACATACAGCCTTGCACAGCATAGTTTATTTCACTCGTACGTGTACACAGATATTCGACTCATCAAAACACAACAAAATGCAATGCATCTTCTGGGCTTGTAAAAACAGAAATATGCTAATAAGTTGTTTGCACTTTGCCTATTTTTATGGCTAAGGTTACTTTGTGATCTTGTTTGCAATTGTAGTCCTTCTTTCTTATCAAAGATTTTATGTTTGCTTATCAAAGATGTTTGGTTATCTCTATTGCATGCAATGCAAAATACTAGTTGTGGTGTAGCCTGTGCTCACCTCCTTTTCACTTTTAAACCCCTGCTTCATAAATGTTTGTGTTTAACTAAATGAAGTAGGCTACTTTTAATGTAGTCTGGTGCAGCAGTTCAGTGTACTAAAATGCCTTTTAGTTCTTTTAGTGACTGGATTGAGATCTGCGCTTGTAAGGCTTTCAAAATGGCCAGATTGATTGATGTGCAATGTTAACAACATAGGGCCTTGAGATTTTCAGGCTTGTATTTGTTTAGTAATAGGAACTCTGCACACAAGATCTTAGTTTGTTAGGTCATTCTAATAAGACCTGACATCATCAGGGCCTGATCTGTAATTGTGAAAGTACCAAAATCTATAAACTGTTGGTGGTAGAGTTCAGCAGGGGAAACGTTTGAGGAACTGACTGGCAGTAACCTCGCATGATGGGTTTGTGGTAGATCTGTGGTAATGCTGTGGGAAATATTTCTGCTTTCTGTTTCTTGTAATACATTTTAATTATCTTTTTTTGGTATGTAACTTACACTTAAATGCCCACTAAAGTGCCTTGGAATGTGCAGCATCCTGATGTGCTGACGTCAGTTTAACCGAAACAATGGAACTATTGAGAAGACTCTCCGGCTTTTCTAAAATAACCAATAGCGTTTTATTTATGGCACAGTCTAGCAAAGACATTCTGTAACGAAATGTAGAAGGCGGGCCGCTTTAGCATCTAAACAGCATTTGATTGGACATGACATTAAATGAGAAGTTGAAGTAATAGGGTGATGTCATAAAAATTCTAGACTATATATAAGGAAAAAAGTTTAATTTTAATTACATGGGGGCTTTAAAGGTGCAGTGTGTAGATTTTACATGCATTTAGTGGTGAGTTTGCGAATTGCACCCCTTTTTTTCAAAGCACATGGAGAAGCTACGGTAGCCATCCTAGGACAAACATATAATTATCTGAGACAATGTAGTGACAAATGTGCTCTGTAGAGCAGTTTGTCCATTAAAGGAACACGCCCACATTTTGGGAATTTAGCTTATTCACCGTATCCCCCAGAGTTAGATAAGTCCATACATACCTCTCTCATCTCCGTGCGTGCTGTAACTCTGTCTGACGCAGCCCCCGCTAGCTTAGCTTAGCACAAAGACTGGAAATGCATGGCTCCAGCTAGTATACTGCTCCCAATAAGTGACAAAATAACGCGATCATTTTCCTGTTTGTGTGTTGTGGTTTGTGTGGTCAAGCCGTGTACAAATAACAAGGTGATATGAGACACAGCGATCTTTTAACAGTATACATACTGAGAACTATATTCTCTGAAGACGAAGCACTGCCGCATGGGCGGGGTGGTTTGCACAATTCTGACCGAACTCTTTGCTCCTCACCAGGGGCTTCTCGTGTGCTGCGAGCAGATCACTCCGCCCATGCGGCAGTGCTTCGTCTTCAGAGAATATAGTTCTCAGTATGTATACTGTTAAAAGATCGCTGTGTCTCATATCACCTTGTTATTTGTACACGGTTTGACTATACAAATCACAACACATAAATAGGAAAATGATCGCGTTATTTTGTCACTTATTGGGAGCAGTATACTAGCTGGAGCCATGCATTTCCAGTCTTTGTGCTAAGCTAAGCTAGCGGGGGCTGCGTCAGACAGAGTTACAGCACGCACGGAGATGAGAGAGGTATGTATGGACTTATCTAACTCTGGGGGATACGGTGAATAAGCTAAATTCCCAAAATGTGGGCGTGTTCCTTTAAGGGCCACTGTAGAAACATGATGGAGCGAAATGGCGGCTTCCATGTAAGGGGACCCGTAGTGTTTGTAGATAAAAATGGCTCATTCAAAGGTAGTAAAAACAATACAGTTCATTTTGTAAGGTCTTTATACACTACTAAAACATGGTTATCTATATTATATTGCATTGCTGTCAAAAGATCCCTCTAAAATGTATTTGGCTGTAAAGGTAAAGAATGTAATGTAATGGAGTACTTTGTCAAAAAAAAAAAAAAAATGTATTCACCCTTATGTCATTACAAACTCGAATTAGTTTTTTGTAAAGCACCAAAAAAGTTAAAGAATGTAATGCTCTTTTCTATTAAATGAAAGTAAATAGAGATCTGAGCTGATATATCAACAATAAAGTAGTAGTTACATTTTCAGCAAATTTATTTTGCTGTTGCTTAAAAAGATTTTGGACTCAAAAGTAATTTGTAATAGTTTTGAGTAGGGCTGCAAGATATACGAGAAGCTCAGATGCAAAAGTCGCTAAATGCCACCTTTGTCAAAAATGAGATAATGATATTAACTGAATGCTCTTGACACGTACTAAATGTTAGTCAAATACTTTCACGTCAAGTCCTCTTGCCATTCAGAAATACCGGTTTTAGGCATAATCCATTAAGAGTCTGATTAAAAATGCTAATTAACAAGAAATCATGCCAGACGCACTTAGTGGGTTTTGCATCTGAACTGTTAATATTGAAACCATTGAAATACTGCAAACATTTATATTGGAATGTGCATATCACAATGGTATGCAATAACTTAGACTACACATAATTTGAGAAGTATTCAAGTTTTAGACCGGTGCATTATCAGAGAGACGGGTCAGAGAAAGGGAGTGTGGTCTTCTTTTGTAAAAACAAATGTGAAAAATCTACATTGATATTAGGGATGCACCGATATGGAAATTTTGGCCGATACCGATAACTCTTTATATTTGGGGGCCGATAACCGATATTCATATTAATTTCACAATGAAAAACTCCCAGACCGCGGACATCTTGTCTTTGCGCTAGACTAGCATACTTTTCTTAAGCCCGCAACATGTGTCATCTTTGTGCTATGTCACAGAAAGCACCAATCAAAACTCCACATGGCCAGCAATGAGCAAGTGAAGTGGTTCAACAAACCAAAATAATCCATCATTTATCGGCTTTCATTTATCGGCCTAATTTTGCTATCAGACCGATAACCGTTAATATTAAAAATATGCAGTTATCGGCCGATAACGATATGTCGGCCGATATATCGTGCATCCCTAATTGATATAATTTTCTTTTTTTTAAATATATTTCAATATAATTGAAATAGATTTTACAAACTTAAATCATTATCATATGGCATTATTTAGCAAGTTACTGCATATTTCGTTGTGGTACAATAAAGCTACCGTCACACACAAAGCTATTGCTGCTTGTCAGTGAAGCATGCAAACAGCTCTTTAAAGAAATTCACCATCAAACCTGTTTCAGTCAATTGTTAACACAGTGACAAAGGTTGCACACTTGAAGATGAATAATCATTAACAGAAAGGTTAACTAAGATGCTTCTTTACTTGCATTTTACAGTGGCTAAATAGTGCTAATCAAATGTCCCGAACATGTCCACACTTGGGCAACCTATAAAGTGTGTTCGCAGCATTATTTACCATGACAACAGCAGCCGGCCTGATAGATTTACTGGAGGATGCTTTGAAAACTTCATAAACAAACATACGAGTCCAGCTCCGACCGGCTCAACAGCTGCCATGCTAACATAGCTCCTGTTTTGTTTCTACTCGATTACCCTAGCTGACTGTTTCTTCATCATACAATGGACAAACACCAACCCAAACCACAGCTATCTGATCTCTGTTTATTTTTGTGTTTCACCTTGTGTGTGTGTGTATCCATGTGCGATTTTGTATTTGCCTGGCTCTACCAAGGACGCTGTTTTGGAAAAGCTACTGGCTCCCATCTGATTCCTGTCGCAGAGCTCTCGGCGGGCTGCCTGTGCCAAGATCTCCCTCCACCCCCCAACTCGAATGAAAGCGAACAGGAGGGGAGATGGGCTTCACCGAGATTGATCTCGTCCTCTTAAGCTCTGTATCACAACAGGAAATCAATATAGTTATACAACAGCTAAGCATGTTGGGAAGCAGGAGGTTGTGCGGGAGAAGCGTAATTGTGAAGAAATGAAAGGAACTGGGAGTATTTAACTCAGTAAAAAGGCTAGAATACAATCCATTCCTCAAAGTGATCTGTTGACCTTTGGGGCATGATTTTATTAACTAACAAAGCAACCGAACAGACCAACCCTCTTATTAGGAAGAAAGATCGGAAAACTAAGGCTTAGACGGCAACATGCAGAGTCTGTCATCGAATGATGTCCGTCTCAGCCCTACATGAGTTTTGGTTGGTAATTTAGAAAGGAAAGATAGCTTGACAATTGACTGGAGCTTGAGAGATATGACTTCTGTTGTCACCCCGCTATCCAATTGTCAGTCATAAGCTTGTTTTTGATTCGGTGCACCTTGTGTGATAGAAACAGCATGAGAAGTCGGCAGCTTGTCATATCTCTTCCATTCTTTATCAGTGACTGTGACAGTTCCATACAAATGTCACCATCCCCTAACTAACCAAATTGAGTTGTTTTGGTGTGGTTACAGAGATTTCGGTTTAACCAGTTTGGTTATGCATATTGTAGGATGGATTTCCCCATACAAGATTATGATACCACATACATCATAATATGCACAGCACCATCAGAGTATCGTAACTTAATCTTAATACAAAAATGCACCAAAAGTCTGATAAAGACTTGGGGCGGTTCTCATTTCCCGTCTAAAACTGCACAGAAAACGTGACCGCGCTGTTTTTTCTCCTTCTTTCCAACGCACTTTCGTGCGGCATTCTGAACAGTTAAAGCTCACGTAACACACGCTGTTTCTGCATTTCTGATATTAATCTGGAGTACCTATAGAGTAGTATGACATCCTTTATATCTCTGAAGAGTCTTTAGTTTAATCAGATTTATAAAAGAAAGATTAGCTTTACCGAATCTTTCCGATAACGTACGAAAAAATGAGGAAGGAGGAGTTACTTTCGCAGGAGGAGCGAGTACGAGTCATGCAACACTATACAACACTGTTTTAACTTATGATTCACTACATGTTCGTGTCATTTATATAATATGCACGCGACTATTTCCAACATAAGACAGAAGTCTTACTTACCGCGTGCAACTCGTCATGACCCGGTTGGGACAATCCACAGCATCAAACACACACGCAAAACTCCGCTGCTAATCCGGATAATAAACTATATCCATTGTTTCCATAAGGCTGGATGTCTTCTCCTTACATCCAAAAACACACTTCTTCTTTTGTGTCATTGTTGACTTTTGAAATTAAACAAAGCTGAGTGGCGTGATAAGCTGTTAGCAGCTCTAGCGTCTCCCGCTGATTGACGGGTGGGCGGGGTTTTCCGGGGGAAGTTTTCCGGTGGAAGCCCATATAAAGAAGTGATACGTATCGAAAACCCCTGAAACGTCAGTTAGAACTGTAATCGAAAAAAACTTGCCGAAACTTGTACGAACCCTGGCGAAGTGCATTCGGCACAGAAATACTCTGTAACACGTCCAACTGCTGTTTTGACACTTTGCCTACGTTTAGCATGAGGAAACAACTCTATAACTGTGTTAATAAGTCAGAATGCTTGAAATACCATTAAACCCCCCCTTTAAATATTTTTAACTCATTGCAGTGCCGGTGCGCCAAAAAGAAAAGTAGCGACTGTTGCCGCGTGTCTACATTCAAAATAACGTATAATAACAAAATAAAGCTAGCGCAAAAGACATGATAATGTAAACGGCTCCTTATGTTGCATGTACACCAAATGTGAATAGAACGATTAGATTAAAAACAAAGTCATGCAAAGACTCAAACAATTGTGAATTCGCACTGGGCGATGCGAATGATGCGAATTCGCACTGGGCAATGAAATGGACGCGAATTGGGTGCCACTGTTGCCAAAAACATGCGTTATTTGCCTCAAACACGTCTTCTGAACAAGTTTAAAAATTCAACTCAAATGAAAATATTCGCCTGACCCAACGTTAAATCCAGCGAGTAATATTAAAAGAGAACCGCGATGAGAATGCACGCTACACACCTAGGGCTGTGCAAAAATATCGATATAGCTAACTATCGTGATATTTTTCCACGATAGTGTATAGATATTTCAATCTCTACTATTGATATTTTAAAAACCTATCAAATCCCTCTTTGTGCATCAAATTGCTTCCTGCACCGCTGCTGTAGTTGTCGCTGTACAGTTGTCTGTCATATACGGCCATTCGGCCAATGTCTTAGAAGTTAGCGGTAATGAGAAAATGGAGAAAATTTTAAAACGCCAGCAGCTTTCAAAGCCGACTTGTGGAAACACTTTGGCTTTAAAAAAAAGTTTAAAAAAAATCAGCTCCATTATTTTTATATATTAATAAAAAAGAAAAAATATTGCAATGTATCGCAACACACAATGTAGGGCTGCACGATTAATCGAAAAAGAATCACGATCTCGATTCATACATATATGCGATCTTCATTTTAAGTGACGGCGATTCACTTGCATATACAGTATTTCCCTGTATTCCGATTCTGCGTTCACGTGTTCACGTATTTACATTACAATCCAAGAATATCAGTCAAACTTGCTAACACACACTCATACAGGGTAAAACCAAACCCTATTCATTCACCAATCAGACCCAATCGTTTCTCTCCTCTATCTCATCTCATTTGCGGCGTTCCGCTGTCACTCGCGTGACGTATTACAAGGTGGCAGACCTAAACACAGTCGTTTACTTGGTGGATTTGGAGTGGCAATTTTCACAAAAAAGAGAGGATACACGAGCGTCATTGTGGAAAATCCTGGTGGCGACGGAGAAAGAGAAGATGCAACAACATTGGTTCCGAAAGAAGGCAATGATATTATTTATCTCCGGATGTATCGAAATCGGAATTCTGCAGCCTCCGGAGGTCGCATCTGCAGGCTGTATACGTCATCAAGCCTGGTTCATTTGAGTTAACGGAGCAATACATTTGCAAGTCATAAACATACTTCAACAATTTATTATTAACTAAAAATATTAGTCATCTTTATAACGTCTTTATGATGCGCAGTTTAGAAATGCGACCTCCAGAGAGGCTGCAGCCTTCAGATTGAGAAACGGCCTCTGTGTCACCGCCACAAGTTTCCCATTAGAAAGGGTTTTTAGCACAAGGGGAACATTGTTACATGTCTGCGTTTATCTCTGATGCCTCGAAATGTTGATCGTTTAGTCTTTTAAAGGTTAAGTGTTTTTAAAGTTTTAAGGTTGGCCAGTTTGTACAAAAAGCACAGGTGCAATTTAACAGCTAACAAATGTTAAATTACTCTAAATTTTAAGGGGTCTAAAATAAGAAAAAGAGACTTTTAAGACACGTTATAATAACTGAAAGTCCTGTAGCACATTTTTTAGTTAAGTGCATAATAAATGTTTTTGTAAAAAAGAAGAAGAGAAAAACGGGATCTCAATTCCCATAATTCCCATGGAAAAAAAACGTGATTCACATTTTAGCTTGAATCGTGCAGCCCTAACGCAATGTATTGTATCGTATTGTGATACATTGTATCATGCCACACGTATCGTGATATATATCGTACCGTGACGCCCTTGCCAATACCCAGCCTATACACACCAAACGTGTCTATTCGCGTCTTTGCATTGACTTTGTATGTAATCTACTCATGCAAATAGTTCAATTCGCTTCTGGTGTGTCATACATAATGCTTGAATTCACAGGGATTGAATTTGCACCTTTGAACTGTAAAAATCAATACGTGGGTCGAAAGTTCTATGCATTGTCATGGGAAAATGTTCACTATATATTGACAAATGCTTGTATCTGCACAGCACTGGTTATGTAAATAAAATCAGTCCTTTGCACCTAGAACATTTGATATGCTGCCATTACTGTACGTAGGTGACTTCGCTGTGTGCAGCAATGTTACAATAACCCAAGTCATGACTGAAAGAAAGAGCTTATAATTCTTCTGATAAGACAACCACGTGGTTTGGTTGCTCTGCATGACAAAGCGTCTTTCAAATCATTGTGGTCTGGAGTGTTTCGGAAGGAAAATCCTTTACATTTCATAGCTGTTATTGTCAGACATGAGTTAACTCCACTCATATCATAAAAGCCTTTCTGAATGAGTGATTGTACGTAAATGTAATTTGAAGGCTGACTGTAGTAAGGCAGTGTGTTTATTTCTTTGGGTCTGCTGGACTCTGCATGGGTCCACTACCCTTTGAAGCTCGCCATTACACATTGTTATGAGAATGGTAACATGCTTACGGTTATGGTTGAATTGAAGTAAGTGATATGATGAGGGCCAGTTGTGTGCGGCGCTCTCATCCCTAATTCAGCATGTGCCACTGTGTCTGTGCTGAGTAATGGAGTTACTGATGTACAGTAGATGAGTCAGCTTCCCACTGTTTTATTACTCTTCTCCAGGCACTGTGCATCCATATGTGTAGTTGCGGACTATAACAATGATGCCATGTTTAAACCTGCCTTGTGTTCTTGTGTGGCTACAAGATTTTAGTTTTGCCGTAGGGGCACAACCCTCCTACTTAATATAAGCAAAAGAGAGCTCATACAAGAGCTCAGTCTGAGGAACCAACCAAAATGTTATTCATGTAAAATCGTGTCATGACAGATTAAAGGCACAATATGTAATAAGCTGTGATACTGTGAAAGAGCATGAAATGATGGGAGTTATAGTCTTCACTGTAGGAATCATAGAAGTCGATTCGACAGGACTCACAAATCATGTTCATGGATGACGTAATGAAATGAAATAAACTTTTATAGCCGTTACATTATAATGGAAGCCCATCGTAGTGTTGTGCGATATGCCCCATTGTGATACACGATCAATCTGTGCAGTGCACTTACCTGTGGTTTTATTGACAAGCCACCCTATGAACAGATGCAAAACCTGTGAATTCTCTGAATTTAAAGGTGCAGTGTGTAATTTTTAAAGAATCTCTTGACGGAAATGCAAAATGATATCCAAAACTATATTATCAGGGGTGTATAATGACTTTGTTATAATGAATTGTTATGTTTTCATTACCTTAGAATGAGATGTTTTTATCTACATACACCGAGGGTCCCCTTACGTGGAAGTCTCCATTTTGTGTTACCATGTTTCTACAGAAGCCCTTAATGGACAAACTCTTTTTACTAAGTTGTCTCCGTCTATGACATTTTTTGGTGGTGGCTACTGTAGCTTCTCTATGCGTTTCAAAAACAGGGGAAGAGCGGTGGACTTATCCAGTGGACTGATCCACTCACCACTAGATGCCGCTAAAATTTACACACTGCACCTTTAAACTTTGTTGAAAATATTTGTGATGATGTAAGTAAGTACAGATGCGAACAAAATATTTATCACTGTGCTACTGATTTGTGAAATTTTTATGCAAAAATCTTACAAAGTGTGCCTTTAATGAAAAGCAAAAAAAAATTTTGGAGTTGAATCATCATTTCAGTGAATCAGTTGATCCAGTTCACAATTCTGAATGATTCACTGATTCAGACTGATCCACTGGCATGATTTCTTGTTAATTAGCATTTGTTAATGGATTCTGCCTAAAACCTGATCAACTCACTCAATTCAACTCGATGATCGAGAAGAAAAAGATGACATCAAAAGAATAAGAATATAGCTGAGTCATTTTAAAATCTCTGTGACCTTGTCATCCTGAATAGTTATTAGTGTTTTTGAATACCAGCTGAACTGATTTTTATCTGCACGCAAGAATTGATTTGTCTGAAAGTACATTAAGTTGTTGAAACCCCACATGACTGTACAGAGAAGCCTTACTGGAAATAAAGGCAGGCATTGTAATTGCAAGGACGAGCGTGAGGTTGCTTGATGTGCCAAGGCTAGCGGAGGGTTAAAGCAAAGCTGTATGTGTTGTTTGTCGGCTGGGTCTGTTTGATTGTAAAGTTCGTCCATGCATCTGCCTGTAAGCTTTGGATCTTTCAGCATCCGTGCTCCAGAGATGTGTTGTCAATTTGATATGGGCTTTCTTTAAACGCACACACTTTTCCCTTTTGTTGGCTTTCTCAGTTTCATCTACTACACTCTTTAACCGTGAGCAATTTCAGCATGGCACATAGTGTTTAAAGGATGTAATTGACTGTAAATGTTTTCTTTATGTACCTCATCTCAGATTTAAATGTCTTCATGTTATAATTATAAAGATTTTACCTTAAAAGAATGTTACAGGTATAATGTAATTGACAACAGTAATTAAAATTTAAAAATATGCTCATTGTCCAGCTCCCCTAGAGTTAAACATTTGATTTTTACCATTTTGGAATCAATTCAGCTGATCTCCGGGTCTGGTGCTACCACTGTTAGCATAGCTTATCATAATCCATTGAATCTGATTACCATTAGCATTGTGCTCAAAAATAACCAAAGAGTTTCGATATTTTTCCTATTCAAAACTTGACTCTTCCATAGTTACATTGTGTACATGGAAAATAGTCTCCAGCTATTAAAAGTTACCAAGGGGACTATTTTCAGGCACTGCGTAATACCATTGCGCCTGCTGCCACCCATGTTACGGCTGCAAAGTCCTTGATTATTACCTCGGAATGAGAGTATTGTTCATAGCCATATCGGGAAAATCACAACTTTTCATTTTCCGTCGATCTTAGTACGCGATTTAACTACAGAAGGGTCAAGTTTTAAATAGGAAAAATATTGAAACTCTTTATTTTATTAAAACTTTATTTTTAAACACGATGCTAATGGTCTAATCAGATTCAATGGATTATGCTAAGCTATGCTAAAAGTGGTACTGCCAGACCCAGAGATCAGCTGAATGGATTCCAAAACGACAAAACTCAATTATATAACTCTAGGGGAGCTGGAAAATAAACTTATTTTCAAAAAAGGTGGAGTGTCCCTTGACATGCAATGACAAAAATGACATGCAATGAACATTTAAAATATGTAAAAGTTTGACCTAATCACATACTAATCGTAAAAGTTATTAATCTTTTAACTTGTTACACCTAAAGTGCAATGTATTCATGCGTAAGGTGTATGTCATAGGTTATCCGTAGGCTGTGCGTAGCCTGACACGCACCTCGCCAAAATTTTAACAGCACATCCATTATATGCAGACCGCAAGCGCTGTGAAAAAGGCTGCGTCACATTTCTACATTAAACGGAAATGCCTGCGATGGTGAGAACAAAGATGGGCCAAGTTGAGGAGTGATTTATCTGAAACCGCAACAACAGTCGCTGTCTATTTACCTTCGTCACTGCTGGTCTTTTCAAATCATACACAAGAAGTTTCTCCTTCTTCATTTGTGGGTTTACTGGCCAAGCTGCTGTTTCATTGCTACTGTGGGTGACACGCGTGGATACTGCCTACTAGCGGTCTGCATGTGTAATTGCAAGCCGACGTGGATGACGACACAGAAGTATATATAAAAATTGACATGTAGCCTACGTCATTGCGGCTACGCCGCAGGACCTACGCGCAACTATAACGAGCCATTAACACTGACAAAGCGTTTAAACTCACACTGTAAAAATTCCCATTTTACAATTAATTTCAACTTTCTTGACTAGTGAGGAGTTGCTATAAATTATACAAATAAATTTAAAATAAGCTAATTCTACTTATTTTTAATAATAGCAAGGACACTGAGGGAGGTGACGAAACTTCCTAGTGAGCTTTGCAAGCTGTCATTGCATCACTTTACACAAGCGTGCGGTCTAGACAGCCGTGCTAATGGTTTGAAGAAAGTCCTTTACGCAAGGAAAACGTTGACCTGCAAACTACAGTGTTAAAAATAAATGAGAAGATAGAAAAAGAAGATATTTTAACAAATGATGGTAAGCACACAGTCGATGATACACATTGACTTCTATAGTAAGAAAAACTAATATGATGAAAGTCAATGGGTACCATCAGCTGTGTGTGCTTACCATCATTTATCAAAATATCATCTTTTGTGTTTAATAGAATAAAGAAACTCGTATAGGTTAATAACAACATGAGGGTGCGAAAATTAATATCGAACTTTGGGTAAACTGTACTTAAAGAACATTTTTGTTTCAAAAAAGGTTCTTTATGGTAATTTATTTTTATTTTATAAAGGTATGAACTTTTTTTTAATGGTTCTTTGGGAAACCAAAAATGGTTCTTCTATCGCATCATTGTGAAGAACCTTTATTTCTGTAATTGAGTATAATTAACCTTTTTCCTGAATGACTACGAAAACATACACAAACACAGTGTTTGCAGTGTATTAAAGATATTCTCAAGGGAAATATGAAAAAGGCTGCATATAGGAAATCTTAGTAGACTCATTAATGGCTTTGCAGGTCTCATAGGGTTTTAGTTTAGGCAGAGCAGAGTGTCTGAGGGTCACCCTGGTGCAAAGCATTACATCAGGTCTCCTTGGCAACTGATACACCTCCAGACTGTTATATGATTTACCTGAAATGAAAAATGTGTGGAAAAATACATTTATTGTCAGATATGGATCATCTGAGCGGGAAAAGTGCAACATTATAGGGACACTCCACTTTTTTTGAAAACATTCTCATTTTCCAGTTCCCCTAGAGTTAAACATTTTATTTTTACCGTTTTGGAATCCATTCAGCTGATCTCTGGGTCTGGCGCTAGCACTTTTAGCATAGCTTAGCATAATCCATTGAATCTGATTAGACCATTAGCATCACGCTAAAAAATAACCAAAGAGTTTCAATATATTTCCTATTTAAAACTTGACCCTTCTGTAGTTACACCGTGTGCATTAGCCCTAAACCTTCATAACAAACACGTTTAGCTTTTGGGTAAAATTAACCAGTCAGTCATTGGCTGTGAGCGGGGCTTTTTCAGTGTGACATCACATTAACAAGACAATCAAAACAGCATGACTAATGATGCTGCTTTGGTTTAATTAGGATTATAAAAGAAAGGGTGAAGTTGTTTCATTGTAGGGATGGTGTGTTTACACACCGCCAGTACACATTTATGTCCAAACCCCTGTGGATTTTGCATAATATGGGCCCTTTAAAACAAGTTATAATAGTGTTGGCTTTCGCTAGTAGATATTTACCTCTGCTCCTTTAAGGTCATGATATGGAAAAGCTCTTATGTAGTCCACAAGGGTTAAACACTCAGAATAGACCTGTTAGCCAGCACTTCATATCTTCAATGTATATCACATTTCAATGTCTGAAATGAGAGGTGGATGATTCTTGATACGTCTGCAGTCTTTTGGGTCATTTGGTCGATTTCTTCCAGAAGAGGAACTGAATGGAAAATAGAGGTTGGAGTAAAATTAGGAGAACAAATAAGAGTTAATTATTACCCAGAATACGTGCAGATGGGTGTACACTCACTGTTAGAAGTCGATCACACCAAACGTGTTTTAAACGCCTGGAAACGCAAGGTGCGCTGCACTGACTTTTTTTGGTCACTTTGAAAAAGGGTTATATTGCTAGGCAACCACCGAGGCCGCTGTCCTGTCAATAAAATATTGAAGCGTGAACACTCTTTTGCTGTTAAATATTAGCAGAAACTTTAAAAAGAGGGCGGTGACCTTGATCGAGGGTAAGAGATGCATAAACACACAAGAGACTGTGAGTGACTGCAGTCTCCGGTTGTTCCAAGCAACTGTAAATTTCTGTCACCACAGCGAAAGCCCCACCTCTCCTCTCATTCAATTGGACAATGGAAAAATGCGAATGATGTCAGGTGCTTTTACACTCAGAGTGGTGTGGGAGGTGGCCAAAACGCAAGGCGCTTGGCACGGATAAACAGAGTGCATGACGCTCACTGCCCTTAAAAAATATTTCAAAAAAGGCGCCTGCAACTGCCATAACGCTTTCTGTGTGATCGGCCCCCCCTTAGCGTCAGAAGCTCTGTTTTACCAGGGTATCCTTCACTTCACCTACATAATACAGAACGAAAAAAGTGTTGAAGAGAAAAGGATTCCCATTTTTTTTGCACAGAAAACAGACACGCAGCAAAAAGCTTGGCTTCACAGGCTATTTGCAGCGGAGCGTGTGTGCTTGTGACTCCACAAAGACATGTAAATCTGGCCTGGAGCCTTCCACGCGCAGCCTCAAAGGGAAAGTGTGAGCATTCAGGTCAGGTTGATTTTAAATGGGCAAGAAGTAAAAAGACGGCATTCACAGCACATAAGACCTCACACTTCTCCCAGTCACCATGGAGTTGCTGTGGAAACGCTACGGTTTCTCAAGAAGTTATAATTCAGCCTGCTGAATGTGCCCACTCTGACTCTCTCTCTCTCTCTCTCTCTCTCTCTCTCTCTCTCTCTCTCTCTCATGCATGATACGTTACAGCCAGCTTGTCGACTCTTAACACATATCTTTAAGAGCAACAGCAATTAGATGATGGTACATATACTGAGCTGTTGTGTCTAGGTGAACTCCATTACACAGCTGTCCGAGACTAGCACTGTCATATATCGACTCACTAAGCTCATATCGAATTTAAGAATGATTTTATTGTATACTGTGTGGGGCCTTGAATCAATAAGTTGCTGGGTTTGGGTCATTCATGCAGGACTTCAATGGTGGGGGCTCTTAAGGTATTCACATTATAAGTGACTTTGTCTCTTTCAATGCGTCTCTTTCTAAAGAGGCGTTTTTAAATCTATTTGTCATAAACAAATGAGTAACGTCCACTCCAGTAACTAACGAGAGTCAGATGATGTAAACTCCACTGCTTCGTTCTTATTGGTAGTCGCCCCCAAAAGTCTAAACTCTAAACCAACTTTTTTTAGTTTATGATCTGTAAGAATAGGGGCTTTGTTAGTGTTGTTCATTGATTTGAGTAACTTTTTTGACATTTGGGAATAAATTGTTTCAATGCTACAATATATGGTGTAAAAACATCTGAGTGCTGCCCTCTTCATGTTGAACGGTGGCTACTGCAGTTGAATTTTCCTGTTGGATGTTACGGTACTGCGTGATGTAAGTGGTACAACCCTACATAAGCAGGTTCAAGCTTACCACGCCCTTGGTACAAGCTCAGTTCATCCCCTCTATCTCTGTTGGGGTCTGCCCACTTTTTTGCATTTTTCAAATATTCCCAATGGGTGGTTTAGTTAAGCTTTAACAGACATACACTCACCTAAAGGATTATTAGGAACACCATACTAATTCTGTGTTTGACCCCCTTTCGCCTTCAGAACTGCCATAATTCTACGTGGCATTGATTCAACAAGGTGCCGAAAGAATTCTTTAGAAATGTTGACCCATATTGATAGGATAGCATCTTGCAGTTGATGGAGATTTGTGGGATGCACATCCAGGGCACGAAGCTTCCGTTCCACCACATCCCAAAGATGCTCTATTGGGTTGAGATCGGGTGACTGTGGGAGCCATTTTAGTACAGTGAACGAACTCATGGTCATGTTCAAGAAACCAATTTGAAATGATTTAAGCTTTGTGACATGGTGCATTATCCTGCTGGAAGTAGCCATCAGAGGATGGGTACATGGTGGTCATAAAGGGATGGACATGGTCAGAAACAATGCTCAGGTAGGCAGTGGTATTTAAACGATGCCCGATTGGCACTAAGGGGCCTAAAGTGTGCCAAGAAAACATCCCCCACACCATTACACCACCACCACCAGCCTGCACAGTGGTAACAAGGCATGATAGATCCATGTCCTCATTCTGTTTACGCCAAATTCTGACTCTATCATCTGAATGTCTCAACATAAATCGAGACTCATCACACCAGGCAAAATTGTTTAGTCTTCAACTGTCCAATTTTGGTGAGCTTGTGCAAATTGTAGCCTCTTCTTCCTATTTGTAGTGGAGATGAGTGGGGTCGTCTGCTGTTGTAGCCCATCCGCCTCAAGGTTGTGCGCGTTGTGGTTTTACAAATGCTTTGCTGCATACCTCGGTTGTAACGAGTGGTTATTTCAGTCAAAGTTGCTCTTCTATCAGCTTGAATCAGTCGGCCCATTCACCTCTGACCTCTAGCATCAACAAGGCATTTTCGCACACACAGTATGCACACACTTTTCTGATGATGATAAATTGTGCCACGCGCACTGTAAGTTTTGTGCAAATCTTTAATTGAAACAACCTGCATTTCCAATACAGTCTTGCTCATCTATCCGCTTGTTAAGTCATGATGTAAGGAATACTACTGTACTTCAGGGTCCAAGCCTTCACTCACTTCAGACTTTATTCTCCAAGCTAACAGCATCTTGGACACCAATACTTCAACAAATGATAAAGGGTGAATTACTTTCTGGCCATCTGGTATTTTGCATCGTGATTTTACAGTAGCATGCTATGAGTGTAATGTTATAGTTTGTTGTTTGCTCAAGGCATTAACCTGGATGCTGTGGCTTAATAAGCAGATAGAGTTGCACTTACAGTAATCTGAATCTGGTGCAGTGAGTGTAAATCTCAGGACTACATAGAGGGTTTAAATTTGCGCCTCTGAGGACTATGAGCATGGTAAGTACTATCCAGTGACCAGTAATATAATCAGCACTCTCAGCAGGATGAGTGTCATTTACACGCGCCTTACCCATCAACTATTCACATTCGTTGTTGGACTAATCAAAGTCCAATGTCAATAATTTTTACAAGCTGAAAATGGACTGTAAAGGGCAGCACTCACAACATTTACATATGTGCATGCACATACTTGGTTGGATAGAATTGAGTAATACCAGGATATGATCCTCTGCTGGTACAACTTGTGCCTTGACAAAGCGAGGTTTGCTAATAGATGAGATGCGTGAAAGGTGTTGAATAAGAATGAGGTGGTAAAGGGACTCTTTGGGGGGGATGTTTAATTTCTCGTTTAGCATACAGCAAAGCTTTGCCGTCATTTGGGTTACCTGCACTTTTATCTATTCACCATCTATTATGATTTGCTCATCCCTCCTTTATATGTCTGTATGTGTGTCTGTCTCGCCCCCACACACCTACTCAAGGTCTGAAATAACACCCGTTGAGTGCCAAATGAAAGTAAAAATGGACTTTGCAGAGTAAATAAACTGAAGCTACTTGCCAGTTGGCCGATAACTACATTAGGAAATGCAACGTGATACAGTATTTGTGGTGCTAAATCTTATGCTGTTGACATCAGACAGACCGTCTGCTGACGAAAATATCTGTCGTGACCAACATGATCTCACCGAAATTTGTTCATATTTTCCGATGCGGCTAATTCGTATGAATTTGTAAAAAAAAACTACAATTAGTAGAAAAAAAACATCACTAAACCCAACGTCAATGGGCGGAAAGCAGATCATTTAAAAATGCAAATTTGGGTTATACAAATTAGCCACCTGTAAAATACGTACACATTGACTTGAGATTGAAATTTTTTCCAACCTCATGGAGGATAAGGATGTTTCGCTTCAAAACCTCTTCGTGTTTTTGTGACACGCCGTTGTACTATGACACAGAGACCGACTCAACAGTTCATTGTGGCCTCTGCATTTCCACTTCCATAAGCGCTCGTGATGGTCGCTGTAATTTCCCTTCTGGCATATCTGATTTGTGGAGGTGTGCGAGCAGGGGGTGGAGGAAAACGTCCATGCGACCCTGCCTGTTTCTCTTGCTTTTCCTTTCTAAAAGGGCATCATGTAAAAATGTCAGAAAAACGTAGCCTATGGGAAAGGCCAAGGGGAAAAAAAAGAAAGGTAATTTGCAGAGGCATCGTTTCAAGCCCTATAAAGTCCTTTGTAATCTACTGACACTGTGAAGACCCCTTAGCTTTATGGGACTCGTGCTGGCTTTGTTTATCTTTTAGTTACAGTAGCTGCACAACATGTGCCCATTTTTTCCCTTTGAAAGAATTTTAGTGCCAACAACAGCTTTAAATATGAATAATAATCTGTCTTCGATAACGGTTTGAGGAGAGTACATGGAACGGTTCCTTTTTCGTTCTCCATGCCTCTTTTTTTGTACGCCTGCCATGATGCAGGTTTGTTCATTATGAATGAGGAAGAGTTAAAGCCATTGATCAATGCTTGTTCAGAAGCAGCACATTTGGGAGATTAGCTTCTGCACTGTCATCGAGCCTGCAAACCTACACCACACTACACTACTGTGCGTGTCTGTTGGAAAGCTTTACTATTGCCTTGTGAGATGAATACAAGCAAACAAACTGCGGCTGGTTGCTCTATATGTTGGTTAGTCCAGGCCTTGGTACAACAGGATGGCACACGATTAAACCAGCACAGACTTCCATCTCTCGCAGTCTCATTTTTTGTCAAATATGCTGTCTAAGGCATAAACACCAAACACGAGTTCAATGATTTGCACGAGTAGTCAATGCAAAGACGCGATTAGACGGGTCCTTGCGCGGGGCGATGCGAATGACGCGACATGGGCAGCGCATTTGTCTCAAAAACACACGCTAGATGCCTCATACGGGTCTTCGCCTAAGTTGAAAATATTCAACTCAATCGAACAATTTCGCATTGACAGGAAGTTAAATCCCACGAGTAATCTAGAGCGAGTAACGCGATGCCCCGGGTTTGGTGTGTATGTAGCATTACCCTGTTTTTTGTTTTGTTTTTGAGGGCACACTTCCTCAAACGCGCCTTCGCTCAAGTTGAAAATATTTGACTCAAGCGAAAAATTTGCATGACAGGAAGTTAAATCCCGCAAAAAATCTAGAGCGAGTAATGCGATGCCCCGCGTTTAGTATGTACATACATTACCCTCCTTTTTTTTACTTTCAGAGGACACAATTACCTAGACTAGATTGGGAATAGAGAAATCCTGACAAATTTGTGTGCCCGGCTAAGTGTGTAATCTACTTCAAATATCCTGTCAACTGGCGACCTCCATATCTACTTCCTTCACTTGTGTGTTTCTCTGAGCACACCACAGTGAATTTATTAGAAGGGATTTCCTTTATTTCCAGTTCTAAGATGATGTGTTCCCTTTACGACTCTTTTTTTGCTTCTAGCTGAGTCGCCCTCTCTTACCTCTCCTGCATGTGTACTCATATACTTATCCCCACTGAGAATAATGTATGTAAGCCTGCCTGATTCAAGAGGCCTTGCGTCCCTCATTCTCCTTCACTTCTCCATTGTTGTGAGAGTAGTGCATGTTGATTGCACATACTGTATGTTCCCTTGTGTGATTTTATACGTGTCTATCTCAAACCAGTTATGTATTGCAATATAAATTGAAAAGCACTTCTTGCGTTGGAAGCAAGGTGAGACAGAAAGAAGCATAACAAGAAAATGAGTGGCATCACAATGCTGCCTACTAATGGGAATGAACCCTTAGAAACAGGATACAAATCCTCAAGAATCCTCATCCTGGGTCTATAGTTGGGCTGTACCAACGCAATCTCATTGCAAGTCGCATGTATTTTACAAGGTGGCTAATTTGTACGACCACAGCCACATTCGTATAATTTTGTACGATTTAACTTGACCCCTGTGACGTTGCGGTTAGTGGTGGGGTTTCATTAGTTTTTTTATAATAATTGTACGTTTAGCATGATTAACTTCATATGAATTCATACGAATTAGCCACCTCGTAAAAAAATGTATGAATTGTGACGAGATTGCATTGGTACAGACCTACTATAATCTCATCGCAATTTGTACATATTTTACGAGGTGGCTAATTCGTATTAATTCGTACGGCCACATCCGTATATTTTTGTATGATTTACCTTGACCCGTGATGTTGCGGTTAGTGGTGGGGTTTCGTTATATTTTTTTATAATAATTGTACATTTTGCATTATTAACTTTGTATGAATTCATATGAATTAGCCACCTCGTAAAAAATGTATGAATTGCGTTGAGATTGCGTTGGTACAACCCTACTATAATCTCATCGCAATTCGTACATATTTTACGAGGTGGCTAATTCATATTAATTTGTACGACCACATCCGTATATTTTTGTTCAATTTACCTTGACCCCTGTGACGTCGCGGTTAGTGGTGGGGTTTCGTTATAGTTTTTTATAATAATTGTACGTTAAGCATGATTAACTTCATATGAATTCATACGAATTAGCCAACTCGCAAAATCTGTACAGATTCTCGTGAGATGAAGCGAGCTGTACAACATACCGTTTCAGCATCGACATCGCAATGTGCGCATCTGCAGTAGTCACATTGCAAAACATGCTGTGCATTTGTTTAGAAAGAAAAACTATTTAGCATCTTTGCCAATGTTACGCTATTTGAGAGGTTGCAAAAGAGAAATCACAGATTGAGTAACATTTTAATTTGTGTAAGACATTGTGGTAACAATTAATACTGAATACTGTTCCAAAGAAGGATTTAATAATTTGATCTGGTCACACGATAAGAAGTATTCCTCTCAAACTCAGCTTTTAAGATCACATAGTAAAATCAAACGGACAAGGCATTTATTTTTGACACGCTTGCCGTTGTGATACAGTGCGACTTGGGGTAATCACGCCTGTAAACACTAAGTAATGTTGAATAGCAGTTCGCTTAACCCTTACAAAATGTATACATTTTAAAAATATTATCATTTTAGATTTGACCTTTTTTGGCTAGTGAACATTAAAAAAATAGTAGTTTACGACCATAACTAATTGTCTGGTTCCTAAAACTTTCACCTAGAAACACAAATCTGCCTTTTAACTTGAAAAAAAAAGATGTTTCATATGTCGTGATTGTGCAATTTTTTCCCCATATTGCCCAGCCCTATGTAGGTGTTTGGTCTTTGGTTTCAATCCCCAACCAGTGCTTTAGCAATCCATACTAATAAAAAACAGGAATAAAAAACTCAATAGCTTAGAGAGGTCTTGTCATCCCAACAAAAGGGTACCTGTCTGACCCTCTCTCATTCATACATATATAAGGTCTGATTGCTGCCTCTATCCCTCATTCATACTAAAGCAGCAGGCAGTGAGATTTACATTGATTTTTCAGCTCTTTTGTTCCAGCAGCTGTCTACAGAGAGATTGCATTGGATGTTAAGAAGTTGTTTCATACCTTGTAGAGACACGCACACACCATAGTCTCAACCTGTATAGAGAAAAGAAAGTTAATTAGATTTTGAGCTGCAATGTGGAGAATAGCTCACAGATATTTCTATGGTAATAAAACCTGTTCGTACCTTACTACACTAAGTACATCCAATGCAAAGTGCAGCACTGTCAGACTGATATGTCTCCATCCTGTCCACGTTTCCTGTGCTGTAGGCTGTAGTTTTAATGGTTGTTTAGTTTGCATGCATGAGTTTATTTGCATGTTTTTCAGAGTCATCTCCATATTTAGAACTGCCGTGCTTGGGATTGTGTATGTCACAAGGGACTGCTTTGCTATTTGTTTAGGACGTGCATTTGTGTGTCATGCATATATTAACTTAAAATCTGTTACTCGTCTGTGAAAGAGAACAGGACCATAGGGAATCTCCTTTCAGGAACATTTTATGTTCACTTTAAATGTGTATATTATCGTGGGCATAGGACTGTTAAAATCATTCCACGTGAGAGAGGCAAAAGTGTTTATAAGGTAAAAGATCTTGTTTTTTTAGTCTTTGGGCATCTGGATTGTTATAAATAAATAAATTACCCAATGGTAATTCTGGTACTTCTTTTAATAACTGAAAATCAGTGAATTATTAAATCACTTATGTGAAGTGGTGCAGACCAGTTGGTGAAATACAATTAGTTTTCCTAAAAAAATCAGTGTGGCATTGCCGTCAGTGTTTGTTAAAGAGCAGCTATTGTCCGATTCACGATTTTACATTTCCTTTGGTGTGTAATTGTGTATAAGTACAGGATATGCAAAAGGTACAAACCCCAAAGTAAATGATGACGCAAGTTATCCAACATAAATCTCTTTTTTTGGACTACAACAAACACACAGTGATGTACTAAAGACCGACATTATCATAATTCCTCCTGCTTCAGACTCACAGCCTGTAAGTTAACTCCTGTTAGCATTGCATTCTGAGCGAATCTTTCAAACATGGTAAGGAGCGTCACGTTTCCGGCTGACGTCAGAGGTATTCAGACCAATCACAACGTACAGATTAGCTGGCCAATTAGGGACACAGAGCTTTTCAAATCCGTGCATTTCTGGAAGAAAGTGAAATATGGAGCTACAAAAATGTGAACACGTTGTATTATACCAAATGTACAAAATAATGTTGTTTTTTAGCAATGAAATGGGTGCTCTTTAAGCAAAGCACCTGCCTTTTTTTATGTTTTCCTTTGTTAGAAAAACTTACTCCAGGAATTAGAGGCGGATTTTACTCAACAACGATGTCAGCTGTAAAAAAAAAAGTATGCATTTTTTCTAGCTGTTCGTTTACACGTAAATGGCGTTTTGGGGTTCTGAGAACTAGGGCTGCAGAATAAAAGTTTTTGTTTACATTGTGTGTGTGTGTGTGTGTGTGTAATATTTTTGTATTCATTAATACACACACATGCATGTGAAATTTTAAGTAAAAATGTATTTATTAATATATATATATATATATAAGTATTCATATTTATGTATAATATAAATTACATATATAAATATAAAAAATTATATACACATGTAAATATTTCTTAAATATATACATGCATGCGTGTGTATTTATACATAATTATTATACACAATACACACACATATATGATGTAAACAAGAACTTTTATTCTGCAAACGATTAGTTGCGATTAGGTGTTATGCAACCCTACTGAAAACGCAAACTTTTAAAGGCGGTGTTCAAAGTACAAGTTTTTGATAACTACGCTTTGTCTCCGTGTAAACTACATAAACACAAATCTGTGATAACGATGAAATCATCCACATGTGTTAATTTAGTCTATAGATATGCGTGAATGAAACCAAAACAACACTGTTGGCCTACAGGACTGTGTTTGCGCTGCTCATGAGTTTATTAACGCTTCTCCAACAAAGTTTACAAAATTTTGCCGCTTTATATTCCAGGATCACTTGTAATAATAAACCTATTTCACTATCCATCTAAACAAACAAAACTGTTCAATACTGTTGCAGTTTTGATTGTTCGTATTTATCGCTCTGAAGGATGCGTGGGTGCTCAGGTGCTTCCTTACAACATTGCCATGTACTATCCTAGCTTGCATAATACAACGTATTCAGTTATCTTCATGGATTTGTGTAATTGTTATCTTTTTAACAGTGTTGTCGTGAGTACATCAAATAGTTTTTATTAATGCAAAGGGACAAAAAAAGTTTTCATCGTTCATTGTGTAAACATAGCCTTAAAGTTGTCATTTTAGCAGATGAGTTAAATCAGGTGTGTTAAATCCCAAATGTGTTGCGTTGCCTCTAGAAACAGAATGGTTGATACTGAGTCACTCTGGTATCTACAGAACCAGATCTACTATTAACTGGTCTTTTGAAACATAATATAAGTGTATATAAGTTGCAGTATACTCGTATAATGGAGAGTATTTTTCAATACAGTTTGGTATATAGTGTAGAAGTCATCTGTGTAAATGTCTTACTGCTGTGTTTCTGTCGATTCCTGATGAGCTCAGCCCTTATAAATCAACCTTCAATCAATATTTAGCCAGTCCCTAAGCATTAGTTACGACTTCAGATTCTGACACTGTAAACAGTTGTGACTCTCCTGTGGTGTATACTGTAAGCTCCGCAATGATGAATCAACTCGATTTCTTAAACTAAAAGACATTATGTCTTTAAACTGTCAACCGTATTCTGTCTAGAAACAAGCCACTGGGTCCTTAATTAGATGAATTAATTACGGGGAAATAACACATTTACATTTTTTATGCATTTAACGCACCCCAATGCTGCATCGCCACAAAAGTTTAACGTTGTGCATGCTTTCAGTACTTGCAAAATGAAATATTTAAGCACAAGAAGATGCAAAACAGATCTCAATGCAGTATTTGCACGCTGTTAGTCCACCCCTTTAGCTATGCCACTGTTCATTTGAATCTTTTTGCATATCAATCCGCAGGGTGCAATTACCAAATCACACCGAGCATGTACTTTTAACCTCAAGTCACGGTAAACAATTACCACAAGTGTTGTGGGTTAATTGGAGTCTGGCAGCTCCGCAATAGATTTCCAGAAGATCTTAGCCCACACCGAACAACTGGCACAAGACGTTCACAACACTTACATGCTCCATTACCCGGCATGCAACATAAACCCTTCGAGTCACATAGGCCTTGAACTTTCAATGCACCTGCACATTGAGCTTTAAACCTTTGTTATATGTAGAGCTGTGGCCAAAAGTTTTGAGAATGACACAAATATTCATTTTCACAAGTCTGCTGCTTTTGGCCAAAGCCGTAATCAAAAATGCATTCTAGTAATGTGGTGGTTTGCTCTTCCTCACTTCTAGGAAACACTTACACTTATGTAAACTTACATAAAGCCCACAGACCGGCTCATGTAAGTGCTTTCCATTATAGTGTGCAGCATGCATCAGATGGACAATGAGTGGACCGTGGGCATGCATCCCTTATGAAAATGAACTATGCATTTTTGTTGGAACCATAGTTTCGTATGGATTATTATTATTGGCAAAACCATGGTTAATTTTCATTTGTCAGAGGTTGAGACCGCAGTCAACTTTTCGACAGAAATGCTACCGAATTGTATAATAGTGCACCATTAATGGAGATTTTGATGTGTTTTTGTGAAAAGGTTAAACTTCACTGCCCATGCAGGGCGCAGAGCTAATTGCCGCTGTCATGACTGAATTGTCGACCGATGTTTGTACCCTGTGGCAGTTTTAAGAGAATGATTTAGTTACTCTCATTGACGTACCTGCCACTACTTACTGTTCAAACTCTTGTGGCACGACGTGTTTCAGACCTCATCTTTCACTCGGCGCGCTATATTACCCAATTCGCTTTTGACGTTCCCGAGGTGATGGAGTGGGCACCTTTTATCTGTCACTCTTGGAGTCAGATTGAGATCTAGAAATATACAGCAGAACTCCAAAGGTCTGATCTACAGCCTCCCTGACTGCATTAACTGAAGATGAGACATTTAAGTCCTCAACCCGACGTGACCCACGCTAAAACTCGCCCACGTACGCCAACACACGCGCGCCTTTTACCTTTTTGATTCTACATGCTACTCGCATCTGTCATGAATTCATAACCTTTTACATAATTAATTCTCTAATTGGATGGTGAACAGCTGCAGTATGCTGTGTAACACGAGAGGAGGATGGGTGATGTTTTTGTGTCTAGGTTTGTCACATGAAAGAGAAGCTGCCTTGAAATTGGATACGTCTTGACTGAAAATACTTTTTCAAAACCCCAAGCAAAACTAGTCTCTGTGAAAAATCAATTTTGGTGTGGTTTTCTTAAAGGGGACATTTCACAAGACTTAATTTCACAAGATTGCGTGGCAGTCAAAGGGGTGGGTCATGATGAAAAGAAATTTTTTTTATTAAAAACACTCCAAACTTAACTTTGAAGAAACTAGGATGAAACGATTACCGGTTTCACGATTAACCACAATAAAATGTCCTGATGGTTAGTATTATTGTTTAAAATGTAATTATCATTACAACCGTGTTTGATTACCATGATTTTAAAAACTCGCGGTAAATCCTGTCCAGCCAGAATTAGTTTAATCAGGCACGCACATGCAACATAGTTTTTTGCACAAGAAGGCATTTAAGGGATAATGTATTGGATTCATTCACAGTAAACTTATTAGATAGATTTTTTTAACCACAGAAATAATTTTAGGGACATAAAATATTAAATTGTGATTTTCAAAAATAAAACTTATTCAAATGTTTTCAGTGTGTGTATCAGTTTAACAAAACCATGATAATA
Source organism: Misgurnus anguillicaudatus (assembly GCF_027580225.2). NCBI lineage: Eukaryota > Metazoa > Chordata > Actinopteri > Cypriniformes > Cobitidae > Misgurnus > Misgurnus anguillicaudatus. The sequence continues at coordinate 7,813,331 of NC_073347.2, forward strand.
TTGATAACCGTGATAACTTTGGTCACTATAATCATGATATGAAATTTTTCATACCGTCCCATCACTAGAAGAAACTATGAAAGAAAATTAACACATACTATATTATTAATGAATTTTTTTTTGGTCGACTTAGTTAAGGCGGTAGGGTTTCCCAGCTTAGGCGGGCCGCCCAAACTGCAAAGTGCTGCAGGAAACCCTGGTCTAGGTTGATAGAAGCACTGGGGACCCAATTATAGCACTTAAACATGAAAAAAGTTACATTTTCATGACATGTCCCCTTTAAAAGTAACTTTTTGTTTCATCACAAAACTCCTACTTCTAGTTTTTAAAAGTAATCGTTTGAACAAATGAAAGTTGCATCATTATTTACACAAGGAGAAATTTTAAGAAATGTAACAATTGTAACAATCATGTGGGTGCATGCGCAACCTACGTGTACAATGAATCCCTTGCGAAAATCAACCATGCTTTTTTTTGGCTATTGATTACTATTAGCAAAACATTGATTTTACTATAGTAACGATGGTTTAACTATAGTTTTTGAATACCATGGTTTTCAATACTGTGTTTTTTTTGTAACACTGGTAAAATCATGGTTAATTTTCGTAAGAGATTCATTTACCCGTAGGTTGCGCAGGCGCTTACAGGAGAATGTATGTAGCCCAAGTGATGCATTACATTTTGTCACAATGTGCATGTGTCGAACATCATTGTATACATATAAGTCAAGTAAACTTTACTTTACGAGGCAGTGTGCATATGTTCGCATACACGTAAAAAACAAACTATACTTAAGTCTATAATCCCACCCATTTTGAAGTAAAGTGAGCGGCATCATGCCAAACCTTTTTTTGCCTATAAAGTGCTATTTTTGGTGTCACTTCTGAAACTAATATCTTTTATTTCCTCCATCCCTGTAGGAGGCACTGTCTGTTCCTCTTGGAGGTCACCAGACTATCAGGAGAGCACATGGTCTGAAAACAGGTGCCAGGTCTGCATTTTTCAGCCACCCCAGTGCCACTTTGACAGCCCAGGTTAGTGTTTCCGCATATTATATTGGCAAATGTATACAGAAACAAGAGGTTTGGATGTTTTATTCAGTGCAAAGCTACTTCCTCTGAGTGTACACTTTAGTGATGTAATAGTTTCCCTGCTGAAAAAAAAACGGCATCAAACCAGCATGGGAATTATGCTGGTCTATGCTGGTTTGGCGCTGGTTTAGCTGGTGGTCACCAGCATACCAGTACCAAAACACAACATATGCTGGTCTTGCCTTGACCAGCATGGGATGCTGGTGCTAATGCCTGGTTTGGTGCTGGTTTAGCTGGTGCTAATGCTGGTGCTGATGCTGGTTTAGCTGGTGTTCACTAGCAAACCAGCACCAAAACACAACATATGCTGGTCTTGCTGGTATGCTGTTTTTTTCAGCAGGGTTAGTAGTGTGGGCTTAAAATTAACCATGTTTTTTGAGGTAAAAGTGTAGTTAGCATGTTTTTTGATGTATTGATTACTATTAACAAAACCAGGGTTTTACTACAGTAACTGTTGTTTATTTATGTTTTTTTAAAACCGTGGTTGTCAAAACCATGGTTATTTTGTGGTAACCATGGATTTACTTCAGTAACCATGTTTTTTTAAAACCAAGGTAAAGGTAACAAAAGAGCACATGGTCCTTAGTCTCAACATGACAGAGTGTTTGTGTCTTGAGCCATGTTCGATGATTGATTATAAATGTATTCGTAAATTAATTTACAGTAATGAAAAGCTCTTTGTATATGGAATAAAGAAGTGAAGACCTTGTTGTTAGTTGCAGGCTTATTTTTTTAGCAGTTCGTGACATGAGTTGAAATATGTAATGTTACCTTGCACAGACAATGTTTCTTAAGTGATGGTGTCACGTGTTTATTGTGTGTTCTGGTTTTACTGGGAAACTACCAAATGGTTTTCAATGTTATGCTAAGAGTTTTAATATAAATACATGTTCATGGTGCACAATCTTTAGAAAAAAATGTTTATAATCTCTTACAAAATAAAATAAATCTTTTACATCTTAAAACCAGGGTTACTACGGGTCATGGAATTTCTGGAATGTCATGGAATTTTAAAAGGTCTTTTCCAGACATTGAAAGTCAGGGAATTTTATATATACTTGTGACTTAAAGGTGCAGTGTGTAAATTTTAGCGACATCTAGTGGTGAGGTTGCGAATTGCAACCAACGGCTTAGTCCACTGCTCATCCCTCTCTTTTGAAACGCATAGAAAAGCTACGGTAGCCACCACCGGACAAACATGTCATCGTCAAAGACAAAAAAAAATTATTGTCTGTTATGGGCTTCTGTAGGAAAATGGCGGCACAAAATGGCGACTTCCATGTATGGTGACCCTCGGTGTATGGAGATAAAAAGGTCTAGTTCTAAGTTAATAAACACATAACGGTTCATTATGAAAGGTCTTTATATACCCCTGATAATATAGTTTTGTATATTATTTAACATTTTTGTCAAGAGATCCTCTAAAAATTACACACTGCACCTTTAAGGAATAACATTTCCGGGTCCAAGCCTCCACTGACTACAATTTTAACAGCCGTTTATTGGCACGGTTCATTCATTTCACGCATTTAATATAATCTATTGAATGGCAACATTCGGATCTATGGAATGGCAACATTTTATCATGATTTTATTGAAAACAACCCAGAATAAGTGTTTACGTGGCACATTTAGTTTTTGGAAAGCAATACCCCTGCATACTCGGTCTGATAGTAGTAGTATATTTGAGCAAATGAGGTTTTCTTATTGGTGTCTACACAGTATAATTCCCTTTGACAGGAAGATCAATTCCGTTAAAACTGCCCTGAGAAGCATAAGGATTTGCTTTTTCTGCATCGCTGATTCTGAACGCTGGCAGATCCGCCGAGGCATACGTATCATATTAAAAACATCCCAGAGAGGTGAAGTGCTCGCATAAGATGTGCATCTCGTGTTTGTGACATGAAAAATTCATGATCCGAGGAAAATATTTAAATGCTTGTTACCGTCCTTGGCAGTACATTTAGCAGGTTGCGGCTTATTGAAATGAAAATCAAACTGGTATGACCTTTACAGACGTCCCATTTTAAGATTGGTGTGTGTGAAACGAAGGTGCTCTTTCCTATAAGATGAACTTGAGTATGGAGCCGATAAAAGATACTTATCAGACTCCTTAGGACAGAGCGAGTGCCACTTGGCCTCATTTTTCTCATTTTATCTTACAGTATTTCTGTTCATAATGCTGCCACACAGCGTTTGCAGTTTCTTTATAGCAACAGCTCTGCGATATGAAACTCTTGTATATTTTGAGGCAGACGAGCATTAAATGCTTACTTCACAATAGTTTGCATCAATGCCAAAGATGTGAGCTTCTGTTGACAGCAAAAGCGAATTGTGATCAAGATGTTTTACAAAATTCATCTTCAGCTAAGCTGTAAAGTCTAATTAATTGATTACTGTATGAGACATGAGCTCTCCCAGTTTCTCATACTGTCTCTCACCCTTCTCTCTCTCTTTCTCTCTCTCTGCATTGCTGTATTGAGGGCCACGCACTGCATCGATTGCTTTGAGCTGCAGCTCTTTGCTCCACTGACAGGTTATCTCTCAGAGAGAGAGAGAGAGAGAGAGAGAGAGAGAGAGAGAGAGAGAGAGAGAGAGAGAGAGAGCTCTACTCAGCAGCATTATTCTCCACATGGACATGACTTATTTGGCACACACATAGTAACAAGACTGGGAATTACCTCAGCAAATAGCGTGTCACTATGAAAGGGAAATGGGATTGGTGAACTGCTGCATTTGGATGAGAAGAGTTTGCAAGAGTTTGTGTGTTGAATTGACCTTCGGCTAAGCCTCTCATGAGCAGTCCCATCTATAGCAACTGTTTCCACCATATTATCAGACAAAATCTCACTGGGTCATGATCTTGTAGAAAGCTTTTCCAAGTATATGAGGTTTCCAGCGTATGACATAAGACGTAGTGTACGAGACATAAAGTAGTTGCGTAGTGACGAATGCGGAAGTGCAGGGAATTTTGATTTCGATATTAGACAAGGCAATATTGAGTTTTTTCCCAGCCATATCTGTTTAAACCGGAGTTTGTCAGTACACCACTACGTTTCGTAAGCTACTTCCTACATCGTACACTGGAAACGCACTCTCTCGTGAAATATTTTTTATCGAATCGAATTTAATCTTGATGAGTTATACGTATAAATTTGTTATCGTATGGCGTTTCATCCACACGGATCCGGCGTTTTGGGAGACTGAATCCGCTATTTTTTGAAACCGGGTCATAAAGTGGATAAATCTGAAACCGACACCCTTGCGGTTTCGTCTGTACAGCCAATCCGTATATTTTGTGAAGCGAAAACGTCATCACATCACGTGTCGGAAGCGTCACACGTAACAGCAACAACAATAACAGCGGACTACGTGATTGTGTTCGTGCTACAGAAGCTATTAAAGCCTACTAGGTTTATTACATCAAAATCTATTGCTTCTATGCAATTGTGGTGACCAACAAGCGATAATGGACAACACCATACGTTGGTTATGCGCATGCTCAAAGTGTTCTTCTCCGTGTATAGAGTATATCTGTGGCAGAATTACAGCGCCCCATACTGGTCCGGCATATATACTACACCGCTTTCAGTCGGTTTCAGTGGTTTCGTGTTTACGGATGATTTTTTTAGAGCAAGGAAAAAAAATGATCGGATAGGGAATGCACCGGCTTCGTGTGGACATAGCCTAAGTGACCTTAAACTTATGAACCGTAGTGTGTCTTTTGAACTGTTGTATAAATGTATATCACACATGACGCGCTGTTATCGCTGTATATCAGCACACTATGATCAGAGCTCTTTAGTAGGAGAGTCATGTCAACTCCGTTGACTCCAATGGAATTTTTTTTTTTACAGCAATGGTGGATGTGAATTAAATGACGCATCAATGCGTTTGTGGTGGATTATTTCTCTTTAAATTAGTACATTTTAGAGGATGTAAGTAGAAACGGGTCAGGCCAGGACATATTGAAGAGAATGTTAGCAACACATAACAAACCACAAACAGCTTTTTAATGGTACGTTTTGTTTTCTTAATGCAGATTCATCCATTATTGTGTAATTAGAGATGCAGGCTATTAAACCCAATGGCGGTATATTCAATTCAATTCAATTTTATTTATATAGCGCTTTTCACAATTGTTAATTGTTTCAAAGCAGCTTTACATTAATAGATGTAGGAAAAAGCATAGAAAAGCGAGCGTAGTAATAATGTAACGTATACAGTAAAGTATTAAGTTAAGCCAATGGTGGCGGACTCTCCAGGGGATGAGAAAAAACCCTCCTGGCTAGTCCAGGGGGAAAACTCCTAGGAGGAGAAAAAACCCTGAGAGAGATATATATACATTTTATTTACTATCGTGGTATTTGAACGGGTAAGCAGATTAAACTGGTTCCGCCGGTGGTCGTTGGTCAGGCATCGGCTTAATCACGTTGAAGGACGGTCAGTAGATTAGTGGTGTGATGATTTTCACAGCAGCAGGAACTGGGTCTGTTTGTCTCATTGTTCTCGGGGTCAAGGATGAGACAGGGAGAGAGATACAGAATCCTATTAGCGTAGGGCCGTTCACATTTAATGCAAGTGTCATGCAGTATTGTGGTTTGAATCAGCTCGGTTCCAGACAGGCTAACTATTGCGGCATAAGTATATTACCCAGATTAGTTATGTGAATGTTTTGTTCTGGACAAATTAACTATTGCGGGATAAGTACATTTACTGGACATTTTAGTGCTTATGTATGCAATGCAATGTTTTTGGCAATGCAATTCTGCTGGTTAATGAAATTGAATGCAATTAATTAAGTTGTTAATAAAAAGCATATGAAGAGTTTTGTTGCAAAACGAGATAAATCCATTTTTTTACATTTTTGTCAAAACATGTTTATTATTATGTTATCATGTTATTATTTTGTTTTATGGTGCTACTTAGCTTTATTTTTTAAGTTATGAAGGTTTAAATCAAAACAAACCAACTGCAGTTGCATTGAAAGTAATTGGAATGCACAACCAAAAAACGAGATTTCTTAACAATTAAGATTAAGAATTAATCTCGTTTTGCAACGAAACTCTTCATATATTAATACGTTCAGGGATTATTAATAATTGAAAGTGATAAAGATGCCATCTTCACAAACAACAAAAAGAAAATGACACTGATTCAGGGGTATTATTATAATTTACTATAAATTAAATGAAGTGCCTTATGAATCTTTTTTTAATCTTGTTCTTTGTATGTTTATAAATCAAATAGTCACAAGATATATACACAGCACACAGTCAATTGTACATCATAACCATGCATAAACATTAAATGCTTACATACTACACAGTGTGATGCCTTTTAAAGTTGTTGGAGGCAGCATGTTAATAATACCAGCAGCTGACCATACTAATCTTCTCATATTAGTGGATTTTATTAGTCAAAAAACATTGTTGATAGAACAACATAAAAATACTACATACAGTACACACATTGGTGTGAGATATAGTTATTGTAAATCAATGCATTTCTTGACTATTCATTAAAAAATCACAGCTCTTTGTCTCTAACTCAAAATATTTCAATAGCTCAATATGAGCTTCCAGGAACAAACCGAAGTCTCCATGAATCACGTGACGGCTAGGCTTTTTGGACTTCTGGTGGCAGAACTCTCTATAAACGGCTCTGGGGTGAGTTTCCCAAACGCATGGTCAGCGAACTATGGTCGTTGTTACTGTTGAACTCCATTGCTTTCGGGAAACGCACCTCAGACTGTGATCACCTGTGGTACTCTGGGTGTGGCCTTGTGCCAGGTGGCCAATCACAACTGTGCTGATGTATGCACTCATGTGCTATTTCTTTAATATTGATTTATTATGTTGTTGTCTGTAGGACTTCTAACAATAACAGAGAGGGGATGCATAGTTTTTTTTATTTTAATATTTTAAAATAAATCTGAAGTGTATTCTGTAAATTGAACAGATTTGCCATAATTTTTGAATGAGCATGTATAACATTAGTTAGGGTACCTACATTTGCCCCAAGGGTCTTGGGGAATTATAAATTTTTGTTTTCCACATGAAATTGTGTTTGCCTATTTTTGTATAAAAGAACTGACAGGAACTTTTGCTGTCTTTTGCATTCACATCACACAGAGTCTCCCTGTATGGTGCATGTTTGTCCCTCTGTCGGATTTTATGAACCACACTCAGCACTTTTAAACCTACATCTCCCTTTTACGTTGACTATAAACATTAGAGATCGGCAGAGCAAAATCTTTCGAACACTGATGTTCCCTTTTGTAAACACAGTGACCGCAGCACCATATATAGTTGGGTCCTGGTTCCTCAGTCAGGCATCAGTGATTGGTTGTCCACCAATGATCAAGACCCATGCAGAATGTCCCATTCTGTTAACCATAGTGTTTATATATCGGATAGTTAGTGAGTGTGCATATTGTGACCAGGATGATGGTTGTTTTAATATTGATCATTCATTGCACATTGTTTTTGATGTTTACATGCATCTCTTGAATTCTGCTGTGAATGCATTGCATGAAAAAATGCAGTTTATTTGGATACAACAAATGCATTATAGTAAAACAAGATTGACCAGAAGTTTGCAAATTAAAATGAATCTTATTAATTTACATCAACAATAGCACTTTATAAATTTGAACAGATTGCATTCATTTTTTCTTGACTTCAGGCATGAAAATACCAAAAGGTTGTGATCTTGAGCAAACAAGACAGAAAAATAACAACCGTATGTTTGTAAAAACTCATTATTTTGACAGTTCTGTTTGGGGCCGCTATGAATTTAATCTGTCTCTCTGCTAGGATGCTCATTTGAGACATTTCAAGCATACACGCTTATCTTTGCGCAGTGGCAAGATCCAAAAATTGGTTTAAAGGAAAATTGCACCTCACCAAGTTCTCATTAGCTTTAAAGCCGTGTCTATTACAGAAGCCTGTTCTGTCTTTTTTGTTATTACACACACACAGACACTTGGATCGCACTATCTAACGTGAGATTAAAAACCCTCGCTCATGTTGAGCAAACCTCTCAATCATTCTGCAGGAGTCTGTGCCGTGAGCTAGCGTTCTGCTGCAGAACCGTATGGAGCCTGATGAGAGAGCTCACCTATCAGGAACTGATCATTTAATAGGATCCTATTATTACTGTATATCTCACATCTGATAGACTCAGACACAGTTACAAACTGTCAGTTTGAAGTCAGTCTGCATGGGATATTCATTTGATCCAAACAAACACAAGTCTGTGAGGGACAGTGTTCAAGAGCCTTTTTTAAAAATCTACCCCTACTTCCCCCTTGGGTACCTTTTTGTAATGCCTGTTAAAAATGCAAGCAGCATTTATTTAACTATGCATTAATCTTAAAATAATTTATATGGATGTTATGTTGACCATTTGTGACCCTGAAAGTATAGTCTTGTCTTGTACAGTGCTTATGACACAATTTTTGTCATCAGAAGAGTCCAGCCAAGCGCACCGCCGAATTTTTGAAGCCTTGTAAGCCACAAGAGCTTGTGTAATTGCAATGCGCATGCATCGAGCATCTGTGTACATGTATGACTATACAAACTATGTTTTGCACGCTGTGCGTGTACATTCGGGATGCATACACGTAAAAGCAGACTATAATCCAGGATTTATTCTGCCCATGTGTTGCTGTTGTTAGCAGTTGCCGTTATGAATAACCCACGCCACATGTGGCCAATAAGTCAAAAAGCTGAAGTCCAGGTTGAGTTTCAGGCTTACTATATAAACACAGCAGTGATCATACTGAGAGCAGAGTCTTAGATATGAGTCAGGAGAAAACCAACATCTAATCTTTTCCTGTGTTAAAGAGCAGCTGAGAGAAATGGGTTACCACAACTGAATGGAATGAGGATGCGGAGAGTCTTATTTCTTTTGGTGTTTTCTGTATCTGTGTCTATCAGATTAGTCATGTTATGAGATGAACTGTTGTTTACAGATGTCTTGAATACCCCAGAGACATTTCTGTTTAATGTGTAACACACAAGAGAGGGACATTTGGAGCGTGGGGGTTTGTGTTAAGAGACGTGATGCATCACATTCTGTCATTGTGTTGTCTATTGGGGTGGAAATAGAGCACTGGGTCTTATTCATCCATTTCTTTTCTCAATATTAAAACTGAATGATTTCTTGTTGGGGTTTTTTTGTTAATGGTTTGTGAACGGGTGCTGAATTTTTAAGAATCAAACTTAAATACTCTGACTGTGTTTTCTGCAGTGACGTCTGTACTATTAGGTCAATATTTTTAAGTCACAAACAAGCTGACTCTTATAAGATTGAATTTTATATATATATTTATACTACGCAGTGTTGAATGCTTTATTCTCACTGGCTGAGAAATGTTCCATGGGCTTTGATTATTTTTCTGTAAACCACACACCTGACATTTTAAATGTCTTATGAATAGGCACCAGAGCAATGTTGTGGTAACCGTGGTATAAGAGAAATAATTGACTCCGGTCCTTTGAATTATCTGAAAATGAAAATAATGAAATGAAATGAAATGAAATACTCCGCTTTGCGTCGTGCCACATTACCACCTTGTGTGTGCATTATTTTCAAATTATTCCTTATCTATCTTTCTATATATCTATCTATCTATCTATCTATATTTATTTATTTATATAATGTGTATATGTGTATATGTGTATATGTATATATGTGTATATGTGTATATGTATATGTATAAGTTATGGGAAGATTCCACGATTCGCTCGGTGCATCGGCATACAAAGTTAGCAATGCATCAGGTTAAAAATTTAGCATTTGCATTGCAATGCAACGTTTTTAACATTGGTAAAAACAGATTTATTTATGTATAACTACTAGTAGATGCACTATTCTTTTATTATTTTGAAAATTTCCATTATTTTAAGATATTTAACCACCGCTACCACTTTGTTTATGTAAATGAGCATGAGTCATATCACTCTCCGGTTAAATACGGCGTACCGCAGGGATCAGTTCTAGGCCCTATCCTGTTCTCGTTATATATGTTACCTCTAAGAGATTGTGCCCAATTTTGGCATCTTTACACTGGTTAATATATTTAAAACATACATTTTAAAATATTGCTAATCAGTCTTTAAATGCATCTTCGTATCTTCGATAACTATTATCAGAACACTGCAAAAAAATTACTCTTACTTAGTATTTTTGTCTTGTTTTCAGAAAAATATCTAAAAGTTCTTAAATCAAGATGTATTTTCTGGATGAGCAAAATGACTTAAGAAAATAAATGTAGTTTTTTAGACAAAAATTATACAATTTAAGTGATTTTGTGCTTAAACAAGCACAAAATCCTGCTGACTTATCACCTGAACGTCCTGCTGACTTATCACCTGCTGGGCATATCGCACAACACTACCGAAACCGAGGCATGTCATGAAAGTCACAGCACATAACACAATCTCCACCAAGTAATTACAAATACATGTGCTTTAGAAGCAAAAAAGTGAAATGTGGATGGGTACAAAACATTTATTGGTAGTAGATGCTGTTTTCTGGTATTCTTTTAATTAAACAATTGCTTTTATAGCCTAAAGCTCTCCTTACCTTGTTGGGTCGTGGGAGTATAGTTGACAAAAGTAATAAAAAATGTACTAGTTAGTTATTTATTTGCTTGATATCAGAAATAATCCACTCAAGAAGCACTCTGTTGTTAAGTTTGAGCCATGAAAGCAGTTCATGAAAGCCGTTATATGGCACTAAAAGCAAACCATTACAGTTTATCTACTTAGTTTTTGCCTGGACAACTTTTATGCACTCTCAGGTGGAACATCTGGTGATTTTTTTTAAATAATGTTTTTCCTCCATTTCTTCTCTTTCTTTAAGCCTTGTTGTTTTTCCATACAGCTGCTCTGGGATTAGGCTAATGATGCAACCTAACAGAAACAGTGAGTAGTGTATGCAGATGTGTTAACACACTAGACAGTGAACCTGGGTTTAAGCATCTCATGTGTGTTGGGTGCACAGCCGTAGTTTCTGATTGGCACCCTTTGTGTCTGATTTATATCTTTGTGTGGCCGTGCAAATGATGATGTCCGGAACATTGTTTTGAACCTGGTCAGTTTCAGGATTTGATACTCATTGGTAAGCCACTTAACGCTGCTTTGTTCTAATTTTGGTCACAATGTTGTTCGGGGTTTTTTTGTCTCAACTTATCACGAAAGCGACAACGGATTTTGACTTCCTTATGTTTTATTTGGTCCTGCTGTGGGGTTCAACCCTAGAGAAATTAGTTATGATTGTTGTAATAATGTTTCACAACATGCTTTTGTAAATTGGAGTGGAATAATAAAATATAAAATGTTTTTCAAACAAAGTTTGACTTTTCTTAAACTTACTAAATAATAGTTAAGTAATATACAAATTGGAAACAAAATCATTAAATTGTTTTTGATTTGTATCACATCTGGTATCTGACGTCAGCTCTGTTACCAAAGTGGAGTAACACTGTTGACAGCCATGTAAGTGTGTGTGTGTGTGTGTGTGTGTGTGTGTGTGTTTGAGAGAGAGAGAGAGAGAGAGAGAGAGAGAGAGACAAGGGAAAGAGACCATGTAAGAAAGTGAGAGAAATTAGTCATACAGTAATCAATTGATTGGGCTTTACAGTGTGTTTACTATGTGTGACTGTTACATACTGTCAACACTGTTACTCTACATTGATAACATAGTTTGACGGTAACATAATTGACACTGACTGATTCAGACAGGAAATTATAATGTTCAACTATATTAGACATTTTTTACAGAATATATTCTATTGTTATGACCAGTAACATCTTGTTGATCCATGACAATGAGTTTCAAATTATTAAAATATTTAAAATGTAACCATTTGACAAAACAGAAAAACTTTGGACACCAAATCTACCTGCAGTTATATAATCACCACGTGCTGGAAACTGTTAATTATGCTTCTAGAGATAAAAAGTGAATGATGGTTTCATAAAGGTGCTTTCTGTATTCTTCTTAGTGTTTTAGTAAGCAGTTTTCTCGCAGAGTTGTTTTTATGTTGGAAGCTGCGTTTTTCAGACTGTGTTTGTAATATCAAAATCGTCCGGAGGTTCTTTTTCTCCCCATGGAAAACTGTAAGATAATGGTCTTTGGCCCCCTGAGATGAGAAAACCATCAGAGTGCGCAGGTATATAGCACGTACACAAACACTGGCCATCATTTTGCTTGCCGCTGTTGAAATCAAAACCCAGAGAAGCACAAATGAAAGCGAATGGAGATCCAATGTCTTGCTGTTATACAGATGAGTAAGGGAAACAGTACTGCAACCAATCTGAGCTGACATGTGAGCAAAATTTTGTTGGGTAACAATACCAGTAAAGTTTTATACATTTTTAATCAGCATACTGAAAAATTGTGTAGTATTGAAGGTTTAAAAGAATAAATATTTAGCTTTTTATTTAGTTAAAACAAATTAACTATTTCCCCGCCATTTACGAGTTATCTCGTCAATCTGCAATACCGCTATTATCCAAGCTCTTCCGCAACTTATAAAAAACGGAAGTATTGCCCTAGGGCAGTGTTTCTCAAACTTTTTCAGCCCAAGGACCACTTTATCTTCCAATTTTTTTCTGAGGACCACCTAACAGAATCTCACTCTAACACTCCCCCAAAAAACAACAAAATAGAAGAATAAGCTTTAATAAGAAATAAGTTTAAGTTTAATATGCAACTGTTTCAAGTCAAAAACTAATTTTTTAAAAACAAATGCAATGCTATGTTCAGAAATTATTATATGAATTTTATTTCATTTGAAAAAGTAAATGTGAAATGAGTTGCAGCTTAACATGAACAACAAACTGCACATGTGGAAAAAAAATGCAATTAAACATCATATAACAGCCTAGGTCCCACTTAATGTCATTCCAAAGAGCCATTAGTTTAAAACTGAGGTGGTGGGTATATGAAGTCTATGGTTGTAACTATGGTAACAATAAAATACTGAAGAAAAAAAATGTTTCCCATAATGTCCAAAATCACTGAAATTACAGGGATTTTACACATGAAACAAAAATTTGTACATTACAAAACTAATAGATCTGTGGATTTTAGCTGCTTTCAGTTGACGCTTGATCTTTTCTTTTGACTCCTCCATTTTTACGTTATTAAAACAGAATGGCAAGAACTGATATCACAGTTTCTCAAGTGCATAAAAAATCTACTTAAATAAGTGACGATTGTATAAACACTTGCCTAGTTTTAGGTCATCTTTTGGCGGACCACTGGGGGGGGGGGGTTTGGCGGACCACTAGTGGTCCGTGGACCACACTTTGAGAATTACTGCCCTAGGGCAAACAGCTGTATGTCTGTGTATGTTTTAAAGATCGCTCTGCATCTGATCTTTATCAAAAGTCCTTCACAAAAATGGAATTATCTCAGCTTTTTGCTCAAAATTTGGTGTTTTTGATGAAACCTACACATATTTGAGAGGTGATAAAAAACAGAACACATGAAGATAGGATGAAAAGGATTGTTTTGTTTGAAAGGAGAGGGTCTGTTCTTTTATATTTTATGTTTGTATATTTAAAAATGAGCATTTTCTGGAAGGCATTAAACTTTTGTGAAAATCATGAAAAATGCTGGCGGCGAAAGAGTTAATAGCATGTAGCTTTCAAGTATTAAAGTGAAACAAGTAAACTGTAATGATATCATATCAACACATATTTTTATGTTTCTTTAACTTAATAAAATATAGAAACTTAAAGTAGGTTAAATTGACTTGCATAATTTAAGTTGATTAATCTGCATTTTTTATAGTGTATGCAAAAGTAATAAAATGGAAAGAAAATTGTAAGCATATTGTAAAAGAAATGCAGCATAAATAAAAAAAAAATGTAATAACTTAAAAATTATGTTGATTTGACAAAAATGTCGATTTTTTTACCGTGTAACCATAACCAAATTTGATCAAAATCCTTACCTGGCATTTCGACCCTATTTGATATATGATGTATTAAAGTAACGTATAAAGGAGGTGATTGTGACATTTCTGAGGCTTTGACTTGCATGTAAACATTTATACCACATTGTAAAAATTACAGAGATATTTATTCCACACCGCCATTTCATCCTCAACTTACATAGATATGAATTTGGGTCAATATCGCCCAGCCTTAATTGACTCCCTAGTATTTACTACGTTTTACATTAATTTCACAAATTTTGTTTTGCCTTAGTTCCGATTAAGTGGTACTTTAGATTTGATACTCATAAAGTCAATAATGAAGATAGCTAGTGAAGTGAAACCATCATCTCACTCATAGAGGAGGATAGTGCGTTTTCAACACTTGAATACAGTCTTGCTGTCTTTGGTTAAGGCAGAATTTTTTATCTCATCTCCTGGGAAGCGTGTTTGCCAAAGAGGAACGGCATGATTAACAGAAATAGACTTCTTGACTGTGAACTGGAAAGATGAGATTTGATTTCAATAGTACCATTTTACTGATGTTACCCAGTGAGATGGGTTTTTTCATTGTAGCATCTATCAGCTTCCACACCACACAGTGAAAAGCCACTGGCAACCACTCAACCATAAAAACTACCTATGCAGATGACGATTTGAAGGAATATTGATTTTGAATCGGTCTTGACATTTTAATCTTTGCTCCTGGTTTCATTGAGCAATATTTGTCACAGTGCTTGTGTATTGGGTGACAGAGGTAAGCAAAGCTCACCAATCTCAGAATGCTCCTGGATGATTGTTTTCTAAACTTATTGCTTTGTATGGTCATTGATTCGCTTAATTGAATCATTCGTTGTTTAATTGTTTCTCACAGAGGAGCTGCTGTTTAGTTTCTGTGTGCTGATGTTATTGGAAACTCCACAGATAGCATTATAATTATAAATATAGCTGCAAGCAGCAATGGCGGGCCCTCGCACGTTTTTTTACCGCTACACGGTGCGTCCGAGAAAACGATGCACGGTGGGCAAGGGCATCAAGTGGGTAAAATATCAGTGGGCTATTTAATGTTGTTTCTGAGCCATTTGGGGACTGTAGGTAAAAGAAACCCCACATTTTAGACAAACAGGTGCACTAGTGAGCCACTTAAGAGACACGCCTATGTCTGACCTTTTTGTCAACACTTAACAGCCGAAAACTCTGATGTGTGCAGAGATGTATAGTAACCGAAGTAGAACTACTTGACTACTGTACTTAAGTACTAATAGGCAGTATCTGTACTCTACTGAAGTATTATTTTTTCTCCTACTTCCACTGTTTACTTCAGTACATATTTTCGATGAGTTTAATACTTTTACTCCAATACATTTTTTATGTGCTGCATAGTTACTTGTTACACTCAAATGTTACGAATCATTCCAAACCTACATTATCATTGCCGGAGCGGTGATACACATTAGAAACACACACAGATTGTGGTCTAAACCAATAGGAGATAGTGAAGAGCGGACCCCTCCCTCCCTCTCACTCACAAATATGAGCCGCGGTTGTGGACAAATTGGAAGTGAAGAGAGAACCAGAGTGCACGAGACAGACCGATAGAGAGAGAGAATTCGCGAGAAAGGGCGAGTGTGCGCGAAAGAAGGAAACCTAAATACATTGAAACATCTTGTACCTTTACCTATTACCATTACATCGACTAATATTTTATTAATTCTGAATTCTCTATTGCCATATTAGTTAAATTAATCTGAACATTCCTGTCCTTGTACTCCTGCTACAGCCAGAGCAATTGTGAGTGTCCTTTAGCTTAAACATTTGAAATAATATAAACAATATTATATTCAAACTTTTGACTGTTTTCTTTAATAACTACATTACACAATACTTGTACTTTTACTTTCAGTACTTGAGTAGTATATTTTAAAATAAACTACTTGCAATACTTAAGTACAAAACATGTTTAATACTTCAGTACTTCCACTTAAGTGGTGTGCTCACTTTTTTGATAGAGCACTTGTACTTTTACTCAAGTCTGGGTCCCTAGTACTTTATACATCTCTGGATGTGTGTGCCAAATTTAAAGTTCAACTAAGCACGCCAAGAGCCTTAAACATGCCTGAAATTAAAGTAAAGTTTGACACGTTGCCATGGGAACAGCGTTCGAGATGTCTAAAATTCCTTCGCAATTTATCATCTACAATGTCTCGGCATCATGTTGACCACTTCTGGTGTCAATCGCATGAATCCCATACGAGGAGTATTTAAAGGTTCACAGCATGTAACTGTCAGCCTTAAATATGTGTAAAAATGAAAGTAAAGTTTGATGCATTGCCCTGGGAACAGCGTTTGAGATATCAAAAATCCCTTCGCAATTTTTCATCTACAATGTCTCGGCATCATGTTGCCCACTTCTCGTATCAATCGCATGAAAAATCCTAGAAGGAGTATTTAAAAGTTAACTGTATGCAACTGAAAGGCTTAAATATGCCTTTAAAATGAAAGTAAAGTTTGACGCGTTGCCATGGGAACAGCGTTTGAGATATCAAAAATCCCTTCGCAATTTATCATCTACAATGTCTCGCATCATGTTGCCCACTTCTCGTGTCAATCGCATGAAAATCCTAGAAGGAGTATTTAAAAGTTAACTGTATAAAACTGAAAGGCTTAAATATGGCCTTTAAAATGAAAGTAAAGTTTGACGCGTTGCCATGGGAATACCGTTTGAGATATCAAAAATCCCTTCGCAATTTATCCTCTACAATGTCTCGGCATCACGGTGACCACTTTTGGTGTCAATCGTATGAAAATCCTAGAAGGAGTATTTAAAAGAACATTGCATGGAACTTTCAAAAAAATCCAGCTTTGTGACTGACACACTTCCTGGCGCCTGCTGGTGGCGCTATACCCGGGAGTCACAATAGGCACATCGATGCGATCGGAATCTTCAGATGAACAAACACCCCGCGTGTCATTACAATAAGACATTTTTTGCCTTAGATATTAGACACTTCCTGTTTCTCTGATTTCGCCACAACTTTGTTGGCTCGCCATGGCAGAACCGTTCGAGATATCAAAAATCCCTTCGCAATTTAGCAAGTCCTATGTCTGGACATCATGTTCTCCACTTTTGGTGTCAATCGCATGATTCCTCTAGGAGGAGTATTCAAAAGTTCAACGCATGCATTTTTTTAAACGATCCAAAATAGCTGACTTCCTGTTGGGCGGAGCTTAAATGTTAGAGGGCGAAAGTTGTTCGGGTCGATGAGATCTATATGCGTACCAAATCTCGTACATGTGCGTACATGTTTGCACGATCTGTGCATCAATGTTTTTTTTTTTGCATTACAGGGGGCGCTACAGAGCCCCCGTGCCCCGCCCGTGTTCCAGCCTTTGTCCGTTCGCCAATGACGGACGACTCTGACGTCTGTGCCAAATTTCAAGAGTTTTTGAGTATGTTAAGGCACCCAAAATGCCCAAAAGTGTTAAAAAAAAAAAAAAAAATAAATAAATAAATATAGCTGCAAGCAGCGATGGCGGGCCCTCGCACGTTTATTTACCGCTACACGGTGCGTCCGAGAAAACGATGCACGGTGGGCAAGTGCATCAAGTGGGTAAATATCAGTGGACTATTTTATGTTGTTACTGACCCATTTGGGGACTGTAGGTAAAAGAAACCCAACATTTTAGACAAACGGGGGCGCTAGTGAGCCACTTAAGAGACACGCCTTTATGTGACCTTTTTGTCAACACTTAACAGCCAACAACTCTGATGTGTGTGCCAACTTTTAGGGTTAATCTAAGCATGCCAAGAGCCCTAAATATGCCTGAAATAAAAGTAAAGTTTGGGGCGTTGCCATGGGAACAGCGTTCGAGATATTAAAAATCCCTTCGCAATTTATCATCTACAATGTCTCAACATCATGTTGAGCACTTTTGGTGTCAATTGCATGAAAATCCTTGGAGGAGTATTTCAAGTTCACTGCATGCAACTGAAGGGCTTAAATATGCCTTTAAAATGAAAGTAAAGTTTGACACGTTGCCATGGGAACAGCGTTCAAGATATCAAAAATCCCTTCGCAATTTATCATCTACAATGTCTTGGCATCATGTTGACCACTTTTGGTGTCAATCGCATAAACATTCTAGGAGGAGTATTTAAAAGAACATCACATGGAACTGTCAAAAATCAACCTTTGTGACTGCAACACTTTTCTGGTGCCTGGTGGTGGCGCTATACCCGAGACTTACAATAGGCACATCGATGCGATCGGAATCTTCAGACGAACAAACACCTCGCGTGTCATCACTATAAGACATTTTTTGCCTTAGATATTAGACACTTCCTGTTTCTCTGATTTCGCCACAACTTTGTCGCCTTGCCATGTCAGAACCGTTCGAGATATAAAAAATCCCTTCGCAATTTAGCAAGTACAATGTCTCAACATCATGATCACCAGGTTTGGTGTCAATCCCATGTATTCCCTCGGAGGAGTATTCAAAAGTTCACCGCATGCCTTTTTTAAACAATCCAAAATGGCCGACTTCCTGTTGGGCGGAGCTTATAGGTTAGAGTGCAAAAGTTGTTCGGGTCGATGAGATCTATATGTGTACCAACTTTCGTACATGTGCATACATGTTTGCCCGATCTGCGCTCTCCTGTTTGTTTTTGCATTACAGGGGGCGCTACAGAGCCCCCGTGCCACGCCCATGTTCCAGCCTATGGCTTTCGGCGATCACGGACGACTCTGATGTCTGTGCCAAATTTCAAGAGTTTTCGAGTATGTTAAGGCCCCCAAAATACCCAAAAGTGTTGAAAAAAATAATAAAAAAAAAAAATAAAAAAATAATAAAAAATATAGCTGCAAAGCAGCGATGGCGGGCCCTCGCACGTATTTTTACCGCTACTTGGTGCCTCCGAGAAAACGATGCACGGTGGGCAAGTGCATCACGTGGGTAAATATCGGTGGACTATTTATGTTGTTACTGACCCAATTGGGGACTGTAGGTAAAAGAAACCTCACATTTTGGACAAACAGGGGCGCTAGTGAGCGACTTAAGAGGCACACCTATGTCTGACCTGTTTGTCAACACTTAACAGTTGACAACTCTGATGTGTGTGCCAAATTTGAAGTTAATCTAAGCATGCCAAGAGGCTTAAATATTCCTGAAATAATAATAAACTTTGATGCGTTGCCATGGCAACAGCGTTCGAGATGTCAAAAATCCCTTCGCATTTTATCATCTCCAATGTCTCAGCATCATGTTGACCACGTTTGGTGTCAATCGCATGAATATCCTAGAAGGAGTATTTAAAAGTTCACTGCATGCAACTGAAGGGCTTAAATATGCTTTTAAAATGAAAGTAAGTTTGAAGCATTGTCATGGGAACAACGTTCGAGATATCAAAAATCCATTCGCAATTTATCATCTACTATGTCTTGGCATCATGTTGACCACTTTTGGTGTCAATCGCATAAACATTCTAGGAGGAGTATTTAAAAGAACATCACATAGAACTGTCAAAAAAATCAACCTTTGTGACTGCAACACTTCCTGGCGCCTGGTGGTGGCGCTATACCCGAGACTTACAATAGGCACATCGATGTGATCGGAATCTTCAGACGAACAAACACCCCGCGTGTCATCACTATAAGACATTTTTTGCCTTAGATATTAGACACTTTCTGTTTCTCTGATTTCGCCATGACTTTGCCGCTTCGCCATTGCAACACCGTTCGAGATATCAAAAATCCCTTCGCAATTTAGCAAGTCCAATGTCTTGATATCATGATCACCACGTTTGGTGTCATTTGCTTGAATCCCCTAGGAGGAGTATTCAAAAGTTCACCGCATGCATTTTTTAAACAATCCAAAATGGCGGACTTCCTGTTGGGCGGAGCTAAAATGTTAGAGGGCGAAAGTTGTTCGGGTCGATGAGATCTATATGTGTACCAACTTTCGTAAATGTGCGTACATGTTTGCCCGATCTGCGCACTACTGTTTGTTTTTTGCATTACAGGGGGCGCTACAGAGCCCCCGTGCCACGCCCGTGTTCCAGCCTTTGTCTGTTCGCAATGACGGACGACTCTAACGTCTGTGCCAAATTTCAAGAGTTTTCGAGTATGTTAAGGTACCCAAAATGCCCAAAAGTGTTAAAAAAAATAAAAATAATAAAAAAAAAAAATAAAAATAAAAAAAAAATAATAAATTCGAGCAAAAACAAATAGGGCTTCGCACCTTTCGGTGCAGGCCATTCTGGCCTGCTCCTCGGTGCTCGGGCCCTAATAATAATCCGAGCAAAAACAATAGGGCTTCGCACCTTTCGGTGCAGGCCATTCTGGCCTGCTCCTCGGTGCTCGGGCCCTAATAATAAATTCGAGCAAAACCAATAGGGCTTCGCACCTTTCGGTGCAGGCCATTCTGGCCTGCTCCTCGGTGCTCGGGCCCTAATTATAAGTAATAAGTTTGCAATTATTGTGAGATGGGGCTGAATTATTTCTCTGAAGCTTCTTTTAAAGAAAACCTTTCATTTACATTAATGCATTTGGCAGATGCTTTTATCCAAAGTGCATTACAAGATATATATTTTTTATCAGTATGTGTGAACCCATGACATTATGCACGTATAATGCAATGCTCTATCACTGAGCTATACAGGAGCACAACTTTTATAAACACATTAGACATGTGAATTGCTTGTAGCAGCCACCCTGTGTGGATGCAAGACTTTGGGCCCTATTTTACCAATCTAAGTGCATAGTCTAAAGCGCAACTGCACTTGGGACGTGTCTGAATCCACTTTTGCTAGTTTACCGACAGGAAAAATGGTCGGAGTGACAGGCGAATTTTCTAAAGGGTTGTTCCTATTCTCATAATGAGTAATGGGTGTGTTTTGGGCATAACGTGCAATAACCCAATGAGAGTCTCATCTCCAATTCCTTTTAAAAGCCAGTTGCGCTCGTTAAACAACACTCAACAGCAACACTCGTTAAACAAAATCATTCAAAATATTCTTTATTATCATGAAAATACCTGAAACAATTTGAAGAACAGCGATATAAATATTCCTATAGACATTTTCTGGAATATTGTTTGTAATGCTACTTCTTCTGTGGCACAAAGGGAGTTTCTGCACGAGAGCGCCCCCTGGCTTTTGGATGTGCCGGGATTTCACCGTAATTCATTAAAAATCATTCATTGAGAAAACGCGCATTTTTACGGTTAATTGTTACACCCCTAGGGTTCCTTATTTACATGACGGAACTTGTAAGCAGAGGAAGAAGACCACCAGTTTAAGATTGATGAAATCAACAAATTGCGTTATTTTTATTTATTAAAATTCTTATTTTTATAATAAAAACTTGGGTTCTCTGTAAAAGTAGTTTTTTTTTATCATGGAGTAATAAGTAAAATTGTAAGAGTTTTAATTGCTTAAAAAGTATGAATACATGATCACTGTAATCTCAAAAAGTATTTTTACAAGAACAATTTACAAATATGCAAAAATAAAGGTTTGCACTATAAAATACTTTATTTGTAACAAACCGGAGATAAAGAGTTTACAAAGATCCGTAACAGTTTAAGCACATGGGGGAGAGCCGTGAGTGTTTTGATAAACTATTGGTGCCAAGTCGTCATATACATATTGCGGACATATCGCCTGCGATAATGAATGCGATATTGCCCAACTTGGCAGTGTACTACGGCTTTGTGTAGTATTTGCCGCTCCATCTGAAAGCAGGTGATGGCGATTAACTACTAATCAAGGAACCGGCTTCACTGACAAGATTGCGCATGAACAATCGCAGCCCTATTCTGCAGGGTTCATGTGTTCTGTCTAGGATGTCAATTTATGCAATTTCCCATATTCGATGATCATTTAAATTAACGATCAATCAATCGAATAATCGTTAACAGTAATAGTGCAATAAGCCTTCACTGCAGTGGCATATAGCCAATGACATAAAAGTGTGCATAAAAACGAAAGCTTCCTCACGCGAATTAAACGATTTTATTTTGTCTAAATAACATGCTAGGGATTGTAAAATGAGTCAATGTAGTTGTTGTTTTGATAAAATCATCAATTTAAACTTATCTCGTAATGAAATATAATGACTAATAGACACAGTAAACTCCGCCTCACATGGGCACTCTGCAACAGACGCATGAAAGTCTATGTCAAAATAACAGTTTTATTATCATCAAGTGTTATTTATCAAGTTGTTAATTAATTAAATTTTTTTCTCCGACTGTATGTGTTTTGCGCAGGCGCCGCACACACGTGCATGATCTTGTTTTTCAACAATCGTTAAGTTTTATCGAGTAAATTATTATCGACAATTAATTTGAAGATCGATTAATTGTTAACATCCCTAGTTCTGTCGTAACATTTCACAAGACGATAAAATAATGTTGTGGCACTCGAAAATTGTGTTTCCATTGCAAATATATAAAAACTTCTTAAAAACAACTGAACCCAACTTTGACATTGTACATTCAGTCAGAGATAAAGCATACATTTTGGCCCACTAGCTTTTTGACAAAGTCAGAATTGGGCTACTTTTGAAACTGTTTCCACTGGTTGTTTTTTTCTGCGGGTTAATGATGGAATGGAAGGTTTCGTTAATTAGTTATTAGTATTTGAGCTGTGAATGGTCATTGGGGATGGATTAAGGCTAGTTTTGAATAGCCATTGGGCTGGTTTTGTACGTGTATCTGGCAACCCTGGGCGTCCATTTGCACTGACTTTCGTTAACATTGTATGTTAAATTTTGTTCAGATTATATAGAATGTACATATAAACGAACATTTGAATAGGATTGCAACGACTGATTAAATTAGGTCAGATAATGTAAACATAGCCAGTAACTGTTTAGTTGAAACGATTCGAAAAAAGAACCTCTTCAGTCTATTTCGGTGCCGGGCTTTATACTGAATATCTGTAAAAGCCTTAAAAATAACAAGATCACCAAATCCACACTGGGGACCTGAGCCACAGACAGAAGTTAGACAGGCAGTGGGAACTTTGATTGAGGGAACGCACAGAGCCAAATCCCTCCATCCCAGCCCAGCTGTGCCTGTCAGCGTCGTGGTTTCACACAGACCCTGCTGTGCCTCTGGAGACCTCAGCTCGGGCACGGGTCTGTAGAGAGACGGAAAGAGTCAGACAATCATGAGAAGGGAGGGGACGGATGGATGGATAGACACAATCCCAGCAAAAGAAAGACATGGTCAGGGTTGTATCAATTTGCTGGGGCTCTTTGAAGCAGTATGGGTCTTTTGTGCAGATCTGTAAATTCTTTGTTTGTGAGTTCTGTGAATATTTTTTTTAACCAATTAATTAAAAATAATTAGCTTGTTAGAGTCTCACTGTGCACATATGCTTTTGTATTATCTCACAGTACCTAGTTGTGATCTTATGACATTCAATTTAGACTTTAGAAATTCACCATCCAGGTAAAATATCTTTATAAAAATGTAAAATATGTGGCTGTAAATTTAGCAACATTGCCAGGCGGCTATAATACATTGTGTGTATCATATGCACAAGCATTAATACTGTTACATATTTTTACCATATTCTCAGCTTTAATATCTTAAAGTCAAAGGCCAAACCTGCTATGAAAAATAAAAAGTGAGTCCTCTTAATCAGATATGCTTACATTATGCTGCTCATCATGGGCCACAGAAAATGTTGGGTGACCAGGGGTCATTGAATAAAATGAAGTGGTGAAGTCTAATTTCATTTGTGCAGTAACCAATGGTTATAGGTGTATATGAGACCAGCTATTGTATCACCTCATTTATCAAAACCATTTCATTTTCTAGAACAATATAATCAACGTGAATTTAAACATGTAAAAAAGGCATTAAAGGTGCCAAAGAATGCATTGTAGTTATATGTTAAATTGTTCTCTGATTTATTTAGAGCATAAATTTTCCAGAGGTGGTTTAACAGGTCCATTTACAACCCTAGGATTTGCCTTTAGAATGAAGTGGTCTATTATTACCTTATTTGAAAGGGTCATAAATAATAACGTTGAGCTCTGCTCTGATTGGCTGTTTTCACAGAGCAGCTTATTTCAGTAGCTCTGTGTGTGTGTAAACAGAATTTGAGGAATAATCAATTGTTTGGAGATTGTTAATGGATGTTCTGAGTGGTAAGTTTGTGGGGTTTTTTTCAGTATGGACTAGGGGTGGGCAATAAACCGGTATGATAGTAATTACCGGTATTGTGTCACGCCATGATATGGATTTGCAAAACCGTTGATACCGGCGTTACATATTTTTAATTCTATTTTTGCACTTATCAGGGTTCTCGCGGGGTGTTACAAAAAAATTAACCTTCAGAAAGTTATATCTATGGCCGTAAAACGCCCAGATCTTCATAGGACTTAAATTTAACTTTATGAATGCTATTTTTTAAGACCCCCGCGGGAGTTTACCCAAGTCTTAAAAGTCATACCTCCGTTGCGAGATGCGCTGTCCACAGAAACACAAAACGAAAAGCTCCGATCGCACTTCAATCTATTTTTAATCATCATTTTTTTTAAGAGGATGAACATAATAGTGCACGCAAATCCTGCCAAATGCTATATTTCAGGTGTTGTGATCTGTATACAGCGAGTTTGGCGGAGAAACAAGCCCGAGGCTTACCTAAGCATTACCGGGCAGGTTCTGAAACATAACAGGACCCAGAAGAGCGAACAAAAATCAACACTGCTTTATTGAAAATCAACTTAAACAGTCGGGCTGTCGAGTCCCAAGACACCAACAGCGCGTCAACAGTGTTATACATTTAGGAGTTTTTTTTACCTCACGGCTTCAAAGTCGTTTAACGGTGTTACTCCCTTTTTACTCAGATCTGCTCTCTCTACTGCGCCCTGCACGCGCTCGAGGACGGAAAGCAAGAAATTACCGTAATAACCCATAATTTGCCAAAAAGTGCAAAGTATCTTCTTTTAGGAACCATTCCTTTTTTTGAAAGCGCAAATGGTCGAGGAGTTACGGTTAAATTAATAGCGCTTTCAGAGTGCTTTAGCGGATAACGCAAGCAACGTACCAAACAAATTAAAAACAGCCTTTATGGTACATTTCGTTTTCTTAATGCAGATTTATTAATTAGAGAGGCTATTAAACAATACATAGTGCATATTTACGCATAAAAACGTATGAGTGGAGTGATTTTGGCAATGTGAATTTGCTGGTTAATTAAATTAAATGCAATAAATACATTTATTAATATAACTTACTTGTATTAATAAACTGCATTCATTAATGCGGTCAGGGATTAATAATAATTTAAAGTGAGATGGCATCTCCCATCAGATGTTCATATTAACAACAAAAAGAAAATCTTGTTCTTTGTTTATAAATCAAACAGACACAAGATATACACAGCACACAGCGTTAAAGTTGTTGGATGTAGCGTAAAACATTGTAATAAGGCACATAGCCTACCAGCAAATGACCATACTAATTTCCATACTTTCATACTTCCCATATTAGTGACAATATGCATAAGAAGATGAGTGCTCCCATCCACACAATGGCGCTTTGAAAGGAAAAAATGGGAAAAGATAAAAAAATCATGTCTATGTCCAATCCCTCACTTATTAGTAACATAAGGTTAAAAATAAAAATTTTGTCCGTATTTGTTTTATCTCATATGGCAACATACCGTAATACCGTTATACCGGCTGAAGAGTGAAAAATACCTTTATGATTTTTTGCTCATACCACCCACCCCTAGTATGGACCTGCAAAACATAACTGAAACATCAATAGTAGAACTTCAGCCTAAACGCTAGCATGTAGACCCCTTCAAGGTTTGTAAACATTGAATGACTATCGGTGTGCGCGCGCAGCATGGAGTTAAACTGTTCATACCATCCAGGCTTTATAATTTAATCTAACAGGGCTGAAAAATGATGACTTACTTCAAATGAAGTGAGCACTACAAACACAAGCCTCTTTGATATTTGTATTGTTCGAGTCTGCACATTAATTGCTTGCAGCCGCAGATGTTGTATTTTTTGTTTTTGAGATTCTGCATGAATCACGAAAACTTAACGGAAGACCTGGTGCGATTTTCACAGCCCACGATGTAAGTAGGCATTTTTGACGATACCGAACAATACGCAATTCAATCTGCTGTAATGGGTTTTCTAACCCTGACATGCGCAATGGGAAACCGCCTGTGACGTGAACCGTGAAGGGGTCTATAGCGCTAACTTAAAACAACTTTGTTTTTAGCATTGTACTTAATTTAATGTGTCATTTAATGTTGGGGTGTACATCTCGACTGTAATGTCACAGTTTGTGTTATGTTGAGATTGGTCTGTTTTCCAGCGGTCCTTTTGCATGCACAAAGTTTACATAAGAGGAGGAAACTATCGCGTTTGAGGCTCACGATATGTTATTTACGTACAGAATACATATTATTCATCTATGCTGCAGATAAATACAGTTTTACATTCTACTGCACCTTTAATGCTTCCACTACATTAACTTCTCATGCTGTAAGTTATATTTTGTATAATTCAGTCAGGTATGCTGTTATCATGGTAAATAGCATTGGTTCGGCTTTTCTCTTGGTATTGAAAAGCAGTCTAGCTTTCAACATTTGCAGATGTCATAAATTTTTTGCTGCCAAGTAAGCAGCAGATGTCCTGTCAGTCCGCATGCATCAATAATGATGTCATTTGCATTTCCTGATGCTTGGTTTTATAATTAAAAACTAAAAAATATGACTTCACGCATTGCAAAAACCATTTGGTGAATAAAACTGATAGATGTACCAATGAAATGTAATTTAAACATCTGTACATCCTGTCTGCATTGTCAGCAAGACGTTCACAGAGCAACAAAAACCGCACCACTGACCAAACAGTGCCAACGGTTTTTCCTTCATTGATGTTTTTTGGTTATCACACACATCTGACATCTGTTTTATAGTCAACCACATTGAAAGAGGCATTGTGTGTTTAAAAAAAAGTGGAATCTGTCTTGACTGTAATGTTATGGTATGGGTTAATGTATCTTTAAAAGCTGAATGTGCACTGAATGTGGGTGAATTTAGTTAGTCCTAACCACTGGTTGCTTGTAGCTTGCAAGTTTCAAAGAAGTGTTTCCCACACCTTGTGTGTCTGTGTGGAAACAGCCTATACATCATCATCTTGATCAATAATACATTACATTTGTCTTTCTACACAAGGTTGTGCTTATTTCAAAAGATTGGTGAATGGTGGTGTTTTACAACCATCATGTCAATTATAGTTTAATATAGCATTAATAATCACACTTGTAACCGTTCAGATGGTTAAGTAGTTGTTTGAGTGGTTTATAATCTGATATCAAATCCATTCAGTTCAGTACAGTACAGTGTGTGTGGGTTTAAGTGTTATTTACAGTAGTACTGATGATTTTTGGATAGAGATGTGCTCTTCAGAAACTATTATTGTGTTTAATGGTGACCATGCAGTGTATGTGGATGTCTCATTGCTGGCAACTGCTATGATGTTATCTTGGGTTACGGTCAGATGGCTGTGAGTACTTCTCTATTTCACTGCTGTAAGAAGCAGAAGCGAAACATTAAACTAAATCGGTCCAAACAGAGCAATTCAGCAGTACCGACTTGAAGCAAATTCTTAAACTGAAAACCATATCTGCTTGCCAGATTGTAATGCAGTATTACATCTAAATGAAGTTTATGCATCGTGACCATATTGGAATGTGTTTTGTAGCAGCTGCCAAAGATATGAGGGAAAAAATAAACAGATTAATAATTTAAATAATTCAAGTGTGTATAAAGACCATAAATACTGATATACAGCTGCAGAAAATTTTTAAACCACTCCAGTTTTATCATCATTTCTAGATGTATTGTGAACATTTCAGTCCAGTGTCTGTTGAATTTCAACAAAAGCCAACTTGGGGAGTGACATAAATTCACCCAGCGCAAATGTAGAAGACTTGGGAGCATGACAAGACCCATGAAAGATATGAGGAAAAGTCAGGGTTTTTTCACGAGTTTTTCCAAATTCATTTTTTAATTTTTCCTAAAATAAATGTAAAAACAGTACTATTTTTGTTATTGAGAAATTAATTTGAACTTTTTTCACTGTCGTATTAAAGATCTGAAAACGCTACATCTTTTTTACCATATTTTCCCCATTTTAATTTTCAGAAAATAAATGCAAATGAATACATAATTTTTATTAAAAACTTGGCAGAAATGTTGTCGGTAGTTGACAGAAATTATAATTTTCTTAAACAAATACTATGTATCTTCGATTAATTGTCGATAAGAATTCAATTGATAAAACGTAACGATTGTAGAAAAAGCAAGCGCGTGTGTGCAGCGCCTGCACAAAGCACATACAGCCGGTGAAAAAATGAAACAAGCGCGCAGAAGTTAAAGGTCCGTTCTTTCTGTGTTTTTGAAGCTTTGATTGTGTTTACAGTGCGCAGTATAACATGTGTTCATGTTTCACGTGTAAATAAACGTGGTAGTTTTCACACAATTCACTTACAGTATCTGTATATCGCTGTCCTCAAAACGGGCTGATGTCTTCCTTGTTCTATGAAGTCCCTCCTTCAGAAATACGTAACGAATTCTGATTGTGTAGTTTGTTTAGTGTGATTCAATAGCGGCCTAGCTTGCTGTTAGCTTAAGGGCGATTTATAGTCGTGCGTAGGTTCTACGCCGTAGCTACGGCGTATGCTATCCGTAGCCTGTGCGTAGCTCTGCGTAGCCTGACGCGCACCTCACAAAAAAATGAACAGCGCGTCAGATCTACGCGGACCGCAAGCACTGTGATTGGTCCACCAGAACCCCTCCCGTCAGGTAAAAAAAACTGCGTCATAGGTATTTCCGTTTGTGACGGTGAAAACAAAGATGAGGCAAGTTGAGGAGTGATTAAACTCAAACTGCATCAAAAGTCGCTGTTTATTTACTTCCATCATTGCTGGTCTTCTCAAATTATACACAACAATTTGCTGTTTCTTCTTCGTTTGTGGGTTAACTTGCTAAGCTTCTTCTTCTTTCACGTTTGTGCTGCTACTGTGGTTACACGCGTGGATACTGACTACCAGCGGTCGCGCGTGTGTTTGCACGTCGACCGCGGACGACGACGCAAAAGTATAAATGAAAACCGACGCGGAACCTACGCCGTCGCTGCTACGCCGTAGGACCTACGCACGACTATAACGAGCCCTTTAGCTGGCGACTGACGTATTCCTGTGGGCGGAGTTTAGTCAAAAAACTGTTCTAGTGACGTCATTAAAGCAGGAAGAAGAGGACTGTAGTCCAAGCTGTAGCCTTTTAAAGGTGAATTTTGTTAAAGAAAATATATCGCCTGGTAGTGAACTTTGAGCTTTATCATTTTACAGGTATTATTTATGCTATTATAGCAACATTACACACTAACTAGGGTTTAAAAAATTGGATCAGAAAGAACATGACCTTTAAAGGAACAGTATGTAAGAAAATTTATATCAATTAATCATAAAATGGCCTTACTCAGTCAATATTAAAAATATAAAGCTTATATTTTCAGGATAATCTAGGATGATTTATGTAGAAAACAATAAATCACTAAAATGACTTACCATATATATTTTGGGAACAAATGCATACCCAAAGTGAGCAAAACCTGACAGACCTGAGGAAAACCTCCCTTTAGGGACATCATTTGTAAAAACGCTATAAAAATATAGTAAAATATTATTTTTTTCAAAAGTTTTTTTCGTTTGGGCGTATGTGTTAGGATTAGGTTATAGTATTTATAACTACTACTCTATAAAAACAATTGAAGTCTATAGAACGTCCTCATTTAGGTATGAGTGCGTGTGTGTACGTGCGTGCATACATGCGCTTAAAAGTAACTTCACTATAAAAGGAAAGTTCAGGGTGTCTGCACAGGATAGGTTTAAATAAGACGAATAGAAATCAATGGGACTAGAATCAAGTATGTGTGTGTGTACAGAGTACAGTCATCTGACTGAAAGGTGTCTGGGGGGCTTTATGTTTTAATGATGGCATTAGCATCTTGTGCTCTTAATGGACCTGTTCATAATGATCAGCAGTGAAATTTGTATGACGTTTTATGTTGCATGAGTGAATCCCCTGATGGCTGTTTGCTAATATGACATGCCATGTAAAGTGAAATAATACTGTGCTAATACTATACTAGGAAATGCTGTGGTGGGAATTTATTCAGGTGCTGCGTTTGTGACTTGACTTGCATTTTTTATGCAATGGTTGTGTTACATGTTGTTAACCACAGAAATCTCACATCCTGTGCAGGAAATCCTCACATGCACGTACATGCGCGCTCACAGCATGAGAAATGCGTTCTGCTGAGCTCTTTCGGCGCAGTGCGGGGGAAGGCGGGGGCGTCGTTGCATATCAAACAGGGAAACACTGGGATTGAGAGCGAGTAGAGAGAGGGAGGAGAGGGGTAACCCTGCTCTCCATGCGAGGGATTCCACTACCACTGCAGTAATCAGCGCTTTCTGCAGTCTCCGCCTGCTGCAGTTCTTCCCATGTGCACGCTCACATACACGTGCATTCATCAGATGAAAGTCATCAGTTACCTCACGATCGGGTTTGCTGTGCTGTTAGAAGCCACTCACACGGGACGTATTCTTTGCAAAACTGCACAACAAAATGAAACCGGGTCCTGAGACACATTATTCAAAGTTGCAGTATAGTCAACATGAAATAACGTTTGCAAACCTATTTGACTCCAATAATCGGGTGTATATTAGATATCCAGTGTGCAATATGGGCAGGAATTTTTTTATTTATAGAGAATTGAGGAGAAGAAAGTGTTAATACAAATAAAAGGGAAATTATTTTAAAAGAAGGTCAATTCATATTTTATTTGGTGATACTTTATTATTTTAAATATGATGCATTGTTTCTGTAGCTACAGTTTTTATAGCTTACTGTTATGATGCATGCACACTGCCAGTAGTCGCGCGTAGCCAGACCTTCAATACTGAAGGTCTGGTGTTTTTCACTGCTTTTTCTGGACAACCAATCACAGTTTGTTTCGTCTAGCGTCACGTTTCGGACTCCCTACAATAACGAGCCGGCTTGTAACAAGTCAGTTATTGAAATAACCAGCTGCAACCGAATAGCATCTAAATAAACAACATTACTCACCATAAAACAACGTTGTGCACTTCATCAACAGCCACACCAATGAGACGATCCCGTTAAACATCTGTTTAAAGCATATCTCGAGTCTTCACTTTGTAACACCTACAAGCAATTCAGGTGAACCGAACTTTTTGACTCCACTAACTGCCTCAAGCAAAACTCTTGGACGTCTTTTAGAGAGTCTATGCTGCAAACTTTGCATATTTTTGAGAATTCAATGTTTAGCTGATCATGATAACTGCTCATTATTATCCACTTGAACACGACTGATTCTCTTCCTCATTGGAACGTCAGAGCTTTGTTTTCCAGGGACCGAAACTAATCACAACACTTGCGTCTCATGGAAATCTGGTTTATTTCAACCAATCAACTACCAACAGATTTCAACTACCAATGACAGTGAAGCAGTGGAGTTCATGTCATCCGTCTTTCGTAATTTACTAACTAGGGCTGTGTATTGGCAATAATCTTGCGATACAAAACCTTGTCATTAAGAACACACCATCGATACAGTATTACCAAACAAAATATCACGATACTTGCATGCAACTGTATTTTCTTACACTCTTAAAACTGGCGCCTCCCAACCAATGTTGGGGATAACGCATTACAAGTAACATGCATTACGTAATATTACTTTTCTGAAGTAATGAGTAAAGTAACACATTACTTTTATAAATGTATACATTAATATTTGAGTTACTTTTAAAAAAAAGTAATGCAAGTTACTTTTCAGTTTAATTAATTTGATTTGGAAAAACATGATGTACTGAATTAAACTGAATGTAGTCACTAGTGATGCAACAATACACTTAGTTCACGGTTCAATACATATTTCGGTTCTTGTCAACGGGTTTTCGGTTCGGTTTCGGTTTCTGATGCCTTGGCCTATTAAGTGTTTTTTAATTATTCTATGCTTAGGTAACAGGAACAGTGAGATGTTAAGAAGCAAAAATACTAATTTTAATTGCAGTTCTCTTTATTTTATGTAAATGCAAAAATCATCTTACATATTTCTAGTGTATTGATACAATAATATAAGATATAATTAAATAAAAACATATAAAAATGATATCCTATTCAAACTGGGGAACATGTGAATTCCTTACATTACATAAATTGGCCATTTTTATATACATGACCTTAGTAAATTAAATGAAGGCTATACCTTACTGGACTACTGTTAAATCCAACATCATTCTGTCTGTGTAGAGAACCAAAAATGCGTTCCTCAATCAAGATTACTGGTGGGATTTATTTTAGCATAATGCGCATTCTCTTCTTGAGTTGAACTTTTTCAACTTGCGTGGAAGACATGTTTGAGGCAAATAACGCGCGTTTGCATCAATAACAAGCCCAATTTGCGTCATTCGCATTGCCCCACGCGAATTTGCATCTTTACATTGATGTTGTATGTAATCCACACGCGCAAATAATTAATCCACACCTCAGATTTAAAACACAGTCGTGCTACTTCTTTTTGTTGTAGTACTTCTGTTGGCGTGTGTGTGCACACGAGTGAAATCTGACACCAGCATTGCAAGCAGAGTTCAAGCAGAGTTGACTGGATATCAACTCGCTGTGGCGTTTATAAGTGCAGGGAATATAAAACTGACAGATTTGAATGGATAAACCGAAAAACCGCATTTCATATGCGCGTATTGGACC
Source organism: Misgurnus anguillicaudatus (assembly GCF_027580225.2). Classification (NCBI taxonomy): domain Eukaryota; kingdom Metazoa; phylum Chordata; class Actinopteri; order Cypriniformes; family Cobitidae; genus Misgurnus; species Misgurnus anguillicaudatus. The sequence continues at coordinate 7,846,218 of NC_073347.2, forward strand.
GTGGGGGTCGAACCGAACGGTTCAATAATGTATTGAGAATTGTGGCATCCCTAGTAGTCACGTAGAATTACGCACTCTATGCATGCGTGCCTGAGCGGGAAGAGTTTGAGTCAGAAACTTATGGCAGGCGAGACTTAATATTTTTATTGGAAAATGCAATTTCTGACTAAAGAACTTCTCAGTCATAAAAACAACTGCAAGGCAAGAGATCAACCATCAGCCAAGTAAGAAAAAGTAACGCAAAAGTAACTTAAAAGTAACGTAAGTATTACTTTTCATTAAAAGAAACTAAGTAATGCAAATAGTTACTTACTATTGTAATGCATTACTTTTAAAAGTAACTTTCCCCAACACTGCTCCCAACGCCCTCATTAAAAGAGAGTAGTGACACACAGTTGAATAATATCTGCCGTTGTGCGACTCCGTCACTCAGAGAGAGTGGGAGGGGTCACTACAGTTTAATGACACAGACTGTTGTGTCCAGCACAAACACACCATAGCCACCAATGCAGGGTCATTTATTTAATCTAACACCAGCTGTTCTTGTAACCAACCAACACAGGAGACATTGATTCCTTACTATGTAGATTCAGTGTGTGTTTGTGCCTGCCAGCATAGCAGTTGTTTGTGTATTACCAGAGCTGACAGTTTAAACTGATTGAAAGCATGTTGCCAGTCGTTACTGCTGGCATATCCAAAAGAACTGTAATTGTTTGGGTTTTGCCATTAACCCGAGCTGGTTTTGTACAGCAGTATCTGATCAGGGCTCCATTTTAATCCTTATTTTTGGTATATATGTAAGGAATAATTGACAAAAGACCTTTGATTTAATCTAAAATATTGCACACCCAAGGTGATAACGCTGCACGTCGTGAATCGGAGTGGGTGTGCATTATTTTCGAATAATCCAAAGGATCGGAATCGATTCGACTTATATCACGGTTACCACAAACATTGCTCTGGTGGTTATTATAAGACATTTGACAGGTTAGGTGTGACGATGGGCCATTTGAATTTGCATTGTGCCGCATTACCACCTTGGGTGTGCATTATTTTCAAATAATTAAATGGCCCATCGTCAATTATTACATGGCTCTCTAAAATCTTAGATTCCGATTCTTTCTTTTCAGATAACTACTGCTTAAAACTAATAACACACGGTAACCTGGGTGGATCATATCAGACTATACGGTATTGTCTCATCCCGCCCACTGGGAAAATACTAATATATTACCAAAACTCGATATATTACCCAATCTTAATATATGTACACTGTGGTGTTTTCTAGTGCTTAGTCTCCCACGGCAATTTTAAGCTTGACCTTTAAACAAAGTACTTCCTCATCCAGAATGACAAATGAAAATTCAAGTATCAAATTGAATTGAAAACTAGACGCGTAGAATGCTGTGGACTAGTGTGAAGTGTTCCTGGACGAGGTGTGACTTCAGATAAGCATTAAAAATGACAAAATGTTCTTTTGTTTGAGTGAAGTTTTGACATTTGTTTTTTTACAAAGGGCCAGTGAGCATGAACGTTTGATAAGAGATGGCATTTATTGACTACAGCCTTTCCCCAAAACGTAAATCTGTAGATGAAGGCTTAGATAGGAGGGTGCAGAGCCTGAAATTGTCTTCAATCTTATATCGATTTTCTTTGCCAGAGATCCTATGTTTGTCAATACTTTAAACTCTGCTGGGCTGCGATTCAGTTCGATTCGGGGCCCTGCAATCAATATGAAATAATACTATAGTAATGTTATCAGAATGCTATTGGCACTCGTTGTACAAGTTCAAGAGAAAGCTCTCTTTGACAGAATTGTACAGTATAATAAATGGTCAAAATAACAGTGCAAACCTAAAACCTTAGGCTTTAAGAGTTTAATCATTGAAATTGCATTGTTGGTTATACGATTGATACGTAGATCCTGATTGAAGGGTTGTTACAGCCCTTTTAGTCCTTAAGGGTAGATTCAGTCAATGGAGAGAGACCAAAAGAGCTGTGACATGAATTTTCTTGAACTGATTAAAGACCAAATGAACTGTTGAACCCATGAGATGAAAGTCAGAGCAGAGGGCTGCTGTTTCTGCACGGATCCAAGTTTCGGTGAAAGGTACTGTTGAGGATTGACCTACTGGCGAAGGCTGAAATTAAAACGGTACTGCTGACAGCTGATTGGCACAGTTTTAGAAAAGCATAGGTGAGGATAGATAGGTTTTCTTTTAAGACCTTTTCACACAGAGATTACGGAAAATACACGGAAAATGCATCCCGGAATTGTCGGGGATCGTTTGAGTTTTGGTTCGTTCACACTGCCAATGATTTTCTGGAATCTGTGCGTGCATTCACACACATACTTCTGGTTGCGATGACACACGCGTCCTCACTACGACACGCCCCTTACGGTACATTCACACGAGACAGAAGCATTAACGCTTGACGAAAGGCTTGTCTGAAGCATAGCCAACAGTGGCTGCTACACATGCACATGTTTATTTGCATAAGGCGATCTGATTGGCTGAAGCACGCGTTGCCGCTTGAAAAGTTGAGAAATGTTCAACTTCTGCCACGAGCAATGGCAATGACGCGCCACTGACAAATCCACATTTCAGTTCGGCAACGCTTGACGTTAAAAGTGTGAACGTACCGTTACAGCGTGGTTTCTGCTTCCTGTTCACACAGTATGATTTCCGTGAATGTTACGACAATATTACTAGCTCCTTTTAACGGAAACGATCACATAACATATACGGGACGTGTTTGCGTTTACACAGAAGCCTCTCTGCCAATTTTCTGGAAATTTTCTGAGACCAAAGTGCTGTGTGAATTGAGGTTTAAGTGTAATATGGTTTGTGGTAACAGTAGGGATGTAGTATAGTTGACGCACAATACGAGCATAACAGGAGTGAAAAGAAAACACACGCCTTACAAGGAAAAAGAGATTTTATGGCGTGCCCTCTCTGTTTGCTTTGTTGATGCAGGGTTTCACATGTTAGAACGAAGGCGGACACTTGTGTGTGAGTGCTAATTGTTTAGTCAATGATAGCTTTACAGCTAATCCCACCTCTTTAATTACCTAACCACAGCTTTAACATGTAAAATCAAACTCAAAAAGATTGTTGTTTTCCAACAATCCTCATTAAATAAACCTTACTAGCAACCTCTCCAGTAAAAGCTAATAAACCAGCGCTGCAGAAATAACACAATTCAATTCAGTTTTATTTATATAGCGCTTTTCACAATTTGGTAATTGTATCAAAGCAGCTTTACATTAATAGAAGCAGGGAAAAGCACAGAAAATCGACAGATAGCACAACGTAATACACAATAGCACAAGCAGCAAAATTGGCTGCCGCTATAAATCAACATTAAAGCAATTGTATTACTAATGTAACGTATAGAAGTTAAGCCCAAGAAGGCTGCTTCCCCGGGTTGAGAAACCCCCTAGGAGAAAAAAACCCGGGTTTTTTAGCCGGGGAAGTAAAAAAAGTCCTAGGAGGGAAAAACCCTAGGGATATATATATTGACAAATGACTTCACTATGTTGCTATCTCGTGATTTGAATCGCTTTAGGCCAATACGTTATTGTATTGTTTGTTGTTTGTAGGTCTTACTTGACTCTTATTTGTCTTTTATCCTGTTGGAAGTCATTGCACCACTTTTCATTTGCATAAAGTTGACTCTGCTTTGTCTCATTGCCAACGGTTGATATCATTCATGTCTTTTCAAAACTCCACCTTAAAATTGAAAAAGAAAGATTTAGATGCAGTTCTCTTTGAACGCCACTTTAGATGACTTTTTACCCTGAATATACAAGGTTTACAGTATATAAGATATTGTGTATTTGCTATTAAGTGTTTATTTGCTGTTAGTGTGTCAAGCAATATGGTAAACCTGATGTGCTACAGCAAATATAGCATCTAGTTTCTCCCCCCAGGCTAAAAGTTGTCTTCTGGAAATTGCAGATTGTAAATGGATATTTCAGCCTGCCCTTCTCATTTTTTGTGTGTTGACATTCATAAACAGTCCAAACTGTCTGAGTCTTGAGACTGTGCTTTTCTTAAAAGATCAGATGGTTTGTACAATTCTGTCCAATTTTCTACTGTTCAGTTTGTACAATTCTGACTTTTTGTGACTAGTAGACCCGCGGACAGTTTGCTGAACGTCTGATGCATACGGCACACTTAACTGGAATCACTTCGGCAGATTTAAGATCATCCTCTGATTGGTTCAATCCTACAAGCTTTCTGGGACACATGTGTCTTTTAAAGCCTTTAAAGTTATTTTTTTACATGTACACGAAGGTACGTGCACGGTCGAACGCACAGCCTTGCAAAGCATAGTTTATTGGACTCATATGTGTAAACAGACGTTCAACGCATGCATATTATGAGAAAATGCAACGCAACTCCTGGGCTACATACAGTTATAAATTCTTGCAAGCGTGACCTACGTGTACAAAGTACGTGTGTTACAAAAATCTGGAGGTGTGTGTACTGTGCGCACCTACTATTCGGATGATGAAATTTGCGTAGACCCTCGCATATGCTTAAAACCGGAACTCAGGGTTCGCACGGCTCATTGAAATCCTTGAAAGATGTGAATCTGGGGAAAAAATTCAAGGCACTGAGAAGTTTTTGAATATATATATACATAGATACAGGTCATTGAAAGTGCTTGAATCTATTTTATGCAAGAAGTTTTTTGGAAAAAAATCCATATTATTCCCTGTTTGGTGTAAGATAATATTATAAAAATTCTAGACTTTTTAAACACACATGCTAAACTGTTCGTTTTAAATGCTTAAATCTTCTGTATGCGAATGTTGATTCATACCAAAATGCTTTTTTGCATAGTTGTGTTTGACACATGATAACGTCTCGGGTTACGTATGTAACTGTTGTTCCCTGAGAAGGGAACGAGACGCTGTGTCTTCCTCGCCATACTTACTGCCTCCCTGTAATGCCGTCTTTGGCAGTATTTCAGATAGCGATATACTTCCTGGCTCCCGCGTCACTCTGTTTTTGTCGTTAAACCTCACCATTGGTTGAATTTGATATACACATTTCACAGTGACGCAGCGCAAGTTCCCTCGAAAGGGAACTGTAACAATATATCTTAAAAGGTAACACGATGTAACCTTGCTCTCACTTGAAACGTGTCCCCACATTTACTCATTGAATTTGAGGTTATTGCACCTGGAAAGTCCTTGAAAGGTCCTTGAATTTTAAGTTAACTAAGGTGTGGGAACCCTGGGAACTAAACTTCTGGCTTCTGGTACACATGGAAACAACACAAAGACATATTATCGAAAAATAAAGCTGTCATTTTTACATTGGTGGCTTTTTTTAAGTAATCAAGGTTCACGGCATAAAGTCTTTAAAACGAGTTTTGCTTGAAGAAATGTATGAAATTTAAAAGAGATATTTGTATGTGTTTGCCATTGTTATAAACTTTAGAGACGTTTGTGAATTAATGATTACTGGTTGCACACCAGTGTCTATATTGTGGAGAGATCACCAAGCCCATAAACATGACCCTGCACAAAGCGAAACGTAATTGGTTGCTTTACATTTCGTAATATGGGATTTTGGTGATCCTTGACCTTTCAAAGCGACCACGGTTCCCAGACCTTGAGACTGCGCGAGTCTATTTTGTGATCGTGTTTATGTAAAGCTAAATGAAATGAAGTTCCCTACAATCCCTCTAACATCCTCACATTTTCAGCTGTAATAATGAAATCAGACATTACCCTCTGTGGAGAGATGGTCTGTTATCTCTTCATTACTAATTAATGTCAGTCTTCATCTGAAATCCACACTTAAATAGCAAACGAAGAACTAAAGCGACCTCGCTTCTCCCCTGAGGCTCCTCCCGCTCACTCATTAAACTTCACAGCTCCACAGAGATTGTCAAATCAGAGTCATTTGCCCTGTCTGTGGTCCTCTTATTATTGTGTCTTGAAGAGGGTTGATTTACACTGACATGGCAGTCAGGTCCCAATACACCAGAAGACACCCTAAATGGACTTTCATCTACAGTTTTGATAAAAGGATTTAAGTTTTGAGTCTCCGTTATCATATTTACATTGATATCTTTTTTAAGATTAAGATACACGTCATTGTCACATGGGAGTGATCTGTATTACTCAAGTAATGTATTTTTTTTAAATATCAATACATCAGAACTTGATAGTTCTTTTGTAATGATAACATGACATTTGTTAACATCATGACATTCATGTGGCGCACACGAACCAGCCGATGTTTGATGTTAATGACATTTCTGTTGTATTTGATTTGGACTGTATATGTCAATAACAGTGAGCAACCTTGTAAAACTACCTTACTATACGTTTTGCAAGAGATTTGCATGCATGTAGATATACCGTACCACCAGTATTATTGACAGCTGCTGGTTATTGTCGCCTTTATCCATTTTTGAATCTGAGTAAGTCATCTGCATAAAGGAGGAGTAGATGCATAACTTTACTTCGATGTTTACCGACAATAACTAGTACAAGTTGTCATTTAGTAGATCTTTTAGCCTTGTAAATGATTTGGAAAACACTTCTTATCTGCATGAAGCTACCTTTAGTTACTTGCAGTGCACAAGGGCACAGTATTGGTCTACATGCTTCATGGTAGAGGTCTGCAAACCTAACCCGATTTCTTGCAGTGCAGGTTCAATGTCTGAATTAAAGAAGGTTGCGGTCTGGTGAGTTATGTGCTTTGTTTGCCTCCCAGCCACGAGCACATCATCAGCCTTTAGAGAGAGAATATGACCTATGTGGTCTTATTTTGGAGAATAAATGTTCTGAATGTAAACTGTCATCATTCAGTGACAGTCCTGTTCTTGAATGGATGTTTTAAGTAGCTTTTTAAAAATGTGATTTAAATGTCATTAGTGCATCATTTTAATGTTGTGTATTATTTGGCATCTGTTTAAAAGCAAATAAAATGTTAAAATCCATGTAAAGTCATTTCAGAGAACGTGTTTCTAAACACACGTTACAAAGACTGTGAACTATATAGTGTTGAATTGTGAAGTTACAGCGTTAAGCGCTTCCGTGTTCAGGATTATTTGGGTGGGCCTAAAACGGTGTCTCGATGACGCACTTGAACCCCGACGCATGGCCCCGCCCCTAACACAATCGCGAGCATCCATTCATGTTGTAGCGGTGTTTAAAAGTTGGGAGAGATGGCAGTTTCCCTTAAGTGGGCGTGGTTTCAGCCCAGACAGTGGACACACCCCCACCATTTGATAGCAGAGAATCCTGCCTGTTTTTGTAAGATTTTGATAACTTATTCATTGGGCTTTTTTTCATTTTAACTCATTTTAGTCATTAACTCTTTCCCCACCATTGATGGGTTATCTTGTCAATTATGAGAGAAAATGCTTCCCTGACAATCACAAGTTTTTACGGCAATCCATATTTCCGCTATTATCCACCAGGTGGCTTACCCAACTTATAAAACACTGAAGCATCCACTAAGGCCAAAAACAGTTCAAACCCCGTGCAATTTTAATGATTGCTCTGAATCTGATTTATAAAAATGCAATGATCTCAGCTTTTTGTTCAAAATCTGGTATTTTTGAAGAAACCTACCCATATTATGAGAGGTGAAAAAAATAGCAAATGAATATAGAATTAAAGGGCCACTTCGCTTTTTAAAAAATATACTATTTTCTAGCTCCCCTAGAGTTAAACAATTGATTTTTACCCTTTTGGAATTTTTTTCCGCGCAAAAAATAACCCTGATTGTTACACCAGAATGAGAGTATAATTCCTAGCATATCTGCCAAAAAAATAGCAAAATAGCAAATTAGCATATTTCAAAAAAGTGGAGTGTCCCTTTAAACATTGTTTTTTTTAAATCAGGTCCGTTCTTTTAGACGGTGGGCCGAGGCTCCGTATCTGCTTTACTTTTCGAAATGGATGATCCCCATGGAGGGACAACCTGAATTTGTAGAGTTTGGACGGTTGTTTTATTCTCAACGATATGAAAAGTGTTGCCACTCGCATTTATTGCACATTTCCCCCCGAAATGATATAATGTCCCCGTAAATATGAAGGCAAACGCGGTTGCCTACTATATCAGTCGAACCAATAGAGCGGCAAGATACTGACATAGGATTATTATTAACCAATCAGATGTATGTTAGTAGAACAGCTGTTACGGATTCATACACGAGCTGCAGCGGAATTGACCATCGCCAAGGACATTCTTTGTGTGATTGTAAGTATCCATTTGATTTAATTGATATCTATTTAAAATGTTTGTTGTGTACACTGGTTTGTTCAAACGTATGTATGCGTCTCGTAAGTGTCGTTTTACCGAACGTTAACCGTTCCGTACAACAACGATGTTCCGTGCAGATTAACTTTTACCGCAGATCGGTCATACACAAAATATGTATATGTGTCGTCTTCATTTCTCTTAACTTACATCTCCGTTTAAGAGAGACACACCCCAGCCGGTTGTTCTAGTAATATTTCATAAAGTTCGCGCCCACTGCGCTTGAAAATGACCGGTGGGCAAGCCACACTTTGACAGCTGCTTGGGTGTAGACATGTAGAGCAGCGGAAATTTACATTTCGATATAATTTATGCTTTTCACAGTATTATAGATTTTATAAGCTGCAATGTTCACTCCCTCTGTTTCTTCCACGGGTTTTTTTTTTAAGTAAATTCAGCTTTGACAGTCAAAGTTCACGTTGTTAACAGCCTCTCCTCAATGACTGTTTTGTATAAGTGCTTGTACCCTTTTGCATATGTTAGTTAATGTTCTTGTGTTTTTGTGTGGTGAGGTACCGGGTATAATCTCGATGGCACCCTTACGAACATTAACTATGGTTTTATTGTGGTAAAAGTGTAGTAACCAAGGTATTTTGTTGTATTGATTACTATCAGCAAAACTATGGTTTTACTACACTAACCACGATTTAACTATGGTTTTTAAAAACCATAGTTGTCAAAACAATAGTTGTTTTGTGGTTACCATGGTTTTACTACAGTTACCATTTTTTAACTGTAGAAAAACAATGGTTAATTTTTGTAAGGGCAGGTGAAGTGATACCTTGTTTTATACTGTTAATTTTATTTTAACCTCTTTACTGCTGTTTTTCTGAACCTTATACTTCTTATGTTTGCAGATAATGCAAGGTGTGGGGCCTGCTTGGATGTGTAAAGACCATGGGCTTAAGACCTTAGAGCCTGTGTTTTTACTGGCGTTGCCTCTGCATCCTCTGCCTCTACCACTAAAAAAGTGCAAAACAATAGGTTTAGGTTCTGCACATCACTGATTGAAGAAAAATGATTTTTAACTTTCAGCAGTCAAAACTCATGCTACATATATTGGTTCCACCTGTTCCCTTAACATGGGTAATAAACCAATTTCACATCGTTTAGGGGTCTCATTTATAAAACTGTGCGTATGATCCTTACTAAAAGTCTACGTACGCACGGGGGCCAAAGGTGGCATACACCAAAAAAATATTGAGACCTATAAAACGGAGCGCTGTTCCCTTTATAAATCACAGATCACCTGCAAGTGTTCATACATGAATCATCCTCAGGTCCCACCCTGCAAGCCCATCTCTCATTAAGTTTTTTCTTTTATAGAACACAACCTTTGTGTGGGAACTGGTGTACGCACATTTCCAGCCCCGTTTTGTGCATACGCCAGTTCCCACACAAAGGTTGTGATCTATACAAAACCGAACTTAATGGGAGAATGGGCTTGCAGGGTGGGACCTGAGAATGATTCATGTATGAACAATTGCAGGTGATCTGTGATTTATAAAGAGAACAGTGCTTTGTTTTGTCTTAATATTTTTTGCCGTATGCCATTTTTGGCTTTTGTGCATACGTAGACTTTTAGTAAGGATTTATAAATGAGACCCCAGGTGTCTGGTTTTGTTGATAATAACGATGCCAATCATGCCATAATTGAAAAGAAAAATTTTGTAGGTTGTTTTTATTATATTACTGTTAATACACTGCATCTACATTTGTACTACTCTTATACTTTTACTACACTGCACATGTGTATGTATATACACTGTACATGTTGCCACCCCCCAGCGATTTTCTATGTAACTGTTATAATAATCTTAAACCATTTGTCTTAGATGCATTTTTGCTCTGCTATTTAAAGGCTACTGCTTAAACATTGCATATTTAATTTATACTACTGTAAACCATGCTACTTTCTTCACTGCATGTCTATACAATATACTACCAACCTTCCTTTGCAGTTTCTTCAATAAAAACTTCCTCTCTTCTCCTTTGTGCACTTTTTATTTTGTGATATTTGTGAAATTGCTGTAGCACTGCCTGTGGTAGCTAGTGTTAGCTAGTTTGATTAACTTGTTTGTCGGTTCCTGGCTTTGTAACTTATATGCCTGTATTATTCTTGTGTACTGCTTTCTCTGCATTCAAGGTCTTTTTTCACAGAAACACTGATTAAATCAATTTCTGCCAACTTGTGCCTGTGAAGGGAATGGTGGGTCCACTATCCTCAAATACATACATGCATGCAGCACTTCATTTTTTGACATTTCTTTCCAGTAAACATGATAAAGCAGGGAAAATAATTGTCTGTCTTGCTTTATGACGTTGTGTTTCCAAGCGATAACAGATATCAGAACGGTGTAAAAAAATAGAACGGTGAATTTATTAAAGATTACAAAAAAATGACAGGACATGACAAAGATGGTTACATAAAATAAAAACAGTAAGAATGGGCAACGTTACCTCTACATTCACATTTTGTGTCAAACTGAATATTAAAACTGCATTAGTGGCTAAAATTAGTTAACAAGTTCAATCTTTCCAGCGAAACTCGCCAGTTTGTTGACACGCGTCATCACTTTTCCACGCACGCTATTGGATGAAGGCAACAAATACGTCATGAACTTCGGACCCCAAACGTAGCTGCTTGCTCTATTCGCCGGGAAAATAACCTGGAGAAAGTTACCGATATTATAGTAATGTGCAAGGTGTGTAAGTGGCAACAATTTTTATTTGCTTTGTTGAAAAGCGAAGCGGTTACATATAAAAAACTGGGTTATCCATCACAAGAGATCGTCTGATAACACGAAATCTCCCCTAGGCCCACCGTCTATTTCATTTGATATATTGTATATATGTTTGTATATATTTATATATTTAAAAAAGCACATTTTCTGGAAAGCTTTAAGCACACTTGTAGCCAATCATCAGTAAGGGCCGTGTCTACTAACCGTCATTGTTTAGGTGACTTCAAATGTCAACACTTGCTTTCAGAGATCATGCACCCCGCCTTTAATATCGGATTTTGCACAGACTTTAAAGCATGAATATGCTTTATCATTTTGTAGTTTTTAATGAAGGAAGTTTAGAGATCGATGTTACTGTAGATATATATTCCAGGTTGCTAAAGACACGTGTGTAATAATGATCGGCGAAACGTACATGCATATCAGGGTTGAAATTAATAAATTAAGTTATTACACGTAACGTATACACCCATATAATTTCCCAAAGACTATTTCTCTAGGGCAGCGGTTCCCAAACTTTTTTCCTGCGCACCCCCTTCTATGTCCCAACCGTGTTGGCACACCCCCAATCCCCACTTCAAAAATAAAAACAACACAACAAAGCTTTGTTTTCTCGACAAAAAGACTCATGTTTAATCATGTGCAAATAACCAGGGGCCGGTTGCACCAGCCAGACGTAAAGAAGTTGGGTTTAAGTCCTACGTCGGACTTAGCTACGTCCGATATTGTGAAAAATATTTACGCCTGTTGCTCTATCTAAACTTCGACCAGACGCAGCTACGCTCAGCGTAGATGATGCGCATCCCCGTGTAAGCGTTTAACGACTGTGATATTTAAACGCCATTCGAGTTTACTATGGTAAAAATCATACACTTTCTGCTGCCAGCTAATAGATGACATATGAGAGCTTTCCTCATGTTTACCAGTGCGCTCTCCTTCTAGATACGTGCGTAACGTGCAGACCCATCAAACACATTCACGAAAGCCTTTACTGTTTGCACAAAAGGTATAATAGTTTGCCGATTCATAATAACAGCTCAAGTTTCAAACTAAATTAAATAAAAGCTTTTAATAAGTTCTCTACAGTGTCTTTGTAAGTATTTATGTATTTTATTATATAATTCATTGGCGGTCTCTTTACCATGCATGAAAACACATTGCTTGCGTATACTGTGCATTAGACGCGCACATGTCTCGTCACATTTGATTATTTCTATTTTTGCCATTAGAAAAAAGTCTCTCTCTCTTGGTCCCTCTCCTCCTTCGTGACTAACAACTTTATCATAAGACGCTTGACAGTTTCCCTGAATTAAGCTAGTTAAGCATATTTATAATATTTATGGAATGAATGAAACGAGTTGGCACGCATATAGAGGCTGCAGTGCATAACAGAAGAGCAGTGCGTAGAAAAAGACAGCAGCTGTTTCTATCAAAACCTAATAAATTAAAGTTTTTTATTTAAAATAAAAGCGATTACAAAGGAAATGTTTACTGTTCATTTTTTTATTTATTTATTGTATGGAAAATCCCACTTAAAGAAACAGACCGCCATTACATTTTTCCTCTCGCGCACCCCCTGGTGGCAGCTCGCGTACCACACTTTGGGAATCCCTGCTCTAGGGGAACATTTAATCATGACTTTTGGGAAACTTAGCAACAGCGTTTGGAAGAAAATCATGAAAAAGCGAATACTGGGAGTGTGCACAGAAAGAATTAAAAATGGGAGTGGAATTAAACTTGATAGGAGCGGGCAGAATTTAAAAAAGTAGTCCTCGTGGCTTGTTCTTTCCTTGTACCAACTTGTACCAAGGTTTCCGTATTACATCACAAGCGTGTCAGTGTGATCCGGCCCCAGTAAATTTTTCATAAACGCTATGGAGTATTTTCAGACTGCTGTCAGGTTTGTGGAGCAGCGTGTGTAGGAGTAAGTGCGAGTACAGTATCCAACGGATGGGCGCGTGCATCAGACGCTCCATTTTAGTCTGTAAAAGGGGCAGCTTTTGAAACAGAGTCTGGATCAGACCTGTTCACCTCAATCCAGTGCGTCCTAAAACATATACATATAAACACACGGATACTGCTGCCATCAAATCAGCACAACGTGTTTCCTTAAATTCCTGTGCTCTTAAAATAGCATCACTACTTAGTTGTGCCATCATCCTCTCTCTCTCTCTCTCTCTCTCTCCTCTCTCTCTCTCTCTCTCTCTCTCTCTCTCTCTCTCCCTCTCTCTCTCCCTCTCTCTCTCTCTCTCTCTCTCTTTCTCTCTCTCTCTCTCTCTCTCTCTCTCTCTCTCTCTCTCTGTGCCCTCTTTCTCTTCTCTCTCTGTGGTTAGTGTCCTCTCTAGAGGCGCAGTGGAAAATGTGATGTATTTCCCTTAATTCAAAACATGTGGTTCCCATCTGGCCATCTTTCATTTGAGAAACACCCAGGAGCCAGGTCGGGCGTTCCATCGGATTGGCATTTACAGTGCTAATTTTTTTCTGTCAAGCTCTCATTTGCATACTTATGTGTTATTTATGTTGTTGGTGCATGATATACGTACCTGAGCTTGTGTTGGAAAATAACTACTGTAGCCTAAACTAGCTGTTGTAACCAGGTTAAGACACGTAGACTTGTTATAGCCCTTGTTTATTTTGGCAGGGATGAATACTGTTCTCAATAACTAATGTTTGTGAATTTCTTTTATCAATCGCTCACTTTTATTGCAGTTATAAGTCAGGGGTAAATATACTGTAAGTGGACAAAGACTTTGTTCAATAGCTTCACAGTTTCCATGATTCAGTCCTCCCTGCCCACACATTAGTGTGATTGCATGTAGTTTGTGCGTATGGATGATACTAGTGTGAATAAACCCTCATCACATAATTACCAGGTTTTTTTCTAAAGGATTATTGCAGATCTTAAACCTCAAAAGAACAAAGGCAGTCTGTAAGATGCATGGATCGCTTTTAAATGTCACCCATTGTAAAGAGACAAGCTTAGACAAATTGAGAATGCCTACCAGAAGTAAACAGACCATATTGCTGTACTATTTAATAAGCTTCAACTAAACAAATCTCTCTCTCTCTCTCTCTCTCTCTCTCTCTGTATAGGGTTGGAGAGACTCTCCCTCATGGCAGGCTCAAAGACTTCTGTGTTCATCTGTTGCTACAGAAGGTGAGAGGTTGCGTCCATGCACTGTTTACTTGAACATATTTAAATACTTGTGGGTTTTTGCATCTGTTAGATGTGTTGCCAACTGTGGAAATCAGCATTGACCTCTCACTTTATTTCTGCAGCTTTGCTTTTGGAAGATTTTACATTAACATACGCGTTTTACAGATGCTGACTCACAAATTGTGTCCATTGTGAGAAATCTAGTATTTTATGCTACATCTTACTTTAATTTATAAAACTTAAAGGATTACTCCACTTTCATCAAAAATCTTGATAGTTTACTCACCCCCATATCATCCAAGATGTTGATGTCTTTCTTTGATCAGTAGAAAAGAAATTCAGTTTTTTTTGAGGAAAACATTCCAGGTTTTTTCTCCATATAGTGGAGTTTAGATGACCTCAGTGGTTTACAGTTTTAATGCAGTTTCAAAGGACTCTAAACGATCCAAACTGATACATAAGAGTCTTATCTATTTTAGGCAAAAATAAAAAAATATGTACTTTTGAATCACAAGTTATCATCTTGCACTAGCCATGTGACGCGGCAGTGCAACGTCAAGTTTTACGTAATCACATCGAAAGGTCGCGCGTTGCGGACCATTTTTAACAATAAACTGACATAAAGACATTGATAAGTATCATTCCACATACAACAACGTCGAAACGGTCCTCTCTCTCTTGTCTGTAAACATTGTAGCAGTTTTTTCGCATACGCCATGCAGTGTTTCCCACAGGATTTTGAGAGACTATTTAGCATACGTCATCACGTGTTTGCGTTTCATCGAGTGTTGGCTCCTGAAATATGTTTCACTTCTAATTTTTGATCTGTCACATTATATTGCATTTAAACACAACCGACTGCTATTTTTACATATTTTCTGTTCTGTTGTCAGACATAAAATGAGTAGACTATAAAGAAGTGACTAAACACGACCCAGTAACGCGTTTAATCCACCCAGCTGTTTCTTTAATTGCTGCTAAAATCCTGATTTATAAACGTAAAATCCTGATTTACAAAATCACCATACATTTACACTGAAGAGAGAAAGCTCTCACATCAAGAAAACGTTTCTGTGTGTGTGGGAAACACTAATGCTAACCTTTCGTTAAGTCATGATAAACTAGATCAGTCGTCTTCTTTGTCAGTAACATCCGTGACTGATGACGTTTACGCGAAAAAGAAAGTATACGGAGGAACGGACATTAAAGCACTGCCACCTTTTCAGTGTCATGTGAGAGAGAGGGGGCGCGCTGAGCGCTCACAACATGAATTAAGCAGTTTTAAAAGTAAAATATACATGTAATTGGGAATCATGAAAAATCTTTTTGTGGTGGCCAGTGTTGTTCTGTGGCGGTGCGCCACGAGTAAGTCAATGTATGGGAAACACTGCCATGCATGACCTTTCGACGTGATTACGTAAAACTTTATTTTTCTTTTTTTTTGGGGGGGGGGGGTGAAAATGACGATTGTTTCACCAGACAAGACCCTTATTACTCTGTTGGGATCGTTTAGAGTCCTTTAAAGCTGCATTATAACTGTAAACTGTTGAGGTCCACTGTATGCAGAAAAATCATGGCATGTTTTCCTCAAAATCATAATTTCTTATCGACTGAACAAAGAAAGACATAAACATTTTAGATGACATGGGGGTGAGTTAATTATCATGATTTTTTTATTAAAGTGGAATCTTAATTTTTTTTAAAGTCCCTGTAAAATCTGATATTACATGTTTTCTGTTTTTTTTTTCCGTTTTTTTTTCAGTTTCTGATTCAACAAAAAACTTTCATACTTAAATTTATTTTAAAAATATACAAAAACGTAAGAACAACTTAAACCACATGTACGCAATAATCATGAAAAAATATATACGATTCTTTTTTTTGGTTCATGATTATTGTGTACGTGTGGTCTAAGTTGTTCTTACTTTTTTGTATACATTTAAAAAAAAATATTATGAAAGTTTTTTTGTTGAATCATGATTTGTAAGTTAAAACATCCGTACGCACATTTAACGAACAAATTTGTGCGTACGCATGCTTCATGAATGAGACCCAATGGGTGGGTACGTGTCCATTGTCAGCACTAAAACTTATGAAAATGATCCACCCGGAAAAAGAAAATCCTCCGCAATACCTTTAACTCAACTTATAAATGCGGCTGCAACCTGAATGGATGCTCGCGATTGTGTTAGGGGCGGGGCCATGCACGGTGGCTCAAGTGCGTCATTGAGCTACCAGTTTAACCCTGCCCATATAACTTTGCAGTTTAGTACTACATAGTTTTCAGTCTTTTTGGCATGTTTTAGCAATACATTTCTAACATTTATAATTTGTTTAGAAACTATTTTCAATATTGACTTAACAGAGATTTTAAAATTTGAATGTTTGCTAGTACTACAATAACATTTGTGACCTAGCATACAGTATATACCATCATAGCATATACTTCCTCACAGCTCAATTTACTTATGCCTTAAAGCAGCGGTTATCAAACTTTTTCACTGTGCGGCCCCCCTTGTGTAGGTGCATCCCTTCAAGGCCCCCCCAAAGAAAATGTATTGCATAAAACATTCCAAAACGTAACATTTTAATTAAATAAAACATTAAATTATACCATGTAGTGGTGTTGGTTAATAGCCTTATTTTATTTCTGAGGTTTAATTATGATAAATTAATGTATTTTATAAAAAGTCATTAAACTGGCACCATCTCAGGGGGCCACAACCCCCAGTTTGACAACCACTGCCTTAAAGGGATAGTTCACCCCAAAAATGTATTTACTGTATCATTAAAAATAGCCATAGCAAACTGATATTTCTGCTATACTCTGAATGAATCAATGCTGTGTTTAATTCACAGTACACTTCAGTTTGTTCTGTTGTGCATTTCCTAACCCCAACAGAGGTTGAATGGTAGGCGGGTTCAGTTGCGCCCAGCGGTATATACCAACCATAAACACAACATTTTATTATTGGGGAAAAGGCACCTTTCTCCATTGATTGGCTAAGGAAATAAGCCATTTTATGTCTCAAGTAATTGCCGAAGTAGTGCCCATGTACAAAGATGGCGGCATGCACAAGATAAATGGGACGGAATGCTAACGAATAGCCCTCTTCAGACCTCCTGCAGTACAGTGCAGCTCCATGGTAGAGCTAACAGTGCATTATGGGTAATGTAGTTCTGTTGCTACATCCAGAAAGCTGTAAAATAGATCACAGCAGTGTATAAATGGATGGGTGATGGGCTCAAACTGTATGCCGTGAGATGTATTGACCTCGGAAAGTGAAACTCAGGCTGACAGAAACAAAGAGAGAGAGAGAGAGAGAGAGAGAGGATATAAATAGAGTCAGCTCTATGTGTTGTAGAGTGATTTACTTCAGCATGGATTTTAATAGTAGTTTTAATATGACAGTTACATAATCACACACTGGGTAGCTTAGACAGAAAATTTGCCAAGATTTGGGTGGAGGAGGAGGAAGATGATGAACGAGTTGGAGATGTTGATGTCCCGCTTTGCGGCACAGTAGCATATACAGTAAACCCTTATGGCAGTCTGTGATGTGCTGTTCTGTACCCGGCCTTTTAAAAACTTAATAGAAGCTGAGCAGAAGCTATCGTACTTTAAAGTAGTTCATTCTTTCCCATTTTAATGGGCAGAAACTGTACTCATTTCCCTTAAAAGGGCAAATACTGTTGGAGTACATTTACATTTTTGTAATTTGTAAATGTTTTTATTCAAAACAACTAATAATAAAATGTAAACATTGTAATGCACTGTGTGTTCCCTGGGGATCCAACCCATAAGTGTTGTTATAAAGTATTTTAAAATCCTCTGTAATATTAAAGGTGCCATACAATGTAAAACTGTATTTATCTAAGGCATAGATGAATAATAAGAGTTGGTATGGTAATGACATATCGTGAGCCTTAAACACGATTGTTTCCTCATTCTTTTGTAAACCTTGTGCATGCAAAGACCTCTGGAAAACAGACCAATCTCAACATAACACCGACTGTGACGTTACAGTCAAGATGTACGCCCCAACATTAAATTACACATTACATTAAGTACAATGTTGTTACAATGCTAATACAAAGTTGTGACTGCTAAGTTGGCATTATATGCTAGTTAATGCTATATGCTAGCGTTTAGGCTGAAGTTCTACTATTGAGGTTACAGTTACGTTTTGCAAAAAAACCCACAAACTTACCTCTCAAAAACGTCCATTAACAATTTCCGAACAATTGATTATTCCTCAAAGTCCGTATTTTCATCTGATACAGACTCAAACATAAGGTCGGTTTACACACACAGAGCTACTGAAATGAGCTGCTTTGAGAAACAGCCAATCAGAGCGGAGCTCAACATTATTATTCATGACCCTTTCAAATAAGGTAATAATAGACCATTTCATTCTAAAGGCAATACCTAGGGTTGTAAATGGACATGTAAAACAATCTCTAGATAATTTTTGCACTTAATAAAGTCGAACACATTCTATGTAGATATCACAGAACAATTTAACAGGTTATTTCAATGCATTCTTTGGCACCTTTAAAACATTGTTTTGATTGTTTTGGGCATCCCAATTTGTTCGTAAAATGTCCGTACGGATGTTTTAACTTACAAATCATAAGACGGCAACACTGGATCAGCCAACGGCATGAGTGAGGGGTGAGGCTACCTGTTTGTCCGACAAATAAAAACATTTAAGCTACAGTATATAATGTGGCAAAAATGTTAAAAATGAAAACTACAAATATATCAAATTAAAGCAACACCATAATAATAATAATAAAGTATTATTTTCATTACAGAGAAGCAATTTTGGGCCAGAACAGGAAACCAATAAGGGTGATTCTCGCAGAATTAGACTTATGAGGTGTCATGAAACATTTTGATAAAAAAAGTAAATGCAAAGTAAGAGTATCAAAATAAGAAGCATACAGTTATAAACATCTCTTCATGTACTATTTTGCACGTGATTTCAAATGACATCATACAAACCAATTTTTTTTCACATTTAAGGGGAACATTTTTATTACCGCAACGTGTCCATGACTGGATTTGGGTTCTTTGACATGGAAATATTTATAATTAAAATATCTAAAAAATAAAAAGCTTCAGTGCATGTTATACTATAAACATTTACAGTAAAGAAACATGTGGTATTTGGTGATTATTGGTAAATGTAGAGACAATGATAAGGAATATAAATGTCTCCAAGAAAAAAATTCTCATCTTCCACAACAATTTTCAATAATTGTTTAAGCCCTCAATGAACTAACATTTTCAACAAAAAAAATAGTTGGAAGGGACATAATTGACTGCGACACTCAAGATGGCTACCAGGTAAGCAGTTCTTACTTTTTTCTCTCCAGATAAAAGTTGAAATTTTGTTTGTCATAGTACCTAGACAACTTTTTAGTTCTCATTACCGAAACATGAGTTTGTAAATGCATATATTTAATGTAATATCTTGTTGCGGTAATGATAATTTTTTATAATGATAATCTAAAAATTTTTATAATTTTATAGGAAAGATTTTTTAAATCCTTTAAAAGAATAATTATAGTAAGTTCAGACCTTAATCTTATATGTGCGAAAAAAATGGCTTTTTAAAAAATCTGATGTTGGACACTTTAAGTCTGGATTTTGTGAGAATCACCCATAATGTCAGATGCCACACTGCTAAAAAATCTGATACGCAAATAAACTGTTTTTCTGGTCTTATTTTGTCTCCCAGCTAGTCTGTTTGTGGTTTTAGACTAATTTTGGGCATTTGTCAGACCAGCATCTTTACATTAAAATGTGCATGTAATGGGACAAAGATGCTGAAACGGTTTACTTTGGATTTTACATATTTTCTCACTAATTGTAAGACTCTCAGTGAAGCTTATGTTTATTTTTTTGGTCAGTTTGTCATTGTTTGCCTCTGAAGTCATTGGAAATGAAGGCCAGTATGACGTGAATGTCTCTGATCTCCCCGCTGAGAGGCCTCCCGTAGCATTCAGTGTAAATGAGTACCAGCGACTCTCTGATAGTCTCAGTCTGATCTTTGTCATGTCGACAGCTACACGCTACCTCCTCAGATTCATTAAACATAACGGCCGCAGTAATGAGTATATAAATAAGCAGAACCGACCGCTGCTTATTTTGGAGACTCGGACCAGAACTGTGCAGCCCACGGGACGGCTCGTAGGAGATTCATGGACTTTAAACTAGTCACTATATACGGCGACATCCACTTATTCCACACAGACTGGTTTGCTGTTAGCTCAGGGGAGATCATTCATAACCTTGGTTGGACAGTTTTAATGCTGCAGTCCCTGAGATGAAAATTTCCCATCATTCATTAGGGTTCGGGATGTCCCTTCTTACTGTAGTTACAATACTGCCCCCTGCTGGCCACATACACATTTGTCTTACACATACTGTGTGATGCACAACAATATAGCATTCAAGCAAACTTATAAGTAATTTGCTATGAATTAGCCACAGGTTAATTGCCACAAGCAGCAATGCAACACGTGCGGAAATGAAAATTTTGCCGCTTACTGGAGGCAACATTTATTTTCTCTAAGGACCGCTTGCACTGCGTCCTACATAATATGCATGTGGGATTTGCTTACATTTACCGTCATTTTGCTTTGTGTCCACAGACATCACAGTGGTGTATCAAAACGGCTTGCCGGTGATCTCTGTGCGCCTGCCGTCCCGACGAGAGCGCTGTCAGTTCACCCTAAAACCCTTGAGTGACACGGTGGGTGTTTTTCTTCAGCAGCTGCAGGCAGAAGACAGAGGCATCGATAGAGTCGCCATTTACTCTGAAGGTAAAACCCTGGACACACACACACACAAAACTCTGTACAACTGTGATGCTTTCTTTACAATATTTTTTTTGCAGTGTCACTGTTAAAGTAAACTAAAAGGGCTACATGCAAATTTAAAGATGTGGTTAATCAGGTGTTTTTATTGTTTTATACTGTTGTTTGAGGTTTACATTTTAAAAACATGAAAGCAATAAGTAATTTGAGGCTTACCAAGCCACTAAGGTGACATTGGAGTAAAAAAATCTAAAGTTTAATTTCATGTGCTCACTCGAAACTTTCGTGTGCGCATGCGATAGTTTCATGTGCGCACGCAAAACTAAGCGCAATAGTTACACGTGACCACGCGATAGTTTTACGTGACCACGCGATAGTTTTACGTGACCACGCGTTAGTTTTACGTGACACGCGATAGTTTCACGTGCGCACGCGAAACTAAACGCAATAGTTACACGTGACCACGTGATAGTTTCACATGCGCACACGATAGTTACGCGTGACCATGCGATAGTTACGCGTGACCACGCGATAGTTTCACGTGCGCACGCGAAACTAAACGCGATAGTTTCACATGCACACGCGATAGTTACGCGTGACCATGCAATAGTTACGCGTGACCACACGATAGTTTCACGTGCGCACGCGAAACTAAACGCAATAGTTACACGTGACCATGCGATAGTTTCACACAAAACTATCGCATGCGCAACGCAAAACTTATTTTTGCTCCATGTCCCCTTAAGGGCTCCATAGAGGCTGGCTTGAGAAACGCTCTTTTTTTTATGGGCGGGCCGCATTGAAGACTAGGATGTAGACACCCACTACTTTGATTGGATAAATATTTCATAGTAAACTAGCTTTCTATCCTGTGTCATTACATGTGGGGATTGTTTTGAAAATTTCCGATGTGGAGATAAATGTTCAAGGCGATACACTTAAATGACAATGCGTATGGGTGAAGTAGCAAACAACAAATCTTCAAATGCAACGTAAACAACACAGTAAGCGCGCATCAGAATCTAAATCACTTCATTGTGTTTTCAAAACGTGACTGGCTTGATCAAAGACACTGTAATACCAAGGATGCTTTAGCGTGTTACAGCATGGTAAGTTTTTAGCACTAACTTTGTGGTTAGACACGGATGTTACACACAATCAGGACATATAAAGCGATCTCTAACAAAGCAGTAGTGAAACGTGGTACTAAGGTTTTACTCGCTTAAGATTGCAGTGCTATTCTGTCCGGATCCAATATTGATGGAACAGCATTGCTTTTTAATCGAAGTCTCTCTGCAAATCCAGATTCGACATGTAGCTTGTTCGCTCAATATTTTACCCACGTTAGCTGAAACTTCTTTAAAGGGCACCTATTATGCCCTTTTTACAAGATGTAATATAAGTCTCAGGTGTGCCCAGAATGTGTCTGTGAAGTTTCAGCTCAAAATACCTCATAGATCATTTGTTGTAGCATGTCTAAAATGCCTCTATTTGGGTGGGAGCCAAAAAAGCACTGTTTTGATGTCTGTACCTTTAAATGCAAATGAACTACAGCTCCTCACTTCTTTAAAAACAGACAGTGAGTGTTTTTAGTTAAAATAGATCTTATTAATATACTTTAGTCTGAAACAATAGTATCTAGTGGACAGAGTACAACTCGCTGAGGGTATGGTAATGCAGGACTATAAGTGGGTGGAGCTTTATCAATGTGACATCACATTGATAAGTGAATCAAAACATCATATCTAATGAGACTGATCTGGCTTAATGGGGATTAAAAAAAAGGAGTGGGTGGCTTTTTTCATTGTAGGGTTCACACACTGCAAACACACACTATGTCCAAATTGGATTTTGCATAACAGGTGCAAATAAACTTCAACCACGCATTTCTAATATCAAATTCAGATGAAAGGTTATGCAGCGACTGAAGTAGACATTAAGATAAAAAAAATCGACTACTAACTCATTACTAGGTACATTCCAAAAAAACTGGTGTTTTCTGTGCTTGGTCTCAATATTTCATAGGACGTTTTTAGTTCTGAAACTTAAAGGATGTTTATTCAAGTACGATGACCTCATATATAACAAAAGCTCAAGTTAAAATAGATTTCTTAATTCACCGCTCCTTTAAAAAAAGAACATTGCAAGAACTTTTCTTTGCACTTTTGTCAGTGTTGTTAGTATGCACGTACTGAATGCCAATGCATTTGCATAAAAAGTGTAACCTGGGAAATATGGACAGACTGAGGTCGGACACACAAGGTTGAAAAATATAACTGCAGATGAGATTGGAGAGCTGAAGCAGATGGGGTGATTATTAGTGAAAAAGGACCTAAATTTTTCTCTTTACATAAAGAAGGCTTCATAAGACTTATTGCATAAGTTATATAAAAAACGTCTTTGATGCTTTTATGATGATTTTTTGAACTTGAAAATATAAATCCTCTTTTGTGTTTCACAAAAGGATGATGAAAGAAATGATTGTACATTGTGAACCGTTTCTTTATGCATAAATAGTATAAGATGGTGAAACTTATTTGTTGGCAGCTCTTGAATTGACTCGTTGACTTTTTTCCTTTCGATCCACAAATCACAGAGGGCCTTGATATGAAATATTTAATTAAAATTTAATATAATTCAGCAACCGTATTGGAAAAGTTTGTGATAAGCATTTAGATTAAGAAAAATGAAGTATATAAGATTACATACCTCCCCTACAGTATTTGACCAATTGGTAATCTCTCTCTTTCTCTCTCTCTATAGACGGAGCAAGGATAGCGTCCTCTACAGGGGTTGATATTTTACTTTTGGACAACTTTAAGCTTGTCATTAATGACACAACGCATCTAGTGCAACCGCCAAGCAGAGGTGAGCGTGGTCAGTCGCATCTTAGGTTATCGAGTGTGAGGCTTTCTGTTTTTAATATTCTGTTTGTGTCCTTCAGAGATCTGCTACCTCATGAGGAAGCGGATCGGCTGAATGATGTCAAGTTTTTAGTGCAGCAGCTCTACACCACACTGCGCATAGAGGACCATCAGCTGAACAAAGAGAGAGAGCTGGTTGGACGACTGGAGGACCTTAACTCTCAGCTCCGCCCACTGGAGAAGGTACCTTTCCGTATGCTAAGCTAATGCAATGTGTGTTTCATGGTGCTTTCCATAAATATATTTTGCCATCTTTTGACATACTTTGTAGATTTTTTAAGCTTTGGTAGATAATGAAATGTTTTTAATGTGAGACCTGCACTGTAAAAATGATTGGTTGGCTCTTAACTCTTTCCCCGCCAGCGTTTTTTAAAAAGTTTATAAGCATTTTTCATGATTTTCACAAAAGTTTAATGTCTTCCAGAAAGTGTTCTTCCTAAAATATATAAACATACAATATATCAAATAAAAGAACAGACCCTCTGCTTCAAAAAAAACTAAAAAATAATAATAACAATAACGTTTCTTCCTACCTCCGTACGTTCTTTTTTCGTCACCTCTGGGTAGGTTTCTTCAAAAACACCAAATTTTGAGCAAAAAGCTGAGATAATACAATTTTTGTGAAGGACTTTTGATAGAGATCAGATTCAGAGCGATCCTGAAAACTTACACGGACATACAGCTGTTTGCCTTAGGGCGATACTTCCGGATTTTATAAGTTGCGGAAGAGTGGATAATAGCGATATTGCAGAAAGACGGAAATGCACGTCATTGGCAGGGAAGCATTTTCTTTTTAGTTTACTATTTATTAATCTTTCTTAATCTTAGTTAATAGAAATAAAGCTTTTAATTGTTTGTTCATGTTAGTTCACAGTGCATTAACAAGATTTTAATAAAGTATTAATAAGATTAATAAATGCTGTATAAGTGCAGTTCATTATTAGTTCATGTTAACTAATGTAATTTACTAATGTTAACTAATGAACCTTGTTGTAAAGCGTTACTAAATAAGTTAAAATGAAAACCTAAACTTAAATAATGCTGTGTGTCTCAAATTTTGACAACAAGGTTGCAAACATATTGTACCTCATGTAAAAGAATAGCGCATATGATCTATTTTTCATATTTCCTGTGATATTTCTCACATCATTTGTAATCTCCATTTGTTAGGTTAAAGAAGAGCTGAGTAGGAAAGCAGAACGTAGGACCACGTGGGTTCTGTGGGGTGGGATGGCCTACATGGCCACGCAATTTGGCATTCTGGCACGATTGACCTGGTGGGAATATTCTTGGGATATCATGGAGCCGGTCACATACTTTATCACCTACGGCACAGCCATGGCCATGTACGCTTACTTTGTGCTGACACGTCAGGTGAGGATCTAAACGTTTTCATCTCCGCAAATCCTAGAATAGTAGTAGTATCTGTATCTGACCTCTGCTGTCGTCCCGTCACGTCAGGAATATATTTATCCAGACGCCAGAGACAGACAGTATCTGCTGTTCTTTCATAAGGGAGCCAAGAGGACACGCTTTGACATTGAGAAATACAACAAACTGAAAGATGCTATTGCTGAGGTAAGCATGCTTGTTTGTTTACTCCTGCTATTTCTTTAAAGGTGCCGCAGAATGTAAAACTATATTTATCTAAGGCATAGATGAATAATAAGAGTTGTGTACATGGTAATGAGATATCGTGAGCCTCAAATACGATTGTTTCCTCCTTATGTAAACCTTGTGCATGCAAAAGACCTCTGGAAAACAGACCAATCTCAACATAACACCGACTGTGACGTTACAGTCGAGATGTACGCCCCAAGATTAAATTACACATTAAATTAATTGCAATGTTGTACCAATGCTAAAAACAAAGTTGTGGCTGCTGAGTTAGCGCTATATGCTAGTAAATGCTATATGCTATCGTTTTGACGTTAAAGTTATGTTTTGCAGGTCCATACTGAAAAAACACAAACTTACCTCTCAGAAACCTCCATTAACAATCTTCAAACAATTGATTATTCCTCAAATTCTGTATCTTCGTCTGATACAGACTCAAACATAATGTCTGTTTACACACTCACACAGCTCCTGAAATGAGCAGCTCTGTGAAACAGCCAATCAGAGCAGAGCTCAACATTATTATTCATGACCCTTTCAGGTAATAATTGACCATTTCATTCTAAAGGCAAATCCTAGGGTTGTAAATGAACATGTTAAACTGTCTCTATATAATTTTTGCACGTAATAAAGCCACATTCTATGTAGATATCAGAGAACAATTTAACATATTATTTCAATGCATTCTTTGGCACCTTTAAAGGATCGCTTCACTGGGGCTGTCACAATTAAATAATAGTTTTACAGTTAAAAATTATTTTTTTATTTCCTAACCCTAACCTGGATTGTCTGTCTCTCTTGTATAACCCCAATGGAAATGTTTTGAGAATGTTTACATTTTCTTTTCTATGCAATGTAAACACAAAGTGATGAATTCACTGTATATCATTGTGCCACGTGTATTTACATTAGGGTGTCATAAATCTTTAATGTAAACACCTGTCATTTGTGTAATATTTATACATAGATGGCACCTGGGCTGTTGGCCTGGAGCAAGTAAACATATGTGCTATTAAGTCTTCTAAAGGAACCGCTCACCCCAGATTGAAAATTAGCACATCTTTTTCTCACCGTCAATCAAGCCTAGGTGTATATGACTTTCTTCTTTCATCTGAACACAATCAGAGTTATATTACATAATATCCTGGCATTGAATATTAATGGCATTGAATAGTGGCAGTTATTTAAAGCCTGTCCATCATCAGATAAAGGAGTCTACATGATTCCAGTGGGTTTATGTATGTATATACAGTACTGTGCAAAAGTCTTAGGCCACCATGCTTCCATTAGATTTGTTGTTTTTTCAATTGTATAGTGATGATATATAATGATTTCTCAGTCTCTTTATTAGGATACAACCAGAAAATATCTTTGTACCTTTATTTTTGACAGTGTAAGCAAACTGAGATGTTCAAGGTATATACGCATCATTTATTCTTGGGCTATTGTTAGGGGGCAGTTCACATTTCGCTTCTAAAACCACGTTTCTCCTTTTTTCCGTCACGGCATGAAGTATTTTTAACTTATTTATAAAAGGCGCTAAACTCATTTGCCGCACGTCTGCATTCAAATGATGTATTTGCAAGCGCAAAAGACGCGAAATGTGATCCGCCCCTTAGACGTTTATTATGCTGCATAAACACCAAACGCGAAGCATCACGTTCCTCGCTCTAGATTTTGCGCGGGATTTAACTTTGTGTTGTGAATTTTGCTAAATATTTTGAATGTGAAAACGCGTTTGAGGTGAATAGCGTGTGTTTTTGCGGCAAATTACGTCTTTGTTTTGACTTTGACGCCCCATTAGACTTTTACTGACAGCCCACATTTTGCATTGTTTTAGCCAAAATTGTTTGTTGGGTACGACAATATTTTTGTTGAATATTTCTTGAATATTTTGAACTTGCATGAAGACGCGTTTGAGGCGAATAGCGGTGTTTTTGTGGGAATTCACATCTTTGCATTGACCTTGTATGTAATATACTCGCACAAATCGTTGAATTTGCGTTTGGTGAGTACGCCCCATTAGACTTTTATTGAAAGCCCTTGTTTTAGCCAAAATTGTTTGTTGGGTATGACAACTAGTCGCGAGACTTGTGGGAACCAGTGATCACCTACTGACGTGGAGCTGGTGTGGCGCCATTTAGATCCAGATGTGTTTACATTGAAACGCAACATAGCGATCACTAAATAAGCTCTTAATATGAATAGTTTTCTCTTATAAATGTATCGTTTCACTATAGAGTCTGTATATGTGAACCACTGATCTATATAAATGACTGAATTGTGCATTGATCGCTAATGTAACAGCAAGAACTGAAGCCACCGCAGAGTTTGAGCCGCCATCTTGGTATTCCCGAATGGCAGAGGGCGTCTTACATTCAATATCATGATCTAAATTCACCAAGTTTACAGCGTATCAGTCACACAAGATTCATTTTTAGGATATGTGTACGTAAATTAATTGTAACTTCTGATATTCGCAATGTTAAAAGTGGGCAGAATAAGAGATTCTGTTGTAATGACACAGGTGTAAATAAAGTTTTATGACATTGAAAGCCTACATGGTCAGTGTTATTTTTCTGAATAAGTTTAAGTTGTAAAGTAAAGAAAACTTATATTCTAACAGACTTTAAAGAGCAATCACTATTCAATGCTATTATGAAGAGCAAGGATATAACTTTTAAATGTGTAAGAAAGGAAGACACATACTTTACTCGCCCCTTAAGGGTATGAACAAATTTTCAATGTGGGGTGAATTCCTAAATGCAACTTTCAGGACAGACTGTTTTTGTCATTTTTTGAGCTTGGCATCACCAGGTCACAGTACGCTTTTTCAACCATTTCAACCGTTTTCTTTCATTCGTGTTTACTATTTGGCTTCTCTTCCTGAGGCGGAGTTGGATCTAAAGCGTCTCAGAGATCCTCTGCAGATGCACCTGCCCCTCCAGCAAATCGATACCAGCAAGGACTGATGACAACGTGAAGCTCTCACTCCTCATCTTGATTTCATTACCTCCCGTCTCCCTTTCAGATTTGTTTTCTCTAGCTTTTATCTTTAGTTTTATCTCTACCACCTCTGTGTAAAACCATATTCATAGCAAACGTTGGATTTTTATTATCATTTCGATTGTTCGCTCTTTCATTTCCAGCTAATTTGGCAAGTCTATGCAGAAGACAGGGGGGTGCAATTAAACGAAAGAAAAAACGACATCCCTGACAGAATGGTGTGATGACTCGTGCTTGCTAATCTGAGTGCTTTTATAACGCTAAAGGACCGCAGAGAGAAACGCAGTTGACAGAAAGTTCCCACTACCTTAAAGGGATTTAAACAGTACAGTACAGTACATTGCTCCAGACAATGAGCCCACGTCTTGCATGGGATACAAACACTCAAAGACTCTGAGGTCTACAAACCATCTGTCCTTGGGTTGAAAGGTTTTTTCCACATTGGAGTACTTCTGATATTCCTCATTTTGACACTTTGCAGAAGAGATTTTTGGATGCGTCCCTCTTTCCTACTCGGGAAAATCTGTTTACCATCACGCCAGACCTGTAGCGGCTAAAACGCCGCGTCGACTCCTGCACCTAACAGCCTAAGCTAAACCTTCCTGACTCGACCGACTCTCTTCCTGTACGGACCTGATCGAGCTGAAGACAGATCTGACAGCTAAAATATCACTGTGTGTACTATTATTCCAAAAACAGAGAAAAATCAAAGAAATTTTGGCACTTTTTTATTTTAAAAGCCATATTCTGTTTATTATTACGATGAGAAAATGGGAAGAAGCTTTTACTTATCATTGTCATAGGATCCTTTTTTTAAATTAGGGTTTTTTATCACGCCACCAAACATTTCATCTGCAATGCCCTGCTATTTTATTCATGAAGCGAATCCCAAACACTTGGAGACTTCGGTGATGAGTTTATTACTGCAGATGTTTCATGCTTGCCCACACACACACTCCATTAGTTTACTTGCAACACATTTTTCTGAATGAGATTCAAAAATATTTTTCTTATTTTTTTGTCTTGTTTTCAATATTTAAACTTCTCAAAACAAGATGAATTTACTGGAGGAGCAGAACCGTACGACTTGTTTTCATAGGATGTATCTTGAATGAAGTTTGCATGTGTAAGATGTGTGTGAAGATGCATAAATCTAACATAGTTTTGCACTGTAAAAAAAAGTTTATTCAAGTTAAAAATATTAGTTAAGTAAAGAATTATTGTGTTGACTGATATTTTTATGTTGAATTAACTCAATATTTTAAGGCAACAATTAACTTACTTTTAGTTGAACCAACACATGTTTGTTGCATAATAAATAAACTGTAAAAGTAAAGTTGGATCAACTTCAATTGGTAACACCATAAAAAGTACATTCATTCAACAATTTTTTACCTAAAGTGATAATAGTGAAAATATTAGTTAACTAAAAATTGTGTAAACTGATTGTGTTGACTAATATTATTTGGTTGAATTAACTCAATATTTTAATGCAACAATTAACTTACTTTAAGTTGAACCAACTTTTTTAGTTGCCTAATAAAAAAACAAACTGTTAAAAGTGAAAAGCTGGATTAACTTCAATTGGTAACACCAAAAAAGTCAATTTATTCAAGTAATTTTTTACCTAAAGTGAAAATAGTGAAAATATTAGTTAACAATTTTTTTGTAAAATTATTGTGTTCACTGATATTATTAGGTTGAATTAACTCAATATTTTAAGGCAACAATTAACTTACTTTAGGTTGAACCAACACATTTTTGGTTGCCTAATGAAAACAAACTGTAAACTGTGAAACGTTGGATAAACTTTAATTGGTTACACCATAAAAAGTAAAATTATTCAACTAAAATGTTTTGCCTAAAGTGAAAATATAAGTTAACTAAAAATGTGTAAAATTATTGTTTTAACTAATATTTTTAAGTTAAATTAACTTGAAATTTTGTAGGCAACCAGGTTACTTACTTTTTAAGTTGAGAACTTTTTTAAATTGCCTAATAAAAACAAACTGTAAAAAGTGAAACGTTGGATCAACTTCAATTGGTAACAAAAAAGTGTATTTATTCAACTTAATTTTTATATCTAAAGTGAAAATGGGGAAATATTAGAAATATTAGTTGGATCAACTTCAATTAGTAACCCCAAAAAGCTAAATTTATTTAACTTACATTTTTTACCTAAAGTGAGAATATTAGTTAACTTAAAAATGTGTAAAATTATTGAGTCAACTAATATTTTTAAGTGGAATTAACTTAAAATTTGTAAGCAACCAGGTTACTTACTTTTTAAGTTGAACCAACTTTTTTTAGTTGCCTAATAAAAAACAAACTGTAAAAAGTGAAAAGTTGGATCAACTTCAATTGGTAACACAAAAAAAGTTTTACACAATTTTTAGTTAACTAATATTTGTACTATTTTCACTTTAGGTAAAAAAATTGTGTTATCTAATATTTTTAAGTTGAATCAACTTAAATTTTTTAGGCAACCAGGTTACTTACTTTTTAAGTTAAACCAACTTTTTTTTACAGTGCAAAACTATGTTAAATTCATCACACACATCTTACACACATGTACTTCTCAACTAAATACATCTTGTTTTCTAGTAAACATATCTTTGAGCATCCTCAAAGCAAGACAAAATATCACATGCAAATGTTTTTCTTGATGAAAATCTTATTTTAAAAATCATAAATGTTGATTTCCCACAGTGCCTGACATCATACTGCATTGTGCTTGTTAGGGCTCATCTGAACAAATCCTTGTTTATCAATTCACTCCTAAAGCGAGCGAGTCACTGTGTCTGGCAAGTTTTTATGAAAAACACAATTTTACACAGTCAAGTCCATCGATCATGTGGCGTTTCAGCTGCATAATTATATCTGCCTCAATATGCCAAGAGTCTTCTGGACCATGCGCAGAAGGTGTACTATATTAGATCATAGAGTTAGCGTGTGTTTTGCACACTTTGTGGCATGCTATAGAGAGAGATTGTCGCATCCTTTGTCTATATGTGGTATCTTTAGCAGAAAGGCCTTCGCGGTGGTTCTTTAACATCGTTTTGTTTTCCTTCGTCTTGTTTGAGAGTATATATATTCATGAGAAGGTTTCTTTGTTTTACCAAAAACGGTCATTTTAGATTTAAACATACACCCCTGTTGTTCTCTGAGCAATGATCATATCAAGATTGTCTGAAATGAATTTGGAGGGAATTGATATTTATTCAGACCCATGATGATTTTCTCTCTTATGTGTTCATCCCCTGCAGACATGCTTAAAAACAAATACCTCTGTGGTACTGCAGCTGAATCCATCCATTATCACCGATGTTGGAGATGTCAGAAGCCCCCCGTGTTTGTGCCTACGGGCTTTTTCCCAACCATTTAAAGCCATATTAATGTTATTTCAGTGTCTCTGGAGTCAATGGGTGTCTGCAATAGCTGCAGCATCATGCATTTGAATATCCATTCTCACTATACGTTTACATTTACAGGGTGGGACACTAGCCAAAGGCCAACAAGCAGTCAGTTTCTGACCCACACCATCCCTTTATTTTCTTTTTTCTGTAAAAAATGTTCAGTAAAGCATATGATGTTCTTTTTAAAGACCTTAATGGGAAGAAAAGAAACCTTAAAGGAATAGTTCACCCATAAATGAAAATTTTTTCATCTTATGTTGTTACAAACCTGTATACAGTAAATTTCTGTGGTCGGTTTAGTTATAAACATCTCAAAATATCTTCCACAGATCAAAGGCCCCATTGACTTCCATAGAAGGAGAAAAGAATACTACGGAAGTCAATGGGGTCTCGGTTTGGTCTTTAAAATATCTTATTTTGTGTTCATCAGAACAAATACATTTATACAGGTTTGTAATAAAACAAGAGTGCTTAAATAATGACACACTTTTCATTTTTGGGTGAACTATCCCTTTAAACAGGTGTTTAAGCAGATTTTGCATGTCTTGGTAAACATGTGAGATGGATGTAATGTGTTGAGAAGAGTTCAGGTCTTTAACTAAACTAAATTGCAACTAACCTAAAGGCTTTGCTCTCTATATGTGATTTTAGAGATTGCATCGACAATATGTGTGTGGGACCTGACAGCTTTAAAGTGGAGATGTTTATCTCTTTGTCTGGGTTTGTCTGATCATGTGTCCTACTATCAACTCGTTCTGTCACACTAGATGTGTTGTGGGCATTTGATACACAGACCCAGTAAATGTGATGTTGCCAAATAGGAGACGTTCCTAAAACATTATCTGTTGTTGGTCAAATAATTTAAAAGTTACTTGTTCCAGGATCTTCAACAAGTTGTTGATGCAACAGTTTGTCATTTATGAGAGTTGTGCATTTACACCATAACTCTTTGGTGCAAGCGACTAGTATAGCCGTTCTTCAATTCTGTATAATCAAGTATAAATCAATAAAACCTCCACCTCCCATACTGTGTGTGATCAAGTTCATCCATAAACAAACTTGGAGGTGTTAATGCAGGGCACTGCAGTTTAAAAAACGCACCCATCTCCCCTTCAAACATATCTAAACTTGCCTTTATTTACTTCTGAGGTCCTGATCTGATAAGTTTCTTATTTTAGTTGATTTGTAGGGTTTTCTGTTTGTTTCAGGGTTTTTTATAATGATATATCAAATATATGGAACTTATTCTAAAGCGGGTGTTGCATGAATGTATGTTTACACGGGGGGAATATTATATTAAAAAAGCAAAGATTATTATGAATGCCGATTGCAGAGTAAAACAGATTTATGGTTCATGAAGAGTTTGATTTTCCCAGCCCTCGGCGGTCTCGCCTGCCGTAGAGGATTTAACATCTGCATTAGCTGTGGTTTCAGTCTGTCTGTGCTCTCGGTCTCATCTCTCACATTGCTGCTCGATCGCTGGTGTCGAGCCGCAGTCGTGATGCCTTTATTCTGAACCCTGAGCTGAGACCGAGCGGATGAGACACCTGAACGCATCATTGCTCTGCCCAGTTTCCTGTATTTCTTTGTACTCCCACACCGATTGCCTTTTAGATATGTATATTAAAGTTTATTCACGTGCACTTACAATAAAAATTATATTTCGGGATAAAGGAAACAGGAGTGACGCTGAATGAAAACCATGACACATTTTTTTGTCTTATTCATATTCTTTATTTGTCGTGCATTTTTTTTTCAATGACATTGGATGCTGTAATGTTAGAAGACTTTAAAATTGAACATGTAAAATCCTGTATCATTTATGATATGTGTATAAAAGAGAAATGTAATTCAATTATCAATAAATACTTATTCGGTTTTGGAAATGGTAATCATTTTTATTTATGTTCAGTATGTTTTCTACTATAAAGATTGCATTTATTTTGTACTATAATTTATATTATCTGCATAATAATTGAAGTGAGAAGTTGAACTTCAAAATGTACTTATAACACGCATTTGAGTTTTTGGTATGTTCCCTCTTGCTGCATTAATGAAATCAAAGACAATCTTGTTCAGTTAAAGGCAAAACGTGTATTTTTTAAATGAAATGTCCAAGAAAAAAAATTTGCACAGTGTGATATATTTCATGCCGTTTTATACTTGCATTATCACAAAACTTTGGGGTAAACACTCAGTTTATCAATGTCACTTGGCCGTCCAATCACAGTGGACGAGGGGCGGGGCAAACATCACAACATAAAAGCTAGCGAGCGCCTACAGTCGACGTCTGCCTGGCGTTTTCAGCTGCGTTTTAACACTTTGGTGTACACGCCCCCTAGGTTTCATTTTGTACCTTTACAGGTATACACAACATAATACAATGTTGTACCTTGTTGGATACATTAATGTACCTTAAGGATCTTTAAAGGTACAGTTACATTTAATTGGTACAAAATTGGTCCTTAAAGCTACACAATAGGTCCTGAGGCGAAAATATTTTACCCAAAAAGGTACAACATTTCAATGTGTTGTATATCCATAAAGATACGAAAATGAACCTTTAAGGGTACCACCCCAGTGACAGAAATTGTACAGTTTTGTAGCTTTTTTTCTGACAGTGTTGTTGCCTATCTATGATATAATATCCGCTCTATATTCAGTTTCCGCTTGTGAATCAAACATCTCTGGATGGTAAGAATGATATTTCCCATCGTCTCACTCTTCTTCATCGACATTAACCCTTTCACACATAGGTTTTAAAGCCCCCATGACATTAAAATAAAATTTTTCATTTTAGTATAAATAGTTTAGGCTTAAGAATAAATATAAACTGGTATGGTACAAAACACTGACAAAATCCTCATACAGAATATATAAGCATTCAAAACCTACAGTTTGGCCCATGCGCTAAAAAAGTCTTATTAACATCCAACACTTCAACTTCTCATTAAATGTCATGTCCACTCAAATGCTCTTTACATGCTGAAGCATTCCAATACGTATTGTTACAGTACGTCTTTACTGGAATGTGCCATAAATGAAACGCTATTGGTTATTTTTTAAAGGGGTCGGGTCTTCTCAATAGCTTTGTTGTTTCAGCTAAACTGGCGTCACCACATTGAATAATTCTGCACATTCCGAAGCACTTTAGTGGGCCTTTAAAAAGTCTAGCTGTCCCTGGAGTGAGTTATCTTAATGGCTGTTTTGGTTCACATGAGGACACATCAAGCTCTTCACATTCTTATTTTGCAGAGATGGACAACAAATTATTATTAACTTTACAAACAAACGAGCACTCTGTCTTTGAAGGTCGCAACCTCCGAAGTCCATGAAGAGAAATGAAATGAGACGGTCTAGCCTTCGGATGATCCATTATTTGCACCACCTGTCCACCACGCCTGTCAATGGGACACAGCGGAGACGTTTCTGACTTATTAAAATAAATATAGAACCAGAAAAATTATAATTGAGAAAATAAGACATGTTGATGTATTAAACCAACCAAGAAATATACGAAACATACACAAAATAATATTAAACAAAACATAACTTAATAATACTATCCGTGCATTCACATCGCCACCGGCGAGAGCGTCAATAAAAGCTCTGGCTGCCCTACTATAGCGGACGCTCTGATGCTTGAATGCATTCTCTGGAATCCTCTCAAGCGGACGTTTCCGCCGTCCGATTGGTTGCCGCCAAGCCGCGTCATAGCTCATTACCATAAAGTTGAGCGGATTTCAACTCTCCTCGACTCTCACACCATACATGACGCGCCGCTGCTCGACGGGGCTCGCCGCCGACTCTCATTGAAAATGAATGACTTCCGGCTACTTTGACGCTCTCGTCGGTGGCGGTGTGAAGGCACAGTAAATAATACTAAAACGTTTTTCTGCTAAATGCACACTTTAATTTAATAAAGGTTTATTTTAAAATATTCAGTCATTACAGGCGCGCAATGAATCTTGGGATAGCCTCGGCTGTGATGGATCCATTTGTTCTATCCTTAGCAGTGCGGAGAAATAAGGACAGATTTTGAGGCTTCATTTTAAGCATCCTTCGAATTGGGACGGCTTAGCTAGACTTCAGTTGTGCTACTGTGATGCAATCGATCTTAAATACATCATTCGAAGGTTGCAGCCTTCGAATTGGGACACACAGCTTACACAGAAAACTTACATAGTGTGCCTTTAACCCAGTCAATTTTACAAATTTGCCTTGAGTCTATTATTGATTCTGGAATAGCTATGTTTTAATTCATATTTTTATAATTCCAGGAATATTATTTTGAATTTGAGATTTTCCCAGACTGGGATTTCAGTGTATATGTTTTGATAGTGAATCATTTGTTTTTTAAATGAGCTTGTGTCATGTTTACTTTCTCTCATCATTACAGCCTTGACCTGCTTAACTCTGCATCCTCAGTCCTGGTTTCCCATTTAGCTCTTCTTCCTACCAGATAGGAGATTTGTAGTACACAGTGTATCATTATTATGCAATCCCTAATACATTACAGAGGAAACTTGATTGTTTTCCTCCCATTATTCCATTCCTGACTTTGCACTGACTTGAATATGCTGTGAGGAACGCTGAGATAGGATTACCAGACAGCCCAGTAACTCTTAAAGACACTTGACACGTTCCTATCCATTTCAACACTTTAACTAAATGAGAAGAAATCACTCTCTGTCCAAATCTGGCTCAATCTAAATTCAAATATCCATTAAAATTCCAAAAGCTAGAAAATAAGGCCAGCGGTTCTTGCGAAATTTTTAATCACTTGTAGACAGTCAGTGAAATGACTTCAGACACTTTGTGTTAATGATATCAATGATTAGCACATTCTTCACTCTTTCCTGTTCTCCTGTGAAGGGCAGCAAACTTTACAAAGTACAAAGGGAGGGGTGGATAAGCCAGACTCCAATAACAATAAGAGGATGATCCTGTCTCCATCCGGATAGAAATGTTTCTCAGGCGGTCAAGGTGAGACTGTTGTCCTGTCCATTAGGTGACAATAAACAAAATATTTACAGACCAATCCTTCATATTAACATACGGTAGATAACAGGCCATATTATTAAACCCCACACATCTTCCCCTCAAACTCAAAGTGTCAAGACAAGTGACTGGATGTGCATGTGGCCCATATTTCACCCATAAAACATTTAGGCTATTGTACATTGCTCTCTACAGCTGGACATGTTTTTTACCCTGCTTATTCTTCTACATACTCTGTGTACCACACATGCCATAGGTAAGCATTGTTTTATATCTCCTGCTTAAATAAAAACATAATATGAGTTATTATGTGTCATTCTAAAAGACACCAGTTGCATGTTTTCTTTATTTTTTCTTTATTTTTGTCCGTGCAAAACGATGATGCTCGCCTGTTATGAGTGGTGGTCATGACATGCAGCTGCTGAGTGATTTTAATAAGTTAATATTGTTAATATGATGATCCAAGAATGTTGTTATAGATGCTTACTGGTACAAAGGTACAGGTGCAACCCTAGGTATCTATAAGAGGTGTACTGCATATATTATAATATTAACTGAATTGTTTGCCTTTTGCATTTATTCAGAAAGGACAGTGAAGAGAGAGATGATTTTTTGGTAGTGGAAATGTTTACATGTACTTAAAGGGTTT
The DNA here is from genome assembly GCF_027580225.2 of Misgurnus anguillicaudatus. NCBI lineage: Eukaryota > Metazoa > Chordata > Actinopteri > Cypriniformes > Cobitidae > Misgurnus > Misgurnus anguillicaudatus. Next base: position 7,883,857 of record NC_073347.2, read on the forward strand.
TGCGGTGAAAGACAGTCAAATGTGTTAAATGGGTCAGTGACAAAAATGGTTTGGCAAGATGAGAAATTCAAAAATCTTTAAAAAAAATTGTTTCAAAAGTACGCATCAAGTTTATTTCAATCCACATATGTATTTATGTTGATTTTATGCAATAAAAAAATAACATTTGCACCATTTTTATGAAATGTCAAATGGTGTAACTGCCAATTGCACCTTTTCTCCACCTTGATGGCATGTAAGCGTAATCATCCAGAAAAAAAAGCTAAATTTCTAAATGTAAATTTTAAAGGGTTTTTGTAATATTTGTTCTGACATATGCTGAAAACAGCTCTGTTTTCTAAATAATCTTTGACAAATGATGTAAAAATGTATGTAAAAAAATCATATTACACTAAACTAGATGATTATATTTTATTTCACATTTTTTTTTATAAATGTATATATATTTTCATTTAAAAAATACTAGTTATACAAATTGACACAGACCGGTTATACCAATTGACATTTTTGCAATTATCCCCCAAATATTATTTCAAAATTAAAAAACAGAAATTTTAGACTTGGTCCTCAAAAAAGAGAATGTATGCAAGTAATCTGCAAATTTATTTTGAAATTTTAACCCTTTTACATTTAATTGAACCATACGGACGCAAAATAATTAAGGTCACGTCATTGACCCAAATACCAATGAAATGCTTAAAGTTAGATTTGTATAAATAGGGCATTTTAAGCATTACTAATAACCTTAACATTGGCATTAAAGTAAAATTACTGAACCTACACATATAGGCTACCCAGTCTCACGAAATGTTGTTATATAGTCACGTATCTTTTTATTCTTTTTTCGTGCTATTATCACGAAATTTCGTGTTTTTTTATGATCGTATAACGAATTCCTGTTTTCGTGTGATTATCACGTATTGGTTACTCAACTGTTTTGTCCTATTTTCTTACCATTGTCGCTTCGTTTTAGGGTTAGATTTACATAAAATTACATCCCTAACCAAACCCAACTCTAACCCTAACACCAGGCGACATTTAAAAAAATAAATCAGAAAAAATAGTATAAACCAATATATAAAGTGACATTCTAATGCAAGCACCAAATCTAACCCTAAACCGAAGCAACAATGGTTTAAAAATAGGAAAAAGCAGTTGAGTAACCAATACGTGATAATCACACGAAAACAGGAATTCGTTATACGATCACGAAATTTCGTGATAATAGCACGAAAAAAGAATTAAAAAAAATACGTGACTATATCACGAAACTTTGTGAGACTGGGTGTCAGACATACTTAACAACACTTAAAAATACTTAAAATACTTAAAAAATTCCTTCAATTGGTAGCATTGGTAATCTGCCAACTTAAATTTTCTCACTTTAAAGTGAAATTAAAAAATAAGTAATTGGTAACTCCTAAAATATTTTAACATTTTCAACTTGTTACTTTACTTTATTGAAAAAAATTACATTTTATTAAGTTGATCCAATTTTTCTTTTTACAGTAAAGGGATTTGCAGCTAAACTCTTTATATTCTTAAAATATAGATGTGAAGGTGAAGATTTTTTGAGTGGATATGAGGCAGAATAGGGCAAAGATAATTTATTGTATCAGTGTCCAGTAAGACCGTGTTTACAGCAAACAATCTTGACCTGAACATCCGGTTATCCTTGGCCTTCGGCTGTTCTTGTATCAGCTGAACATCCTTAACAGATAAACCTACAGTATCTCCAGTCTGCCTGTAGCGAGAGCACTGTCATCTACTCTTTAAATTCAAACACAAACTCCTACATCCACAGAGCAAAGGCAACCATCACTATGATGTCTTAACTTACACTTTCAGAAAAAAAATGTACTTGAAGGTACAAAAGTTTTCACTGGGTGGGGTTACCTTTTCAAAAAATACACTTTTGTACCTAAAATGTGCATAATGGTACATCTTAGTTTTACACTGGTACCTAGATGGTAGATATTAGGACCTTTTAAAAATGCACTATCCCAGTGACAAAAACTTTTTTCTGAGAGTGTAGGGTAAGTGATGTGAACAAACCCCTGATCTATCAAACATTAACACATAACTCATCCCACAATTCTGTAATCATGGAGCTTGATGAGAAGCTGTTATTAAGTTATCAGACTTATCATTTTTAACTGGTGGGTGATAAAAGAGATAAAGAAATTCAATAGTCTTTAACTGACGTATTTAATCTAGGGTTCAGAATATGAAGAATTGAGGGTTTGCTCTTTTGGCTTGAGTCAGTAAGCAACATCATACAGTATAGCAGCGTTGTAAAAACCACAAGCAGCACTTACGAATCCTTCAGAGAGAAGATGCTTAAATCTAATTGACATTTAATCGCATTCACTGTGTAATATGAGGTGTGAAAGCAGATGGAAATATGTTTGAACATAAAGGCCTTGCCTATTTTAAAGAGGACATATCATGAAAATCTGACTTTTCCATGTATTAGGGTCCCCAGTGCATCTATCAACCTAGAAAATGTGAAAAAGATCAACCCAGTAACTTAGTTTTGATTAACCATTTTCTGCAAGCATGTGAAAAAAGGGTAATTGAAATTTGGCTCCCCTTGTGATGTCAGAAGGGGATAATAGCGCCCCTTAATCTGCACTATTCAACCACGACACTGCCATTTAGTGCAAAGATTAGCTCATTTGCATTTTAAAGGACAAATTTTTGCACATTTTGGAGAGGAGAGTTCATTTAAAGCTGTACTGTACTGTATATGGGTGCAGCATCAACAGAAGGCACAGTGTGCTGTTGCCAGTATTGATTTTTCCTTTATCTCGCTTGATAATTTACTGTGAAAAGAATTTTCTCTTTATGCCTCATCATCCACCTGACACTTCCTGACTAATGCTCATTCTTGTCTTATGCCTCATCATTTTTTGTTTACGGGGTCCGACAGAGCAGACAAACTTCATATAAAGATCTAATTATGTGCATGGATAAACTGGATAGACAAAAATGGTGCTGTATGGAGTATTAATGATCTCGGTTTCATCAGCTCAACAGAGATTTTCCTCAGCAGCTGAAGTGAATCAGGTTCTGTATAGACAGACATTCATTTCCAAGATGTTTCTTGCTCGAGGGTGCCGAACTTTTCTCTATTGTGGCAGTCATTTTGCTGTGATTAAAGAACATTATATATTAGATGCAGGGCTTTGAACCAGAATTTTTCCCAATTGGTTTGTTCCGAACAGAAACGGTGTTTTAACGTTTCCGGTTTTCGGCTGAACCGGTTAGAACAAAAAATAAAGTTCCTGAACCGGTTAATAACGTTCCATGTCAGCTGTGGGACATAGTAAGTAGGCTGATCATTAGGACATTAAACTTAAATTATTAGTCTACATTATTTTCCTTAAAGCAACACTATGTAGTTTTTTTACCTTTGAATAATGTCTCTAAAATTATTTCAGTGAAAGAACAACTTTTAACTGGACAAATTGTACTGTTTCTGCAACCTGAGCAGCCTCCTAGCTGCTACAAGTACACTCTGAAAGTGGCGGTGGAGGGTAGAGCACACAGCCCCGCCCCTCCCCCTGCCTGCAGAAGAGTGCCTGATACCAGGCACTGTTGCACTTTTCAACCACATGGGGGAGCTGTAAGTCATTTTTACATGGAAACTACATAGTGTTGCTTTAAGTCTCTATCTTGTCATCAAACATTAAAGAAGGATACATTATGTAAGCGGCATAACTGTAATTCTGACATGCCTACATTGGTTGTAAAATACAGACGGAGGACAAATTCCAAACGGCTCTTCAGGAAGAAGATGCAGCATAAACAGTCGCTCCACATAAAGTGAAAATTACATTGTTTTTAGTGCTTTATTCACCAAATGTATTTTAATGGAGTACATGAGACACAGTAGCGCAACTCTCTCTCACGTTTATACATCAAGAGTTCTGATCTTTGAAGGGCATAGGGATAATCACGTTTGATTGGAGTTGGACCGGACACATTCAACCTCATGTGCATACAGAAAATTGCTAACTTTAGCGCCTTTTAGCGGTTAACTTGTTTAAAATCACTTAAGTGTTAACATTTGCAAGCCTTTGAAACACGTTCCAATTATCAACTTTCACCCTATTTTAATTTGTGTAATAATCCGCAAATCACATGCGAGCAGAACTGTGGGTCATGATCTGTACGGATCACGGATCAACTGCAATCCGTTACATCACTAATTAGTAAAAAACAAACATCTTGAGATACTTGGTAGCCTACAATATTTACCTCTTATGATTAAGCATAGAGACTTGGGCTTGAGTAGACTACTTGCTGGTGGAAAGTTTCTCATTTCTCAGATGAGTCAACGACGTCAGAAATCTTGTCAAAGAACGGAAAAATAATGTTAGTAACCGGTTACCATTATTTTGAATAAACGATTCTGTTCCAGAACATTTTTTTTTTTTTTAAATTTATGTTTCTGTTTTTTGTTTTTGTTCTGTGAATTGGTTCAAAGCCTTGATTAGATGGGATGCTAGTTTTCTTTACTTTGATAAGACCAGGGTAAAAATCCTGCTTAGTCTTGATCTGATGGTGATTTACTAGCATTTACCAACGACATTTAAGCTGATTGACCAGTTCTGTTTTATTGATGTTGACTGGTTAAGAAAGTAAAGCTGGTTAAAGGTGCTATAAGCGAATTCACGCGCTTTAGACCATAAAACATTTTTTGTTACATACAGCTAACATCTCCTCACTATCTGCTTGCTGCCTGTCCGCTGATCAATCGTAAAAAAAACGCGATCTCTGTAGACAGCCCAGGCTCCACAAACTCCAATAAAAACACAGTGGCCAAACCTAGCACAACGAAACATAATAAAATGTTCCAGCCAATAAACGACAAGAAGGATTTGGGGGTGGGGGTTGGGTGCGTTCATGAAAGCATAGAAGGGAGGGGGAGGAGTTAGCTACACTCCGTTTGTTTGAAAACATCAACAAAAAGTGACGTCTCACAGATTCGCTTGGAGCGCCTTTAAGATAAAAGTTGAAGTGTGTGGAGATTTCTGTGCCAATAGTGTCATGTTTTGGGGTGTAGGGGTTGAACTGCAGTCTTTCTCAACCTTTAAATACCGCTACGACCTCACTAGATGCTCGCAATTAGAAGCGGCATCATCAAATGCATCAATGAGACACCGTTTTAGTGCCTCCTAAAAACTCAGAAATGGTGAAAAACCAATTCAGTACTACACAGTTTACAGTCTTTGTGGTGTGTTTCTACATTTTTTAAATGTTTAATGTTTAGAAACAATTTTCAAGATTGACTTTAAGTTATGCATGACTCCTCATCCTTGTCTCTACCTTGTATAGCTCTAGATCCCTGCTCAGCCTACATCAGTCTGACTGAGCCGTGGAGAAACACAGACTACCACGTCAATAACTCCGCAGGTGTCCCTCTGTGTGACCGGCACGTGTCTGGAGAATGGTATCGCTTCACAGGGATGGCCGGGGACGCTATGCCCACCTTCTGTATCGAAGAGAACCACTGTGGTACCCATGCCCCCATCTGGCTAAATGGCAGTCACCCACTGCCTCGTGATGGCACTGTCACCGTGCCCGCATGTGCCAGCTTTAACAACAACTGCTGTCACTGGACCGCTAGCGTGGATGTAAAGGCCTGTGCTAAGGGTTATTACGTCTACCGCCTTCCCCGACCCTCCGTCTGTTTCCATGTCTACTGTGGCCGTAAGTCTTTCTCATGTCTCATGGCTCTTTTTGATGAGCCACCTGAAAACTTGAGTATGTGTCTCTCTGTAGATTTCTATGACATATGTGATGAGGTGGAGTGCAATGGTGCTGATTGTCCCGTTGAGCCTGAATGTCGCTGTCCTGCTGGGACCGTTCTGGGAACTGATGCACAAACATGTCTGGGTAAGATGTGCTCCTCTCATACATCATTTTGATTACAGTCACTTTCATCCAGAAACACATTATTTGGTGGTTTCCCACATGGGGCTTAATTTTAGTCCCGTACTAAAATGCATGTTTGATTTGTCTCAACTGAAAACAGCTTGCACTGACATATCTTCAAATATATCAGTGCTGTTGTTTTGAAACAAGATGCATGCCATGTTAGCATTTCACCATATCTTTGAAGCATGTCAGCATCCTTTTGAGGCGTTGACTGACATGACAGTAAGGCAGCAGGGATGTTGCTTTGGTTTTGGGCACAGCCTTTTTCCTTGAAGGTTATATTATGCTAGCTATAGACAGGTCTGAATGCTATCTGAAGGTGTAAGACAATAATGAGGAAATACAATTTGTGAAAATAAATGAATGTGATTAAATGTGAATGTAATTAAAGATGTTTAGCATCTTTGCCACTATTGAACACTTTTCAAGTACACTTGCTATATTAAACTTGGCATTGGGTCTATGTATCCTTTTCTCTCATTAAGGAAACTTTACTAATCAATGACAGTCGCAGAACTTAAATTATTGCCTTTGTTCCAAAACCAGCCCAGTTATCACGAATTTCCATGTTTTTTCGTGATCGTATAACAAATTCCTGTTTTTGTGTGATTATCACGTATTGGTTACTCAACTGTTTTGTCATATTTTCTTACCATTGTTGCTTTGGTTCAGGGTTAGATTTACATAAAATGACATCCCTACCCAAACCCAACGCCAGGCGACATATAAAAAAATAAATCAGAAAAAATTGTATAAACCAATGTATAAAGTGACATTCTAATGCAAGCCCCAAATCTACCCCTAAACCGAAGCGACAATAGTTTAAAAATAGGAAAAAGCAGTTGAGTAACCAATATGTGATAATCACACAAAAACAGGAATTCGTTATACGATCACGAAAAACGTGGAAATTCGTGATAATACCACGAAAAAAGAATAAAAAAATACGTGACTATATCACGAAACCTTGTGAGACTGGGTAGTCCAAAACCTAGTGGGCAAATAAACAAAAAAGTCTAAATACATTACCTCTTGATTTTAGTTTACATTGTACTACTATATGACTTCATTTCAATTTCATTGCGACTTTAAAGCTACACTGTCTATGTCTATTGTGGAAAACACTACCCCAGAATGCATTGTGCCGCCATGCTTTGGCGATGTGAGATAAATTTTACTGTAAGAAAGTTATTTACACTTAATATACACTATCATCCCCCAATTTTTTATATTATTTAAAATTCACATATTTTTTTATTTTCAAATATGACAAACATGGGCAAGTATTATATCAAATGAAAGCTCTCACTCTCAGGAATAAGACAACATTATTTTGGTTCTATTATCATCACATATCCGACAATCGTAAAAAATGGTCTTTTGTAAACTTGCAAGTGAAACTTGAGCATGAGCTGCCTCAGATAGCACAGATAGCCACAAATGCTACACCATCTTTTACCTTAAGTTCTCCTTGAGTTCATTCACAGCGTTTTCTTTGGTTGTGTTCATGAACAATCCCTTGCTGTTTATTGTATGTGCAAAACACAAAAAAGGACTTTTATGATATTCAAACAAAAAAAATTATTTTCACACCCTTCAGTTGAATTAGAATAACTCTGAAGCTAAAGAGATCATTCTTTATTTGAGTAATTACTGCCATTTGCTGGTAACAACCAGAACTATCTGTAGTCTGCTAGAGCACAGAGATCCTGAGATATACACTTTCAAAGACAGTGTTTACAACACCCAATTTTTTTACGTGGTTTATCATATGAAAAACAAAATAAATAATTATATTTGTCACAAACAGCAGCTTTTCATCTAACTTCAAAGGGTTTTCTGTAAAATGATATACATATGAAGAGTTTCGTTGCAAAACGAGATAAATCCATTTTTTTACATTTTTGTCAAAACATGTTTATTATTATGTTATCATGTTATTATTTTGTTTTATGGTGCTACTTAGCTGTATTTTTTTAGTTATGAAGGTTTAAATCAAAACAAACCAACTGCAGTTGAATTGAAATGAATTGGAATGCACAAACAAAAAACAAGATTTCTGAACAATTAAAAAAACGGTGGTTATCTCGTTTTGCAACGAAACTCTTCATATATCGCATATATGCATTAATTGAATTGAATTCCACTGTATGGGGATACTTCAAATGTTTTAGGTGGAAATTGAATACAAAAATGGTATTATTCCTCCCTTAAATTAAAACAGAATAACTTTTGCACAGATTATGATAGAGATCATTTTTTCTTCTACAAACGGACATTAGCTGGAATCAAACAAAACTGGGAGCACTCAGGGCCAGAGTTATACACTTTCAAAAAAAAAAAAATCAAAAAACGCCTATTTATTTTTGTGTTTATTAGAGGACTGACAACATATACAACCATGTTTAGCACTTTCAACAGTGTTTTATAAATTTTGAAGGGGTTTCCTGAAAAATGACATCAAAATTTTTAATTTACTCCACTGTATGTGGTTATGAGGGGCTTTTAAATTTGGGCATGCCACATTTAGGCTGAAATTCAAAAAAATGGCTCAGAGTGTAATTGTGATTAGTTGTGTCTCATTTAATATGAACTATTTTAGGCTGTATTTCTGTGTGTGCAATATTTGTTTATGGTTGTTTGTGTATTGGGTGTTAGCTTAGCAACATGCTAACACCAAATTAAATTGAAATGAGACTGTTTAGAGCATTGTAAATTGGTCATTAATGAGATTTTAATTAACATTCTGCTTATGTAGTCAATAGACAAAAATGCATATTGCTAGGCTTTGGAATGGAGACATAGGGCCTTATTTATAAAGGGTGCATTTGCATAGATTTTATCGTATCCATGACAATGTTCATATTATAAAAATTGAGCAATTTTGCTTGTCCAAGACTTTAGTAATATAAGCCGTTCTTCCCACTCCTAAAGGATTTGTACGTTGACAGGTATTTGTCAATGAGATTAATTAGACATCTTTTACAAGTCTAAGATCTGAAAATGTTTAATTAGGGTGACCATATGTGCCATTCGACCCGGACGCGTCCTGGCCAGGATTTCGGTGCGTCTTCCGGAAGTCGTATTTGTTGACCACATACACCATTCAGTTGACATAAGACATACAATCGTAGTTTCATTCTTACGTTAAAATGTAACGGTTGCTTTTCTGTAATAAAAATAATAATCCTCTATGACGTATGCAGTCAACAAATACGACTTCCGGAAGACGAACCCGAAATCCTGGCCAGGACGCGTCCAGGAAGAATAGCATGTATGGTCACCTATAATTGTGCACAGTTATAAATTATTTCACATCTGAAAGACAGGCACATGGGCATTTTCTGTGTTAAATGTTCGTTCTATGACTCCGCACTTTTGAAAATGATTGTAAGCTTGTATGCAGCATTTTATAAATGAGGCCCACAGTTTCCATCTCCTGCTACACATTTCTATCCAAACATTTAACTGTGCTATGTTTTGTGTGCTGTGTTTAAGATGTGAATGAGTGTGAGAAGGGGAATGGAGGCTGTGCAGAAATTTGCATCAACACCAAAGGTTCTCACCGATGTGAGTGTGGACCGGGCAAAGTGCTGGATGTGGATGGAAAGAGCTGTAAGGGTAAGAACACAGCACAACAGTGAGAAGTTCATGTATTGTTTTCGATGAATCATGTATTGTTATTAACTGTGCACTTGTGTAGAAATCGCAGGATGTGACCACGTGAATGGAGGCTGTAGTCATGGATGCTCCTCAGAGGAGGACTCATATTTCTGTCACTGTCCTCGGGGTCTAACACTAGGAGATGACAAACGCAGCTGTGAGGGTAAGCTAAACCTGTCCTCGCTCACACCTTTCTCTCTCAATCTATAGATCTCACCTTTACATTGTTCTGTGCACAGTCCCTGTCCAGTGTGATCCTAGTTCAATACAGGTCTCAGTTCCTAAAGACCTGGTGGGAGGACTTGAACTCTTCCTGTCTAACTCCTCTTGTCGTGGCCTTTCCAACGGCACCCACATTAACCTCCGCTTCAGTTTGAAGACCTGCGGCACTGTGGTGCAGGTAAAACTAATGGATCTAAAAATAGTCTTTAGTTTAATGGAGTTCATTTATCATGGAGCACAATCTGCAATTGAGTTCTGTTTAGGCTTAGACAACGTGAAACCAAAATGTAACATTATTACTTTCTTACACTGTTAAAAATTCTGGGTTATTTTCAAGTCAAAAAGAGATGAAGCCAATTTATTATGTTGTATTTCAACCCAAAACACCCTTATTGGGTCAAATATAAAAAATTTTTTGGATTAATTTAAACCAATGGTGTCATGAATCACGAGGCGGAGAACCCAGATGCAGACTTTTAACACAAAACTTTAATAACAATGTCCCACAAGGGGACAAAAATAACTGACAGGACACGAAACATGGCATACATGAGACAAAACAAACCAACACAGGACAGCAAACACAAGGGCACTAAATAGGAGAGTAAATGAGTTAGGTGACATGAATTAAACAATAATAGGATAATTAACAAGGAGACAAGGGGGCGGGGTCAGAAGACGAGACAGGGAAGCACAAAAGCCATGTTCTACCACACAAAACGCATGGGGCTGTCATGATCCTGCCACAAGGAGCAAAAAGAAGGCAGGACCATGACAAATGGTTGAGTTTGTCCCTTTTTGACCTATTGTGTAGGGTGACCATACGTGCCATTCCTGGCCAGGATTTTGGGTTCGCCTTCCGGAAGTCGTAATTTTCGACCGCATACGTCATAGATGATTATTATTACTATTACAGAAAAGCAACCATTACATTTTAAGGTAAGAATGAAACTACGATTGTATGTCTTATGTTCTTAACTGAATGGCGTATGCTGTCAACAAATACGACTTCCGGAAGACACACCGAAATCCTGGCCAGGACGCGTCCTGGAAGAATGTCACATATGGGCACCCTACTATTGTGGGTTGAAAATAACCAATTAGAGTGTAATACATATTGCTGGTTTTTATTCATCAGTCCTTCAGTCTTTGCAATATTGCATCATAATGTAATGTCTTGCTTTAGCCCTGAAAGGATTTTGCTTTGTGGCTGACATTACATAAAATTTTGGGTTGTTTTAACCCTCGCATGTGTAAATATTGGCCCGAACCAACCACATAAACCTATGCTGGGTTTTTTATAACCCAAATGCTGGATTTTTTAACCCATGGGTAGGTAACAACAACCCAGCACTGATTTATATTATATTATAACCCAGTGGTTTGTTCTGTCCAATATTTACCCAACCAAGGGTTAAAAACAACCCAACTTTTTTAAAGTGTACACAAATGGTTAACCCATGGTTGGGCAAATATGGACAATCCCAACTACTGGTTACAATTAACCTAGATTTTTCATATTTGACTTAATTATGAGTTGCAATAATCCAGCATATAGTTAGGAAGCGATTGGGTTTGTCTATGTTTAACCAACCATAAATTAAAAATGTACCCACTGTCTTTAAAATTGCTTTCTTAATTTCTTAATCTTGCTTTTTAATTTTTCTTAATTTCAACTCTAGTTTGACTTGTAAATATGGTTTTCAGCAAAAAAAAAAAAAAAATCTAATATAATTTTCAACATATTTTAAAATTAACAATAAATGGCCACAAAAAATATGTGCTGAAATATATTTTGAAATATTTTAACAAAAATGTATTTGCACCAATATATTTGTTTGCTATTTTTTGTATATTTCGAAAATAAATATATTAAGCATTTAAATTCATGTCGCATTGAAAGATAAAACTTTGTATGTTACAAATCTGTAAACATAAAGATTAAAATAAATATGTTTTCAACTGCAAAAATATACTTATAATTTTAAATTTATACATACTTATACTTTATACATTTTATACACACTTTAATATTTTAGCCAGAAAAAAATTGCCGTATGGGTTGTAAAATTGCTTTGCGTAAGATGCTTTGGATAAAAGCGTCTGCTAAATGCAGATGTTAGAGGGGCCATGGCATGAAAATCTGACTTTCCATGTTTAAGTGCTATGATGGGTCCCCAGTGCTTCTATCAACCTAGAAAATGTGAAAAAGATCAACCCAGTAACATACTCTAAAAGCACATGAGAAATAGGTAGTTGAAATTTGGCTCTCCTTATGATGTCATAAGGAGCTCTTATTATAATAATACCGCCCCTTAATCTGCACTATCCAATCACAGCACTGACATTTAGTGCAGAGAAAAGCACAATTGAGTTTTAATTGCAGCAAACCACCATCATTGTGATCAGTGTTTGAATTTCATCAGCTCATTTGCATTTTAAAGGACACACAAAAAACGGCACATTTTTGCACACACCTACAAAGTGGCAATTTTAACATGCTATAATAAATTATTTATATGATATTTTGAGCTAAAACTTCACATATGTGGTCTGGGTACACCAAAGATTTATTTGACATATTAAAAAAGTCTTGTGCCATGGCCCCTTTGAAACAACTCAACATTTTGAGTGTAAACAAAGTGAGCTATTCATTAACAACATTATTTTATGCTTGTATTATATGTTGACTCTAAGCGTCTCAATTCTCTGCTTCAGGTCATCGATGACAAAATTATCGGCACTAACTTGGTGACGGGGTTGCCGCGGTCGAGTCCTGGCAGCAGTGGGGATTTGATCGTGCGTACCAGTAAACTACTGCTGCCAATCACATGCGAGTTTCCACGTCAGTATGAAGTGTCAGATGGATACCTGCCCAGCCTACGCAACACAGCACTTGAGCTGGCGGGACACAGTGAAGGAGTTTTCCCCTTTACCCTGGAGCTCTTTAAGAGCGCTGAGTTCTCTGAGCCGTACAGTCAACCTCCTCAGCTGCGTCTGCATGACTCGCTGTACTTCGGTGTTGAACCTCTCGAGCGAGTGGATGGTCTTGCCGCATTTGTCGAAAGCTGTTTTGCAACACCCAGCCCCAAGGCTGACCAGGCCTTGAAATATTACCTCATTAAAGATGGGTACGTATTGAAAGTTACTGCTGAGCAAAGCATTCAGATACTGAGTGTACAAATGATACTCTACATTCAATTAAAGGTGCTGTAAGCAAATTCGGCTGTTTTGCATTGGAGCTAAACTTTGCAGGACAGTGGCCCTTCAGGACCAGGAATGACCAACCCTGGTCTATGTGGTGTTTTTACTTTGCTTCAAGACAAAAATTAGCAAATTCATCATTAGGCACCATTGCTGAGTATTTTCTATATATTGGAGTTTATATTTAAAGCACAAAAGCAATGTTTGTGGTAGCCGTTGGTATAAGAGGAATAATTAACTCCGGTCCTTTGAATTATTTACACACTCCGCTTCGCGTCGTGCCGCATTGCACATTGGGTGTGCACTTTTTCTTATAATTCAATGGCCCGTCATCAATTATTCCTTACTGATAATATAGTTATGTAGATTATATTGCATTTCTGTCAAGGGATCCTCCTTAAAGTTACACACTGCACCTTTAAAGCATGAAGAATTTACTGTCACATACGCTATATGATGCTCATAGATGAGTTTTAACTGATAAATGATCAACTACGGGGGACTTAACTTCTGCCAAACGTCTCCCCTAAATTTGATTGCCTTCTTACTAAAACTCCATTCTGAAAATACATACTGTATCAGCCAATATGACCATATACATAAAAGGCACTTTCTGATTGGCTAAAAAAGCATGGGTTTCATCTGAGCTCTTTTCACAGTGATTTCTCAAGGACACTTATTTCAGTAGCATAATATTTGTCTGGTATTAGGGACAATTTATGCATGGCATTCAAAAACGAAACGCTTACAGCCCCTTTAAACAAAAGCAGGATCTATATTTAGAAGCTATTGTGCATTAATGGCCATATGTTTCTCAGCTGTATTACAGATGAAACCGTACGTCAGCTTTCAGCCAAAGATCAGCTCTCCAAACACTACCAGGTCCCTGTCTTCAAGTTCATTGGCAAGGACAACCGAGTGAGTAAATAGATGCATGCTGGGAAATCTAGCTGCCTGCTGTGTCCCTTGTGTGATCATGTGCAAAGCATGCCTCATGTCTTACACAACAATTATATCAATATTATGTTTACACACTCTTTTTATTATTTAAATGTGTGTTAGGAGGTGTTTCTGCATTGCCGCGTGTTGGTGTGTGGACAGTCCCAAGGTGAGTCCCGCTGCACGCAGGGCTGTCGAAAACGATTGAGGAGGGCTCTCTGGGCAGACCAGCATCAAGTGCAAGACATCCTGTCCAGTGGACCCATTCATATACTACCAGACCCATGAGACACGCTCACCATCCAGCATGTGTTAACGCTAACCCGCAAATGAAACAGCTCCCTCTACAGTTTATACACACATATTTATACAGTACAATATATCTGCAGTATTCAGACATTTTTATTAAATAAAGGGCACTATTGGTCAAGCATCAATACATGTAAAGCTCTGCTCGAATGTATTTATGGCATAATGACAAATTAAATATTACTAAATCAAAATTATTCTGTTACTGTACAATATCCTAAACTGAGTCATATTAGTCATATATGTTGTACTGTTTCTGTGCTTTCATTATTCACATCTTTGTTTTCTATATAAAACAGATCATTTCTAGGCTATAAACTATGGAGGACCACAAGATTCATGCAAAATGTAATAAAGAACTTCAATATTTAATAACTACCTGGACAATAAAAATAGCAATTAATAGATTTGTTTGGAATTTCATTAATTAATCTATAAATAAATAGACAAAGTTTTCAAGGAATCATTATGTAACATTTTGTTGGGCAATGGAAAGTGAGATTATAAAAATAACGTAGTAATTCAAAGTAATATAACAATTTACAAAAACAACATAAAACACTCAATAAGTTCATCATTTTAAATATTGTATTTATAAATTCTTAATTAAATAATGGAATTTCAAAATGTATTTCAAAAAGCGATTTAAAAAGAGAAATAAATAACTGGATTTATAAATTGAAATACAAATACAGGTTTAAATTAGGCATTTAAAAGGGCATTTCCGTTTAACATTTCTGTTTTCATTTTCCGATGGTTCTCCTTATTCTTTTCGCTATTTGATTTGCTTTTCGTTTTAGCTTTTCCGTGATGCATTTATAAATTCTTCTTATTAATGGATTAATATTTAATTTCTATGTTTTTTTATAATGTCACTTTTTGTTGCCTAGTGGAATTGCATGGTGATTTTTTACTTTGTCTATTTATTTATATATTTATAGATGAATTAATGAAATTTTAAACAAATCTATTAATTGCTATTTTTCATTGTCCAGGTAGTTATTAAATATTGAAGTTCTTTATTACGTTTTGCATGACTCTTGTGGTCCTCCATAATAAACCAGTTTGAAGTCATCCTGATAATCTGAGTGATGTGTTGTGTGCAGTAAAACATCTGTTAATGTAAACACAGAACCTTGAATCTCAAGCTTTCACAATTAAATAGAAGATTTCATTAAAGCTTTGAACCAGAAATTATTACAGTCTTATCAAAGCTTTATTTTAAATATGTAATATGTATCATTATGTTCAGCACTGTATTACTAAAGAAAACAAATAATTGACACGGCCAGTAATACAATAGTTTTATTTGTCACAGGCATCATGTCATTTTATTGTCTTTCACAGTGTAATAAACATCCTTTGCATTGCTAAGGTTCAGACAGATTAAATATGAATTTGAGTTTAAATAAAATTCAAAATAAAAATAAGCATTTGGCTCAGATGAGTTTTATTTTACAGCATATTGTTTCCTGAACATCCATGTGTTTTGTTTATAAATATCACTATCCTACCCTTATGGGTTGAAGAAACTTATAATCTTCAACAAAAAAGAAAACAGACAATTTAACTTACAGCAAAAGTCATGCCGACAGCATCTATTCACTGGATGTTTTACTGTAATGATGTCAGCTTTGTACCCATGTTCATGTAACTTGGACTGGGTATTTTATCCTCGCATAGGAAGAAACGGCACACAGTGATAAAGTAGCTACAAATATGCACTTTCATCCAAACATATCAAATTCCTTTGTTTTACTTAAACTGATCCATCAGCACTAGTCCACACATTAGTGGGTGAATCTCACCCAATATCACATTTCACATAAAATCAAACCAAAGAAAATAGTATATACTGTATTTTGGAAATGAAAATAAAAACAGATTTCATTGCATTGAGGCATTGTTTATGTCAGGGGTTTTCGAATAGGGCCCCCCAAAAAAATTTCAAGAGAAAAACGACAAATTGTGAAGACTATGTGTAGCCACTTATTTAAGTTTGTAAACAATTTGCTTTCTTTATAATATCACAATAACTATTTATCTATCACAGTTTAAATGTTTATTTGTAAAATATATGGATATATATTTAAGGAAAGGGGTTCCTCGCTAAAGTTTCATCATATGTGAGGGTCCCTGCCATAAAAAGTAAAAAAAATAGTTTACAGTATGTGACACCTCCACTCGAATTCTCAATTTAAAAAAATACTGAAATATTATTTAAATTCTACTTCATGCGATTTCTTAAAAAAAAAACACGAAAACTCCATTTTAATATTATAACCCCATCAGTAATAAAAATCAAATGACAATCATAATGCAAACTGGGGTGAAAAATACCCTCACCTAAAGGATTATTAGGAACACCTGTTCAATTTCTCATTAATGCAATAGTGTTATGGTGTGGGGGATGTTTTCTTGGTACACTTTAGGCTCTTAGTGCCAATTGGGGATTGTTTAAATGGCACGGCCTACCTGAGCATTGTTACTGACCATGTCCATCCCTTTATGACCACCATGTACCCATACTCTGATGACTACTTCCAGCAGAATAATGCACCATGTCACAAAGCTTGAATCATTTCAAATTGGTTTCTTGAACATGGACAATGGACAATGAATTCACTGTACTAAGATCTCACCAGATCTCAAACCAATAGAGAATCTTTGGGATGTGGTGGAACGAGAGCTTCGTGCCCTGTATGTGCATCCCACAAATCTCCATCAACTGCAAGACGCTATCCTATCAATATGGGCCAACATTTCTAAAGAATGCTTTCAGCAGCTTGTTGAATCAAAGCCATGTAGAATTAAGGCAGTTTTGAGGGCGAAAGGGGGTCAAACACAGTATTAGTATGGTGTTCCTAATAATCCTTTAGGTGAGTGTATTTTGGCTTGTAATCAATATATTTTATATATTTAAATGTGAACTGGAAGTGTTTTTGTGAAATTTACCGATCCCCAGTGTTCCAATTGTTAAAGACTATGGGGGTCCCCAAATCAAGCCTCATGCCCCAGGTCAAGGATCCTGGATCAACATTTTTATTGGTCCTGGATCAATGTTTTATCAAAGAAACCTCAAATTACCCTAACCATTTTTACCTCTCAAATTAGTGTGAAATCGTTTGGATTAGTTTATTGCGAAATTGGGACAAATAATGGACAGTATCACTTTGTGGCACCTCAACACCAGAATTTTTCATGTAGTATTTTAATTTTAATAAAAACCAGCCCCCCATTTATATTTCTGTGCTTATAGGGTTTCCCTCAAGGCTTATAGGAGGTCCAGGACCACCCCAGCCCCCCCTCAATTTGAACACTGCTGATCTCTGCCATGGAGTCAGTGTTGTAAACACATGAAGAGTGTTCACAGGTGTTAAAGATGATGTGCAAATGTCTACAGCTCATCTTTCTCTTCTCCTTCACAATAGCACGCTGCCCTCTGGCTGTTCATGAAGGGTCTGCAGCCCAAAGTCCACACTGTGTTATACATGGTGTCAGCAAAGGTCTCGCATGCTGTTGACAAAAAAAGGAATTTTGTACAAATCTGTTAGCATCTCATATTGTGCGTTTGAGTTTGTTTTATCTTTTAGCCACAATAAACAATTAGGCCACAACCTCTTTAAGTCAGTAGCGAGCTGCTGTGCATTATGGGATGGGAAATTTCCTTTTGTGGAACAAAATGTGATGCTAACTTGCATAATTTGGCTGAGGGCATGTACTAAATGTTTCATAACATATGCAGCTCGCTGGGTTTTTGAACACGGCTGAGGTGTAAGTTAAATGTTAGTATGAGAGCATTTCACACCTTGAACCTTTGCAACTAAGCCCAGACTCTTCTTGAGATCACCACAGATGCTGTGAAGGCACCAGCGAAACTTTGTGTCACAGCGGTACTTGTTCGAACCGCAGGTGTCGTAGCAAATGTCTAACTGGTTACAGCACTTAGTCATGGCTGGAACACCCACATCAAACTGCAGAGAAACAACACAAAACACAACATTAACATCCAAAGTCAAACTGTCTGAATTACAGCATAGCATGGTGTACAGGTTTCTCCGCAGAGGCACTGAACTGAAAATATTATAAAAGAATAGTCCCTGGGGCGGTACCCTTTCAAAAAGTACACTTAAAGTGGTCATATTAGTATATCAAAGTTTTATATTAGGACCTTTTAATAGGGTTAATAATGCTTGGGAGCATTTTTTCTGACAGTGTACTGACAAACATGTATACAGAATAATGCAATGATATCCCAGGAAACACTAAAAACTCATTCTAGCTTCATTAACTCTATGTATGATAAGCTATAGCCATCAGAAACATATTTAATCTAAACAAAATAAAGACCTGCAAGAGTGAATTCACTTGCATGTTTTTCTTTACAGACTTGGTGACGCCCGCTAATGTTGGTAATTTTCTCTGTCAGCATCTGATCCGTGTGGGAAGTAATCATTTATTAAAATGATTTATTACATTTGGCTAATAAATGTCTCTATTATGGAGAGCATCAGTTATTTATGGATCACAATAATAGAGGTTAGAGTCTGATCGTAATTTGTTCAAGGTGAAACATGGGACAATTACATTTCTAGCCAATATTACTGAGGATATAGATGTACAGGCTTTATTAAGTGCTTTCTGAGTGGGCAACTTAAACGCAGAATTTATTTCGGGGCCTAAATTGCACACAGGACTATCTTTGAGTCTTTGTGTGAAACTTAATTGACTCATTTAACTTCCTTTATTCTGACAGCACTCCCATCAGCTGCTTGGCCGGACGCCATCAGAGGTTTTTTGCGTCTAAATCGGCTTAACGGGAACCTATTAAATGTTCATCCTCTTTTCGGGATCTTTACTAACCTCTTCATTTGTACGTTTTTCTGGTCTGTGCAATACTAGTCTCACTCAGCCAGACCACTTTTGACTGAAATCTGGGCCACATTGCAACTTATTCTGGTCATGAATCATTTCATTCATTCATTCATTTCATTTATTTATAGAGCACATTTCCAACAACGGGCAGTTGAACCAAAGTGCTGTACAGCCATACAACAATAAGTAAATTAAAAAGTACAAAAATTGCCCACTTTCACATAGAATTGACAGACATGTAAAGAAAGGGGTTTATCCAAAATTTATTTATATCCCTATACCCGCTTTGTTGTTTAAAAATTAGTTTTAACGCCCATCCATATTTATTATTCACTCTCTTTATTAAGATGCAAACAGAAAAGCATAGGACAAAATACTTGTACACAAAATGTTAAAAAAAAACACAAGTCGTGCAATACTGTACATATTCCAAATTCCAATTTTGCGTGCATATGATACGTCAGTACTTCCTGTTCACTTAAAGGCGCTCTAAGCGAATTGACGCGTTTTAGACCATAAAACATTTTTTGTTACATACAGCAAACATCTCCTCACTATCTGCTTGCTGCCTGTCTGCTGATCAAAGTGTAAAAAAGCGCGATCTCTGTAGACAGCTCAGGCTCCACAAACGGCAATATCAACATAGTGGCCAAACCTAGCACAACAAAACATAACAAAGTGTTCCAGCCAATAAACAACAAGAAGGATTTGGGGGTGGGGGTTGGGCGCGTTCATGAAAGCATGGACGGGAGAGTTAGCTACGCTCCGTTTGTTTGAAAACAGTTCAAACATCAACAGGAAGTGACGTCGCACATTATTTGCTTAGAGAGCCTTTAATACAGCGAATATTTTCATGACGTTTTATGTATTGGTTTTTCAAAATATTCCATTTTTTATACCATTATCACTTGGGTTTGGGGTTAGATTTGGGAATTGCTTCAGGATGTCATTTAAAATATAGACGTTTCAGCAGTAACAACATAAACATACGGCTTTTGTGGAACAAACGTAACTTCCGGTAAACTTCCACAGCGCATTTTCAAGTGTTAAGAATTATAAACTCACACATCTACCGCAAATTTATCTCCATCTGAATGTATGAGTTTTATCACTGAGGAGGCATGCAAATATTTTTTAACAGACATGAGAAACAATTACTGGCTGAATTGGGCTTAGGTCAGATGGAAAAAATCAGATGAAGCAAATCCAGTAGGTGTGTAATGCGATACATCTTGCGATTCTGCTTGCTATGCTTCTCAATTAATTATGGTGAAATGCCGCTACATCCAAAAGCCAGATGGCGCTCTTGTGCAAAAATTCAATATGCACTGCGAAAGAAGAACCATTACACATGCAGCTCCAAGAAATGTAAAAACATACTTATATTGCTGTTCTTCAAACATTTACAGGTATTTTCATGATAATAACGACTCAAATGTGATTTTAGATTTATAAGTTTCCCGGGCGGGCCGCCATTAGCCTTTCACTCTGCAAAGCACTTCCGGTTAGCGAGTTTGTTTTTGCAACAAGTTGTTGCAACCACGAACAGCACAATATGTCCCGGAGCCGTGTCGGCGTGTAACACCATAGTTTACTTTTTCTGCACGCTAACTAAAGATAGTAAAAGATGCTAACCGGAAGTCGTTGGCAGAGTGAAAGGCTAATGGCGGCCCACATATTTCACCCGGGAAACTTGTCTATAAGGACTTGATCAAATAGCCGTATATGAAAGAGTTGTGCATAACATCAACGCGATCCAGAATCAATATCAGACAGGTATTATAGTGTATATCGTGACATATCGTTACAACCCTAAAATCCAGTGATTAATTCTTCATTGAAAGAACTTTTGGCATCTATGGAAGGTTTTTTAGCCAAGTTTAAACTAATTAATTAAATCCTACAATAAAAATAAATAAAAACTTCCAAAATATGTCTTAAATTTGACAATTAAATGCTAATTAAAAAATTAAAACATTAAATTAAACTATTTCATTTTCAGTTTCAAGGTGATAATGCATCTTTCCTGACAAATTGAAAAATAAAATGCAATTGATGATGGATGATTTGAAAAGGAATCTATAAATACATTTTTTTAAAGTCTTTTATTATGCGTGATGCATTTTACTTTTGTATATTTCTAAGGTTGGTAAATTTGATATACTGTTGGGTAGTTTATTCTGCATCAACACATCATATTCTCTGAAAGAAAATAACAAATATTTGGCTGAAACGTCTCTGCTATTGTGTCCCGCTGACAGCCGCAGAGGACGGGAACAGTAAGTGACACAACCCTCTCTCTGCAGGCTAGACCATCTCATTTCAGTTAACTTTGTGGACTTCAGAAGCTGCATCCTTCAAAGACCGAGCCTCGCCTTTAAAGTCTGTGGCCTTAGAAGGATTTAGACCCTGAATTGGGATGCACCCATTGAGTTTGTTGGCATGTGGGTTTATATGCTGGGAATATTTTTGTCATGAATTACAGAAACTGAACCCAGATGCAGACAGCATGTGAAGACTTTTATTAAAACAAAATAAGGCAAAATAAAACCCACAAGGGGGTGAAACTACACACAACAGCAAACCAAACTCAAAACAGATAAAGCAAACCTTGACAATGAACTTGACTAATACTTCACTACAGATGCAAGACTTTACACTTCACACATGAACTTTACCAAACGAACCAGCACAGGACAGCAAACACAAAGGCATTAAATAAAGGAGCAAATCAAGAGGGGAACAGGTGACACATGAATGAAACAATAATAGAATGATTAACGAGGAGACGATGGGGTGGGGTCAGGAGACGAGATAGAAAGCACATGGCTTGAATTAACAAAGCCGGTGCTTTCACATAAAACATGGGCCTGTCATGATCCTGACAGAACCCCCTGTCATGACCCCCTGTCCCTGAGGGAGTATGCCTAGTCCCTGGAGGCGAGGATGTTTTTCTTGCCTGAGATCCTCCTAAACTCCTACCTCTTCGCGGGTCTCAACATCCCTCCGTCTCTACCTGAACGGGAGGGGCTGATCCGCTGCTCGTTTCTAAGGCTGGTGGATCATCTGTTTCGGGAGGAGCCCAGGGATCCCACCATGGCTTTACCACCTGCCCCACTGCCGGTGATCCCAGAGGATTGCATCCTGCCATCGCGACACTTGAGGGTCCTGCTCCCCCTATCTCGACTTCCAAGACCCTTGCAGCAGATGTCAGCCTCGGGGCAAAAGAGGGAGAAGAGTGTCCTGGGAGTCCCCTCGGACACCTCCTCATCAGAGCCAGCCTTGCCTGTGATGGTCCTTTCGGACCCAGCGACAGCCGCCCCTGAATCCCCCCTACCGGTCACAAGCCCTGAGACTCGGCCTAGGAAGAAGGGACCTGCAACACCTAACCCACAGGCCGCTGCAGCGCTCCCTGTCTCGTCTCCACTTCTGGCTGCAGCGCCCCCTGTCATGGCCCCTGTCTCGTCTCCGCTGCTGGCCCCAGTGCCCCCTGTCATGGTCCCTGTCTCGTCTCCGCTGCTGGCCACAGCGCTCCCTGTCATGGTCCCTGTCTCGTCTTCGCTGCCGGTCGCAGCACCCCCTGTCATGGTCCCTGCCTTGTCTCCGCTGCCGGCCGAAGCGCTTCCTGTCATGGTCCCTGCCTCGTCTTTGCTGCCGGCCGCAGCGCTCCCTGTCATGGTCCCTGTCCCATCTCTGCTGCCAGCCACAGCGCTCCCTGTCATGGTCCCTGCCTCGTCTCCGCTGCCGGCCACAGTGCACCTTGTCATGGTCTCTGTCTCTTCTCCACTGCCAGCCGCAGGGCCCCCTGTCATGGTCTCTGTCTCGTCTCCTTTTGTGAACTCTGTTTTGCCTTGCTTGTTTTATTATTAGTCTTGAGGCAGGACTCGTTTGGTACTTCATGTGTGAAGTGTAAAGTCTTGCATCTGTAGTGAAGTATTAGTCAAGTTCATTGTCAAGGTTTGCTTTATCTGTTTTGAGTTTGGTTTGCTGTTGTGTGTAGTTTCACCCCCTGTGTTTTATTTTCCCTTGTTTTGTTTAACAAAAGTCTTAGTGTTTCATCTGCTATCTGCATCTGGGCTCAGCTTCTGTAAATCATGACAATTTTATGGGCATATAGAGACTCTTGCTGCAATGAGAGTAAACTTCATCCACATAAAGAACTTCCTATGGTTTTAAATGGGTTGTGCATATACTGAAAAGCTTTTTGCGGTCTGACTGCAAACTAAATTTCCATCATCCAGCAGCAATAAAGCGACCTGACCACACAAGCTGTAACTTCTCTCATTGTGTTTCGGTCCTCTGAACCCAAAAGCCACTGAATATTGCATACAATCCACCATGATATGTTTCTAAGGTATCCATTTCTTACCAGCTATTTGACACAGCACTAAAACTAATTCCTTGCATCTCTGTAAGCTGGGTCCCTGCTTTACTCAGTTGATTAAAAACCTGTTTATTTACTTATGTCAAAGTAAACTGCTATCTTTTCTTAACCTTGTGATGAATCTATTGTGTATATTTTCCTCAGTAGAGCATAAGATAGATAGATGTTAGGCAGTATGTTTAAAGGGCTTGAATTTATGCAATGAAACTGGAGGTGGCTAAGGGCTATCAAGCTCTAATAATGAACCAAACACAATAAACCTATCATTAAACTAGCTTACGTATATGATTGTTACTATATTAAAAGTCTTCTGAAGCCATTGAAAGTGTCATTTCTGTGACTCCAGAGGCACCAAACTGAATTGCAAAACTCACCCACCTTGTAAATGGATTATTGCTTGTGTCTTATGGCAAGTGTTTAAATGTCGGACCCAATTTCAGCGGATGTTAAAGGGATTTTTCCCCCTTTAATATATCATACTTACAGTATTAAACAGCTCATTACACACATCGCCACCGGCTCAAACACACACTAATGGTTGGGCTAGAAAGTGAAGTCAAAGTAAGGTCAAAAAGTTCAATAGTGTCACAAAGACACATTTACAAAGTCAATGCAATAAACTGGGATAGGTGAAAATAATTTCACATGAAAACACATTGTCACTGTTATTCTAAAGTGAATATATGCACATTTGAAAAGGATTCAAGGATTATCAGTGACTGAATACTTAAAGTGCTGGGTGATTTTCATGCAAAGCAAATTTAAGATTGACGCACATTGAAATTATGCTTGAATGTAATTAAATTTTATGATGCTTAGAGATTTAAACAGGCACTATAGAGTGACCATTTATCAAACTACAATACATACTGTTAATATAAAGATCTCATTTAGTGATCCATTCAGGCAAGAAAAGCTGAGTGAATGATAACGAATGTTAGTTTTTGAGTAAGCCACACTTCAGCAGATATTCACGCACAAAAACATGCACTAAGGTGAATCTAATCCAAGCTTCAGAGGTTAACTAGTTATTGATTTATGTTAGTAGAGATAAACAGACACATACACTGTTTGGTACCTGGAAGCCAAGCAGCGAGGTGCTACAGCCGTCGGGTTCAGGCATCTGGTAGCCAGGACGAGGCTGAGGAGCTTTACCTGGAAATAAACAAATATTAAGAATTAATTTCATATACAAATCACATTTCAGTACCTAAAAAATGTCCATATACACTGTACCGTGGACATTTGGCACCAAGATATGCACTCTCTGGTGCCTTTGAGGAACTTTGAAACCCTTTAGGTCCAAATGTGCACTTTTTTAAAAAGGATACAGCCCCAGTGAAAGCTATAGGGAGCATTTTTGACCATGACAATGTACAGAGAAAAGTTAAAGGAGGTGTATAATACATTTTATTATAACATTTTCCTTTTCATTGCCACTGGGAGGTCAGCCTACCATTATAAAGTTTGAAATAAATATGTTTTCTTACTAAATAATCCCATTGCTTTGCCTTATCATTTAATTTATCTGTGTGGATTCGTTTTTGATGAATGTATACGCTATGTGGAGCTTTTAAAATGAGGCAGTATCCAGTGCCATTATAAACATTAAAAGACAAGATATTTTTTAAAGAGCACCAATTACATTGCTAAAAACAAAGTTATTGTGTGTATTTGGTACAATGTGTTCGCGTGGTTTATTGTTAAAAAAGACATTATTTTCCACATATGAATCTGTACAAAGCTCATTGTCCTGAAAAGCGCAGTGTCCTCTGATTGGCCAGCTAACCAATATGTTGTGGTTGGCCTGAATACCTCTGGAAAGCGCTCCTTACCATGTTTGAAAGATTCGCTCACAATTCAATGCTGACAGGAGTTAATATCGTATATATACGAGCCAAATCTGATCTAGAAAATGCAGATTACCAAGCTGATCGATCAACTTTACCAGCGTGGCTTGAGCAGAACATAACAGATTGATAAAGTAAGGATACTAAAACATTAAAACCATGTCTGTATTTGTGAATGTAGAAACGACAAACAACAAGCGCTACTCTGCATTGCTCAAAACTTGTGTTTAAATCATGGTTTAATCCATAGTAAACATAAGCCCTATTCGGACGGGATTAGTTTTACAGGGGGATCTTGCTTTTCAGAGGTCCTCTGTGTTTTTAATCCCATCCTCGGCCATGTCTGTGTTTTTCTCTGAAGACCTCCGTAAGAATTCCAGAGCAATTTACCTACTGTTTTTCGCTGAAGAGGTCCTCTAAGAAATTTAATCCCGTCCGGATGCAAATGTCTGTGTTTGCCCGCAATTTCTTTTGAAAACGCGATTCATTTCATGTTTTGGCCAATGTGATCTGCTGTAAAGTCTTACTAACGCGCTTATATTGTATTTCTCGAGTCCCATTCCTTGCAGATATGGATGTTTTTTCCAATATTTGGTGAAATAAAAGAATTAAAACAAGACGAACAAACACTGTTAAGACTGGCCACTGTAATATCAATAAAGTTATAAGGTAAGAAACTCCGTTTAAACTTGTTTAATTTGGTAATGTTAATTAATAAAGATAATGAATTGAAGAAATAATGATTTCTTTGGGTTTATTATAGGCAGCCAGTTATATAAAACACGTAGGCTAACGTTACTTTAGTAGGATTTGTATATTTATTTTGATTTGTTAAAATTAAATTAATACATTACATGTTCTGTAATAATTTTACATTTAAAGCAAAATATTAGACATGCGTATCCAGAGCACGTGCTCTTCTGCAACGCCCAAATGCATGAAACAGACACTCCCATCTCTAGAATAGCCTGAGAATTTTAATCCCGTCCGAATCGGTACATAAAATCACAGACGTTCTGGGGGACATGTTGAAACTCAAACGTCGTTTGTTAAACTAATCCCGTCCGAATAGTGCTATAGAATATTTACAGGCTGTAAATCCAAGCAGAAGGAATTATGATAATGACACGTCAACAGGCACGGGAAGTAAACTGTTGCCTACAATCCGTGTGTTTGTTGTAATCCAAGAAAAGAGATTTATATTGGAAACGATAACTCGCATCATTGTTTACTTTGGGGTTTGTACCTTTTGCATATTGTTAACATGTACTAATACACACCAAAGGAAATGTAAACTTGTGAATTGGAAAATAGCTGGTCCTTAATATAACTCTGTGTTTGGCTGAAAGAAGAGTCACATACACCTAATGGCTTAAGGGTGAGTGAAAAATGAGCTAATTTTCTTTTTTGGGCCTGCTCCTGGGACACATTGTCCTGTAAAGTTTATTTCCAATCCTGCTCCAGCACACCTGCTTGTACTTTTCATGTGATACTGATGGTCTTTATAACGTCAGGCTGTTATCGCAGAAATAAGCATAGACAGTGTCTTGTATCACACTAAAGAAGCTTATTTTGCAATAACAATGGGCTGTCGGTACATTATACCGCTTATTAAGCGGCTTTTTGCCTCATACGTAAGGTAAGGAGCATTAATTATTGAATTTAAATATTTTATTTGCTCATTTGTAAACAATGAGGAAAACCTGTTTGCTTTCTGTTTCAAGTTTAGACAAGACATTCAAATGTCACAAACACACTATTAGGTTGAACCATTTGTAAATATAATGTCATATATGTTATTAAAAGTGAAAAAATTGTGTAATATTAAACTTTTTCTGTTGTTATCTCGGAATAACAAACCAGTAAATGCCGCGACTGGCCAATCAGAATCAAGCATTTACTGTATACTGTATCACCTTTCTTGCAGACTTAATATTGTGACAGATACCAAAACAATGTACACTGAATTCTAAAATAACAAGGGATCTTGTTAAAACTATGGGAGTATAATGTGTTTTATATAATGTGTTTTATTATACTACCTAATGATACTTTTATTGGTTTAATGTAAAAAAAATGTATAAAGTTGTTAACATGCACAGGATGTGTCGTATTTTCTCAATCTGATGCAAAAATACCTTGTGCACAAGAACATTGGTGCTTATAGTTCATGTCTTATATTTAAATCTTATTTACATATCACATGATTCTCGTCACAGAAACATGCAATAATAAGGCAATGCAACACGCATTATTAAAGTAATGGGGTCATGTGCTGTACATTTTGCAGGGTTTAATAACATCACATGAAGCAATAAAATAGCGTTGTGCCTTTCAAAAAGTGTGTTTTTATTGCCTATATCTAAAAACTTTTTAGGAACAAATTTCTCCAACTCAACTTTGACTTTGTACATTTATAAAGAGATAAAGCCAAGTCCTCTGTTTTTTTTTTAGTTCAGATTTGGGATACTTCTGGGTAACTGTTTTCGTGAGTTGATTTTTTTCTATGAGGTAAAGATTAAAGGATTTTGTTCATTAGTTATTTACTACTCGAGTCCGGTCTCAGACTGGAGACCAATTTCTGCTTTCTCGGAGTTGTCTCGGACTTGCTTCCTTAAACACTTGGTCTTGACTTGGACTCGATTCTATTTGAAAACCATCAGACTCAGTCTCGACTTGGTCTCGACCGTTCAAAGACTCAGTCTAGACTAGGACTCGGCATAGGCGGTCTCGTCCCCATCACTAGCATTTGGACTCTGAATAGTCTTTGGATGCGTTTAGGTTAGTTTTGAATGTCCATTGGGCTGGTTTTTATGTGCAAATATGGTAACCCTGGCTATGTGCTTGTGCAGATGTTTCATATGGATTATATAGAATGTACAGGTAAACCAAAATTTTAATCAGATTGCAATGTTTAGGGTGCATGTAAACTGTACTGTCGTGACCTGCAATCGTATTAAATTCAGTCGGATTGACAACATTTTGTGTATGTAAACATAGCCATTAACGAGAAGAAGAGTTTTCCTGTTTACCAAGCTGCAGATGAGTTTCATGGTGTATAAAGGAGACGGTGAGAAGTTGTGGTTTGACCACCTGTGACGCAGATAACTTTTTGCAGATCTGAAGTTCAATCAAAGGTTACAGAAAACTGGTTTGTACTAGTTTGGGTCAGACAAAAGATCAGCTTGGGTGTACACAATATTGTGTACTAAGCTGTCTGACACAATTCGTTCATAAAATACTTTGAAGATCATTTCAACCATCTCGGTTTCTACAGAAGAAAATCCACGACAAAACTCCTGCTCATATCTACACACAACCAGGAACATCTTGGTGAACTTTCCCTCATTATACTTGTATTAGTTATCAAGTTGTTTAATATTTAAAATATTATCTATTGTTTATTTTCTGAACCAGTGCTGTTAACATGTTATTGTAGGTATATGTGTGGCTTTTGTTGACGTTAATGCATTCACCCATCTAATTATTGTGGAAGTTAAAAAATATGGAAGTTTCTCCTACTTAAAATTGTTTGGCATTCAGACACTGTTGATCTTAACACTTTAGCCAAACATATAACATAACAATGCATAACATCTACAAACACAACTAGAGTTACCTAAATATCTTTAACAGAAACATATTTTTGTACAACATTTATACACAATATTTGTGTACAATATTTTATCCATTCAGGGTATGAATACTGTAAGTGGGATTTTTATATATATTTGAAAGATGTGACATTAAACATTAATTCAGTATTGAGATCATCTTCATTGTTATTCAGGGGTGAAATGAGACAACAGCTGACCTATGCAGGCTTATCACAAACAACAGCAGATAATCCTTAACTATAATCCTCACATATTTATCTAAGTCAAACTGTAATATCTATAGTTCATATAGATTTTTATTGCTACAAACCTTTTGGGTAGCACACAGTATCATGTCCTTCAGGGTTAGTATCTTAAGCAATTCTAAGCCATGCAATAAGATAAACGTTTTACTCCCTTTAAATTTACTTTGTATTTAAATTTGATTTTAGCAGAAGCCTCCCTATCAGGATCCGTCCCATAGCTCCTAATGGTCAGTTCATCCCTTCTGTCATTGCAAGAGAAGATGAACCTGGGGTTTAAATGGTTGCATTACCAGATTAAATGTTACAACTATTTGATTGCCTAATGTCTGCCAAATGTTCAGTCAGCATTTTAAAACTGCACGGCATACAATTATTATGCCAAAAATATGGTGGCAAATTGTATTGTGAATTAGAAAAGTGCACACAAGAAATAAATGACAGTTCGCAGTGACTATATATGTCAAGCTCCTAAAAAGACTATAAAACACCATCTGTTGGAGGTAGGTTATCATTGAATATCAAAATCTTTCTAGACAATAAACTTTTTTATTGCTTCTGAATTCTTGAATATACAGCACAAGATCATTGTTCTTCTATAGTTTATTTCTTGACATCCATACTCACTAAATAGTATTTTTTGGTAAACATTTCCATTAACTTGTTGGTTTTATAGTCATATCACATTCAACAGCATTATCTGATCTGAGAAATGTCACGACATTGGTACAGTATTTTACTTACCATATCTACAGCGGTACTGACACACACCATCCCGTCCTCCCATCAACTCCAGTACTGAGTCGAAATAACTATTTACTGACTGGAAGCTTCCTCGGATTGAGTTCAGCCCCCAGTATGAATCGTCCTCAGACTCTTCAGTGGCACTTTGAGTCTCTGCTGGTTTCTCCCCATTGAGGGCATCTTCCTTTAGGATGTCTTCTGGCTGAAACTCCACATTTGGTGTCTCATCCGCCTGAGCTTCAGGTAAAACAGACCCATCAGCTGTCGAGTCCACTGCGGCCTGGATGAGCGTGGCGGCCAAGCCTGTAGAGATACACAGCCAAAGAAGCACCAGCACACGGGACAACATGATGCAACGCTGGGTCCCAACAGATCTGAAGGGTCCAAGAGAAGGTGAGATGGATAGCGGTGAAGGGTTTTGGTGAGAAGACTGAGCAGCACAAACAGAGACTATTGATAGTGAATCGTGGATGAGACTTTGACCTGTGATTAGATCAAGCAGACAGCAAAGCATTGATTGGTGCTAAGGTTAAAGGTAAACCTCCAATCTCTCGTTTTCTTTGTGAGTCACTGTCACACTCCCTGTTTGCAATCCTCTCTCTTGCTTTCATTATCTGCAGATCACGCTTTACACCTGGAAGACAGCTTGGTTTTTTTTTGTTTCAACCTTTTTTGCAATTTACTGTATCCTGTTTATAGTCTGTTTATAGTATGTTCAGCTGAAACCATTTTTGACAAAAACAGGGTCGCACTGTCAATGACTGAATTAGTATGGTCACGTGAAAAGAGTATCATGATGATAATGATTGCGTAAAGTAGTGGATTGCAACACTTTGATAAGATTTCTGATGCATTAGGTAAATGTTAATAGTGATAAAGTTTGTAATGCTAGGCACATAAATCATGTTTCGTACAGTTATTAAACTGTATGGTATTTTGGGTCTTATTTTAGTTTTAATTGTTGTGTACTTACATGAAAGAAAAGCTTGTGATACATTGCACTTATTGTGTACATGCGTGTTTGCACTTTTAAAAACTAAAGGAGCTTCATGATCCCATCCCAACGGTTTCCACAATAAACATTTAAATCTGAAGAACCTTTTTTGTTCAGATTATAAAAATATAAGAAATAAATGATTCTTTAAAGAACTTTTAACTTTAAGTTGTAACTATTTTTTTGTGTAGGCCCAGGGTTTGGGTCAAGAGTGTAACTACATGCAAATAATTTATAAATGTATCCCGACTATGAAGACTTTATAGCTTTATGCTTTAATACTTTATATTTGCATGTAACTACTAAAATTCATTGATAAAAACACATGACATTTTTTATTACTTCAAGAAACCCAACATGTAATACTTATCATAACCTATGGAGGTCGCCATTGTGTTTTGCGTTGTTGTAAAATAGTTTACTATAGTGAATATTATGGTATTTTCCATCGTTTTTCATATGAGAATTTTTTATTTCCCACTCACACAATCTTACCTCTTAGATCATCTTATTTTGATCTTCTTTCATTGGTATGTTTTCTGTATTATTTTTTTATTTATGTGACTCTCTGTGAAAGGGCTGAACAGAAGACATGATGCTGTATTTTGAATGAAATGTTGACCAAAAACCACCACCTGCTGTCTATGTGCGTTTATAACTCTCAAATCTGTTTCACATCCTTTTATAATCTACTGATCTACTGTTTATCACGTTGACCTCTATAGTGTTAATACAACGGCCAATCCTAATGATAATCTATATAACCATACATGTGTTTATAACCGGGGTACCTTTTAAGGTACAATATGATAACAAATATGTGCACATTACACAATAGTATAGTTTACATTGTATAGTTTTTCTTATGTATACAGTAGTTAAAGACACAAAGGTAGACTTTTATGTGAAGTCAGATGGTTTCTTATCACCATGAAAGCAATGTCACTCAATTCAAAAGTGCAAATTGCACATGTTTTGGTTGATATCCATTAACACAGTTTATGTGTAGCTTATGATACAAAACATATACAGAAACATTGAGTAATAAATGGAATACATTGTCATTCTGCATTGAAAGTAAGCTTTATAGACAGCTATTTGCAGTATTTGACAACAAAGCTACAAGGTTTTTCTTGTAAAGTAAAGCATACAGGCATTTAATATCACACAGTATTATCATCACTCACATTACTCCATCCACTAACTCTGTGGTGTCACAATACCATACACTCCCAGTTTAAACTCGGCAGTGCAGCATTGTCACACATTTGTCTTGACCAGTTAATTTTAAAGGGGCGGTGAATTTGTCGATTTTATTGTTTTATACTGTTGTCAGATGTCTACTTATGATGTTTGTGTGGTTTTTACATTAAAAAACATCAAAAGCAATAAGTAATACGCTATTGTGTAACATGGATTAGTGGCTCTCTTGAGAAATGGTTCGTTTGAAGGGGCGGGCCGCATTGAACGCCCACTGCTATGATTGGACAGCTTCATTCCTCGTCATTACATGTGGGGAAATGTTTTAAAAACATTAATGTGTAAAAATAGCAGCCGAACACATATATGTTTGAACCACAAAAGATTCTGGGTGCTAAAGATGATACACATAAATGACAATACGTATAGTAAAGTAGAAACAAAACTTTAAAATCGACGTGACTAAATTACCGTATACAACACAGTAAGCGAACATCAGAATCTAAACTGCGGCTGGTAAGCTCTTATCAATAACTTTGTATATTTCTATTGTGATTGTGAGGTTGCTCTTAGATACACGTAATGTTACATACCACAGTAATATAAAATAAAAAAGCTTTGTTGAGTGTTTGACCGTTCAAACGCAACTTGCCTAAATTACCGTATACAACACAGTAAGCGGGCATCAGAATCTAAATTGCGGCTGGTAAGTCCTTCCTTATAACTAACTTTGTATATTTCTATCGTTATATTACAGCTGTATTGTTAAGTGTTATACCTTTATTAATTGTTTAATGTTTTTAGTAAATTAAAACAGTCAAACATATGTGTTTAGACACGGATGTTACTACAACAACAGGACATATCAAGCGATCTCTTCTAACAAAGCAATAGTGAAACACAGTAACTTAAATAAAGTAAAATGTTTTACTTACTGTGTATACTGCTGTGTCATTTTCGTCAGATCCAATATAAGTGGTGCTTTTAATCACAGTCTCTCTGCAAATCCAGCAGCGACTTCTTTTCAAATGAATCCGTGTACACAAAGTAAACAAATACTTCCCACGCGAACTGGAACTTCTTCAAAAACAAACTTTAACCACGCATTACTAATGTTATGTTCTGAGCCTCCGTTATCCAGCGTCTGTGTTCTTCCCATATAAGGAAAACTCTGTTTCCATGGTTACTCTATCATAACAGATCACCGCGTCAAAGTAAAAGTCTCTCAGAAAAAATTTATTTAAAAGTCATTTTGGTTACATTTGGCAATATTTAAAGACATGTTTACTAATTGTTGAGACACTGCATGGTTTGCTTTTGCCCCTGGCCCACACGTGTGTCACGCGAAGCTGTGGGCGGGGCTAAAAAAGTGGCCGTTGTATTTGGATCCGGGGAGGTGCTTCAATTCTACTCTGACATCATATTTCTCTGAATTCCTCACTCGGCTTTTGTACTGGCTTGGTGCTAAAAAAACTGTGATATTTCAGTAGCACGGACGTTTTCAGTTCTGAAACTTGCAGGACGTTCATTTAAGTATGATGACCTCTTATATAACAAATTATCAAGTTAAAATTGAGTATTTGATTCACCGCTCCTTTAATACCTAGCGCTATTTTTACAGAATGCAATTGTAAAAGAGTTTTTATCTCATTTAAATGATTCCTCTGTCATTATTCTTATTTAAATTAAACACTTGACATTATATAAACATATAGATGATGTGTTTGCTGGTTGCTTACTTGTTCCCTGGATATTAGTACGAACATGTCCCTAGCCTCCCTACCCAAATCTACACCCTATTATGTTTTAGGCTATGTAGTTAGGTTATTTTAAAACACTGTTGTGTGGCTCTTCTTTGGCTCATAATGCAAAACAGGTTTGACACCCCAGGTTTGGTTATTTTGAGAAATTGTAGACGTGACAGTGACAGAGTAATGCTTTTATTGGCTGATCATATCAAACAGAATCACCACCCCTGCAGAGATCTCCTAAAGCAGAGGGCGTTTCTGAACAGTGCCCCATATTATTCATCTGTAATGACATTTGGAAATGCAGGAGTGCTACAAATGAGTGTAACCGCCTCTGTTTTCATATTGTTATTTAAAATGTTGTTAGTCCCGACCAGCTACACGTTGATATAAATCTGTATCACTTGTAAATATCGACAGATCAACCAGAGTCAACAAAGCAGGTGAGTTTTATTTTTAGGGTTTATTATTCTGTTAAAGGATTTGTCATCACATAGTTTAGGAAAAAGGAAGTAAAATAATTAAATAAATCTGTGTGAATATTAGTAAATTGTGACAGTTAAATCTTCTTAAATGAAAAATGACAAAGTTATTCTTGATCATTGCTTTCCTTTCAAACTCTCAGTTAACTGCTTTAGTTTATCCCCCTGTTCTCTCTTCCTGTCCTTCAGTATTTATATCCATCTTTTACATCTTGTACTGTCTTTGTTTGCGCTGTATAATCTCAAATCTCAGCTGCTGCAGTATCCGTTATGCAGCAGTTTTACAGTATGTTAAATGTGTCAAAGGAGAATCCACTGTCCTGGGTAATTTTTGTTTTCCCCAAAGTTTTTTTTTACTTAAACATCATTGGAGTTTTGGTTATACATACTCCTTGTGTAAAAATATTATTTGTTTTCTATGTTTAATGAATAAATGTCAATGTCAAAGCTATTTTATTCACTTTAACATCAAATGAAGTGATTTTTCTCTTAAATACAAATGATGCTGAGTCATAATTAAATCAACCATGACCAAAAATAATGCTAACCAACGTATTTATCCACAAATCCATGATTATAACAAATGCTAACAGTTATTATGGTTAAAATTAAGTTCAAATTTTATTGGTGGCTTGATCGTAAAAAACTTCAAAACCATTGCAATAAAAAAAATCTGTGGACACAAATACAATTTTGGCTGTATTTTTTTTTATCTCCTTCAAAAACTGCTCTGAAGAAATAGTAAAACCAAAAGTAAAACCAAAATCCAGGCTGCACTAACCAGTTAATTAGCTTTGTAAATGTTTGCATGTGTTTTTCTGTTTCTAGGATACAAAACTGACAAAAGGCAAACAAACAAATGTATACTCTAAAAAATGCTGGATTATTTTCAACCCACCATTTCATTGCTTCAAATATAAACAGTTTCTGTGTTAATTTCAACCCAGTCCCATGGGCTCGTTCCTTTTTGACCCAACACTGAGATAAAAATATCCCAACATTTTGAGTGTAGACTAACATTCAAATAAACAATATACACAACAACAGGGTAAATAATATTGCTTTACACACTTGATAAAGTTACAAATTGTGTTTCTTCCTTCAGGTATTTAATTGGAGGACAAAACAGACAGAAAACATAGAAGATGAGGTTTAACACAGCTGTATGTTTATATGTTGCTGGAGCCATACTTCTTAATATAGCAGGTAAGATAAAAATATATACGGTATATTTCGTTTCTGACACACCAGCTGGATTGTAACTCATACAGGGATTCCCAAATCATATCATCATGTTTGGACATATTAGACTAAATTTGTTTCATAGTTGTAAAATATAAAGCTTATGTGTGTGATGTTTTTAATCTAAAATGATAGTTATAAAGAGTCATTATTTAGCTTCAATGTTTATCATCATCTAAAATATATTAAACATTATATTTTCAAATTTAGACACTAACCCCAACCATAGTTATTTTTAAATAAAAGTACATTTACCAAATGTGATACATTGGTCATTAATAAGCTGGAACTGTATCATTTTCCAAACACAGAATTTTGGGCTTCACTTATTGGGGAATGCTTTCATAAAAAAAATATACAAATTATAATAAAAATAATATATAAAATATAAAAATAGCTCTTATTTTTTCTAAGCTCACTGGACTGACAGTTTAATTAATGATCTGGAAACACTTTACATTAAGGTTGTATTAGTAAACATTAAATGCACTAACTAACATGAACAGACAACGCAGAACATAGTTTTCAGCTTGTGTTAATTGTTAATGTTAGTTAGTGTAAATACAATTATTTATGTTGTTACCTCATAACTGATGTTAACTGTTTCAACACTTGATAATACAAATGTATTAGTAAATGCTGAAGTTAACAGGAACTAAGATGAATAAATGCTGTAGAAGTAGGTCATGTTAGATAATGCATTAACTAATTGTTAACAAATATAACCTTTCGAATTTTATTTCACGCAAATCTACCATCCTAAAACAAAATTAGTTATGGAAAGTCATATTTTGTAAGTGCTCAATTCATGCCAATACAATAAGTACCTTTATCTAAAAGACCTCCTTTGTCTTTTCACAGGCTCTCTCTGCCAATCAGGTACTAAGTTGTACACTTGAAATCATCATAAAATGTACTGTATAATACACATTGTTTTTGCGAGGTATTTCAATAAGGTTTTTCCCATTTGATTTATTCTTAGTGTGTGGTCTATTACCTAACAAAACCAGAATTGTTGGAGGGGGAGATGCGAAGGAAGGGTCTTGGCCATGGCAAGTTAGCCTTCGAAAAAGCCAAGATGGGGGCCATATCTGTGGTGGGACTCTAATCAGTAGAAATTGGGTTTTGACTGCAGCTCACTGCTTAGATGAGTATGATGTTTAAAGCTCATCTCAAGACTAAAAAATGTATGTATAGATTTTATGTAATTACAGATTTTTTTTCTCTGTTTACAGCGTTGTCATACAAGTTATGGAGGTACAATTGGGACGATATCTCTGGTCCAATCATGGTCCAAATCCAAATATGCAATCAGTAAAAGTGAATAAAACTGTCCCACATCCTAACTATAACAGAAATACAAAAGAGAATGACATAGCTCTGCTCCAGCTCACCCCTGAAGTGGAGTTAAATAATTATGTTCATCATGTCTGTCTGGCTTCTGCCAACAGCAATTTAACTGCTGGTAGTAGAAGTTGGGTCACAGGATGGGGATTTTTAAATCCTCAAAGTGAGTGAACATTTATATATCGCCACAAATGATTGCAGCATTTTACAAGAAAATGCTATTAAAAGTATTTTAATGAAACTATAATGTTTTCCACTGATTTATGTTACAGCAAACCAATTTCCCAATATACTGCAGGAGGTGCAGGTACAATTGTTTAATGAGAGTGATTGCAGAAATTTCTGTCCAGAAAACTTTACAATTACAGACAACATGACATGTGCTGGAAATCAGCGAGGGAACGACGCATGTGAGGTACAGTATCAGTCATTCTTCTCATTTTGATCCAAAACACTAATAGGAGGAAGTAAGTAGCCTGCACACATAGTTGTTGCAATAAAAATTCAATAGATAACAATTTGGGTTGTTAACATTTTTTTATTATTTCATAATTTGTGATTTGTGCTGTAGAAAAGTATTTTTATTTAACTTATTTTATCCTATACATTGAAGATCTGTTTCCCTAAAACAGTTGCAGCAATGTCAAGTGTTTGTCTATGCAGGGTGATTCTGGAGGGCCACTAGTAGGCAAGAACAATGACTCACAGTGGATTC
Source organism: Misgurnus anguillicaudatus (assembly GCF_027580225.2). NCBI lineage: Eukaryota > Metazoa > Chordata > Actinopteri > Cypriniformes > Cobitidae > Misgurnus > Misgurnus anguillicaudatus. Next base: position 7,921,580 of record NC_073347.2, read on the forward strand.
AGATTGGGATTGTGAGTTTTGGTGAAGGTTGTGTTGGATCCTGTCCTGTGTACACAAAAGTGTCTAAATATCAAGACTGGATTAAACAACATACCAACGAGTCTGAATTTGTTGAATTCATTTCCGGTGAACCCAGCTTCAACAGAGACACATTCAACCTCTTTTTACTTACTTTGTCTCTTACATTTTCCATTATTCCTCTAAATTAACCTTCTGTGGTCGCAAAGTGGCTCAATGAGGAGGACTGTTGCATCACAGCAAAAAGGTATCTGGTTTGTGTGAAGTTTGCATTTTCTCTCGGTGACAATGTGGATTTACTCTGAACTTTGGTACGAAAGTGGAATACCCAAAGACATTCAGGCAGGGCTGGACTGGGACAAAAAAATCAGCCCTGGCATACCACCCATCTTTGTGCAACCTTGCTATGTATACCAACTCAAAGCCATATAATGATTAAGTAGAAAAGAATAAAACTGGGACGTGACTATAATGCAAGCACTGTAAAATGCTTTGAAGGTTTTAAAAAATCTGCTAATTGTCTTGGCTAGTGTGAACAATATGTAAACTAACCATTCTGACCACCTTGTGATAACACTAAGACCTAATAAATGTTACAATGTAGTCGCGTCTCGCAGCAGAGTCAAGTGTAATTACAGTGTGTGCAGAATATTGATATTTTATCCCTTTTTTGTGACCCTGCTGCCCTTATTAGGATTTTGGTATGGCAAGATGTCTTAAAATTGATTTCTTTTTCTAACATTTAAACTTAAACCACATTATTAGATTACTCTTTGACTTTATAAGTACACATAAATGACAGCTTAATGATTTTTACTTTTTTGTGTGCATGTACTTTTTTTTTACTTTTTTTGTCACTGGTGTTACCGTACTTCTGTAGTAATATTAAAGGTGTTTATGCAATATTATTTAAAAAAATTCAGCTTTAAAGCTTAATTCTTAAGTGTAGCAGAATTCAATGCATTTAAAATTATCATCATGTCACATGTGAAAGATTTGATTTAATGTAAAAGAAAAAAAAACTCAGTAACACCAGTGACACAACTAAAAGCTTCATATGAAATCATGAGATAAATGAGAAGATTTCTGATAACTGAAAAGAGACAGTGGACTTATCATGGGCTTCTCTTCATAGATCTCCAGGAAAGTGAAAGAAGGAAGTCAAGTGATGTCATCAGTGTGATTTTTATTTACAAATAAGAGCTTTTTTTGTTAAACGGTAACACCAGTGACACAACTTCAGGGGACCACTACACTGTAAAAAGTCTTTCTGCAGGCTTGTAGATTTGATGAAATTGAATATGTAAACTTTATTTAATAAAATTAATTTAATGTAGTTTGGTAATTTTTTTGTGTTAAAATTCTTTAAAAATGACTGGAACAAAAACAACTTATTGTTTTTGTGAAGGATTTAGCTATTCTTATTGTGTATCTGCGCATGCAGCGAATACTGAATAAATCCAACGTAATACGAATCAGCTGTTTTAAATTAAAAACCAGTTCAGGTTGATGTGCAGGTCGTGAGCGCTGAGCAGACGGATTTAGGAAATATTTCTGTTATTGTGCCAAAATTCAAAGTTTTGAAAGCATTTCAGTCGAGAATGTATGTTTTTTAATCTGCAGTAGGTTCATAAAGATATCGTCTATTTAAAAATTTCCTTCGAGTTTTTGGAGATGGGAGCTCCAGATAATCAGCGGGCGCTCAGCGCGCATATATACCGGACAACGACGCCTCACCTCGGCCAGTCTTGCGTCAATGTAGTGTTTAAACTGTGGATACAATTCATTTTGGGTAAATTAAATGGGCAATCTTTGGTCTTTTAAGTCTATAAGCAGTGTTTCTTTGTATAATTTGTTTGTAATTTGTAAATATTAATTACAATAAGGATTAATATGAACTGGGTTTGGACGTAGGACCTAGGAGGTCGCATATCTAGGATGCATTCGTCATCAAGACTGTCTTATTTCAGAATATTAACAAGTTGACTTTTATTCTTAGTTAATGGTAAATTATTGTAATATGCAAATGTAATACTTAGTTAACTTAAACAAACCAGGCTTAATGGCGTATGCAGTCTGCATGTGAGCTCCGCAGTCTGCACCCTTCGGATTCAGAAATGTCCTGAGATTGGTGGTCCAGCTGTAACTCATTTTGAGTGACAGAAAAACTGACAAATCATACTGTTCCTCTGAATGGGTGGGTTCTCTTATCACTAACTCTCATAGATATGTATCATGTATGTATCTATTATGAAAAATTCTGCTCGCTCGCTCGGTTCGTCTTTTAAAGATAAATGTAACTTTACTGCGGTCTTTTTCGGTTTAGTTTTGTGTTAATTATATCCACAAAATATTCAAATAAATTGGTAATGTAAAACTATTCTCCGCTGTAAATTAATTGTGTGCTCAATTGTGACGCCCTGTGTTGAATTTTCCCGCGGAAACATGAACCATTGCTGACTGAATTGTTTGACAAAGGTACTTACTGGAGTTTTCTGCTGCCCACCAAAACAGCATCACTGAGGGGAAATATAACATTATTCATTTAATTCCACAAAAGGTGAGTAACATATTAAATGTATAAGTTATCTTTTTAAAATGTATAAGCTTTCTACATAATGTAAATTTAATATATTAATTATTATTATTATTATTAATTTCGCGACCTATTATCTAAATTGTGTGTTCATGAAGGCATGTACTGCAGTTTCCTGCAGGCAACGTGAAACATTGCTGAGGGAGAACTTTATTCACAACAAAAGGTGAGGAATGTTATTAAATAAATATATTGTACATATTATATTGTGAATATAGTGTATGTGTGTGTGTATATGTCACGGCTAGGGGCTGGCTGTTAATGGCTAAAGCCACGCCCCTTCTCAACTTCCACCTCGAGGAGGTCCCAAAAGCCAACCCAATGACCAGACAACACGAGAACAGGTAAGTATTAAAACAAACTTTATTTAAATATTTAAAATAACTTGGGGAATGGGGAAGGGGCAATTAAAACTAAGCTTCCTCTCTGCCTTCCAGGCAGACCACGGCACAGGGAGGTGGCAAGAAGGGGAAGGGGGCACCGGGGGTTGCAGGGGGTCTGGTGACCAAGGGTATCGGGGGGGGGTACGGGAAACACAGGCTCCTGCCAAATTCTGCTATCCGTGGCGCCCTCCTCTTCTTTCTTGGAGGCAAAGACAAAATAGTGTGATTTAGGGGTTTAACTCTCTCTTCGCCCGTTGTACCTGTGTCGCGCTAGGCAGATGCTTCACTGCTCACTCTCCTTTCTTCCTCTCTCCACAGGCAGCGACTGGGACACAAAGACACGTTTAGTTTGGACTTGTCGTCCTCACCTGTCTGCTGCTTACAGCTCTCGGTAAGTGTGGTTTTCCACAGTTCGCTCTCCTGACGTTCACTCCTGTTCTCTCTTTCTCCACAGGCAGCTTGGACACAACAACACGGTTAGTTCAACTTGGAGGCTGCTCACCTCTCCGCTGTTTACAGCTCTGGGTACGTATGACTAACCGCAGTTCGTTCTCCTGACGTTCACTCTCGTTCTCTCTTTCTCCACAGGCAGCTTGGACACAACAACACGGTTAATTTACTTGGATGCTTCTCACCTCTCCACTGTTTACAGCTCTGGGTACGTATGACTGTCCGCAGTTCGTTCTCCTGACGTTCACTCTCGTTCTCTCTTTCTCCACAGGCAGCTTGGACACAACAACACGGTTAATATACTTGGATGCTTCTCACCTCTTCGCTGTTTACAGCTCTGGGTACGTATGACGGTCCACAGTTCGTTCTCCTAACGTTTGCTCTCGTTCTCTCTTTCTCCACAGGCAGCTTGGACACAACAACACGGTTAGTTCAACTTGGATGCTTCTCACCTGTCGGCTGCTTACAGCTCTGGGTAAGTGTGTCTGTCCTCAGTTCGGTCTCCTGACGTTCACTCTCGTTCTCTCTTTCTCCACAGGCAGCTTGGACACAACAACACGGTTAATTCAACTTGGATGCTTCTCACCTCTTCGCTGTTTACAGCTCTGGGTACGTATGACGGTCCACAGTTCGTTCTCCTAACGTTCGCTCTCGTTCTCTCTTTCTCCACAGGCAGCTTGGACACAACAACACGGTTATTTCACGTTGTATGCTTCTCACCTCTCCGCTGTTTACAGCTCTGGGTACGTATGACTGTCCGCAGTTCGTTCTCCTGACGTTCACTCTCGTTCTCTCTTTCTCCACAGGCAGCTTGGAAACAACAACACGGTTAATTCAAACTTGAATGCTTCTCACCTCTCCGCTGTATACAGCTCTCAATAAGTGCAGCTTTTCCTTAGCTCGCTATACAGCGTTCTGATCGACAATGCACGGGGATGGGCTTACGACGGCTGTCCTGCACAGAAGGGCAAACGGGCGATGATTTCCCCAGAAGGCGCCGGGGGCCAACCCTCTCGGCGAGTTCGCTGGTCAGCAGGGGGCGAACTGTCACACCGTCTCACCGGGCCGAGCGCTGCCCTATCCTCAATGCCCGTAGGGCGATCGAATACCGGACAGGGGCGCCCTTTTGTAGAGACCACGGGGCGGCGGAACTCCTTCGCCTCTCACTCTGCCACAAGGGAGAACACACAGGTAAGGTAGCAATGCAATACTCACACACACACTGCCAGCTTTCAAGTCTTCACCGCCACACTCCGAAACCTGTCGACATACAGACGGGGGCGGCTTCCAGAGGCCCACACCGTCACTTCCCACTCAAACCGCACACAGCGTATAATAGATGATGTTACTCGCGACCGTCAGCCTCTCCGTCTCTTCCTCAGTAAAAGGGATGATGCGGGGTACGTCTGACAAGACACACAGCACTTGCACAGCAACCCACAGCAAATACACAGCACCACTTCAACGTGAAAGGTTTTCAAATTACATGGACTCACCCACCACACTACAGGTGTACACAAGAGACGCCCGACTTCCTCCACTTCGCTGAGGTCGGATGGGGGCGATGACAATACGGCCGGGATGTTTAGTTCTGCTGCTGTGGCTGCTGAGTCCAACTATTCCTGCGGCTCACCTACTGCGCTGGATCAGGGGTAGGGCTGCCCTCCTCTTCCTGGAGGTGTTCGGTAAATACACAGGTTAGTTGTTACACTTCATTTAAATCCAGAAGCTAATACTCACAGCGGTCCTCTTGGTTAATGTTTTGCAAAACTGTTTCGTTTCCTTCTTCCTTGGTTTCTCTAAATGTGTCACGTATACCGATGTTTCTTCTACCCACAGGGTTTTCTCTTACTCCAACATCCACTGCGAACTACGAGAGAGAGAGAGAGAGAAAGTACAACCAGCCTCCAATGCGTATCGGACGAGCACAGCTCCGCACCTCAACTCACACACTAAGCACCCAAACTGTGATTTCCACTGCTCTTATATACTCCTCTGTGTGCTGCAATCTTCCAATCAACCGGCGTTCCTCTTAACCACGCACAGCTGCGCCTGATTTGGCTGATTACAGCCCTCGCGATGCTACCGGATGTCCGGTGTTTCCTCTTCCCGGTCTAGGCGGAAACATCCGGGCGGAACCAAAGTTTCCCAACTTTTGGTTCCGCCCAAAAAGATCGTCACCTTGTGACATCCTCCCCCGCCAATGCATTCTAGTCCCTGGAATGCCTCTGAGTCGTCCACTCACCGTAACGGGCAGGGGGGCGGCCTCGGTTCTCCCGTTGGGAGCGTCTCATGGGTGAATCAGGTTCAGCTGGCTCGTGTGCTAGAACATCAGGTAAGTAGGGGCATACCCCGTCGTACTATGTACACTGTTATTATATGCTTGTAGAAGGTTCGGTAAAGCACTCACCCAGTCGCTCTGTTGCCGTTGATCCAAAGTCCCTAGTAGCCCCAACAGTTTGCAATGAACCACTGCTTCGGAGCTTGTATCGTTACGTCACTAGTCACGTGAAATACGACGTCTGAAGCAAACACACTGGTTCATTTCTCTAGTGAACCACACGACTGCTTTGATAGCCCAATCCGGCGTTGACAGGTTTGAAACTGGCGGCTTTATTTTCCACACAAGTGAAGCCAAACCATAGAAAAGCTTTCTAAACAATTTTTGTGTACTCCAGCATCATCTGTTTCATGTGAGAGAATATTCTCCAAAGCTGGTGAGTTTGTTAAAAAAAAAAAAGAAATCGCCCACAAAATGTATAGCCTATTAGGCTATATTATAAAATTATTAAAAAATATAAAATTATATTATAATTAATATAAAATTATATTTCTGAATAAAACCACATCATTTAATGAATACCCTCCACATTGTCCAAGCCCTGTCCAGTTGCCCTCTGCCACATTATAAATACATTTTTAAATACATAAATGTCCAGTTATAGCAGTGTTTCTCAAACTTTTTCTGCCACTCCCCACTTTAGAAGTAGGGAAGAGTTCCAAGCCCCACCTGTCCCAATCGCCCGAACAAAATCGTAATCAGCTAGGCTTTAAGTTACCGTGTGACATTTTCTACAGTCTGATTTATTTAAGTTTTAAGCTAGGTTTATGTTTAAATGTGCCGTTTTGAGTGTATGGTCAATAAATAATTGAATTAATAGATTTTCTCCCATTTGTCACGCCCCACTTGTAATGTTCCTATTCCCCACCAGTGGGGCCCGCCCCACACTTTGAGAAACACTGAGTTATAGTAAGTTGTAGAGTGCTGTATTCTATGGCTAAATATTCACACACAAACACATCTCATGTTCAATGTTTTATTGAGGGTTTGAAACATGAACACAGTGTCAAAGCTCTGACAGCCCAAATGGGGCGGGTACATTAACCTACTCGCATTGTCAGCTTTGTTGCATTACATTTACTTCACCAGCAGATGGTGGTGTGCATTTTCTGTTTGAATGAAGCTTCGAGTAATGAACCATTTTCAACACAATTGTATCGGAAAGCAATAATGCTTCGAAACGCTTCATTTGGCCATCACTACGAAATTTAATCTGTGCGACCTTAAAATATATTTGGGAGCATTTGTGCGACTGCCCATTTTGTTGTGACGCGAGTTGATTGTGATCCTGCGTGCTGGCGGCTGGCGCTGTCCCAGGTTCAGTTTTCTCTCCAAAGATACATAACCAATCAAATTTCACCATTAAGTTCTTGCGTTTAATGAAGACCGCAGATTGGCTAATATGAGCGTCAGTCATTCCTTGTTGCCGTGAAGCGCGGAAATGTGAAAAGACGAACGCGTCGCGAGCATGACGAGAGCGAGCCGATTACAGCCTTTAAAGTGTTTTATGCACCGTCTGTACTTAGCCACTATTTAGCTTACAAATAGACCGACTACGAATAACCCACGTTTAGCCCAGAAATAACCATTAATTTAATTACATGTGGTTTTTGCCAAATAACTTGTGAGATGTATGGCAGGGCTCGAAATTGCGACCATTTTGGTCGCATATGCGACCGAAATTTAATCTGTGCGACCTTAAAATATATTTGGGAGCATTTGTGCGACTGCCCATTTTGTTGTGACGCGAGTTGATTGTGATCCTGCGTGCTGGCGCTGTCCCAGGTTATCGCAAGCCAGAAGGTTCACATTTACGCAATGAATGAATCGCGTTTGCATCCAAACGCCGTATATAAAGATTACATGCATGCGCAGCAAATCATAAATGGGCAGCAAATTATAGTTTTTCTCTAACGTTGTTACTAAGATTAAATATATGACTATAGTAGCTTAAGGAAAATACTGCATCTCAGTATCATGTTAAAATAGGAGCGGTAATAGCACACTAACCCCATTGTGCGTTAGGTGTCCCAATTATTAAGTAAATACCTCGACAATAAGTAAGGGGTTGAAATATTTCACAGCTTTGAGTAAACTATAATTTGCTGCCCATTTATGATTTGCTGCGCATGCATGTAATCTTTAAACACTTATTTCATCATGAATGATCAGTAATTAATTGCTCTGGCCTGACTCAGTTCATCATTGATTGGATGAGAACGGTTCAAACCTACTGGCTGTGGAAATTGATGGGAGGGGCTCATTATACCACTAGCAAACGCCGCTTTTTACGCCGTCTTTGGGAGGAGATAACGCCGTTATTTACGGCGTCATATGGCAAGACAAACGGCGTCACAAAACGGCGTCATTGATCGGATTATAAAACGCCGTAAATAACGGCGTTGTTGCCGATTTTCGCGCGTTTTTTACGGCGTTTGTAATCCCGACGGCGTATTTAGCGGCGCAAATTCTGTTTTAAACGCCGTTAAATACGGCGTTTGCATGCAAACGCGATTCATTTATTGCGTAAATGTGGACTTTCTGGCTTGCCATACTAGGTTCAGTGTTCTCTCCAACGATACATAACTAATCAAATTTCACCATTAAGTTCTTGCGTTTAATGAAGATCGCAGATTGGCTAATATGAGCGTCAGTCATTCCTTGTTGCCGTGACGCGCGGAAATGTGAAAAGACGAACGGGTTACGAGCATGATGAGAGCGAGCCGATTACAGCCACTGTTTTTTTTGACGACGATCCGGATTCAAATGTAACTCCACCACCGGAAAATACGACTTGACGTTAAACCTTTTAGAGAGAGTGGCTTAAAGATTTTGAGTGATTCCGCTATGAAAATGTAACTTACTGTGTTTACTGTAAATCCTGTAAAACGGCGTTAATGACGGAATCAAAACATTTTAAGCGCCAGACGTACCTTGCTTAAACATGGCAAAAGTGCCAAAAATACAAGACGTGTCATGACAAATGTGTTTATTATTGATGGAGACACCGAGCTGTCTGCCAAAGTGTGTTTGATGGTGTATGTGCGCATGCGCTGGTGAATGGACATCCGACAAACATCCTTGTGGTCCATGTTGCTGTGGAATACGACAATGCGGATGGTATGTTTTTGTTGTATTTTTTAAAACATTGCCTATTTAGTAGTAAAAGCATCCTGGTAATGCAGTTATCAATACCAATATATATTAGCCTTCTATTTTAGGGTCACTTTTGTAATGTCACAATTAATCAGTGTTTTACGTGTTTGCTAGATTTTCTATGTAATCTTAATCATGTTACCTGTAATTGTTAAATTATTATTGCTGCTATACTATTTCAACAGCATTTGGGTATTAATTTAGGAATTTATGCAGAAAAAAATAAAATAGAAGACCAACTTTTAAATGCTGCCCATAGGACGTGTAAAGCCCGGTGGTGGTGTTTTATTTTTAATAAAATAAATCAATTAACATTTACATTGTAGTTGTGGTGCTTTTACATTTTTTGATGGATGCGCCTACATTTTTGCTGGTGCTCCTAACTCTTTAAAGTTGGGAGCACCAGTGCTACCAAATAAAAAAGTTAATTTTGAGCCCTGTATGGTATTTCATTGTGTAAGCAAAGTTAACAACGATTACAAGGTTTGTTTAATTTCTTTAAAGTGTTTTATGCACCGTCGTACATAGCCACTATTTGGCTCATAAATAGACCGACTACGAACAAACCATGTTTAGCCCAGAATAACCTTGAATTTAATAAAATTTTGTTTTTGCCAAAATAACTTGCAAGATGTATGATATTTCATCAGGCATGCAAAGACACCAGTGAATTCCAGATGTTTGGTTTTATTTATCTTATCTGAATCAGGGGTGTATTCCAGAAAGCAGGGTTAACTTACCATCAGATTAACCCCGAACATTGGGTTGATCAACCCCAAACTTGCTTACTCGGGGTATGTCGGTTCCAAAACACAGTTTAAGAGTTAGTTCAATCAACTCGCTGAAAGTAACCCAGAGTTAAAGCGCGCTCACGGTAACAAGGCATTGTCAATGGATCGCAGATTTCACGAGTCACCATGGAAACGTCAGAGAACTTAAAAGTTTTTAAATGAGAAATAACATTATAAACCAATATTTTCTGGCAAAATCAACGTTTTATAATCGGCTTAGAAGTGCGTGATTACAAAACATTTAAAATTAATTAATTAAATTAATAGGAACCTATTTTACCCCATTTAGGTCCAATATTGTATGTGTCTCAACGAAAATACACACAATATTATTTAAAATAATCTAAAACAATCTAAAATAATTAATATAGTAAAAATAATCATAGATTTTATATATGATTGTAAACATATGAGTTATGAATATCTTTTCCCTTGTGAAAAGTAACAATGGTTTTACTACAGTAAAAAACATGGTTACAGTAAAACCATGGTAACCACAAAATAACCATGGTTTTCAAAAAACATAGTTAAACCATGGTTAGTTTAGTAAAACCATGGTTCTGCTGATAGTAATCAATGCACCAAAAAAAAACCATGGTTACTACAACTATACACCAATAAAACCATGGTTAATTTCATAAGGGTTGTGGCACATAAAGTGCAAATCTGTCATAAGGCTTATTTAAAGTTTTTTTTTTTTTTTAGATAAGATTGTATTGTGTAGGCATAAAATGCATTATGATAATATTCACTATATTGTACTTATTTTACTTCTGCTCCTTTGGGTGACCTGTTTAGTTTTAGGACTTTCACTGTGTCACCATCTTTTTTAATATTTAATGATAGCTGATAGATTAATGCACCCTCTTTTATTTGAAAAGCTTCCTTACAGTCCTTACAGATTTTCAATAATGTTGTGTAATGCTTTTCATTACACTACACTGTAATGCTTTTCATTACACTTCATTTGCATTGGACCATTAGGATCTGCTGTGACAGAATTGGAGAATAGAAATGTTACATTAGTGTCAATAATAGTAACATGTTGTAATATGGCCTTTATCATCTAATATATGCAAATATCTCAATTTCCTTTTGCTCAAAAATGATAGCTCTGGAGAGCAGCTACAAAAGGCCCATTTTAAAGAAATAAAGGTGATTTAGAAAAACACCAACTATAGATCAAATGTAGAGAGAGGGCTAAGGATCTGCATGTTTAAGAAATAAATATTATACTATGAAATATATATTTATAATTTCATTTCATTGTGTACATGATTCTAACTGATAATAGAAAATCTCTGACCACTATGCCATTTCTGTGATTCAATAGTGTTTCACCTAATGAAGTCTGTGCTTCACCTGTGTCATTCTGTGGGTCAGTGTTAAATCATGCCTGTGCTTCATGGGTGTCATTCTGTGGGCCAGGTCAGATGCACATGCCTATCAGAGACTGCAGGCAGGGGTAACTTCTGTCCCTCAGTAATTATTATTATGATAGGCATCATGTGTTTCTATTTGTTATTCCCATTTACTGTAACATTGCCACATTGTCACTTAAGTAACATAGGTTAAGATTCATTAATGACAATGTATTTGCACACACATTTATTATAACTTTAGATTCATCTCAAATTATCTAGTAAGTGAAAGATGAGGTTATTTATGAATTGACAAAATTGATATGGAAATGTACTTTATTGTTAACATTAATTAACTGATGGAATTGTGTTTCATACATCCACTGATATTTGAAGATATATTAATAATGAACATAATTAAATGTATAGTATTTGAAGAGTTTGGTTCCAAAACGCGATAAACGCCATTTTTTAAAAAAATGAGTTACTGCCAAAATCAGTATTATATCAGGTCAGTAGTTAAAAGTAAATAATTAATTTTACGCAAAATCCAATACCCGCCGTGATATTCTGTCATCTTTTCTCCCTTTTTTCCCAAAATGCGACAAACGCCACTCCTGCTTCTTTACAGAATGCAATAAATCCATTTATGATATTACAGCGGACCATTCACGCAATGTAAACAAACATGGCGGCGCGCTGAGTACACGGAGTCCTAGTTTTCCTCATCTACTTTGTACTTCGTGATCAACAAACATAACAAAATAATACTTTAATAGCATTGCCAAACCTGTGATGGTTTTCTGTGACGGGAAAGAAACGTAAGCCATCAACAGCTAATAATTTCCGCGAGAGGCACTCGGTTGCTTGTTCTCCAGACAGCATCAAGCTTCTCATGCTAACACATTGTGTTCTTACAAAGTAAGTGTTTTGGTTAATGCCATTAATGTTTATTTTTTAATCATTGTATACCACTAGTCAACTAAATAAATATAAAATGGTAAAGATGAATGCACATTTATACATTGATTTAATAGATTTATAGCATTTTGAAATAAAAAACTGTCATGGATTTATTGCATTTTGTGGAAAAAAGAATTAGTTTTTATAATAAATCTTTGAAAATCAAGTTATGGATTTGAATTTTTTATGTTTTTATAACCTAAAGATGCTATGTGAAAGTTTGTAACAGAAAATAGTGGTTTTCATCTTGTCACTTTCTTGGTATAGAAAACACGTTTTTACCGAAATTTGTCAAAATGGATTTATTGCGTTTTGGAACCAAACTCTTCATTTAGTCCGAACACAAATATGAATACATTTTTAATTAAATTTAATTAATAATTAAATTTATAGTAATTAGTCCAATCACAAAATCAATCCATGTTATTAAAAAAATAGTTTATTTTAAAAAAAAATCATATCACACATTTTTTAAGACAGCAATAAATATTCGCGACTGTAAATGTAATAAAATAAAATAAATGCTTTAACATTGTAATATTATGCAAAATATATATATTTTTTTATTATGCAAAATATATGCTTCCACGCCCGCTGTACACTCGTCATAAGTACACGCATGCGCAGACTTCCTCCGGAGCCTCGTTTTATTAAAACTAAAATGAACTTACCTTGCAACATAACCTGCTCCGGAGCAGGTTATCTTCAGAGAGTCAGTTGCTATGGTTACTTACATAACCCGAAAGTTACCTCCGTTTTTGGAACCGAAAGCAGAGGTTATCCGCTTACTTACTCCTAAACTTACCCGGGTAAGCCACATAACCAGGGGCCCGTTTCAGAAAGGTGGTTAGTTTGTTAACCCTGAAATGAGGGAAACTCTGAGTTTTCTGTTTCAAAAAGGGAGGTAGGTTAAACCTGAGACAGCGGGGTAAGTCAAGCCTGTTTCAGAAGGAGATTTTCAGATATTTATACTAGAGAACAAGATAAAAATGCTAATCAAGACGTTCATTTTTTACAGTGCACAATGTCTTTTAACGTGTATCAGCTCAGTTATTTTCCACATTTTAAAATCTTTCATGTAATTTCAGGGTTAATATTAAACATAAAAGCCGTATACAACATCAAAATATATAAATACACATCAAAATATTCCTGAAAAAGACCAAAATAAAAAGAAGGGAAATAGGCTAAGCTTGCAAACTTAGTTTCCAACAGAGCTTTTTTGCGACCTGATAACCGGTCAGATATGCAATACTCACATTCAAGTGCTGCACAGAAGTAAGAAAGAAATGTGGGGGAAATTATGATTCAGTTTTAAAAAAAAAAGTTGTTTGAAATGCTTGAGTACTTTTATTAAGAGTTAGAGTGTAGAGCTTCATTTTGACACGAAAAGGATGTTTGGGGAATTGGGTGAGATGTTATGGATTTGTGTTTATTGTTTTGAGTGTATGAGGCATAGTTTCAAAAAATGTGTTTAAGCAACCAAGAAAAACTGTAATACATTTAGCACGAAGCACCTGAATGTTACATAGCCAGGGTAACCGCATTTAAAACATCACGCCGCGGCCTCAGCTGATCTGAGAAAGCCAAGTGATGAAAGCCAACTGAGTAAAATATATCCCGCCAGTAGGGGGTGCTGCACCATCCTCAGTTTGCAACCCTAAAGCACTACAGATTTAACAGGCTGTCTATCACGTTCTAATACACTGCAACAGAGAATTGTAGTTTTTTTTTGTTGTAAATTACTGAATATTTGTAATATTAAAATGCACTCAGGGATATGGGCAGATGTGAAACACGCTAGTGTTTTATAAATGACAACAAAGTGAAATTTGTATAATTTTTGTGATGCCACCTATTAGTGATCACACCAAACAGCCCTCGTGATGGAAGAGTTCAAGGGCTTTGTAAAACAGTTGGTCTCATCATTTTAGCCCCTTCCTTTGCTGAATGATGAGACTCACATATATGCAACATTTTTAAAGTTCAGAGGTCAACATTTCAAAGCAGAAGCCACGTTCAGCATTCAGATTGGCTAAAGGCGCTGTATATTTAGATAAGTCCTATGACAAACTGTTAAATTTCACTCTGCACTGAAAAAAATGATTCATTCAATTTAATCAATTTTTTAAGGTAAGTGGTTGCAATCAATTTATTTAAGCTACATTTAAACAAACAAACAAAAACAATTAGGAATACAACACAAAACAAAAAACTTTTGTTTAAATGTAGCTTAAATAAATTGATTGCAACCACTTACCTTAAAAAATTGATTAAATTGAATGAATAATTTTTTTCAGGGTGCCCACTCAGCCCTTGTATCACAAAGATGAAATGGTCTAATGCATTTGTCAGACACAGTAGTCAAATCCTTCATGTATTTTTTTGTCTTATTTGAATCACACTGTGGGCCTCTTGGAATATTTGTTTGTCACAAACCCTAACCCAATAAATATTGTAATCGATTGCATTGTACATAAAGAAAACAGTTTCAAAGTAATCTCAAATGAATAGTGTTTATAAATAAAAAACAAAACAAAAGTTACATTAAAATAATGACAGTATCATTATAGATGGCCCTCAAAGCAGCACCAGTTGAGAGGGCTGATGACATCCCCAACCCTTAGCAGAACTCCAGTGTCCATCCTCTTATTACTTTTATCATTTATAATTATGTGTGTTTGGGCTGTGCTCATGTGGGTAAGTGGCTATTTTCATAATCTCTAATTTACATTAGTAGAGATGCCATTATATGACACTTCCCATAGCTTCAAAAGCAATATAATAAGTCTGCTTTTCTTTTGCGTTACTTCGTAAAACTCACAGCAGCCTTTACCACAAGCAGTGCAAGACTCCAAATCATGAGTCCTGATTCAGGGTCAGATTCACATATGAAATCACAAAAACATATTAAGGCAGGAGAGGCGGCAGACTGGTTGGACAAAAGTTCAGTAGACAAGGTTGACTCAGCTCACATGATATCTATTAAACATCCCGTACCGTAGTATACGTACATAAGTAAAAAGTAAAGATTATTATAATAGTAACTGTAATATGATGCTAAGAATATAAATGTAACCCCATACATTATCTTGGAAAGACATAAGTTTGCTGTGATGTGATCTAAGAAAAAGTAATCTAAACACTGTTGGTAATAACAGTGCCATCCGAATAGGAAGGTGGATTTAGGGACAGCTCCATCCAGGACAAACTGTACAGTACAGCATGTCATAATGACACATATGTACAATACTTGTGATCACTGAGGTTTAAAACTTTTCTATTACTCAAAAGTTCGCAATGCACTTGCAACAGTTCACGTTATTTTAAATGATGGTGTGATTACTCAACACCTAAGGGTGGTTTCCCGGACAGGGATTATCTTAAATCAGGACTAGACCTTAGGAAATATAACTAGTTTTAACAAACAAGCCTTAATAAAACATTACTTGTGTGCATTTTGAGGTAAAACAAAGAGTACTGATGTATTTAAAGATATGTCAGTGCAAGTTGTTTTCAGTTTGGACAGCTCTTGTATTTACTTTAATCTAATCCCTGTCCGCAAAAACCGCCCCTTTATGTATTGTAGTGTTATATAAATTTAAAACAATTACTCAATTATTTCCCATGTCAATCTGTAAGTAAAAAAGCTTTGTATAAAGTTGTCTTACAACTTTGTCTTTACAATTAAGGTGCTTTGAGCCACAGCATTTCCATTGCTTGATATAGATAAAATGTGTAGGCAAAAGATGTGAACACAGTGTCTTTAAGGTTCACTACGTAGACTTTTTAATAAATAGTGTGTCTGAAAATATAGAAAAAAAACAATGACTTCATCAATGTTTATTGAAGAAAGTAAGACAAATGGACTTACTTAACATCATTACATCACAGTAGAATATAACCTCAATTACAAGTGACAATAATTTGGGTGCAAAACAGTAACAGTATTCAGTATTAATATCCAAAATAAAGTACTTTATTGCACTTTATCAATTTTATTTATATAGCGCTTTTCACAATTAGTAATTGTTTCAAAGCAGCTTTACATTAAAGGCACTCTAAGCGAATCTGTGAGACGTCACTTTTTGTTGATGTTTGAACTGGTTTCAAACAAACGGAGCGTAGCTAACTCCTCCCGCTCCCCCTCCCTTCCGTGCTTTCATGAACGCGCCCAACCCCCTCAACCCTCAAATCCTTCTTGTCGTTTTTTTTGGCTGGAACACTTTGTTATGGTTTCTGTTTGTAGGTTTGGCCACTTTGTTTGTATTGCAGTTTGTGGAGCCTGGGCTGTCTACAGAGATCGCGTCTTTTAACAGTTTGATCAGCGGACAGGCGGAAACACTGAAAAATCGATAGACAACATAAGGAGCAAAATACAGCGGATAAGATTAAACTGAAAAAGCGAGCGTAGTAATATGTAACGTATAGAAGGGGGTGCTACGTTAAGCCAAATTCGGCTGACTCCCAGGGGTGGAAAAAACCACCTAGGAGAAAAACCCAATGGGAAAAGTCCTAGGAGGAAAAAAACCCCTTGGAAGATATATATATATATATATATAAACGGATAAGGACGCGATCAGCTGGTGGTCGTTTGGCAGGCATCACGTTTGAAGGACAACCAGTAGATAAGTGGCATGTTAACCTTCACGGCAGCTGGAACTGAGTCTGTTAGTCTTATTGTCCTCGGCGACCTGCAAAGAGAAAGACAACATTGATAAAACACTGAAACGCACATCACACTGCACAAAACCTTTAAGGTTCACACAATTTTTATAGAAATAAGTATGAGTGTCCTACCTCTTTACCATCAGCTTTACGGATTCCTTTGAAGACCTTGCCAGAATCCCCATCTATGAGATTTGCCTCATATTTAGAGTGGAAATCTTCTCAAAACAAAAACATAAAAAAGAAAACATTACATTTGGCCCAGGATATACGGCAATATTTGACATGTTCGATACATAATAGATGATCAATCTATCCATCCATCCATCCATCCATCTACACAAGAAGTTAGAGTTAAGAGTTATTGTACAAGTTTGTTTATCATGTTTTGTTTATTGAAGTTGTGTTACTCTGTTTTAAACGGATTATTTAAAAAATCAATTAAAACCTACTTTTTACCTTTTCTTTTTTAAATGACAAGAAATGGTAACAAGTTGCTCGTGTAAACAAGGAGACTCCCCAAATATATTATTAAAAAAATGGATGAGCACAAGCCATAGAAATTTACTGTATTGATTTAACAGAACAAAATATGGCGGAACACATTTCCAATTACTTATAATATGATCAAAAAAAAAAAAAAATTCTGGTACCTCTTGGTGTGGGATTTTCTTCAACTTTTGGGTCAGGTTCCTTAGCAACTTCTAGCGTTGAATTTTCTTCAATTTCTGGTCTGGGATTTCTGGACGATTTTTGCCCATGATTTTCTTCAACTTTTGGGTCAGGATTACTGCCAGCCTTTAGTTTGATTTGTTTGCTAGTTTTTAAATCAAGATTAAGATTTCCACAACCCTTTAGCCCGATATAAGCTGGAACTGAAGCTTTCTGTAGCTTGGCATCAGCTACAGAGGTACTGGCCAGATCGGGATCATCCTTTTAAAAAGGATTGCTGACAGCCTTTAGTTTGGGTTGTTTGTTAGTCTTCTTAAGTCCAATATAAGCTGGAACTGAAGCTTTTTGTAGCTTGGTATCGGCTACAGAGGGACTGGCCACAGCTATGTATTATTTTTTAAGAAACACACACCTGACCTGTCTAATGTCTTAAAATAACCACCAGAGCAATGTCTGTGGTAACTGTGGTATAAGCCGAATAATTGAGTTGAGTTTGCAGGTTACAGCCCCTTCTTTTTTATGAATGTTCGTCTTTTTTCTTTGAGGGCTTTCAATTTTCTGCGCCATTCCTTAGTAGTCCAGTCATCTTCAAAGGTCTTATAGACTGCCGGTTGTTCATATTGATTTATGTCCAGTAACCCTTCATCCTTAAACCAGTCATGTGCTAAGAACTGATGGATTGTCGGTCGGTCCTCTGGCATGCCTATGCCCCAATGAATGAGATCAAAGGCATCTGTAGGTTTTAGAAGAGAGATTGTTAGTCATGATACACTAATGACATTTATTGACATGGCATATAGAGATGTTATTGTTGTTTCGTTTAATTATTTGTTTTTCAGTGTGTGCGTGTTTGCCTTTGTTAGTGATTTTTACTCACCCCTTGATACAAAGGGATTATAAAACTTAAATTCTTCTGATGTTGTACAATAAGGGGGATAGATCTCCTGGCCATTCAGCATCTCATACAGCAAAAAACTCAACTGACAGACATTCCAGTCCTCAGGGGAGGCTGCATGCTTATATCCTGTAAGCAAAACATTGTGTTGAGTTATTTTTGTAAAAGGGTCACATCATCAATTTGGTCACTAAAAACAAATTTATATGCTCCAGTATGTTATCAAAAAACTCCAGCTCACCGTTATATGTTGTGGAATAGCCATCACTGCCAACTAGAATACCATAGTCAAAGTCGCACAACTTCAGGTGTAAACTGCTTTTCTCCACCAAGATGCCATTAGATGTGATACTACTGTGTAAAACGCCATTATCCAAACAGTGTTTAACTGCTCTTAATAATTGAACCAATAGGTAGCGTGCTTTATCTTCCTTCAGTTTTCTTCGGAGTCTTATATAAGTCCACAACTTGTCACAGTTTCTAAGGTACTCAAAAACCAGTATGAACTTGTTGTCCATCTCATACCAGTCATACATTTGAATAACATAGGGGCATTCAGGAGCTTCTCTTAACTTCAGCATCACTGCCACTTCTTCTGGAAGTGGTTTGGAATATCCAGGCTGGAAAAAATTGGTCAACAAAACATTAGATAGCAGAATCTCTTTAAATCTGTGATAAATGTATTGGTATTGCATTTGGATGTAAGTTACATTGCTTTTAGTAAATATGGTAATTTAGCTTTCCCTAAATTTAGTTTGAAAAAACTTACAACAGAAAGAAACTTGGTGTGACTGTTTATGTTCACAAAACTGATGGCGACCTGCAAAGAGAAAGACAACATTGATAAAACACTGAAACGCACCTGACACTGCACAAAACCTTTAAGGTTCACACAATTTTTATAGATACAAGTATGAGTGCCCTACCTCTTTACCATCAGCTTTACGGATTCCTTTGAAGACCTTGGCAGAATGCCCCTCTATGAGATTTGCCTCATATTTAGAGTGGAAATCTTCTCAAAACACAAACAGAGAAAAGAAAAAATTAAATTTGGCCCAGGATATACGGCAATATTTGACATGTTCGATACATAATAGATGATCTATCCATCCATCCATCCATCTATACAAGAATTTAGAGTTAAGAGTAGGGTTGTAACGGTATGAGATTTCCACGTTATGATAATCGTCTCAGAAACTATCACAATTTCACTGTTTGCCGGTATTAAACACTTATTAGGGGTCAAGCCCAGAATGGGATTGTTAGTTTTCTTCTTTATTATTATTATTATTATTCTTCCGCCATTGCGTCTATGGCAGCCCATAGAACCGTACGTAGGAAAGTTATGAAATTTGGCACACTCAAAGAGGACATTCCAACTAGTCAACACAACAAATTTGGAGTGTCTATGTCAAACCCAATAGCACCACCAACAGTCCAAATTTTCACTTATATTTTTGGTTATAACTGCATATGACGTCATTTCCGTTATGCTTATTATTTCGATATTTTGAATTGTTTGTAAAACCTACTTTTTCGAACTCGTCCTAGAGCTTTTGTCCAATTTGCGTAAAGAATGGTGTGTAGCATCTAGAGACACTCATGGCAAAAAGTTATGGAATTCGTGTTGAATCCGCAGTCATGACCTGAGGATTCATGCCCAGTTTCGTCACAGCGCCAGCTAGTGTTCACGAGATTTGAAAAATGGCTATTTTTGCTTATAACTACTGCAAGCTTGAGTCTAAAATAAAAAAATGCTATTGTTAGATTCCTTAAGGCATGCCGAGTCAAACGATACCAAAAGGTTTTCGGTCGGCCATTTTGAATTTGAACTTTTTTGTAGGAAAGTTATGAAATTTGGCACACTCAAAGAGGACATTCCAAATAGTCCCCACACCAAATTTGGAGTGTCTATGTCAAACCCGATAGCGCCACCAACAGTCCAATTTTTCACTTACATTTTTTGGTAATAACTGCTGACCCGTATGTCATAGAAACGCAATTCTTGTTGCTTCTGATTCCTTGGCTCATGCCGATTCGATTGCACCATATGACGTTATTTCCGTTATGTTAATTATTTTGATATTTTGAATTGTTTGTAAAACCTACTTTTTCGAACTCGTCCTAGAGCTTTTTTCCAATTTGCGTAAAGAATAGGTGTGTAGCATCTACAGACACTCATGGCAAAAAGTTATGGAATTCGTGTCGATTCGCCAATCCGTTTCCGTATACCGCGTCATTAAATGTTACGTAGAACGCGAACAAACGGATTTGAGGCTGTATCTTCGCCAAAGTAGTTTTGATGGCAGTCATGACATGAGGGTGCATGCACAGTTTCGTCAAAGCGCCACCTAGTGTTCACGAGATTTTAAAAAATTGCTATTTTTGCTTATATCTAATGCTAACTTGATTTTAAAATTATGGATTTGAGGCTATATCTACGCAAAAGTTTTGCACATTAATGTGCGTATTGGCAGTGGTTCAGTGGTTAGTATAGGTTGTCTACAAATCGGAAGGTTGGTGGTTCAAACCCCAGCTCCACCTGACTAATTGTTGAGGTGTCCATGAGTGAGACATCTAACCCCAACTGTTATATGTCATGAAATGAGGGTGCATGGAACGGGTTGTCACGATATTTGAAAAGTAACTATTTTTGCTTATAACTACTGCAAAATTTTGTCTAAAATCATGAAATTGCTATTGTTAGATTCCTTGAGGCATGCCTTGAGGCAAACTCCTCCTAAAGCGTTCGGTTGATTGGCTTGGATTTGGTACACACAATCTAGACTCTAGACAAAAAGTCATAAAAAGATTTTGATAGACCAATCAGTTATTGTATAGCGCATCAACAAATATGATGGCGAGCACGCCGAAATGGATTTGAGGCTATATCTTCGCAAAAGTTTTGCACATTAATGTGTGTATTTCTAGTGGTTCAGTGGTTAGTGTAGGTTGTCTACAAAACGGAAGGTTGGTGGTTCAAACTCCAGCTCCACCTGACCAAGTGTTTAGGTATCTTTGAGTGAGACATCTACACCCCAACTGCTCCCGATGAGCTGCATGGCTGACACTGTATGAATAGGTGAATGTGTCATCACAATCATGACCAGAGGCACCATCTATTGTTTCGATGCAGTGCACCCTAGTCGTCAAGTCATTTGAGGCTATATCTCAACATTGCTTAATTATGTATATCAAATTTGGTGGGTGTCATCACAATCATGACCAGAGGCACCATCTATTGTTTCGATGCAGTGCACCCTAGTGGTCAAGTTATTTGAGGCTATATCTCAACATTGCTTAATCATATGTATATCAAATTTGGTAGGTGTCATCACAATCATGACCCGAGGCACCATCTATTGTTTCGGTGCAGCGCCACCTAGTGGTCTCAAGATTTGAAAAATTCCTATTTTTGCCTTAATCTACTGAAAACTTAGATCTAAAATCATGACAGTCATTACTGATACTTCATTCTGTGCCCTTTTTGGCTTGACCCCGGCATTGCTGCTTTGCAGCTATATTTATTATTATTATTATTATTATTATTATTAGCTACAATGAACCTTTAATTAATAAAAACAGATAGGGGTTTTGGGTTGAACATATGGTTTATTATATTCAACTTTTTTTGGAAAAAAATACACTTTCGAAAAAAGTAAACTTTGATTCTTAATCTTTTTTTGATTCTTTTAATTTTATTCTTTTAAATAAAATGATAAAATACTCATTAAATTCTCTCAGAGCTGCTCTGATTGAAATGTATAGTTTTTATTATTTAGCCTAAGTATAATCAACTTAAATTGATCTGTAATATAAATCACTTAAATGGGCTTTAGTGCCTCTTTTTGCAGCCACTCTTCGTCCACATTTCTTTCAAACTGGATATGCATCTTCAAGGACAACCCTGCATTTGTTTTTCTTATACCCAAAGTATTCCCATACTGTAGATTTTAACTTTTTTTCTGGTAGGGGATAGGGGATAGAATTTGTAGTCTCTCATTTTCTCTGCTGTACATAAATGAGTGGAGTCTAGCAGTCATGCCGAATGAAGTTGCATGTGCGTAGTGGCGCAGATGAGATCTGCTTTATTTTTTTCCAAAACCGTGTATAAGCAAATGTTTATGGTATGATAATCATAAAAGTTAATATCAAGGTATACCACCATACCGGTATACCGTTACAACCCTAGGTAAGAGTTATTGTACAAGTTTGTTTATCCTATTTTGTTTATTGAAGTTGTGTTACTCTGTTTTAAACGGATTATTAAAGTAATCAATTAAAACCTACTTGTTACCTTTTCTTTTTTAAATGACAAGAAATGGTAACAAGTTGCTCATGTAAACAAGGAGACTCCCCAAATACGTTGTTAAAAAAATGGATGAGCACAAGCCATAGAAATTAACTGTATTGATTTAACAGAGCAAAATATGGCTGAATACATTTCCAAGTACTTATAATATGACCAAAAAAGAAAATTCTGATACCTCTTAGTGTGGGATTTTCTTCAACTTTTGGCTCAGGTTCCTTAGCAACTTTTAGCATCAAATTTTCTTCAACTTCTGGTCTGGGATTTCTGGCCGATTTTTGCCCAGGATTTTCTTCAACTTTTGGCTTGGGATTTCTGGCCGATTTTTGCCCAGGATTTTCTTCAACTTTTTGCCTGTGTTTTCTGGACGATTTTTGCCCAGGATTTTCTTCAACATTTGGTCTGGGTTTTCTGAACAATTTTTGCCAATGGTTTTCCTCAACTTTTGGTCTGGGATTTTTGGCCGATTTTTGCCCAGGGTTTTCTTCAACTTTTGGTCTGGGATTTCTGGTCGATTTTTGCCCAGGGTTTTCTTCAACTCTTGGTTTGGGATTTCTGAACAATTTTTGCCAACGGTTTTCTTTAACTTTTGGTCTGGGATTGCTGACAGCCTTTAGTTTGGGTTGTTTGTTAGTCTTCTTTAGTCCGATATAAGCTGGAACTGAAGCTTACTGTAACTCTGCATCGGTTACAGAGGTACTGGCCAGATCTGGATCATCCTTTGGAACCGGACTGCTGCCAGCTTTTAGTTTGGGTTGTTTGTTAGTCTTCTTTAGTCCGATATAAGCTGGAACTGAAGCTTTCTGTAACTCTGCATCGGTTACAGAGGTACTGGCCAGATCGGGATCATCCTTTGGAACAGGACTGCTGCCAGCTTTTAGTTTGGGTTGTTTGTTAGTCTTCTTAAGTCCAATATAAGCTGAAACTGAAGCTTTCTGTAGCTCGGCATCGGCTACAGAGGTACTGGCCAGATCAGCATCATCCTTTGTATCAGGACTGCTGCCAGCTTTTAGTTCGGGTTGTTTGTTAGTCTTCTTAAGTCCAATATAAGCTGGAACTGAAGCTTTCTGTAACTCTGCATCGGTTACAGAGGTACTGGCCAGATCAGCATCATCCTTTGTATCAGGACTGCTGCCAGCTTTTAGTTCGGGTTGTTTGTTAGTCTTCTTAAGTCCGATATAAGCTGGAACTGAAGCTTCCTGTAACTCTGCATCGGTTACAGAGGTACTTGCCAGATCAGCATCATCCTTTGTATCAGGACTGCTGCCAGCTTTTAGTTCGGGTTGTTTGTTAGTCTTCTTAAGTCCAATATAAGCTGAAACTGAAGCTTTCTGTAGCTCGGCATCGGCTACAGAGCGACTGGCTAGATCAGCATCATCCTTTATATCAGGACTGCTGACAGCTTTTAGTTTGGGTTGTTTGTTAGTCTTCTTAAGTCCAATATAAGCTGAAACTGAAGTTTTCTGTAGCTCGGCATCGGCTACAGAGCGACTGGCCAGATCAGCATCATCCTTTGTATCAGGACTGCTGACAGCTTTTGGTTCGGGTTGTTTGTTAGTCTTGTTTAGCCCAATATAAGCTGGAACTGAAGCTTTGTGTAGCTCGGCATCGGCTACAAAAGTACTGGCCAGATCAGCATCATCCTTTGTATCAGGACTGCTGACAGCTTTTAGTTTGGGTTGTTTGTTAGTTTTGTTTAGCCCAATATAAGCTGGAACTGAAGCTTCCTGTAGCGCGGCAATGTCTACAGAGGGACTGGCCAGATCGGCATCATCCTTTGAAACAGGATTAGCCGTATCGGCATCTTGCCGTGCAGAAGGCACAACAAGGTCCCCATCGTTTCTCCGGAGGTGGTTAAAGAATTGTCGAATTTTCGCCAATGCGTTAGGTTTGTCTGGACCAACGTTAGTCTTTGACTGAGAATTGCCGAGGTCAGCATCATCCCATTCATCAGGACGAGCTGCAACGGCTTCAGGCTGTGGAGACGGCATAGGCTCCACTTTGCCCCTCCGGAGCCAGTCAAAGAAGGGAAACTTTGCCCCTTTTTGTTTGGGTTGGTCCTGACTGATCCTA
Source organism: Misgurnus anguillicaudatus (assembly GCF_027580225.2). NCBI lineage: Eukaryota > Metazoa > Chordata > Actinopteri > Cypriniformes > Cobitidae > Misgurnus > Misgurnus anguillicaudatus. The sequence goes on from NC_073347.2 coordinate 7,946,256, forward strand.
GCCTTTGGCTTATCTCTGGTACAGTCAACATCGGCCTTTGGCTCAGGAATGCCTGGATCGGCATCAAGCTGTGGAGAAGGCCAGAGATGATCAAAGATACATAAATACACAAATAGTGTGTGTATGTGTAGACAAACAAAGTTAATTGAGTAGATGAAACCAATTAAATAGTAGGACATTACTACTCACCTCCTGGCAAAGCACAATGTTCTCGACTTTGGTTTTCCAGAGGCTCTGGAATGGGCGTTTTATAGCTTTCGCCGCTTTTTTAAAAGCACCCTTTTTCTTAGTTTTTTCTGAAATAGACAAACAGTAAACTATTAGAAATGTCATAAATTCAATATCTGACAATTAATTTGATTCATTCATTAGAAATGATAGAGACCAGCGTGAGATCTTAAAGGAAAATGGCCCTGGTTATCTAAAATGTTATAAAACAATGTAATCAAGTATTCTGTTAAACAGACTATTAAAAAATCCTGAAAATACCGCAACGCTTATGGCATCAATAATGATGATAATATTGCCACAGATTAAAAGAACATGGACTGAAACTATTATTCAGCTGGTTTATTAACACCACAATAACAATTCAATAATAAATCTTATAGAATTAATGCTTGATTGATCATTTTAAATCTTAAGTGTCTCGCTTTACCTTGTGTACTGAATTGCATAAATTGAATGTCACATTCGCATTCATGCTCACAGGCTGGATAAAACCCGCCATATGCGCTAAATTAACTATTTTGTGTTATGAATATATAAACAAGACCTCAGTTTAGGGGCAATTTTTATTCTTAATTTTCGGGGACATTTGATTGATTTTGGCCACTTGTTATTAAAATTTGAAGAATTGTTGCCAAAACTTGTCTGCGTTTATTGGCACACGCTTAAAGGTGCAAAAGAAGATTTTTTTTAATACATTTTTGCAATATTACTTGAAACTGTCTTTACTAAATGATGAAAGACTATTTATTAGGTACACTGAAAGTAATAATATTAATACACGTCTTCTGTGCACAAGGTAGGGCCTTAAACACATCAGCAAATCATTGAAGCAATCATTGCGTCAACGATTGGCCCTCTGGCTTGTCAATCACTGCTATTACGTTCCTTGTGAGAGAAATCTCTCTCCATCTGCGCACACGTCACTGATTTAAACGCGAGTAAACTTAAACTTTATAACAACTAACAGCATTATGTGCGGGAACTCCTTTCTTTATTTGACGGCACAGTTTCTTGCGCACAGTTGGAGAGACTTCTGCTTGCCAGAGCACGCGCGTGAAAGAGAGAGAGACCTGCACCTCACTAGTGCTTATTATGAAATTTCAGAAATTACTCTTTCATTTGTTAGTGGACTATTTTCCATTTCTCTGTCACACTCAGTCTAACCTTCCCGTTCTCACCAAGATGCGTACAAATGACACGCAGTGTGATTATCGTGCAATAGATACGCCAAATTCCGATTTTGCGTGCATATGATACGCCAGTCCTTCCCATTCACTTATATGGCGAATCGTTTCGTGACGTTTTATTTATTGTTTTCGCATTTGTTTTCTGTTCTAACCCTAAACCCAAGCGAAAATGGTAAAAAAAAACAGAAAACAAATGAGAAAACAATAAATAAAACGTCACAAAACGATTCGCCATATAAGTGAATGGGAAGGACTGGCGTATCATATGCACGCAAAATCGGAATTTGGCTTATCTATTGCACGATAATCACACTGCGTGTCATTTGTACGCTTTTTGGTGAGAATGGGTTGGTCTAACATGCACGAATCCCAAGTTGACAACGCGCACTTAATTACATTATGCGGAATAGAAAAATCTGACTGTTACATCTGACATTTTATTTTACGGTAAGTTACCACGGACCAATCAGCAGAAATGTAACATGCAATTAGAGTGATTGACAGAAAACCTGACAAGTTACAAAACAAAATGACATTTTCAGCTCATCATGAATGCGAAAATGGGAGGCCCCTGAACTTCGGAGGCCCCTGGGCTTCAGCCCAGGTAAGCCCGTGCATTAAGGTGGCCTTGACTTTGTGGCATATAGTAAATGATGTTTAACAAACATATTAGTATATTCTTAATTTTGAAAATTAACAAGTAGGGTGTGATTAATCTGAAAATATATTTAAGTACAGCTTTTTAAAATTTAACTACGTACAGTTTTTATTTAACTTTTGGGCACATTTTAATTTAATCCTTAATCTTATTTAAGTTTTTATTTACTTGTAAGCACAGTGCAGTGTTAAGGTTCAAACTCTGTAATGGTTGGCTGACAATAATAATAAATATTTGTATAAGGAATAAAAATAAGAAATATTCTTATTGGGAATAAAACTTTGTTTTTGAACTGTGCTTAGCTCTGAATAGTTAGGCCTACTACACTTCTGGAATTTAACGTTGGTCATTATGGTGGTACCAAATATTTTCTGAGGTGGTACTTGGAGTAAAAAGTTTGAGAACCACTGCAATAATCAATATAAAAGTCAAACATTCAGCTTTCATTGTTATCTCACCTGATACGCTTTCCACCCCACCATAGGTAGGGGAAAACTCCTCTCCTCTTACTTGATTTGAACTACCAGCACGCATGACATTTGACAAACATCCGGTGGTCTGGACTGTGTCATGTGTCAAAACAGCGTTGGGTAGAACAAATCCCACCACTCCAACATCTCCTCCATCACTCTCCTCCTTATTGACAAACACTGCAAATACAATATAATAAACAAATAATAAACAATGTTATTACTTTAAACTGAACTGAAACATTTGTCTACAATTTGTCATTTAATTTATATTAGGGTATAAATGGACTCTATGCATGGCGGACGTATTTCCTGTGAAATCTCAGGATGCTGGACTACTTCTGCCAGTCATAGAGCGCTATGATATTCAGGATCGTTGGTTGCCAAAACAGCCAAATGAACACGGCTAATTTGTTTGACTTATACCACACACTTAAAGGGATAGTTCGGCCAAAAATGATATTAAACCCATGATTTACTCACCCCGAAGCCGTCCGAGATGCATATTTCAGACAAACACATTTTCAATTATTTTAGAAAATGTTTTAGTTAAAGGAACAGTATGTAGGATTGTGGCCAAAACTGGTATTGCAATCACAAAACTTGTGGCTAAAACTGGTACTGCAATCAAACAACTGGTGGCCAATACACAACATGACAACATAAACATCAGTTGAGGGCTACAACTCCACTTTTTAAATGACAATATCCTGACCAGACCACTGTTGTCAGTGATTTAAGTATTTGAAATGAAAATGATTTCTTAATGTCTAGTGACAAATAAGGGCCATTTTATGATTAATTGATATACATTTCTTACATACTGTTCCTTTAATCAAATGTGAAGTTATGAAGACATTTTCTAAAATAACTGAAAATGTGTTTGTCTGAAAAATGATGGACATATGCATCTCGGACGGCTTCGGGGTGAGTAAATCATGGGTTTAATATCATTTTGGCCGAACTATCCCTTTAAAACCATAATGAACGTCTAGCCACCACTGCTGTGTGTCATAGTGTTTACAGCATTAGACTCACTGGAAAGCATGACAACTTTTACACTGCTACCCTGTATCTGCATAACCACTAGTTAAAGTGAGAAATTGCACTGATAACAGTGCATTCATCTGTTGTTGATATACTTATGAATTTTGTGTAATTGTTATCATCAGTACTAGCGAAGATAACATCTGTGCTTATACAAGCTTAGAACAGTAAAAACGTGTATTTTGAGTATTTATGTATGCTTTATTAATAACAAATGCAAAGGACAAATAGAAAATAGATATCAATGACAACAAGAATAACTTAAGAAAAATAAAACACACACACACACACACACACACACACACACGATCACTAGAAAATCATAGGTGGAAAGTTTGAAAAGGGTTGGACCTAAACTCTGTAGTGCTCCGGTCCTCCAGGGTAAGATTTGGGGAACCCTACTCTACAGTTTCAAGATACTAACTTAAAAATATCCAAGTAAAAATGTTTTGACAATTGAATATATCAAAAAATAAAGAGGTAAAAACTCAGAACAGAACTCTGAACGTCACATTTAAGCTATCAGTCCTGCTGCAGTTTGTGTTGTTTTTTTGTTTTTTCCTCATACAGCAGTGACAGTGAAATCATAATGGGATCTTATTTGCGTCTCTTATTTTACCTGACACTTTAATACGAAGGAGGATTAGGGCCAAGCTAAAATAAATAAAACCCATCTCGAGATTAAAATCATTTAAATGCAAGAATAAAGTCATTATTTAACGAGAAAAAAAGTCAGAATAAATATAATTTCGAGAATAAAGTCGTTATTTAACAAGAATAAAGTCCTAAAATTTCAAGAATGAAGTCAATATATTCAGTTTAGGCTTACAATAGGTTGAATGACACGTATGCCATAGCCTGACGGGGTCTGTATCACTTTTACTGGCACTACGGAACTTCGGGGTGCGGGTAGTAACCCGAGAACAAAAATAACTACAAAATCTGACTGCTTTACGGCATACCTCACTTCCGCCCCCCTACCACCATTTCGTCAAGTTCGGACGTGAGAGCCTTACTAACGTTTGTTTGTGCTGTCACGCGGGTGTATGTTGGGGTTGCCAACTGTCCCGTATTTTAAGCCTAATTTATTTGTCTCGTACGGGACGTCCTGCGTCCCATTTTTTGACTGTTACGCTTGATCTAACCAGTGACTGATACAACAGGCTTCGACTTCATGTGGCGCCACAAAGACAGGCAGATAACATCAAAATCCCGTGAGAGGGATTCGAGAAATCCTACAGAAGCCACTATCGAAATGCTCTTGTGGTACTTTGATGCCATCCCCTGTCAGTCCTTGCGGTGCCACAAGCAGTAGCAGTGCTGATCACGACACCTTTTATCCAATCACAGATCCCCAGCACATTCAGTAAACAAATAATACAAATTTATGTTTGCTTTTTTATATAGTTGGTTACTACTTAGCTGTTTGTATAAGATCTGCATAGTTACAAAGTCTGCCTAAAACGCCTCAATCTGAAGGATTTAATCATTTTCAACCTTACTAGGACATTTGGCGCTTCTGATTCACACACTGTAAGTGTGTTTTAATTTATGTTTTTGATGTTGACCCTGTAAGACCACATCTTACAGAATCTATGTTAGCTTAGTTTGCCACAAGATTAAAATGAAGGGGATATGGGGATTTTTATTTACCCTTAGTACGGGAGTCACAAGTGTTTTGTTTTAGACAGGTAAAGTTAATTTAATGGTTCAAAATTAGCCTTACTGTGTTAAAAGTAGACTACCTGCTGTAAATTAACAAACTATTAATAAACCTTCCATGTATGTTCCCAGGGCATAAAGCCCGGAATACACTGCACGATTTTTGTCCTCTTATAAGATCATTACCCTATCACACTGTGCGACATGTATCGTTTAAACTCGGGTACGAGAGGCATGTAGACTGTACGATGATGACACGGAAGCTTCGGCGGCTGCGTCACACGTTGCGCAATGTCACCAGCATGCGCTCGTGGTAAACAAATACCGGCGCGCAGGTCGTAGCAGCAAACACACTGTGCGGTGATCATGCCGAATTTCTGACACTGCCAGAAAACTATCGTAGGCTATCTTTGGACGCAAGACCGGGAAAACGGTCGTCTTTGAACCTCTCTCACTGTACGACATAGGACCACCGATGGAGAGCCACGATCACAGAAATCGCGACGATGGCAATCTTTCGTCTGGGACAGCCAATTATCGTGCAGTGTATCCCGGGCTTAAAATACACTGTATAAAACCATATACGCGCTGCTGTGACAGGTCACATTTTGTCCCGTATTTCAGAGTGAGAAAGTTGGCAACCCTCGTGTATGGGCTGCTAAAGCAGCAATGAAACCCAAGAAGGCAAATGTTTTGTCTGAGGAGTCTAGGAAGAGAGTGACAAAATTAAAGGCGAGGATACGAGGATAAACATTGGTACAGCGGTTGCTCGCTGACACGAGGGCTGCCCGACCGATGCTGACTTGGCCGTTATGTTGTTAGACTAGTAAGTATTGAAGGAATTTGTTGTCTGCCTGACTATGTTATGGAAGCTATCTGGTCCTCCATTTCTCTTCATGAATCAAGTAATGCTGGAGGAGCAAATTATTATTAGCCTATGTCTAAATCGCATGTACAAGTTTGGTACAAGTAAATAATACATTATTAGACAAACAAATGAATCTTTTAAGGCTAACTAGCCTGATGACTGCAGGCTGATAATCATGTTTGTTTATTTATTTTTCTGGTGAAAGTGTCTTGCCTCAGGCTATAATGCAAATTGATTTTTCAACTTTGCAGATTCATCTATGATAGCTTGTTATTATAATATTGACGATATAGCCTATTGCTATTACCTACCAAACAAACAATGATTTACAATACAACAATTTAATTGGCATATCCATTCTGTAAAACAGGAGTAGACCATAGTGCTGGCTTGAAAACGTGAGCTACGTGATCTTTTGGCGTTTGAAAAAAAATAAAACCCATGGAAATTATATTGTATAGTGTGTATATATTGTACAATGATGTCATAACATTTAATATATAATATGCTGAAATAAGCAGAGTTCGTGGGTTTCGCACGTGTATCCCCTGGTGTAACCATGACAGATTTTACGACGGTAGTAGAAGACAATACTATTTCCCAACTGTAGGCGGACTCCGCGAGCTAGACTTACATGGTATTGCTTTAAGACAGTGATATAAATACACTTAATTCACTACACACTATAATATATTATTATAAGAAGCATGTACGGTCAAGCAGAAAAGCCCAGAATGTGATTATTTTCATTGAAGGAAACTAACATGGCCTTCAGCGGCTTGTGTTGTTATTCTGGGATCTTCTGCTTGCCCGTACACAGAATGTTTTATTAATAAAAAGTTTGCTGAATATGGTGTTTTATTATTACTGTGTAGATGTATTAAGCCACATTCAATGTCTTTTGTCTTTTAGGGTTTTATAAGGGTCTGCACTTAACATAAAGCTTTTATATTGTTGCTTTCATAAGAACAATCCAACAGTGAAACATAGCCTACTCGTTGCATTTATCTCAATTGTTAGTTCACAAAGCCGCAGAGTCTTTCCATTCCTCCCTCGGCCAGACGATTCATATTCCCCATCACCTGTGCACTTTCATAGGTGCGCCTCCATGTGCGGATTACTTTACCCTAGCCAATTAACAAAACCCATTATTCATCACGATATTCTGTTCATTGCATCCCTGTTTTATTAAAGTGTGCAGTGCACCGAATTTTGTTCGTTCATTATCTCCCCCCATATTGCCTTTTTTATGAGGGAGATTGCTTAAAGATGCAAATTGTATTACCTGCGCCGCTAGATGGCGCCAGATCAAATCAATAACAATGACGTTGTTTAATGGCGCTCTGTAGCAGCGTGGAATTATGGTACGCCTACGGGAGCTATCTTTGCTGACACAACCAGCGGCAGACGGTAAAGAGTAACTTAATCCATAAGTCCATAAGCAAGCGCGTAGCCCGACAGGCGCTAAAGCCGCCTTTCCACTGCACACAACATACGGAAACGACAGTCGGAGTTTGCCCCCTAGTGGCAGTCGTAATGAAGTTTCAGTTTAATCGTATATGAGAGAAGCTCATTCCAGCGCAAGAGGCTTCATTCTAATATGTTTACCATGGTGGACTAAATAAATGAATGCAAATGAATGAAACGATAAACAGCTATACATATATGACAAAGATTGGCAATATTTTTTGGAGAGAACATATGAAGACAAGATTAAAATAATAAAATACACAAATTAAATTGATAATGTATTTATTATCAGTAATCAAAAGGTTTTTTTAAGGATTCAAGTGTTACTAATGAAGTTAAACAAATCACATGCGGTTTAGTCGCACAAGTTCAATTTTTTTAACGGATCCAACGCTCAAAACGGACCCGACACCTACGCATCCGCAGATGGCCGGCACCCCACTTTGCGACTCTCCATAGGAAATGAATGACTTCCAGCTTATCGGCCGTCGTTTGTCGTGTGCAGTGGAAAGGCGGCTTAACGCATAGTTCCGCATTTGTCCACGACACTGGCTGCGTCCGAAAACTCAAAGCAGTGACTTGTTGCCTCGCTGCCTCATAAGGAAATGACTTCGGAGGCATGAAGGCAGCTCAGAGAAAGGCTTTCGGATGCACTTCAAAGGCAGCGTGTTTGAAATATAAACAGAGAGCGCCTTTGTGATAACTAATCACATATTTGAAAACTACAATACTAATTTCTCGCTAGAAATGCAATTAAAGTGTATGTTGCAGGTTAACCACCACTGTCGATTAATGGGTACATAAATCACTCAAGATATGTGTATAATTTTTAAAATGTCTCAAAAATGGTCTTAAAGACAACTTTTTTTTACGTTTTTGGTATTAACGGTTTTTTTAACGCAATTCTGCGATGACGTCACGTTGGGGAGAAGTGGAGAAAGACTCAGCCAGAGCCATAGAGATAGATGAGACATTTATTGCTATTTAATACTTACGTATATAATTTGGAAATCATATATACATCGTAGGAAATATATAATGTGTTATACTGCAAAGTTACCTTGCTAATTATTATTTATGATATATGTGGAGATAAATGAAACTTCGCAAATCTGCTGATTTGATCCATTCATGTCCTGACCACCAGGCTAGAGATTTTTAAACATCCTTAATCCACACTTACTAGTCTATCAAATAATATCTCAAATATATTGTTTTGTAAAATAAAAGGATGCTTTGTTATATTGTTTATGCGATTATAACGAATCACACGATCATTTTATATGCAGCAGCAGTCAGCAGCTGCAGCACACTCGGATCCGACCACATACATACTGTAATAAACAGGCGTTCGGCGGCTTTTTACATCACGACAGGCTAAGCCATTTGAGGAGGAACCGCTCATTGATCACCGTATTTTTATAAATCCTGTACATGTTTGGACCTGCCGAACAGGTTGAGCACTTTTATATACTTTATTGAGCAGAGAGGCTGCCTGCTCAGTTTGACCAGCGGGCTGCGGGAACCGGCGCACATCACGCCGCCAGACGGTGTTGCTAATATAACTCGAAATGTATAACTATTATTAGATCGGCCCGGGAAAGTCCCGACTCTCTCGATTGCCATTCCGCTACTGGCTGTAAGAAAGTGAGTTCGTTTGGGTCGCTGGTCCCCGCGAACAGACGTGACGTGCTTCACTCACCTTCCAGGATTAGAGACATGCTGCCAAAACCGTTTGTCCTGTCCCAGATAGCAAAAAATATCCGCATGGCTTCTTTATGCCGCCAGCCCCAAGCTGTCGGCTATAGGTGCGTCCCGCTGGCGGGGATGAAACTTTTGCCGCCGAATACGTCACTCTCATTTTTTTGCGAGATGCCGCCAGCATGCAGCCGGCGGACCGACTGCTTAATTTGTGCAAAAGCGGCTGCCGCGGCGGTCCGCCGTCAGACCTGTTTGCGATTACGCCCTTATGCCGCTTACTGCCGCCAGAGCACCGCCGGTGGTCCGCCGACTCATTGCTATTTTTTGCTATCTGGGGAAGATCGCATAAAGTTACACCCATTTCAGGCAGGATCATGGACCCCCTCAAGCCAGCATGCACGAGTATGTTAATTGTTTGTTTACTTTCTACACGAAGATATGCTAACCTTATGCTATCTGGCTGTCTGCCTATCTCTCTATACTAGCCTGTCTGTCTGTCTGTCTATCTATCTGTCTATCTATCTTATCTATCTATCTATCTATCTATCTATCTATGTATGTATGTATGTATGTATGTATGTATGTATTTATCTATAATCTGCGCTATCAGAACTGTACTTTACTCGTCTTTCTATAGTCATTCTCAATGCTCTCAAGGCGGCTTTGGTCAATTCTCTCCCCAGCGTGACGTCATACAGTGCGTTGTGGGGGAAAGGAGAATCATTGCAAATTGCTGTACTTTTTCATACTTTTTCGGGTTTTGTGATACCCAACAACATAAAATACAATGGATAACAGTTTAAATGTTTATTATCAACAAGCAAATTGCACAAATTCGTTGAAAAATTTTACCTGCAAAACGCCCTTTAAAATGTGTAAAAATTGAAAATATACGTTTATTTACACTAAATTTGTGATCCAGTCGCTTCCTTGGCCGCCATTTTATTTTTTCGAACTCGACCACTGTTGTAATGTGGTTTTTACGTCAGTAAAGGCGTTGACAAAGGGTCACGTGGATATTAACGTCATTGACAGGAGACTGCACTGCCCGTCAATGTTTTGAATGGAAATTTTCTCACGATTTACAAGTAGTTGAAAACATTACAGATATTGATCAGCTGGACAAAATATATAACACTGGCCTAGCGGTGTTTGGACATTTTACTGCAAATATCTTACAAATTGCACCTTTAAATTGCCTTTCTGAGTGCATCTCCCTCATATTGTTTTATTAATGAGACAGGTATAATTTGGTATCTGCTTGTTCACATCACTCCAAACACGTTAATGTAAAAACATGACATTATTATTAAAATATTACAACTTTATTCTCGTTAAATAACGACTTTATTCTTGTTAAATAACGACTTTATTCTCGAAATTATATTTATTCTTGACTTTTTTCTCATTAAATAATGATTTTTTTCTCGCATTTTAATGACTTTAAAGGGCCCATGGCATACAGAGGTTAGAATTGCTACTTTGTAGGTGTGAGCAAAAATGTGTCATTTTGGGCGTGTCCTTTAAAATGCAAATGAGCGGATAAAGTGCAAACACTGATCACAATGATGGTGGTTTGTTGTAATTGAAACTCAATTGTGCTGTCAAGTCCTTCTTTTCGCTCTCTTTCTCTCTGAACTAAATGGCAGTGCTGTGGTTGGATAGTGCGCATTAAGGGGGCGGTATTATTATAATAAGAGCTCCTTATGACATCAAAAAGAGGGCCAAATTTCAATAACCTATTTTTTGCTCACACCTACAAAGTAGCAATGCTAACCTCTGTATGCCATGGGCCCTTTAATCTGGAGATGTTTATATTTTTATTTTAGCTTGTCCCTAATCCTCCTTCGTACTTTAAGACAACATTACAAAGACAATATATTACTAACGTAACGTGATTAGCCTGCTGGACGAATCGTAAAAACAGCACAATGTCAGCTCTTCTAGTAGAGGATGAACATATCGTAATGATTACAAAGATAAGACGACACATAAGACTTGCAACCTTTCTCGAGTTTGCACATCTGGACAATTCACATCACAGGTTGTAAATTTGGGTAAATCCAGCAAACAACGAGTACATTTTAGCGATCTTCTTCTTCTTCTTCTGATGTTTAAATGGCGGTTGGCAAATCAACATAAGGTGCATTTTCCGCCAGCTACTGGATTGGAGTATGGAGCACTATTTGGTTGAATACATTTGGTGAGAATAAAAAAAACTTTATATCTTTTTTTACCAGTTCTGTATCCTTTAAAAATTGTAATAATTTCTCACGTATTTTATAATTTGTTCATTTTGGCGATTCTGCCGTCAGTCTGCTTTAAATCTCCCGTACCGGAAACTAAAGAGCAGCCTTGCGTCAAACGCGGAAGTTAAGTGTGCATTGCAAGAGTGCAAGAGTGCATTGAATATCACATTTGCATTCATGCTGATCGTTTTTTTATTGTGAATCCCCTGAAGTTGTATTTGAGTTTATATTATGCTGTTATTATGCTGTAATTCTGATAGTTTGGACAACAGCGCCCTCTTGTGCGCTATTACGTAACTACACAATGTTATAAATATCAAAGCAAGTAACTTACAGCGGAAATTCTCATCTTTAATTTTGGTGGCTTTTTATTAAACTCAGAAGGGCTGTTGCCAAAACATTTTGGCCTCAGGGTTATTATAGTAAACGAAAACTATCACGAAAACTGAAACTATTAGGGAAAAAACATTTTAGTTAACTGAAATAAAATAAAAACGAAAGTTTCTAAAAAAAAAAAAAACTAAAACTAAACTATAACTAAAATGTGGACCTGCAAAACTAACTGAAACTAACTACAATTTTGGAAAACAAAACTTGCGTTTTCGTTTTTTAAATGTTATTGGATCAGCAGACAGCAGTTGAACACGGAGTCAGTCATATTACCGGATCATAAGCAAATGTTCAGCAGATGTTGCTGAATCATTAATGACCAATAGGTGGCAGACTTTGTCTATTAGAACTCCAGGCCTGCACAGCAGCGTCACGTAATGTGTATGACGACTAGTTTATTAAGACAACCTGTCTTCTGCTGGCAAACCATTACAATAACTGAAGAAGGTTTAATTATATCAATGTACTGTACACGGAAGCATTTAAATGTTAAACATGGCTGAAAACGCTGACGGCGACCGCTTGCTTGGCAGTGTTAGCTGACGCTTTTTGGTTGCTATGATAAAGAATGTCCGTGGAACTTATCTGAAATTTTAGTTGCTTTTGTGGATAATCAACAAATAATATTATGTATTAATATAAAGTCAACAAATAATTGTTAGTACAACGATGTCTTCTGGTATAGAAATGGACATTCATAGACAGAATATTAAACTTTGCATTGATTTTCAGTTGTTGTGGACAGACATAAGTTTGTACAAGGGAAATATTGGACAAAACACACGTTAGGTTATAAATAAACATATGCTGGGTTGTTTGAATGCAATGCTGGGTTGTTTTAACTCATGTTTGGGTTAACAACATCCCAGCATATGATTATTTATAACCAAACATGTATATTTATATATTTATATTACTTATACCCAGCTTAAATAACCTAACAGAATTTAGGGTGTTGGTTGGTGTGGTATTTGCCCTGTCCTTTGATTAACAGGACTAAATAAAAAAACTTATTTAAAAAAAATCGTATTATTTTATTTTCAACATTACCAGATTTGGCGAGGTGTATGTACACAACCATGATATTATGCTAAAGACTAAAACTTAAAGTAATGATTTTTGAAAAATAGAAACGAAACCAAAACTATTTATGCACCACTTAAAAGAACTAAAACTAAACTGAAATAAAATAACACATTACAAAACTAAATGAAAATAAAAACGAAAATTTTTTTTAAACTATAATAACCCGTTATTTTTAAACGAATGTAAAATCTGAAGATACTACTGAAAAATCTAGCAAAGACCAGCATAAACTGGTAGCTGGTTTTAGGTGGCAGTAACTGGTCTAAGCTGGTCCTCCCAGCTTGGTCCAGCTAGACCAGCTAAAAAGTGACCAAAACACAGCTAGACCAGCTAAAACCAGCTCATGCTGGTCTTAGCTGGATTTTTCAGTAGGGAGAGCACCCCTCTGTGTTAATTTGTACACGTGCCTGAAAAACACAGTAACTGTACACTTATCAATATGAAAGTCACACACTCCGCTTTAAGTTTGATCTAACGGTACCTGTTGAGCTATTAGGCTCATCACGTGCAGTCACCTCTCCTTCTTTTGAGCCACCGGCAGCGTTCATAACGTCTAACAGAAGTCCGGTCGTGCGGACGGTGTTGTTAGATGTCAAAACAGCGCCTGGCAGGACAAAATCCACCCCTTCGACATCACCTCCATCACTGTGTTTAGTAATGGACCACCGCGACCACATGATGTCGAAAGTAAAGAAGTCTGTAAACAAACTGCTTAGACTCAGTCTCAATTTAGATTGGTGGTCTAAAGAAACTTTCTGTCTGTCACAGCGCGTCAACAGCCTCAGTTGCTTACTCTGTTGAGTTCGCAAATTCACTTAATAATCTGTACAGCTCAGTTCAGAATCAACCAAAGTGAACTCGTCCAGATCCGTAAAGTGAGTGAGCTCTGCATTGCTAGGTGCCCGCTTTTATATAGATGGGTGACGTCACAATAGTTCCATGGTTGCCATAGCGCGCGACTGCTTCCATGCCATTGTTTCTTCACCATGTAATATATATATATCACACACTGTTTTATTAAAAAAAATATATTTACAATTTATAAATGTTTATATGTGTGTGTAAATAATCTGACACATTGTTAAAACAAATTATTACTTTATTTATTTACATAGAAAAGTAAATATTTAATATAGTATATACAAAATAAAGTTTTCAGATAAAACAACCGCTAGTTAACTATATTATTATCCTGCTATATAATATACATTTTTTTTTATAAAAACCAATTAGCTTTTATCAGATTATGAATTTAAATGAAATATAAAACCTTACCCTCATGAAATATATTAAACAATATTTGGTTACCTATAATGAAGTATAATACAATAATATGGGTCTAATACATTTTTGTAATACTAGATATGTTAAATAAAGTATAACTTGAATAAAATAATATACCTAATAAACTATCTTCAAAACACACAGTTAAAAATATAAAAACAATAAAAAAAAATTAACATCTGTTACTTTACATAAAAAATAATAGAAAAAAAACAATATTTGGTATAAACTGAAATGTAATCTTCTGTTTCTATTTCTATTTTTACAACATTAAAAATTAACGATTAGCCAACAGGCTAATATCCAAATTTATGTACACAATTATTATGTACACAATGCACTATACTCATCTCAAATTAGGTCATATGTCACTTCTTATTTTAACAATCCATGATTTCGGAGGTTCTTTGTCCTGTGGAAATTTGTAAAATGAAGAATTTCTGTGTTTTGATGGCTGAATGACCAGCATCCCGGTACAAAACAATAGGTTTAAAGCAAACGTTCTGGACGTCCTGTCAGGATTTGCACAGATGAACCCAATAGCGGACGATGAAGGAGTTAACAAAAGATTTTAATAATAAACAAGACAAACAAAAGCCCACGTGGGGGCATACAGCATAGACTGACACAAAACTAGGGATGCACCGAATCCATATTTTTTAGGTTCGGCCGAATCCCGAATCCACCGTTTAAGATTCGGCCGAATCTGAAACCGAATACCGAATCCTACTCGCATCCTTATTCCAACACAGTAAAACACATTAATGAAGTAAAAAACGTCCACATCAGTGTATTTTTCATTTTATTTAATTTTAACTAATGACAAGTTGGAAAAACTATTTTGACAATTACCATAAGCCTATGCATAATGAAAGCGATGCGTTGCGACACGCTCGTTTTTCCAATAAGCAAGCAGCTCCGCGCTGAAAACTATATTTAACTTTGAGTGAGAAGCTCCGCTCGTCAATGTCAGTCTTCACACGGCCGTCCAATTACAGTGGAGGAGGGGCAGGACATTACCACAGCAACCAACCGGCTCACAGCTGAAGCATCACAGCTACCAAGCGCTCGGCTGAAAAACAGCTGGCATTTGGGGTCCTCAAGGCGTTTTCAGCGGTGTTTAAAAGTTTTGGTGTGTCCAGCTGACCGAAAGAAAAAGCTCATCTCCACGTCAGCACCCGATGTGTGTAATCAACGGCTGCGTGACGTCGACCAGCGTAGCGCAAGCCTAGGGTTCGGTTCGGTGGAAAAAAAATCTAGGATTCGGCCGAACCCGAACCCCGCCAAAAAGCCCAGTATTCGTCCGAATGCGAAACCGATTCCTGGTTTCGGTGCATCCCTACACAAAACACTGAACTAGACCTGACAATAAAACTCTTGACTTGACTAGACAATTACAAAATATCACACCGACAATACAAAATGAACCTGCACAGAAACAAGGACAAGAGAACATTATATAAGAGAAACTAAACAAGATAACGAGGAGGGAACAGGTGATGGGAATAAGTAATAATTAACAATAAGCAGGAGGACGAGGGGGCGGGGACAAATGACAAGACACCGGAGGCACATGCCACAGTAAACAAGGCATGAGCCTCCACATAAGGCCTGGGACTGCCAGAACCCTGCCACCATGACAAAATACAAATACAACACAAGACTTCAAGGCAGAGTTCTAACACGTCCATCCCTCACAGCCCCATTTTGGAATCAACATGGTGGCAGGCTGAATAAGGCGTATTCTCAATCTGGCCAATCTCCACCAGCAGAGAACAGAAGTTTTTCAGCTGCTAGAATCCAGGCAGCGGTTTGGGGCTACAGGCATGAATCCTTGAAAAGTAAAACAAGCACATGTTAAGATATTTGCATCAGTTGGCTTTTTAAAAATGCTAGTGATGCATTCAAAGCCCTTTTCACACACATATTCCGTAAGATACACGGCACAGGCATCCTGGAATTTTACGGGACCGCTTGATATTTTATTCATTCACACTGCCAAGTTAACCCGGCATATGTGATGGTCCCGGAAAGACACGTGACCGGTTGAAAGTCCCGCCCTCTCTTCTACGCAGCGTCTGAAGTTTGCATATTATTTATTATTTCTCTCTCCAGAAACAACTCGCGTGCATTTTTGTTTATGACAAGACTACAAAGGAGCGCGTGAACGCACAGTTCTATTCTGGTGAATGATCTCAGCTCTCGTTGTAAGGAGCTGAACCATAACTTGTGTTGTGATGATGACGCGTGCGTCCTCACTTCGACACGCCCATTATGGCATTCTTGCGGCTTCTTGTTCACACAGAGGGTTACCCGCGTATCTTACTAGGTCCTCTTTCCGGCAACGATCCCAGAAGATTAACGGAACGAATTTTTGTTCACACAGACGCTTGTCTGGCAATTTTACGGGTATTTTCTGGGACCAGAGGTCTGTGTGAACGGGGTTCAAGTGAACAGAAAATCACTTACAAAGGCTGGAGGGTGAGCAGTGGTAGTTTCTTCCGTGGTAGGGGTCATGTAGGCCGGGACAGTTGTCACCCTGTCCTGCTCTGCCTCTGGGTCGCTCTGGTAGGCCTCATCATCTTCATCGGGGTCAGGCTCGTCAGGCTGAACGACCTCCTCCTCTGGACTGGGTCCATTCTTTGACAGGCCACTGAGGGAGAAGGCAGCGGGTGTTGAGGCGCTCGATGAAATTTCTGCCTCTGCCACCGAACACAGCATCAGAGCTGCGGTCTGAGTTCCACCGAGGGGGCCTTAAAATGACAAAAAAGGACATTAAAATCATTACATGACCACACATGTTAAAGATAACCCAAAGCCTTATTTATTTAAAGAAGGATGTAAAGGAGCTACGCTACAAAAAGCACAACGGATGGCCCAGCAGGTGAGTATGTCAGGCAGGTGTGATGCAGTTTAGTAGGCACGGAAAGAGAACTACTGAGCAGGTAAGTATAGAAACATATGAAAGGCAGAGCACATGATCTGACCATAAGCAGGATAATGAATGATACAGTAACGATTAGTAAGTACATTTAATAAGTGGTTTGGTTCACACACTTACATTTTCTTTGCAGGAATAATGAGCGATCTGAGAGTCTGTTTGGGTGACCAGACAATGAATTAGTGTGTGGACTTGGTGCGTCCATGACAATCATGTGTAAGTGCTATCCCAGCATTTGTCATTCATAAATTCAGATACGAATATGAAAGCTGCAAAATCCAACCCATTAATGTACAACTGAATGGAATAAACAGTATGTGTTAGGAATCACACAAAACAGGAATCCCAGCGCAGAGGTTCTTTAATTCAATAATATATGTAAAAGAGAAAACACTCAATGTCATCAGATGCAAAATATGTATAGGAGAAAAACACTTGGTGGATCAGAATATGTATAATAGAAAACTCTCAGTGTCCGTGTATGTGATGAAGAGGTGGAGAGAAAACACTAGCGAGGCGGACCACAACGATCTCCTCTGGGTAGCTCACAATGTGGGAAACACAGCCGGGCTGTAGGACATCCACAGAATCTGTAAGCACAGAGACGAATTCCTGGCGGGCACGGAGAGAGATTCCTGGCGGGGCACAGAGAGAGAGAGAGAGAGAGAGAGAGAGAGAGAGATTAGCTGACGGAGTCTTCAGCTGACGAAAGCGCTGGACAGCGCACTGCTGCTGATCAGCACAAGCCGTTGGACAGCGCTCAGGGAAACCACTGATGTAGGGAGCTCAATACTCTACTGTAGCCACACCAGTCGGGGAAAACCAGACAGCAATGATGATAGATAATCCAGCAGAGAGAGATGGCGAAGACTGGAAACTAATCCACAATAGAGTAACAACGGGGCTGGGAATCTAAGGGGCAAAGGCAGCAGAGAGCACAGATATAATTCAGTAAACTACTACGCTTGACAAGACAAGAACTAGACAATGCTAGCGGGCATGAACATACTAAGACGAACTTGCAAAGAACTAAGGAAACAAGGGGAATTTAAATCAAACCGGATTGGGCAATAATAAGGATCAGGTGTGGGACGCCGGTGAGAAGAGTCAGAGATAATGAGATCCACAGGTGGAAGACGCGCACGCGTGGAGCTGTCAAAACAAAACACAACACATAGTGAAACAAAGACAAAGCAGCCAATAAGACCGAAATCATGACAGTATGAGCAAATAAAGCCAATCCAACGTATGGGTGCTAAACTTTGATCTTTACCAGGGCTTTGAACCAGATTTTTTTCCCAATTGGTTCAGCATAAAGATGCAGCATAAACAGTCGCTACACATAAAGTGAAAATGACGCTCTTTTCAGTGCTTTATTCGCCAAATGTATTTCAATGGACTACAGCAGGGCTATTCAATTGGCGGCCCACGGGCCAAACCCGGCCCCCGAGGTAATTTCATCTGGCCCTTTATATAGTCTGTGAAAAAGACATCTCTAGAATAAATGTAGTTAGTTGGACAACGGGCCCCAGTTACGAGTTGATGCACGTGTGTCCATTTCATACAGCATGAGCTGCAGAGGGTGAGTCATGTGACAAAACTAAAAATATAATTTCTCTTACTAGAAGGTAGCCTTATGTTTGTCAATTGTTAAGATAGATGTTGTAGTTTAAATAGGGCTACTGAAATAATTAGCTTGAACAAAAAACTTTTTTGTTATGTGTACTTAAGTGAGTAAATGAGTTAAATTCTCAATGAGTGTGATATGCACTTATGTTGTTATGCAGTTTTAAATACAACATATGAACATCAAGAAATCTTTGAAGGGCATAGAGTTTATCACGTCTGATTGAAATTGCTCACTTTAGCGCCTTTTGCGGTTAAATTGTTTAAAAATCACTTAAAGGGGACAGAGAATGAAAAATCATTTTTACCTTGTCTTTGTTGAATAATGGTAGTCTACCCACATTCACAAACATGCAAAAAGTGCTAAACATGCTAAACATCTCAGTCTCATAGAAATTCCTCTTTTAGAAATGTCAGCCAGAAAACAGCCTAATCTGAAAAACTGATGCTTATGACATCACAGGCATCTAACTGACCCTCCACTTTAAAATAATTGGCTACATTTTTTGAGTGGCAGCAAATTCAGCCAATCAGGAATGAGATTGCAAGTTAAGCCAGTAGGGGGAGCCACATAGGTGCAAAACCACTTGTTTAAAATCCCCCACCCTAATAGAGCTATCTGAGAGAGGTTTTTAGGTAGCTTCTAAGGCATTACAGACCCAAACAAAAAATGTTTTGTCTACATGTCACATCACAGAACAAGGATAAATACTCCGTTCAATCATTCTATGTCACATTTAAGTGTTAACATTTTAAAGCCTTTGAAACATGTGCAAATGATCAACTTTCACCCTATTTAAATTTTTGTATTAATCCGCGAATCGCATGCGAGCCGAACCGTGGGTCGTGATCTGTACAGATCAACTGGGATTCATTACACCACTACGTAGTATTAAAAGAACAAACATCTTGAGATACTTGGTAGCCTACAATATTTACTAGGGGTGTGCAAAAAAAATCGATTCACATTTGAATCGCGATTCATATATTTTTGTAATGCCGTGTTACTATTGTCCTGAAATTAGTTTATCTCAGTATTCCCATAGATGGCGCTGCGGCGAATTCACACTGACGCTTGCACACTCTTGTCACAGTGTTTCCCACACATTGACTTTACTTATGGGCACGCTGCCCAGGTATATTAACAAATTTTGTCTTTTTTGTTTTTCCGTGATCATGACACTCTTTAATAATGACATTTTGTGCACGACATGATGAGTTCAGTGTGCATTCACGTGCTCTCTGTTTCTCAATGAATTGGGATGCGACTCGAACAAGCTCGTGTTACATTGTATCCTTCATGTTTCTGAACTTGAGCAGAGTTTTACCATTAGAGGTCTTCACGGAGCACCCGCGGACCGTATGGTTCTGGGTTTGTATTTGAAATGGTCAGTCGGGTCCGGGTAAGTCATAGTTAAATTACTTCGGGTCCCAAGTCTGATTAATATTGTGTGTAAAACCCGAGTCGATCGGAGAATGGCCGTGAATGCTACCGCGCTAAAGCTTGTGTGCAACTTCAGCGTGCCTGCGGTTTCTATGGCAATAACAACTGGCTCTTGTTTTGAAAGTCACGACCACACGCTGGATTTTCTTTTTCCCATTTTTTTATACTATTATTATTAATAAACCATATCTTTTCTAAAATCTAAAAAGTTTGCACAGAGATGGTAGCAAAAGACAATGCTAATGTTAAGCCTATTGCACTGAACAAGCAAAGCTCAAGCTGACTCAAGATTTACAAAACGCAAAGCTGTAATGTAAAGTCCCCTGTCACTGGCACAGCAAGTAGACTTTTGAATCTGAAATAATGAGTGGATTAAGCTTTTTTTAATTGACAAGAGAGAAATAGAAAGACAGGCACTTTTCCTGCTTCTGCTAATAGAAATAATAACCATTATAACACCAGTCACATTTATAATCTATAGACCTGCACTGTCTATCATTAATATACTATATTATTGTATTTAATAGAGTTTGATAAAAGGGGTCATCTAATCATATCAGTTTTTATTTTTGCATAAAGTAATATCAAACTACATTTAATTTGTTGTGTTTCTTTTCTTTAAAATTGTATATCTACTACAATCAGTCAATAAGGAAACAGTAAACTACATTTACACACTGTGAATCGTTTTTTAAAATCGAGAATCGTTTTTTAATCGAATCTTGAGCCTAGAAATCGGAATCGAATCGTGAAATTTTCTGAACCGTGCACCCCTAATATTTACCTCTTATGGTTGAGCATTAGAGACTTGGGCTTGAGTAGGCTACTTGCTGGTGGCAAGCTTTTTTCCGATGAGTCAATGAAGACCGGAAGTGAACTTCACAGAGTCATTTTGCACAGTAATCTTGTCAAAGAACTTAAAAAAAATATATATATCGGTATTAAAGCAACACTAAAGAGTTTTTGCTCTTTGCTCCTACAGGACCACGCCCCGACTGTTGGAAACTTCTTTAGTGCGGTTTTGGCCAATAGAGGGCTGCAAAGCGAATGTGAAAGTGCCGTTTACCCTGTTTCGAGTTGATGAACGACTGAAACTTTTTTAAAAACGTTATTTGAAGGTAAAAAAACTCTTTGATGTTGCTTTAACCGGTTACCATTATTTTAAATAAACGATTCTGTTCCGGAACATATATTTTTTGAAAGTTTCTGGTTTCGTTTCTGTTCCTTGCAAAACATCAAAAGTTTCTGGTTTTCGTTCCGTGAACCGGTTCAAAGCCTTGATCTTTACAGCTACAATCGGGGAGTATCACATAAAGTTAAGCACAGAATGTCTGAAAACATGTTGTGCATTTGTTTTACTTTTACCTGGTATCATGTGAGGCAGAGATTTGTGGAATCCCTCCAGGCTGTTGTTTCCACGAAGGCATTTGTAATATGGAACGTCCACCCCGTCGATGTTGGTGCTATGAGGCACTCTGTACATACTCATCCCTGGAGGATCCTGAATGCTC
This sequence comes from Misgurnus anguillicaudatus, assembly GCF_027580225.2. Lineage (NCBI taxonomy): Eukaryota > Metazoa > Chordata > Actinopteri > Cypriniformes > Cobitidae > Misgurnus > Misgurnus anguillicaudatus. The sequence goes on from NC_073347.2 coordinate 7,968,081, forward strand.
TGAGGTGTCGCTGCTGGCCTTCCCACACACTATCTACTGCTTCTGTAAAAAAAAAACCATAATAAATCTTTAAACATGGGATTAGCATGCACGTGTCAAGAGTACATGAATAATATACTATTTATTTGTTTATTCATGTATTTATTTATTATTTATTTGCGGTATACAGGACAACCATATTTAGATAATAAAGTTAATATGTACGTAAATGCTTTTTTGTATAATTGCATCCAATTATTTACCTGCCGATTTATAGAGGCTGACTCCGCTTTCGTCTAGCCCAGCGGGACCTTTGAGCTCATCTATAGCTATCTGGACGAGCCGGAAGGTCTCCTGAGCCCCGAGTGTGACTCTATGAACATGGTGCTTCAGCTGTTCCCTGGATACATAAAGTCGCACACCATGTTTTCATCAGTCGCTGTGTCAAAAACTGTCAGGTTCTTTGCTCTGACAGCTTTAATGAGCAGGTCCAAGTCTGCGCGGTTGAACTGCGTAGTTTGAGTAGCTGTCGGTACGAATGGCTGCAACAAAGCGATGGATCCATTCTCCTCACACATCTGGAATAAGCTCTCCACAGCAGTTGGGCCTTGTGCCCAATGAACAAGATCTTGGGCACAAGTTGATTGGCCTGGTGAAAGTGGTCCATTACTCCCTGACACATGGGTTTCAGACACTCGTGGATTCTTCACAGGTAAGAACAAATGAGACAATCTGTGAATCCTCATTGGCTATGCTGGTGAACCACTCCGCTGTGCCTTTTGCCAAGTTTCTTCACCACCTGCAAGATACGAGATACTTGCTAAGTGAATACACTCGTATTCAAAACAGTGTTCATGTGTTTAACAGAACAGACCAAAAAATGTTTTTGAATGTGTCTCTATCTTTGTGTTTTACACAGGAAAGTCAGTCATACAGGTTTGGACCAATGTAACGGTGAGTAAATAGTGACAAAAAACCAGTGGAGTCCATCTTTAGCACTTTGCCAAAAGTGGAGATTATCTGGTTTCTGTAGTCCTGGACGTTGCTGGCCTCTGCCAGCAGGAAAGCATGGCGAAGCAGGCGAGCAGAGGAAAGCTCTCTTTGAGCCTCAAACTTGTGTCCTAAGGCCGACACGATTCCCCCAGGCTTCAGAAGAGTCATGAGGAGTGTGGTGTAAAGGTCTTTCCTGTGGAGATACTACTCAACATGATTCTCCTGAATTTGTCGGCACACTTTGACCATGGTTTTTCCCCCTGAAACCAAGGATCAATATATGTATCCCTCACAGCGGGTGCATCCCAATTCAGGCCGCCGACTTTGAAGGCAACGAAGTGAACTGAAATGAGACGGTCTAGCCTACGGGGGGTTGTTGCGTCACTTGCTGTTCTCTCCTACTACGCTTGTCAGCGGGACACAACAGCTGAGACTATCAGACTTTTAAAAATACATATGGAGGCAGATTTTTGTTTTGTTTTATTTTAAAAAATATAACACAGTGATGCAGATTAAACTTTCCAACAGTATGTATAATTCACCACCTTAAAAAATATACTAAAGCAACACGCACAATATTGCAGCAATAATATTAATTCACATCATTAAACATCATTTATAATAATAAAACAGTGACAAGGACCTTTAATTTGCAAAATATACCCTTTTTTTACTTCAGCTTTAAATGTTTTTTTCAAAATACCCAAGAGTTTTAAATATTATAAATTATGTTTTAGTGATGTGAATTAATATCATTAAAGTGACTCAACTCCTCCCGTAGGCTAGACCAGTGTTTCCCAATCCTGGTCCTTGAGGCCCCCTCCCAGAAATTTTTGGATGTCTCCTTATTTAACACACCTGGTTTAACTCATCAGCTTGTTAGGGAGACATGTTTACCATTTTGGAAGGAGGCTGATAAGTTGAATCAGGAGTTTCAGGACCACTGGGCTAGACCGTCTCATTTCAGTTCACTCTGTGGCCTTTAGAGGCTGCCGCCTTCAAATATCGAGCCTTGCCTTCAAAGTCCTGAATTGGGATGCACCCTGAGTTGACAAAGAATGAATGAATGAATGAATCCCATGCCACCCACCTGCCCACCTTGCCATCGCTGCCACCCTTGGCTGCTTTTGTACATGGTCCGCAGGACAGGACCTCTGTTATTATACAGTATCAGCTGGAAATGTCACAAATGTGATGAATCTGGAACATAAAAAAGCAACGTTGTTTTATGTGATCTGTAGATGTATTTACATAATAACAAATCATTAAGATGTTGTATTACAGCTGTAATAATAATTAGTCTAATTAACAACATGTAATACCTTGGTATGGTATCCTAATTTGTTAAGGTACACTTTTGTACCTTGACCCACACATTCTTCTCCTCGAGGACACTTCAAAGTATTTCCGAATGGCAACAGACCGCCACACAAAGATGCGACCCCGAATAAAAGAGATGTGGAGTTGGCACACAACCACTTATTTAGTCTGGAGGGTAAAACCATAGATATGTATATAAAGGCTAGATGGCTCGTCCGCGCTGCTGGCCAATTGAGTGCAACGTCCGCATTTTGGCGGCCATCCCACGACAGGGCGCTCGCTCACTCGTAGCATTGAGTTTTAATGATGCAGGTACTTTTAAATGACCATAACTTGCTTAATTTTTTACCGATTTTCAAACGGCTTGGTCTGTTATAAACGTCAAAGATGTACCTATGACACTGCATACCTATACTAAAAATGAAAAATAAATTCATGAAACATGTTAAAGCATCCAGAATTATAGCCACGTTAATAACGTTTGTAAAAACCCAAACGGTTTGAAAATCGGCAGAAAACCGAGCAAGTCATGGTCACCCAAAAGCACCCGCACCATCAAACCCAATGCCACGAGTGAGCGAGCGCCCCGCCGCAAGATGGCCGCCAGGTGATGCCGTTAGGGACTCCGCCTTGAGCCATCTAGCCTTTATATACATATCCATGGGTAAAACCACATGCGGTCTGATTTTAGAACTCGCCGCCTCTTCAATACCCCATCTTTGTTACGGTACACCTGAATGGGGCCAAAGAGTCCTCGCTCTGTATCCTCCTTCACCCAGGAAAGATCAGCTGGTGAGATACCATTAGGATTTTCCCACAGTCGCACCCAGCCCTCCAGATCGACCTGAAACATGTCACAACAGAAAACATAATTACATAACAATATATGCGTAATATCACTACTTTCATTTATGTATAATAAATGTTTGTATGTAAATATTACTCACTGGGGAGTCACTCTGTAATGTTTCTACTGGGACTTTGGCTGTGGATGACTTCTTTGCAGGGGTAGCTGCGAATGATGCCTGGGCTGTAGATGATGATTGGACTGCCAATGATGACGGGGCTCCCGATGATGCTGTGGAAGCCATGGCCTCAGATTTTATCACCTCAAATAAGTGGGTGTCGTCCAGCCATGAAGGATCACTAATTGAAGAGCTTGACATCTGTGTAACAAAGTTATTACACATTTTAATTAAAGGCGGAGTCCACGATGTTTGAAAAACGCGTTGGAAAAGGAGACGGGCCGACTACCAAAACACACTTATAGCCAATCAAATCAAATCAAATGCCGGTTTGCGTATGTGTGGGGCGGGTCTATCAACAGAAGGTCCAGATTCTATTGGGGTAGGGGCGTGTTTGTTTAGGTGATTTCAAATATCAACATTGGCTTTCAAACATCATGGACTCCGCCTTTAACATATTTTATTATGAAATATATCATATGCTGTATGTGCTGAAAACATTAATTTAATGTTGTTTTTGTATGATTAGAGATTCAAACAACTTACTTGAGTCTTCCTGTCATAAATGTATTTCCTAAACCTTTTCATCTCCACACTGGTGATGTGGGTTATAGGTGTATTTAGCCACCGGCTAACAGAGCTGTATGCCTTCTGTATCAAATCCCTCTGAGTCGTACCAAAATCATCTGGCCTGTCCTTCTGTGCAGAATACTGGCAGTAGAGCTCCCACATCTCCTGGAAAGTATGGTTTTCTCGAACCCTTTCTGTCCGTAAACACATCGGTTGATGTTGGCTTCCAGGACGATTGAAACTTCTGGAAAGGGTTCTGTGATCTTTAATCCAGTGATTTTGTACTTGACCCTTTCCAAGTTTTTAGAGAGATCTTCTCTGTGCTTGTCGACCAAACTGCAATTACAAAATTGTTTAAAATATAATAGCTATAAACTTCTGTAAATATTCTGAGAGATTACTTTATTATCAATATTATCAATGTTTTTATTAATAATGACTTGAAATAGAATATGCTTACTACTTCATGTAGCCCACATTATTTGACAACAGCCAGTGAAATGGGGCATTGACATATTGGCCAAAGGGTAACACCAGCTTCCCCAGACACTGCTGTTGTGATGGTGCTTTGATTCCTTGAGCTCTTTCAGCATGGACCAGGGCAGTGGATCACTGAGCAGCTGAGGAGGGGGCAGAGGAAAATTCATTCTTCTGTATCTGTAGGCACGGGATTCATTGGTCGCCACCAATAAGGCCTGCTGACGACCCTTTGGGGCAGTGGGAATACTGGTTTCGCCATTTCAAGGTGCACTGTAAAAAACATACTGAAGGTTACAAAAATGCTCTGATACACAGTCACAAACAAACTGATTAATCCAGGTGTGTCTGATTATTGTTGCTGTGACTACTGAGGTCAGGCACACCTGGATTAATCAGTTTGTTTGTGACTACTGAGGTCAGGCACACCTGGATTAATCAGTTTGTCCAATAATGGCAGACAGGAAACAAAGAGCTGGCTGAAGTTCAGGAAGTAGTGCAGCTGGGCATAAAGCCTATTAGCAATGTATCACCTTTAGCCAAACATTATTACAACTAATACCTGCAAAGCAGTGGCGGCTGGTGACTTCTTTTTTTTTGAAGAGCACGATGCGAAGTTCGTCACAACATATATGTAGCTTGTCATGTGTGTGGTTCGTCATTTCAAAATATAGGTGTGTTCGACATCGGCTGTGGCTGGATGTAACCGATCTGCGAGATTAGCCGCGTGCAGGCGGAGAGGAGCTGAAAACGGAGACGTGAGGTCGGACGCGCTGTGGTTCCCGTAGTTTGCTGCATTTACGTCAGGCATGGCTGATCGCGTGCCGTTTGCTTGCTTAATCGCATTTAACATGATTTGTAAGATGTAAACTACATAAAAAGTGAATTATACTGTTTTGAATGTCCGTGTATGAGCATGAGTGGAACTGAAGAGGCTTACAGCATCTGTTTTTACAAGAATAAAGTTCAACATAAGCATATATTATTTAAATATCAATGTAGTGGGGTCTACGTTTTTAATCCATTTTATTTTGATGAAGATGACACAATATAACATCGCGACTACATGAAAATAGCTTTAACTGTTATAAAAATACAGAGCATTTGTGAGCATTTGTGAAACTGAGGGCGTGAAAATAAACACAAATACACGTGATGGTTGTCATGTGGTGAATCCGACCAATCGTGAAAGAGCAGCCCGTGCAGCTCCTCTTCGCGAACTGCGCTGGCTTACTCAGGCGGCTGATCTCGAATCGCTCTCGCGGTACTTAAAAACCATATGACACAGTCACGTGACGTGCCTGCAGCGCCAGCTGAAGTCGGACAAAAGTACTAACCGGAATGCACTGCTTCAAGTCAGCCGCCGATCGGTCTGCGCAGCGCTGCATGAAGTCGAACACACCTATTATGAATTAGCGCATCCTCGGAAGTGCAGTCACGAGCCGCCACTGCTGCAAAGATTAATTACAGGTATAGTCACTGCAAGCATAGATCAAATTAACAATAGCATCAGTAACAAGTTTTTAAAATGCATTCACCTACTATGAGAAATTGTTATCCTGTGATAAATACAGGTTTAACTACCCCTACGAAAATTAACAAAAAAAACATGGTACTGTAGAGAAACCATAGTAACAGCAAAATAACTTTAAACCATGGTTAGTGTAGTAAAACCATTACTGTATTTTTTGACGACGATCCGGATTCAAATGTAACTCCACCACCGGAAAATACGAGTTGACGTTAAACCAGGGGTGTCAAACTCATTTTAGGGCCGGATGGTAAATAACGCCATGATGTGAGGGCCGGATATTTTTTTTAAACTTTAGTGTGCTGATAATTGTGTTAATATTAACTAAACAAACCAATTAATTCGTTTGTTCAGCAAGAAAACTAGAGAAACACACAGCTCTGTGAAAACTACATTTCATAAGGTCACACTCATACTGTACATAATATACACACAAATTTACATCTGTACAAAATCCACTGGCCTTAGGTTGAAAAGCCTTAATTTAACTTCTTTTGCATTATTCCTTAATGCCAAAATTATTTATAAATCATTCACTTTTCTTTGGAATATATTTGTAATGAGAACAGTCATTTAGAAAATGAAAATGCTGGATGGGGCAGTGGCCCAAACCAAAAAGGGCACTAAGGGGGTTGGTACTATTATTATGGTTTAAATAAAATATTATGATGTGTTGTATTACTAGCATGTGATTATAATGGGAAATATAATAACAAGAATTAAAGTGTGACAATCTGCTAAATATTCAATATGATTTACCTGCTGGCTTGATGGAGCTTTGAATCCATGTTTGCAATGCCTTTAGCAGCCTCTCTTTCCGTTCTCTGTCGTTATTTTGTGAAGGCATTGGTGTTTTTTGTATTTTTTGTCTACAAAGTGTGCCAACAACAGCAAATTTAGTGTTTATATTAACTTAGATCTGATCGGGAACATTAAATCGATTAGACATGTATTGTAACGTTAATAAGAATGTGGCTATTTTGTTGTTGTTTCCTTGCTAGCACTTGTTTGCACTTTTAGAACGCCGACAGCAAATCATTACCGGAAGAAATACATAAACAAACTTCCAAATTACTAATTCTGTTGTTTAACAACTGATTTAATGTAATTAATCTACCTGTTAATGCAACGAACTTCAGAAACTGTCGTCTTCGCTTTCCAGTTAGAGAGTGGACACAGAGATGCTGCGGAGCGGTCGGGAAAACACGAAGTGGATCACCGGAATTAGTGGATCTTTAGCGGAGCAGTAACAATACAACAGCAAGATTTTTGGGCACCGTGTTTAGTCTATGTTCCGCGTTTTGCTGCTTTCCGCAAGTCTCTCATATTAAAAACGAACTAGACACCCGCCTGAAAGGGTTTTTAAAATATGTATTTTATATTTAATAAATCATCATGCGGGCCGGATTGGACACCTTTGTGGGCCGTATGCGGCCCGCGGGCCGTATGCTTGACACCCCTGCGTTAAACCTTTCAGAGAGAGTGGTTTAAAGATTTCGAGTGTCTCCGCTATGAAAATGTAACTTACTGTGTTTACTGTAAATCCTGTAAAACGGCGTTAATGGCGGAATCAAAACATTTTAAGCGCCAGACGTACCTTGCTTAAACATGGCGAAAGTGCCAAAAATACAAGACGTGTCATGACAAATGTGTTTATTATTGATGGAGACACCGAGCTGTCTGTCAATGTGTGTTTGATGGTGTATGTGCGCATGCGCTGGTGAATGGACATTCGACAAACATCCTTGTGGTCCATGTTGCTGTGGAATACGACAATGCTGATGGTATGTTTTTGTTGTATTTTTTTAAAACATTGCCTATTTAGTAGTAAAAGCATCCTGGTAATGCAGTTATCAATACCATTAGCCTTCTATATTAGGGTCACTTTTGTAATGTCACAATTAATCAGTGTTTTACGTGTTTGCTAGATTTTCTATGTAATCTTAATCATGTTACCTGTAATTGTTAAATTATTATTGCTGCAATACTATTTCAACAGCATTTGGGTATTAATTTAGGAATTTATGCAGCAAAAAATAAAATAAAATAAAATAGAAGACCAACTTTTAAATGCTGGCCATAGGACGTGTAAAGCCCGGTGGTGGTGTTTTATTTTTAATAAAATAAATCTATTAACATTTACATTGTAGTTGTGGTGCTTTTAAATTGTTTGATGGATGCGCCTAAATTTTTGCTGGTGCTCCTAACTCTTTAAAGTTGGGAGCACCAGTGCTACCAAATAAAAAAGTTTATTTTGAGGCCTGTCATAAGTCTAATTTCATGTACAGCAGAATTTAGGTAGATTTTAAATAATGCACTGAAATTAACAGGGTAAAAATACCTTGGATGTTTTTTTCCAGTCTTACACAAATTTTGCGATCGAATATTTTGACTGGACAATTTGTAGAAATTAATTTTTGTTTTATGATGTGTGTTAGATTATTTGCAATATGCTATTGATTGAAAAATTTCCATTTATGTGCTTAAAATGATAAAACATTCCACAATTTCAGTGGGTTAGTATTGCCCTTCAAAAAGTTTGTTTCTGACATTAGTCTGTTTCCCATTGTATGCCTTTCTGTAGGACTGTGTGGCCATGCAGCCTCCAGAGACTGTGCTTTTAAAAGCACCACGAACATCGCTCTCTGCCAGACTCAGTGATAAATCAGTTCCTGTTACAGCTCAACGTTTCAGTTCTCTAAGGCAAGATGATGCACCAGCACTTTCCGTTTATAGTGATCGATGATGTGCAATAGTAGTTTTTCCTGTTTGACAGCCCTGAACAACTTTAATCTTTGTACTTAAAAAGTTTGAGATCAGGTTTTGTGCTTTGTTTTGGTCAGTTTGAGTCTTTAGTGTTTTTTTATTTTTTTGACTGTATTTTTAGGTTTATGGTCCAGACACAACGCAGAAGGAGATATTTGATGGTACAGTGAAGAGCCTTGTCCAGCATGTGCTTGAAGGACAGAATTGTCTGGTGTTTACATACGGTGTTACCAATGCAGGGAAGACCTTCACCTTTTTAGGTCTGTGTATTTTGTATATATTCTACTTATTTTTTCTTTTACACCAAAACTGAAAAAAAAGTGATGTTAAATATCTCATCTTTTCTTTCTTTGTATTATGCTATTAGAAATGTGTTTTAGAAATAAGTAGTTATTTGCAAAATATTATTTCAAGCATGTTGACTGTGCTAATGCCTCAGGTCCAGATAAAGATGGCGCCTGTGAGTCACTCGGCATGCCGTCGGTTGCTGTTCCTGTTTTATGTTTCGTTTGTTTTAGATCCGTTTTTATCCTTATTTGTGCAGCAAGTGAACTCTCTGCAAGTTTATGATCGGGAATTTTTACTCAGTCTTCGGAGATCGGTGGCGCTGGCATCGAGCTGCTCAGGTGGCCGAAAGCCCTGCGATCCCCCATGTTTTCCCCATCCACCTGTGGATTTAAGTGGCTGGCCGGACTGTTTTCGACTCCGCAGAAAGCGCAGTAAAAGACGAGGCAAGCGAGGAGGCGCGCGAGTGAAACAGAGAAGAGAGCGTGCTTTCGTAGCAGGATGCCTTGGATATGCGGGTTCAGCAGCGAAGGTCCCGGGGTCGGCTCGTTGGAGACGACATGTGAGGTACTCGCATCTAGTTGCAGTTATGCCACCGCACCGGGATGCGTATTTTGGTTTTAATCAAATACGCCAGAGTTTTAAGAGGAAGAGGGGGGTTAACCATAACAACCTTCGTTGTCTGGAGTATGCCTTGTCTGTATCTACTCATAGTGATGTGTCTCCTGCTATATACGTGAAGATGGCACTAGTAAATTCGAGGTCTATTGTCAATAAGTCATTTGCAATTAATGACATTATTCTATCGAGAGACGTTAATCTCTTTTTCTTAACTGAGACCTGGCTTAATGGGCAGGATCAGGTCCCACTGTCTGAAGCATCCCCATGTAATTACAACTTTTTGAACTCACCGCGACCTCAGGGACGTGGGGGTGGGATTGCTACTATTTTTAAGAATTGTTTTAAATGCAAACAAATTGTGGTGGACAAGGCCGCCTTAATGCACGGGCTTACCTGGGCTGAAGCCCAGGGGCCTCCCAAGTTCAAGGGCCTCCCAAGTTTGCGTTCATGATGAGCTGAAAAGGTCCTATTGTTTTGTAACTTGTCAGGTTTTCTGTCAATCACTCTAATTGCAAGTTTCATGGCTGCTGATTGGTCCGTTGTAACTTAACGTGAAATAAAAAGTTAGACGTAACATATTTTTTATTCCGCGTAATGTAATTAAGTGCGCGTTGTCAACTTGACATTCCTGCACGTTAGACTGAGTGTGACAGAGAAACGGGAAATAATCCACCAACAAATGAAAGAGTAATTTCTGAAATTTCATAAGCATTAGAGAGGTCTCTCTCTCTTTCGCGCGCGTGCTCGCTCGTTCGCTCTCTGTGCTCGTCCAGCTGAGTCTCTGGCATGCAGAAGTCTCTTCCACCGTGCACAAGAAACTGTGCCGCTAAATTAAGAAAGGAGTTACCGCACATAATGCTGTTAGTTGTTATAAAGTTTAAGTTTACTCGCGTTTATATCAGTGACGCGTGCGCAGCTGGAGCGATGTAGTTTGACGCGACGTTAGCTCAGTACACACATCTGTTGGTTTAGAAAAACGAGAAAGAGACGCAACGGTAAAGGTGCAAGTCTAAGAAAGTAAAGAGCGACAAGACCATCTCAAATGATCATCCCCTGATAGCACCATTATAATCTCATTATCTAAAGATCTTATATACAGGTATGTTCCCTGTCTGTCTTGTGCATATTCATACTTGGTCGTTTCACATGCTTATGTATGCATAAATACTAAATACAATGCATACTATATCTTCAATAGCCTACAAAATAAATAACTGATTAAAAAACAAGATTCTGTCTATAAAGACTTATCTTTTGTTATCATTAATGCATTTTCACTTTAAAACTAACTTTAACTTATTATATTTTTAAAACTGTGGTGAGCATTTAGTTAGTGAGTGGCAATTTTCTGCAAATTTGTATATTCCAAAAACTATATAAACATAAAGCTTATAAACATTTATACTTTCACACATTTTGGTTTTATTATCACCACATGTTGCTGTGTGTGGTTGTTAAATAAAGTGTCTTGTGTTTATGCTCAAGTGGGCTCAGTGATATGTTAATAACAATATTATGGTGTTTTCTGGCTCAAAGAGGGAAAACTCACTGTTGTATGTCTGGAAAGAAACTAATGCATTTTGTGATGTAGATTACCTAGATATTACACTTAAAAAAAAAATAGACCATAAATCGAGGGGAAGGGGGGCCTACAAAACCTCTTAGCCCCGGGGCCTCACATTAGGTTAAGGCGGCCCTGGTGGTGGATGATTTTGTGAGTTTCGAGGTACAAGTATTTAAGATGGACTTAATTGTGCCTGTTATTTGTGCACTTATATACAGACCTCCTAGCTACAACAGAAATTTTATTTTTGAATTTTCTGAACTGCTTTCTTTTCTGATTCCTGGATGTGATAATCTGGTTATTTTAGGTGATTTTAATATTCACATCTGTTGTCCTGACAAGCCCCTAGTACAAGATTTTTTATCTTTGCTTGATTCATTTAATCTTAATCAATGTGTACTGGGCTCCACACATGCTCAGGGTCACACGTTGGACCTGGTTTTGACACGGGGGGGCTCCTGTATGTGACCTCACAATAGACAATATTGGTCTGTCAGATCATTTTTTAATCTTGTTTAAATTGTTGATTGCTGCGCCTTCTACAGGCCATGAGACTGTGGTTCGCTACACTAGGCATTTAAATGCACAAGTAGTTTCAAAGTTTTCGGTGTCTTTTAACGCTCATGCACAGTTTTTAGTTAAAGATCCGAAGATAGTTAATATGGGTTCAGAGGAGCTGCTTGCTGTTTTTAACACAAAGTGTAAGGTCATTTTGGACCATGTTGCTCCTGTTAAAAAGGTAAAATCTATAGCCACTCCCCAGCCCTGGATTAATGCTGACAGTCGATCTATTAGACAAAAATGGAGACAGGCGGAAAGGAAATGGTAGAAGGATAAGCTGCAAGTTTCATATGAGATTTTAAAAGATGCAATGATGACCTATCAGCAATTCATTAAAACAGCAAAGGCCCATTACTTTTCTGATTTAATTGCTAAGCATCACCACTGTCCGAAAGTGTTATTTAGTACTATTAATTCTGTTTTAAACCCTGCTTCATTTTCTGTGGCTGAGAATGCGGGTTTGTCTTGTAATACTTTTTCGCAATTCTTTATGGATAAGATTGCTGATATTAGAGAGAGTATTTGTAGTTTGCAGGCTGTTAACCACATAGTACCACCCCCGGTTTTATCCACTGGCGGTCAGTTATCGAGGTTTGAACCAGTTACATCATCTCACCTTTTAGAGATTGCGCAACAGCTGAAACCAGCCTACTGTTCTCTTGATGTTATCCCTCCACGGCTTTTAATCCAGGCCTGGGACGTGGTGGGGTTTGTGATCACATCTATAGTGAATGAGAGTATTGCGGAGGGGATAGTACCCTCCTATTTTAAGCATGCATTGGTGCAACCTCTGTTAAAAAAAACCTAGCCTTGACCATTCAGAGGTTAATAATTACAGGCTGATTTCGAAGCTACCCTTTTTGGCAAAGGTAGTGGAGAAGGTGATACTTAATCAACTTTGAGGTTTTTTAAATACTAATGGGATATATGACAAGTTCCAATCTGGATTCAGGCCTCGGCACAGCACTGAAACCACCCTTCTTAAAGTGACTAATGATCTTTTAAGGTCTGTAGATGCGGGCAACTGTGTTGCGCTGGTCATGCTCGACCTCAGTGCAGCATTTGACACAGTGGACCATAGGATTCTCTTGGACCGCTTAAGTCATTGGGGGAGGATTAAGGGGAATGCTTTGAAATGGTTCTCCTCTTATTTACAAGAAAGAAATTTTGCTGTGGAATTAGGGAATTCCACATCAGCCGCTCAGTCGGTTCTCTCGGGGGTTTCCTCAGGGCTCTTGTCTTGGCCCTGTTCTTTTCTCCTTATACATGCTTCCCCTGGGTTCGATTTGTGAAAAATATAATGTTGCGTACCACTGTTATGCAGACGACACCCAATTGTATTTCCCGTTGAAAAGTGGTGATGGGTCTGATCTCACTGTGTTATTTGACTGTCTGGAGGAAGTCAAAGCATGGTTGTCCTCAATTTTTTTACAATTAAATGAGTCCAAATCAGAGGTGCTTGTCCACCATTGTTCACAATCTTGGGGTGCTTTTCGACCCAGAGTTGAAATTTGATAAACAAATCAATGCAGTGGTGAAAGCCAGTTTCTTTCAACTTAGGGGTATTGCTAAATTAAAGAGTTTTTTGAATTTTAAGGATTTGGAGACTGTTATACATGCTTTTATATCTTCCAGACTTGATTATTGTAATTCTTTATATGTGGGCCTGCCGACTAAGCAGTTGTCCCGACTACAATTAGTACAAAATGAAGCGGCTAGGCTTTTAACTGGCACAAGGAAATATGACAGCATCACTCCGGTGCTCGCTTCGTTGCATTAGCTGCCTGTGGAATTTAGAGTGCAATATAAAGTCTTGCTAATGGTTTTTAAAGGTTTACACGGGCTTGCCCCTGAATATATTGCTGACAAGTTGATATGCTATGACCCTACTAGATTGTTGAGGTCTTCCTCTGGTTTTAAATTGAGTGTTCCAAAATCAAGACTAAAAACAAAAGGGGATCGTGCTTTTTCTGTGCCCGCCCCTCGCCTTTGGAACAACCTACCGTCTCATATTAGAGCCTGCAACTCGCTGGAGTGTTTTAAATCTTTACTTAAAACGTATCTTTACTCGGCTGCTTATAATTGTCCATAGTGGTAATGGTTGTGCTCAAACTGCTTTTTAGAGTATTGTTTTAGGAATTTTAATGTGTGTTGTGTTTTGTCTTCCTTGTTTTATGTAAATTGTGAATTGGAAAGCACTTTGGTCAACAAGTGTTGTTTTAAATGTGCTATACAAATAAATGTTGTTGTTGTTTGTTGTTGTAATGATCCAGGCATCCTGCCTCGTTCCCTCAACATGATCTTTGGCAGTTTAGAGGGCCACATTTTTAACCAGATGTGCCTGAAACCTCAAAGGTGCAGAGATTTGATCAGGCTGACCAAAAAACAGGAAAATGAAGAAGAAATCACCAAGCGCAATCTACTTAAGCTCTTCAAAGAGGTACTGTAACATGGATATAGACATCAGATTGCTCAGAGACAGTAGCTGTGTCTGAAATAGTCCCATTCACTATTCCTTACATTAATCCACTAATATAGTTCCCTCGAAGGAGTGAATCATACCCCGATCTATGAAATGGAACACACCTGCTGTGTTTGCACTTAATTTATAGTGATCAAGGGTTTAGGGCATTCCCTATTCACCAGTAGTGGACACTCGTCGCAATATAAGCAATGACGCACATCCAAGTCAACAAGACAGAGGGAAGTTTGCGAGGGAAGGGAACAAAAATTTACAGTGGAACACAGCCTAGGATTTTGGACACTAGGGGAGAGCGTGGCACAACCTAACGCTTTTTGGTTTTGGCTCAATCATTTAAAAAAATATTTGAGTTTCATTAATTATATTTTTACACAAACACACACATATCTCTGCTACAAATGAACATTTGAAGTTTGTTTCTAGTACTTATCGTTCTTGGACAATTACACCAAACGTGACAGAATTGCAAACGCTACAACTTACCCCATAGGTGGGGTTAATTGTAACAGGCAGGGGGTGAGTTGTAACACTTGCTAAAAATTAAGTTTGCAGGCAAATATTTCAATACTATTTTGTCTGTATACTTGAAGTGGATATTGTTTATAAATCTGTCTATAATAGACAGCTATCCACACTGTATTCATTCATCCATCTCTTTTCTAACAAAAGTTCAATTATAAATAGATGCAAATGTCTCAATATGTGAGAAAAACAGCACAATTATGACAAAACATTTTTTTAATGTGTGACCCAGTCTGTAATAACCATACTACAGTTTCAAAAATCAAATTCTGAGATAATGAGCATCAAAGTCTGATTTTAGCCATTCATTTCATTATAATTTCAATCTTTGATGTGACCTTATTCAATATGAACAAAAATAAATTTGATACACGATTTTTGATAAGACAGGCACATTTATTTGTTGGCAGCCAGCAATCATGCGTGTGTAGCCTATTTAAAACAACGGCAAGAATTACGTTAACATTAGTGGTTTTCATATCGTAAGTGCTGAGGGGTTAGTTGTAACACAGCGTTACGATTAACCCCGCTGGGTCAAAATATTTTCAAGCCTACCAAAAAGTTGCTAAGATCTGCAGACATATTTCAAATCGATGCTATGTTTTAGTGAACAAGACACTGATTAATATGACATAGCATTGGATTTGGTATCTTACACACCCAACTTAGAAACCCCCCAAAAAACATATGAAAATTTACTTACATGCCACCAAAACACTCGTTCATCAATAACTCTCTGGAAAAACATTATACATTTCCATTAATTTGCTGGAGATCGTCTTTTGGCAGCGTGAAAAAAACACAAGAAAAACAAAACGCACAACCTTGTGCAACAATGTAAACAGTCCGTGTTACAACTAACCCCGCTTTAGTTTTTCCCCCGCGCACCCCTACTAAAAATAGATGTTCCTTCAAGTAGTGCACTATTTAATGGTATGGGGGCTATTTCGGACATAGCCAATGTCAGGTGGAGAATGTTAAACTCCCTACAATCCGAGTGTTTTAGTTTTTGCATGGGTGTTTAATCCTACTAAATATTAAAATTGGATCTTTTTAAATTCTTTATTCTATTTAGACGGATGCTCAGAAGAACTCGTCTGGCCAAAGCTCAAAATCTGATCTTGAGGGTAAAAAGCACGAATTTCTACACCACTATAATCTGTTATATGATCACCGGCTTGTATTGCTTGTATTGGTGACAAATAACTTTTGTTTTTCAACCAGATGGTTCTTCTTTGTGTGATATTAGCACTGGAGCGAATGAGAAAAGTTTGGCTCTGGACATTCACACTAAGTTTTCTGTTTGGGTTTCGTTTCATGAAATCTACAACGAGAACATTCACGATTTGCTGGAACAGCAAGCGAACAACGCCTCACGTAGAATAAACCTCCGTCTTTGTCGCAACTCATTTATCAAAGGTAATCGACCACCTGCTTTTATATTTCAAGCAACAAGAAATGTCCTTGGAACAGCTATGATTACCACAATAAGGTATTTTACTCTTTTAAACAATTAATAAGATACAGTTTCATGCATAATTGCAATCTTTCTTTATAAAATCAATAGAAAGTCTGGTGGCTTGGTGTGATGCAAATAAACTGGAGATTAATACAAATAAGACTGTGGAGATGCTGGTGGATCCTGGTTAAGTGGGAAATTATGAACCTGTGGCCAGATGGTGTGTGACTGTATGTTCCATATTACAAATGTGGAAGCAAAATGGCCAGGATCAGTGCATGACTCCAGAATTTTCAGAGAGTCACATTTATGCACATTATTTGAACGTGGTAAGGGAACATAAATGTCAAGCTCACAGTATTACACACACACACTTATGCTGAGCCTAACAAAACTGCATTTTTCCATTATACAGGGGATTTTGATGGGATCCTGCTTGGAGACAGGGGCTATGCCTGCAGGCAGTATTTTATGACGCCCTTCCCTGACCCAAACCCTGGACCACAAACCCATTACAATGCAGCTCTAGCCAGGACAAGGGCACGGATTGAAATGACCTTTGGGCAACTAAAGGAAAGATTTCAGTGTCTGAAAAGTCTGAGGGTTGCACCTGACAGGGCCTGTGACATAATTGTTGCATGTGCCATATTGCATAACATCGCCACTATCAGAAAGGAGAGGATCCCTGTGGTGGGGGTGCAGCCTGATGATGACCTCCAGCCAGTGCACTTGGACCAACCTAGTGGCAGAGCTGCACGGGACAGAATTGTGGAACACCATTTTTGAATGTGTAATAAAAGACGACAAATATGCTTAGTTCTCAGAGTTTTATTTAAAGAATTCTTTATAAAGTAAAGCCAGCACGTCATCTTTTGCCTGCAATTAGAGATAGTAGTATTGGTGACTTTACATAACCATGTGTCAAATGGTGTATTAGCACTTACTCTGAAGGTCCTTTTGAAGCAACTCTATCTCTAGAGCAATTTTTGTCTTATTCAAGTTGTCAAGTTCAATTTCTCCTCTTAATTTACGTTTTTTTAACTCAAAATACTCAATTTTTTGTTGAAGATGCCGTTTATAGAGGGAACGGATGTCACCCTGTCATTTTTTAAAAGAAATAAAAAATACAATAAATACAAAATGAGTCAAAACATGCCTCATGCAACAAAAGTAAAAAGTAAAACTGTCCACCTCTGTATTAGTTCTTTGTGCAGACTCTTCTGCAAGGCTTTCTGTAGGCCTTTCTCTAGGTGTGCACTCCTGCAACTCAAATTGCACACAGAAAGAATAGGTACACAAGAAGGCTATATACAAATTAGTGTAAAGGTGCTTATGCACTTACAGGTTCATTTTATATTTTTCTATAACTGAATCAATAAAAATAGAACGTTTTAAGAATTTCTGAGATCATTTGAATGCTTCTAGTAATGTGTCGTGTTGGTCTTAAATTTTACTCATAATGGTCTTAAAAGGTCTTAAAAAGGTCTTAAATTTAACTTGCTGAAACCTGCAAGAACCCTGCAGAGTGTTGCACTTTTTTCCCTTTATGCAAGTTAGAAAAAGAACAGAACTTACTGCACATGCTTCAGCTACCACTTGCATGGGAACAGGTAAAAGTGTTGGTGTATTATGTAAAGGGGTGGGCGGGGTGAATTGTCATTACAATTAACTACACTGTAAAAAAATATAATGTGATCAATAACTCATGGCAACATATTTTGTATTAACTAAAAGTGTACAAGTTTTCACTTTCACAAAGAGTTGAAATGACTGTACCAGCCATTTGGATGATACTTCATTTATGGCAGCAACAAATAATTTTACAGTGTACTAAGACGATTGAAAGCTCATTTAGCCTACCAGTAATGAAGGTGTTGCTGCTACTGGTCCCTGTCTTTGGGTCTGAGGAAGAGCTGCCCCCAGGGATGCCCTCCACAATGGTTCGGTTTTCATTCAATCCAAGGGCCAGCTCCTCTGCTGGGGTATATTGTGGTGGTGCAGGACCACCACCTGTTTTTTTTTTCAGCCTTTTTCTTGGTGGCTGTTATAAATACACAAACACATCATTTCACAGTGGCTTTTAAAAAGGAAAAAAGTGGCTTTTTAAAATAACGACTGTATGAATTAAAAGCTACCATTTTTTAGAATATTCTTGTATTTTACTTTTACTTGTTCCCATGTTCTAGTGGGTCCAGTGGTGGCTCTGAGATTAAAGAAAGTAAATATTAAAATATTAAAATGGCAAAACACATACTGTAGAAAATGGTAGAAACATCTATGGACAGCACTTACGCATTTAATTTGTCTGCTTCTTTTTGCCAGCCCTGTCTCCTGGCTTTTGCAGAGTTTGAGGTGTTCCCTGTCGTTTTAATTAACGACTGAAATTCGGCACAACCTTCCATTTATAAGCTCTTGTTCTGCTTTGGAGAAAAATTGGGCACGTTCTTTGGCCATGCTGAACAGCCAATAGCAGCGTTGCTGATCAATGTTTCTGCTATCGATACATATCCCCTTTTAAACCAACACATGAACGCGCAATTATCTCACATAACTCAATCCAGCGATACTAATCATACACAACAGGTGTGTTCGAAGAACCCAATTAGCCGGTTCATGATTAGAACGATGATGTCATCTCGGATGTGTCATTTGATCTCGGATGTAATAAGCGACGTACGAAGAACTGGTCATTATTATCCACGTGAACACGACTGATTCTCTTCCTCAATGGAACGTCAGAGCTTTGTTTTCCAGGGACCGAAATGAATCGCGACACTCGCGTCTCCTGGAAATCTGGTTTATTTCAACCAATCAAAAGACGACTTTAGACATTCTCACAGGGTTTCCAGAAAAGTGTACGAAAAACATCAGACGTTCAGCCAACAGTTTGTGGGCGTGATGTCTGAGGCTGATACTACATCAAGCCTAACACAGTATATGAAGCTAAAGTTGATTGTGTTTTTTTTTTAAAGCAGAAAAGAAAAGGATAGAAAACAGATTATTGAGATGTATTAGTGAGCCAGGTGTTGCCAAAGAGATGGGTTTTTAGCTGATTCTTAAAGATGCCTACAAAATCAGCAGATCTTGTCGCATGATTGCGATTTATTTATTTTTTCCTTTTTTTGGGATGGCACTACAAGACGTTGCTCGTTGGCAGAGCGCAGGGATCTAGAGGGTACATAAGTCTGTATAAGCGAGTGAAAGTGAGAGGGTGCTGACTCCGTGGTGGACCCAGACCAGGAGCAGAGCTTTGGCATCCTATAGTCGTTCGTATCAAATTCAATGTAACTTGACAAAGAGAGGAGTGATGTGCACTCTCTTTGGCTCATTGAAGACCACTCTTGCCGCTGCATTTTGGATAATCTGTAGAAGTTTAGTTGTGCAGGCCGGGAGTCTGGCAAGTAGTGCATTGCAATAGTCCAGTCTGGCCAGGACAAGAGTGTATCATGCTCCGATAGGAAAGGTCTAATTTTCCATAGGTTGTATAGGATAAATATACAGGACCCGGCGGTGTTGGTAACATGATCCATTAAGCTAAGCTGATCATCAATTACCACTCAGGTTTCTGGCTGTCCTGGAAGGTGTAATGGATTCTAGTTGAATCGGGTTTTTTTGTTTTACTGAGCATGCGCGGCGTGAGAGGTCGTAAGGGCTAGAGCTCCTCCTGGCGTGAGAAACTTTGGCTTAAAACGTGTTTTTTTAAGTCCCTCAACTATTAAAGCTTACGTTTAGTATTAAGTAAACCCAGACGAAAAGGAAAGAAAAGGAAAAAGTCAGGAAGAGCGATCCTATGTCGAAAGGGAGACCGCAAACGAGGCAACAACGACAAAGAATGGCAGACGTGGGAGAAGCAGCAGAAGCAATTGGCTTCGATTACAACGCCAGGTTTGATGGTCTAGAGTCTAAACTCAACAAACTATTGCAAGTTAATACCTCCACTAACACACTGCTTGATTCCGCGGTGAAGAGGATTGAGGCATTGGAAAACCCGATTTGAAAGCGCGATGGCCGAGGTTCATGATTATGGTGTTTTGGTGGAGGAGCAGGTGAGCCGTACAGGTGCGCTTGAAAAGAAGCTACAAGATGCTTTGGATCATATTGATCAATTGGAAAATAGGCATCGCTAGAACAATTTACATTTGGTGAATGTTTTGGAAGGTAGCAAAAAGGATTTGCCCATGTCCGCTTTCTTGGTTAAAATCTTTGCGGAAAAGTGGAAGCTTGAGCTTAAACAAGAAGGACTTTGGAAGGGTGCAACGTGTTGGGGCTAAAAGAGATAATACCAGGTATCCACGCGCTATAATTTTTAAGCTGCATCACTATCAGAAGAAGTTGTATATTTGGAAAGCAACTCGCAGACAAACAGAAGGTTGCAACTTTAAGGTGGTGCCTGATATGCCTCCAGCTGTGCGGGAGAAAAGGAGGGGGTTCTGGCCTTTGAGAGAACAGTTGCATCAGATCGGCATTAAGACTTTTCTAAAATTTCCTGCGATGTTATGTGTCGAGAACGGAGACATCGTAAATACCTTCACCTCACTAGAGAAAGCTAAATTGGAACTAAAAAAGAAGTATCCAGGTATAAAATGACCTGATCTTGCAGAACTTGGTAAGAACATTTAGTATTTTTAGATCTCCGCTGAAGAAATGAAACTGGACGTAAAAATACTGAACTTGAATATAAAAAATATGCCATAATTGAATAATTGATGGAAACTGGTTGTTTATTTAATTAATTAGTTAATTTATTTTTATTTGGGAAATGGCTTAAATTCGGTGAGATCTCTATAAAGTACTTATTCGAATTTGTCTGTAATAATAGCAGTGATTAGGTATTTGTTTTTATAATTATTATTGTTTATTATTATTATTATTATTATTTTATGCGCATGTATGTATTATTATTTTTTCTTCTTTTTTCTTCTTTTTTTCTTTCTTCTCTTTTTTTGGGGTGAATTTTGATTATTAATATGGGTTGTAAAGGGGGATGGTATTATACGAATTATTGGGAAGTCACTGTTTCCAGGTCAGATGGAACTGGGAGTTAAGGCTCTAAAAAAGCATGTTTCTAAGGGAAGGAGGGAAGGGGGAGGGAGAGGGTATATGTTATGTGTTTATATGTTACATGTTGGTTTGGAGGGATGAGTGTTTGTTTAAATTCCTTAGGTGTGTCCTAATGTTGAACAGAATTAAATTTGCAGAAGAAGTTGGGCTATATAGTTTGTTTTACATCATTCCATTTATATATATATATATATATATATATATATATATATATATATATATATATATATATATAAATGGAATAAAATTATATAAATTAGTAATCAAAATATTTTTAAAAAATGCATACAAGGAGTATAAAAGATAAGTTAAACACATTTAAAGTGGTAACTTGGAATGTAAATGGATTACAGGAGGGTTAAAAAAAACACAAAGTTATTTATTATTTGGAAAAAATGTCCGCTGACATAGTTTTTCTACAAGAACTCCATTTTAAAGCTGGCCAAATAGAGTATTTGAAAAGAAGGTGGGTGGGGGAGGCTTTTGAGGCAGTATATACATCCAGAAGTAGAGGAGTTGGGATATTGATTAATAAGCGAATACCCTTTAAATTAGTGTCACAGTACTCAGATCCATATGGTCGATATCTTATAATTAAATGTGAATTATTTGGGAAAATGTATACGCTTTTGAGTATTTATAGACCTCCGGGTTCAAATATGGCCTTTTTAAAAGATATTCAAAGAAGAATGGATAGTTCACAAACTGGTATGATAATTATGGGAGGAGACCTAAACACAGGCCTCAAAATAAACTTTTTTAACTTTAAAGAGTTAGGAGCACCAGCAAAAATTTAGGCGCATCCATCAAAAAATTTAAAAGCACCACAACTACAATGTAAATGTTAATAGATTTATTTTATTAAAAATAAAACACCACCATCGGACTTTATACGTCCTATGGCCAGCATTTAAAAGTTGGTCTTTTATTTTATTTTATTTTATTTTATTTTTTGCTGCATAAATTCCTAAATTAATACCCAAATGCTGTTGAAATAGTATTGCAGCAATAATAATTTAACAATTACAGGTAACATGATTAAGATTACATAGAAAATCTAGCAAACACGTAAAACACTGATTAATTGTGACATTACAAAAGTGACCCTAATATAGAAGGCTAATATATATTGGTATTGATAACTGCATTACCAGGATGCTTTTACTACTAAAGAGGCAATGTTTTAAAAAATACAACAAAAACATACCATCAGCATTGTCGTATTCCACAGCAACATGGACCACAAGGATGTTTGTCGAATGTCCATTCACCAGCGCATGCGCACATACACCATCAAACACACTTTGACAGACAGCTCGGTGTCTCCATCAATAAAAAACACATTTGTCATGACACGTCTTGTATTTTTGGCACTTTCGCCATGTTTAAGCAAGGTACGTCTGGCGCTTAAAATGTTTTGATTCCGCCATTAACGCTGTTTTACAGGATTTACAGTAAACACAGTAAGTTACATTTTCATAGCGGAGACACTCGAAATCTTTAAGCCACTCTCTCTAAAAGGATTAACGTCAACCCGTATTTTCCGGTGGTGGAGTTACATTTGAATCCGGATCGTCGTCAAAAAATACAGTAATAACCTTGGCTGTAATCGGCTCGCTCTCGTCATGCTCGCTCTCGTCATGCTCGTCATGCTCTCGTCATGCACGCAGGATCACAATCAACTCGCGTCACAACAAAATGGGCAGTCGCACAAATGCTCCCAAAGGTCGCACAGATTAAATTTCGATCGCATATGCGACCAAAATGGTCGCAATTTCGAGCCCCGAATGGGACTATTTCAGACACAGCTACTGTCTCTGAGCAATCTGATGTCTATATCCATGTTACAGTACCTCTTTGAAGAGCTTAAGTAGATTACGCTTGGTGATTTCTTCTTCATTTTCCTGTTTTTTTGGTCAGCCTGATAAAATCTCTGCACCTTTGAGGTTTCAGGCACATCTGGTTAAAAATGCGGCCCTCTAAACTGCCAAAGATCATGTTGAGGGAACGAGGCAGGAAGCCTGAATCATTATCTGGACCTGAGGCATTAGCACAGTCAACATGCTTGAAATAATATTTTGCAAATAACTATTTATTTCTAAAACACATTTCTAATAGCATAATACAAAGAAAGAAAAGGTGAGATATTTAACATCACTTTTTTTCAGTTTTGGTGTAAAAGAAAAAATAAGTAGAATATATACAAAATACACAGACCTAAAAAGGTGAAGGTCTTCCCTGCATTGGTAACACCGTATGTAAACACCAGACAATTCTGTCCTTCAAGCACATGCTGGACAAGGCTCTTCACTGTACCATCAAATATCTCCTTCTGCGTTGTGTCTGGACCATAAACCTAAAAATACAGTCAAAAAATAAAAAAACACTAAAGACTCAAACTGACCAAAACAAAGCACAAAACCTGATCTCAAACTTTTTAAGTACAAAGATTAAAGTTGTTCAGGGCTGTCAAACAGGAAAAACTACTATTGCACATCATCGATCACTATAAACGGAGAGTGCTGGTGCATCATCTTGCCTTAGAGAACTGGAAACGTTGAGCTGTAACAGGAACTGATTTATCACTGAGTCTGGCAGAGAGCGATGTTCGTGGTGCTTTTAAAAGCACAGTCTCTGGAGGCTGCATGGCCACACAGTCCTACAGAAAGGCATACAATGGGAAACGGACTAATGTCAGAAACAAACTTTTTGAAGGGCAATACTAACCCACTGAAATTGTGGAATGTTTTATCATTTTAAGCACATAAATGGAAATTTTTCAATCAATAGCATATTGCAAATAATCTAACACACATCATAAAACAAAAATTAATTTCTACAAATTGTCCAGTTAAAATATTCGATCGCAAAATTTGTGTAAGACTGGAAAAAAACATCCAAGGTATTTTTACCCTGTTAATTTCAGTGCATTATTTAAAATCTACCTAAATTCTGCTGTACATGAAATTAGACAACAGCATTTTTAGTGCTTGTGACAGTACAACAAAAACGAGGAAGGTCAATGTTCCAAAACATTTACAGAAATGTATTTGTGTTAATGCTCTTCAAGATATATGGAGGACCCTACATCCAAATTCAAAAGATTATACTTATTATTCAAATCCCCAAAATAGTTACAGTAGACTGGATTATCTTTTTGTGTCTCAAGGAGGAATTAATAATTGTATATCATGTAAAATCGATAACATTATGATATCTGATCATGCTTCAGTTGTCTGTACCATGACTCAAAAGGAAAACCCTTTACAGCATAGAATTTGGAGAATGAATAGAAAATATTTAATGGATACGGAATTTGTTACATATGTAAAAGAGCAAATTGATATTTTTATTTTAACTAATGTGCAGCAACCTCATCCTCAAGATAAACCAAATATATGTATTATATGGGACTCCTTTAAAGCATATGTAAGGGGGGTAATGATAGCCTTTGCAGCAAAAAGGAAAGCTAGTTTTGATTTGAAAATGGCTAAAATAAAACGGGATATTAATTTAATGGAAACTCAATTTAAAAAGGGAGACCAAACAATTAGAAGTAAATTGCAAGAAAAGAAATTAGAAATGGATACTATGCTGATGGAAAAAGTTAAAGATCTAAGACAAAATTCGAATAAGTTGAATTATATCTCAGCTAATAAATCGGGTAAACATTTGGCATCAATAGTCAAAAGGGTTGCAAGGAATCAATCTATATCTTTAAAAGAGGAAGAATCAGATGATGTTATTACAAACAATAAAATTATTAATAATAGATTTAAACAATTTTATGAACACCTGTATACATCAGAGTTTAAAGATGAAGACCCGGATTCATTCCTTAAATCGGTTAAACTACAGCGCTTATCAGATAGCCAAAAGGAAGTTATGGGGAAAGGCTTTGCAGCCTCTGAAGTTGAAGATGCAATTAAGTAAAGAAGTTTAACTACCAGCTGTGTCCTTTAGCTGCAATGCTCTCTGTTCTGTAAAATTTTAACGTTTTCTGTACCAGACAAAGTTATCCATTGGTACATTTTTTTTTTACCTCAGTCAGCTGTAAAATAGCGGAACTGGCTGAGGTGGCTACGAGAGTTTAGCAGAATCGCTTCACTATCCCTCAGTTACTCCCACCTGCTGCAGACTGCTGAGGCAAATCCTCAGACCAGTTTTATGAGTTGCGAAATATTATTCGTTTGTTTTGCTAAACGAAATATTACTGTTTAAGTAAGTTTATTAAGAGTTCATTTCTTATGTCCGAATTATCCTTGTCAGATAACTTATAAAAATCGATTTTTCTATAATATTATCATTTGAATAATAAATTCAAATGCTAATTTAACGTTACATATTTGTTGAAGTGGGATTGTGGTCATTTAAAATATTACTTATACTATATATCAGTCACACCAGTTTGTCCTTCTTTTAAATGAAGTTTACATCTAATATGTGCAGAGTATAAATATTTTATGCAATAAAATTATGTTAAATAACTTCCCAAAAGTCTTACCTCAGAGAAATTGCACTTCATGCAGCAACAACCGTTAAAGCCCGGTAAATGTCGTCACTAGATGTCGCAGCTAGTGCGCATGTCTTGAAACAGCAGCACTTCTTTTTCCAAAATAAAAGTTCCTTTAACCAGCTTTAATTGTCTACAAATTGTACTCGATAAATTATAAATAGATCAATCTTTATGATCAAATTAGTTCAAATTCTGGAAAAGGGCTGAAAAATTGTAGTTGTAATAAAGTAAACAAATTGACAAGCTTTACAGCTTATTAATTTTTTTTAATAAAATTTCAATTTAGTATTTGACCATTAATTAATCAATTATGTGTTTGTTGAAATATTACATACATAGAAAATATTTCAGTATAAACTTAATAGCTCAGATACTTACATTCAATAGGCTAATGGCACTTTACGCCTCTACAAACCTATTCTTAACATTAAAATATGCTTCTCCCCTTCCCTTATTTTATTAGGTAAAAATTTCTGAGCTTAACTTTTCATTACACTACTTAAAATCAGTTTACATAGGCTACCATTAATCAGGAAAACTAAAAACAATTATCAAAACATTAAATAGAAACAATTATATGCATATCAATTGTTAAATTAATATATTTTTATTAAAACAAACAGTGAAATGTGAAAGCCAATATGTGGAAAATATGCCATTTGTCAGCCAAAATCGGACCAAATCCGCATATCCACATCCTAGCCGAATCTGGCAACTTTTGCTGGGCCAGTGCTGGCTTAATGCTGGTAAGCCGCAGCCAGAACACAGCCGCATGCGCCAACACTCAGCCGGATCTGGCCCGAGTGCACTGGCTACCTGGGTAGCTGTAGTGCCTCACCGGAAGTTTTACTCATCTGAGCTCAAGATGGCGTCGCCCGCATTTGCGTCAGGAATAGTGTGGATTGCATTGGTTTTCATTTGTTTCATTGACTTTATTATATATGAGAGGTTGTAGTGAGCTCACATTTTCTGCTACAATGAAGACTTAGGTATTGAATTAAATGGGAAAATATCAGACATGCATTGCTACCCTAAATGTGCTAATATACAAGAAAGGGGGCTAAATAGTTGACCAAATTTTAGTTTGACCAAAAAAATCCTAGCTTACACTTTCTGTCGGTCTTCCATCATAGTGCAGTTTTCCCTTGTCTTTCATATTTGTGTTTAGCAAAGACCTGGTGGTTGTTTATGAAAGCTTTACAAAAATATGTATAGGGTCTCGCCATTTTCATTATTTCACAGCCTTAATATATATCAAAGTGTAATATGACAAAATATTAAATAACCTTGTCTGATAATAGTTTGACAGTATTGTGGCATAGTATCAGGACATCCTTGTCTGTTGCGCACGGTTAGGGGCGAATGGTCGGATGGGCCTATTTGGGAGAAAGTCTAGGGCTTTTTTTAGCCTCAGTCCGACCGTGGTGGGATGGCTCTAACTTCAGGGCAGCTGTAGCATGGGATCCACCAAGGAGTGACATATTTTGTGATTAGTGATGGGAGAAACAGAGCTTTTGAAGCTTTGTAAAATGGTTCAATGGCAACACCTGCTGGTGAAAACGAGATCTCACTCTGAAAATGACACTTTTCCCCCAAGATTTTTTTGTTACATTTTTAGTAAATTGTATCATAATTAAAGGTGTATTCTGTGTTTTAGTTTTATTTCTAATCAGATCATTAACACAAAATTAAATCCCATTTTTATAACGTGCACATGTTTGTCATTATCTAAAAAGCAGGCCAAAACGGAAGTTAACAGTCAGGAGAAGGATAAATGTTAAATGTTTTAAACTATAGGCCTGTGTGTTGATGGAAGTTATGTTTGACAAGAATATTTAAATATTTAATTAAACAAAACAGAAGTGTCATTTTTTATTTATTTAAGTTGTTAGCATTTTCAACAGATAAATGACAGATAACTTCCCAGATACCAATAGACTAGGGGTGGATAATCTATTGGTAGGCAAGTTATCTGTCATTTATCGATTCATATCGCTTCATTGCTTATGTAATGGCAAGTAGCTGCAAAAATATGCATCCATATTAAGGGACATCCAGATTAACAAACATCGCTGCGATACTCCATGACAATGCAGCAATGGATGGTAAAATGTTATCACATTCACATAGGTCCTCCTGTAGTGTGGATCTCATCTTCTCTAACGGGTGAACTTGTCTTGGAGGTGCAGCTGTAAGTGTTTTCCAACCTCATCTCATAATGTGCCATCACTGAAATATTTCTATCTGAGATACAGCCTACTTTCTGATAAATCCAAAAATCTGGAGTCATACTCTGATAGACATGTGATGATCATCTCTGTGTTTTTCATTCACAAGAAGATGCAAAGAAAACAAGAAATCAAAAACGAGTCTGAATGTTGAATTAAATTTAGTTGTCCACAACTGATGTCAAGCATCTGACCCAGATAACATTATATTAAATAATAACTGAGATCCATTGCTGTTATAAAAGATGTTGAGGTAAACAACTCTACAATACAAGTATTAAAGATTTGTATAACCTGTATGTTTAACAAAATATTCAGGATGTTTTGCAAGTTTTCTTTAAAGTCCTCTTTAGAGATTTATTCCTTAGTTGCACACAAAGGTGCTGCTAATTGTTTCTTGTGGCCTAATATAATTTTTGATCTATTGAAGTTGTAAACAAAATATATTGAACATATTAAAAACAAAATAAATAAATAATGTTTTGAAATAGATGATTTGGACCAAGTAATGAAGAAAAAGCAGCAAACCGAGGTCAGGATAATTCCTTCAATACCGTTTAAAAGAACCTGAGTGATAGATTTTGTCTCATTCCAGTTTTGATGAGATTATTAATGTATTTTTTTCTTTTTTCTTTTTTTTTGAAGGTGGAAACACATAAATAAAGAATGAGTGATTTTTATAGGCTGAGTGAACTTTAAAATAATTTAAAACATTGTATATAGCTGCACTACTGTTTAAAGGTTTAAAGATAAAACATAAAACAAACATATAGAGGCGGTTTACCAGACAGGGATTAGACTAGTCCTATCTTTAAATAAATCTGTGCCCTTTGTTTTGCCTCAAAATGCACACAAGTAATGTTTTTAGTAAGGCATGTTTGTTAAAACTAGTTATATTTCCTAATTAAACTAAGGCCTAGTCCTGGCTTAAGTAAATCCCTGTCTGGGAAACCACCCCATAGAGATTTGAATGTAACCTATAGCTGATATTAGGCTGGGAAACATCACATGAATACAAACAACATTTTGTGTCAGTGCACATGATGAATTCTTCATACTCTCAGTGCTGGTAAGATCTGTGTCCAGCAGGAGGCGCCACTCTTTGTCTATTTGTCTTTTTTGCTTTATCTACCTTTACAGGTTTCATATTAAAGGATACCTGCAATTATTGTTTATAGATTACAGTTGTTCTGTATTATATTATAGATAGTAAATCTGTATGTTTCTTATTGTGGCCAATTGTCTACGACGTTTATTAAATCTTTAAAAAATATTATTGTATAGAAAGTGCAAGCATCAACTTTCTATAAGCAATGTATTAAACATTAGTAAGTGTAGGTGCTAGCCAAAAGAGGGCAGCAGAGACGTATGATCTAACATGAACTTGTACGAACCGCTGTGAATGGATTTCAGAAAGTATTTGCATGCTTATGTCATACTTAAAATGTATCACTGTCATTCGATACAAAATTGTAACCTAAATGTATTGTGTTAATGTGAAATCTTTGAATTTAAGAGGTAGAATTGGTAGTACTTTACAATAAAGTTGTATTTGTTACCTTTTCTAATGCACTAAGTAACAATGAGCAATGTTGCTTATGCCAATGCAGTTGTTCATGTTAGTTCATTGCACATTCACTAATATTAACTTTTTAATTAATATTATATACTAAAATTAACATGAACTAAGATTAATATTGTAAATGCTACAGGAGTTCATTGTTTTTATCAAATGCAACCTTATTTTAAGTGTTACCATATAATTTGATACTTTCTGGTTTTTAAAATATTTAAGCTAAACACAGTTAATGTGAACTACACAATGCCACGATATTTAATTATTTATTTAAATAAAGAAAAAGGTTTAATAATTAAGATATTTGTCCAAATAGTTTTGGTGCCACTCTATCTCACACAATTTGGTGTCAATAATTGTGTTACTCTATTGTTTAAGTGGTAGAAAGTTATCCAGCATTACCAAGTTGTGTCGTTATTACTGTACTAAAAATCCGTAGAAATTACAATGTTATTGCAGCTGAGTTGCCGGGAATTTACCGTAGATTTAAATTGATGTTATTTACTGGCAAGAGTTTGTTCAAAGTTAAATAAATTTTAAATATTAACACCTCGTTATCTTTACAGAATAAAACTATACAATAACAGCCTCATGCAAAGCATTCTGGGAACCAGAAATCATCGTCAAACTTTTTCAGTTTTTTGCTTCAGATTTTGTTTCCCAGAATACCTGGCTTAATGCTGTTATATTTGTTTACTCTGTAAAGACAAAGACTTGTAAATGTTTAATGTTCATTTAACTTTGAACAAAATGTTGCCATTAAAAATATAAATTTAAATCTACGGTAAGTTACCGGCAACCCAGCTGCAATTTCTACGGATTTTTCAGCTCATCAGTATTGTGTTGAATGAGTTTTTATGTTTACACGTCATAATAAATAACAAAACATTTGTTAACAATTTAAAACATGCATAACGTTTCATAGAGTAATAAATATTACACATCATGCATTTGCATTTTATTTAATAAAAGTAATTTCTGCTTATACATATTTCGAGTTGAGACATTTCTCTCGGGCAACAGTATGCAGTGGCTCTAAATTACCATTCGCTTTATTTCATAATGTACAATTTGTTCTATACAAAACAAAAATGCTAAACTTCGTATAAAAAATATAAGTTAATTTAAAATCGAACTCTAACAAAATAACAATGGTAATAATCAATAATTGTGGCAATAATATAACAGGAGCAATAACATTAATAACAATAATAATAGTCTCTAAACATAGTGCATATGAAGGGAAAGACAACAGGTTGTGGATGATGTCTGTGACTGACTCTGCAGATAATAGCATTAATTCAGAGCACACACACACACACACACACACACACACACACACACACACACACACACACACACACACACACACACACACACACGTACGTACATCCGCTTGCATGCGCACAGGATCAGAAAGTGCATGACTGCCTAAGATAGCACCATTAGAATGTAGCTTACAAAACTCAACATCTTCACATACCCACACAATGCATACTGCACACCCACACAATCATTGGAAGCCATTAATAACATTTCCATATCTGACCGTGTACACCTTTGGTACACCTTTAAAAACTCATCAGGCATGTTGAAGCAGTTTGTGACAGTACATTCACTCATAAGTCCTGCAGTATATACAGAAAGGCCATCATCTGTCAGAGCTTCATTATTGTCCACAGTGACTGCGGGGGGCTTCAAACAGGTAAATAAAACTTGGCAGGCAATTAAAACAAAGGCAATATATTGATTACTAGGCTTAAAATTCATCTTTGAGCATTTCTGAACCTTAGATGGATATCAACATCCTCACAGCTCTGACCTGTAGCCCTCTTTTACATATTTTATGATCTAGATGCAATAAATCTTACTCTCCAAAGTGTGCAACTTCCCGCATCTATTTTCAATTATCCCTTCGCTAAACTCCGCCCCCTGGAAATTGTTGCTTTTTTCAGAGAAGCTTTATAGAAAGTCCCATAGGAATGAAGTGGAGATTTTCTTTCAGTTAGACTTGAACAGCAAAATAGATGTTATATGGTCTGGAAAGGAGTTTAAGGCGTGTTTCATCTGCTGTTCTGCTTGAAAGAAATTTAAATGACCCAATAACAGTGCTCAAAAGTGTAAAGACAATTATTAGAAATTAGCGATATCCCATGCAACAGATGCATGCAAGGTCTTTAACAGTTTTGACTATTAAAAGTGCCAATTTTTACCATACTTTGGATATTACATTTAAAACTACACAGACACACACAACTTCCCATTAATTTTTTATAAAAGAAAATGCATAAAGTTGTCAGATACGATGGGTAGATGACAACAGTTGCTAAGGACTGTAGGATTGGTTAGTGATGTCTTCAAAATGGGGCTTAATGAAGGGTCATAGGGTTTGCTATTTAGCTGAAGCAATATAAGCTGGCAGTGTATTTTTACATGACGTTTACATGTCTCATGAGATATGCATTAATAGTATTCATCCTCTTTTAATTGCTATTCAATCTTTCTTTGATCACTTGATTATTATTTTTTAAATCAATTTCTAGTCAAGAACAATAAGAAGTGGGAATCTAGGCTAATGCTGAAGTCAATTTGTAGTACCTACAATAAAAAAGCAGAAATTGTTTCTGTTGATCTTATCCACTTTATAATGATCTCACATTTGCATAATCAACTAACTGATCTGCTTGTGCACTTTAGTTTTTATACACTTATCCTAAAAAACACAGCAAACCACAAACATCTGATTTCTAGTACTTAGGCTTCATGTTGCATACACAATGAGTTGTCTTTGCAGTTCATTTACAGTCATTTTTATGGGTGTTATACTTTTAGGCTACATGATCATATTTTCCCCTGAGGTCCACTTATAATGTACTGTAGGGCTTTTTATCATTTCGTTTTTCATTACTATTTTTTTTAACTTTAGGATTAAACATGCTCTTATTTGCTGCTTTGCTTTTACATTAATATTAATTTACAATGTAAACGACCTCTTCCAAATAAAGCAATGGTCACATGGGCTGAAGGTTTGCTGTTGTCCCATATGTCTCATTCATCAAAAACTGTGACAAGATCAGAAAAGAGTGCCGCAGGAATTACGCATTTTTGTAGGTTAACCCGGAAGTTAGCGCCCTCCTCAAAAAGCTTTTAATTATGGCAAAAATGCTCTGTATTTAACTAAAGTTTATGACCCTTACACATTCCGTCCAACAAGCCAATCTGCACACATGGACACAACTTTCATAAATTTTGTAGTCAAAATCCGGCTCTTTATATTTCTAGTAAACAAATTTACACTTCAAAACTCACAAAATTTGTGTTCACCTGTGAAGATCAACCTGCTGGACAAAACGTCCAAGTGTCATAAACTTCTGTTAAACACAGATCTTATTTTCTGCAATAACCCAAAAGTCTATGGGACAAATTAATGGAATTTTTTGCA
This sequence comes from Misgurnus anguillicaudatus, assembly GCF_027580225.2. Classification (NCBI taxonomy): domain Eukaryota; kingdom Metazoa; phylum Chordata; class Actinopteri; order Cypriniformes; family Cobitidae; genus Misgurnus; species Misgurnus anguillicaudatus. The sequence goes on from NC_073347.2 coordinate 8,000,999, forward strand.
AGAAAACCAGTGTCCTGCCCCATACGGCAAAAAAAATCTTTGGCCAAAAATACATCTTAAAATATATTTTTTAATTTGAAAATAAATGTTGATATGAAGGTTTAAAAAAACTACATTTCAAAATGTATTCCAAGGGCAAGCAAATACATTTCTAATTTTACAACCCATATGTCAAGAATTTTTTTCTTGGCCAAAATCTATTTTAAATATAAGCTTAATGCAATCAAATTTTATAAGGTTATTTTTAAAGTTGAAAATATATTTAATTTTTAACCTTTTAAAAATCGTTATTTTTACAGTTTTTCTTACATTATGACTTAAATACACTGTAAAACATTTCTACAGAAATTACTGTATTACTGGCCAATTACTATTAATCATTGGAAGCCATTGGGTATGTGAAGATGTTATTAATGTATGACTGTATTACTATTAAAATGGCTATACTATTAAATATTCCAAAATATGTCTCAGCAAATATATATTTTGGCCATTTTTGGAATATTTTGAAATATATTAGAAAATTTTGGCATATGGGGCTAACTTAAAAAAAATGCCGGCAGCACTCCATTCAAACTTAACTGTTAAGGCCCCAATATACAAAAAAATCAAACTTGTGACAATTTTAAACAAAGTCTGGGCAAAATGAAGGTATTTTATATTTAGTAATAGTGTATTGAAATGGCTTGCTACTACAGCTTCATATAAAGGCAGGTGTAGCCTGGAAAATCATTTTGGTTAATTTCTTCACTCAGACACTGACTACTATTGGTAGTTAAATATGACAGTAGTTTGCAAACACATGCAAAACTTTACCTTACCGTGCCAAGTTTCTGAACACTGAATTAATGTTATTGAAATTTAAATGTGAGTAGCCATATTTTCATGTATTCAAATCTACAGCGTGAGAGAGCTGAGGAAGGTGTGGGGTTGTTTTTACAGTTTCATTTCAATAAATGCACAAACATGTTGTACTTTCATTGCTTAAACTTTGAAGTGCTTTCATACAAAACCAAAAAATTTAATTCCTCACGGTATGACCTCTTTAAGGTCACATACACGAGTAACAGGGTGAGCTGACTTTCATATCTGTTTGGAAGATGGCGCAGATTGGCCGTGACTCGCGTGTGACTCCAGCGAGGTTCAGAGTGACGTGACTGTGAATGCCATCATCACAAAAGCTCTTTGCTTCAGACAGATGTGCTGCAGGGGCTTTCTTGTTTTTAGCTCCACACAGAATAGGCTGTATTTCTTCATTCAAGTACTGCAAAACATTTTTGCTCAAAGTATCGTATAGATCACGAGAGCAATAAAGTTAACACGCCTCTTCGTCCTTACGTTTGACTCCACATTCTGACAATCGAGTAGCTCTACGTACAACTTTCTGATCACAGCAGGATAAAAAGTACCGTTTTAAATCCACAGACGGGACCGTAACTCACGTTCGTATTTTAAGGCTTCTTCTTCTACAAACTGATCAAAATGAAAAATAATCACCTAAATGAAAAGATGCAAAAGCGATCTCTGATGTCCATTCGGCTGAAAGGTTTCCACACAGTGTGGACTTGAATCCCAGCCATCGACGGAGGAGCCCTGTTCACCTCCGTCACCCACTGAGGTAACATTATGTGTTTGTTTATCTTCCGAATATATCATTCCTGGCCTGCCTTCTTCACTTCCTCCTGTCTCTGCAGGACGCGGGACTGTCCACAGGAAGTCCGATGTGTTTGGCAGGCTGTAGGTGCTGCTGTGGGTTAAGTGCCACAGATTCAGTTGTCCACTTTGACTGGTCCACTGTCTGAAGACTCGCTCAGGTCAACTTCTTCATTCGAAGCCCACGCTGAGACGTCTTCTCCTTGCACAATTCGTTCCCAATGGGACAGATTTTCCCTGCAAACACACATTGTAACTGTGTTACATCAGCTGGTAATACACAAAAATTACTGCGTGTAACCGAAAAGCTTTGTTTGCTTTTGTTTGTCCAGGCTGAAGTCTCGTAATCTAATGATGAGATTTGGAGCAACAAAGTAAGATTTTTTGGTTTTATGTTGAAAAATTTTAATGAACAAAAAAACAGACTTGAGCTGGTTTTTTACAGGAAGGTCATATATTCACAGGTTCTAGTTGTAAAATATATATTTTTTTCGGGATTTTTGGTTCATTCACACTGCCAATGATTTTCCGGAATCTGTGAGTGCAATATGCAAGACAAAATTTTGGGCTTCTTCCTTTAGATGATTTTTTTTGACTCTATGGTTGTATTCATAGCTACATAAACATTAAAGTGAGTTTATTTAATTTTACAGGGCTTGATGGAGCATTTTACTCGCATTTGCAGCTAAAAATAAATGCATGCGAATTGAGAAGTAAAAAAAGATTTATTCGAAAAAAACAAAAACCATTTTAATCTGGAAAGGCAGAAAACATTCCCAATTTAATGAGATCACTAAAAGAAGAATAATGCATGGAGATGCATTTCTGAATCTATGGACTGTACGGCTCATGGTTGCAGACGCTACCGTATGGCAAGCGCAAGAGTTGCACAGCATTGGAAGCACGCTTTCGTTTTGTTTCCCCATTAACTTATATAATGTAACTGTATAAAACCCAAAAAACTGATCCTGAACCAAAATTTTGGCCTACTCACCCATACTCATTTTTAGCCGCACAATCAAATTAAAAACCACCTCGAAACCGCCAAATATGTAAAATATTGCATTTAGGTCATGCTTGCTCGCTGTTTTATATGAATTTATTTTTACATTTTATCACTGATATGATTGAAACGTAAAAAAACAGAAAAAACAAACAGAAAAGTGATGACCCTGGGCCCCCTAGCAACTGCATAATCTGCACTCCCTGTAACGGCGCCTGCCTTTGACTAGAAGCAACACTTTTAAGGGCGATCTGACCCAGGCATGGAGGAAGAAGGTGGTCATGCTCAATTTGACAGTCTGTGTGTTTTTTTTAGGTCTGCCCTTTCTGTTCCATGTATGTAATGCAAGCCAATAGGAAAGGGTAAAAATTATCGTCTATTAGTCTCTCCCTTTCATTTAAAAAGAGGTGATGTCATTTATTGGTCCTTCTGTGATCTCACAATGACCAGGGCTCCTGAACGTCTGGGCCTGCTGCCTACAGATTCCAGTATGAAACCTGGTGCTGACGCAGTGGCACAGCTTTTTTAATTGTGCCATCAACTGTGTTTACGTTCTCCGTAGCTCAAGGTCACAGAGGCCGGGGAGCTTTCGACCGGTGTTTAGGAGCATTGGGGATTAGTTTAGACACACAGACACTTTATCACATCAGAACTGGCACAACTGTGCCTTAACGAAAAACTTGTTAATGTGACCTGGGTGAAGCGCAGCAATGGGTCTGATGTTGGGCAGGAGAGATGCGTGTACAGTAGTAACCTCTAGTGTTAATTCTAAATATGGATAAACTTGAACTGAATTACAATTACAATAAAACAAAGCTAAAGTTCTGTTTATGAGACCCAACAGAAGCACTTTAGACCTCTTTGGCTTTGAAACGTTCACGCCACCGAATGAGATCAACATGATGTGAGACAAAATGACATCCAGGTTTCTTTTTTTTACGTTTTAATCATATCAGTGATAAAATGTAAAAATACCTGGTTGCTAGGGTGTTTCACTTGGTTGCTAAGCATGCTAGGCCCCAGAAGCTGGCAATGCTAAGGTGCTTTATCTGGTTGCTAGGGTGTTTCACATGGTTGCTAGGCGTTGCTAAGGTGTTTCACCTGGTTGCTACTGTAGGCATTGCTAAGGTGTTTCACCAGACTTCTAGGCATTGTTAAGGTGTTTCACCTGGTTGCTAGGGTGTTTCACCTGGTTGCCAAGCATTGCTAAGCCCCAAAAACTGCCATTGCTAAGGTGTTTTACCTGGTTGCTACAGTAGGCGTTGCTAAGGTGTTTCACCCGATTGCTAGGCATTGCTAAATTGTTTCACCTGGTTGCTAAGTGTTGTTAGGCCCCAGAAGCTGGCATTGCTTAGGTGTTTTACCTGGTTGCTATTTTAGGTGTTGCTAAGGTCTTTCCTCCCGTTTGCTTTGGTGCTTCACCTGATTGCTAAGCATGCTAGGCCCCAGAAGCTGGCATTGCTAAGGTGTTTTACCTGATTGCTAGGGTTTTTCACATGGTTGCTAGGCATTGCTAAGGTGTTTCACCTGGTTGCTAGGGTGCTTCACTTGGTTGCTAAGCATGCTAGGCCCCAGAAGCTGGCATTGCTAAGGTGTTTTACCTGATTGCTAGGGTTTTTTACGTGGTTGCTAGGCGTTGCTAAGGTGTTTCACCTGGTTGCTAGGGTGCTTCACCTGGTTGCTAAGCATGCTAGGCCCCAGAAACTGGCATTGCTAAGGTGTTTTATCTGATTGCTAGGGTGTTTCACGTGGTTGCTAGGCGTTGCTAAGGTGCTTCACCTGGTTGCTAAGGATGCTAGGCCCCAGAAGCTGGCATTGCTAAGGTGTTTTACCTGATTGCTATGTTTTTTTACGTGGTTGCTAGGCGGTGCTAAGGTGTTTCACCTGGTTGCTAGGGTGCTTCACCTGGTTGCTAAGCATGCTAGGCCCCAGAAACTGGCATTGCTAAGGTGTTTTATCTGATTGCTAGGGTGTTTCACGTGGTTGCTAGGCGTTGCTAAGGTGCTTCACCTGGTTGCTAAGGATGCTAGGCCCCAGAAGCTGGCATTGCTAAGGTGTTTTACCTGATTGCTAGGGTGTTTCACATGGTTGCTAGGCGTTGCTAAGGTGTTTCACCGGGTTGCTACTGTAGGCATTGCTAAGGTGTTTCACCAGACTTCTAGGCATTGTTAAGGTGTTTCACCTGGTTGCTAGGGTGTTTCACCTGGTTGCCAAGCATTGCTAAGCCCCAAAAACTGCCATTGCTAAGGTGTTTTACCTGGTTGCTACAGTAGGCATTGCTAAGGTGTTTCACTCGATTGCTAGGCATTGCTAAATTGTTTCACCTGGTTGCTAAGTCTTGTTAGGCCCCAGAAGCTGGCATTGCTTAGGTGTTTTACCTGGTTGCTATTTTAGGTGTTGCTAAAGTGTTTCACCTGGTTGCTTGGGTGCTTCACCTGATTGCTAAGCATGCTAGGCCCCAGAAGCTGGCATTGCTAAGGTGTTTTACCTGATTGCTAGGGTGCTTCACTTGGTTGCTAAGCATGCTAGGCCCCAGAAGCTGGCATTGCTAAGGTGTTTTATCTGATTGCTAGGGTGTTTCACGTGGTTGCTAGGCGTTGCTAAGGTGCTTCACCTGGTTGCTAAGGATGCTAGGCCCCAGAAGCTGGCATTGCTAAGGTGTTTTACCTGGTTGCTATTTTAGGTGTTGCTAAGGTGTTTCACCTGGTTGCTAGGGTGCTTCACCTGGTTGCTAAGCATGCTAGGCCCCAGAAGCTGGCATTGCTAAGGTGTTTTACCTGATTGCTATGGTTTTTTACGTGGTTGCTAGCCGGTGCTAAGGTGTTTCACCTGGTTGCTAGGGTGCTTCACCTGGTTGCTAAGCATGCTAGGCCCCAGAAACTGGCATTGCTAAGGTGTTTTATCTGATTGCTAGGGTGTTTCACGTGGTTGCTAGGCGTTGCTAAGGTGCTTCACCTGGTTGCTAAGGATGCTAGGCCCCAGAAGCTGGCATTGCTAAGGTGTTTTACCTGGTTGCTATTTTAGGTGTTGCTAAGGTGTTTCACCTGGTTGCTAGGGTGCTTCACTTGGTTGCTAAGCATGCTAGGCCCCAGAAGCTGGCATTGCTAAGGTGTTTTACCTGATTGCTATGGTTTTTTACGTGGTTGCTAGGCGGTGCTAAGGTGTTTCACCTGGTTGCTAGGGTGCTTCACCTGGTTGCTAAGCATGCTAGGCCCCAGAAACTGGCATTGCTAAGGTGTTTTATCTGATTGCTAGGGTGTTTCACGTGGTTGCTAGGCGTTGCTAAGGTGCTTCACCTGGTTGCTAAGGATGCTAGGCCCTAGAAGCTGGCATTGCTAAGGTGTTTTATCTGATTGCTACGGTGTTTCACATGGTTGCTAGGCGTTGCTAAGGTGTTTCACCTGGTTGCTACTGTAGGCATTGCTAAGGTGTTTCACCAGACTTCTAGGCATTGTTAAGGTGTTTCACCTGGTTGCTAGGGTGTTTCACCTGGTTGCCAAGCATTGCTAAGCCCCAAAAACTGCCATTGCTAAGGTGTTTTACCTGGTTGCTACAGTAGGCGTTGCTAAGGTGTTTCACCCGATTGCTAGGCATTGCTAAATTGTTTCACCTGGTTGCTAAGTGTTGTTAGGCCCCAGAAGCTGGCATTGCTTAGGTGTTTTACCTGGTTGCTATTTTAGGTGTTGCTAAGGTCTTTCCTCCCGTTTGCTTTGGTGCTTCACCTGATTGCTAAGCATGCTAGGCCCCAGAAGCTGGCATTGCTAAGGTGTTTCACCTGGTTGCTAAGCATGCTAGGTTCCAGAAGCTGGCATTGCTAAGGTGTTTCACCTCGTTGCTAGGGTGTTTCACCTGGTTGCTAGGGTGTTTCACCTGATTGCTAGGTTTGCTAAGGTGTTTCACCAGGTTGCTTGGGTTTTTTCCCCTGATTGTTAGGCATTGCTAGGCTCCAGAAACTGGTTTCTAGGCGTTCCTAAGGTGTTTCACCTGGTGTCTAAGGTGTTTAACCTGGTTGCTAGGCATTGCTAGGGCCCAGAAGCCGGTTGCTAGGCATTGCTAAGGTCTGTCAACTGGTTGCTAGGGTGTTTCACCTGGTTGTTAGACATTGCTAAGGTGTGTCACCTGGTTGCTAGGTTGTTTCGCCTAATTCTTAGGCATAGCTAGACCCCAGAAGCTGGTTTCTAGATATTGCTGAGGTGTTTTAAGTAGTTGCAAGGGTGTTTTACCTAATTGCTAAGCTTTGCTAGGCCCCAAAAACCAGTTGCTTGGTGTTGCTAAGGTGTGTTACAAGGTTGGTAGGGTGTTTCACCTGGTTGCTAGACGTTGATAGGTCAAAGAAGCTGATTATTAGACATTTAATTGTGATCAATTATTATCTCGGGTCTAATTTTGAATGTGCACAAAACTGACCGGATAAAGAGAAGCAGGGTGTTTTACAGTAAATATAGTGGCACTGATTGTTAAAGTCAAAAACTGCAATAGGTTGAGTGTTGCAATGTTTTCACAATGGCTCATTTTATTAATTGAAGTACTTAAGTACTAATTGTTCATTGATATTGTAAGTTCACTGACACATTTGTGTTTTACCATTACACATGATGCATTCAAACATTTGTTGTTGTAAGTAGTCTGAATATGTGACTGACCTGCAGGCTGAAAGCAGTGGATGAGAAGGAGGAAACAGCTCTGATAGGGTCGTATAACATGGAATAGCCACTGCATTATAAAACCCCACCTAAAACATGAGTAAAAACATGACTTTAGTATTACTCAAACAAACATGACTGACAGCTAACAATGTTTCATTCAAACAATATTACAGTTCCATTATCTAGCAAGCAGCCTACCTAGGTGTTTCAACCAAAGCAATTTGGCTTAAAAAAAAAGACTGGTCATGACAAAAAGTTTACCTGTCCCTGGGGAACCTCATGCTTCTTATCTCTGTCCATCATAGGAATGGGTTGGATTCCAATCTTTTTCATCTCATCTCCCTGCCATTATAAAATATATTTTGTTACAAAAAATAAAATTGTAATAATCATTTGTTTTATTTAAATTGTTTGTGATAATGCACATTTTATTTTATAGGATTGATGTTTGGCTAATGTTTCATCATACCTCAGCCCAAAATTCAGCATAAATGTCATTGGCCGTGAGTCGTGTGACGTGCCATAGTTTGGTAACAGAGCAAAGATCACAGGCGGTCATCATCAGACCAATCACACGGTCCCTGTGAAAGACAATTTACCAGTCAACAAATCTTTTAACTGAAGATAAAAATATCTCTATTACTGGGTTAATTTCTGTATGGATGAAGGGAACGACCTCTGACCTATGTGCACGGTTGTTCAGGTCCAGTGCCCCTGTGGCCAGCAGCTCAGTTAGTTGCTTGCGATTGCCGAAGTAAAGTGCAAGGTCGGTGGCGATGATGGCCTTCCTGATGATCTCCAGAACCTGCTCATACTCACTGGAAGTCAGGTTGGAGAAAATATTGTGCCCTTCCAGCTATGGGAAAAAAGAGATCAATAAAAAAGCAAAAAGCTCCACTTATAGGGCATTTGGCTCTACTGGAAACTGAAGGGTCATCCAACCGATCACTGGCTACTAAAGGACATTGAAAGAATTTGAAGGTCTACCTCAGGTGTGTCCAACCCTGCTCCTGGTGAGCTACCGCCCTGCAGACTTCAGCTCCTACACACTTGTCTGTAATTATCAAGCAACCCTGAACACCTTGATTAACTGCTTTAGCGGTGTTTGATTGGGGTTGGAGCTTAAAACTGCAGGAAGGTACTCAGTGGCGGCCAGTGACTTCTTTTTTCGAGGAAGTTCGTCACAACATGTATGTAGCCCGTCATGTTTGTGGTTCCTTATTTCAAAATATTTGTTCGGCACGTCGAGTGATCTCATGTGTCTCACGTGTCTTGCCAAAACAAATGCCTGCTGCAGATGCGCCCAAAGGGTTTATGATAAAAGAGACGCCTGCGTTTGCCAGATACTCACATAATCTCATGCGTAATCAGAGGTTACTGTTTAGGGAGTGTCTTGCGTGTATTTTGTGAATGTGAGCATCTCTTTTATTATAAACGGTTTTGACATGTGTGCAACAGGTACCCACTTCGACAAAACACGTGATGCACATTGTTTTACGCAACAAACAAATATTTTTATAAAGCAAGCAACACACATGACGAACACTTACTTTGAATTTGCGCCCCTCGGATGAGCAGTCATGAGCCACCACTAACGGTACTGTAGCTCACCAAGAGCAGTCTTACATAAGAAAAATCTTACATATTGTGGTTTTAAAAACTTTCGGTAAAAATTTTATTTTCATAATAAGGTTGACATTTGCATGGAATTGCTACAATCTGTAGGAAGTAATGTTTGTAATTCTTGCAATAATTCTTCTTTTAACTGCTATTTATTGTTGTTTACTGCAGATTTTTAAAGGGACACTTCACTTTTTTTGAAAATATTCTAATTTCCATCTCCCCCAGAGTTAAACATTTGAGCTTCACCGTTTTGGAATCCATTCAGCCGATCTCCGGGTCTGGCGCTAGCACCCCCAGCACAGCTCAGCAAAGGTTTTTAATATTTTCCCAATTTAATAAAACTTGACTTTTCTGTAGTTACATCGTGTACTAAGACCGACAGAAAATGAAAAGTTGTGATTTTCTAGGCAGATATGGTTAGGAACTATACAATCATTCTGGCGTAATACTCAAGGACTTTGCTGCCGTAACATGGCTGCAGCAGGCGTATTGATATTATACACTGCCTGAAACTAGTCCCCTTGGTTACTTTCAATAGCAGGGGGACTATTTTCAGGCACTGCGCAACATCATCGCGCCTCCTGCAATCCAAACTCTTTGGTATTTTTTTAGCGTGATGCTAATGATCTAATCAGATTCAATGGATTATGCTAAGCTATGCCAAAAGTGGTACCGCCAGACCCGGAAAACGGCAAAACTCAAATGTTCAACCCCACGGGAGCCAGAAAATTAGCCTATTATCAAAACAATGGAGTTATGTTGGGTATAAAAAATATATAAAGAAGCAATGTAAGATGTTAAAGCAACACTATGTAGTTTCCATGTAAAAATGACTTACAGCTCCCCCATGTGGTTGAAAAGCGCAACAGTGCCTGGTATCAGACACTCTTCTGCAGGCAGGGGGAGGGGCGGGGCTGGTGCTCTACCCTCCACCGCCACTTTCAGAGTGTGCTTGTAGCAGCTAGGAGGCTGCTCAGGTTGCAGCAACAGTACAATTTGTCCAGTTAAAAGTTGTTCTACCACTGAAATAATTTTAGAGACATTATTAAAAGACAAAAAAACTACATAGTGTTGCTTTAAAAGCTGGAAGCAGGAGAAGTCTACCAGTCAAAAGTTTAGGTACATTTATTTAAAAACTGAAAAAAAACCAAAGTTATGTATTGTTAAGTTTGTCTTGATTATAAAACAAACAAACTGGAGGTGTATTTGAAGAGTTTCGTTGGAAAACGAGATAAAGCCATTTTTTAACATTTTTGTCAAAACATTACGTTATCATGTTATTATTTTGTTTTATGGTGCTGTATTTTTTATGTTATGAAGGTTTTAAATCAAAACAAACCAACTGCAGTTGAATTGATATTAATTGGAATGCACAACCAAAAAATGAGATTTCTGAAAAATGTAAAAAACGGATTTATCTCGTATATTTCCACACATAGTGTATTTGAGCTTTACCTGCAGGATGGACACCGTCTGTGAAAAATGATGCTGTTCCATGGTGGAGGTGGAATACAGAGCAGCCAGCGGATGATCAAACTTCTGCAGATAACTGTTACTGTAGCCGCGGTGGTCCAGGTCATGACATAAGCAGGCGATGAGCAAGCCTTTCCTCTGGTAGAGACAGACAAGCAGAAGAAGAGATGAGGTCATGTTTATCATGCAGTATACAGAGGGAATCTTGTGGATGAGCTGCTGACCTCGAGCTCAGTGAAGATCCCCGTGGTCTTCTGCAGGATGGCATACATACAGTGTGCTACCGTCACAGCGTGCTTCCAGTTGTGATATGGAACTCTTCTGTAATTTTTCCGCACTGACATTGTAAAGCGACACAGTTTCTCCAGCTCAAAACTTTAAGAAAAACAAAGAGAGTGTGTTAGAAATGAAGAACTGTTGATTTATTGCATTTTAAAAATCATGATACATCTAAACAAAGAGTGAAGTAAAAGCCATTTTAATGTTTGTGACCTGTGCTGGCAAAATGAGCCTGAAATGTAAAAAAAAATGATTTACATTTTTACATAAAAAACATTGATGTGTCGGAATCTGATAGATAATAACAGAGCTACACCTGTTTGAAGTTGATAAAGTCAGCAAAGTCAATTTTGAGAAAACTCAAGTTAAAGATGTTTAAGGGTTCCAAAACAAAATCACTGGTAAAACTAATAGATTTAGCACACACAAAGTCAAAAACAATATCTATAGGAAAAATATTAGTTCAGCTTATATTGACATTGTTATTGACATTGCGACAGACAGCTTTAAGATCTACTGTAATGCAAGGATCTAATGTAATGTTACACATCAGATATTTTTTTCCTCAACAGTTAACCAAACATTCACTTACAGGTCACGTTCTTCCTGATACCATTTTGTAAACCCTAGTTAGTATGTAATGTTGCTATAATAGCATAAATAATACCTGTAAAATGATAAAGCTCAAAGTTCACTGCCAGGCGATATATTTTCTTCAATAGAATTCCTCTTTAAAAGCCTACAACGAACGGCCGGTTTGGACTACAGCCCTCTATTTCCTGCTTTAATGACGTCAGTAAAACAGTTCGTTGACTAAACCCCGCCCACAGGAATACGTCAGTCACCAGCTTTGGCTCAAACGGCTCTGGTAAGCTAAGCTGCTATCGAATCACAACACACTAAACAAACTACACAATCAGAACTCATTACGTATTTCTGAAGGAGGAACTTCATAGAACAAGGAAGACATCAGCCTGTTTTGAGGACAGTGAAAACGGCGCTATACAGAGAAGTACATTGTGTGAAAAATGCCGCGCTTTTTTACACGTGTAACATGAACACGTGTTATATTGCCCACTATAAACACAATCAAAGCTTCAAAATCACAGACAGAACGGGAGCTTTAAGACATAACAGATAATATCTGCATGAATTCTTGTTAAAACTGATTTTTCAAAACTGTAATTCTGTGCATTTGTGTATATATTGAGGTCTGATCTAAAATGTCAGACATGCATGTGAATTGATACGGATTTTTGTATAGGTTAAGCATTAAGGACGTTACACCTCTCAGAAAACGTACAAATAAAGATTATTTTAGATGACTTTTTAGATCATTGAGATTGCTAGATGAGGGTTATTTTTATAAACGCAACAATTTCGACCAAAATCGACATTTATACTTTCTTTTGCCTTTAAATTAGACACATTCAGACTCATTTTGCCAGCATGGGTCACATATATTGTGTTAAAATGATTGGTAGTTACACAAGTTATGACTGTCACTTTGCTGTGTCCTTTCATCACAATCATGAATTTTGTCAGTGATAAAAGTTAGTGTATGTGTTTATCAAGGAGACAACATTGTCAGTGAAGGCCATGTCTGATATGTACAGTATCATGTGACACAAAGAAAAATCAAGGCCAATATTACAAGTGTTTGAAGAAAACAATTTCACTACTTTCACAAGTTTAGGGTCAATTACTGTACTCACATACTTATTAATATTTGTTGCACATTTTAGAGTAATAGTAAACTATGGAAAATACAGGTAGGTGAAAATTATGTTTAGATGAAAAAAGGTATTAAATAAAAACCAAAACATTTTTTAACAGCAGTTCTTGGCTCTTGTTGGCTGCATTTCCGTCATTATTTAGTCAAAGTCTTTAATTTTATTTAATAATTTATTTACATAAATTTAGTCATCTATGTTTTTTTATGGTGAGATTAATCCCATTGGACTTTGGGAGGAAATGGGAGTCCGATTTATAGTCGTGCGTAATTTCTACTCTGGCCTTCTTGCTGTGAAGCTACAGTGCTATCCACTTAACCTATTGAAAAAGGTTTGTAAGGTTAAAGGAACGTATTTCACTGAACTGACCATAAACTTTGAGTATAAGTGTGTGTAAAACAAAAACTTTTTTTCAGGAATGTAAAGAATCATGTTTAGTTTGTTAATGTTATGATTAAGTTAATCTAAATGTTTAAGTTTACCAAAGAATGTAATAAAAAAAATGCATAAACTGAGACAAAAAGACTAAATTAGCAAAAACATTATTCTCTTATTATGCATGTACCTGTATATGAAGAGCTCAGATGCAAAATCCCTAAATGCATCTGACATGTTTTCAAGCATTTTTTATTCGACTCTTAATGATTCTGCCAACAAAACTGTATTTTTGAATAAAGCAAAAGTATTTGGTATATAATACGTGTCAAGAGGATTCGGTTAATAACATGATCTCATTTTTGACTGAGGTGGCATTTAGAGGCTTTTGCATCTGAGCTCCTCATATGTTTATTGATTTTATTAAATCCACAGAGCCATCTTTTACCATGCAAGAATGTCTTTTCCTGTTGCTATACATATTTACCTGCTTTCCCCGCATGAATTATGAACCATGTTCACAAAGATCGCAGGCCAAAGTTCTTCAAAAGGGGCGATGTCAAAGTGAAACCTTGGAAAGAGAAAAAAGATTTTTTGCAGGTTTTGTGCTTGTATATCACATCTACTAAACATTGTTATATCATTTAACTGATGCACAATACTGTAAGTGCACATATCATAAAAATTTAGAGCTGGAGTCTGTTATAAAACCAATTGACCTTTTTTTTACTAAACGTTTGCAAGTGCAATACGATAAATATTCAGTGAATAAACACATCCATTTATGATTCAATTTCATTATGATTTTAGAGTCACAACCACACATTATAATAACTGTTCAATAAAATAATATATCAGTTAAAGACTTCTTTTTAGACGCAAGCATTGATGTATTAGAGGGTGAACTCACAGTTCAATCTCTTTATATATAACTGAAGGAAGTGAGAGTTGCGTGAGGGTCTTCCACTCCTCTGACGTGCAGATACTGTGGTAAGACAGCTTCTCCATTGTCACCCGATAAATACACTCTGAATGTCTTATCCGGTGATACATCTACAGAAACACACACACACACACAAATATACACCCCATATACGTAAATGCAAAATATTCATGCAAAATATCATCTGTGTGGTATTACTGTTCATATATAACAGACATCTGTCTATCTGCCTACAGCATGAATAATAATTAAAGGTGTCATATTATCAGACTTTTTAAGATGTCAAATAAATCGTTGGTCTCCCCAGAGTACATGTAAAGTTTTAGCTCAAAATATCATATAGATAATTTATTATAGCATGATAAAATCGACACTATGTAGGTGTGAGCAAAAACATGGCGTTTTTGGGTGCTTGCAGAGAATGGTTACCAAAACTAAGTTACTGGGTTGTTATTTGTCACATTTTCTAGGTTGATAGAAGCACTGGGGACCCAATTATAGCACTTAAACTTGGAAAAAGTGATTTAAGTTATTTTAGCTATTTATGAACTGTATTATAAATTGGTGGTAACAAGAATCTTGTTCGTAAAAGTAATTTCAGAGAATAGTTTCTAACATTATAAATGTTAGAAATCTATTGCTGAAACACGTTACAAAGACTTTTAACCATGTAGTACTGAATTGTTAAGTTTAATTCCAACAATGTGGAAAAACTGTTTGGAAAAAGTGAGCATAAGTGAACATAATCGTGAGCATTAATTCAGGTTGTATCGCTGTTAGAAAGTTAAGGGAGACGGGCGGCAGCTTTCCCGCAAGTGGGCGTGGTTTCAGGGCCAAAAGCGCACACGCCCCCAGCGTCTGAGAGAAGATAACCCTGCATATCTTTCCAAGATTTTGAAAACGTATTTTATTTACTTGCCGCTTTTTTAATCATTCAAATTTGTCTGGATGGATAGTAACATGTTTTTTTTATGTGGTGTGACAAACTGAAAACACATTTAAAGACGGGGTGCATGATCTCTGAGAGCCATTAATATTTCAAATCACCTAAACAAACACGCCCCTACCCCAATAGAATCTGGACCTTCTTTTAATAGACCCTTCCCACCAAGCGTGCCACACAAGCCCTGAAAAGTGAAGCCAAAACATCTCGGTCGCCCTCCAGTGGTCCCATAGGTCATAAACCCCGCCTCCACATGTTATTCAATGGGACTTGAGACCAACTATATATTTAATTTAATTACAACTCAATTATCTTTTTTCCGAAGCTGGTTTCTGTCATTTACTGTAGTTTTTATCACGCTTATGTTTGTTTTTAAAATAAGTTTGTTTTTAGTTAGTTATTTAATGCTATAAAAACGGTGGTGTCACCACATGATTGACAGCTGTGATATGCACATTCTGCGAGGGCGGGGCCTTGCTTTCGCGGCTTTACTTCCTGCTCAATACTCTGCAGGACTGGTCCTGAAATCGCTACTGCGCAGACTCAAGACCCAAGATGTCAGCGCCGTATCAGGACACTGGCGGCTTCACTTTTTATCAATGGAAGAGAGCGAACAGGCGTCGTCCATCTTTTTACAGTCTATGCTTCCAACACATACGCAACCCAGCCAATGATGTCGGTTCGTAGACACGCCCCTTACTGCTGATTGGCTACAAGTGTGTTTTGGTAGTCAGCCCGACTCCCTTTTCCAAAGTGTCTTTCAAAAATCATACCCCCTACCTTTAATTTCAGACTTTACACCTACTTTAACCTTCAGTCTACCATGAATACATCACATACAACAGAACCAAAACCAAAAACATTACTATTTAGTCCCATTACAAAGGGTAGAAATAGACGGGATATTATTGAATATAACTTTAAAAGTTATCGGATGAAGAAAAAAGTCATGTAGGATAGTATTAAGGTAAGTCATTTTTATTTTTGGGTGAACTATTAATTTATGCTTCAATAACTGTAAAAGCTGCTATAAGTCTTATGTGACATTTGAGGGGTAGGACATCATGACCATGCTGGGGCAAACTATAAACTTCATAACTTAACAGTAATGTAACATTCACCCTGGTAATTCAAATACTGTAGCACACTCCTGTGTTTAAAGTATAATGGTTGCTTGGCCCTGTTTTAATCATTGTTTGTTGTACATCATCGACTACAGACGTCCTGCTAGATTGCAGATCAATGTCAACTGTACAAGCACTTACATTTGCACAGTGTAAGGCCAAAGCACAGAAGACAGCAAACATCTTAAAGTTGTTTTCATCAGTTTTCGTGAAGGCACTTCCTCCCAGCTTATTCACCATCTGAACGACGCCGATCACACTCCCGTGGCTCACTATGGGCATGCACAGGATGTTACGCGTCGTGTAGCCAGTGTAGAGATCGACTTCTCTGTGAAAAGCAGAACAGACAACAGGGAAATACACAGACGAGCCAGAAAACCTATAATGCTTGTATGATTGAGTTAAAGACCCAATGCTTTCAAGTGCTGCTTCATCTGAAGCTGCTTAACTTAATCAACTTATTCTAGATTTACTTAAATCAGAAAGACTCTTTTATCTGAAATATCTATTACAACACGCACAATAATGTTCCAATGTTTTGTGCCAATCTGCTGGTAAAACTTTTTTTGATATCACTGTGAATTATGAAATTAAATATGAGATTCAATGAGAGTTAATAATAATAATAAAAAAAACGTTTGTTCCTATAGCGCATGGCAATATAAATACCAAACAACACTGTAACTGTTTGTCCAACCAATGGAAGTTTAAAAATGGTTTAAAATGCAATTTTACTTTTGCATTTCTCTATGATGCTAACTGAGGATAATCCAAAAATGAAAATTTTTATTACCTGTTGAAACGAGGGTCTGCATAGGCATCTGGAATATTTAAAACTTCTCCCGTTCGTGCCACCTGACCTGCTATTCCCTTATCTATAGAAAACCTGTGAATGGGGTTCAAGGTTAATGTCTAAACTGTCCCCTAAACTGTTTAGATGTTTAAGTGATTTTACAGTAATGCATTCAGATGTTTTAAGACTGAAGATGTAATATGATGGTAAAAAAATAGAAAAAAATTAATACAATGTCTTTTTGCATGTAAACCGTGACTCATGCACATTTTTATTTTCATTACAAACTTATTTGGATTATAACAGAGATTTTGGGGGACTTAATTATCATAAAAAATGTCAATGTAGTATAACTGCAGAGGTCACAGGCTGGTTTACAATAAAACACACATACTACTGATAAATTGTATATATTTAACTCTTTCCCCGCCAGCATTTGTAGAAAAAGTTGCCATCCGCACCAGCATTTTATATGACTTTTTAAATGATTTTTTTAATGAAAAGTTTAATGAAAAGCCTAATGAAAGTTTAATGAAAGCCTTCCAGAACATTTTCTTCTTTGAATATATAAACATACAATATATCAAATAAAAGAACAGACCCTCTGCTTAAAAAAAAACTATAACTATACTATCCTATCTACGGAGCCCCTAAGGGTACATGTAGAAAAAATTAAATAAAGTTTAGTTTCGCGTGCGCACATGAAACTAAACTTAAAAAAAAAAATTCTTCACAGGAAGGTTTCACGTGAGCACGCGAAAGTTTCACGTGAGCACATAAAATTAAACTTTAGTTTTTTTTACTCCAATGTCACCTTAGGGGCTCGGAAGCTATCTATATGTTATATAAGTTGGATGAGAGCGCCACCTAGAGCATAATAGCAAAAAAATATGGATTGGCGTAAAAACTTTTTCTCATCAATGGCAATGCACACCCTAAAATGTACACCATAAAAAGTGAGAGTTGGATATACTTAAAAAAATTCAATTGGTAACACTTCAATAATTAAGTTTTATCAACTTAAATTTTCTCACTTTAAGTGAAATGTAAGTTTAAAAAATAATTTTTAGGTGTTAACAATTGAGTTGGTGTTACCAAGTACTCTTTAAGCAAAATATAGTTTATTTTTTTTGAAGAGGTCAAATATGTGCTCTTCACAGGTTTTATAAGCTTTACCCTCAAGTCTTTGTTGGTTTATGTACTATATTAAAGCAGTAAAGACTATCAATAATAATAATAATTCAATAATAATTTCCTAAATTTCTTAATGTTTAAATTCTTATTAAATCTTATAGTATAGTATATTTTAACATATAGTACATCAATTTCTTTTCTTCCAAAATCAGTCAGTGATGGTTTAAGTTGACAGGTATGAGTGAGGGATTGTCACCGCTCACCTAATTTCTTTGGTTTTCCTGAAGACAGGTTTCCCTTCATTCTCCTCACCGATATCAAACAGGTCAGAGTAGAGCTCTTTGTTATTATGATCCACCTGGAAGAGCGCACACCTGTCCGCATTAACCAGGTTTTTTGCATATATCTGAAACACAAATGCAAATGAACATTTCCACAACAAAACAATTTATGCACGGTATACTAAAATACAAAAATTTTATTCCAGAGGCAGTATTTGGTCATTTTGAGGTCATAAAAGTCATTTTTGTAAAAATTCCTGTTCTCATAGTGCATTATATAGTACATTGTCAGATAAAGTGGTCAAAAAAATGGTCCCAAGCTATCATTGGAGGAGTACCATTTTAAAAGATACCATTTGGGTACAGATGTAAACATTTGGTGCCAATATGGATCTTTATTAATATTTATATTAATACTGTATGCACTCAGTGACAGCTATGGACCATTTTTTGACAATTTTTTTATAGTGTTGATAATAATATCTTAAATTGTATACAGATTTGACTCAATTTGTGTTAAAATCTTTGCACTCAAAGGCTTCTGTTAAAATGCTTTAGTTATGCACAATAACATAAATTGTGCATAAATATACATTTCAAGCAAACAAAAATAAAGTGTATAAATTGATTAAATACTGCCCGCAACTGATGTTTCTTACTAATTTATTTCTTGTAACTTTGTCGCACATCATGTTTTACCCCCCAACGTAACTTCTGCTTTAGGAAATGTTTGCCAAATTTAAAAAAATCTTTTAGTCACATGACTAGCTTTGAAAGTATACACTTGGAAAAACAAGACATCTGACAGATTCTGGGAAAGTGTCAGACATCGAGTCTGTCCTCATCCTGACCGGCTTGCATCACTTCCTGTGCTGCATCGCTCAACAGGAAAGACAGGAGAGAGACTTAAGGGAGTTATCTGATACACTGGGTGTATAAATTCACTTTGTTTGCGTGCGTGTGAGACCTCGAGAACACAAACATGTGCGTAAATGAGAGGACATTTAACAACAAGCCCAAGGCTGCTGGGTCGAGCAGCGTCTGATGAGGGTTATCACAGAACATGGCAAACAAATAAGAGAAGGCCTTTCATAGCACAGATTTCTTCGGCGTTGATGGTGACACAGACGAGCGACAGGAGAACAGCAAGTTTGTCCTCGTGAGTGAGCATGTGATGCTACTGAAAAAAGCAAAACGTACTCACCATGATATGTTCAAGTAGAGAATCTATTGCCACTATGTTGTCAAAGTACGTTCTGTTTGAAATGAAAATACAGGGAAAAGATATATCAACTTTAAAGGGAAACTGATTGTGATGACTGCTGTAACATAAAATTAGTTTCAAATATGTAATATTTTATATTTACATTCATGCATTTGGCAGATGCTTTCATTTAATGCAACTTACAGTGCATTACAAGTAAAAAAAAATCCTGGGTTTGAACCTATGACATTTTGCGCTGGTAACGCAATGCTCTACCACTGAGCTATGCAGGAGCTCTTGGGGGGCGTGTCTTCAATTGTTTCCAATAGTAGCAACGTGCTTTTCAAAAATGCCAGCAGTGGCTGGTTTTGTTCGCACTGAGCAAAGCATCACAGCTTTTTCTGCATACTGCACCTTATGTGAATGAACTTGTATGAAGTAAATTTTGTATTTTTGTAACAGCATCCAAATAAATATAAAAATAACATACTGCAAATGTAAATAAAACATGGTGTATTTATATTTTATAAATGAAAGTGTTTACCTTGAAACTTATTTTTCTTTATTATTGAGATTCAATGATAAATTTCACCATACAAGGAATGCAGTTGACTTTGTGTTAAACATCCCTACTGTACTTCCCAAGAAAGTTTATGTAAATAAGTAAACGGTTTTAAATTAATTAAATATAGTTATTGACATTGCATTTTTGTAAATTAAATGGCACAAATTGCTTTTGAAAACATGCAGTATAGAATGTTGCTAGTAAATGTTTAAAAACTTTAAGATTTTGGAGAAGATATTGGCCCTTTTTTCATAATTTTAGATGTTCAACGACTATTTAGAGCATTGGGATCGCTAGACTAGAGCTTAATGTCATATTTTTATGAAAACCTCCGACTCATTAAGGGGTGATTCACATAACGTGTCTTTTGCACACTCAAGTTCATTATTTCAAATGTAGGCTCATAATAGGTGGGCGACACGCACGTTTTTTTTCAGGTGCGTCCGCACCGCATCGAGTTACAAACATTTCAACCTTTCAGAATGTCGCAAGCGCACCGCAGGTCATGTGACAAGAATCTACGCTACGCGCCTAGCATTTTCCACACGTTTTTAGGCGCGACATGTGAACATTTACTGTCTAAGGCTATGTTAACATTAATGCGTTTACCTTTTAAAACGCATTACTTTTGCCACGTTTACGCCTTTCAATTACACTACGCCACCGCTTTCGACCCTCATAAACTGAGTCGTTCGTAAACGCTGAAGACCCTGTTTTAGTTTGAGAACTCGGGGGTTGCGCTGCCGTGTAAATGAACGTAGACGCTGTCATGTTAACAGCTGATGTTAACATGACAGCGCATCATTTTCAAAGTAAAAATTATTTAAAGCTATATCAGATTGTTTTAACATGTATCCTTATAGATACATGTTTGAGTATTGTTGGGTTTGAATATAGTTGTAATGTTGTTTATGTTTTGTTTTAATTTAGTTAGCTTATTACGAAAGATAGATTGTAATTTTAAACGTCATAAAGGGCGTTGTAAAGGCCAATATGAAGGGAGAATTGTAATGGGTCAGACATTATTTTCGAGTTTAATTTAAGTTTTGTTTGCTACTATAAAGTTATTTTACACTTTTATGCGCATGCCCAGTTACGTGATTGGTCATGTTTAATGCGTTTATGGTCATGTATAGTGTGGATAAAGATTCTTTTTAAAATGCCAGTATAAACGAGGATCGTTTTCATTTTAAAATGCCGTTTTAAAACGCAAATGCTCTAATGGGCTAAACCAAGTGTCAAATTGAAATTGCGCGCTGCATTAATCGCATGTTAATAAAATTAGTGCCGTTAAATGAATTTGCGTTAACGTGTTAATTTTGACAGCCATTATATATTTCGATTTTGATATTATATATAAATTAAATACACACACACACACAAATATATACATGAATATATATTTTGTAAATGTATACATGAATGTGTGTATTTATATATGAAGAGTTTGGTTCCAAAACGCAATAAATCCTTTTCGACAATCCTTTTTAATTTTGATAAAAATTTGTTTTCTATACCAAGAAAGTGACAAGATGAAAACCACTATTGTCTGTTACAAACGTTCACATAGCATCTTTAGGTTATACAGACATAAAAAATTCAAATCCATAATTTGATTGATTAATGGCATTAATCAAAACACTTCATTTGTCATATTAAGAACACTGTCATTGCTGCTGTCATCCATGGGACGTCGTTGCTGAACTTTTTTTGACAGCAATCAGCTGTAAAATGTTTTGGTCCTGCTCAATTTTCATTGACTTTGAGTAAAATAATGTAAAGTTTTTCATAAAATCCCCTGGGAGCATGACAGAAGCTTGATGCTGTCGTGTGAGAACAAGCAACAGCCGGCATTTTTCCTTCGCCCGAGTGCCTCTCTCGTAAATTATTCGATTTTGATGGCTTACGTTTCTTCCCTGCCACAGAAAACCACCAAAAGTTTATCAATGCCATAAAAGTATTATTTTGTTTTTGTTTGTTTGTTGATCACAAAGTACAATTGCATGTATTGTGTGTATTCAACACGCTGCCATTTTTGTTTACAATGCGTGGAATGGTGCGCTGTGATTTGTTGAGCGGCTTTATTGCATTCCGCAGAAAAGGAGGAGTGACGTTTATTGCATTTTGGGAAAAAATTTAAAAAAAGATGACAGAACAACACGGCGGATATTGGATTTTCCGCAAAATTAAGAATCCACTTTTTAATACTGACCTGATATAATACTGATTTTGGTGGTAACTCATTAAAAAAGGTGTTTATCACATTTTTGAACCAAACTCTTTTCATATATATATATATATATAATATATAATAAACACAATACACACACACAAATATATTGTGCAAACACAAACTTTAATTTTGTATGAGATTAATCGCAATTCATCTTTTGACAGCCCTACATTAGACACAAAGTCACTTACTTTGATACATCTAGAAGAAAATCATTAAGTTCAGTCTGTTTGGCGAGACCTCTGCAGACCTGAGAAGAAAACATGAGAGGAAAGTTTGAGTATGACAGTATTGCAGGTTCATTACAAACAATTAATACGTATAAAAAAAAATCAAACTTTAATCAAAATCTCAAAATGTAACGTACTTCCACCCTTTTGTGGTGATTTTTTTTATTTGAGCTCCATTTCTGAATGAAATGCCTGGTTTTCTATATCCAATCAATTCAAAGTGAAAACACAAACCACGCCCACTATGTTCCTCGTGTGATTTTCCATTTCATTCGTTAATACGTCATAATATGGAAGTATAGTCGATCGTGACTCCCTGTTCACAGACTTTAAAACACAGACTGTGGGCGCTTGGCAGCGTTATTTTTAGCTGAGGTGCTTTGGTTGCTATAATTGCCAACAATTGAAAAAAAATACGCTTGGCTAAGGAAAAAACTATTTGGTGTACACACAGTCTAAAAATGTTGCATGTTGTCAGTGTTTGTAGCCATATATTAGATCAATGTGAATTAGCCTTACAACTGCAACAATATAAAATCTTGTGGATTTTCTCCAAAAAACGCGAGAATGAGCTTAAGCGTCTTTGCCTGGGATAACTCTGAAGAAGGTTCAGGTCCCACAAAGGGAGCTTCTGTGACGCACAGGGACATCAAAACCCCAAAGTGGTGTCACTCACAGCCAGCAACTGTTCACATACAAACAAGCCTCCACTGTCATTAATTGCCCCTCCTGAGACACGTTTATGTTTAATGGTTGCTTACACAGGGCCGACCGGCAGCCTGATCCATGTACACAGTGGACTGCAGAAATCAAAACACGTGTGCAGAACCAGCTTAACCAAGAAAACCCTGACCTGGAAGGTTTAATACCGCATTGTTTTCTCAAATGAACTCACCTGAACTTGGTGTATAGCTACAGACGCCCAGGCCAAATTTGCTGTTGCAACCTGAAAAACAGGGCAGGGTTATCTAAAATTGCCAAAAGTCTCTCCTCAATTACATATTGTGTTACACAGAACACAAAATGAAAAAACATATTTTGTTAAAGTAGTCAAAGATGAGAAAAATAATCTGTCAAACTTTGAAATATTTCAAAGAGTGTTGCAATGTTTTAAGAATGTTTGTATCTGTGATCAATTTCTTTTAGACAAGTTTCTGTATTTAATCTTTTTTTTTGTTCACAGGAGTATGTTCTTTGCAATTGAGTTATTTTCTTTATTTAATGTCTATGGAAGCGTGTGCTGATTTATTTTCGATTACCACAAAAACATGGATCACTGTCCTAACAGGATTTGTATAAACAAAAGAAAAGTGTTTAAAGTAATATGCCTACAAAGAAAGCAAAATAACATTATTTAATTGTCTTATTCAAACAATTCGTGCTGAAATGTTGCTCTCAGGCTGTTAGGATCATGACACTTTCAAAACAATGTGATAGCTGCCTATTTTAAAAATTTATACTGTATGAAGTGCTGCCCGCTCGATGCTTCCATTTAATGCATTACTGTAAATTGTGTTACCGTAAAAGTGATTCTCATTCGATTATCATTCAAGCATCCGGACCTTTGACTGTAACCATCTGAGGCCAAGGACTGGTTATAGTAAGCTGCTTTTTTTGCATTTCCAACAAGGTTTTGTGACAGGTATTCCAAAGTGGTTTACATAATAATTGGTGTCGGCCAGGGAAACACAGTAGGGGTGCGCGGGGCAAAAACTAATTCAGGGGTTACTGGTAACACAAACTGTTTACGTTGTTGCACCAGGTTGAGCATTTTGTTTTTCCAGTATTTTTTTTCAGACGATCTCTCGTAAATTATTGGAAATGTATAATGTTTTTCCAGAGACTCATTGATGAACGAGTGTTTTGGTGGCATGTAAGTAAATTTTTTTGTTTTTTTCAGTTTCTAAGTTGGGTGTGTAAGATACCAAATCCAATGCTATGTCATATTAATCAGTATCTTGTTGACTAAAACATAGCATCATTTTTGAAATATGTCTGCAGCTCTTAGCAACTGTTTTGGTGAGCTTGAAAATATTTTGACCCTGCGGGGTTAATTGTAACGCTGTGTTACAACTAACCCCTCAGCACTTACGATATGAAAACCGCTTACGTTAGCGTAATGTCACGTTTGGTGTAATTGCCCAAGAATGGTAAGTACTAGAAACAAACTTCAAATGTTCATTTGTAGCAGAGATGTGTGTGTTGCTTGTGTAAAAATAAAATGAATCAAACTCAAAATAGATTTTAAATGATTGAGCCAAAACCAAAAAGCGTTAGGTTGTGCCCCGCTCTCCCCTACACATGAAAACACACATGCTTACACTTCAGGTAAGAGTGGATGCTGATCATTGACATTAAGTTGAAAATAACTCTGAACATTCCTTCAACAGTCCTGAGGATAAATTCAGCTTGACTAAAAGAATTGAGAGCAGAGCCACATGGGTAACAAATACCAGCAGTGGCTCTCAGTGGCGCTCTCCGAGTACCTCCTGGTGGCTGAGGTTGAAGGGCTCTCTGCCCCGATGCCTGTGGAGCTCCAGGATGGCGATGAGGTCTCCGATGGCGGTGAGGATGGGTAGACACAAAACAGAATGAACACGAATCCCTGAGTCCTGCCCTGTGCCGTTAGGAAACCGCTCATCCTAAAAAAACAGACATGCACGAATTGCTTAGGTAAACAGAATCTGCGTTTATAAATTAAAGTGTTAAACTCATATTCATTGTAAATTAAATATTTTGGCTAATCTGATCATGCTTTCAACAAACATGGAATGTGTGGAATTTTATGAATGCAAAGCGGAATTCTGTAGAACTCTACTTATATTTCAGAATGAAACAACTGGATACACATGTTTGAATGTCTTTAAACAGATCTACAGTAGATCCTTATCTCTAAAGACCAGTTGCTCTGAACGAAAGAGACTGGGGCTAGTTGTCACATGGGAATATGTCCCAAGGGTTCTTCCAATGTCTCTGCAAGTGCAACTACGGGGTTTTGTGTCAACATTACATAATAAAATATCAAAGTAAATATTTGCAAACAAATGATGCTAGATTTTGTATAATGTCCAATTTCGCAGCCATCCCAGGTTGTTTTACAAAACTTCTATTGAAGCAGTAAAGTGTAAAATATTGTGAATTAATACAAGCCTCATCCCCCATGATGTCCTCTACAAGTAGTGTCTTGCGTGTCTTTGCAACGTGAGCAGCGATGGTGGTCCCGAATGTGATGGGACCAGAGGGAATGAGCCCAGGAAGCCCCTCTTTTGCCCCCGTTGGAGTGAACAAACATAAACTCTGCCAAAGAGAGACATGCGTTAACAAAACAGCATAAAGTTAGGAAAACATCCTGAATTGGTCACTGTAACTTAAACTTTAACCTAACCCCCTACAATGTTCTGATCCAGAGATACGGGTCTTGCTAAATGGTTGCTAGGGTACTCTTGTTGGTTGCTAGGGAGTGGCTCGGCTGCTGTCAATTATAATACTCAACTAGGGTTGCATAACAATTAATCGCGACCAATCTACTGCAGAACCAAACAAATTGTTTACACCATATACGTGTGTGTATAATAACTTTGTATAAATAAATTAAACACACATGGATGTATATATTTAAGAAATGTTTACATGTGTATATACATTTGAATATTTATGTATAATTAATATTATATATACATATATATTTTTTCTTAAAATTATACATGCATGTTTGCATATTAATATATAGGCTACATAATTACTATACACAGTTCACACACATATATGATGTAAACAAAAACCTTTATTCTGCAATAGATTAATCACGATTAATCGTTATGCAACCCTATACTCAACAGAAGAGCCAACTCCTACGTTTCAATGTTGTTCTGATGCAAAGATGCAGGTCTTGCCAAATGGTTGCTAGGGTACTCTCTTTGGTTGCTAGGGAGTGGCGTGGCAGCTGCCAGGGATAATCCTCTATAGGCCAACAGTTTGGGTCTTATAAAAATAATAAAACGAATACTTTATATAATATTAATTTTTTGTTTTGCACATATAATAAATAGCAAGGGATTATCCATGCACACAACCAAAGAAAATGCTGTGAATGGACTCATTTTTTAGAGTAGGACCTAAGAGAAAAGATGGTGTATCATTTGTGGCTATCTGTGCTATCTGAGGCAGTTCATGCTCAAGTTTCACATAAATTTACAAAAGACCATTTTTTACCTTATTATTCATTCATCGATTGTTGGATATGTGTTGATAATAAAACAAAATAACGCTGTAGCCTTATTCCTGAGAGTGAGAGCTTTCATTTGATATAAGACTTGCCCATGTTTGTCATACTTGAAAAATATGAAATATATGAATATTAAATGATATTAAAAAATATGGGGGGGGGGGGGTGATAGTGTAAATTAAGTGTAAATAACTTACTTACAGTGAAAGATATGTCAAAGTGATGCATATCTGCAGAAAGTAGAGAATCTAAGCTTTCAAACAGTATCTCATATGTGTTACTGGGGTCCATGAAGGACCATTAAAGATTAAAAGAATATTTAATATTAAGTCAAAATACAAAATTCTGGACCCGGGACAGGGTCCTCAGGGTTTAAGAGGTTTTTAATCAACTTTTTCAATACGGTCTAAAAGGCATTTTAGAATGCACTTTATCTGTAGTGTTGTTATCTAACAAAATCTAAAATCTACTTTATTTAAAAATGTTTTGGTCAATATATAATAATTCCCAAACTTCCGTTTGTATTATTCAAAGTTTTGATGATTGAAAATGTTGTAAAAATTAATAAGAACAAATGAGTATGTGCACCCAAACTTTTTATTTGTTGTGTAGATTACAGGATACATTTAGGTTGTATCTGCTCCATTATTACACAACATACTTACATTGTTGCATTCTCCAAGAAAATAAAGTGCAAATCCATCTGCTTTTGTGGCTGTGAAGACAGAAAACTCTTTGATCACTTGAGTATCATAAACTGAAGTATCAGACATTTATAACAGCCCCAAAGCATCCATTTAACCGGACAGAAATGAACCCAGTGTCCGCTTCTGTTTTCGGCAGGAGGAAAATTAATAATTGCTAATACACATGTCTAATGTTTTCAGCAGACATTACTTTTTAAAATAATCCCAAGTATCCCAAAAGCCATGAGAGGCCGTCCGTTACAATCACTTTACCACCGATAAGAGGAGTTTAAAAGTGTATTGCTTTTAAAAATGATAGTAACATCTCTATGACGAGAATATGATCAAATAAACAGTTACATTTAATAATATTTAATAATACATATGTGTGCAGTCAAAGGTCTGTGAAGCACTTTAAAAAAGATGGGTTGATTTTTATTTGTTGTGTAGATTACAGGATACATTGGTTTTGTTCAGTGTAGGGTCTGAACATTGGTTGGGTCAAATATGAACAAAATTCATATGGGGTACCAAACACATTTTGAAATTCTCATTTATTTATGTAGTTTATAAAGGCATAACCAAATAATCCAAACTACGGAATAAGCAAGTGGCAGGTTATATTTACAAATGATTATCATTTCAATTCCTCTTATGTGCACCTACTGAGTATGCTGGAAAATGTAGAGATCCTGACCTGTTTTGATGATGTTGCACAA
This sequence comes from Misgurnus anguillicaudatus, assembly GCF_027580225.2. Lineage (NCBI taxonomy): Eukaryota > Metazoa > Chordata > Actinopteri > Cypriniformes > Cobitidae > Misgurnus > Misgurnus anguillicaudatus. The sequence goes on from NC_073347.2 coordinate 8,028,864, forward strand.
CTCATAGAGCAGTAGTTTGTTGTCTCCTCCAGTGTCCAATCGCTGCTCCATGTAGCTGTTGAGCTCATATACGACACTCTGCATATTAGTGTCCTGATACTGCTGGACACAAGAGAGAAACAATACATGCACACACACTGTATACTATATGTGATCGTTTCTGTGAAATCCAGGTTAAAGTCTCATAATCTACACTGAACAAAATTAAAACGCAACACTTTTGTTTTTGCCTCCATTTTTAATGAGCAGAACTTAAAGATCTAAGACTTTTTCTATGTACAGAAAAGGCCTTTTCTCTCAAATATTGTTCACACATCTGTCTAAATCTGTGTTATTGAGCACTTCTTCTTTGCCGAGATAATCCATGCACCTCACAGGCTGATAACACAGCATGATTATTGCACAGGTGTGCCTTAGGCCACTGGCCTATAAAAGGTCACTCTAAAATGTGTAAAAGGAGAGCTACCTTCCATAGGAATGAACGAAAGCATGTTATTCGCTTTGTGTCAGTGCACACGCACCAGCCCCAGTAGGCACACTGGTGCTACAGCAAAGCGAATCCTTCAGCCATGTCCCGGGGCTCAGCCCAGGACGGCCCCTGCCCAATTTAAACTCTGGCAATAGTGCGGTGGAGTGTCAATGTGCTTTTTTGCAAACTTCAGGCATGCAGCAATGATGTTTTTAGTAAGCATTGGCTTCCTTCATGGTGTCCTGCCGTGGATACCCTGCTTGTCCAGTGTTTTACGTATTGTAGACTCATGAACACAGATGTTAGCAAGTTCCAATGATGCCTTCAAATCTTTGGCTGTTATTCAGGGTTGTTTCTTTACCTCATTGATGAGTCTTGGTTGTGCTCTTGGTGTCATTTTGACGATTCTTATCATTTTTGACAAGGCATGGCTCACATAAGCGTGGGGTTCTTGTGCAGAGCAAACTCCAAAAGTGTGAGCGGTTTTTATCATTCAAAGTAGTCCACACTAGAGGTCTTCACAGGTCCACTTAGATCTGAAAACCCGAGGTCCGACCCGAGACCCGATCGGGTTCGGGTCTAAAAGTTTCAAGTGTGCCTCGGACATGGGTCAGGTATGATAATAGTGGAATTGGGTCTCGGGTAATTTAAAATTAAATGTGTTTTTTGACGAACAGACCTGAAAACCCGAACTCTCTCTTGTGTTATTATTTTTAGACACATTATGTTTGTCAATACCATTGACTTTGAAGATAAGATTACATTTTATTGGATTTATTCAGAAAACCATGAAATTCCAAAAGGTTCTTACTTTTTCTTGCCACTGTATCAAGGGTATGTTTTCACGAGATGTTCTTTCCATTATGTAGAAAGATTTATGTAGAAAGCAGCAAATCACAAAAAAAAATGACTTTAGCTGGGTCATACAGGCAGGGTCACATATTATCTGTACGATACAGTCCCATTTGATGTCTCACTGTCTCAAACAAAGCCAATTAAGAATTTGTAAAAAATTCTGAGCTTAACCAAAAGATGAGATTCATAACTAAAGCTCTGATTGGACCAGCCATATTTCGAGCTGTTGTAAAATGGCGGATATACAGTATGCACACCTGTGACTGCACATCAGTCAAATATCATATAATTAATACAAAATGTCAAATTGCAATGTTTAAACTTTAACTGTATTTGTGCCTAATAACAAATGGACTATATACTGTATGTCAAGATCCATAAAGCACCATTTATTAGTCACAATAAACTATCTTATATCTGTTTGATCTCCTTAAATCTGTTGTGCTCTTTATACTGTAAGTTTTAAATAGCGAGCGACTCTAAATTAGGCAGGATGAACTGCAGTGCAGGCCCGAGCATGGATGTCTATTTCTGTCCCCGTGTGAAAGGTCAAAGTGGGCTGGTGGATAAGGGGTGTGTGAGGTTCTCCCCCGCGGGAACAGCTCCCTACACATCCTGTTTATGTAGACGAAGATGTGACGTACTGAAGATGGGCGACATCCACAATGTCCAAATAAAATCATTTTTTTCTCCATGCTCTCTTTTCAGCGGCCTTGTTTAACCTCTTCATCTCCATCCACTATAACATCATGCCTTACTGCTCAGATATGAGGCGTGTGTCTGTGTATTAGACCATTAAAGCACCGATGATCTCATTACCAGGTCATTGTTCATCAAACTCGTATTTAATAGCTGTGTGCATGTTGTTGAGAGATTTTTTTGCAGAAATGTAATGTTTCAATGAAGTGCAATATTGGCAACCCGTCCTCACTTGGGACACTCTGCAAGACTATGTGTTTTATATATATGTTTTCTTTGCTTAATAGTTTAGTTTTTATGACCATTTTCCACTCATTCAACAGGCTCTTAAACTGCTGTGCAAACAATCCTCTTTACATGTGAAAACATACTTTGAGCTCACAGCAATTTCAATATAATTTTGAACTTCTTTTCTTTGGAAAGCATACATTGAACAGGAATCTTGTTTTAAATAAACTTTAGCTGATGGGATGCTTCAGAAGGATATGTAACAACAAAGCCGGGAACAGGACAAGGTTTGACAAATTTGCTATATATATATATATAATATATGTTTAGCAGTCCTTCCAGAAAAATGCAGAGTTTTTTGTGATTGTTGCGGCAAAAATCCTTGATTTTGCGGCACGTTTTCTTAAAAAATGTGATGGAATATGCGGGATATTTATGCAATTTATGCGATGGAGTTGCGGGAATTTGCGAAAATTGCGGAACTTGCAAAAACTGCGGAACTTGCAAAAACTGCGGAAACTTGCAAAAGCTGCAATGATGTTCACGTCACATAATCACGTCACTTCATAACGTTCCAATGGCAATAGAGGACACGGCTGCGCTTTTGGGAAGTAAATGCAACATTTTTCAACTTTCTGCTAATATATATGTGAGTTTTTGCTACGAAAATGCAGAGATTATGAAATCATGCAAGCCCCTCATATTTTGTGCGCGGTAATATGTCATTAATGCGGCGAAAGTGCGTCATATTTGGAAAAAATGCAGCCCCGCATAAATATCCGGACTTTGGCTGATTATGCAATATATTGCGCGATCGCACAATCGCGTTTTTCTGGAGGGACTGGTTTAGGGTTGGGATTTCTGCAAAAACACACATAAGTGATGATGCTTCACTTACCCGACTGACTTCTTTAACCGGAGAATCATCTGTTAAAACATAAAAGAAAAACTAAATTACATGCACTGCAGCACAAACTCACTGCCCATGACAGTCTACAACATTTCACAGTTTTCTATTCCTATAAAATGTTATAACATGTATTGTATTACATTAGTTACGCTATAGTTATTGTTTGTTTGTTGCCGCATGCACGTGTGTAGCCATTTTACAAATAGCTTCAAAACTCACTCATCAAGTTGAAATATAAAGTCAGAAATATCTATTCTATTTCCATTGCATAGTACCCCACGATTTGGTTTGGGGTCAGCTTACTTTTGGGGGCTTTTCCACTGGGTTCAGTTCGTAGTACCCGATACTTCTTTTTCATACCACCGCGGTCGGGGCTCCAAGCGACCCGAGCTGATACCAAAACATGATGCGGAAACACTGTAGATCACTGATTGGTCAGAGAGAATCGTCACTACCAGCGTCATCGCTATAATGTAAAAGATTAGCTTTACCTTCATGCCAGCTTGCGCCATCTCGAGTAAAGCTGTTGTTATCTGTGCTTTGCTATACGTTCCCAGACTCCATTTTAGCGATGAAAAACATCCACAGGTTGAGAATCAGGAACACCATAATAGTTTTTGTAGTTTGTGGCGGCACATTCGCAATGCATGCGTCTGCATATATGCTTAAATGCAAATTAAATGAGGCTCAGCGGAGCGCGTCGACCAACGCCATGGTTGTTTGTACATAATTTGTACAGAACATTTGTGGTGGTCAATTTTAATTTGTGGTGGACTGAGAAATAAATTAATGTATGGGAATGTATAGCATGTGACGCTCTCACTTGTATGATGTCACAGCAGTAGGCAGCGCGAATATAATGACACGCCTATAACCCCTCCCATTCCGAAGTGCTATTAATCTTGATGGAAAAGCTAACCGAGCCAAAGTGAGGTGAGCTGAACTGACCCAAACTAAACCATGGGGTACTATGCAATGGAAAAACACCATAACTGACATGTCTAGTTTATGCTGATTTGGAAAGCTTTGGGTCCTCCATAGGGCTGAAACAACTAATCCATAAAATCAATAATGAATTCCGTTGTCAACACTTTTTTATTGATTTGTTGGCCTGTGACGTCACATGCTCCTGCACCACCGTTGGACAGTGTGGACACGCTGCGCACTTCATAAAAGTCAGGTGGTGTTTCTTTATACAACGCAAGGTGTGCAAAGTCAGCCACGTTGTCTTCATGCAATATAAGCTGCACGTTTATAAGACGCTTCTTTAAAAGCGCAACAAGCTTGCTTAAAAAACAAGGCAGCGTTGCCCCATCTGCAGCATTGCCAGGTTCTCTGCCTTTCTGCAAAGTTCTGAATTAGGCAACTTTTAATCATTTTATCATTAACCTTCTCTTTTGAAAACCTACCCAAACTAAAATTAGGTACAGTTTATGAAGCCTTTGCACTAAAAGCATAAGTTTGGTTTCATCTGAAAGCAGAGACTTATGGTGCGTCCGAAACCGCCTACTTCCATACTATATGTAGTAGGCGAAAAGCAGTAGGCAAGGCGAGTAGTATGTCCGAATACATAGTATTTCAAAAACAGTATGCGAAAAGTACCCGGATGACCTACTATATCCGGTTAGATTTTGCAGCGTGCATATGATGGACACTTCACTATCCCATGATGCCCCGGGAGCGGAGTTATGCAACGAAGAAGAAAGACGAAAGCAGTGATGTAGGGGTGTCCTCGACTAAGGATTTACATATTCGAATCAGAATTGTCGAATCTTTCCATAGTCGACCGATAGTCGAATCATATCTATGTTTGTCTGCATGGGTTGGGAGGGGGCCAGACCAGGTACAAATTGGTAACTTTTATTTTCTTTCACAAGCAGCACACATAAACAACTTTCTGTTAAAGTGACCAAACTGTCTTTCAAGTGATGAACGAAGACAAAACTGACGATGCATTTATATATTTATTTTTTTAAGGTAAAATATATAGACAACATTTGTTTATTTATTCCTCATAACATTTTAAAGCCACGATCTACAGAACATCACACAAAAATACATTTTGATAACTAAACCTAAAAAAATAACAAAGGTGATTCTGCCTTGGAAACCCCCGGCTACAATTCAGTGTTTTTATTTAATTTGGAGATATAGCGCGTCAAAGCAGTCATGACCAAAAAAAAAACGACAAATGAGAAATTACAAATAATTTGTGATTGTGACTGTAAATGATAAAAACTAATCTTTATTTACAATTCATTAAACGTTAATTTATAACATGAAAAACACTGAAATTAATGATTTTATAGACACTATGCGTTATTATTTAGCACAGAAATACCTGCTTGCTTGCTCTGACTTTGATCATCTCTGTATTCACTTTAGATACAGAAAGACCGGATGATATTATTTATTTCAGGAATCTCTTTGCTATCATTTAAAAGTGAACACCAACCATAATATTAAATCACAAGAAAGACATTCGTGTCAGGCAGAAATAGGTTCGGTGCAGATAGTTTCCGTTTCATCACAGAAATTTTAAAAAACGGCTTACCTGTTTTGTAGTTTAACTTTTGACAAGATAACCAAAATGTATGATAAATACATTTTAAAAACTTATACTTGTCGAAAAACATCCGTTTTTTAATGTTTAGTTTGATGAACTCCTAAATATGAGACGCAGAGCACCTAGCCCGTTCGGCTAAATTACATGCGAAAGCATGGCCAGCACGCAATAGTGCAACATTGATACAACGAAAAGCTATCCAAAATTTACAGACTTAAATTAGATCAGAATTTACGTTTATAATAGATACATTTTTTAAATAAAATAAGGTCAGAAGTAACAAAGTGCAGAACAAATATGCAAAATGCCTGAAGTGCACAGAAACAAAACACAAGCCAAATAGTTTTCGGACGTTTTCGTGCTGGTATGACATGACCTGATGACGATGTATGTCACATGATGTATCAACATGGCGGATGTAGTACTTCCGAATCACATTTATACTACCAGGGATTCATACTATACAGTACCTACTGTTTTAACGGTCAGTAAGTAGGTACTTCATCCTATTCAGTACGTACTGTACAGTATGCGGTTTCGGACGCAGCCTTAGTTTATTCTAAAAATATTTTTTGTGATAATAAAAACACCAGTATGAAAGGCTAAGAAACTTTACTTTCACACATTTGATGCATCTTAATGAAAAACTAATTAAAATTGTCCCCAAAAAGAATCTAGAAATGTACTGCAGCTAAAGCCACAGGCTTTAACCCTCATATTATGTTCCGGGTCAATTTGACCCGTTTTGATTTTTAAGCTGTCGTATAAACCATGTCATGAGATATTTTTTAGAGAAATCTCAGAACACAGGAAGAGATGCAGATCTCTCAGACTGAGCATGACTCAAAGCGGTCAATGATGAGTGACCCGAGCAGTTGCCCATCATGTGAGGAGTCAGAAAAACAGCTTAGACTCATAAGCGATTCTAGACCATATTTTGTAAGACTTCAGCTGCTAAATATTTGACACCGTTCTGAATCACATACAGCTCATGAAGTCTGTGTGACTACAATGAAGGGGTAAATGAAACGGGTATGATGACATGCAATAATAAACAACTAAATGAAGGTAAATAGCACTACGTGATTCACACAGTTCCCATGCAATAATGTTACTAAAGCTTATGTCCCACATAACAATAATGGGAATTCCTGAATTACTTAGCAAATCAGATACGAGTCAGATGTAGTTCAGATGACCAGATGTCAGATACGTAATGGACTTAGATCCACATTTGAATGAGGCCCAATCAGACGCTAAACAACCCAATCTAATTGTGTTTTGCAGGTTTACACGCATGCAACGCAATCTAATCTTCTCCAGATGTCAATGATGAAAATCAGAAATGTTTGGGAATGCACATTAAGACTTGAGGACACAGATCAGCAGGTATAGCTTTCACAAGCAGATCATTGCTGATAATGTTTGTTGACTGATGGCATGGACAAACATAAAGAAAGATTGTGCAGAAAGCACTGACCACTTATCTCATATATTAGCTTACCTAAATATGCTTGATACTATAGAGGGTATGCACATGATGTCACCGTCGGCGAGAGGGACTGCGGTTACGCCCACCGCGTGGCAAAAGACAGAGCGTCAACATTTGAGTACAGCGTGACATCGACGAAAACACAGTGAAAACGCGTCGAAATGGGTAAAAGCTGTTGTGCTATAGACTGTACTAACAGATTAACAAGAATTCAGAGCTATCGTTTTACAGACTACCAAAAGACACAGAAAGGAGAAGTAAATTGATTGTTCATTCCAACGTCCACAGACCACAGGTGGGTTGATAAGTTGCTAGGGTCACTATCAAGCAAAGATTTTACATTCTACTTAAAAGTATTTTTCAAGTGTTTGTATTTTATCCGTGTTTTTCTTTGGAAAACATACATTCCAAAGCATATTATCATAATTTTTGGTTACACTTAATTTTGATAGTCCACTTTAAACATTCTACTAACTATAAATAACTTTGCAACTACATGTCAACTAACTTTTAATAATTTACAACTATACGTCAACTAACTGTCATTAGTGTATTAGTAGACTGTAAGTGTTAGGGTTAGGGAAGAGGTTTGGGTTAGAGGAATAAGTTGACATGCACCTGCAAAGATACTTATAGACAGTTTAATGTCTGTTGAGATATCATCACAATAAAGTGTTAGTAGATATTAAGCAGACAGTCTACTAATTCTCTAACGATTGGTAGTTGATAAGTAGTTGCAAAGTTACTTATAATTAGTAAAATGTCTGAAGTGGACTATCGAAATAAAGTGTTACCTAATTTTTACTCCATTACATTTCATAAATAATACGTTTTTATTTTTCATTAAATATATAAGTACATTAACGTACTTTTACTCAAGTAAACTTACACAATTTTAATGCAATTAGGTATTAAATAAATTTTAATATGCAATTTTAAAGAATACACAGTATGATTCTATGCTTTAGAATGTAGTGAAGTAAATTTTTCACAATACAAATCCTTATAAAGCACAGATGCTTGGAAAATGTAGTATTGTCCACCTCTGCTATCAAGTCCAACTAAATGTAATTTAAGCTGATAATAGTCAGTTTTACTGGGATTTTCGCAGCAGTCGCTATGAAAACCAGCCATTTTGTTTCATGTTTTGCCACTCAACCGGACGAGCTCTCTCTTGGTCACGTTGAAAATTGACGTCAATTCATACCCTCTACATTACAGGCCCGTAAAAATCCATCTGTGGGTGGGACAGCAATCCGTTGCTGCTCTAAAGCATCCAGTGCCGCTGTGGTGTCAATGTAAACCTGCATTCTTTTTTAATTTCTACACGACATCAGCAGGCACTGAAACTATCAATTCATATCACCTTGTAAATTGGACACTGTGGACTTGCCAGTTTTCCCTTGCTGCTAAAGTCGGGTAATGTGGTGTTCTACACCATTGGTTTTCAACCAGTGGACCACGAAGCCCATAGGCAGTGGTTGTCTACTGCAAAATTATTATGTTTTTTAAATCTGAGAACCAAATCTGGTTCTTATGTTCTTATGAATTTATATGAATTTACATAGGAACCTCTCAAGATTTTGATGAATTCGTGAATTTGTTAACTATTACATTTGAAAACACAATTTTGGCATTGTGTGGACTGAATACGGAGACTTTTTGAAAACGATGGCGGATTTTTTGACATCTGACCCATTCAGCCCACTGCAAGATGCTGGACGGCACTGTACTACATCACTGTAAAAAATCTGTAGAAATTACAGTGTTACTTGCAGCTGGTTGCCAGTAACTTACCATATATTTAAATTTATGTTATTTTCTGGCAAGAGTTTGTTCAAAGTTAAATAAATTTTAAATATTAACAACTTTATCTTTACAGAATAAAACTATACAATAACAGCTCCATGCAAAGCATTCTGGGAAGCAGAAATCATGATCAACCTTTTTCTGTTCTTTGCTACAGATTTTGTTTCCCAGAATGCTTTGCTTGATGCTGCTATTTTAGTTTGCTCTATAAAGAAAAAAGACTTGTAAATGTTTAATCTTTATTTAACTTTGAACAAAACGTTGCCAGTAAGTAACATCAATGTAAATCTACGGCAACCAGCTGCAAGTAACATTGTAATTTCTACAGATTTTTTTACAGTTGTTTTTGGCTACTGTTAGCGTTGTTAAAAAGGACACTTTTGTTTGAAATATTTGGATATTTCTCTTACAAAATCGCAATGATTACCCTCAGAATGCCTTTATTAACTCTTTCCCCACATAAGAGAAAATGCTTCCCATGCAAATGACGAGTATTTCCAGCTTTCCGCACTACAACTTATAAAACAACAAACTTGCGCAACTAATAAAACTCGGAAGTATCGCCCAAGGGCAAACAGCTGTATGTCCGTGTAAATTTTAAGAATCTCTCTGAATCTGATCTCTATCAAAAGTCCTTCACAAATGGAATTATCTCAGTGTTTTTGAAGAAACCTACCTACTTTTTTTGTTTGAAAGCAGAACATCTGTGAAGGATGAATTCACTTTTTTGGGCTTTAAAGTCAATAGTTGTTCCTTGATCCATATTTACTACCATTATAAAGCTTGGAAGAGCAATTACATTTTTTTATATAACTTCAATTGTGTTTGTCTAAAGAAGACGGTCTCAGATGGCTTGAGGGTGAGTAAATCATGGGGTAATTTTAAGTATCACTTTAAAGATTCATGTCAGTTTGTACATACTCAAGGCTGCATTTCAAAGAAGTGGAAAGTATGAACGCGTGATGTGAAAGATGCATGTCCAAGTGTCTTATCATGTACAGGAAGCATTTTCAGATGTTTCTGCCTGGATGAGCAACTTATAAAACGTTAGTGTGGACAATTTTCCAATAAATGTGGATTAGTAGATGTAGTCTAAATTGTTTCTGTACCCAAAGTCTGATGGGCAGCTAAGGGATCGCCATCATGATCCACTTTATCCCACAGGCTACCTATGCTCACGTCATTACATTCACAGATGGAAATGCTCAGTATTCAATGCAGATGAGTTTCTGTAAAGCTCTCTGTAGACAAATATAAGCTCCAGACACTTAAACATAAAACTCTACATTTATGACAAATAATGCAGTACATTAAAGGAATAGTCTACTCATTTTCAATATTAAAATATGTTATTACCTTAACTAAGAATTGTTGATACATCCCTCTATCATTGGGTGCGTGCACGTAAGCGCTGGAGCGCGCTGCGACGCTTCGATGGCATTTGGCTTGGCCCCATTCATTCGGTGGTGCCATTTGGAGGTGGAGTTGGGGGTGACCGGGCACATCAGCGTTTTTCCTATTTGGGACGAGTGGTTGTGCGAGCAAGTTTGGTGGTGCAGAATAAAACGTAGCGCTTTTCTAAATTTTGTGGCGTAGTAGCACTTTTGGAAGTGCTTCGACTCGCCTGAAAAGTCCGCTCCCCTTCTCACTCTCATAATGGGAGAGGGAGGGTGTTACTGCGCCGAGTCGAAGTACTCCCAAAACTGCTATTACGCCATAAAATATAGTTCCCCTTTTAAATCCGCTTAGAAAAGCGCTACGTTTTATTTTGTACCACCAAACTTGCTCGTATAACTACTCGTCTTAAATAGGAAAAACGTTGGTGTGTTTGGTCACTTCTAGCTTTGTCTCTGAGTGGTACCGTTGAATGAATGGGGCTAAGCTAAATGCTATCGAAGTGTCACAGCGCGCTCCAGCGCTTACGTGCACGCACACAGATGATAGAGGGATGTATCAACAATTCTTAGTTAAGGTAATAACATATTTTAATATTGAAAATGAGTAGACTATTCCTTTAACATTGTATTTTGAGTACTACCTGTATGTGGAAAAATTAGTGCAATTTCTTTCAGCTGCCGCATGTTGTTCAAAAATTAAATGCATTAAGCAAAACTAATTTCTGTTTAGATACATAAACCCATTGCTTACAATTGTTACAATCCAAAGCATTCGTTTTCTGCCTGTAATGTTTCATCAGTATAGTTAACATAAAATTAAATTGCTTTTTCCAAGTTATCTACCCAACTTACAGGCTTCCGTTTAATTGCTCACAATTCATCTGATTCCAATCAAATAAACCTCCGGGGTGTTGTCACCAAGCCCTATTATTTGTTAACCTCTTCCCTCGAACTTCCTGTCAGACCACATTTACAATCCAATCAATTTCCATTAGATAAACTCAAGTCCCTCCCCACATTTTTTTTTTTTTTTGCTTGTTTAATTGTCCATTACACTCACATCTCATATGGAAAATGTGTACCGCATGTTATTTTTTTGCTGTGTCGACTTTACGTCAACAGTTTAATAAGTGCTACGCCACACAGAACCAAGAATGACAACAAAATGCCAAAATCAATAAAAATGAATTACATGAAGCAAACAAATGTCTCTATGAATCTTTGTAAAGAAAACAGTAGGGGACAAGAAACAGGACCCTTCTAGACATCCCCTGTCTGGGGCTCAGACGGCACAGCTGGACACAAACGGCACATTCAGGCACTCTTATTGAATTATGGCACATTTCGGAAATATTTACTTGCACGTCATCCACAGCTCTCCTGTATGGGCCAGGTCAACAAGGCCAGTGGGATAAAGACAGACTGAATGAGCCGTTAATGAATCATGCTGTGCACGCTCATGTGCATATGCGATATCGGGGCACAAAACCGCTCCAGATGAGCAGTTCTCTGGAGGACGAGAGATGAAAGGATTGGGACTTATCCATTATTTGAAGACGGTGCGTGTGAGAAGCAAACAGGGCCCGTGGGACGTTAGGTGGGAATGTGGTGGAGGCCTCTGACGTCACTGGGGCCTTGGGGGTCCTTGTTAGTCACAGCCAAAGTACAGACTCATACAGAATGAACACACTTCACTGCTGGAGAACATCTCAAAAGAAGACATGCATCACCATTACAATACTTAGGGATAGAAATTTGCACAAACTTCTGAACTGATTCACGCAAATAAATATAAATACTCCTCTTTCATAAGTAGTAAATAAGGACTGGGTTAGAGTTAACCCAGCTAAAATCATTATTTGTGATTTACTGTTTTCTACATAACATCATCCTACATAATTTAAAGAACATTTTGGGAAAATTTTGCCTTGATTTATTTAATATTGAAGTCATAGATTGAAATTAATGTGAAATCGATGACTGAAATCAAACTTTGATGCTCAGGGTCACACTTTCTGCCAAACAACATTAGGTGACGGGATGACAGGTGGTGTTAATTATAAAGGTTCAGGGTGTGTACCTTCTAAATTGTCTGCTCCACACTCCTCCATCTAAGACCCATTGTCCACAACCCACCACCTCCCTACCCTGGTTGACAGTGATCGACAAGAATCCTTTTGCAACAGACATGTGTGTACATGTCCATCAAATTGTGAGGCTTGTTAAGCAAGCTTTGACATGGATTTATGCATTGCTTCCCTTGGTCTGCGGGGCTATTACATGCATATATCGGTTTAAAGCAATTAAGAAAATGCTTAGGACAACAGATTAGTACAACAGAAAGTCTAAAAGAGACAAAGGACTAAACTAGGGCCCTATGAAATCGGTTTTATTTTTTCCCAAATTCCATTTTATTTATTCCCAAATTCCATGTTTTCCATTTTCACTTTTCTGTATTTTGATTTTAATAGTTAAATTAAATTTCAGTCATTAAAAAGCACTGAAAACATTAAACTAATACAATTTAACAACAATTTATTGAAGGCTTTATTTAAAATTACATGTAGGCCGATGTATTTTTTGCTGTCATTGTAACTACAATGTACTAAAACCATGCTACTGACAAGCAACCAAATGTTTATTTTTGTCTTTTAATCATAAGACTACTTATCTTGTTTAACTTTTTCAGGCATCTGTATTAAATGTTATTATATTAGTTATAAAATTGTCTGTCAACAATCTATGAATTAATTCAATTCAATTCAATTTATTTATATAGCTCTTTTCACAATAGTCAATTGTTTCAAAGCAGCTTTATATTAATAGAAGCAGTGAAAAGCACATAAAAACGACAAATAGCAAAACATAATACACGATATCATAAGCAGTTAAATTTGCTGCGGCTATGACTCAACATTATAAGCGAGCGTATTACTAATGTAACGTCTAGAAGAGGAAGCTAAGTTAAGCCAAAACAGGCTGCCTCCCCGGTTTAAAAAAACCCCTAGGAGAAAAAAAACCCTGGGCTTTTTAGCCGGGGAAATAAAAAAAGTCCTAGGAGGAAAAAACCCTTGGGAGATATATATATATATATATATATATATATATATATATATATATATATATATATATATATATATATATATATGTATATACATGTAAACGGATAAGGAGATTAAACGGAGATTAAGCGGGTTCTGCCGGTGGTCGTTGGTATGCCAGTGGTCGTTGGTCAGGCATCAGCTGGGCATCACGTTGAAGGACGGCCAGTAGATCAGAGGTGTGCTGAGTTTCACATTTACTGGTGGGTCTGTTTGTCTCATTGTCCTCGGGGTCGAGGACGAGACAGGGAGAGAAAAACAAAATCATATTAACGTAGGGGCCGTTCACATGTAATGCAAGTGTCACACAGTGTTGTGGTTTAAACAAGCTTAGTTCCAGACAGGCTAACTATTGCGGCATAATTATGTTATCCACAGTTGAGGATTTAGTAAGTTGGGGGCCCAATGCGAAGGTATATATGGTAACTAAGGGTCACCTTCTAATCTTTAAGAGAAAATGAAACCTGTCGACCCGTTTGACTAAGGCTTGAAGCCCCACTGTCGTCGTTAATGCAGGTTCAGTGGCAAACGGGTCTGTGGAGCTGCGTCGCGTGGGGTGCTCGCTTGTTGCACGCCTCGGTCGCCTGCGAACGTCTGGGGCCAGGGTGATGTGAGGCACGCTGAATCTGCGAAGGCCGGGCAGCGGCTCCTCCACAGCTTCCTGATCGCTTTCATGCTGGGTCATGGCGTCTCCATTCAACTGAACGTGGTCCTTGTAGCTGCATCGCATAGGGTGCTCGCTTGTTGCATGCCTCAGTCGCTTGTGAACGTCCGGAGTCAGGGTGAAGTAGGTGCTGTACCTCGCGTTGGATCTGCTAAAACCGGGTATCAACTCCTCCACAGCTTCACGCTCAGGTGAGGACAGGTCAGAACAGCATATATCAGATGAATCCGCCATTAGATCGCCAAATGCTAGTTTCAGCACCGTTTGTTGATGCTAGCGGGCTATATGCTAACACTGGGTGTTTATTAGTGATAAATCATTTCACGTTGTAGTACTGCTCAATAATCGTCACAGTAAAGTATTCCTAGGATAAACTAATAAGTTATATTACATAAATAGGAATAAGATAGTAAGAAAAAAGGATTTCGGTGATGAACTCGACGGAGCTCCGATGCACAATCTCTTACAATGTTTGGATTTCATATACTACACACATTCATACTATATAAAACATACTAAGGAGTTTGTTAAGTAATTACTGATTACTCAAGACAGTATGCAACTTCAGACTAACATAAGCAATATACAGTACTGTGCAAAAGTCTTAGGTTTTAATGTCTATCCATATTTATTTTTTAATCTATTTCATTAAGATACAAACAGAAAATATAGGAAATATGTGTTAAAATAATTTTCCGGACTAAATGTCTTCTTTACGCATCGTCTGTGTTTAGTGTGACTTCTCTTGGCACTAAACACATTTTGAGCGTTTTTGAGGAGAATGAAGTAAAAAGACTAATTTCTTTAAAATTTGAAATTAGGAAGTGGTGATAAATGTGTGCTTTTGGGGTAAAAATGACTACAAGATATAAAACATGACTGTTTGCATTTATAGACATCATACACTTAAACGATTTCTAGCTTATATTTCAAAGTGTCCAGTCAGCAGTCTTTTAGCAGATAGGTGACCTGTGAAGTACAGAGATACCCACACTGACAAGGAGACAGAATTAAAAAGAGCTCAGTGAGATGTCACCAGTAGGTCATGGGATTTAACCTATTGATTTAAGTGTCATGCAATGTCAGTGCCTGAAAGACTTCAGGTCTGCATAGTTCATCCTTTCAAACAGTAAAATATGCCAATGATCAGAGAATGCTTTTATTAATAGTCTATGAAGGCTGTAAGAGCATTAAACTGAAATGAACTTTGTGACCCTATATATGAAACCCAGACTTAAGTCTCATAATATAACGATGAGATTTGTAGCATTAAAGTTTGATTTCAATCTTTGGCACAGTCGATATTAAAGATATCAAGGTTATATTTTCACACAATGTTCTTTACATTAGGAGAAGGATTTCGTGTAGAAAGTAGTAAATCACAAAAATGACTTTAGCTAGGTCTTCACAGGCATATGATCCAGAAAGTAAATGTGATTTCTGACTAAATTAAATAAAGAATTGCACATTTTCTGTGTTTATTGTCTTTGACTTCACAGTTCAAGACAGTTTAGTGAAAGGATTAATCATTTGCACATTTTGGTCTGCCAGTGTTGTCAAATTATCGTTTATCATTTATGATTAAAGTTGCAAAGTGGTGGAAAATTCCTGGAAACTTTCGATAGGAACATAGTCTGGGGCACTTTGGAAATTTTCCAAATTGGAAACCCAACGGAAATTTATAGGAATTATTTGGAAATTTAGGAAAATGTATATACACTATATAATATACAAACATAAATAAACATTTTGTTTGGTCATAAGCAGACATGCATGCAAGGTAATACAAATTTTGAAGAATCCTGATACTTCCGCTCATCAAGCCTGAATTTTTTGATCAAAAACCCTTCAGAAATCATTCTAATATGAACACACAGCACAAGAAAGTTTTAAACAATTATTTATGTAATTCATGTGAATACGTGCAACGATAGACATTTTGTGCATGTTATGGAAGAATGTAAGTACATGCAGGGGGTATGGCCTCAATGGCCCTACAGTATTGTGCTGTATACATGTGACTGAAGAATATGCAGGTTAGAAATGTAATGTAACATTATTACAGAATTTTGCAACCCTATTTATGATTCATAATTTATTAGAGATGCACCAAATTTATCACAAAAACAATACGGCCAAAATGTTGTGATGACGCAAACAGAAACCGCGACCTGCATGTACTCGTCTTAAGCAACAGGTCTACAATGTGGACGTATTTCAGTATCCCTTGGTCTCAATTCGCTCCCTAGCTCCCGAGGTCGTGAATCAGTATGTACGGCTCGCATGCGATTTGCAGATTAATACGCAAATTTAAGTAGGGAAAGTTTATCATTTGCACGTGTTTCTTAGGCTTGCAAATGTTAACATTCAAGTGATTTTAGACAATTTAACCCCAAAAAGACGCTAAAGTGAGCAGCTTTCTGTACGCACAGACACTCGTGCAGTTGAATGTGTTCGGTCCAGCTACAGACGTGATCATCCCTTCAAAGATCAGAACTCTTGATGTGTAAACTTTAGAGAGAGTTGCGCTACTGTGTCTTAAAATGCAATCCATTAAAATACATTTGGAGAACAGAGCAATGAAAAACAACGTAATGTTTTTATGTGGAAGACTGTTTATGCTTCGCTATTGGAATTCGCCATCTGTCTGTGTGCATGCGCGTTTAAGTGCACTCAGTAGTGTATACACGAAGAGACACGTTTTAAAAAGCAAGCTAACATAAAATCTTTCTGTTATTGACAGGGCACATACAAATAAAATGTTAATACACATTCATAGCCATAAATGCAATGGTACTAATAATTGGCATAATTTCTTTCTGTGTTACAGTTTTTGGCCTTGGTTTCCTCTTTTTCGGTTTTCCGCTAAGTATTTTCATTTCGGTGCATCCATAACATTTATGATTTTGTGTCAGGCAAGCAACTGCCACTAAAATACTAACAGATCCTCCTGTCTGTAAATAGTCAGATCAACACAAAAACTCCTGTCCCATGTTGCTCTGTCAGGCTGCTCCGTATGCCCAAACAAACAGAGCGATGCTTTAATATCTCCACACAGCCACATAGTTTTTACACTTTGTAATGGAATCAACCTATGAATGACCTACTAATAAGCAAAAGTATTTTAACATTGCCAAAATTATACATCATAGAGTTTTAAGGTGTAGTGTAACCCAACCAAACAGCAACCGTCGTCCATTAAAGGAGTCCCATATGTTCATATATGAAACACGAAGTTGACTGAACCCACATTGCATTCCTCATGCTTTAATTGGTCATGGTCACGAATTAAAAAGAATTGACGTGCACAAAGAATTTGAAGGCTGACATGCATACTAATTCAAAGCACTGCTTGACATGCATCACAGGCCAAAACGGGATCTGGCATGCATGCTTGTGGAGAGATTGATGTTGAAACTCTGCCTGAGAAAAATCCCACCACCCGGGCCTGCAGAACACAGGCGAGGTTAACCATCAGCCGCCCAGCCCGAGTGAGAAAGAGAGAGAAAAGAGAGAGAGAGCTGCACTCTGCCGCACTCATGCAGAAAACATTCCCAAAATGCGACACATTCACCCTCCTCCATTCCCCCTCCCGGCCGACTGCATGCCCCTGGAGGTTGGCTCTGACGTCAGTAGTCGAGCTGGGCCAGCCGCCAACCCTGTGGGCCCTTGATGGATGCGATGGGTCGAGTGGACCGGGCCGTGGCATGAAGCATGCCGTGCACGGACATGTCAGTCCTGCTTAAACAGTCCTAATGACCCATAAGGACCCAGCGGGCTTTCTCTCCCGTACTTTTACTGGGGCTATAACCCTGTAGCCTTTCAGCCTGTCTTGGCTGCTCAGGTTACATACACACAAACACATGCATAGAAGTGGTTTGTGACCGCATTAACAGTTCTGTTGAAGCACTGGCGCATTAGGGTATGTTTAAGACAAATCCATTGTAGGAATCAAAAGATAACTTCAAAGAAAAAATGGTATTTAATAAAAATAATACTGTTTTGGGTACTGAAGAAAAGACTGTACTGTATACAGTCCCATAGACCCAACCTACACTGTAAAAAGTAAAATTTAGATCAACTTAAAAAATTACTTGAATTGGTAACACCTAAAAAATAAAGTTGTTTCAATTTACATGTTTAAGTGAAAAACACTTTAAATTAAAAATGTAAGTTGAAAAAAGTTGGTCCAACTTTCACTTTTTACAGTGTATATTGAAAATATGTATTTTTTAATATAAATAATGAATATAAAATAATCATTTATCTGTAGAGCAAATTTTAAATGTGCTTCAAATGTGTAAGAGATGAGTTGACAAATAAAACACAAAATTCATTTTTTTTTACTTTAAGCTTAGTTTAAGTATTTAAAGTTAAACAATGTTTAATTATTTAAGGTTTAAACAAGGTTTTTAAAATCAGTTTTTATTATTTTGTAAAAGCTGTTACAATGAAAAGTCTTTATATGGAAATTATACATTTATTATATTTGTCAAATTTATGGAGTTTATCAAAAGTTATGTTTCTCTAGTCCAAGTGTAAACAGGTATTTGTAATAGCATGCGCTGGTTTGAATATGTACTCTACAATTTCTGCTTTTCAGGTAGACTACCTATTCTTTTATTACCCATCTAAAATTAAGCAACAATCTATAATTCAAATAAAGAAACATCTTGTAGCTTAAAGGAAATTTTACACAGGAGTATTCTTGACAACACAAAGCTCTTATTGCAGAACATTCAAGCACAGTTCACATGGCCATGAGTTCCTACCTGCAGGCTGGCTGCTGCTCTTCCGTTTCAACCATCTGTCTACCGTCTCTGTGCTTACGCTCTCCAGAACAAACTCATCCAGCATCTGCGGGTGAAGGGAGAGATAAGCCTTCACTTTCTCATCCGTCAAACCTGCAACACAGTGATCAAGATTAGTGTAGTGCTTGTGAACGCTGTGTATTTGCACATGCTGTATGAGTTCCTGACATTCTTATCATTGGCAGTTTGTTTCACCAATGCAGCAGAGTTGTTTGAACATTTTATTTTTCTACTTGTATGAAAAAATAAAGTGTAGCATTTAGACTGGGATCACACACACATGCTGACTCAGATCAACAACTGTGTCCCGCTGCTGACCCCAATGTAATTTTTAAAACTCAATGGGGGGCTGCAAGGCTCTGTGCTGGGGCCACTCCCACTTTGCAGCACTAGAGGCCCTTATGAAACCACAAGAAGAAGATAGACAAGTCGTTTTTGCTTAATAGGCAATTAAGTGTTTGAGAGCTTGCTAAGTGCTGCTGTTTATGGTCTTTGTTGTCAGGACAAACATGCAATTACCGGGCTGTTGCTGAAACCAGGCACATTTCTAATGTGCTTGGTGGTGTCGTTTGGCTAACAGTGAACAAAATCCTTTTGTGGGTAGTCCTAGTGAAAGCCTGTTTATTCTTTTTGGGGGTGGTAGTTGTTATGTTTTATGTTGTAATGTAGACTGACCAATACTCAATAAAAGACCACTATGACGGAGGTAGTGGTTCTTGCAGTCAACTGAATGGGTAAACATGACATCATGTAATCTTAAAAACATTCTGGTAGCTCATAAAGATATAGGAGGTCTTTACTTTTGCTCTGATTGTCCTACCCTAACTGTTGAAGGAAATGCATAAGAAATTGAGGTTTTAATGGGGGGTGGCAATATATCAGTGGGGGTTCTTTTCAAAAAACTAATATGATATAGTAATTTTACTGAAACCATGATGAAAACTTGTTTATTATATATGTACTGTATATTATTAAATAACTATACAGGTTAAAGGGATAATCCCCCCACAAAAAAACTTTGCTTAGGTTAACTCCCCCTTAAAGGTATTGCAGAGGATTTTCTTTTTCCAGGTGGATCATCAAGACTATTGGTCCTCCTGGTTGTCAATCAGGAGTGTTGCGCAATTACATTTTTTTAAAAAGTGGAGAAGGCGGTTCTTTTCTAAAATCCTCCGCTACACCTTTAAGCCATCCAACATACATATGACCATATTCTTTCAGACTAACACAATCAAAGTAATATTAGAAAATGTCTTGGGTCTTGTAAGCTTTGAATGGCACTGTACGAGGCTGGTCATTTTGAAGCCCAAAAAAGTGAATCTATCATTCAGAAGTTATCCACAGTGCTCCAGTGGGTTAAATTAAGGCAAAGATTTGGTAGGAAAATTTCCATATTTAAAACTTTAAATGTGCATTCACCAGAGGTATCCTCGTCTTTTATCGAAATCCTCTGCCATTTAAAAAAAATCCTTGATTTAGACTTCTTATTCGTGACTGCCATTAATCTTTGGTCTCTGTTCGTCACTACTCCTTACATGCTATGTCCCACATTGATACTCTCTGGTAAATGCATATTGGACATTACTTTAACTTAGTTATTATATTTTAAATATGTTTAAAATTAAGTTTTAAATATGGATATTTTTTCTACAAAATTGCATCAATTACCCTAAGAAGGCCTTTATTAATCCAATGGAGCCATGTGGATTACTTCTGTGAAGGATTAATGCACTTTTTTGGCCTTTAAAATGTCAGGCCCTGTTTACCACCATTACAAAGCTTGGAAGAGGCAGGAAACCTCCCAATACAACTTCAATTGTGTTCATCTGAAAGAAAATGGGGTGATTTGCATTAAAGGGGTTGTTCACAGAATAATGTCATTTTTGTACAAATATAATCCAGTAAATTAAATTGTAACTAAAAATTTTGAAAATTAAAACTTAAATACAAAAAATATATATATTTTTTTTTTTCATTTCAAACCTGCAAAAAAATATTCATAAATAGACTCCATAATCACTTGAGCTAAAAAAAAAAAAACTTTACACAGTAAAACCATCACAAAATAGATATTTCAGACTGTGATTTTACAATGGTTCATCCAATCAAAATGTAAAAACACTGTAAAATAGCCACTATGTAGTATAACTCTAGTCAACACCTGTTAGTTTTGCCTATAAAACATGTCTAAATAGGTTCTTCCATGCCTTGATATGTTTGGGACGTATACTGTACCACGCTTCTAGTTTAACATATCTTATAAATAACAGAAAAGCAGTCAGACAAATTTTTGTTGCTACACGTAAATATGTCATAAATCCAGCCCTACCATGAAAAACATAATCTAGAGACTTTTCATTGATAAACACACAGTACAGTCAATCTATGGCATTCTTTTTAGTCTCTGACCTACTGTCTACATCCAGATCCGGACCCAGACCTGCTTCCGCCAGGAACAATCATTTGTCATGAATACAAATAAATATAGTGTCTTTTTCTCCAAACAAATCAGTTAAACTGTATTTACACTCCACAGACAGTTCATTACGCATTTACACAGGAATTACAAACACATTTCCCATGCTGGAAAATTGCATTTCATTCACACACACACAGACCCAAATAAAGCAACTGAATTTTTTTTAAATTTAAATCTACTGCTGCATCTGTTTAACAAAAACTTTTTATTATTGCATAAATTTGTACTGAGATTCTATGCATTTGGTTTATTTGGATTGGTAGACACTTTTATATATGAATACTTAATATATACACACATTTTTTTTCTTAAAATTATACATGCATGTGTGTGTATTTAAACTATACACATAACTATTATACAAAATACACACACACAGTACTGTGCAAAAGTCTTAGGCCACCACCACCGGACATGTTGTTTTAGAAGTTTTAATGTCCATCCACATTTATGTTTCAATTCATTTTATTAAGAGACAAACAGAAAATACAGGACACATGTACAAGGAAAAAAACAACTTTCAGGACTAAATGTTGACTTTAGGCATCGTCGGTGTATAGTGTGACCTCTCCTGGCACTAAACACATCTTGAACGTTTTTGAGTAAAGAGACTAAAATGGTTTCTTTAAAATTATAAATTAGGATTTAAATTTTATTTAGGTTTAAGAGATCCTGCAGTTTTCTGCAATTGCTAAAGTGAAAGGGGAGTTTATTCTTAAAACCTGGCAGATCAGTTTACATTTTTATACAGTTTTTAATACAATATACACATTTCCTGTATTTTCTGGATGTATTTTATTAAAGAGATTCAGAAACAATTATATATGACCATTGCAAAAACAACAAATCAAATTCTGACATGGTGGTCTAAGACTTGTGCACAGTACTGTATATGATGTAAACCAAAACTTTTACTATTTTGCTGCCTAACATTACTAAAATATCCTAAACAAAAGCTTTGCATGTTTCTGAAAAAAATGCATAGACTGGACCTCCAGGAACTTTAATGTAATACCTTTAGTCAACACACTTTTGGTTTTTTAATTCCAAGATGGACTCTACAGTACGCTCAGACTTTTTGCAGAATATGTGCAGTCTGGCTTAATGTGCAAACCTGTGGGAACCACAGCTGGGAGGCATGTGTTTTACACTACATAAAACACACACATGTTAGGAGGAAGACACCGAGACTCGAGCAGTACAGAGAGCTCTCACAAGCAGACAAAGGCGTAGTAAGAGGCTTCAGACTGTTTTGGTGCACACAACAAAGGACCAAACACGAGAATGGCACAGCCTACGCTCTTTAAATGCTAAAACCAAACCAGATGTAAGAAAGACATCCACACATAAACTGTCATATAGGCTGGGATTATCCCAGAGGGATAAAAGCACATTATAGTTTAATACATGGAGGTACAGGTCTCTGTATGCAAGGAGAGCGAAACAGGAGGGGTGCCGCAGACTGACGCTGTCCAGACACGAGACGCAGCTCTTCAGGAGCGCCTCACGAGACTCGCAGAGCCAGTGCTGACGCACATGGGCAGAGAGCTTTGCTTAATAAATCAGACAGCGGAGGGGACGCAGACACACAAAGACTGAGAGTGGCGAGACGAGAGAAACTGTACTCGGCAAGCTGCAATGAGGTTATCTGCATCGTGTACGCACTGATCCATGTGTTACGTGATTTTGGAATAGCAATTTCTTTTAGTAGATGATCACAGTTTGTGTCTCTGTTTAAAAAATACCTTTGAATATATCCTAAATATTAAAATGTATTGATGCATTGATACATTGTTAAATTCAATCAACATGTTTGATAGCCAATGAAAAATTAGGCTATAAAACCTTTTTAGATTATACTTCATTTATGAGGAGGACAATAAAATTGGGAATACATCATATATTCTATAATTCTTTGTATACTGTACACAACACATTTAATATTTTCCCAGTTTTTCTGTGTGTTTTTTTATCTTTTTTACTTTGAAGAAATGAAACGTAATAAAACACTGTAATAATTGTCATAACTGTTACCTTTGCTGTTGAAAAATATTCAAAACAAAATAAATAAATAAATAATAATAATAATAAAAATTGTCAAATTATGGGACCATTCAAACATGTGCTAGTGAATGCGAAAATAGGAGTGTAAATTGTGAAAAGGTTAAATTCGGAGTTATAACAACATTCAAAATGATTTGTGTTACTTTTTTAATGTTTATTATCTCTGGTACCTATATCCATTTTTGTTTTATGAATGTGAGCATTCACAAATGGACAAATGTTTTTAAATTTTCATGTATGTTTTAGGTAATATGTAAGCAATAAGGTACGACAGGCTGTGCTGTATCGTGAATAAGTAACGGCTGAAGGGCGTTACTTATTCACGATACAGCACTTGCCTCGAGTACCTTATTGCTTTTATAAAACGGTTACCACACAATATTAAAGTAAAAAAAATAGTAGTGCAACTTTCATGAAGTTAAATCAATAAATGCATTCCTTCCGCTAGAAAAAATAGTCCCTGACTGCGAACAACAACATGAAAGCTCAAATAAAAACAACAAACTGTTCTCAGACTTTGTCTCATTATATGTTTATGTGTTGCTAAGGGTGTTGCTAAGGGCGCAGTGATATTAAATAGAACCGTTGGGTGAAGCGGTCATAGCAGTGTTTTATCGTGAATAAAGCACACCTATTGACCAATCAGAATCAACGATTGGAACTAACCGTTTTATAAGATATTTTAATACTTGAGCTCATAAAAACAAATATTCGAATACATTTACTAAAATTACATTAATTAAGACAAACGTTTCTGAAGTTTTGACACTTCAAAGAAGGCTTATAATTAGGAAATATCCACAACAATCTTAAGCTAAGCTTATATTCTGTATATATGCATTTTAAGTTGAAAACATTGTAAAAAGCCTACAAAAAATGGCGTTAAAACCATAGACTGTAAAAAAAATACGGACGTAGTGTCCGTGACGTCACCCATAGGTTTGTGATGTTCGTTTTTGAAGCCAATAGTAGGCGGTGCTTGCCTACGCCATCTTGGCCGTGCATCACCGTGCATCATTCGCGGATATCCAAAAATGGGTAACAAGGGCGTCACGTGGGTGAAGCTGAGGTGGCTGGTTGCTAAAACCACGCCCCCTAGCTCAACTCTAGTGACAGCAGTGGCTATTCAACCGTCATTCAAGTGGCCACACCCTTAATTATGCAAAACTTTAAAGCTTAATATCATTTAAACAGATGAGTTACAAATTCACCCCCCTCACAGTTGTCATTAAAGGGACACTTAACCCATTTGCATTAAGTTTTGTATCGTTAGAACCCCAGTCATGTTTTTTTAATGGTCGTGCATCATTTCCTCAGTTGCCGCTGAGACAGGAGAAATGCAGATTTCAGTGTTGCACTTCCTTCTTTCAATGATGAAAAAATCATAATTCTGCGTCATTGAAAGCAGGAAGTCCAATATCTTTGTTGAGGGGGTGAGACTACAAACACCCCATTTCTCGGTCAAATAGGTACCAAATTCGAAACGTATGAACAAATATGACACACTTTCAATAAAGATTATTGTTTCTGCGGGTGAAATGCTCCTTTAAGGGCAAAATTAGCTATATAGACCAAAAACACTTTTTGTAGCAGGCTGTAAAGACATTATTTTCTGCTGTAAAGTTGGGAGGTCTATGGGAATTGACTGCCTCTAGCGGCCGGTCAATGAATTGCAGTTTAAGTCTCTTCCGTAATGGCTTAATAATAATAATAATAATAATAATAACTTTAATTTATATAGGGCGCGCTTAACAAAACAAGGGGAGGGGAAGGGGGGTGCTAAAGCCCATAGGCCTCAGTGAAGAGATTAGTTTTTTTTTTATCAGAGAGATCGGAAGGTTGCCCCTCGGTTAAAACCCCAAACGGAGCGAAGGCTAAGTCTAAATCCTTGGTGTTTCAAGTCAGTCGTAAGTGTGAATTCACTACTGTTCGATCTTACAAAAATCATACCAAATATTATACTGTAACACTAACCAAACATACATTCGAATAGCATTTTTTCTATTCAAATTATTATTGCAGATCGAATATTCGACCATGCATGCACATCCCTATTATATGCATCATAAAATCCTCAACTTTTTAAGGCTGTTCAGTGAAAAAAGTAGGACACAAATCTGTAGATCTGTAAAAGTTCACCTTGCATTGCTTGTTATTTTGCATGAACATAGCTGCAGACAGATCACATGCAATATCATCAAAGCTTCTGCATGCGTCACATGACGACAGAGATCACAACAGCAAGCTAAAACAACAGCCCAAAACCACAAAGCACAGAAGACTCACCACCCGTTCTTTCCCTGCCCAATGTCTTAAACAGCCAGTAGCTACAGTGGACCCCGTGCCCTGTTTTCTTACAAAGACACAAACAACCTCCTTCAATTTGAATGTTTAATACAAGCTAGAATGTAAAACTGATTTAGTTTTTAAGATAAAATTCACATATAAAATGTAGTTTACTGGAGAGTATACTTCAGCAAGCATTACTATTACTATAGGTCTTATGAAGTCATTCCAGTAAGCATCAAACTGTTGTCACATTTACGCCACATAACTGAATTTATATAAGCATTAGGTTGAAATACTTAAAAATAACTAGTTGACTAATGGTTGACAAGATTTATCATATGATTATTTTTATATTAGGGACTGAACTCTGTCCAGCTTTAGAGATTGTAAAGTCAAACTAACAACCACCTAAGAACACTAAGCTTCGTCTCAAGCCTATCCCAAAGACATTTTCTTTAGCAGATTTTTTTTTAGATTTATTTTACTGTTGCACTTTCCAGCACATGAAGCCAGAGCACACAGCCCTGTAGAAATGTTGTCATTATTTATTGATTTGCTAGGCTGATGACCTCATCCAAGGCGGCTGGCACTTTTCACACGTTCTCTTGTGTGGCATCCTACTGACAGAGATGTGATCATAACTTGGATAAAGAAAAGGTTCAGAGGTGTTTGGTAGGTTTTCAAAAAAAGTGATGGCTTCACATTAACATAAAACATTACTTTTGTGCTGCAAAAACTGCACATAGCTGAACCACTACAGAACGTCTGGGTTTTATTTTTTTCATGGTGGGCAACAACACAAATGATAAAACACAAATATGATCAACTGATGAGCATGCTGATGTAGACACTAATTCCACGCACACAAAGAGTGTTTATTCATAATAAGCGGTGAAACTCAAGGCCGTGACTATAAATTGTAGATAAGTGACATTGTGATGTTATGAGACTGGAGTTAAGACCTCATACATCACAGGGTTGTCAGCGATGTGACCTTGAGGACACACCCCTTTCAGTCTGATTCAGTCTGATATCAGTGCAATCACAGGACAGAATTAATCTTTTAGCTTTGTTTTTCAGTGTAGGCTTTTGCTATGCGTAAGAAAGGAGCTACATCGGACACATTTCGTTTTTACCTCTGCCATTGGTTGGTAGGGCTGCACAATAAATCGCATGCCAATCCTTGATTAGTAGTAAATCGGCATCACTTGCTTTCAGATGGAGCGGCATTTACTACACAAAGCCATAGTTCACTGACATCAGGGCAATTACGCATGAATTATCGCGTACGTATCGCCAGCGATTATGGATGCGATATGGGCTGGCTTGTGATATCGTGCAGCCCTATTGGTTGGTCAAACAGACAACTCTGCCCTATTGGTTGAATCCTGTTGTTTGAGACTGTGCTGGGTGCTCAAATAAACCCATAACACTGCTACCATGTAGTGTTTAATTGTGGTATATAATTGTGGGAGTAGTTTCCTTACTTATTCATTTGCTTTTTTATGCATTTATCTGTGACAAGTCACTAAATTGTTGGACAATAAACAGAGTTTTTGGTGAAGAAAAGCATGCAATGCAAATGCAGATTATGCGGGAATGTTAAAGTGGACATATCATAAAAAATCTGACTTTTTCCATGTTTAAGTGCTATAATTGGGTCTGCAGTGCTTCTATCAACCTAGGAAATGTGACAAAAATCAACCTAGTAACTTAGTTTTGGTAAACCATTCTCTGCAAGAATGTAAAAAAATAGCTAATTGAAATTTGGCTCCCCTTGTTATGTCAGAAGGGGATAATACCGCCCCTTAATCTGCACTATCCAAACACGGCAATGTCATTTATTGCAAAAATCAACATTTAAAAGGATCCCCCAAAACACCTACAAAGGGTCAATTTTAACATGTTATAATAAATTACCTATGGGATATTTGAGCTAAAACCTCACATATGCACTCTGGGAAACCAAAGATTTATTTTACATTTTAAAAAAGTCTTGTGAAATGTCCCCTTTAATATGAAACATGATAATAACAATAACATAAAAATAATTGAAAACATTCATGGTAAAACTATTTTCATGAATGCAATCGCTATCGGCGTTATGTCTGAGTATTGTCGATAGACTAAAGCACCATCTATTGGCACAACCCTAATACCATCATAACTCTTTTTGGGGACACCAACCAATCAGTGACTTGCTTAGTAGGGTGGTCCTTATTTTTCAACTTTTAAAAGTTCATGCTCTCACCCCACCAATATGTTTGAATAAATTAATAAAAATTGGACAAAAATTTTTCAATACTAATTAATATTTAGAGGTTGCTCAAGACCTTTGAAGTTTAACACATTTCGCGTATTATGTGACACTTTGTGCTAGCATGTAAAATCGTTTAATAATATATACTTATGGCAGCAATGGACTTATTTGACCATGCTCCATGCAAATAAAACTCCTGTTTTAGTTGTGATGTGTCTTTCAAAGCAAGAAAGCTTCAATGTGAATAAAGCACAATAGACAATATGAGACAATGGCAAGCAACACGAAGCATGTCCGCTATAGTTACTCGGATCAGAAGAGACTGAAATAACTGAAATACCCTCCAAGAAGCAAGTTTTTATGTGTCTTGTGTATTTTTAAATGGTAGAGTTTTTGCAAAAATATGTGATTTCGGAAATATTCAAAGGCTTTGAGCAACCTCTAGATCAGGGGTGTCAAACATGCGGCCCGCATGATGATTTATACAGTTTTATTAAATATTAAATACATATTTTAAAAACCCTTTCAGGCGGGTGTCTAGTTCGTTTTTAATATGAGAGACTTGCGGAAAGCAGCAAAACGCAGAACATAGACTTAACACGGTGCCCAAAAATCTTGCCGTTTTATTGTTACCGCTCCGCTAAAGATCCACTGATTCCGGCGATCCACTTCGTGTTTTCTCTGTGATGGTGTTCACTCTCTGCCTGGAGAGCGAAGACGACAGTTTCCGAAGTTCGTTGCATTAACAGGTAGATTCATTACATTATATCAGTTGTTAAACAACAGAATTAGTAATTTGTAAGTTTGTTTATGTATTTCTTCCGGTAATGATTTGCCTTCGGCGTTCTAAAAGTGCTAACAACTTAGCAAGCAAACAACAACAAAATATCCACATTCTTAGTATTAACGTTACAATGCTTGTCTAATCGATTTAATGTCCCCGATCAGATCTAAGTTAATATAAACACTAAATTTGCTGTTGTTGGCACACTTTGTAGAAAAAAAAAATACAAAAAACACCAATGCCTTCACAAAATAACGTCAGAGAACGGAAAGAGAGGCTGCTAAAGGCAGTTTAACATTGCAAACATGGATCCATCAAGCCAACAGGTAAATCATATTGAATGTTTAGCAGACTTTAATTCTTGTTATTATATTTCCCATTATAATCACTTGTCTAAGTTGATGCTAGTAATATAACACATCATATTTATAATACTTCATTAAAACCATAATAATAGTACCACCCCCCATAGTGCCCTTTTTGCTTTTGGGCCACTGCCACATCTAGCATTTTCATTTTCTAAATGACTGTTCTTATTACAAAGAAAAGTGAATGGTTTATAAATAATTTTGCCATTAAGGCAAAAGAAGTTAAATTAAAGCATTTCAACCTAAGGCCAGTGGGTTTTGTACAGATGTAAATTTGTGTGTATAATATGTACAAAATGAGTGTGACTTATGAAATGTAGTTTTCACAGAGCTGTGTGTTTCTCTGGATTTTCTTGCTAAACAAACTAATTAATTGGTTTGTTTAGTTAATTTTAAGACAATTATCAGCACACTAAGGTTTAAAAAAATTATCCGGCCCTCACTTTGTGGCGTTATTTACCATCCGGCCCTCAGCCTAAAATGAGTTTGACACCCCTGCTCTAGATATTGTATGAACAATTCAAAAATTTGCACAGTGTGTTTTTATTGATATCCTAATACATTTAGGGGATGAAAGTTGAACATAAAAAAAAGACCCATTATAAGGACCACCCTATTGCTTATGTTTACTAAAGAGTATCGATAATTATTTTATATACATTAAGTTTTAATACTAATACATTTACAACACACAGTAACTATAATATTTAAGTATAATATTTAAGAAATATCAATACTATTAATACTAAATATAATGCTATTTTTGAAGCACTGGGAGGAAAACTGTGACCAGGACTTTAGATCTTGCTTGTGGGAAATTGTTGGGATCTAGTTACATCTCTGAATAAGTGACATTTACTGTTTGTTTGCATCGACCCAAGATTCCTCAGAGCAGCTCTTTGCACATACAATGAGAATACATGTGACCCAACTGAACGCCGGACCTCTGGGAACGTTGCGATCTCATGGGCTCAAAACAGATGCCTCTCGGCTCCCAGCTGGTGTGGCCCCTGCCGCTCAAATCAGAGATGGTACGCACATATTTGGCTGCGCCCTGACCTCTAATGGAAGCCAGCTTTTCGTCAGTGTCCGACCTTTTGATTTGCTCGAAAATGAGGCACTCAAAATGTTTGCACTTGAGCTACTGATTTGGATAAAATGACATCATCGTGTGTAATGCCGGTGAAGCAATTCAGCCTCAACACCAAGTCATCTAATTAGCCTGTGGTTGTGACCTAAGAGAGCTGGAACCTGTTGCCATGTTTAGAATGTAGGTGGATTTGTTTTTACACGCTGGATATTCTTAAGCTTGGTCTCACCCTCTTAAACGTAACATGTTTATTCGGAGGAAATTACCTCACAATGACTACTTGCTCAGATATGAAGTATAAATATTTAGTTTTACATTATATTTGCTGATATAGATAGAACATGACATGTAAATGGGTTTATACAATAGCTTTCCTACTCCTCGAATCTGATTGGACCGGGGAGCTTTACTATACCATTGAAACGGTACTGCGACAAAGTTACCGTTTTACAGGACAGGTATTGTCTTCCACAAAATGACACGTGATGAAATATACCCTGACAGCACCCTTCAAAGAAACAGAAAATATCTATCAAGAGAGAAAGATGTTAGCTAAGTCCCTAAGACTTATATTCTATCTTAAGCAGGCCTCATTTCCTCTTTGCGTTTGTCCTTCTTCTTTAACACACTGCTCTTTTTTCTTTTTTAGATTAGTTCTGTACAGTCTCAGATCCCCCAGACATTTTAATTGCGTCATTCAAGGTTTTTTCCCCTTTTTTAAGTTTTGCTTTGAGTAAAGGAAGGGTTGGGAGTGGGTACAGATGTCAGTTATTCATTGCGACATCTGATCTTCCTTCACAATGTCATAACTTTAATGTCACACCACAAAGTCTGATAGATTTGGATATAGATGAAGGACTATTCAGTGATCACTACCAATATTTCTTGAGATAGCAATAGTGACGCATCTTGTTTAATATTAGTAAAATAAAACCATAGTATTTCCCGTTATAAATTAAATGATGTTAGTATTAAATTATAGCATGAGACTATGTGCATGTGACTTCAGATTCTCTTAAAAGGCATTCACAGCTGCATGAAGCAGTAGTTTGGAGAATGCTTCAATGATCAGGTAAACTATTATATAAGTAAAGTCACCTGTGTGAACATGCAGGCCTTGTGATTGGGCTGGTGGCTTAATTTGGAAGCCCTGTTCACTGTTATTTCATCATAAAGCGTAGTCAGCATAAAATGAGTAAGGAATTACGCATTCATGCACACAAAACACCAAGACCATTATTATTCATGCAATAGGGTTATTAAAGGGGTTATGACATTAAGAATCAAATTTCCTTGATCTTTTGACTTTTAACAGGTCTTGGGATCATTAATACATCGTGCAGGTTTTAAGCTTAAAACACCCTCCTGATCAATATTGAAAGCAATTATGTAACCATTCTCTAGGAAAAAGCTAATTAAAAATGTCTGGAAAAGTTTGACCAGCCCCACAGATAGACACAGCACATTATTGGATTGTTGGCTCCACCCACTGGTGTTCTGTCAGAGGAGCAGAAAGTCTACCAAGAGTCCACTTAGGGCGCACTCACATTACCAAACCAAACAGCGCTGGGGTGCGTTTGACCCCAAAGCCTGGTTTGTTTGACTAGTGTGATCGCGCTGTTCCGCGCGCGGGCGCGATTTGGTTAACTGCACCTTGGCCGGTTTGCGGAGGTGGGCTGGAGCGCAGCTCACTTGGGCTCAGGTGCGGAAGGCTATAGCATGAGCGCAATCGAACCTGAGCGCAATTCAAAAGGAAAGACGTCAATTGCGCGACCACCACTCAACTCTTGTTAAGAGAGTGCTTTACTTCCTGTTTTCTTTATAACAATTTCATCCTAATGACGAAAGCACGCCCGGGCTTATATTAATAAAAGAACAGTATGATCGCGCTGGGACATTGTATGGTTTGGATAATGTGACTGCGCCCTTATACAGTATTATACCTAACCCAACCAAACCGTGCCCAAGCACAGTCCCCCTCTCTAATCCCCCAGAAGCATGCATTCACACTGTACTTATATAGATCCGAGCCCGGGCACGCTTTGCATTAGGATGCAATTGTTTTAAAGAAAACAGGAAGTAAAGCATTCTGTTAACTAGTCAACAACTAATCGTTAAGATTGTTAACAAATTTTATTATCGATTTGTTGGTTGGTGATGTCACATGCTCCCGCACCACCGTCGGACAAGCATTCTTCATTCAGGGTGAGTTGCGTGCTTAAAGTCAGGCATGTCTTTTGCATACAACGCGAGATGCACGTTTATTAGGCGCTTCTTCTCACCCTGCAACCCGCCGTCCACAGCATTGCCAGGTCCTCTGCCTTTCGGCGAGGTTCTGAATTGGGCTTCTTTTAAAGAAGTTTCTGCAGAATTATGTTTTTCTGCAGGTTAGAGAAGAACAGGATTTGGTTCATTAGTTGTTGGTATTTGGGATGTGAATAGTCATTGGGATGCTTTTGGACTTACTTTGAAAGGCCATTGGGCTGGTTTTGTTATGCGGATCTGGCAACCCTGACAGGACAATGATGGAAACATAAGCGCCTACAAACGCTGGTTAATAAAAGTTTAATTTTGTCTTTTAATATAGGTGAGTTTGTATTGTATTGTTTTGCTTTTAATTGTTGGGCTTTTATAAAAAGGTATGAACCACAAACTAAGTTTTTGTTGTAAAGTAAGGGGGAAATCCAGGTTTTTATTACTGTAACAATGCACGTATATCACTTTCATATCACATGGCTTATTTATTTTGTTAATAATTAATACTGTTAATTCATCAAGGTCTAAAGTTGAGTTTAATTAATAATCTGTGGCAAAATTTCCTCACCAGCAGATCCCTGAAGACTCAATTCATTTAAATGTTTTACTATTTACAAACTTTTTTAAAGGAGCTGTATGTAGCGTTTCTACTTAAACTAATCCCTTTTCAATTGCCTGTGTGTGAAGGGGTTGTAATCTCACATTAAAATGATCCACTTTGCGGGTTTGCCATTACCTCTGAAAAAAAATATTATAATTTTAATGTGAAAGTACCGGGTCGGATTTGGCGCGAAATCCAGTGATGTCGCCTGCATGCGCACTCCCGAGCCTCTCGCCTCATCTACTGACTTGCGCTCAACAGCGACGACACTGCAACGTAGTGTTGGGCGATATGCCCTATTTTGAGATCGTCCTATCGTCAGCCTGTGAGATCGGCGATACACAATAGTATCGGAGGCGGGGCAGTAGTTTACTCATTTTTTTATTTGTTAATTTTTTACTCATTATAACAAGTCACTTGATGGGTGGACAAAAAAGAACAAGAGCAACACCATCATGACCGCAACCTTCTCAAAACTGATGCCATTAACGCGAGCGCGTCATTAAAACCCTATCATGATTACTTAATAACTGTAAAAACATGCATCTGCGCACGCACACACACGTGCGCGCACATACAAACAAATCAATGCATTTGTTTAGTGCTGTTGCAGAAGGCTACACCTGTCAAGCCGTGGTGCTCTCAGAGGAGCCTTTTTAAACGCATCGGTCCAGTGGAACGCGATCATATTTTAAACACACTCATATATTAAACACGAGGGATATGTTGCTACAACTCCTTGAAATGCATATCATAAACAGGATTAATACCATCTGCCTTCGGACAGAGCGCAGCTCTTTGCACGTACGCGAGAGTGGGAGAGGCGCCAATATGCAGCGGGTCATATTTTAAACAAAAAGTAAAGTTTGCCTCAGCTCGCATGAAACGCATTAAATTGAACAAAGACATAAGGATTACTACTTTAGTTTATGTTTAGACTTCGGACAGACGCGAGAGCGCGTGCACGTGAGACAGAGAGAGGCGTAGCTGCTCATGACGCGGCACGCTGGATTTAGTGCTAGAAGGAGTCCAAGACGCTCGCATTAAGTGCAGGTACGTGCAAGAAGGAATTCTCTCTTTACTAGCTCTCCGTGTAAATTGAAGCCCTCAAACCCTCATGCGAGGAAAAGCATGCATTGTGGATGTTAATGTAAAACTATGATGATAATAATAATAATAATAACCATTCGCCAACTATCGTCATGACTATCGCCATGAAAGCCGGGCATTGGCGATATGTCTGAAGATCGTCGATACACGATACTATCGTCTATCGGCACAACCCTACTGCAACGTGTCTGATAACAGACTGAAACGACCTGCTCCCAGCACAACACAGACTCCAACACAAACTCCACATATTGTGAAGGAAAAAAATTATCTGCTGAAGCTTGTAAGGCCAAACGTGAATCGAATCAACTAAGGACAAAAACACGGATTAACATCGGCAGGTAGGGATGCTCACATTGATTGTTTAACCGTTAACCGAAGGTAAGAATTTATGACCGATTAACATTATCAGTTAAAATAAAAAATATTTGTTAATACATGGTACGTGTCGTCATGAGCCGACAGACATTTCGCCACTTTTTCTATCTTTAATTTGTGAATGTCCTGTAAATGACACAAATTATTGCTGCCCTGACGGTCTGATAAAGTAATCATTTGTATGAGAAATCATTTGTATGCGTGTTTGGAAACTGAACGGAGATGAGCGCGTGTCCCCGCAAGATGACGCGGTCCGTCTCGCGCACATCCGGACAGACGTTCGCTGATGGCCTCTGACCCTGTCCATAAACATCTAGATCTTTTTGCACAAACGGAGAAAGACGACGCAAAAGCAAAACTTTCTGAAAAGCATCCTGCCTTAGAAATGACCACTGTGGTAGATGAAACAGAGACAATCTGCCCTTTTTGGATATTAATCCTCTGGACTGATCGCGTGCTTTTTAATAAGATAATGTTGCGTTGTGTATGAATCCTGGTTCTGTTGTTGATCTGTCGCTGCTGTTTGCACGTTCAAATTAAATCTTTAGTTTTTACTAGTTCACAGACAACCGTCAACTGTATTTTTACTCAATGACAATTTCATATTAAAATCTTATAAGTTAACGGTTAATGTTTGGTTTAGAAGCTATGGTTGTCGGTCGGGAAAATCAACTGATATGAGCATCCCTATCGGCAGGGCATTTGAATTATGGAGAAACCTCCGCTTTGTTTTGGGTATAAAAACGGATCCGGAGTTGGCTTTCATCCTATTGGACAGGTAAGCTAACATTACTACAAAGCATGTAAAATATATGCTTTAGTTTTTTAGATGTTGTTTCGGTTTGCTAGCCTTCGCTTTAGCGTGTGTTTGCCCAGCCGTCGTCGATCAATGACGTAAAACTGCTGTCCGTTTTTTAGTCTTTAAACTCGTACAGTCTGACATTGATGGAAACTGAGATTATACACTGTGATATGGACTTAACTACGATATTGATCGCACACTGTGGCAAGCAACAATCCTAAAGGTCTATTTAAAATAGCACAATGTATACCAGGCTTTACTGTTATACTGAAATTGTTCAGTGTAGTTCACCAACCATTTTCGTTAACTTACCATACATTTACCTACATAACACCACATTACATAGGCTAAATGCAGTCAATTTAACGTTGCAGTGAGTTTCCAGTTGTGTGGTGCTTTCTCCGGTGTGTTGCATCTCAGTCTGGCCGTCGCTCATGAGTTCGAGCACACGCTTGTAAACTTATTGGTTGCAATCTGAAACAAACATCACCGCTAGAGGCCGCTGAAAACTACATACAGCCCCTTTAAATACAAACTTTTTTATTTAAGGCTTAAAATATCAAAAAGATTATATTAGTAAAACCCTGTAACGTGTGGCTTTTGCACATTTAAAAGTACACTTCTACACATGAATACCCTAATTTAGTGTCTTATTTAGCTATAAGAAAAATCTACACTGTAAAAAAATTCCGTAGAAATTACAACGTTATTGCAGCTGAGCTGGGTTGCCGGTAATTTACCGTAGATTTAAATTGATGTTATTTACTGGCAAGAGTTTGTTCAAAGTTAAATAAATTTTAAATATTAACAAGTCTTTATCTTTACAGAATAAAACTATACAATAACAGCCTCATGAAAAGCATTCTGGGAACCAGAAATCATCGTCAAACTTTTTCTGTTTTTTGCTTCAGATTATGTTTACCAGAATGTTTTGCTTGATGCCGTTTTGTTTAGTTTATCTCTGTAAAGACAAAGACCCGCAAATGTTAAATGTTCATTTAGCCTTGAACAAAATGTTGCCAGCAAATAACACAAATTCAAATCTACGGCAAATTACAGGCAACCCAGCTGCAATTTTTTACAGATTTTTTACAGTGTAATAATAAATGTAAATGTTTATGAAAAAAATCTCACGATTATTTGATTATGAAAATAATCGTTAGTTGCACTGTTAGTTAACACTGGAGCCCATCGTAATGTTAAATCTTTGTTTTGGGGTCGTTTGGGGTGCGATGATATTCGCGCAATGACGTCTCTCCCTTTAAACCACGCTCTAGCAAAACTCGCAATCACACCGTGCCTTCCGCACCCGAGCAAAACCGAACCACGCACGAGCCCACCTCCGCAAGCGGGCCAGGGCAAGATCAACCAAATCAGGTGAGGCACAGAACAATCACACTAGTCAAAAGAACCAGACTCTGGGGGTTTGGTTTGGATAATGTGAGTGCACCCAAACACTCAAATGACTTATAGTTGATGAGAAGAAACAAAATAATGATTTTCTAATACTTTATACATAACTTGTGATTTCTGTGTGTATACCTGTGTTCATCTGTATACTTTGATCTTAAAATGTCCTTCACAATGTTAAAACCAAACATGCATCACTATCTGAAATACATCATAACATGTTTTGGTGAATTGTTCTGACATGAGCATTTAAGGAATGGAACTGAACATGTCTTTGGTATTTCTCCTGTTTTTAAGCAGTTGCTCGAGGTTAATGTTTCACTACAGATCACGATTACAGACTACACAAGATGACTTTCAGGAAAGCACATGACTTCATTCACACGCCATAAGGAAATACTCTTGTCCTAGAAGAATCCAGATGTTTATTTACAGCATGGTAACGTGTGTGCCAAACATTAAATAAATACATGATCAAACCATAGGAAAAAATATTTAACTGACAAATGGGCTAATACTTCAGCGCTGTGTGACTGCTAAATATCTCTGTTTTTCCCACACGACTCATAAGATGTAAAAAGAAAACTATTGGTATGTCAATCCTGGAAGAAAAAGCATCTTTCTTCTTCGTCTCACCACACAATTCATGCAAAGCTGACAAAGTGGTTTAAAAAGCTTTATCACTGTTGTTTTGATGTGTGGAGACACAGGAGTGACAAAAAACTACTTCAATGGAGTTATGATAAAGGTTGTTTTTTTTGGGATGTTGAAGAGGAGGTCACAACAGGGTGACCAGACTTCCTGATAAACTTTAGGACAACTCAGAGTCGTGTCCAATGTCCCGACACTATCTTTGTATTTTACTTTAGTGGTAGTATACTACATAAAAACATTTTTTGTTTGTATTCTGTTCCTGTAGTTCAGTTGGTATTGCATTTTGTTAGCAAAGGTTATTTGTTTCATTCAGGGATTAACATACTGCAGCGATAAAAATTTAAAGAAAGAATGAATTGTAGATTTGGATAAATTTGTAAAAGGTAAGCTGAATAAGTCCAACATGTGTGCATAATTATGCAAATAACAAAAAAATAAGAAAAATACAATGGCATTGTTTACAATGCACAAATTTTGTCAATCCCACTAAATTTAATCCGATTGCAGGTTATGACAGTACAGTTTACTATCATGATAGATAGCTGTATCGATAGTGTACAGTTGCCGGCGCGTGCTCATGTTGCTTGGCAACCGCTGTAAACGAGAAGACGACAAGCGTGATTGACGAACTGCAAGCAGAGAGATGAATGCCTCCGCAAAAATGTACGACGGCGGACAGACCGTTGTCATCGAAACGACTTTAGTATGTTTGTAGCAAACAGACGAAAGTACGTTTCTGTATTATTTCTTTGAAAACAAAACCAAAGGTTTACAAAAATAAGAACAAAAGTCAAGCAAGCATTCTATGCATTTTGTTGTCAAGGTAAGTGCATACACACAAACACACACGTCTGTTTTGGTGGGACATTCCATATAATACGTAATTAACAGTGGTTCACTTCCGCGATTTGGTACGATTGCGCTCACATTAGCAGCGAACTGATCTGGAGTTCACATGACTCGAGTACGTTTCGCGGGTGCGCACCCGAGTTCGGAAGACAGCGTTCACATCATCCAAATGTACCGAACTCTGATGTCAATCGAACCCGGGTGCGCACCAAAAGTGCTAATGTGAAAACGCCCTTAACCTGCATGTCGTTGGAGTGTGGGAGGAAACCAGAGTACCCGGAGTAAACCCACGGTGACGCAGGGAGAACATGCAAACCTCACAAAAAATACCTCCTGATACAGCTGAAGACTGCTTGTAAATTGAAACAAAAACACTTTTTGAATTTGATTTGAACTTCGGCACATACTGCATACGGCTTATATTATAATTAATCAATCCTGACATTTTTTGCTGGTCAACCAAGGTTACAGCAGTAAAGTTAAAGGTCTTTAAACTTGAAGGGTCAGCATCATGCTCCTGATGACCAAAGAAACTGTTAGCTCTAAAAACCCGTGATCAAAAACACCAGAGACCGCAGAAGAGAGAGAGAGAGATTTTTGTAAACTGTTCTCTTTCTGGCATGCTTTCAAGGGCAGACTGCCAAGGTACTACTTTTCACATGCCTGACGTGAGTGATGTGGGATGGGGTGTGGTGAGGAGGGGGCCACCTGCGTCATCGGTCCGCCTGGGACTCCCTTTCCAAAGGTGGGAAGACCATATGTTTCTTATCTAAAGAAAGGCCTGCAGCCTGGCTAGGACAGTGATGCACGAATGTATTGATGGATGAATAGACAGACAGATTTAATAAATTCTACATAAACAAAAGTTGCAAGTTTGCTTGCCAACTGTAAACAACTAAACTCATATATTTTCAACTTGTTTGGAAAGCATCACGTTTTGCACCTACGCATTACCTTGCATAGTCTCCAACTGTTGCAATGTATGTACTGTCAAACTACACAAACCTAATAGAAAAACACAAATATTTTTCTCTTTTTAAAGGCTTCACAGGCATTCACAACATCTGTTAACAAATGAATAGTAGATTTACAGTAACGCAGGACAAACACGCAGCGGCTACCATGGAAAAGTAATTTGCATTATTTCCACTCTCATGGCTGTGGTCATTAAGAGGAAAGGGTGAGGGCTATTAAATGTCTGGTTGAGATAGAGATAAGAGTCCCCTATAACCTGCACCTGACGGGAGGGACTCCGGATTGGGGACTACCTAGAGTCACTTTCATCCGATGCAGCACTAAAGTAAGGCCTCTTACATCATAAACCCCACAGGGATGACATGCTGTAACTTTCATGGCACATTGACCTCTCATGTCTGTACTGTATTAATATTACTATTGGTGGTGGGCATTGATTTATCGCAATTAATTGCATACAAAATAAAAGTGAGTTTTTGCATAATATTCGTGTGTGTTTTGTGTGTAATTATTATGTATATTTAATAGTGCTGGGCATGGATTAATCTAGATTAATCGTATACAAAATAAAAGAAATTTTTTGCATAACATATGAGTTTGTGCTGTTTGTAATTATTATGTATATATAAATACACACACATTCATGTATGTATTTAAGAAACATTTACATGTGTATATATATTTATTCATATTTTTGTATATTCTATATTATATATAAATAAAAAACGATATATAAATAAAACATTTCTTAAATGTATATATATGTATGTGTGTGTGTTTAAATATACATAATATTTACACACAGCACAAACTCATGTATTATGCAAAAAAATACATTTATTTTGTATGAGATTAATCTAGATTAATCTATGCCCAGCTCTAATATTTAAGCAGAAACAGATACGTGTATACATGTAAGCCTAGGGCTGGACATACAGTAGTATAAAAATTATTCATTCATTCATGTATACATTTAAATGTTTTATTTTATATATAAATTTTGTTAGTTTATATATATAATATAGATTTTTTTTTATTATTTAATACACATGTAAATGTTTCGTAAATAGATAAAACCAAAATAGATGGTTTTCCGGTATTTTTTCACGCTGCCAAAAGATCTCTCACAAATGATTGGAAATGTATAATGTTTTTCCAGAGAGTTATTGATGAACGGGTGTTTAGGTGGCATGCAATTATTTCATCATATGTTTTTTTCGGTTTCTAAGTTGGGTGTGTAAGATACGAAATCCAATGCTATGTCATATTAATCAGTGTCTTGTTGACTAAAACATAACATCGGTTTGAAATATGTCTGCAGCTCTTAGCAACTTTTTTGGTGGGCTTGAAAATATTTTGACCCAGCGTGGTTAATTGTAACGATGTGTTACAACTAACCCTTCAGCACTTACGATATGAAAACCTGCTAATGTTAGCGTAATTCTTGCCGTTGTTTTAAATAAGCTACACACGAATGATTGCTGACTGCCAACAAAATAAATGTGCCTGTCTTATAAAAAATCATGTGTCCAATTGATTTTTGTTCATATCTTTAATATTGACTGAATAAGGTCACTTCAAAGATTGAAATCATAATGAAATGAATGGCTAAAATCAGACATTGATTGATTTTGAAACTGTAGTATAGTTATTACAGACTGGGTCACGTATAAAAAATGTTTTGTCATAATTTTGTTGCTTTTTCTTACATACTTAGACATTTGTATCCATTTATAATTGAACTATGTTTAGATGAGGGATGAATAGTATATATACCTGTCTATTATAGACAGATATATAAACAATATCCACTTCAAGTAGACAAAATATAATTGAAATATTTGCCTGCAAACTTAATTTTAAGCAAGTGTTACAACTAACCCCCCGCCTGTTACAATTAACCCCACCTATGGGGTACGTTGGTCACGTTTGGTGTAATTGTCCAAGAATGGTAAGTATGAGAAACAAACTTCTAATAGTCATTTGTAGCAGAGATGTGTATGTTGCTTGTGTAAAAATACAATTAATCAAACTCAAATATTTTTTGATTGATTGAGCCAAAACCAAAAAGCGTTAGATTGTGCCCCGCTCTCCCCTACATAATAATTGAAACACACACACACACACACACACACACACACACACACACACAGACACACACCTTATATATTATACAAAAACTCACTTTAATTTTGTATATGATTAATCGTTGCCCACCACTTCCAGGTCTCTACCACTTCATGTTGCTATAGCATTCCTATGACATATGTGAAAGTGTTTTAACAAAAAAAAAAACATCACTTTTAAAGCTTGTGACACTTAAATCAGCATAAAAATAATCGTCTATTAATAAAATAATTGTTAAGGGACAGTTCACCCAAAAATGACAATTCTGTCATCAATTACCCACTCTCAAGTTGTTACAAGCCTGCATAAATTTATTTTTTTCTGATGAACACGAATGAAGACATTTTGATGGATGTTTGTAACCAAGCCCCATCGACTTTCATAGTAGGAAAAAAGAATACAATGGAAATCAATGGGGCCTCTGATTGAACATCCACAAAATTATCTTCTTTCGTGTTTATCAGAAAAAAAAAGAAAATTATACATGAGAGTGAGAAAATGATGAAATTATTTTTATTTTTGTCTGATCTATTGCTTTTATGGAAGTAATAAGGAACTGAAACGTTTATGGTTAAACTGCAGTAGGATACTGTTCTCAGATATACTAAAGCTTTCAATTAAAAGATTTGTAAAGATTTTTCTAAGGAATTGTGATGAAATATCTGACACAAAGCTGATTAAAGTAAAATGAAACCCATTCCTACTCCCTAAAGGAGTTTTGATCTGACAGCAGCCAGCAGAAGCCAAAGATGCAGAAATTCACCCGGCCACATCTGGAGAGTTCTTGAGACCAGCGGAGCACTGGGACCTAAACATGGTCTGATGAGAACAGCAGACCCACTATCTGCTTTTGGACATTCCTCACATAAGGTCATAATGGAGCTCTGTAGACTTCAATGTCACGAGACTGACATCATCACAGGAACAGAGTGCTGTCTAACAGGTCAAATGTGTGCTCATCCCATTGAAATTGGACATTAGTCTTTCAAATCAAATTCCCTTTCATGTTTTTTTAGCTGAATGTGTGAGCTGAGGGCCATTGCTGTACTGAATTCAGTGTGTACATACGTAGAGCTGCTGTTGGTTGTAAAAAAGTGAGGGGATGTTCGTGTATCTTCAATACACACAAAGTAAATGTACTTTCATACTGACAACGTACAGTCTTTTATACATGAATGTACTTTCTTGTGATGCTATGACTGTAACAAATGTCAGTACTTGCAATAAAATACGTGTCCCATTAAAGCAGATATGTTTTTTTCCGGGTAGCCAGCTACACACATTTACATTTTGACTTGCTCAGCAGGATTTCATGATAACAGTTGAACTGTAGGCAAAAACTGACCACAGTTTCACTGGCCCTTGTGGTCTAAATGCCTGGTATAAAGCTTGCTAGAATTGTTTGCATATTTGCAAATACTTGCTGATAAAGCCTCGTCGAGGAAGCAAACGGTATCCATCAAGAACATCCCAAATTTTCCCTTTTTTATCTAAAACTGGATATTATTGAGCAAAGGAGACGAAATGGGATCCAGACATATAGGGCAAACATGAACCTGCATCAGCAGCCGGTTCCCAAGTTGGACATGTTAACAGAAGGTGCGCTAACCACTACACCCGGCTCCCACAATCTCTAACAAATAAGAAAAATATATAATATTCAGAAACTTCCTTCTCTTCCATTGATACAGTTTCTATCAGACGATGCTGCATGCTGGACCTCGACATGTGGCTGTAAGACGTTTGTGTTTCAATGTATGTCACATGAGCAGTTTCATTGACTTGTGTTTGGTGAAAGGCTGTTTGAAAAGGGAATTCACAGAGATGATTAAATGACATCCAGCTGAGGGAGGAAGTGTCTGGAATGAGCGCTTCCTGCATGACAATGCAGCGTTCTTCATTGAGTTAAGCTCTCCGTAGATGGACTGTCAGATCACATAAGCGTTGACCTGGTGTAGCCTCAGAAGTGGACACTAAAGCCACACCAAAGCAGGGCTGATAAAACACCCTACGCTAGACCAGGGGTTCAAACTGGGGTCCGGGGGCCCCCAGGGGTCCTCAAAAAGGTTCTAGGGGGTCCCCAGAAAATGTCAGTGAAATGTGCTGCAGTATAAATAAATTTGAATTGAAAATGTAGCAATAAGGCTGAACATTTTCAGGGGGGGACCGCGTACAATGAGTGTGATGCAATTTTCGTCATCAGAAGAGTGTGCGCGTACTGTACGTGCACCGCTGGATTTTTGAAACTCAAGGGGCAACCTTCCGATCTATATCGTGAAGCCAACATGGAAAGGACTAAAACTGCAATTCATCGACTGGCCACTAAAGATTATATACATATAAATAGCGTGAGCTTAGTCAGATAGCGTCAAATAGCGTCTACTTCAAAATGCTAAATGTACGTTAGCAGCCAATGTAAATCGCTTACGATTTAGGACAAATATGATGTTATTTAATGTTAAACTATGTGAGTGGCGCGACAGGGATTTGAGTCACAGCGAACAGACACCGCCAGACGCTGCCGGTGTGCATACATTCATAGAAAATAATATGTTACGTTTTTAGATTCATGGCGCGACGCGGTGCGACACTTCTCGTCTGATGTGCGACCCCCTTTAAAGTTCTGCATAATTAAGGTCCGCTCCCCTTCTCACTCTCATAATGGGAGAGGGAGGGTGTTACTGCGCCGAGTCGAAGTACTCCCAAAAGTGCTATTACGCCATAAAATGTAGTTCCTCTTTTAAATCCGCTTAGAAAAGCGCTACGTTTTATTTTGTACCACCAAACTTGCTCGTATAACTACTCGTCTTAAATAGGAAAAACGTTGATGTGTTTGGTCACTTCTAACTTTATCTCTAAATGGTACCATTGAATGAATGGGGCTAAGCTAAATGCTATCGAAGCGTCGCAGCACGCTCCAGCGCTTACGTGCACGCACACAGATGATAGAGGGATGT
This sequence comes from Misgurnus anguillicaudatus, assembly GCF_027580225.2. NCBI lineage: Eukaryota > Metazoa > Chordata > Actinopteri > Cypriniformes > Cobitidae > Misgurnus > Misgurnus anguillicaudatus. Next base: position 8,073,318 of record NC_073347.2, read on the forward strand.
ATCAACAATTCTTAGTTAAGGTAATAACATATTTTAATATTGAAAATGAGTAGACTATTCCTTTAAGTCACAACCTCGAACTTCGAATTAAAAAATGGGATCGTCGATGCTGCCACGTCACCATGTCACGTCCGGTTGGCTTGCCAAGTGGGGAAAAAAACTCTCAGAGGTGCCTTTAAAAACATCGGTCCAGCGGAACGCGATTTATATTTTAAACACGAGGGATGTATTGCTACAACTCCTTGAAATGCATATCATAATCAGGATTACTAGCTAATGATCTGACTTCGGACAGGGCGCAGCTCTGCACGTACACGAGAGTGAGAGAGGCACAGATGCAGAGGGTTATATTTTAAACAAAAGGGACAGTTTGCCTCAGCTCGCATGAAATGCATAAAACTGAACAAATAGGCCTACGTAAGGATTACTAATTTAGTTTATGTTTAGACTCTGGACATATGTGCGTGCACGTGAGACAGAGAGAAGCGCAGCTGCTTATGACGCGCTGGATTTATTTCACGTGCTAGGAGTCCAAGACGTGCGCATTAAGTCCATGTGCATGCAAGAAGGAATCCTCTCTACAAGCTCTCTCGCGTAAAGGGAAGCCCACAACCCCCCATGTGAGGAAAAGCACGAAATGTGCATGGTAATGTGAAACTATAATAATAATAATAATGGCATAGCATTTTTGTCTTTCAAAAAAAACCCCGAGAATCGAACCGAATCGTGACCGTAAAATCGAAAATGTAATCGAATCGAAGATTTGGAGAATCGTGACACCCTAGCATGGTTTCAGCAACCAATCACTTCAGCTTCACCCACACCCCGCCTCTCTGCCCATTTTCGGCTATCCGCCAGTGATGCGATGCCAAGACAGCAACGGCAGGCTCCACCAATTTATTGGCTTCAAAATAGCTCTTCACAAACCTATGTGTGAAGTCACAAACATTACGTCCCGATTTTTTACAGTCTATGGTGAAACCCTGTGTACATTGTATGTGTAGGTCGCACATGTGCCTACCGGAGAATGTACTATGAAGCCCAGGAGATACATTGTATTTTTTCGCAATGTGCATGCGTTGAACGTCTGTCTACGAATCAAATAAACTAAACTTTGAAGGCTTGTGCCAACGACCATGCGCATACGTTCGCGTACACAAAAAAGCAGACCATACTACGGGCTTTAAGTGTAGCCATAAAAATATATAAATTGATAGATATTTTAGGTAGGGGGTCCCCCACAAATGGTTCATCATATTTGGTAGTCCTTGGCATCGTAAAGTTTGACTTACAACAGTGTGCTGCTGTCTGCTTGTCCAATACTAAATTTAATTATAATACTAAGATTTGTCTTATTGTTTAACTTCAGATCTAAGTTGGGGGAGATTTTTTCAATGATTTACACAAAACCTGTCAAGAACCTGTCTGGGTCCTATTTCTTCCCAAAATTAAAGAAATGAAAGGAGAAATTATATTTTGCTTCAAGAAAATTAAACTTATTTTAGGGCCATCTTCTAATGCAAAATATGTCAGTGAAATGGATGCTTTTGTTAGAAACTCGCTTTGGAACAGTGCCAGTCGTAACACTGTAAACAATAAGCATCATTTTATCAGTTTTATATCTAACACAACCCTAACCCTAATATAACAACAACAACAAGCTCTATACAGCCAGATAACAAACTAATTCATCTATCAAAAATTATCAGCAAAACGTCATTCACAAAATAATCTTTTATAACAACACAATTAAAACTGGACACTTTAATGAATTAAAATGATTGGAAATCAATGTGCATCTATTGTTGCAGTGTTATATCTGTAGCGTTGTGCTGATATCAGCAGACCTGCGCTATAGACAGCAGTAAGAAAGCCCCTGCACTGTATGTGAGAGATGCCACAAACTCCCTTCAATACACAATCCATCTGCACTGATCTGCTTACAGATAACATCACAATAACTCTAATGGCAAAATAACAATTCCTACAAAACACTTTATCTTCCACAACTCTTAATTTGAGTTTGGTGACTCAATCAGAGGACTCATGCCCATTCAAACTTTTTTTTTGAGCCACAAGTAATATTATCAGATTTTGATGTTTGGATCATAGGGTTGTGATCACATGTTGCTTCATTCAGGTGCAGGCACTGAAGACATCATCAGCTTCTGTGTGCAGTCACAGGCTCGCTGCTGCTGCATTTTACTATCTGAGGAATTAAGACGTCTTCAGAACTGATACGTGCACAACAAATTCCAAAACCCAGTACGGTAACATGCAATTAACCCTTGCTGTGTACAAAGCTGATGGTTTAAAAACCATTTCTCAATGTAGATTTCTTCATTCATCATTGTACAATAGCAGAGTTCATGGGGGCACTGAATCACACATGTTCACAAATGAAGTAAAAAATGCATGCCTCTAATAATTTTAAGTTTTTAAAAATGAAATGCTAAAAATTATATGCTTTAAATTAAAATGAAGTGCAGAAACAAACAAAAGGGGTCGATTTTGCAGTTGAACATTAACCAATCACAGACGTGACTTTTTTGTCATTTTCATTGTTTATATACTCTGTGCATTTAAAATTACATTACTTTTTATAACATGGCACAATGGCACAAATGAGCAGTATTAAAAAGTAATTAAACATAAATGCAATTTTTGCCAATATAATACAGGGTTTATGAAGGCAGGGGGGCTCAGAATGTTATACATTTAAGTGGGGGACACCAAGGAAAATACTGGAAACCACTCTTCAATATTGTTGCTTTTAATGTCTGTTTGTGCACACTGAGACCCCTTACAAAAAAACTGGTGCATGACGCCCCTGGATTCAAACCCTGGCAATTATGTACTAGTGCTTTTAGTCTCTCGTCCATGCACTGCCCTGTGCTTCTGTTACAATCCTGTCTAACGAAGACAAAATGGCCATTAAACAATAAGACAAGAAATTAAGTGCCGTGGTTTCCAGCATGCAGGTTGGGACCCAGATTTGGGTTTTAGGTCTGTTAAAGGGACACTCAACTTTTTTTTTTAAATGCTCATTTTCCAGTTATGTATGTATGAGTTAATAATAAAAAATTTACCATTTTGGAATCAATTCAGCTGATCTCTGGGTCTGGCGCTAGCACTTTTAGCATAGCTTAGCATAATCCATTGAATCTGATTAGACCATTAGCATTGAGCTAAAAAATAACCAAAGAGTTTCGATATTTTTCCTATTTAAAATTTGACTCTTCTGTAGGTACATTGTGTACTAAGACTGACAGAAAATTAAAAGTTGTGATTTTCTAGGCAGATATGGCTAGGAACTATACTCTCATTCTGGCATAATAATCAAGGACTTTGCTGCTGTAACATGGCTGCAGGAGGTGCAATGATGTTACACAGCAGCCAAAATAGTCCCCTTGGTTACTTTCAATAGCAAAGGACTATTTTTGAAAATCGAAATTGCAACTTTTAATTTTCTGTCGGTCTTAGTACACAATGTAACTACAGAAGAGTCAAGTTTTAAATAGGAAAAATATCCAAACTCTTTGCTTATTTTAAGGCGCGATGCTTATGGTCTAATCAAATTCAATGGATTGTGCTAAGCTATGCTAAAAGTGCTAGCGCCAGACCCAGAGATCAGCTAAATGGATTCCAAAATGGTAAAAATCAAATGTTTAACTCTACGGGAGCTGAAAAATTATTATATTTTCAAAAAAGTGGAGTGTTTCTTTGAGGAAAACAACAATCCTGAATTTAAAGAATTAAGTGAAACAAGTAATTAATGTTCAACATTATAAAACCAAAATTTAAATTATATTATATTAGGAATAATTTACGATGGAGCGTTGAATTATTTGTAGATAATGCACACCCGAGGTGGTCATGCGGCACGACGCAAAGCGGGTGTGCATTATTTTCCAATAATTTAAAGGACCAGAATCAATTATTCCACTTATACCACGTTTACCACAAACATTGCTCTGGTGGTTATTTTAAGACCATTGACAGGTTAGGTGTGCGGTTTATAGAAAAATAATCAACACCCATGAAACATTTCGAGAACCAATCAGAATAAAGCATTCAACAGGCCCGTGGCATATATTATATTATATTATATAGCTTGCAGAAGCTGTTGGTAGACCGCTTTCAACAGAAGTTTGAGACACACTGTATATTAATGTTGATATTAAACTGTCCTGGTGATGTTTTCAATAGTGTAGCAAAACTAAAGTAAAAAAATCTTAAACTCCCACAATATCCTGCGTGTAGCTCATTTCTGCGACATTGAAGCAGAAGAAACACCCTGTGCTTTATTTGATCTTGAAGCAGAAACACACATATCATGTTGGATGAAACTAAGTACAATATATAACGAACGGAGCACCACATAAAGGTCTCACGTATGCAGATATGCAGCTCTTAAAATGACATTATGCATGTATTTTATTTCCTTATTATCATTCAGGAACATAAAACAAACATAGTATGGTGGTAACACAGCATCTCTGGGCTACTGCTATGAATTGTGAGAAACTGTATTTGAAGTTAAGCACAATTATTCCTCTACATGTAAAGCTCTGATTATTTATTGCAAGACAGGACAGTGAGCCTCTGCTATATAAACATAATATCTTCTTATAGCTTTGGATCAAAGTGTACATGTGTTACTCCTGCCTATTTCCTTTTTTCGTAGCACTAGCATGAATCATTTTTCAACAGAAAATGTGAAAAAGGTTAAATAATGTATACTGGTGAGTTTATAGTACGTTCTCTTTGCAATATACTAGCGTAATGTATTGTCTTCTACTGAGAGTATTTTGTCAAGAGAAACAAATGGTAATTTCTAAAAGGTATTCAATTGCACATGACATTACAACTATTTGCCATGAAGATTAGCATTTAATTACATTGTGTTGTGCAGCAAAATGCATGCAAAGGAGAAAAATATGTGCATTCAATTTACTTTCCTTTCTCTAAATATGCAGCATTAGATGCAAATGTGCATAATGTGTAGTGTAAATATAGCAATACCTACACTTAGAGTCCATTTATGGGCATAAAGGCAACAGATAATTGAAAACAGTTTTTGATATCATCTCAGTACGGCACATACTGTATCAGGGTCAAAAACTTAAGTTCCAAAAATGTTTTCAATTTGTATGATTTTTAAAGACTTCCAAAGACTTAAATATATACACAGTCAAAAAATATAAGATTATATGAATTGAATTTAATAGGCAATAAATTCTTAATTTATCTATTCAGATTTTTTAAGATAATGAAGTGACTATAGTAAAGTCTCTGACATTAAAGAATGTGACAGGGAATGTTAATAAATGCTCGTATGAGATAAAAAAATTATCCTGAAAATCTCCATTCAATGAAAGACACGTCATGCCATTAATGATCAAACGAAATACTTTAAAGATCCCACAACTACTGTACGGTGTATGTGCACATTTATGCCATGAAGAAAAAGTCTACTGTACAGTGCTTTGCCCAAAGGACAACTTTTGCTATACCACAGGCTGTTGCAGATAGTAAAGGACTCGATTAATGTCCTTTTTTACAAACAGGTCCAGTGTTTATTCTCTGCATTACTTGGCTTGCTCCTGAATTAGACAAGTCCCAATAAATTACACTGGCTAATTAGCATTCCAGTAGACAACTGACTATTGTGTTTAGTCCCACAATGAATATAGTTTAGTGTCACACTTATTTAATCTAAATTTTAAAAATAAATCTCCCACATGTATGTCCCCACCCAGTTACTGCACTGAGAAACTGAGCAGAAACACACATAACAGGTGATGGTAGAGAATTATCTAAACAACAACTTACAATGAACATGATTGTTCAAAAACACAATCTTGCAATTGTTATATTTCTGCTCAAACTTAATGCTGATCAAATAAAAGCAACCAAAAGTTTGCAATTCGATGCAAGTTGCAGGCAACAAAGAATGACACATTGACGGACATGGGAATTAATAAAGACACCTACTTGAGCCAAGAAAACAGTCCGTAAACCTTCGGAAACAGCTTGTTGAAGGCGGACCATCTTCCATGTCTGACCGAAAGCGAGTAATGATAACTCTTGACGCGATGTGCCTCTGGTTTAATGTAGTCCTGCTGCTATAAACGAAATGATCCGATTCAAACGCCGGATGACATCAAAGCGCGTCAGACAACGCCGTGTAGTTACGCGCACGGTCCAGTACTGCAGACGCGCCCAGTCCTCTCCCACAGTATAATGTTATAAAAGAAGCAATGGGATTAAGGGAGCTCGACTTGAGTCGAGCCGGAGAACGGCACTGATTGCGGCGGCGTGTGCGCGTCTCCTCCCCGGCTGCGCGCACTCTGGCGCAGCTGCTCGTCTCCGGACTGCTGTATCGTGTTTGTCTCACATCAGTGTTTTCCCACTGCTCGGGGGGGCTTGGGGGCGTCGTTTCTCAGGGTTGTACATCCTCTTATTTTATAGTGTCGAGGCAGGACGTTGGGGAATTAATTTGAAAGCAGTTCGTGTAATTTGAAAGACAGATGAGTGTTTTATAAGCGCTGCCATTAGACGCCATTCACTGCTAAACAAACAAACATGCTGGTTTGTGCGCGCTCTGGAATCTTTCTGACAACAGATTTTTCACAGATTGTTTTAACATACAGTGTGTTCATAAAATCGGCTGTCATCGAAAACAAACGACCGTAATCTTATAAACGAATGGCAGAAGTGAAGAAATCATGCAAGCGTGCGCTGCTGTGGGCTGAAGTGCTCTGACGTCAGCGCGCGTCAGTTACTGTGTGTGAAACAGATCGAGTGCGCGCTTGTGTGTGTGTGTGTGCGCTCAGTTTTTCGCTTTGGCACAGCGTACTAATGAAAAACTACTGCTGCAGAAAAGACGACGAAATCATAATCTATATGAAAATAAAATACAAAATTACAGCTGCCCATGTTATATTTCTCTACAAACCTTTGTGTGTAATTTCAGAATTGGTGATCATTAAAAAAATGAAAAAATATATTCTCTATCTGGGTTTTCTAAGGAACATAAGTGCACCTATTTTGATTCTTAAAAGCACAACACCAACACATTTTTAATGATTGTTTATGTGATTTTAGGGGATAGTGTGTGATTCGTATGCTTAATTTAATTTTATTTCATTTTTAAAATTAACCCAATCAAAGCGATCTGCAACTCCATCACAGGTTACCAGAATAAATAGCTTATATTTCTAAAAAATTGAAGTATTTTAATGTAATGTGTTGTTGTTTGAAAACCATTACCACTGCACTGTTATAAACTTTAAATGCCTCAGCCTGTAGAAAAAAACTTTAATGTGTAAAAGTTTTGCAAAATACTACATGGTAATAAAATTGCAAGATCATGCAAAAGCATAATAGAAAAATCACTTTTAACAGGTTGTTCATGTAGACCATTTTAAGTTAATAATGCTCATTTTGCAAAGTTTCAGTTTGTTATTGCAGCATGACATACAGTAGAGACGTTCTGTGTCATTATTACAGGAGTTGGGTTTCTGTTCCAGTTCTTTTACCCTGAGGTTTATTTAAAGGATTTCCTGTATCATTTTGACGTCCCATTGACGTCTGTTGGGCCCCACACTTTCCAAAACTAAAGAAATATTTCTTCATGTGTTGACTGAGCATTCAGACTTGAGTTGGTGGATAAAATAAGAGCTTGCAAAATGTTTCTTTATTTGGTAAGAACTGCACATGGTACGCAATATACTTTTTAAGGCAGACTTGCAATATATATTTAAAAAAAATAATTAGTTTACCAAAAATGTACTACCATATAAAGCTTGACTCCTGTTTTAATCACTAGCACAATATTGCATTAAGGTTGGTATATCAGTGTCAGTATATTGAAGCAGTTTTGTCATAAGTTTCATAACTCCAATTGAGCCGGCAATGACTCTGCAAGAACTGATTTTCACTTTGATATTAGGATACAGTAACATACTCATGTTTCCAATCACATATTACTCTTTGATTATATATAGGCTATGATATATATTTTTAATTTTCCTGAACATATGCAGAGGTTTAGATAATAAATATAATATATAAATAATTTGGAAAATAATTTTTTTTCTAGGTATTATTTTCTCTCGTCTTCTTCCAAGATAATGTTTTAAACAGTATACTACACTGCTGTCTGATGACCTTATCCTGTTGCATACTTAGTGTTATCTTCTCAGAAATAAACATCCATTGTGGTATACTACATGTGGTAAATACTAAGTCTGAAGCTGCATATGCATATGTAATATATACTATAGTAAATTTTAGTAGTATACGCTTTTCCATACCTTCAATATGGTTTAACACAGCATTTTAATTTTGAGATAGCAAAAAAGGGTGAACCCTAACTACCTCAAATACACTCACCATAGTACCATATATACATTCACCCCACCTGGCATGATTCTAACCCTAAATAAATTGAACATTATTACAATTTGCTCATTTAATCCATTATAATGTTGTTGTTTTTTTAATGAAAATATTAAGTGTTTTCTAGGTGTTTCATCCTACTTGCCTAATTTAATTTGGGACTACATGAATTATTTGTGTTGGATTAAATCAATATTGCTAAAACTGGGCAGTTCCCAGCATGCTTTGCATGAGACTGATAATGAGATTAAATATCAAATAAAGCGTTATTCAAATTAAGATAACAAAAGAGGGGGACATATTAATGTTTATTGTTGTTTTATTTGTATTGAAAGATTTTTTGTTTTGTGGGTTTTTAAATGGTTACCATTGTGCAGACGAGTAGAGCCTCATTACATTGTGCATTACATTGTAAATGCCTTCATTAGAAAGAATTTACTTTGGAAGTGTTTGCCATAATCAGCATCTGTTTCAATATATAATTGCGTGCAACCACTTCAATTAATATTTGTTTCATATGATTTGCACATACAGTACACTACATAATTTACTGTAAATTTGCAGTACAGTTTTTGTTGCATTGTTTGTATATTTTTATACTTGTAAATTATATGTTCTTTCAATGTAGTTTATTTTATTCTTATTTTATATTCTCATTTTTAACGGCATTGGTGTGGAAAGAAAAGCAAGAATTTCATTGTGCAGGAAACTTTTGTGAGAGTTTACATGCTTGCTTCAGACATCATCATAGCATTTTACAGTGTGCGGTGGAAAAAAGTGCAAATCAGATCTTTTCAGCCCATTGAGATATGTGTTCAAATCCATTTCCTTTCGGACCTACCTTCAAGCAGAGCTCCTGTGCAGAACTTCTCTGATTCACAACCTCATCTCTTTCATCGCAAAACCACACTGTAAATAGCCTTGTATATCCTGGCAGAGTGAATTATAGGGTAATAACCATATGAGGAAACCTGCCCTGCAACACAGTAAGACGCCACATCAGAAGAGACCAGCGGTGACGTGTGTGGGGAGCTCAGCACTGATGAATGCTGATCCATTAAGAAAATGTAAATGTCACTCAGGACTTTGTGGATAAGAGTCATTTTACAGCAACTACCTCTTTTCCCATTTCTAACCACCCGGTGTTTAGAGGCTAGAGGGAATATTCACAGACCAAACTGCGGTTCTTATGTCATGCGGTTTTTAGGGTTTTCCTAAGCTCTGTATGTTCAAGTGCTATTACTCGTAACATCTGCAAGCTTACAGCTCCTGGTAATGAAGATTTGTTTGTGTTTGACTTTTTTTATCTGGAAAACAAAATAATTTTGTATCACATGAAGTATTTGGAAAAAGACTTGAAGCTCACATCTGCTAATTTTTCAGACATCAATAATATTACAGATCTGCAGCTGTACATCAGTGGATATGTTTGCAAAGAATTGGTTTGCATTTTGTTTATTTATTTCACTTTCAAATATTCAGAGCCAATAACCTTAATTTTACATTATAACTGTAAACCACTGCTAGTCGGATGCAGGTGGTATTAGAGAAGTTGCTTCATATTCTGAGATAATTACATCAGACAAAAAAGTTAGACATGCATATGTTCTCAAGAGGAGTCATCAGTATTTTCCCAGAAGAAGAACAAATACTTAAAATAATACTTTTTTGGCTGCCAAACTTAAAGCTAACACGCATGCTAAAAGCTATACAATTTTTGATTTAATGGGGTCTTAAAAAGACACAAGGAAGACAGCTTTTTGTCTAGACAGTACTACGTGCTGTTTGTAAGTTTAGACTTGCCCTGCATGTTTGCACCTGCATTATACAAGCAGATGGTTCTTAGTTATTATGCACAGATATAATGCACTTTTATTACCAAATTAAAATATCCTCATTAACAAACTCTTAAGGCCTAAACAAGTCCTTATCAAGGGAGTCATACATTTAAAGGAATATATTTTGACACTCACATATCCATTGCTTTAATATCACTGTAGTAAAAAAAATATTAAAAAAAATATATATATATATTCTTAGACGTGTCCCAGACCGGTCTCTTCGGCGAGTCGGTGGAGTCCTTCGCCCAGCAGTTCGCCGCCACCCAGAAGCAGACGGAAGCGATCGCTCAGATCATGCCCCGGCGCAAGCGGGCAGCATCTCGCCCTCCAGCGCCGGCTGCTCCTCGCCGAGGGCGCCCTGTGGCGGCTGCCTCCGTCCCCCCCGCTAGGACGTCATCCAGGCCACGGAGGGGGAACAGCCGTCGACAGCCCGCCCCGACCACCCCACCCGCTTCCCGTGGCAAACGGAAATCGAAGCGTTCCTGAGACAGGCGACCTGGAGTTGGTGGGGATCACTCCTCGGGAGACGGTGAAGGCACCACTCCCTCCCCCAGAGGAGGGCTGGATAGAAAATCCTTGGTTTCGTTCTATTTCCGTTCCGCCGGCTTTTCAGCCGGTACCCACAAAACCACCACCTCTTCCTTCTCCAGGTCTCCTGAGGATCGAGAGAGCCATGAGCGGGCATTCACAGGCTCATCCTCCCTCTCCTCTATCGCCAGTGGGTGGTTTGAGGAGTCCAAGCTCTCCCCTGAGGAGACCGGACCACCAGCACCCTCACTGGAGTCTGCGCTCTCCGCAGAGGAGACCAGATGACCATCACCCTCAGCGAGCTCAGGTCAGTGTCACACACACACATACTGTAGATGTTCGTGCTGTCCCACCTGTCTCGCTTCGCTGCCCCACTGCGGGTAACATCAGTAGTGCCGTTAATTCCCTTTGTGTGGTCCCTGGGGGCTTGGCTTCAGCTTCCCAGCCCATCTCGTTGGGTTTTACGCACAGTCCACCTCGGTTACGAAATACAATTCAACCGGCACACACCCAAATTCTTGGGCATTCATTTCACCATGGTGAAAGCGTCTGATGCACATGTACTGCGTGCAGAAGTCGAAGTCCTGCTGGCGAAGGACGCGATCGAGCCGGTCCCTTCAACCGAGATGAGGTCAGGCTTTTACAGCCTGTATTTCATAGTACCCAAAAAAGGCGGTGGGTTACGACCGATCTTGGATTTGCGCGTACTGAACAAATCTCTTCAGAAGAGATCTTTCAGGATGTTAACACCGAAGCAAATATTCAATTCAATTCGCCCCCAAGATTGGTTTGCAGCAATAGACCTGAAAGACGCGTACTTTCATGTGTCCATTCTCCCTCGTAACAGACCATTTCTCCGCTTTGCGTTCGAGGGGCGGGCATATCAGTACAAAGTTTTACCATTCGGGCTGTCTCTCTCTCCCGTGTGTTCACGAAAGTAGTGGAGGCGGCGTTAAAGCCCCTGAGAGAGAGCGGTGTTCGCATATTGGCTTACCTCGACGATTGGCTTATAATAGCACATTCTGGCCGGTGTGTCCATGAGACAGGTCTCCCGGCATGCTGTTGTTCAAACAGATGTGTCCGACACGGGCTGGGGAGCCACGTACAACGGGCTTGCAGCTTCAGGGGTGTGGACAGCACCCCAGCTGCACTGGCATATCAATTTCCAGAGTTAATGCTCCTCTCGACAGCCCCTCCCTGGCGGATTCCCCTGAGGAAGGACCTACTTTCTCAAGGAGAGGGCACATTATGCCACCCGCGCCCCGACCTGTGGGATCTCCATGTATGGTCGTTGAGCGCACGCAAGGTTTAGGTGATTTATCGCAAGCGGTATCTAACACCATCGCCGCGGCACGAGCGTCGTCCACAAGACGGGCTTACGCGCTTAAATGGAACCTTTTCGTCACCTGGTGCTCTTCGCAACGCGAGGACCCCCGAGAATGCCCCATTAATATCGTGCTTTCATATCTTCTACACCGTTTGGAGCGTAGGCTGTCACCCTCCACCATTAAAGTTGATATCGCCGCTATATCTGCTCATCACTCGCTTATCAACGGCAGATCAGTCGACCAGCACGACTTAGTTATTAGGTTTCCCTCTATTCCTCCCTGGGACCTGTCCATGGTGCTGAAAGCCCAGCAGGGACCCCCGTTCCAGCCTTTGCAGTCTGTGAGTCTTAAGTTTTGATCAATGAAAACTCTGACCCTGCTAGCATTGGCCTCCGTGAAGATATTAGGGGACCTACATGCATTCTCCGTTGAGGATTCGTGCGTTCAGTTTGGTCCTGCTGTCTCAGGCGTAACACTCAGACCCAGGCCAGGCTACGTGTCCAAAGTTCCCACCACTCCCTTCAGAGATCAGGTGGTGAGCTTGCAAGCGCTGCCCCCGGAGGAGGCAGACCCAACCATGGCTTTATTGTGCCCCGTACGCGCACTGCCACTCTACGTGGATCGCACACAAAGCCTCAGGACCTCAGACCAGCTCTTTGTCTGTTATGGTGGTCAGCAGAAAGGGAAAGCTGTCACTAAGCAGAGGATGTCTTATTGGATAGTTGATACTATCGCCCTGGCTTATAATCTGCAGGGTATGTTGCAGCACGAAATGTTGCCTCATCTTGGGCTCTCGCTCGTGGTTCCTCGCTAACAGACATCTGCAGAGCTGGCTGGTTGGGCGACACCTAATACGTTCATTAGATAAAGAAGCTAATTTCCATATTTGCACCTGCTGCTTATATACGCACCTGGCGGGGCGGCGCCAGCATTATGCAAATATCTTAATGCCAAGTTCATTGGCGTTTTAGTAGTTATCGAAGCAGATTGGTCCCTCTAAGCGAGTTCCCAATTCGTCGGTCACGACGTGACGTCTCCGTTCCCTCCTTCAGGGAATGAGGGTTACATCCGTAACTGAGACGTTTTTAGGCTTTCACACGTCACACATTGCCTTTCGTCTATTCCACTAAATTCAGAAGGCAATACTTAAAGAAACACCTGATTTGTAGAGAAACTGTATTGTTTAGCTCTAAACCTTAATTTATTCTCTGACCAAAGGTTGTGCTCAATATAAATATGTACTGTACAATGCAGAAATCCATAATGATAAATAAACATAGATAATAAAAAACAAATAATAATATTAATCTACACTATAATACAAGATGCGGAAGGCATTGCGCAGTGGGATGAGTCCTAACTAAATATGGAGAAGAATATATCATGATGCACAAATATAAAAAAATTAGTCATTGAACAATAATGAACAATATTATTAAAAATATTAGTGCACATCTAAACAGGCTAAACAAGCTTCTGCTACAATTACGAGTCGTTCTACAGGTGACATATCAGCACTTGACAAACGGATAGTAAGTAGCACTTAAAACCCAGCTGCGAGCGATCGTTTTACGTGCATTTTTGGGAAACGCACGTAAATGAACAACAAATGTTTGTTAAGTAGCTTGTAGTAAGCGCTCTTAAGTGCTAAGTTCAATCATTATTGGGAAACAGCCCTGATGAAATGCAAACACTGATCACCATAATGGTGGTTTGTTGAAATTGAAACTCAATTGTGCTGTCAAGCTACATTTTTTTTACAGTGTACTTGCACCAAATAAATTCTAAAAAATTCTGCAGTGCAATGCATTCTGGGTACTATTTTTTCAGCTATGCACTGATTCAAATAAAATGTCTGCATACGGCTGTACTGCACAGTATGCATTGATGCCTGCTGTTGTGAAACAGTATGCAATGATAAACATTACAAAACATTAGTTTTGCTGTCACATGGTTACGCATTACATGTTTCATTTAGGAACTGCCATCCAGTCATTATTTCGGAAATAACATGCACTCTGCATGCTTACTATAATTTAGCACAAAAGTTCACTTTGAGTCATCCACAAATTAGTCAGAAAAGATGTGTCTGGTATTACTTCTGTATCCATCATCACAGTGTAAATAAAGGGACAGGTTGATTATTTCTGTAGTATACAGTACATTTTCCATAAGTGCACAGTATGCATGTATGGTATGTCATTTTTAAAACTGCCAATATTAATCTTAATTTATCTAAGTTTTATTTCAAAAGCGCTTTTCACTATTTTGCACTTGTTGCAGATCAGCTAAAGAAAACACAAGGGCCTATTAGTACATGCAGTTGAGACAAAATACAATAAACAATATAGAGGAAAAATTATAGAAAACACGTAGAATAGAAAATATACAGAATACATAATATTAGGGAATGCAGGATATCATAAATAATGTACCAGTCATAAAATACATGTCATTATCTAAAGGCATGCACATTTAGTCAATAAGCATGAAACGACAAGTATCAAATTAAATTAGACATGTGAATCCAGCTAACATGAAAATGGGCCAAAAACGAAAGAGAAAATGATATAAAAACAGGCAAACTAATAAGCATGAAGAATTTGCAATAATACTATAAAGTCTACATTAGCATTTCTAAAAGTTAAATGACTATAAGATGTGGTCAGACAATTAAGGCAATATTAACTAAGTATAAAACCCTAACGTATAACCTAGTCTCAGCAGTCTTCCAGTGAGTAAGCCAAAGCTGAAAGTGGCATAAAACTGGAAGAAACCAGACTCAACAATCGGAAGAGACAGTTCTTCTCTGAAACATTAACATAACACTGCTGCTTGTGTGTCTGGTCATTCAAACAAACAGAGGAACGATGTTTACACTTGATGGTAGAAAAAGCATACAAATTGCACACTTATAGTTGCATATTAAGCTGGAGAAATAGACAAGTTTGTCATTTGCCATACTTAAAGGTGCATTTTGTGAAAAGTTTATGCAATAAAATGAACAAGAATTATGCATTGCAAATACACTCCTGATTTTGTGATCTCTAATCATGAGCGTTGCACAAACCCATCCAAGAGGTTGAGGTATCACTTATAAATGAGCTCTACACACACAAAAAATATCTATAACCAATATAATGTCCTTTCAAACCCTAATGTGATAGTGATGATGTCATCTTTTGCACAGCCATCTTACAAATACAGATACTTTGTTACATTGTCTTACATTTGTTAAGAAAAATGAATCCAATAAAATTCAAACTTAAACTGTACTAAATAATAATAATATAAATTTTTATCCCTTAACAAAAATATCTGTATTATTCTGTATATCACTTAAATACAGAACATGGCTTACTTAATAAAAACTGTGCAGCTTTTTTTATGAAATCTGTAAACACAGTAAATACACTAAAATTCTTTATTGCTTGTTTGTTGCTTCTCAAATAAATGATGAAATGCATCGCAAAATGATTTAAAAATGAACACACAAGTGGCTCTGATGCGTGGAGCACTGTGGAGATCTGCAAAGCTTTTGGGTATTATGCTTTGTCATAGCAGATACTCTTTCATAAATTTACATTAGAATTTGTTGATATACAATGTGGTAGCTATCACTTATTTTATAACAAAAATCGGAAGTTTACATTTGAATTGAAAACTGGAGTGTTGTCTTTTATACATAATTTAAACTCATTAATCAGGGGCAGAAAGCTATAAAAGGCACAGCTAAACAGACCTCATGCGTCACAGACCAAATAAAACTGGGCGCGCCGTATCTTTGATGCTCTGGATCTAACAAAGTGTAATAGACTTGTCATTTTTGTTTTAGTTAGGAAAAACTGTGCCAGGCACGACAGCCAGTTTGAGCAGGAATATTAGATTAACACATTGCCCAGCGTTCAGTAGTGCAGAGACGACAGCAATGTTTTCAATAGCCTAATGTACTAGTCTTACTATCCGTGCTGTATGCCACAATACAATGTGCTCCTCTTGACTTTATATTTCCGGGATGACAAATAAGCCGAAAAATAACTGCAGCCTTGATTTTTCAAACTCTTTTTTGACAAAAGAAAATGAAAATGGCCTTATTTATTTAAAATTCACATACGTATAACATTGACATAGCATACTATTTTTTTTAAATAGTATACTGTAAAAATAGTATGCAGGATTAGATGTATACACTGCATAGTATAATAAGTTAGTGTTTAATTTGAAATAAAGTCAACATGATTTTTGAATATAAAGAACACTGCAGTGAAACATCTGTGAGACTGACACTCATACAGGAGCTACCAGAAGCTCTGTGTAACAAAAATTAAATCATAAACCGACATTTTTATGCTGCTGTGTAATTGTAGCTTTGTAAGGATTTTCTTGCGTCCACCTTCCCAAGTCTTTAACACACACACATGTGTACACATGCTTTAAACCCATAAACACCCCATGTACATTTCTAAAACCTTCCAATATTAACCGGCGTGGAAGGTTACAGGCTTTCACTTTAAACACACACACACACACATTCTCTCTTTCTAAACGTCTGCTGTGACAATCCACAGGACAGCCGGGCCATTGACGTCAGAGACAGGGCTATGAAAAAAAATGGGTCCCTGGAGGCTCGAGGGAACTTATGCTCATCTTCACAGCCTGTAACTATTTCAACAATGATAATAAGAAGTAAGTGTTTAGCCGCTATATACACGGCATCTAATACCCCCCAGAATGCATCCAGATATTAATGGTTTTTATATGATTTAGTTTCTAAAACCATAATCTTCACCTGATGGTTTTGTCTTTTAAAAATTCACCACAGTAACCTTTTCAATTTCTTTTGTTGAGATTATGACTAAAACAGATAAATGCAGTTTTTTAAAGGAGTTTGGTAGGTATGTAAATCTGAATCGATTTAATCTCAGCTGATCTTTGGTTAAACGAGAGGCACTGACGTACGGCTGATGCATATTGAGATTAGAGTGACGTCAGGGCAGCTTTACAGCGATGCTTGAGCATTGCCATAAAGAGAGCATGAGCGGATGGTACCATATCAGGAGAGCCTGGGGGAGAAACTGCATTTATCTCTGTTGGCCCACCATCATTAAACTGATGCAGGACAAGACTACATTCAGCATTCATGCACAATGAAGTCTTTTATTTATATAGTTTAAATGCGGTTTATATGTGAATATTAGTAAAATTTCAAAGTAAAATGGAGATGGCTTATTTTGACTTCTGGCAATAAGCAACCACGTGGCAACAATCTAGAACAGCTCAGCAAATGCACAGCAACATGATAGAAACTAACCAGAACAGCCTAGCAACAGCATCGCAACATGTAAAAACCTGCAGAACACCTTAGCAACTGCATGGTAAGACCCTGAGGTGTGTTTCCCAAAAGCATAGTTTGGTCGCATGTTCCGCCGTTACAGCATAATTTAGCGATTCGGGTGTTTCCTGAAACCATCATTCGCTAACTGCATCGCAAACTTGTGTGGTTTTAACTACATCTCTCCAGCTCTTTTTAGAAGTATAGTTCCTTGTTATTATGACTGACATGTGACTTAGATTGATCATGCTTTTGAACAAAATAAGCAAGCAATATGCAGTGTATTTTTTATTCATCATTCTAAATACATTCACTGAGAACAGAATCCCTGATGTAACGCGAAAAGTTGTCCATGAAAAATAAGAGGATGACCTTATCTTGCTTTTGAATGCTGATGAAGGATGATTGAGACACGGGGCATCAGCTTGAAATATTAGTCGTTTCTCAATATGCGTTCTTGTCTGTACTTGCGTTCTTGTGGACTTGTGAAACGTCATCAGTCGCGGCCCAAGTACTGTTCCAATTCAAAGTTCGCATCAAGCCCAAGTTCACATAAAATCCCCGGATGTGTTCTTGATCCGCCTATTTTATCGAGGATGCATCAGAGGAGACTTGTGTGGACTTATGATAGCGAAGTTTCCCATAATGCATTTCGCGTCAGGAGTTCGTTCTTCCGAGTCTGAACTTGCAAGTTCGAACTACGAAGGACACAAGTCCGAGTTTGGCGTACTTGGTATTGAGAAACGGCTATTGTCTCACTTTAGTCTATGATCTTACAATTTCTGACATCACCTCGGACAGACAACTGTCTTGTTGCAGTTTTAATTTTGTTCTGGAGATTGAACTTCCGCTCTTCCACCACATTGGAGTGTTAAACTTCAGCAGCACTGTGCAAATCTATCAGTTTATGACATTAAATTATTATCGCTTACTACTGTAATTCACAGAACTTCACGTAGATCAGTCCGCCTAGAGCTGCATTTAGGTCAAATACGCATTTGCCACCAACTGGACAGGGCTGGGAATTACATTTACAAGTAAGTGTAATCTGTCAAAATGGCTTTCAGAGTTTTCCATCACTGCTTAAAATATTCTGTCAAAAGCCCTATTCGCACGAGATTAGTATTATCTGGGGACCTAGTGTGTTTTACAAATTATCCCCCTACATCTAAGTTTTGTGTGGCCTATTTACATGGATAAGGAAGGCCTGTGATTTTACTTAAATATACTGACTGTTGTAATATGCGTATGAGTTGCAAATGTAACTCAGTTAACTGAAATAAACCAGGCTTGATGACATATGCGACCTCCGGAGGCTGCAGCCTTCGGATTGAGAAATGGACGTTCTAATTGGTCACTCAACGCTGCAAAAAACAAACTGCGCTACCAGTAAACCATCAGAACACGTTTTCAGCATGGCTGGAAACATTATAACCCCAAAAAGGTTCCTAACTTCTTGTTTCACAGATGGAAGAGCTACAATAAACACGCAAATAGGTGCCGATGCCATGGGTGCTCGAGCCGAGCCCCGGTGGCCAAGCACATATGCACAGTTGCTTCACATTTGCTTCACATGTCGCGTCTAAAACTACACGGAAACCGTGACAGGGCAGCTTTCCCCATCTTCAAAGCACGTGAGCGCTCCAGAGCGTCTTTCGTTGCTAAGTAACCTAAGCATTGCTTGATGCTGTGCACCCACCGGCAGAGAAATAATTTGGCGCCTTCGAACATGCACATTGGTTAAGAGCTGTATATCTGATTCTCATTAACATTTTTATATTTCAAAATATATGTATGCCTTATACAGGTTATAAGACCTACAGCGGGGAAAATAAGTATTTGACACATCAGCATTTTAATCAGTAAGGGGATTTCTAAGTGGGCTATTGACACAAAATTTCCACAAGATGTAGCCATCAGGCATGAATATTGAATTCATTCAAATAAATCAGAACATTTAAGTATACAAGTTGGGTCATAATAAATACAGTGAAATGACACAGGGAATAAGTATTGAACACACTTTATTTAATACTTTCTAGAAAATCCTTTGTTGGTGATTACAGTTTCTAGACGCCTCTTGTATGGAGAGACCAGTCGTCTGCATTGCTCATGAGTGATTCTGGCCCATTCTTCCACACAAATGGTCTTTAAATCTTAAATCTTCAGTTCTCTCCATAGATTTTCAATGGGATTTAGGTCAGGTGATTGACCTTGTGTTTGAGATCATTGTCTTGCTAAAATGTCCACCCTCTTTTCATTTTCAGCTTTCTGGTAGAAGGCAGCAGATTTTTATCCAGAATGTCCCAGTACATTTTCCCCATTCATTCTGCCTTCAATAATATGAAGTCTGCCAGTACCTCTTGCTGGAAAGCAGCCCCAAACCATGATGCTTCCACCCCCAAACTTAACTGTTGGTATGGTGTTCTTGGGATGGTGGGCAGTGCCAATTCTTTTCCAAACATGGTGTGAGGAATGACAAAAAGTTCAATTTGCTTTCATCTGACCATACTATAGTCTCCCAATAATCCACAGGCTTCTCCAAATGCTCTTTCGCAAACTTTAAGCGAGCCTCAACCTGCTTTTTGTTCAGCAATGGAGTCTTGCGTGGTGAGAGTGCATGGATGCCATGGCGGTTCAGTGCATTACTTATAGTTTTCTTTGGAACAACATTACCTGCTGATGCAAGGTCTTCCTGAAGTTCTGCCGAGTGGTTCTTGGCTCTTTGAGAACTCTCCTGATTATTCTTTGGACTCCTCGGACAGGGATCTTACGTAGCACCTGATCGTGGCCGGTTTATAGTGAAGTGATGCTGGATAATGGCCCCCACTGTGCTCACAGGAACATTCAGCATTTTGGAAATGTGTCTATAACCATTGCCTTCAAAATGCTTTTCAACAATAAGATTATGAAAATCTTGAGAGAGTTCTTTGCTTTTACCCAGCATGAAGTCTTTCCTGTGTGCCTCCTGCGTAATAAGAAGCCTTTATAGGCCATCAATTAGGACTAAAGCAGCTGATATCAATTGGTACTGATAGGGGTAGGGTTTCTCTCTCCATACTGACGGATTTCAGGTGATATCCTGGCTTTATATGCCATTTTGCACCGTGTTCTCTTCATGTGTTCGGTACTTGTTCCCTGTGTCATTTCACTTTATTTGTTGTGACTCAACTTGTATACTTAAATGTTCTGATTTCTTTCTATGAGTTCCGTGTTTGGCTTGATGGCTGCATCTGGTGGAAATTTTGTGTAAATAGCTCACTTAGAAATCTTACTGATAAAAATGATGATCTGTCAAATACTTATTTTCCCCGCTGTATATGCATCAAAGTGCGCGTGCACATACGTATACGTGCATAGATTACTTTCATATATAACGTTAATAATTTGCAAGCTGCTAAAATAAAGCATACAAAACATCAGCTAAAATTATCTATAGGCTATATGATTATAATCAGAGCATTTGCATGTTTGTCAGTGATTTATTTATATTAAGTTATTATATTAAAGCATTTAAAGAGCAAAGACCTACGCAAAGGAGGTGAATTTCATTTGTGAAACGCCTTGTAAGAAATTATGGACTCAAATATAAAGTTAACCACAAATAAATCAGACATTGAAGTACAGGAAACATTAGCCTATATTAATCCATATATCACAGCTTATATAACATTTGGTTAATATTTAGGCTCATTATATCCTATTAATTGTGGTAATGTTATGGTTAAGTGAATGTTAGCAGTTTATCATTATAACCACTAAATATAGAGATGTTTTTCGTATTTTGTTCAAATGTTTAATATATATGCTGTTCATATGTTCATTTATTAGTGTGTTATATTATTAGAACTTTTTATAACATGTTTAAAGTAGCTTTCTTCTCTGGCTAACTTTAAGGGGGCGGCGCCCCAGCGCTCATTATTTACCGGCTGCCACTGCCAGCATAGACCAGGGGTGTTTCATGTGCTTGTCCTGCCTTGTTTTTTTTCTTGTTATGTTTGAATTATTGAATTTTTGCCTTTGTTTGCCCCCTTGAGTATATTTTGTTATTAAAAAAAGTCTTGTGTTAAAGAGCTGTCTGCACTTGGGTTCTGTCCATCTCCACACGTGAGAGAACAATCCAGCCATCAGGGAACCCAGCAGACAGCTTTGACAGCAGCATCACCTGGTTGGTAAGCCTTGAGTGTGTTCCTGGACAGTGAGCCTTGAGTGTGTCCCTGGATGGGGATCCTTGTGTGTGTGTGTTCCTGGATGGTGAACCTTAAGTGTGATCCTAGTGAAGAAACTTGAGTGTGTTCTTAGACGGTGAGCTGTGAGTGTGTCCCTGGATAGGGAGCTGCGAGTGTGTCCCTGGACAGTGAGCCTTGAGTGTGTCTATGGTGGGTGAGCCATGAGTGTGTCCTAGACTGTGAGTCGCAAGTGTGTCCCTAGATGGTGAGCTTTGAGTGTGTCCCTGGACGGTGAGCCTTGACTGTGCTCCTGGCTGGTGAGCCTTTAGTTTGTTCATGGATGGTGAGCCTTGAGTGTGTTCATGGACAGTGAGCCTTGAGTGTCCATGGTAGGTGAGCCGTGAATGTGTCCTGGACAGTGAGCTGTGTGTCCCTGTACAGTGAGTTTTGACTGTGCTCCTGGTTGGTAAGCCTTGAGTGTGTTCTTGGATGGTGAGCTGCAAGTTTGTCACTGAATGGAGAGCTGTGATTGTGTCCCTGGACAGTGAGCCTTGAGTGTGTCCATAATGGGTGAGCCGTGAGTGAGTCCTTACATGGTGAGCCTTGAGTGTGTCCCTGGACAGTGAGCCTTGACTGTCTTCCTGGTTGGTGAGCCTTGAGTGTGTTCATGGATGGTGAGCCTTGAGTGTGTTCCTGGATGGCGAAACGCGAGTGTGTTCCTGGACAGTGAGCTGTGAGTGTGTCCCTAGACGTGAGCCTTGAGTGTGTCCCTGAACTGTGAGCTGTGAGTGTGTACCTGGTTGGTGAGCTGCAAGTGTGTCCCTGGATGGTGAGCCGTGTGTTCCTGGATGGCGAGCCGTGAGTATGTCCCTGGATGGTAAGCCAAGAGTGTGTCCCTGGACAGAGGGTGTGTCCCTGAATGGTGACCTGCGAGTATGTCCCTGGACGATGAGCCTTGTGTGTGTCCATGGATGGTGAGCCTTGACTGTGTTCCCGGTTGGTGAGCCTTGAGTGTGTTCATGGACAGCGCGTTTTGAGTGTGTTCCTGGATGGTGAAATGTGAGTGTGTACATAGAGAGTGAGCCACAAGTGTGTCTCTGGATGGAGAGACGCAAGTGTGTCCCTGGATGATGAGCCGCGAGTGAGTCCCTGGATGGTGTGTGTCCCTGAATGGTGAGCTTTGAGTGTGTTCCTGGACGGAAAGCCTTGAGTGTGTCCCTGATGGTGAGCCTGGAGTGTGTTCCTGGATGGTGAGCCTTGAGTGTGTTTCTGGATGGTAAGCCTTGAGGGTGTCCCTGAATGGTGAGCCTGGAGTGTGTTCCTGGATGGTGAGCCTTGAGTGTTCCTGGATGGTGACACACTCACGGTGCTGGATGGTAAACCGCAAGTT
Source organism: Misgurnus anguillicaudatus (assembly GCF_027580225.2). Taxonomy (NCBI): domain Eukaryota; kingdom Metazoa; phylum Chordata; class Actinopteri; order Cypriniformes; family Cobitidae; genus Misgurnus; species Misgurnus anguillicaudatus. The sequence goes on from NC_073347.2 coordinate 8,096,312, forward strand.
TACCCCTGGATGGTGAGCCATTAGTGTGTCCCTGGATGGTGAGCCTTGAGTGTGTCCCTGGATGGTGACCCACGAGTGTGTCCCTGGACATTGATCCACTAGTGTGTCCCTGGAGAGTGACACACTTGGTGCTGGAGGGTAAATCTTGACCAGTGTGTCCCTGGACAATTAGCCACAAGTGTGTTTGTGGACGGTGAGCCTTGAGTGCATCCCTGGATGGTGACACACTAGCTGTGCTGGACGGTAAGCCGTGAATGTGCCCCTGGACAATGAGCCACAAGTGTGTCTCTGGACGGTGATCCTTAAGTGGGTCCATGGATGGTGAGCCTTCAGTGTGTACCTGGATGGTGAGCCTTGAGTGTGTTCCTAGATGGTGAGCTGCAAGTGTGTCCCTGGATAGTGAGCCGCGAGTATGTCCCTGGAAGCTAAGCCTTGAGTGTGTCCCTGGACGGTGAGGCTTAAGTGTGTTCTTGGCGGTGAGCCCTGAGTGTGCTCATGGACGGTGAGCCACAAGTGTGTCCCTGGATGGTGAGTTTTGAGTGTATTCCTGGACGGAGAGTATGTCTCTAAATGGTGAGCCGTGAGTATGTCCCTGGACGGTGAGCGGCAAGTGTGTCTCTAGATGGTGAGCCTTGAGTGTGTTCTTGGTTGATGAGCTGCAAGTGTATCCCTAGAAAGTGAGCCTTGAGTGTGTCCCTGAATGGTGAGCCTTGAGTGTGTTGATGGATGGTGAGCAATGAGTGTGTTCCTGGTTGGTGAGCATTGAGTGTGTCCCTGGACAGTGAGCCTTGAGTGTGTCCCTGGACAGTGAGCCTTGAGCGTGTCCATAGTGGGTGAGTGTGTTCTGGAGAGTGAGCCATGTGTTCTTAGACAGTGAGCCTTGACTGTGTTCCTGGTTGGTGAGCCTTGAGTGTGTTCATGGATGGTGAGCCTTGAGCGTGTTCTTAGATGGTAAGCCGCAAGTGTGTCCCTGAATGGAGAGCTGCGAGTGTGTCCCTGGACAGTGAGCCTTGAGTGTGTCCATGGTGGGTGAGCTGTGAGTGTGCCCTGGACGTTGAGCCATGAGTGTGTCCTTAGATGGTGAGCCTTGTGTGTGTCCCTGGACAGTGAGTCTTGAATGTGTTCCTGGTTGGTGAGCCTTGAGTGTGTTCATGGAAGGTGAGCCTTTAGTGTGTCCCTGGATGGTAAGCCACCAATGTGTCCCTGGACGGTGATCCACTATTGTGTCCCTGGACAGTGAGAGGGAAATCTTGACCAATGTGTCCTGACCGATTAGCCACAAGTGTGTTACTTGATGGTGAGCCTTGAGTGTGTTCCTGGATGGTAAGCCTTGAGTGTGTTCCTGGATGGTGAGCTTTGAGTGTGTTCCTGGATGGTGAGCCGCAAGTGTGTTCCTGGATGGTGAGCCGTAAGTGGGTCCCTGAATGGAGAGCCGCGAGTGTGTCCCTCGACAGTGAGCTGCGAGTATGACCCTGGAAGCTAAGCTTTGAGTGTGTCCCTGGACGGTGTTCCTTGTGTGAGCCTTCAGTGTGTTTCTGGACAGTGAGCCTTGAGTGTGTTCCTGGATGGTGAGTTTTGAGTGTGTTCCTGGACGAAGAGTTTGTCCCTGAATGGTGAGCATTGAGTATGTCCCTGGACGGTGAGTGGCAAGTGTGTCCCTAGATGGTGAGCCTTGAGTGTGTTCCTGGTTGATGAGCTGCAAGTGTGTCCCTAGAAAGTGAGCCTTGAGTGTGTCCCTGGACAGTGAGCCACGAGGGTGTTCCTAGTTGATGATCCACAATTGTGTCCCTGGATGGTGAGCCGCGATGTGTGTTCCTGGATGGTAAGCCTTGACAAGTGTGTCCCTGGATGGTGAGCCTTGAGTGTGTTCCTTGATGGAGACACGCTCGCGGTGCTGGACGGTAAGCCTTGAGTTTGTCCCTAAATGGTGTCCCTGATTTAGAGAGCCACAAGTGTTTCCCTGGATGATGAGCTGCGAGTGTGTCCCTGGACTGTGAAACACTCACGGTGCTAGACGATAAGCCACGAGTGTGTCCCTGGATGGTGAGCCCCAAGCCGGAAGCCTTGAATGTATTCCTGGACAGTGAGCATTGAAGGGGTAAGACCCGTCTCTTAAGAACGCTTCGCTCAAGACTCTAACATCACTAGAGTGTACTTTGTTAATAAATAAAGTCTTGTGTTAAAGAGCTATCTACACATGGGTTTTGTCCACCTCCACACATGACAGCTTCACTTGACAATCTACATCATTTGTGTGTGTTAGTCCTCAAGGTTCTCACCACACAACAGGATTTTTGATATATTTCAAATAACTTGGATGCCCCAATATTAAATTTGTTAAATGAATGAATTGGACACTAAAGAGAAACCACAAATTTTGTGGCAGAATGTGATCATGTGAGGTGCTTCATTAGATCAGAATTACAGACTTGGAGTGACTCTTTCTTACTCGGTCGGCATAAGTTGCACATTACATAAACATTCTTGCCTTTCACCTCAATGATGTAAAAGTAGTGCTTATTATACTTTGTGTTTGCGACTGCTAGTCTCTGGTTGGCTATCGGTGGAAAATAAGCCAATCATCATCGGTTATGTGGTTGTCCCACCTCCTCTAACACACACACACCAATCATCATAGTTATGTCTCCCACCCTCCAACACAAACACACACACTAGAGCAGGGGTGTCCAATCCTGCTCCTGGCGATCGACTGTCCTGCAAAGTTCAGCTCCAACCCAAATCAAATACACCAGAAGCAGCTAATCAAGGACTTCAAGATTACTTGAAAATTGAAGGCAAATGTGTTTGATTAGAGTTGGACCTGAACTCTGCAGCATAGTCGATCGCCAGGAGCAGGATTGGACACCCCTGCACTAGAGAAAATTTGCCTGTCTGGATGAGAGAACCTACTCCGGTGAAAATTGCTACAGTGAGATTAATTATAGTCACGCGCAGCATTTATTGTCAGTAATGGTAACGGTGTTATAACGGGGGAAACAGTAATTTATTTGATTACTCGTTACTGAAAAAAATTATGCCGTTAGCAACGACGTTTATTTATAACGCCGTTATTCCCATCACTGCTCGTGACTGCTCATCCGAGGGGAGCAAATTAGAGCTGAAGATCTTTGCCCGAACCGACGGGCTCGGGCGGGTTCAGGCTTCATTTCTAACATTTTACATGGGCTCGGGCCAGGGTCGGGCTTGCGCTCCGGCTTTGTGAGGTAAATGAGTGGTCAAGTTCAATGCTGCTGGATGCACTATCAGTAGCGCAGGACCGCGCTGAATTCATTTACAGTGGATTTAATGATTTTCCTCATCAAAAACATGTAGCCTAATCTTGGTGAGTAGGTTTTTCAATGTATAACTAAATATGAATCAAGTCTTAAATACATCATTTAGACAGAGGATATAGACTTATGTTAGCAGTAATGAAGAGAAGTGCCGACGCAAATCCAGCGGAGCCTTTCTCTTAATTTCGTTATTGCCAAATTCCCATCTTAATTCAGAATGTATTATCTTAATTTAATTCGAAATAATAATTTTATTGGCATATTTATAGTGTATTGCATAAGCCTATTTAGAATGAGATGTTACAATGTTACAGATGACTTATTTTATTTCTTTGTTTCAACTTCCAAGTGGTGTGTAGATTATTAGTCATGAATAAATAATGTTAAAACCTGTGTAAATTTCTCATTCTTGACAAAAGCTGTGTGTGTGCGCACATTTAAATAATGTCGGGCTGTAAACGGGTTCGGGCTTTTAAAAAGCTGTCAATCTAAATGTACGTTCGGGTTCGGGCCGCATTCTGTCGGGCTCCGGACATTTCGGGCCTAACTTTTAAGGCCCGATTACTGCTCTAGAGCAAATTCAAAATATGTGTTTGTTGCGTCATGTTTACCATGTGCATCACGTGTTTTGTCCTAATAAGTGCCTGCTGCTGACGTGTCAAAACCGTTTATAATTAAAGAGACGCTCACGTTCACAAAATACACACAAGACACTCCCTTAACAGTAAACTCTGATTACGCATGAGATTATGCGAGTATCTGGCAAATGCAAGTGTCTCTTTTATCATAAACCCTTTAGACACTAATAAAGATGTATTTTATTTATCACAGTTAAACATTTACTTTTTTACATAGTCAGCAAACATATGAACTAGATAATATAACAGTAACTGTATTAGACTGCTGTAGTTGCTGGGACAGTTTTTCTCTAACCTAATGTAGCCAGGTAGAAGATAACATGCTATATTTCCGCTTTAGGTAAAACATTTTCTTTCTTCTAAGTGAACACACAATTTCTATTTTTTATTTTTACAAATCATTTACCATTTTCTCTCTAAACCAAGATCTCCGACTTGTGTTTCTCTCCTGTGCTGTTGGAAAGCACGGGGCCCCTAAGTGATCTTTGCACAGTAACTTAGCTGAAGCCAATGAAAATAAGAAAGGGTTTTGTGGCACATTGGCTTCATTAGGAGCGACCAGTCTGAGCGTCACAGATGGGGGGTTGCTTGCCTCTCCCATTTTAAAGAGCTTCTGTGCTTTTCCATGCAGACTCCAGGAGTATTGCATCAACGGTCTAGAGGGCAAAGATTTCTCAGAGACAGTAATGTGAAATCATTCACACCAATAAAGCCATTCGAGCAGAGGTCCAGGCGCGTCTGCGTTTGTGAACGTCAGACATTTTTTCTCCCTAATCAATCATCCCAGAGCGCCTGACACAGTTTTCCCTAAACATCCCCTTTTTGCGTCACCGTGGCACACTCTGAGGACAATATGGAGGTTGGCACACACGCTTAAACCCTCACATCTACTGAGACCAGTGACCTGGAATTTCACAGAGGCCGTTCTAAACCTGAATCACTGCCCTCATTAACTTTAAGAGCTGATTATCATTATGAATGTGACACACGTCACCATCTCCTGGGCTCTCGTAAAGCGAGAAAAAACACAAATTAGGAAAAAGCAAGCACCGGATTTAGGCTTTATATATTCCACAATGTGGTCTGCTTACGTCAGTAGGGGACGTCTAAGTGACTCGCTGTGCGGTAACATCAAAGCTTGCACACTTATGGTTTCACACATTCTCTTTCTTCACACTTTTTTTCTAAGCAGACCTAACAATAAACTAAGCATACATACATTATAATTTAATGTCAAATCATACACATGTACAGTATATATAAAACTAGATATGCAATTCCCAAGGAATTACCAGTGCATGAAAATGCAAAAAAAGTTGATTGACAGAAATGTTAAAGAAATTTAGTCTAGCAGTTTACCTGGCTGTTGACATGTTTTAGTGTGAAGCTAGCATGATTTAAAAAAGTTACCATGATGAAATATGAAGATAGCATGAGTTAACATGATTTATCATGAAGCTAGCATGATTTAACATGAAGTTAGCATAATTTACCATCAAGCTAGCATGAATAATCATGAAGCTAGCATGATTAAGCATGAAGCTAACATGATTTAGCATGAAGCTAACATGATGTTAACATGATTAGCATGACTAGCATTGAAGCTAGCATGATGCTAGCATGATTAACATGACGCTAGCATGATGCTAACATGATTAGCATGAAGCTACCATGATGCTAGCATGATTAGCATGAAGCTAACATGATGTTAGCATGATTAGCATGATGCTAGCATGATTAGCATGAAGCTAACATGATTAGCATGAAGCTAGCATGATGTTAACATGATTAACATGAAGCTAACATGATGCTAGCATGATTAGCATGAAGCTAGCATGATGTTAACATGATTAGCATGATGTTAGCATGATGCTAGCATGATAAGCATGAAGCTAGCAGGATGCTAGCATGATTAGCATGAAGCTAGCATGATGTTAGCATGATTAGCATGATGCTAGCATGATTAGCATGATGCTAGCATGATGCTAGCATGATTAACATGAAGCTAGCATGATGCTAGCATGATTAGCATGAAGCTAGCATGATGCTAGCATGATTAGCATGAAGCTAGCATGATGCTAGCATGATTAGCATGAAGCTAGCATGATGCTAGCATGATTAGCATGAAGCTAGCATGATGCTAGCATGATTAGCATGAAGCTAGCATGATTAGCATGAAGCTAGCATGATGCTAGCATGATTAGCATGAAGCTAGCATGATGTTAACATGATTAGCATGATGGTAGCATGATGCTAGCATGATAAGCATGAAGCTAGCATGATGCTAGCATGATTAGCATGAAGCTAGCATGATGCTAGCATGATTAGCATGAAGCTAGCATGATGTTAGCATGATTAACATGAAGCTAGCATGATGATAGCATGATTAGCATGAAGCTAGCATGATGTTAGCATGATTAGCATGAAGCTAACATGATGTTAGCACAAAGCTAGCATGATGCTAGCATGATTAGCACGAAGCTAGCATGATACTAGCATGATTAGCATGAAGCTAGCATGATGCTAGCATGATTAGCATGAAGCTAACATTATGCTAATATGATTAGCATGAAGCTAGCATGATTTAGCATGAAGCTAACAAGATTTAACATTAAGCTAACATGATTTAGCATTAAATTAGCAAGATTTATTATGAAATTAGCATAAAGCTAGCATGAAACTAGCATGAAGCTAGTATGACTTAGCATGAAGCTAGCATGAAGCTAATATGACCCAAAGACCCAACCCCCATGTCTCTATGATGTTCGGATCCAGAGATATAAGGCTTTGTTTATTATGTTGCTAGGCTGCTCATATGTGGTTGCTAGGGGCGTGGCTTAATACCTCAATAAGGATGGTGAGAGACTGATTGGATGTCTGAGTAAAATGAGCCCACCCCCATGTCTCTGTGACACTGTGCTGCAAAGATATCCATTTGGGCATTTTATAATGGCAGTCTATGGGAAATGTTGCTAGGGTGCCCAAAATGGTTGCTAGGGGCGTGGCTTAATAGCTCAATAAGGATCCTAAGGGACTGATTGGATGCCTGAGTAAAATGAGCCCACCCCCATGTCTCTATGACACTGCGTTGCAAAGATATCCCATCTGGGACGTTTTTATTTCCTTATATGGGCATGGTTCCTGCCCCATTATAAGTCTATGGGGAAATTTGGGGGCCTCTTACACCCCAGGGGTACAACTTACACCCCATTGTGAGGTATGTTCTTACAGAGCCTGCCAGCCTCTTCAAATGTGGCAAGTCACAAGTTTCTGTGAAATTCTAGGTCTGAGCTACGAATCGTCAAAGTTTGTCTCCATGTTAAGTCAATAGGATTTTTCGGCTGCTTTTTCGCCCCTGGTTATTAATAATAATAACTAGATAGGTACATTTCCTGAAGAAAATGTGAAGTGGTGCTTGCCGTGGCAAATTTCGGGGAACAATATATGATTATACTCTAAGTCACGAGTCAAACGGTCCAGCCCCCGTGTCTCTACGATGTTCTGATGCGGAGATAAAAGGCTTTGTTTACTCTGTTGCTAGGGTACTGTATTTGGTTGCTAGGGAAAAAATTGGCATCCCATAATGATTACACTCTGTCACGAGTCAAACGGTCCAGCCCCCGTGTCTCTACGATGTTCTGATGCGGAGATATAAGGCTTTGTTTACTCTGTGGCTAGGGTACTGTATTTGGTTGCTAGGGGAAAAAATGGCATCCCATAATGATTACACTCCGAGTCACGAGTCAAACGGTCCAACCCTCGTGTCTCTACGATGTTCTGATGCGGAGATATAAGGCTTTGTTTACTCTGTTGCTAGGGTACTGTATTTGGTTGCTAGGGGAAAAAATGGCATCCCATAATGATTACACTCTGAGTCACGAGTCAAACGGTCCAACCCCCGTGTCTCTACGATGTTCTGATGCGGAGATATAAGGCTTTGTTTACTCTGTTGCTAGGGTACTGTATTTGGTTGCTAGGGAAAAAATGGCATCCCATAATGATTACACTCTGAGTCACGAGTCAAGCGGTCCAACCCCCGTGTCTCTACGATGTTCTGATGCGGAGATATAAGGCTTTGTTTACTCTGTTGCTAGGGTACTGTATTTGGTTGCTAGGGAAAAAAATGGCATCCCATAATGATTACACTCTGAGTCACGAGTCAAACGGTCCAACCCCCGTGTCTCTACGATGTTCTGATGCGAAGATAAAAGGCTTTGTTTACTCTGTTGCTAGGGTACTGTATTTGGTTGCTAGGGAAAAAATTGGCATCCCATAATGATTACACTCCGTCACGAGTCAAAAGGTCCAGCCCCCGTGTCTCTACGATGTTCTGATGCGGAGATAAAAGGCTTTGTTTACTCTGTTGCTAGGGTACTGTATTTGGTTGCTAGGGAAAAAATTGGCATCCCATAATGATTACACTCTGTCACGAGTCAAACGGTCCAGCCCCCGTGTCTCTACGATGTTCTGATGCGGAGATATAAGGCTTTGTTTACTCTGTTGCTAGGGTACTGTATTTGGTTGCTAGGGAAAAAAATGGCATCCCATAATGATTACACTCCGAGTCACGAGTCAAACGGTCCAACCCCCGTGTCTCTACGATGTTCTGATGCGGAGATATAAGGCTTTGTTTACTCTGTTGCTAGGGTACTGTATTTGGTTGCTAGGGAAAAAATTGGCATCCCATAATGATTACACTCCGAGTCACGAGTCAAACGGTCCAACCCCCGTGTCTCTACGATGTTCTGATGCGGAGATATAAGGCTTTGTTTACTCTGTTGCTAGGGTACTGTATTTGGTTGCTAGGGAAAAAATTGGCATCCCATAATGATTAAACTCCGAGTCACGAGTCAAACGGTCCAACCCCCGTGTCTCTACGATGTTCTGATGCGGAGATATAAGGCTTTGTTTACTCTGTTGCTAGGGTACTGTATTTGGTTGCTAGGGAAAAAATTGGCATCCCATAATGATTACACTCTGAGTCACGAGTCAAACGGTCCAACCCCCGTGTCTCTACGATGTTCTGGTGCGGAGATATAACTGTTTGAATTTTATGTTGCTAGGGTGCTCAAAAGTGGTTGCTAGGGGCGTGGCTTAAAAACTTTGGGAATATCCTGATAGACTGATTGGATGTCTGAGTAAAATGAGCCCACCCCCTTGTCTTTACGACATTGTAAAGAAAAGATATCCCATCTGGAACTTTTTTATTCCCTTATATGGGCATGTTTCCTGCCCCATTATAAGTCAATGGGAAAATTCGGGTGCCTCTTACACCCCAGGGGTACAACTTACACCCCATTGTGATCAATGTTCTTACAGAGTCTACCACCCTCTTCAAATAATGTAACCCACATGTTTTTACAAAATCCTCGCTCGTACCTATGACCCGTCAAAGTTTTTGCAATGTTAAGTCTATGGGATTTTCCCCCATTGACTTTTCATTGGGGCACTTTTGGGCGCCTCTTACACCCCATGGGTACAACTTACACCCCAATGTGATGTATGTTCTTACAGAGTCTACCACCCTCTTCAAATGTTGTAACCCACATGTTTCTACAAAATCCTCGAGCGGAGCTATGACTCGTCAAAGTTGGGCGCAATGTTAAGTCAATGGGATTTTTCGGGTGGTTTTTCGCCCCCCTTTCGGAAATCCTGCACCCGATCGCTTATAAAAGTCATAGCACACCTCTCCTCAATAAGCCGGTCGATTTGAGCCCTCTTTCATGGGTCTACGACAAACCGTGCGGGACGAGTTAGGTGCCGAAAAAACGTGCAGATGTAAGAATAAAATATAACTAGATAAGTACATTTCCTGAAGAAAATGTGAAGTGGTGCTTGCCGTGGCAAAATTCTGGGGGCAATGTATGATTATACTCCGAGCCAAAAGTAAAACAATCCAACCCCTGTGTCTCTACGATGTTCTTATGCGGAGATTTAAGGCTTTGTTTATTCGGTTGCTAGGGTACTGTATTTGGTTGCTAGGGAGAAAATTGGCATCCACTTGTGATTACAATCTGAGTCACGAGTCAAAGGGTCCAACCCCCGTGTCTCTACGATGTTCTGATGTGGAGATATAAGGCTTTGTTTATTGAAGGTAGCATGATTAGCATGAAGCTAGCATGATGTTAGCATAATTAACGTGAAGGTAGTATGATGTTAACATGATTAACATGAAGATAGCATGATTAGCATGAAGCTAGCATAAAGCTAACATCATTAGCATGAAGCTAGCATTAAAGCTAACATAATTAGCATAAAGCTAACATGATGCTAATATGATTAGCATGAAGTTAGCATGATGTTAGCATGATTAGCATGAAGCTAGCATGAAGCTAACATGATTAGCATGAAGCTAGCATGATGTTAGCATGAAGCTAGCATGATGTTAGCATGATTAGCATGATGTTAGCATGATTAGCATGAAGCTAACACGAAGCTAACATGATTAGCATGAAGTTAGCATGAAGTTAGCATGAAGCTAGCATGATGTTAACATGATTAGCATGATGCTAGCATGATTAGAATGAAGCTAGCATGATGTTAATATGATGGTAACATGATTAACATGATGTTAGCATGATTAGCATGAAGCTAGCATGAAGCTTACATGATTAGCATGAAGTTAGCATGAAGCTAGCATGACTAGCATGATGTTAGCATGATTAGCATGAAGTTAGCATGAAGCTAGCACGATTAGCATGAAGCTAGCATGATGTTAGCATGATTAGCATGATGTTAACATGATTAGCATGAAGTTAGCATGATGTTACCATGATTAGCATGATGATAGCATGATTAGCATGAAGTTAGCATGAAGTTAGCATGAAGTTAGCATGAAGTTAGCATGATGTTAGCATGATTAGCATGATGCTAGCATGATTAGCATAAAGTTAGCATGATGTTAACATGATTAGCATGATGTTAGCATGATTAGCAAGAAGTTAACATGAAGTTAGCATGAAGATAGCATGAAGCTAGCATGATTTAACGTGAAGTTAGCAAGATTTATTGTGAAATTAGCATTAAGCTAGCATGAAACTACTATGACTTAGCATTAAGCTAGCATTAAGCTAACTTGACCCAAAGACCCAACCCCCATGTCTCTATGATGTTCGGATCCAGAGATATAAGGCTTTGTTTATTATGTTGCTAGGGTGCTCATATTTGGTTGTTAGGGGCGTGGCTTGGGAGTGGCCAATAATGTAGCCAGTTATTACACTCTGAGTCACAAGTAAAATGGTCCAACCCCCGTGTCTCTACGATGTTCTGATGCGGAGATATAAGGCTTTGTTTATTCGGTTGCTAGGGTGCTCATATTTGGTTGCTAGGGGCGTGGCTCGGGAGTGGCAAATGATGTGGCCAGTGATTACACTCCGAGTCACAAGTAAAACGGTCCAACCCCCGTGTCTCTACGATGTTTTAATGCCGAGATATAACTGTTTAAATGTTATGTTGCTAGGGTGCTCAAAAGTGGTTGCTAGGGGCGTGGCTTAATACCTCAATAAGGATCCTGAGAGACTGATTGGATGTCTGGGTAAAATGAGCCCACCCCCATGTCTCTATGACACTGTGGTGCAAAGATATCCATCTGGGCATTTTATAATGGCAGTCTATGGGAGATGTTGCTAGGGTGCCCAAAATTGTTGCTAGGGGCGTGGCTTAATAGCTCTGGGATGATCCTGAGAGACTGATTGGATGCCCGAGTAAAATGAGCCCACCCACTTATCTCTACGACACTGTAAAGCAAAGATATCCCATCTGGAACTGTTTTATTCCCTTATATGGGCATGTTTCCTCCCCCATTATAAGTCAATGGGAATTTTCGGGTGCCTCTTACACCCCAGGGGTACAACTTACACCCCAATGTCATGTATGTTCTTACATAGCCTACCACCCTCTTCAAATTTAGTAACCCACATGTTTCTAAGGAATCCTCACTCGTACCTATGACCCGTCAAAATTTTTGCAATGGTAAGTCTATGGGATTTTGCCCCATTGACTTTCCATTAGGGCACTTTTGGGGACCTCTTACACCCCAGGGGTACAACTTACACCCCAACGTGATGTATGTTCTTACAGAGCCTACCACCCTCTTCAAATGCTGTAACCCACATGTTTCTACAAAATCCTCGAGTGGAGCTATGACCTGCCAAAGTTCGACGCAATGTAAAGTCAATGGGACGTTTTCGGGAGGTTTTTCGCGCCCCTTTCGGAAATCCTGCACCCGATCGCTTATAAAAGTCATAGCACACCTCTCCTCAATAATCCGGTCGATTTGAGCCCTCTTTCATGGCACTACGGCAAACCGTGCGAGACGAGTTACGCGCCGAAAAAGTGTCCAGAAAAAGAATAATAATAACTAGATAGGTACATTTCCTGAAGAAAATGTGAGTGGTGCTTGCCGGGGCAAAATTCTGGGGACCATATATGATTATACTCCAAGCCAAAAGTAAAACGATCCAACTCCCGTGTCTGTACGATGTTCTGATGCGGAGATATAAGGCTGTGTTTATCCGGTTGCTAGGGTACTGTATTTGGTTGCTAGGGAAAAAATTGGCATCCACTAGTGATTACCCTCCGAGTCACGAGTCAAACAGTCCAACCCCCGTGTCTCTATGATGTTCTGATGCGGAGATATAAGGCTTTGTTTACACTGTTGCTAGGGTAGTGTATTTGGTTGCTAGGGAAAAAATTGCCATCCACTAGTGATAACCCTACGAGTCACGAGTCAAACGGTCCAACCCCCGTGTCTCTACGATGTTCTGATGCGGAGATATAAGGCTTTGTTTACTCTGTTGCTAGGGTACTGTATTTGGTTGCTAGGGAAAAAATTGGCATCCCATAGTGATTACACGCCGAGTCACAAGTCAAACGGTCCAACCCCCGTGTCTCTACGATGTTCTGATGCGGAGTTATAAGGCTTTGTTTACTCTGTTGCTAGGGTACTGTATTTGGTTGCTAGGGAAAAAACTGGCATCCCATAGCGACCACACTCCGAGTCACGAGCCAAACGGTCCAACCCCCGTGCCTCCACGATACTCCGATGCGGAGATACAAGGCTTTGTTTACTCTGTTGCTAGGGTACTGTATTTGGTTGCTAGGGAAAAAATTGGCATCCCATAATGATTACACTCCGAGTCACAAGTCAAACGGTCCAACCCCCGTGTCTCTACGATGTTCTGGTGCGGAGATATAAGGCTTTGTTTATTCTGTTGCTAGGGTGCTCATTTTGGTTTCTAGGGGCGTGGCTTGGAAGTGACCAATGATGTGGCCACTGATTACACTCCGAGTCACAAGTAAAACGGTCCAACCCCCGTGTCTCTACGATGTTCTGATGCGGAGATATAAGGGTTTGTTTATTATGTTGCTAGGGTGCCCATTTTGGTTGCTAGGGGCGTGGCTTGGGAGTGATCAATGATGTGGCCACTGATTACACTCTGAGTCACAAGTAAAACGGTCCAACCCCCGTGTCTCTACGATATTCTGATGCCGAGATATAACTGTTTGAATTGTATGTTGCTAGGGTGCTCAAAAGTGGTTGCTAGGGGCGTGGCTTAATAGCTCTGATACTATCCTGATAGACTGATTGGATGTCTGAATAAAATGAGCCCACCCCCATGTCTCTACGACATTGTAAAGCGAAGATATCCCATCTGGAACGTTTTTATTTCCTTATATGGGCATGTTTCCTGCCCCATTATAAGTCAATGGGGCACATTTGGGTGCCTCCTACACCCCAGGGGTACAACTTACACCCCAATGTGATGTATGTTCTTACAGAGCCTACCAGCCTCTTCAAATAATGTAACCCACATGTTTCTACAAAATCCAAGAGCGGAGCTATGACCCGTCAAAGTTTGGCGCAATGTTAAGTCAATGGGATTTTTCGGGTGGTTTTTCGCCCCCCTTTCGAAAATCCTGCACCCGATCGCTTATAAAAGTCATAGCCACCATCTCCTCAATAATGCGGTCAATTTGAGCCCTCTTTCATGGGACTACGGCAAACCGTGCGGGACGAGTTACGCGCCGAAAAAGTGTGCAGACATAAGAATAATAATAACTAGATAGGTACATTTCCTGAAGAAAATGTGAAGTGGTGCTTGCCGTGGCAAATTTCGGGGGGCAATATATGATTATATGTCCAGTCACGAGTAAAACGATCCAAACCCCGTGTCTCTACGATGTTCTGATGCGGAGATATAAGGCTTTGTTTATTCTGTTGCTAGGGTACTGTATTTGGTTGCTAGGGAGAAAATTGGTATTCACTAGTGATTACACTCCGACTCACAAGTAAAACGGTCCAACCCCCGTGTCTCTACGATGTTCTGATGCGGAGATATAAGGCTTTGTTTACTCTGTTGCTAGGGTACTGTATTTGGTTGCTAGGGGAAAAATTGGCATCCACTGATGATTACACTCCGAGTCACAAGTCAAACGGTCCAACCCCCGTGTCTCTACGATTTTCTGATGCGGAGATATAAGGCTTTGTTTACTCTGTTGCTAGGGTACTGTATTTGGTTGCTAGGGAAAAAAATGGCATCCCATAGTGATTACACTCTGAGTCACGAGTCAAATGGTCCAACCCCCGTGTCTCTACGATGTTCTGATGCGGAGATATAAGGCTTTGTTTACTCTGTTGCTAGGGTACTGTATTTGGTTGCTAGGGAAAAAATTGGCATCCCATAGTGATTACACTCCGGGTCACGAGTAAAACGGTCCAACCCACGTGTCTCTATGATGTTCTGATGCGGAGATATAAGGCTTTGTTTACTCTGTTGCTAGGGTACTGTATTTGGTTGCTAGGGAAAAAATTGGCATCCCATAGTGATTACACACTGAGTCACGAGTCAAACGGTCCAACCCCCGTGTCTCTACGATGTTCTGATGCGGAGATATAAGGCTTTGTTTACTCTGTTGCTAGGGTACTGTATTTGGTTGCTAGGGAAAAAAATGGCATCCCATAATGATTACCCTCCGAGTCACGAGTCAAACGGTCCAACCCCCGTGTCTCTACGATGTTCTGATGCGGAGATATAAGGCTTTGTTTACTCTGTTGCTAGGGTACTGTATTTGGTTGCTAGGGAAAAATTGGCATCCCATAATGATTTCACTCTGAGTCACGAGTCAAACGGTCCAACCCCCGTGTCTCTACGATGTTCTGATGCGGAGATATAAGGCTTTGTTTACTCTGTTGCTAGGGTACTGTATTTGGTTGCTAGGGAAAAAAATGGCATCCCATAGTGACTACACTCTGAGTCACGAGTCAAACGGTCCAACCCCCGTGTCTCTACGATGTTCTGATGCGGAGATATAAGGCTTTGTTTACTCTGTTGCTAGGGTACTGTATTTGGTTGCTAGGGAAAAAATTGGCATCCCATAATGATTACACGCCGAGTCACGAGTAAAACGGTCCAACCCACGTGTCTCTATGATGTTCTGATGCCGAGATATAAGGCTTTATTTACTCTGTTGCTAGGGTACTGTATTTGGTTGCTAGGGAAAAAATTGGCATCCCATAGTGATTACACACTGAGTCACGAGTCAAACGGTCCAACCCCCGTGTCTCTACGATGTTCTGATGCGAAGATATACGGCTTTGTTTACTCTGTTGCTAGGGTACTGTATTTGGTTGCTAGGGAAAAAATTGGCATCCCATAATGATTTCACTCTGAGTCACGAGTCAAACGGTCCAACCCCCGTGTCTCTACGATGTTCTGATGCGGAGATATAAGGCTTTGTTTACTCTGTTGCTAGGGTACTGTATTTGGTTGCTAGGGAAAAAATTGGCATCCCATAATGATTACACTCCGAGTCACGAGTCAAATGGTCCAACCCCCGTGTCTCTACGATGTTCTGATGCGGAGATATAAGGCTTTGTTTACTCTGTTGCTAGGGTACTGTATTTGGTTGCTAGGGAAAAAGTTGGCATCCCATAATGATTACACTCTGAGTCACGAGTCAAAAGGTCCAACCCCCGTGTCTCTACGATGTTCGGATGCTGAGATATAACTGTTTGAATTTTATGTTGCTAGGGTGCTCAAAAATGGTTGCTAGGGGCGTGGCTTAGTACCTATGTAAGGATCCTGAGAGACTGATTGGATGCCTGAGTAAAATGAGCCCACCCCCATGTCTCTATGACACTGTGGTGCAAAGATATCCATCTGGGCATTTTATAATGGCAGTCTATGGGAGATGTTGCTAGGGTGCTCAAAAGTGGTTGCTAGGGGCGTGGCTTAATAGCTCTGAGATGATCCTGAGACACTGATTGGATGCCCGAGTAAAATGAGCCCACCCACTTATCTCTACGACAATGTAAAGCAAAGATATCCCGTCTGGAACGATTTTATTCCCTTATATGGGCGTGTTCCCTGCCCCATTATAAGTCAATGGGGAATTTTGGGTGCCTCTTACACCCCAGGGGTACAACTTACACCCCAATGTGATGTATGTTCTTACAGAGTCTACCACCCTCTTCAAATGTTGTAACCCACATGTTTTTACAAAATCCTCGAACGGAGATATGACCCGTCAAAGTTGGGCGCAATGTTAAGTCAATGGGATTTTTTGGGTGGTTTTTCGCCCCCCTTTCGAAAATCGTGCACCCGATCCCTTATAAAAGTCATAGCACACCTCTCCTCAATAAACCGGTCAATTTGAGCCCTCATTCATGGGACTACGGCAAACCGTGCGGGACGAGTTAGGTGCCGAAAAAGTGTCCAGATATAAGAAGAAGAATAATAATAACCGAAAGCAATAATAATAGTGATGCTTTGCATAAATGCAAGCACCACTAACTAGATAGGTACATTTCCTGAAGAAAATGTGAAGTGGTGCTTGCCGTGGCAAATTTCGGGGAACAATATATGATTATACTCTAAGTCATGAGTCAAACGGTCCAACCCCCGAGTCTCTACAATGTTCTGATGCGGATATATAAGGCTTTGTTTACTCTGTTGCTAGGGTACTGTATTAGGTTGCTAGGGAAAAAAATGGCATCCACTGGTGATTACACTACGAGTCACGAGTAAAATGGTCCAACCCCCGTGTCTCTACGATGTTCTGATGCGGAGATATAAGGCTTTGTTTACTCTGTTGCTAGGGTATTGTATTTGGTTGCTAGGGGGAAAATTGGCATCCACTGGTGATTACACTCCAAGTCACAAGTCAAACGGTCCAACCCCCGTGTCTCTACGATGTTCTGATGCAGAGATATAAGGCTTTGTTTACTCTGTTGCTAGGGTACTGTATTTGGTTGCTAGGGAAAAAATTGCCATCCACTAGTGATTACCATCCGAGTCACAAGTCAAACGGTCCAACCCCCGTGTCTCTACGATTTTCTGATGCGGAGATATAAGGCTTTGTTTACTCTGTTGCTAGGGTACTGTATTTGGTTGCTAGGGAAAAAAATGGCATCCACTAGTGATTACACGCCGAGTCACGAGTCAAACGGTCCAACCCCCGTTTCTCTACGATGTTCTGATGCGGAGATATAAGGCTTTGTTTACTCTGTTGCTAGGGTACTGTATTTGGTTGCTAGGGAAAAAATTGGCATCCCATAGTGACTACACTCTGAGTCACGAGTCAAATGGTCCAACCCCCGTGTCTCTACGATGTTCTGATGCGGAGATATAAAGCTTTGTTTACTCTGTTGCTAGGGTACTGTATTTGGTTGCTAGGGAAAAAAATGGCATCCCATAGTGATTACACTCTGAGTCACCAGTAAAACGGTCCAACCCACGTGTCTCTACGATGTTCTGATGCCGAGATTTAAGGCTTTGTTTACTCTGTTGCTAGGGTACTGTATTTGGTTGCTAGGGAAAAAATTGGCATCCCATAATGAGTACCCTCCCAGTCACTAGTCAAACGGTCCAACCCCCGTGTCTCTACTATGTTCTGTTGCTGTTATTTAAGGCTTTGTTTAGTCTGTTGGTAGGGTACTGTACTTGGTTGCTAGGGAAAAAATTGGCATCCCATAATGATTACACTTCGAGTCATGAGTCAAACGGTCCAACCCCCGTGTCTCTACGAAGTTCTGATGCGGAGATATAAGGCTTTGTTTACTCTGTTGCTAGGGTACTGTATTTGGTTGCTAGGGAAAAAAATGGCATCCCATAATGATTACACTCCGAGTCACGAGTCAAACGGTCCAACCCCCGTGTCTCTACGATGTTCTGATGCGGAGATATAAGGCTTTGTTTACTCTGTTGCTAGGGTACTGTATTTGGTTGCTAGGGAAAAAATTGGCATCCCATAATGATTACACTCTGAGTCACGAGTCAAACGGTCCAACCCCCGTGTCTCTACGAAGTTCTGATGCGGAGATATAAGGCTTTGTTTACTCTGTTGCTAGGGTACTGTATTTGGTTGCTAGGGAAAAAAATGGCATCCCATAATGATTACACTCCGAGTCACGAGTCAAACGGTCCAACCCCCGTGTCTCTACGATGTTCTGATGCGGAGATATAAGGCTTTGTTTACTCTGTTGCTAGGGTACTGTATTTGGTTGCTAGGGAAAAAATTGGCATCCCATAATGATTACACTCTGAGTCACGAGTCAAACGGTCCAACCCCCGTGTCTCTACGATGTTCGGATGCCGAGATATAACTGTTTGAATTTTATGTTGCTAGGTTGCTCAAAAGTGGTTGCTAGGGGCGTCGCTTAATACCTATGTAAGGATCCTGAGAGACTGATTGGATGCCTGAGTAAAATGAGCCCACCCCCATGTCTCTATGACACTGTGGTGCAAAGATATCCATCTGGGCATTTTATAATGGCAGTCTATGGGAGATGTTGCTAGGGTGCTCAAAAGTGGTTGCTAGGGGCGTGGCTTAATAGCTCTGAGATGATCCTGAGACACTGATTGGATGCCCGAGTAAAATGAGCCCACCCACTTATCTCTACGACACTGTAAAGCAAAGATATGCCATCGGGAAAGATTTTATTCCCTTATATGGGCATGTTTCCTGCCCCATTATAAGTCAATGGGGAATTTTGGGTGCCTCTTACACCCCAGGGGTACAACTTACACCCCAATGTGATGTATGTTCTTACAGAGTTTACCACCCTCTTCAAATGTTGTAACCCACATGTTTTTACAAATTCCTCGAACGGAGATATGACCCGTCAAAGTTGGGCGCAATGTTAAGTCAATGGGATTTTTTGGGTGGTTTTTCGCCCCCCTTTCGAAAATCGTGCACCCGATCCCTTATAAAAGTCATAGCACACCTCTCCTCAATAAACCGGTCAATTTGAGCCCTCTTTCATGGGACTACGGCAAACCGTGCGGGACGAGTTAGGTGCCGAAAAAGTGTCCAGATATAAGAAGAAGAATAACTAGATAGGTACATTTCCTGAAGAAAATGTGAGTGGTGCTTGCCGTGGCAAAATTCTGGGGACCATATATGATTATACTCCAAGCCAAAAGTAAAACGGTCCAACCCCCGTGTCTGTACGATGTTCTGATGTGGAGATATAAGGCTGTGTTTATCCGGTTGCTAGGGTACTGTATTTGGTTGCTAGGGAAAAAAATGGCATCCACTAGTGATTACACGCCGAGTCACGAGTCAAACGGTCCAACCCCCGTGTCTCTACGATGTTCTGATGCAGAGATATAAGGCTTTGTTTACTCTGTTGCTAGGGTACTGTATTTGGTTGCTAGGGAAAAAATGACATCCCATAGTGATTACCCGCCGAGTCACGAGTCAAACGGTCCAACCCCAGTGTCTCTACGATGTTCTGATGCGGAGATATAAGGCTTTGTTTACTCTGTTGCTAGGGTACTGTATTTGGTTGCTAGGGAAAAAAAATGGCATCCCATAATGATTACACTTAGAGTCACGAGTCATACGGTCCAACCCCCGTGTCTCTACGATGTTCTGATGCGGAGATATAAGGCTTTGTTTACTCTGTTGCTAGGGTACTGTAGTTGGTTGCTAGGGAAAAAATTGGTATCCCATAATGATTACACTCTGAGTCACAAGTCAAACGGTCCAACCCCCATGTCTCTACGATGTTCTGATGCGGAGATATAAGGCTTTGTTTACTCTGTTGCTAGGGTACTGTATTTGGTTGCTAGGGAAAATTTTGACATCCCATAGTGATTACCCTCCGAGTCACGAGTCAAAAGGTCCAACCCCCGTGTCTCTACGATGTTCTGATGCGGAGATATAAGGCTTTGTTTACTCTGTTGCTAGGGTACTGTATTTGGTTGCTAGGGAAAAAATTGGCATCCCATAATGATTACCCTTCGAGTCACGAGTCAAACGGTCCAACCCCCGTGTCTCTACGATGTTCTGATGCGGAGATATAAGGCTTTGTTTACTCTGTTGCTAGGGTGCTCAAATTTGGTTGCTAGGGGCGTGGCTTGGGAGTGGCCAATGATGTGCCCAATTGTTACACCCCTAGTCACAAGTAAAACGGTCCAACCCCCGTGTCTCTACGATGTTCTGATGCCGAGATATAACTGTTTGAATTTTATGTTGCTAGGGTGCTCAAAAGTGGTTGCTAGGGGCGTGGCTTAGTAAGTATTTAAGGATCCTGAGAGACTGATTGGATGCCTGAGTAAAATGAGCCCACCCCCATGTCTCTGTGACAATGTGATGCAAAGATATCCATCTAAGCATTTTATAATGGCAGTCTATGGGATAGGTTGCTAGGGTGCCCAAAATGGTTGCTAGGGTAACCTTACACCCCCTTGTGGGGGACGTCCTGACAGAGTCTAGCACCCTCTTCAAATTTAGTAACCCACATGTTTCTATGAAATCCTCACTCGGACCTATGACCCGTCAAAATTTTTGCAATGTTAAGTCTATGGGATTTTGCCCCATTGACTTTTCATTGGGCATTTTTGGGCACCTCTTACACCCCAGGGGTACAACTTACACCCCATTGTGATCCATGTTCTTACAGAGCCTACCACCCTCTTCAAATGTTGTAACCCACATGTTTCTACAAAATCCTCGAGCGGAGCTATGACTCGTCAAAGTTGGGCGCAATGTTAAGTCAATGGGATTTTTCGGGTGGTTTTTCGCCCCCCTTTCGGAAATTCTGCACCCGACCGCTTATAAAAGTCATAGCCACCATCTCTTCAATATACCGGTCGATTTGAGCCCTCTTTCATGGGACTACGGCAAACCGTGCGGGACGAGTTACGCGCCGAAAAAACGTGCAGACATAAGAATAATAATAACTAGATAGGTACATTTCCTGAAGAAAATGTGAGTGGTGCTTGCCGTGGCAAATTTCTGGGGACAATATATAATTATACTTCCAGTTACAAGTAAAACGATCCAAACCCCGTGTCTCTACGATGTTCTGATGCGCAGATATAAGGCTTTTTTATTCGGTTGCTAGGGTACTGTATTTGGTTGCTAGGGAAAAATTTGACATCCAATAGTGATTACACTCCGGGTCACAAGTCAAACGGTCCAACCCCCATGTCTCTACGATGTTCTGATGCGGAGATATAAGGCTTTGTTTATTCGGTTGCTAGGGTAGTGTATTTGGTTGCTAGGGAGAAAATTGCCATCCACTAGTGATTACACTCAGAGTCACAAGTCAAATGGTCAAACCCCCATGTCTCTACGATGTTCTGAAGGGGAGATATAAGGCTTTGTTTATTTGGTTGCTAGGGTACAGTATTTGGTTGCTAGGGAAAATTTGACATCTCCAATAGTGTTTACACTCCGGGTCACGAGTCAAACGGTCCAACCCCCATGTCTCTACGATGTTCTGATGGGGAGATATAAGGCTTTGTTTACTCTGTTGCTAGGGTACTGTATTTGGTTGCTAGGGAAAAAATTGGCATCCCATAATGATTACACTCTGAGTCACGAGTCAAACGGTCCAACCCCTGTGTCTCTACGATGTTCTGATGCGGAGATATAAGGCTTTGTTTACTCTGTTGCTAGGGTACTGTATTTGGTTGCTAGGGAAAAAATTAGCATCCCATAAAGATTACACTCTGAGTCACGAGTCAAACGGTCCAACCCCCGTGTCTCTACGATGTTCTGATGCGGAGATATAAGGCTTTGTTTACTCTGTTGCTAGGGTACTGTATTTGGTTGCTAGGGAAAAAATTGGTATCCCATAATGATTACACGCAGAGTCACGAGTCAAACGGTCCAACCCCCGTGTCTCTACGATGTTCTGATGCGGAGATATAAGGCTTTGTTTACTCTGTTGCTAGGGTACTGTATTTGGTTGCTAGGGAAAAAATTGGCATCCCATAATGATTACACTCTGAGTCACGAGTCAAACGGTTCAACCCCCGTGTCTCTACGATGTTCTGATGCGGAGATATAAGGCTTTGTTTACTCTGTTGCTAGGGTACTGTATTTGGTTGCTAGGGAAAAAATTGGCATCCCATAATGATTACACTCCGAGTCACGAGTCAAACGGTCCAACCCCCGTGTCTCTACGATGTTCTGATGCGGAGATATAAGGCTTTGTTTACTCTGTTGCTAGGGTACTGTATTTGGTTGCTAGGGAAAAAAATGGCATCCCATAATGATTACACTCCGAGTCACTAGTCAAACGGTCCAACCCCCGTGTCTCTACGATGTTCTGATGCGGAGATAAAAGGCTTTGTTTACTCTGTTGCTAGGGTACTGTATTTGGTTGCTAGGGAAAAAATTGGCATCCCATAATGATTACACTCTGAGTCACGAGTCAAACGGTCCAACCCCCGTGTCTCTACGATGTTCTGATGCTGAGATATAACTGTTTGAATTTTATGTTGCTAGGGTGCTCAAAAGTGGTTGCTAGGGGCGTGGCTTATACCTATGTAAGTATCCTGAGAGACTGATTGGATGCCTGAGTAAAATGAGCCCACCCCCATGTCTCTATGACACTGTGCTGCAAAGATATCCATCTGGGCATTTTATAATGGCAGTCTATGGGAGATGTTGCTAGGGTGCCCAAAATTGTTGCTAGGGGCGTGGCTTAATAGCTCTGGGATGATCCTGAGAGACTGATTGGGTGCCTGACTAAAATGAGCCCACCCCCTTGTCCCTACGAAGCTGTAATGCGAAGATATCCCATCAGGAACATTTTTATTCCCTTATATGGGCGTGTTTCCTGCCCCATTATAAGTCAATGGGAAATTTCGGGTGCCTCTTACACCCCAGGGGTACAACTTACACCCCAATGTGATGTATGTTCTTACAGAGACTACCACCCTCTTCAAATGTAGTAACCCACATGTTTCTACCAAATCCTCGAGCGGAGCTATGACCCGTCAAAGTTGGGCTCAATGTTAAGTCAATGGGATTTTTCGGGTGGTTTTTCGCCCCCCTTTCGGAAATCCTGCACCCGATCGCTTATAAAAGTCATAGCAGACGTGTCCTCAAAAAGACGGTCGTTTTGAGCCCTGTTTCGTTGGTCTACGACAAACCGTGCGGGACGAGTTACGCGCCGAAAAAGTGTCCAGATATAAGAATAAATAAAGATATAATAAGTATGAGCAATAATAATAGTGATGCCTTGCATAAATGCAAGCACCACTAATAACTAGATAGGTACATTTCCTGAAGAAAATGTGAGTGGTGCTTGCCGTGGCAAAATTCTGGGTAACATATATGATTATACTCCAAGCCAAAAGTAAAACGATCCAACTCCCGTGTCTCTACGATGTTCTGATGCGGAGATATAAGGCTATGTTTATCTGGTTGCTAGGGTACTGTATTTGGTTGCTAGGGAAAAAATGGCATCCACTAGTGATTACCCGCCGAGTCACAAGTCAAACGGTCCAACCCCCGTGTCTCTACGATGTTCTGATGCGGAGATGTAAGGCTTTGTTTACTCTGTTGCTAGGGTACTGTATTTGGTTGCTAGGGAAAAAAATGGCATCCACTAGTGATTACCCCCTGAATCACGAGTCAAACGGTCCAACCCCCGTGTCTCTACGATGTTCTGATGCGGAGATATAAGGCTTTGTTTACTCTGTTGCTAGGGTACTGTATTTGTTTGCTAGGGAAAAAAATGGCATCCACTAGTGATTACCCGCCGACTCACTAGTCAAACGGTCCAACCCCCGTGTCTCTACGATGTTCTGATGCGGAGATATATGGCTTTGTTTACTTTGTTGCTAGGGTACTGTATTTGGTTGCTAGGGAAAAAAATGGCATCCACTAGTGATTACCCGCCGAGTCACAAGTCAAACGGTCCAACCCCCGTGTCTCTACGATGTTCTGATGCGGAGATATAAGGCTTTGTTTACTCTGTTGCTAGGGTACTGTATTTGGTTGCTAGGGAAAAAATGGCATCCACTAGTGATTACCCTCCGAGTCACGAGTCAAACGGTCCAACCCCCGTGTCTCTACGATGTTCTGATGCGGAGATATAAGGCTTTGTTTACTCTGTTGCTAGGGTACTGTATTTGGTTGCTAGGGAAAAAATGGCATCCACTAGTGATTACCCGCCGGGTCACAAGTCAAACGGTCCAACCCCAGTGTCTCTACGATGTTCTGATGCGGAGATATAAGGCTTTGTTTACTCTGTTGCTAGGGTACTGTATGTGGTTGCTAGGGAAAAAATTGGCATCCACTAGTGATTACCCGCCGAGTCACAAGTCAAACGGTCCAATCCCCGTGTCTCTACGATGTTCTGATGCGGAGATATAAGGCTTTGTTTACTCTGTTGCTAGGGTACTGTATTTGGTTGCTAGGGGAAAAAATGGCATCCACTAGTGATTACCCGCCGAGTCACGAGTCAAACGGTCCAACCCCCGTGTCTCTACGATGTTCTGATGCGGAGATATAAGGCTTTGTTTACTCTGTTGCTAGGGTACTGTGTTTGGTTGCTAGGGAAAAAATGGCATCCACTAGGGATTACCCTCCAAGTCACGAGTCAAACGGTCCAACCCCCGTGTCTCTACGATGTTCTGATGCGGAGATATAAGGCTTTGTTTACTCTGTTGCTAGGGTACTGTATTTGGTTGCTAGGGAAAAAATTGGCATCCACTAGTGATTACCCTCCAAGTCACGAGTCAAACGGTCCAACCCCCGTGTCTCTACGATGTTCTGATGCGGAGATATAAGGCTTAGTTTATTCGGTTGCTAGGGTGCTCAAATTTGGTTGCTAGGGGCGTGGCTTGGGAGTGGCCAATTATGTGCCCAATTGTTACACCCCTAGTCACAAGTAAAACGGTCCAACCCCCGTGTCTCTACGATGTTGTGATGCCGAGATATAACTGTTTGAATTTTATGTTGCTAGGGTGCTCAAAAGTGGTTGCTAGGGGGCGTGGCTTAGTAAGTCTTTAAGGATCCTGAGAGACTGATTGGATGCCTGAGTAAAATGAGACCACCCCCATGTCTCTATGACACTGTGGTGCAAAGATATCCATCTGGGCATTTTATGATGGCAGTCTATGGGATAGGTTGCTAGGGTGCCCAAAATGGTTGCTAGGGTAACCTTACAACCCATTGTGGGGGACGTCCTGAAAGAGTCTAGCACCCTCTTCAAATGTTGTGACCCACATGGTTCTACGAAATCCTCGCTCGGACCTATGACCCGTCAAAGTTTTTCGCTATGTTAAGTCTATGGGATTTTCGCCCATTGACTTTGAATGGGAAATTTCGCGTGCCTCTTACACCCCTGGGGTACAGCTTACACCCCAATGTGATGTATGTTCTTACAGAGCCTACTACCCTCTTCAAATGTATTAACCCACATGTTTCTACAAAAATCTCGCTCGTACCTATGACCCGTCAAAGTTTTTGCAATGTTAAGTCTATGGGATTTTTCCCCATTGACTTTTAATTGGGGCACTTTTGGGCGCCTCTTACACCCCAGGGGTACAACTTACACCCCAATGTGATGTATGTTCTTACAGAGCCTACCACCCTCTTCAAATGTTGTAACCCACATGTTTCTACAAAATCCTCGAGCGGAGCTATGACTCGTCAAAGTTGGGCGCAATGTTAAGTCAATGGGATTTTTCGGGTGGTTTTTCGCCCCCCTTTCGGAAATCCTGCACCCGATCGCTTATAAAAGTCATAGCACACCTCTCCTCAATAAGCTGGTCGATTTGAGCCCTCTTTCATGGGTCTACGTCAAACCGTGCGGGACGAGTTAGGTGCCGAAAAAACGTGCAGATGTAAGAATAAAATATAATAATAATTTTTACAATAGTAATAGTGATGCCTTGCATAAATGCAAGCACCACTAATAATAATAATAAAAAGCCCAGTAACAACAGTACAGCGCATTTTCAATGCACTGTAATTACAACAATTCATGCAATGAATGCACTAACACTGCAAAAATAGGCCGGCATTCAGAAGGTTATGTAAAGAAATTAATATATAAAAATAAATGGTAATACTTTATAAGGTAAAAAAGGTTGTATTTGTTAACATTAGTTAATGGATTAACTAACATTAACTAACATTGATCAATAGCTCTGCAGCATTCATTAATTTTAAAGGGGACATTTCACAAGACTTTTTTAAGATGTAAAATAAATCTTTGGTGTCCCCAGAGTATGTATGTGAAGTCCTAGCTCAAAATATCATAATATATTATAGCATGTTAAAATTGCCACTTTGTAGGTGTGAGCAAAATGTGCCGTTTTTGGATGTGTCCTTTTAAATGCAAATGAGCTGATCTCTACACTAAATGGCAGTGTAGTGGTTGGGTAGTGCAGATAAGGGGCTGTATTATCCCCTTCTGACATCACAAGGAGAGACATTTCAATTAGCTATTTTTTCACATGCTTACAAAGAATGGTTTACCAAACTAAAAGTTACTGGGTTGATCTTTTCCACATTTTCTAGGTTGATAGAAGCACCAGGGACGCAATTATAGCACTTAAACACGGAAAAGGTCAGAATTTAATGATATGTCCACTTTAATTCATTATAATTTTATCATCCTAAGGCCGGAATACACTGCTCGATTTTTGGCTGTCCCAGACGAAAGATTACCACCGTGAAACAATCATGGCGATTTCTGTGATCGTGGCTCTTAATCGGTGGTCCTATGTCGTACAGTGAGAGAGGTTCAAAAATTGACATTTTCCCGGTCTTGCTTTCAAAGATAGCCTACGATAGTTTTCTGACAGTGTCAGAAATTCAGCATGATCAACGCAAAGTGTATTTGCTGCTACGACCTGCGTACCGGTATTTGTTTACCACTAGCGCAATGTCATCAGCATGTGTCATAGCCGTTGCAGCCTCCAATTCAAAAGGTGTCATCATCGTACAGTCTACATGCTTGTCGTACCCAATTTTAAACAACCCATGTCGCACAGCAGTGGCGGCTGGTCAGTAGGGGGCGCTGGGGCGCCGCCCCCCAAAGTTGGCCAGAAAAGAAAGCTACTTTAACAAAAAGTTAAATGTATAATGCAAAATGCAAATTAATACAAAATAAAATCGTTTAGTTGTACTATTTTACTGTTAGTCATGTTATAATTTATTTAAAAAAATTAAAAATCAAAACTGAGTTTGTTGTGTGTGTGTCATGTTTGTGTGTCTGGGGCGCACCCCTAATGAGTGTCTATGTAAGGCAAAAACACAAAATGACAAGAGTCTCCATTTATCTGCCTCCATGCGTTTATTACACAAGATAGTTTCAGATACACATAATTTAATTCAGATTTTTACACGTCTGTTGCTATTTTAATCGCAATAGTAGGCTATTTTGTGATTTGATTTGTTCATATTTGCCTGTTCAGCACAAAGTTTGTCTGTTTTATCGCCTCAGCTGTCTGTAACTGCGAGAAAAATAATTTATTAATCTGCTTCATGTGATGTTAAACATGTAAAGTGATGCACGGTCTCTGTTCATCTGTTCTCTCCACAAATAAATAAATACATTTGAACTTGAATGCTCGTCATGGTGCATGATTAAAAAATGAACAGGTGAACGAAAACAATTATTATCATTAAAACACGAAATGACGGATAATTGACTGTTGAGATGTTCAAATGTAATAGTCTAACGTAAACTCTGGTGTGTGTGTGTGTGTGTGTGTGTGTGTGTGTGTGTGTGTGTGTGTGTGTGCGCGCGCGCGCACGTGTGCGTGTTATACTCAGATTTACACATTCATAGTAAATTTATTTAATAATTTAATTGACTTCAACAGTAACATATTCAGCATTTTAGCTAAGCAGTAATTGTGAGGGTTTGCTGGACAGATGAACCCAAATGCAACGATGTCAGGGATAAACAGAAAACACTTTATTCTTTGACAAAACAAAACCCACGAGGGTGTACAAAACATGAAAACATATAACACTTGACTATGACTGGATACTAGACTAGACTGCAACACGACCACAAGAACAGAACACAATGAACCTGCACAGAACTAAAGATACACTGACATTAAATAGAAGAAAGCAAACAAGATAACGAGCGGGAACAGGTGATGGGAATAAGTGATAATTAACAATAAGCAGGAGAACGAGGGAGCGGGGACAAATGACAAGACACCGGAGGTACATGCCAAACACAAAAACAAGGCATGAACCTCCACACAAGGCCAGGGGCTGCCAGAACTCTGCCACCATGACAAAATACAAATATAACAAGACTTCAAGGCAGAGTCCTGACAGTAGCCCTCTCTCAAAGGACGCCACCTGGCGTCCAAAAAGGGAACACACAAGACAAGAACATGACAGATAATACACATGACAAGACTATGAACACATCAGACTATAAAATAACAAAAGGTGCAAAACAAAACTTATCAAACACACTGAAGTCCACAAGACACTCAAATCACAACAGTCCACGGGGGTTTGGGGCGAGGACGCAGCTGGGACTGCGCGGGCTGAATCGACCACGCGGGATGCGCGAGACGGGTCGGCGGCTCCGGCAGTGGCTGCGCGGACTGCGCGGGCTCCGGCTCTGGCTCAGGCTGCGCGGACTGCGCGGGCTCCGGCTCTGGCTGCGCGGACTGCGCGGGCTCCGGCTCTGGCTGCGCGGACTGCGCGGGCTCCGGCTGCGCGGACTGCGCGGGCTCCGGCTCTGGCTGCGCGGACTGCGCGGGCTCCGGCTCTGGCTGCGCGGACTGCGCGGGCTCCGGCTCTGGCTGCGCGGGCTCCGGCTCTGGCTGCGCGGACTGCGCGGGCTCCGGCTCTGGCTCTAGCTCAGCCATCCCGCGAGCTGCAGTAAACCTCACTGCGGCCAAGCCGAGGAACGGACCGAGCACGGCGGCAGACCTCTTAAGGAAAGGCTCTGGCATGGCGATGGTTCTCCAGAGCACGGAGTAGAAATGCTCACGACTCCTCCTGGTCAGCCAGTCCGGTATTGGGCATACTACCACAGGCAACAAAATGAAACCGGGAGGGGTAGCAAGTAACCCCGACACCGTTGCTGGGTTCAATTTTGGCAGGTTCATCTGTGAGGGTTTGCTGGACAGATGAACCCAAATGCAACGATGTCAGGGATAAACAGAAAACACTTTATTCTTTGACAAAACAAAACCCACGAGGGGGTACAAAACATGAAAACATATAACACTTGACTATGACTGGATACTAGACTAGACTGCAACACGACCACAAGAACAGAACACAATGAACCTGCACAGAACTTCTTCTTCTTTCTTCTTTGATTTTATGGCGGATTGCGAACCAACTTCCTAGGTGCATACCGCCACCTACTGTGGTGGAGTGTGAAGAGAATGAAGTAAAAAAAAATAAATAAATAAAAAAAAAATAAAAAAAATTATATTCTATTTTTTAATCCACTTATCCTGATAAATCTCATGATTGCATGTATCATTTCCCCTGCATTTAATCCGTTAGTTAATATTTCAGTTAATGTAAACTCTTGAATTCCCAGTGATTGCATTTCCTCCTTAAGACTTTGCCTTTCTCTTTCATATACCTTACATACCATCATTACATGTTCCACTGTTTCCTCTATTAAACATACTTCACATAACCCTGTATTATGTTTCCCTATTATATGTAAAGTGTGATTAAGATAAGAATGACCTGTTCGTAAATGAGTGAGGATAACTTGTTCCCTTCTACTTATATTATGGTTGATTTTAGATTTCTTAATACTCCTTTGAACTTTATGAAAATGTTGACCTGTTTGACATGAATCCCAGAATGTTTGCCATTTCCTATTACATAATTCTAAAATTAATTGTTTCCCTTCTGATCTACTAATTGAAATATTAATACTTGGTTCATCCATATTTAAACTATCTTTAGCCATTTTGTCTGCTTCTTCATTCCCTTGAACTCCCACATGTGCAGGTACCCATACAAAATTAGTTGTTATTCCCATTCGTTTAATACTATACAATGTAATCATGATTTCTATTAAAATGTCACTTCTATTTGTTTGCATTGATTGCAAGCTCAACAGAACAGCCATTGAGTCAGAGCATATTATTACTTTATCAGGTCTTATTTCATAAACCCATCCAAGTGCCATTAGAATTGCAACCATTTCTGCTGTATACACAGATGTGCCATCTGTTATTCTTCCAGCCTTCCTAATATCAAACTCTGGAACATAGAAAGCAGCTCCTGTTCTTCCAGTTTCTATGTTCTTTGATCCATCTGTATATACTTGAAGAAATGAATAATATGAATATTTAATATACTCTGCTACTAATGTTTTAACATTACCCACCTCTCCATTTTCTTTAATTTTCTCATGTATCTTTAAGTCTATTTCAGGTTGATCAAGTAACCAAGGTGGTATTGGAGACGTTACAATTATTGGAGCAAATACTTTCGTATCTAACCCAGTTTCATTAATCCATTTTTTAATTTTCCATGCAAAACCTTTACCTGGTGTATTCATAGTTTCCCAACTTTCCTTAAGTACTTCTTTTACAGGATGATCATTACTTTGTCCATTTAGATTAATCCAATATGCCATAGCTAGTTTTTCCCTTCTTATATACAGAGGCATTTCGGATGTTTCCACCTGCAATGCTGCATTTGGGGTTGTTTTAACTGCTCCTAAAATTATTCTTAAAGCTTTGGCTTGTATGATATCTAACTTTTTTAACATAGATACAGATGCCGATTCATACACAATACATCCATAATCTAGGACTGATCGCATGAGACCAACATATATATCTTTTAATGACTGCTTATCTGCACCCCAGTCTTGACCTGCGACACCTCTCATTAAATTCAGTATCTTACTGCACTTTTTTAAAATATATTCAATGTGATCTTTCCAGGTTAACTTATTGTCAAACCATATTCCCAAATACTTAAATCTGCACAGAACTAAAGATACACTGACATTAAATAGAAGAAAGCAAACAAGATAACGAGCGGGAACAGGTGATGGGAATAAGTGATAATTAACAATAAGCAGGAGAACGAGGGAGCGGGGACAAATGACAAGACACCGGAGGTACATGCCAAACACAAAAACAAGGCATGAACCTCCACACAAGGCCAGGGGCTGCCAGAACTCTGCCACCATGACAAAATACAAATATAACAAGACTTCAAGGCAGAGTCCTGACAGTAATGATATTCATCACCTGATAAACAGCTATTCACAGACCTGCATTACTACAGTAAAAGTTTAATTTCATGTTTGTATGCCCCCCAAATTTTTTAGCACCAGCTGCCACTGTCGCACAGTGTAATAAAGTAATGATCTTATAGGATGGCAAAAATCCTGCAGTGTATCCTGCGCATGACACATAAAAAAGTTGTAACTGTTAACATTAGTTAATGCGGAATTAACTAACATAAACAATTGTATTTAGATAACTGTAATTACTATGCACAGAGTTTTAAACAGCAAAAATTCAATGTTTATTTACGGTTAATGTCCTGTCTTACAACAGTAAGTGGGATATAAGTGTTAAGAAAAATATTGTAGTAACCAGTAGACATTATGCTACAAAATCTGTATGAATACCCTACAATCAAAAATGTATGTCTGTCATTACTTTGTGTGATAAGAGCGTGTCCAGAAGTGTTGAATGTAATCTGTGATGTAGCCATTACAGCCATTTATTACATAACATACCAGAGGCTTCAAAGAATGTGGCTATCATAAGATCTTTAGTCTTTTCCCCAATCTGGAATAAAGAAAAACATCTGACTGTACATCTTCAAGAGGAAGTGTTTCGGGCTGTCAACAGCGCTGTATGTATTGCCCAAAATGATTCATTTCAACATCTACCTACATCTGCAGCACTGCTTTACACACATGAGTGATGTCATACGGCCTCTCAAGGTCCCTCCTGCTGTTTCAGGAGATTCTCCGTGTGTGCACAACGTTCTGAACAAAGAAGCCGTACAGCTTTAATTTTTCCTTAATACTGACTCACAAACTCTTGAAAAGTACATTGCACTCCTGTCACAAAGTGCTGTGTTCGGTGTCTAGCACAAAACTGAGTTTGCACAACGCTCTTGGAACAATTTTTATATTTTTTTATATTCAGAATATATGCATATATTATAATTGTCCTGTTAATCCCATTATATGTTTTAGATGGCTTTTCTATGTATTTGATATTTATTTCATATTTAGATTATATCAATTAATCTATAATCATAAATTAAAGTACATCCAACTTCAAGATTTAGCCATTTATGGACATTATTTGTGTTACTCTTGTTTTCAATTATAGTGGGTTAGAATTTATGTATAATTGTTATGTCGATATTTTGTGCTCCTGTATAAATTGCTTTTTTATTTGTAAGGGGCTTTGGATAAAAACATCTGCTAAATTAGTAAATGTAAGTGCAAAAAAAATATTCAAAGCAATGATTAACAACAATAATCTAATTAGATTAAGAACATATAATAAAATATACAAAAATGTAAAAGTAAAAAATAAACAACACCATTCAAACAAAATAACAGATGAAACAAATCTTTCTTATTATTTTTAATAAAACATTTTGTGTTATCAGTGTCAAAGTTAGAAAATAGTTTTTACTGCCAATAGGAATAAAATTATTTATTTGAAAGATTCAGAAAACAAAAAATGTAGATTTTTTTCAGATATTTTTGGGGCTGCATGCTATACTGTAATATATTGTTACAGTGTTAAGTGATATACAGTATAATTCTCATTGGTTATAATTTAAATGGAGCAAAACATATAGGGAACAACTTCCAAACTACAACACCACACTGTAAAAAAATACTTTGCTGCCTTAAAATTTTTTGCTAAATCAACTCAGATTTACAAGTCATGTCAACAGAGATGAGTTGTTACAACTTATAAAATATAGTTGAGAAAAGTCAACTTAATTTTATAAGTTATAACAACACCTGTAGTAGTCAAGATAAATAATAGTAAGTTTTTACAGTGCATTTACCATAACCCTTCTCATTAAGAAAAATGTATTAACATACACTGTAAAAAAATGCAGTATGAAGTTATAACAACTTGGTTTTGCAAGTCAATTTAACCTACTATTTTAGGTTTTGACCTGTGATAAGTTGACATAATTTATTAGAAAAGTAGAAATGTTAAGGTAACATAAAAATATATGTTGATTGGACAAAATGCTACATTTTTTTACAGTGTATGAATATGTTATTTGTAAACATGAACAAACTGTTTTCTCCTACTATTTATAATAATAATAATTTAAATAGATAAGTTAATTGTTTATAGAAATATCACTGGTATTTATTAATTAATGTTGGTACACAGTCACACAGAAACAGCTTTTATGAAACATGGCACAGGTGAACTTTTTTAACTCAAATCAAAATCGGTTTGTTGATTTATTTTCTTATTTCTTTATCTGTATTATATTTCTTCATATAGCATGTCTATTGTACCTTTTGATTCACTATTCATTTGTTTTATTTATCATTGATTCATTTAGCACTTTATTACTTTATTATTCAAAACATATGAAATAGCCTAACATGAATTTAAGTTTATTTATTTTTAAATCCAAGCATTACATGATATACATTAATATTAGGTCGATGTTAAGACCCAGCTTAGAAAAAAGCCAAAACTTATTCGCCATCTTGTGGTTTAAATGTGTAACTACGCCTTATCTTTGACACTATACCTGCAATTCTCTCCGATAGTTGCTTTTCAGGTTGTCTTCTTCAGCATGTTTCAAGCAGATAACTTGTTAATAATACACCACATTATTATTATTATTATTAATTCAATTCTATTTTATTTTATTATTTTATTTTATTTTATTTTATTTTATTTTATTTTATTTTATTTTATTTTATTTTATTTTATTTTATTTTGTTATCAATACTAAACAGAAGTACAGAGCATCCTAATATCTGACTTAGGGTAAATTCATCAAACCCAATCTCACAAATCAGTGGTAGGGTTGATAGATTTTTCTCCTTTTTGACACTGTCTAGACAGCAACAATTCACTGGTACTTTTTTGCAAAAAAGTGCATCTTCAACCCATCCACGTCTGGTACCCTCCGTACATGCGTATGGTGCGTTTGCTCTTTCTTTTATGCAATTAATAAAAAATCTGATTTTGCACTACTGATGCAAAGCGGTCCAAAATCATTACCCATTTTGTTCATGCTAAAGACATCATGATTGTTTGGCATATAGTGCAAAAAAAAGGAACTAATGTATATTGTACTTGGTAGTATTTCATTCAGATCCAGGGCATAGCACATAAATCTTAACAGTTACGTCACATGACGTCTGCACTGTGAAAACAATCTGCAGTCTGTCCTTGCTCTCGCTCTTGTGGACTTTACGGATATGCACAAATGAAGGCCACGACCACAAGCCCACAATAAGTGCACCATTTAAGACAGGGCCACACATATCTGTGCATTCACATCTTTAAGTCCTAAACCATCATTTAATCAAAAAGTAGTAAATAAAAACTAACGCTAGTTTCAAAATCTTAAAGTAACAGTTCACCTTAAAGAAATTACAGTTTTGTCATGTATGGAAGCCGAAATGGAACCCACTACTATTATTTTGCTTGCTTGTTTTCTTATGAAAAAGATGTTTTCTCATTATCTAGACATAATCCAAATCTCATATTGTAATGTCTTGTCCATAATATTTAATGTATCTTCACCATCACCACAAGTGTAGCTAATATACTTAAAAGTTGGACGGTTGATGTTTGTGAATTTAGGAACCATCTCTTAAGTTATAATGTACACGTTTCTATCTTCAAAATGATTTAACAGTTTATTTTAATAAATATCAAATTTCTAATAAGTGTGCATTATATAAAAACTTTAATCACTTTAATCTTTTGGCAGGCCCACAAAATTATATGCATTGATTTTGGGGGGAAATGCAGAATTGATTTAGACTATTATACTATTGAGCAGATAGTACTACACTCTCATAGGTTAAAGAAAACATACAGTAATTTAAACAATAATGTAAAATGGTGCAAAGTATGTAATAAATTAACAGAAAATGAGGGAATCACAAAAAAATTATGCAATTTTAATTTTTAATAAAGTTTATTTAACTAAGTTCGGGAGAAGCATGGTCATGTGATCCAACCAATCAGTGCAAAGAGATGCCTATAAATGGCAGTCCCTCACTTCTGTCCCGTGACAGATTTTTTGCAGCATCCCTCCTCCACCCCATCACCTCACTCTCATCTAGATTCATTTTCACAGTTAAAGAGATTGGAGTACTCTGGGTTCGGGCTAAAATTCCGAGCTCGGAACCCTCTCCTCGGACCGCACGCCAAATATGCTTTATCTCATTCCTTATCGATTACATGTTAATGCGAACTTGAGAAACACTCATTTGTTTTGGCCATTCATTTACGTAACAACGGGATTTTAGAGGCCTGAAAATGTAAGCTTAAAAAATGTAAGCTTTAAAGTGCAATAAAAAAAACACAAACTACAAAAACTACAAAATGTGAATTTTTGAAAACATGGAAGCCATTTACAGGCATATTACGTTACATCATCTGACAATGCCTACTACTGGCCTGGCATCCCTAATAGAGTATTTTTATTTGTTTCAGTTGATCCGTTCATTTTGACAGCATTGTCGTCTGTTTACGAAAAATAAAAAGGATCAACTGTTTCTGTACACTGTTTTCGTGTAAACATATCCTAAGTCCATCCCTCACATCAGCTGCATGCTGTAAATTCTGAAGGCAAAGGGACCTGACATCCATGTGTTAAAAGTACATTTGAAAATGAATCAATAGGGTATTACCATAGAATTTTATAAGATAATATTTAATATAGTATATCGATCAGCTATGTCTAGCTCTCTCTCTCAAAGAGTTTTTCTCCCAGGAGTTTTTTCAGCCCCTTGGGGGTCAGCTGATGTTAGCTTAACTTCGAACTACGTTACATATAGGGCTGGGTATCGATTCAGATGTTTCAGATCGATTCGATTTCAATTCACAAGCTAT
This sequence comes from Misgurnus anguillicaudatus, assembly GCF_027580225.2. NCBI lineage: Eukaryota > Metazoa > Chordata > Actinopteri > Cypriniformes > Cobitidae > Misgurnus > Misgurnus anguillicaudatus. Next base: position 8,132,561 of record NC_073347.2, read on the forward strand.
CACATCGATTCGATTTCAATTCTCGAACCAATTTTCGATTCTCGACTGGATTTTTATACTTGATTCAACTCAATGAATATAGATTATATAGAATATTATATTATATTATAATATAGACTGAATGAATGAATGAGAGGCTCGCCTCTCGCTAATTGGTAACATCGCGCAAGGCAAGTTACCATCATTGGTGTTACCGTCTTCTCTAATGAGTACTTCTCCTAACCCTAACTTCCCGGACTCGGATCGATAAAAAGTACAGTGTGAGTGCGTGCACCTGGGGGAGTAGGTAGGGGTGACAATCGCGCTGGGGCATGGTTTGGTTTGGTTTGGATAATGTGAGTGCGCCCTTAAGCACTATTCCTTTAACTCAGTGGTTCTCAAACTGGGGGCCGGGGCCCCCAGGGGGGCTGCGAGATGGTGCCAGGGGGGCCCCAGTTTTATGACATTTTATAAAATACATTCATTTATCATGAATTCTGTGTAACTAAACCTAAAAAAGAATAAGCCAACTAACCAACTGCACTACTAGGTATAATTTAATATGTTTTGTTTAATTAAAATATTAAATTTTAGAACTGTTTTTGTCATAAATTTTCTTTCGGGGGCCGCAAAATAATGCACTGTACACAAGGGGGGCCGCACCCTGAAAAAGTTTGAGAACCACTGGTTTAACTGACCAACATAAAAGCATACAAACAAAACAAGATGAAAAAATTTTTAAGTTTATAAGTTTTATCATATTCATATTCATTATCTATTATTATATTTTCATTTTGTCAGGTATTGAAGATACAACGTCATGGATTCTTTATTAAAATGTATTAAAAATTAAACATAGATTAAGCTCCCCGTTTTGCGGATTCATAGATTTGACAAGTTAATTAATGCTATTATAGAAGTTTTGGGTGTTTTGAAAGAAGTTTATTTAAGCAGATTTCCATCACCCGAATTCCACCTTTTCTGTAGAATGACCAGTCTGTGAAAACCCATCTAAAGTCATTATTTTGAGATTTATTGTTTTCTATATAAAAATCATCCTACATTATGTAAAGACCATTATGTGAAAATATAACCTTGATATTTTTAAAGTAATGTGGACTTTTAATAGTCTGTTTGTCAGTCACACAGAACGTGGACGGTTGTGTATAAGTCCTCACAGTTGCGCAGATGCCACGCTCCACAGGCTAAAGGAAGTGCCCATGCATCCCTCTTCATCCTAGCCAAGGGAAACTCGCATTCTGGCTCAAGCTGAGATAACACAGCCAATACACAGCCAACAAACCTGCTGCTGAGTCACACAACGTGTGTAAATAACATTAATGTGCTACCCCAGTCACCCAGAGAGAGAGGCCTGACCTTCACATGCATTTGACATAGCAACACACAGTCACGTTCAACGCTATGTTTATTTCGATCGTTTAGAATTTCAAAGATGTTTATGGTGAATTTCACCAGATGCAGATGCATGCCGTGTTCCCGTGCGGATGCATGTCCTTTAAATATATTCTGAGTAAAGAACATCATTTATAAAAGGCCATTGTATGATTTAGTTCTTGCATTAGAAGTCAATCCTAACATGATACGACGTTAATGTCATGAAAGAATCCAGTGTTTATAATTTATTCAAGCTATGCTAGACATTTCATCCTTGACAAAGTCTATTCACACTGTGGGTGCAGAAGGAGCTTCCTATTGGCTTCTATGTTCCCCACCTCCATGTTTATCTCAGTCCCTCTTTCATCCTTTCTCACGCATGTAGTACTGAAATGAAGTGTTCGATCTCTGACAGAATGATTTGGTTAAACAACACACTTCAAAAGGAAACAAATTAACCAAAACCCATTTTCTCACACCAGATTCTGTTTTTGTGTTCTTCTATATATTTGTTTAATCATTTAAACACTGTCATTATCTCAAAAACTTATTGCTATGTCCTAAACGTGATGTTTTATTATATTTTCTACAGTGTATTCTTGCTATGGTGAAACGTGGCCCACACAAAACGGCAACTATTAGACAACAGTCACATTTTTGATCAGAAGAGCAAGTGTGATTTATGATAGGGAAAGACGTTACAGCTTCAATATGTTGTTTTGATCATGCTAAATCAAAATGTATATTATTATATGCCTTGTCCTGGAAAAATACATTGGCTGCATGTGTTCAGGGTCAAGATTATATTCTCTAATGACCCCAAGGTGAGAGATCCCATGGTAAGTGAGGAAAAATGAGCTCATACCTTGGTGAAGGGAATCCTCTGCGCCCGCGAACTCCCCACCGCCACCGTCGTCCGGAGTTTTGCGTTTCTTCGACATAATATGACGCCTTCTCTTTTGTCTCTTTGTTCTTGGCTCAAAACTGAGATGCGAATGAGGACGAGAAACACTCGGCTGTCTGGGCAAGCACATAAAATTAGCGGGAAGCTGACTGTCGAAAGCTTTACAAAGCGCGAGCCCCATTCATTCAGCCATTCAGTCTCCAATTCGCTCCGGCACCAGATCAACGCAAAGAGAGCAAAAGTTAGCAAGGTGCACCTGGGTACCGGTGATGCTGTTCGTAAAGCAATCAGTCTGTATTTTATAAAAAGAGTAAACGCGATAATGCCATCCAGAAATGTAGGCTTTGGGATAAAGCAAACAAATGCGCAGGGATTTTCCTCTGACAAATGAGAGATGTTGCTACGAAAGTGATTTGGGAATCACGTGTGCCCGGGATTATACTGAAGCAGAAAAGTACGCGTCTTGACTTTGCGAGTCAAATCGCGCTCGTCCATTCGCAGAGGCACGAACACCCACGATGTTAACCGTTTTGTTCTGATACGCAGTAACATTTTGCAAACGAGAGTAAACGAGCGATGGATTAACTGCATTTAGGTAATGTAGCTATGTCCAACTTTCTGTCAGTTCTGATGGTTTGTCGCGACCTGCAACAAGTCACCGTTTTAGTCACCGTCTCTGTTACTAAAGTCAACGCAAGCGCCATCAGAACATTTCTTTATTTCCATTTATTCCCAAATTTCAGAAAGCCCCTGCTCACAAAATATCGGGTGGATGGAGAACCGCACTGTACCTTTGCTCTTATACAGAAATCATCCATCCATCGATGCATTAGCGACGTTTGTCTTACGTTGATCACGTTCTTCTCAAAACTTCTTAATCCGGTTGCTAGGGAACCGCGGAGCGCCCAAACGTTCATGGTTTTTGCGCTCTCGAGCTTAAAGTGACCTAAACCTGGAGTGAGGTACTCGCAGTAGTTTAACGTTTATCGAGCGTAAACTGTCTGTGTGTGTTTTGGTGGCGCGAAAGAGTTTAAGAGTTGTGTGTAAATAAAGGCTCCATCAGCAGCAGCATCATCAGCGCTACAGCGGTTCCATTCAACGGGCAAATGACGTCAGCAGCCTCCTCCGCAAATGCTGCCAAGGCTACAGTTTAGATTGAACCAAATTATAAACTCGCGCGCTTTACGCAAGCAACGCATACGTGGACGTGTCTCGGTTGTCTGCACGATCCACGTGTGCTGGATCCAGACTTGGGTTTTAACTTAAATCAGACAATGAATAACGTTCATCCAGTCCTGCAGTTCTTTTCAGCATGCATTCCCCTGCTTTCTCACCAAACATTTTTCATGATTTTTTGATTACATGTTTCTTTTTATATTCAAGAAAGCAGAGTATATTGAAATATAAGGGGTGATTTCCCAGACAGGGCTTATTTTAGCCCCAGACTAAAATGCATTTTTGAGCTGCCCTAATTTAAAAACATCTTGCACTGACGTATCTTAACATACAACATCAATGTTACTATTTTGTCTCAAGATGAACACCTGTATTGTTTTTTGTATGTTTGTATAAACAACTTAAATGTCCTAAATATAACTAGTCCTGGATTAATCTAAACCCTGTTTGGGAAACTGTCCTATAGTGTATTCCATACAGACACCCATACATGAGCTTTGGAAATCACTTTTATATGTTTTAATATTTTCCATTTTTTCATGACTGAGGGAATCCTGGGTATTGTTCCTGTGATCCAACACAGCGCTGTGCAGTTTTAATCTAAGAGAAACCACAAAGACTGATGAAATGCTTAAATGCTGGATTGCTGGATGCGTTTGCTTTTATCCAAAAGCAGCTGAAATTTTCCCCCACAATAGTTGCACAAAGGCCATTAAATGCTTTAAAGGGGCCATGGCCAAGACTTTTTAAAGATGTCAAATAAATCTTTGGTGTCCCCAGAGCACATATGTGAAGTTTTACCTCAAAATAGCATATAAATAATTGTTAAAATTGTAGGTGCAAAAATGTGCCATTTTGCGTGTGTCCTTTAAAATGCAAATGAGCGGTTGGTTGCAGTTGAAATTGTGACCTGATTTTGTTTTCGCTCTCTTTTTCTCTGCACTAAATGGCAATGCTGTGATTGGATAGTGCAGATTAAGGGGCGGTATTATTATAATAAGAGCTCCTTATGACATCATAAGGAGAGCCAAACTTGATTTTTCTCCCTCCGTAATTTTGGGCAGGTGTTGCATGCCCCTTTAACCAAAAAACACATGAACCTTATTGATGCCCATGTTTAGTTTAGTGTTATTGTTATCTTAGAAGGATAGTTGACAAAAAAATCTGTCATAATTTATACACCCCAAGTTGTTCCAAACTTGCATACATTTATTTGTTCTGCTGAACGCAAAGGTAGATATTTTGAGGAATGTTTGTAATGAAGCAGATCTGGGACACCATTCACTTCTACGGAATTAATTTTTCAATTATGGAAGTGAATGGTTGCCCAGTTCTGCTTGGTAACAAACATTCGTCAAAATTTCTTCCTTTGTGTTCAGCAGAACAAAGACTTTTATACAGGTTCTGAACAACATGAGGGTGAATAAATGATGACAGAATGTTTTTTGTAAACTATCCCTTTAATTTACCCACAGCAACCCTTATACAACCCAGTGGCGGCTGGTGACTGCTCATCCGAGGGGCGCAAATTCAAAATATGTGTTCGGAGTATCATGTGAGTTGCTTATGTGTTTGTGCGTCATGTAAACCATGGGCATCACGTGTTTTGTCAAAATAAGTGCCTGCTGCAAACGCGGCAAAACCGTTTGTGATAAAAGAGAAGCTCACGTTCACAAAATACACGCAAGACACTCACTTAACAGTAAACTCTGATTACGCATGAGATTATGCGAGTATCTGGCAAACGCGAGCGTCTCTTTTATCATAAACTCCTTAGACGCGTCTGCAGCAGGCACTTATCTTGACAAAACACGTGATGCACACAGGTCCACTCAATGTGACGAACACATATTTTGACATTACGAACCACGCACATGACGGGCTACATACATGTTGTGACAAACTTCGCATCGTGCGCCCTCGAATAAAGATGTCACCGGTCGCCACTGATACAACCGCTTATGTACATAAGTTTGCAATCATAGACTTCAAAAGTCACTTTTTGTACAAAGTGCATTGTTGTACAATTCTGCCTTTAAACATGTCTTCATATTAAACTACTAAGAATCAATCAGTATTGATTTTTCTCCCTCCGTAATTTTGGGCAGTTGTTGCATAAAGGTCTGCATGCAGATGTTTATCAAAGTTTGATGGAATAAATCATAGATGACACAGGATATTTTCAAACTTTGTTGGCCAAATAATGTCTGATCTTAACTACTTTATGATATAATGTATATTGGGAGACACAATCTGTAAAAAAGGCAAATTCAATAAAGCAATGTGTGGATTACATCGGGTGGCTTTCGTAATCTGGAGTTTATGCCTACCGTTACTGTGTTTTTGTATTAAAGTAGCTGCATGGTTTGCTATGAGAAGACTATCACAGCAGTGTAGCGCTCTGTTAGTGACGCTTGCTTTAACCCCCCCCCCCAGCCCCCATTCACTGCAGCCTCATTGACGTCAGAGCTGCTTGCGTCAATGCTCTCTCTTTGACAGAAGGAGAGTTTTTTTCTTTGGATCCTAATAGGATTATTATAAAAAATGCCCACAGGCCTTTTCAATGCTGGCAAAATGGCATTTTCTTCCCCTCGTTTGATGCATTATAATAAAACGAAGAAACTAATGTATAAGTGAATGGAAAAGGCTGTTCTCTACATATCCACGTGCAGTGCTTTGTGAATTGGATATATAGAAATATCCTATCATTATTGTTTAGGCTCATGATCTACTAATCACTATAAATGTCAAATAAAAATACTGTATATAAATAAATAAACAAGACAAAGCCATACAATACAGACTTATAAAAGCTTATCAGTTATATAAATGCTATAAAGTAATAACACAGTAATAACAGGGGGCTGGAATAGTTCCTCTTGCCTCCCCTCTAAGCACACATCCGAAAGAGAGGAATTAATCAGGCCCGTATTAGCAGAAAACTGAGCTATGACGTAAATCGGCTATGATGTAAATAAATGTTTTCTCTTGCGTGTGGTCTTGCTTAAACACTTCATGAGTGATTTGCAAACTGGCAAGTATGCCATTATGAGTATGACACAATGAAATTTTACACTTTGTTCCTATTAAACCTCCAATATTAATATTGCTATAACAGAATGTTAAGGGATACCTTACAACTCTATTGTAAAGTAGATTTGCAATATATTTTGTCCTTACAGTTTTTACCATCCTAGGTGTAAATGCAAAGGTGGCTTATATATAGTGTGCGCTGATAATGAGAGACAGGTGACGGTGATTAGAACTCTGGTGAATGCAATGCTTTGAGAAGGGGTTCACTTTTGCGGGGACACTTTCCTTCTCGAACTCAAGTGTTTGGTTTGCTATTTTAGTTTGCTAATTACATTACAATAACCTGCTAATGATTGTGATATTTTGTGGTATCATTGAAAACTTTTTCAAAAATTTCCCATGCGTTTCTATACCTTATTACTATCCACCTTTTTCTCGAACACGGAAGTAAGTTATGTGACATATTTCCTTTCCTGCGCGAGACTTAAGGTTCAATAGCCAGCCGGTAGAAAAGAGTGTAGTGGGAGCACGCATAAAACATGATTTAAACAGTTAATGTTTACTAACTTACAACTGCCGTTTATGAACCAGTGTAAGGATGAAATTAAGAAGTGGCTTGATATATGAAGATATATTCAAATTTGTGCTGTTGATCGGAGGTGACAGGTCTTCAATGCACAAATAAAAGCACAGAAACATACCATTATCTTTACAATGGGAAAGTCAGTCGAGTGTTTGTACATGGAATTTACCAAGACTTCGTGTTTTTAACTTTTCAGGGGCTACCCAAACCCAACTCTAACCCCAACACCAGGCGACAATTGTTTAAAGGAATAGTCTACTCATTTTCAATATTAAAATATGTTATTACCTTAACTAAGAATTGTTGATACATCCCTCTATCATCTGTGTGCGTGCACGTAAGCGCTGGAGCGCGCTGCGACGCTTCGATAGCATTTAGCTTAGCCCCATTCATTCAATGGTACCATTTAGAGATAAAGTTAGAAGTGAGCAAGCACATCAACGTTTTTCCTGTTTGGGACGAGTAGTTGTACGGGCAGGTTTGATGGTACAAAATAAAACGTGGCGCTTTTCTAGGCGGATTTAGAAGAGGAGCTATATTGTATGGCGTTATAGCACTTATGGGTGTACTTCGACTCGGCGCAGTAACACCCTCCCTCTCCCATTATGAGAGTGAGAAGGGGAGCGGACTTTCCAGGCGAGCCGAAGTACTCCCAAAAGTGCTGTTGCGCCGTGAAATGTAGTTCCTCTTTTAAATCCGCTTAGAAAAGCGCTACGTTTTATTTTGTACCACCAAACTTGCTCGTATAACTACTCGTCTTAAATAGGAAAAACGTTGATGTGTTTGGTCACTTCTAACTTTATCTCTAAATGGTACCATTGAATGAATGGGGCTAAGCTAAATGCTATCGAAGCGTCGCAGCACGCTCCAGCGCTTACGTGCACGCACACAGATGATAGAGGGATGTATCAACAATTCTTAGTTAAGGTAATAACATATTTTAAATATTGAAAATGAGTAGACTATTCCTTTAAAGTTTAGAAAATATAAAAAAATATATCAGAAAAAATAGTATAAACCAATAGTTAAAGTGACATAACACCAAATCTAACCCTAAACCGAAGCGAAAATGGTTTGAAAAGAGGAAAAAGCAGTTGAGTAACCAATCCGTGAGAATGCCACGGAAAAAGACAGTCCGTAGCAGGGCCACGGTAAAAATGCGGAGATCCGTGGGAATGACACGGAAAATGCGCAAAAAATTCAGCGACTATCCCACGGAACTTTGTGAGATCAGGTTGAAAATCTCACAGCTGTCCCTCTGGTGTGAGTTTTTTTTAAATGGCAATTTTTAATGGACTTGTTTATGGTGACACGTCGAGCTTCATGCGGTCCGACACAGTCAGCAGTATCATTCAACACATTGTAAGTTATTTAAAAAAAACATAATAAACATAATAAACTACTCCATGTATTGAGTACTGTTTTTGTTTTATATTATTGCATCACTTTTTATGCACTAGGTGGACATGAGCTTATGAAATTATTAGCTTACTTTTTAAAGTATTTGCTTTTTCATTTAAAACATAACAAAAGTATGCGCAAACACATTACAATCTATTATAAACATTAACTAGCAGATTATGTTGTATATTTTCGGTACTGTAATGGCATTTTTGTAATAATTTATAGTAGCAGAATAAATAAATTAGCTAAATCAGCATATTTTTACCATCATAATATTAGTTGTTTTTAAACAATTATTATGTTGGCTTGAGAAAGCCAACATACTGTTGTTGCACTTAAACTTATTATTATTATTATTATTATTATTATTATTCTTTTTCTTCTGAGACCAAAATTTCTAACTCTAACTCCTCCTAGAGCTTTTAAGCTACAGCCACCAAACTTTGCACAGACCTTCAGTCTGATCTGAGGAGGTGTGCTATATCTTTTCTAAGGGATCGGACTTACGGTTCTCCTAAACCGTCCGATCAAACATCCCAAAAAAGTCCCATAGACTTACATTCATAGAATGTTTAGGCTGAGTGTTTATTTTCAAATTCTAACTGTCAACTCTCACTCATACAAATACATTACATCATCTCTCAACCTCTCTCAGTCTATCTCTGTCTCACAAAACTCACTCAATAGCACAGACAAACAAAACTACACACACACACACACACACACACACACAACCACACAGACACACAATCACACACAACTACACACAGACACACAACTACACACAGACACACAATTACACACACAAACACAAAATTATATATAACAAACTGTCACAAAAACAGACATGCACACATACATACACACACACACACACACAATCACACACAGACACACAACCACACACAGACACACAACTACACACAGACACACAATTACACACACAAACACAAAATTATATATAACATACTGTCACAAAAACACAGACATGCACACACACACACACAAACACACACACAAACACACACACACACACACACACACACACACACACACACACACACACACACACACACACACAATCACAATCACACACAGACACAGACACAAAACCACACACAACTACACACAGACACACAATTACACACACAAACACAAAATTATATATAACATACGTCCACAAAAACACAGACTCACACACGCACACACACACACACACACACACACACACACACACACACAACCACACAACCACACACAACCACACACACACACAGACACACAACCACAAAATTACACACACAAACACAATATTACACACCCAATCATACTCACACAAACACACACATAAATGTCCCAACTGCCCTAAATGCCCCATCTGCCCCATTCTGCCCCAAATGCCTCAAATAACCTAACCGCCCCATTTTGCCCCATTTGCCCCAACTGGCCAATTATGCTCCAAATGCCTCATCTGCCCTAAATGCCCCATCTGCCCCAAATGCCCCAACTACCCTAAATGCCCCATCTGCCCCAAACACCCAATTCTGCCCCAACTGCCCTAAATGCCCCATCTGCCCCAAATGCCCCGTCTGCCCCAACTACCCAATTCTGCCCAACTGCCCCATTCTGCCCCAACTGCCCTAAATGCCCCATCTGCCCTAAATGCCCCATCTGCCCCATTCTGCCCTAAATGCCCCAACTGCCCTAAATGCCCCAACTGCCCTAAATGCCCCAACTGCCTCATCTGCCTCATTCTGCCCCAAATGCCCCAACTGCCCTAAATGCCCCAACTGCCCTAAATGCCCCATCTGCCCTAAATGCCCCATCTGCCCTATTCTGCCCAAACTGCCCTAAATGCCTCAAATGCCCCAACTGCCTCATCTGCCCCATTCTGCCCTAAATGCCCCATCTGCCCTAAATGCCCCATCTGCCCTAAATGCCCCATCTGCCCTAAATGCCCCATTCTGCCCAAATTGCCCTAAATGCCTCAAATGCCCCAACTGCCTCATCCGCCCCATTCTGCCCCAACTGCTCTAAATGCCCCATCTGCCCCAAGTGCCCCGTCTGCCCCAATTATCCAATTCTACCCCAAATGCCCCAACTACCCTAAATCCCCCATCTGCCACAAATGCCCCATTCTGCCCCAACTGCCCAATTCTGTCCCAACTAACCCATCTGCCCCAACTAACTTAACTGCCCCAACTGCAGCTCCATCTATTACTCTCAGACTAGGCTTTCTCAAGCCAACATAAAGTTTGTTCACAAACTTTAACCTCATCTAGTTGTATTTATTGTTTACTGTCAGTTTCTATGAAAGGTTTTACTGGATGGATTTGTAAATACAGATCATGAGTGCATGTGCGCCACATACACATTCAGTTATTGTGCATGGATGGTTAAAACAAAAGTTTTGTAGAGATTTACTGCGTTTGTATCAGCTATTATGATAACCCCTAACTGCACAAATTATGTTGGTCTTCCTGGATTTCATAATAAACATTAAACAGCCAGTTAAAATGGCACACTTGTGTCCTTTGCAATAGACTACCATTAGCTTTAGTGGCTCACCGGAAGTCATAAACAGGAAAGCTTAAAGATGACGGCGCCCACATTTACGTCAAGAAACAGGTTGGTTAGGTGAAATGTTTGCTCATGTGATATAACTGCAAACACTTGTTTAACGTGTTGTTGTATAGATATCTTATTTCTGTTTCATTTTTCTTTGCTTTGCTGTTTCGTCCACCTTCTCTCCGTAGGTTTCACTGTTAGATTGCCTGTTAGATGAGGCCTTGGTTGATATAGTGGTGAAGGAATTCTGGTCAAGCACATAAGAGCAAACACAAGGGCATTAAACTGGAGAGGAACTGAGGAGGGTAACCAGGGAAGGCAGGTTAATGGAATAAACTAATAATGGGATAATTAATTAGGAAACAAGGGGTTGGGATGAAGACTCAGGAGATTTTCAGAGGCCATGTGTTTCCAACATAAAACACAGGACCAAACAGCACATGGTAAACCATGACCATGAACCATGTGCTCCAACAGAAAACACAACAAAAACACTGATCACAATAGACAGAGCACATCCTAATTTTACTGGATTGTAAATGCAACACAAATTTCGGTTAATTTTATGTTTATTTGTTCGCAGTAATTCATTTTTCTTGCTCTCTCTCGTCTCTTGCTCACAGGTGGATCCACCCTAACTGTGTGATTGAGTTCTTATATGACCATGTGAGATTTTACATTATTAATGTCACTCTCTTAAGTGTTAAAGGAATAGTCAATTTTCTTAAAAGAAAAATCCAGATAATTTACTCACCACCATGTCGTCCAAAATGTTGATGTCTTTCTTTGTTCAGTCGAGAAGAAATTATGTTTTTTGAGGAGAACATTGCAGGATTTTTCTCGTTTTGATGGACTTTAATAGAGCCCAAGATTTAATACCCAACTCAACACTCAACAGTTTCTTCAACGGAGTTCCAAAGGACTACAAACGATCCCAAACGAGGCATAAGGGTCCCATCCAGCGAAACGACCGTCATTTCTGACAAGAAAAACAAAAAATATGCACTTTTAAACCACAACTTTTCATCTAGGTCCGGTCCACCGCGACCTAACGTAAATGCGTAGTGACGTAGGGAGGTCACGTGTTACATGTATAAAACGCACATTTGCGGACCATTTTAAACAATAAACTGACACAAAGACATTAACTAGTATCAGTAGACATACAACAACATAGGAACGGTCCTCTTTCACCACACTTGTAAACACTGGGGTGGAGTTTCGCGTTCGTCCTCTGTGACCTCTTGACGTCATGACGTATTGTGTGGGGTCAGCTGGCGCATCACGACCGGATCTACATGAAGTGGTGCTTTAAAATTGTATATTTGTTATTTTTATTGTCAAAAATGACAATAGTTTTGCTAGATAAGACCCTTATGCCTCGTTTGGGATCGTTTAGAGTCCTTTGAAACTCCGTTGAAAAAAACTGTTAAGTGTTGAGTTAAGTATTAAGTGTTGGGCTCTATTAAAGTACATTAAAATGAGAAAAATCCTGCAATGTTTTCCTCAAATTTCTTCTCGACTGAACAAAGAAAGACATCAACATTTTGGATGACATGGTGGTGAGTAAATTATCTGGATTTTTCTTTTAAGAAAATGGACTAATGCTTTAATGTTTCCCCCAGCACTTGTATTGTACACTGCTTCACCATATTTATCAAATGCCATTTTTGTGCCTATTTAGTACTTTCAGAGGTATTGATTTGGTCTGATATTGTTCCCAAAGTCAAATACAAGGAAAATACAATGTTTTAAGAATTTCAGCACTTCTGTTTATATGGAAAATATATACTGGACATGCACTTTATTCTGTGATATGTAAAAGTTCATTGCACACTGAACATACAAAGAAACAAGTAGTAGATTTCTTAAACAGTGTCTGTATGTAGTTTGGCATGCATGATGGTTCTTTGTAGAAATACTATGCAAAAACACATTTTTTTTTATAGTTTTGAATTAAATGTTTGCTTTTGCAAGAGATGTGTGATGTTTTATTTGTTGAATGCATGTTTAGTAATTGTGTGTCCAGAGTTTAGAGAATATGAGCTACAGTTTCTTCCTCTCTAGAAAAGTCATCTTAACTCTGTGTGCAAAAGTAAGGATTTGTGTTTTGATCTCATTTCTTTGCATAACCAGGCAAACACTCTTTTTTGATTAAGTAAAATGTGTGTTTCGTTGCAAACTATAAACTTTGAGTTTTTACTGCAAAATCTGCACACACACAGTTCATACAATCAGATTTTTTTGGAAACACTTACACACTATGGTGCTCATTTTTAAATAGGCCTACTTGTAACATGATTTTTTTTTTCATTTTAAATAAAAGCAAATTGAATATCTTAACCAATCACAATGCCAGTACTGTAAACTGAATGTTTATTTCTCCTCACATAGTAAAAAAAATCAGTCAATACGTCCATGCGTTTCCAAAGGTTGCACTAATCAGCACGCATACTAAATATGATAAAGAATATAAACAAAAACATTTGTGGTGACAAAAAGAACACATGAGGGGAAAACACAAACTTATGAATCATTAATAGATGGTATTTTAGAAAGCGGTGTCTTGAAATGGCCAAAAATGACATCATGTTAGATTTGTGTTTAAAGTAGGGAAGTATCAATAATATTATTCTTTATTCTTTGATTTTAGTTACTCTTTAACTCATACTCGATCACACATGCCAAGTCTGCTGTAATTGTATAACTAAAGGCATATAATGGGTCACCTGCTTATAAAAAATGCAACATTTTTGTCAAAGCAACATATATTTTTTTGTTATACATTAACTTAACAAATTAAGTTAAACAATCAACTTGTTTTATAGGTTATGTTAACTTATCACACATCAAAACTTAAAATTGACTTGAATGTTAAAACCTTTGCATTTTATATACAGGAAACTAGTTAGATTGCCCCCTCTAGTGGATGACTGAAGATTGTCTAGCTCACATTAAAGGGATATTTCACCCAAAAATGAACATTCTGTCATCATTTAATCATCCGCATGCTGTTTGAGTAAACATGTATGAGTTTCTTTATTCTGCTGAATGCAAAAGACAATATTTTGATAAATGATGGAAACCACAAGTTGATAGTACCAATTAACTTCCATAGTATTTTTTCCTACTACGGAAGTCAGTGGACACAGTCCACTCTGTGGTTTCCGTAATTTATCCAAATATTGTCTTTTCCATTCAGCAGAATAAAGAAACTCATACATGTTTACTCAAACAACATGCGGATGATTAAATGATGACAGAATGTTCATTTCTTGGTGAAATATCCCAGCAGTTTCACTTGGGTCTACTCATGCCTTAGCCAAATGTTTTAATACATTTTTCTCTATTAAAATAAAATTTAAATGTACTACTGAACATGTACATGACTCTGTACATCATGAAGCATGAGATGTTAATATGATAGTTATATTTCATATTAAATGCTTAAATGCAACACCCTTTAAATGCAACACAGTTCCTGCTTTATCTCTATCTAAAAGAGTCCATGGCCTGAAGAAATTGTAAATCCCATCACAAATAACTGGGAAATATGCTTCATATCATTTAGTACCAAAAAATACATTTTTAAACGAATCAATGTTGGAATCTTTTCACTGGTTTGGGGATTTTATTGTCCCAACTAAGAGACACCCTGTACTACAGGTTATTTGATGGCAGCTGACTTTCTAAAACGCAGTTTTACAAATATTGAAAATATTGTCTTAGTGAATAAAGACAATATTATCAATATTTGTAAAACTGCGTTTTAGAAAGTCAGCTAACATGTTTTCTAAGTGGGACACTATCCAGTAAATAAGAAAAAGACTTACCATTACTTTACAGCACTGCCTAAGCGTAATTTAATCTGTCTACAGTTAGTTGACCGCATTTTCATGAGTGAGATATACACATTAAAACTTTTTTCAAGGAAAATGTATACCTTATAATATTTCGTAACAGACATAACATGGGCAATGGATGTTGTTTAAGAAAAAGACATTTATTTAGTCATTCATAAAACTGTGTTATGTTTATTATCTTTGTGATTCAACAGTGTCATATACTCTGATACTGGGTTATTTTCAAGCCAACGTTGTGTCAGAAAGGGACAAACCTAACCACTGGGTTAAATTAACCCAGAAAATGTGTACATTTGCCCCAAAAATGCATTAAAACAACCCAGCATAGGTTAAATTATGTCCAAACCAGTTGGGTTCATCCCTTTTTGACCCAATGCTTGGATGAAAAGAACCCAACATTTTTTAGTGTGTGATTTTTTTCTGATTTGAAGTGAAATAAAATGATATGTGGCTATATTAAAACACATGATACTGATGCATCGTTGAAATCCTGAGGTCAAAAAAACAAACGAAAAATATTACAATTTACACATTTTACAAATGATTGTCTGCACAATTGCACTTACGTACCATTTTTAAAGATAAACTATAAATAACCTTTATGTACAAGAGCATCATCCATTCAAATGATGACTAACATATGTGAAAAGACAATATGGCTTCTGTTTTTGGCTAAAGTACTCATGAATATAACCGGAACCATCACAAAATCATTCAATCCTTGACAGAATGATTTTGGGATTTTAGTTAAGGGCTAAATAGACTGAGTTTATATGCAATGCACTGGAAAAAACACAAAATCCAGCTTTCGTCATATATTAGGGTCTTTGTATGAACTTGTAACGATAATTCAGCTGTTCAAAGCTTTCATTTAAGTCCATTGGGTCAGCTGACTATAAGGAGGGTGTTGTGACTGGGGTCCAGGCTGTAGGAATGCGCACATGGCCAGAACTGTCATATGGAGACGTCTCATGCACATCAGGCACAGATGTGGAGTCATATAAAGGAGATCCAGAAGAGGGCGCTGTAACAGAGTGAGCCAGGCTGCTGTAATGACTGACAGAGCCACGGAGGAACTGAGAGCCCAGACTGCTGCTCATCCCTCCAGACTGAGACACTGGGGTCAAGGGTGAGTTCCCCACGGACCACACACTGGTGTACTGACTGTGAATAGAGTATACAACAAAAGTAAGCTTTCAGTGTTTTACAGCACCTTTAAATAAATGAATTAACTCAGGAGGCTTTTATTTTATTAACATTTGCTTTGTTTCAGAAAAGCAAGGCAGTATTGCATTCATAAACGCAGGCGATTTATCCGCGATTATGAATGCGATATTTCCCCTCTTGTCAGTGAACTAAGGCATTGTGTAGTAAATGCCGCTCCATCTGAAAGCAGCTGATGGCAATTTATTACTAATCAAGACACCGGCTTTACTGACGAAATACGCGTGAAAATTGCATGCGATATATTGTGCAACCCTAGATCTTGTTTGACTGATACGCTGCAACCGGGTGAATTTAGATCATGATTTTGAATGTAAGTCAATTGACGCACTCTGCCGGTTGGGAATACCAAAATGGCCGCTCGAACTCTGCGATGGCTTCACTTCTCGCTGATATGTTTGCGTTTCATGCACAATGCAGTCATTTATATAGATCAGTGACTAAAACACATGTTTGAGCTGTCTCAACTAAAAATAAGTTGCACTGACAGATCCTAAAATATGCCAGTGCCATTGTTTTGTCTGAAGATACACACCATTAACGTCTTTTACTAATCCTTGTCTGTGAAACCAAGCCTTGGAGTTACACGAGGTCTTTTTCTCAGGGGTAAAATGTATCATAAGTGTCCCAAACTGATCTCCATTAAGTCTTATTACTGCCTAAACCATTTAGCCAAAAAAGAAATCAAATTAGATATTTTTGTCCTATATGGAAATTTTAAGAAACTGAAAAAGAAAGTAGGAAAATCATATTGTATATTTTTTATTCAGAGTGATCTCACAAAAAGTCGTGTTATAGTCACGAAAATTGTATTAATTTATTTGTGATTGAAGATAAGAGCAGGCTTCACTCAATGGGTCCGAAATTAAACTTTAAGAGTGCTGGCCTAAATGATTTAAATAAATAAGATAAGAAGGAGGCCGCACTATGCATAAATACTTTTTAATTATTTACTTGTGTCCATGGCACGAAATTCAGCTTTTTTCGTGCCTTGAGCACGAATGTCTTTTTCATGTCACTCGCACTAATTTCTATAAATAGTTTTTCGTGTCCGTTGCACGGCATTCTTTTTCATTTCATTTATTTATTGTTTTCTTATTTGTTTTTTTTTAACCATTGTTGCTTGCAGTTGGGGTTAGAATCACTTTCTGTTACATTTTTAGACATCCTAACCCAAACCCCTACTCCAGGCAAGAATAGTTTTAAAAGCGGAAGAAAAAACATGTAGAAATTAATACATAAAAGAAAATCCTAATCCAAACCCCAAATCTAACCCCAAACAACAATGATTTAAAAATAGGGGGAAAAAATAAGAAAACAATACATAAAATTACACGAAAAATAAAGTCGTCCCACAGACACGAAAAACTGTTTAAAGTAATTTGTTGTGACATGAAAAAGACATTCATGCTCAAGGCAAGGAAAAAAATGAATTTCGTGCCATGGACATGAAAATATTCATAAATTTTTTCGTGACTATACAGATCATGTTACTTAATTTAAAATATAGCCACAAGTTTACTTTAAAATAAAAAAGTCTGGCACCAAAACTACAATTTACTGGTAGAAAAAGCTGACCTGGAGTTAGAGTTTGGGGGCGAGCTGTGGCCCATCGGGAGTACACTGGAGTGAGATGACATCTGGAGACTGGACCAGTTATCATGAGACGGTAACATGGACAAACAGGCAGAGTTTTCAGAGTAACCAGCTGGAAAACAAAGATAGTCGCAGGTTCATCAGGTGCCTTTTTCAACATTTTTATGTTCAATGGCTGCTTTATTAACAGCAATCATTTTCTCCCCTAAGTCTGAAAATGTGGGTGAGCTCTCCACCACTAAAACTCGACCGTTTATGAGCGTGAGCGCAAACACAACATGACCTGTTGGAATGCTGGACACTTTACGATCAGCAGCACTTGCTTAGGTGCTCAAAAAACAGATGGTTTACCCCAAAATTTAAAATGTTGTCATTAAGCCTGGTTGTTTTAAACATGTAAGATTTTTCATCTATAGAAAATAAAATGTTTTTATATATAAATGTATTAAACTGTTGTAATTATTGTTCCTTCAAGTGTTCATTTTGGTCAGAGTCACAAGTTTTATCCATTATTATTTGATTAAATATTTTGTACTGTACAGTATATTTAAATATGGACAAACACAAGATTTTAAAGCTTTTGGGGATGAAGTTGAAAGTGATACAGGATTGCACTGACATGAAAGTGAGGTACTCTTTGCAATGAAAATGTGTTTTTTAATGCATACATGATTGTTGAGTGTACTTACTGGGAGAGGCTGTCCGGTGGGTGTACGGGTTGGGGTATGGGTTAGACCGGTGACTTCTTAAAGAGGAGTAACGTTCACAGCCATGTGATGAGGATAGAGACAGCGGGCTGCCAAACTGTGTGTGAGGGTTTGCAGAAGGGCAAAGAGACCCTGCCGCTGGTAAAAACCAGCTACTTACTAAACAAACATGAGGAAGAGGAGTCATGAGAAATTCCTGCAGCACATAACTGTAAGACCTGACTATAGTACACAACGGTACAACATATATAATAAACCTTTAAGAAAACATATCAAAATTATTCACATTGACGATTAAAGAATAAATTAGTAGGTACATTTTGCTCTTACTTTGAGAGTATCCAGACTGTTGACTTTCAGTGATATCTTCTATTATTTCCTTATGATCACTTCTGAAAAACAAAAAAGATACACTTATGCAAACTTATCATATACACTTTTAGCCGTGCTTGCTATTCAAAAACTCCAAATATTTAATTACTTTGATTATTAAAACTAAATTAGACCTGTTGTTTTTGTTTTATAATTGTTTTACTGATTATATTTTGCTGGCAAATCCAACCATTGCTTTAAATAAATCAAGAAAATGTCACACAGCCTTTTGGGTTAAACAAGCATATATAAACCCAATGGTTGGGTTTGCACATATTATACCCAACCATGGGTTGAAACAACCAAGAATTTTTTATAGTGAGGCTAGAATAATATAATATGCTTAATGCAATTATACTTCCCATTGTGACAAACAAACTTTTGAAAACAAAACTAATAAATATTAATTTAATTAAAATGTGTGATAACAAGCCCCATTCTCTGTTTATTCATAAAACAGGTTTATTTTAAACATTTTACTAATAAATGTGACCATACCTTTCTTTGGTATCCAGGAAAGCCTTGGCGAATGGATTGTATTTAATTTTAAGTGCAGTAATCTGAAGCGGCAAAATTAAGGTGTCAAACAGAATGCAATGGTATTATTTATACGTTTTAACTAGCAGTGTGAAAGATTAAGACTAGGAAGACGGTTTACCTCTTCATTCTGGTAGGCAGTAACAGCTATAAAGTGCGTCTCGGGGAAAGAGTGTGTGGTGATCATTCTCTGCGGCCCACCGACGCGCACTATATGAATGCGCGGCTCATACTTGTGTAGTGAATTCAGCATAATCTATTAAAGAAAAATACACTTTAAAAAAAAAAACATCAAAATAGTTTTTTTTAAGTATTTAGGCTACTTTTGGTAAATATTTTCAAGTAGGCCTATACTGTATGCACAGAAAACTAGATTTTTTTCTAAATTACGCACGCAGTAAGCTATAAATGATACTGTTTAATGACAGATTTAAATTGCTCACAGCACGCACCTGACCTCCTCCGTTCAGTTTATTGGTGAGTTTGACTTTGCTAAATGAAACTGACGCTTTCATCCAATGCGCACCGAAGTTTGGCGAGTCCGGATGGATGTAGACGCAGCTCGGGGCTTGTGGCTCGGGTTTGCCACCCGGAACCCATTCACCGTTCACATACTTCCACCTGTGATTATCTGCTGCCACGAAATCCAGTAAAAATGAGTACATTGCGTTTGGATCCAGACCCGATACATTCACTTTTAACACAGGAAACATGCGCCTGAATCATGAATACAAAGAAGAACAATATTAACAGCAAAACAATGCTTCTTTTAACTTTCTCTCTTATAGTAGTGAATAATAAATAATAATATGTGACCTTTTCTTAAAGTCTTATAATCGAACAATGACATTTGGAGCATCAATAAATAATTTTTAAATCTTTGCAATGACACTACTCAGTTTTAAAGACATTATAAAATATATATATTTACACAGAATGTTCTGTATATTATGTAGGATGATTTTATGTAAAAAAAAAAACTGTAATGAAAGACTTTACCTGGATTTGTACAGACTGGGCCATAAATAGCCTATTATTTAATATTAAATTTGACCAATATTGTCTTACATTCGTTAGCATATAAAGTTATTAATCAAGTAGAAATATTAAATGAACATATTCACCTTTTACAGTGTAATTTCACAGTTTGACAAAAAGTGACAAAAATCAAACAAACTCAAAAATATGCAAAAGAAGTAGGCCTTTTTGTATAGGCTGAAAAATACCTGCCATTCTTGGTCACTATCATTTCATTCGTCAATTCTTTGAACTTTTGCCAAAGTTCATTTTCATCCAAACTGACTTTCAAGTCCCTTTCTGTCGGATCCCCCTTCTCGCTGCCAGCCTGTAGCTCGTTCTCTACCGCACTCAATAAATGATCCACCCGATACTGCATACTTTTCTCTGTACAGTCACTGGCACCAGAAGCCATGCCGAGTATCCAATTGGCTTCAGAGGAAAACTATCCAAATCGTGTGCGCTTCTGCGAGAACCTTCACAATATCTCGCACTCAGGCGGTCCAGTAGAGGTTGAAGTGCTGTGAGGGCTCACATCCATCTAATTAAATACTACCCTGTTAAAAACTATCTCCAAGCTTTGCCCGAGAAGCGCCTGATTGGTTGATTTGGCTTTTGATGCGCACCGTCTGGCCCATTATTGGTCGAGAGATCGCTTACATATGAAACTGCAAATATAAAATCAAATAAATATCTAGAATTTTCTTCTCGTTAAAAATAAAATAGAGTTTACAAAGTCTGTTTAAAATGTATGATTGAAATAATTCCTATATTTGAAATTTGAAACTTTTATTAATTTCTCAAAACGAATTCATGGTAAATTTGTGTAGCTAAATGTTACCAGCTGAAAAATAACCTATATAAATATAATAACATTTATTTGATCAGTTTTAAGAATCTCTTCAGAGATTCACATTGACAGATAGGTTATTTTTTTAACACAAATAAAATGTAAAGTGTTGAAGTGCTAATGTAAAGCGCCTGAGCCTGACTGAGGTGTTGAGACGATGAATGTTACAGATGTTTATGAGTTTAAAGCTCGTGGGAGTCTTTCTTCAGAGGTGACAAACCGGAGGAAACGCCATCGACTCGACGCGTTCAGTACAATGGCAGCATTCATGTAATAGCGTGAAAAAAACGTCATCGTGGCGACAAAACTTCCGGTACAGGAACATTTGTGACTTTATATGAACGTCTCTTTAAAGTTATAAACGAAGTTTATGAGACAGAGACATATTAAACTACAATTCATTTAAAAAAAATAAACACTAGTTTAAGCACTTATGCTAACTTTATCTAAATGTAATAAGATAACAAAACATGTGACGCAGAAAACACAAACACTAAACATAGCCTACTTTATACTTTAATATTCCATTTCCTTTAACAAAATAATATTGTCTAGGGGAAGAATTGGTACAAGATTTGGTAAAATACATTTGTGACTGCTACAATGTAGGCTACATATTTGAAAGGATTGCCCCACCATGACATTTCAAAATATACAAAAAATCATCTAAATATATTTTGAAATACATTTACAAAAAAAAAATATTTTTTCACCAATATATTTGGCCATTTTTGTGTATTTTGAAATATATTTTAAAGTATGTTTTTGTTCATTAAGACAAACTTTTTATCATAACAGGTTTAAAAAGATTAAAATTAAATATATTTTCAACTCCAAAAATATACTTATAATTTTATACATAATACATTTTATACTTAAAATGTATACATTTTATACAAACTTTTATATTTTGAGCAGGAAAAATATTTTTTTGCCATAGGGTTGTAAATTAGAAATGTAGCCTATTTGTTGCCCCTGAAATACGTTTTGAAATTCAAAAATATATTCAATTAAACTTTACTTTCTACAAAATGTATATCACATATATATAACATATTTTTGGCCAAAGATTATTTTTGCCATATGGGATATAATGTAAAGTTTTTTAAAAATCATTTGGACAAGAAGGACATCAGAGTCCTAAATGTAATTTATCCACATCTTCTCTTCCGAGCTCCCCATCTAAAACAAAAAATCTTGTCAATTTCTGAATTATTACTGTTGTTTAGAAGATAATAGAGGTATGAAACACCTCAGTACCTCAATGACCTGACTAGTATAGAGGTTGTGTATGGACAGAGGGACATCTGTATCTGATGAATCAATAGCTTCAGCTGAACTCGATGAGTCTTCTGTCCTTTCCTCTGCAAACTGAAGACTGCACACATGAAAAATAACATTGTTTATTTAAATGTAACATGTGTAAAGTATATTCATAATTATCCTTGACCTTATCTGAGTAGTTGGATTCTCAGTGAGGGATTCTGGGCTCTCAGTTGTGGCTTCATGTGTGAGGTCTGACTCTGAGGGACATCTGGACTTCTGAGTCTGAACTTCATGAGGACCTTCATACTCCATCTCCAAGTGTTTATGGTAAGATCAAATGCATAGATGCACATTACTTATTGTTATTAAATTGTAATGCTGTTTGAACATCAGTCTTAAGGCAGAAGTTTACTAATGTAAGAAGTTTATTGAGTTGTGTATATCACTAACCAGTTCTTTGATGCTGAAGACATCTGTGCATTGCAAACTCAGTCTATTTTTGGCCATTATTCTGGGTGAAAATAACTAAAATTAATATCTATGGCATTGATGAAAATGAATAAGAAACTTCTCTGGAACATAATACTGCTCATATTTCACAAATAATAATAATAATGATAAAATAAATATAAAAATTATTTTAATTCTGGACAATTAAGATTTATTTTTGTACTGGTCATATTAAGCCTGTATTAAGTCGCAATTAACCGCACCCCCCATGCAAAAATTAATAAATAAATCTATCATTTTTTATTTAATTAAATTCACTCGCACAAGTTTATGTTGGACATATACGAATAGGTGTTAAGGCTCTCACCTTTGCGTGTCAGCTATGTGTGAGCGTGACAGGTTGTGCATAAATCTCAGTTTATGTCGGATGATGTCAGTGCTTCTTGACTTGATTGGTGGCTCATCGCTTCTCTGTTATGAGGAAATATTATAAAACAGACAGAAAAACAACACCAATCTGACAACCTAAATCTAAACCCATACAACAAAATCATGTAACTCTGAAGCCATATAGCCATATAAGTGACATTTTTCCTTCTGATGTCACACTGTTGTGTCTTCTAGTATTCAGTATTTGATATTGTATGATAGCGCTACTTTACTGCTGCTTCTGCGAGCCTGTTTTGGATATAAGCACCAATAAATGTAAATGTCAGATAATTATGAAATTTTTAAATGGTACCACATAAAGCATGTTGGTGTTCATGGCATTCAGGAAGGTCGACCGCAGAACTGAAAATTTAGGGACTTTAAACTCCCGGGTAAAGACCTGCGGAGACAAAATAAATTGTATAAAAATATAAAGTATATAATATTGTTTAGCCGAAAGTCTGGTCTACAGTTGTCTTTTGAGCATTGGTGCCCAGTGACTTCTTAAGGGGCCCAGATTGAAAATATTTGTTCGAAGTGCTCATCATGTTAAAGAAACACGCCCACATTCTCAGAAGGCGAATCACTCCGCCCAAGTAGCAGTGCTTCAGAGAATATAGTTCCCAGTATGTATACTGTTAAAAGATGGCTGTGTCTCATATGACCTCGTTATTTGTACACGGTGTGACTATACAAATCACAACACATAAATAGTAAAATGTTCGCGTTATTTTGTCACTTATTGGGAGCAGTATGCTAGCTGGCGCCATTTACTTTCAGTCTTTGTGCTAAGCTAAGCTAGCGGGGGCTGCGTCAGACAGAGTTACAGCACGCACGAAGATGAGAAAGGTATGTATGGACTTATCTAACTCTGGGGGATACGGTGAATAAGCTAAATCCCCCAAATGTGGGCGTGTTCCTTTAAAATATGTGTTCGGTGCATTATGTGAACCAATGTGCATCATGCCAAAATACATGCCTGCTGCACACGTGATGATAAAAAAGACGCTCATGTTCACAAAATACCCGCAAGACACCCACTTAATACTAAACTCTGATTACACATGAGATTATCTTGCAAATGCGAGCGTCTCTTTCATCATAAACCCTTTAGAGGCGTCTGCAGCAGGCACTTATTTTGACACAACCTGTGAGGCACATAGGTTCACATGATGATGATGAGCCACTGCACATGACAAGCTAAATACCTGTTTTGACGAGCTTCGCATCATCGAAAAAGGAGTCACTGGCCGCCACAACTTTTGAGGATTTAGGAGAAGTCTGGCAAAAGTTAGTAAAACAGCTAATATCGTTTACAAAATTCTATTACATCAACCTGAAATCAAAACTTGCTCTTTTTATCCTGAATCTGTTTACACAGGATTCATGGCCTGTGTTATTCCCAGTGTTGGGGATAGATAATTTTAAAAGTAATGCATTACAATATTAAGTTACTCCCCAAAAAAGGAACTACTTGCCTTACTTAGTTACTTTTCATGGAAAGTAATGCTTACGTTACTTTTAAGTTACATTTGCGTTACTTTTTCTTACTTGCCTGAGGCTTGATCTCTTTCAGGCATTGCAGGTGTTTTTTATGACTGAGAAGTGAGGGTTTTCTGTTACTCTCATGGGCTGTATCAGTTTGATGATAGATATAAGCGCAGAAGTGTGGACTATGACAGCTGCTGTGTCACTCAGTGCACCTCACAATTATTCAGTGCACACCGTGTGAAGGCTCACAGTCTGAGGTGACAGAGAGCTGAACTCTTCATATAGGTGCTTTCTCACACACCTCACCCCACCGGTGACGTTAGGTGGAGTCGACTTCTACAGCTTCTACATAACAGCAACAACTGTAATGCTAAAACCCTGCTTGTGTATGCAAACACATTGTAAAATGAATGGGAAACGTGAGTAACATTGTGTTTAAACAGGATATAACTTGATTTGAATATTATCCAAAAAATTAGGTGGTGCTTGCTTGTGTAGAAGTCACCTTCATGATGATGGGGTGTTGTGGGTGATTACCAGGGTGTTGCTATATATTTGATAGATAGTTGATGATAGTTGATAAGGTGTTCTGATAGGGTCTCTAGTGTTTAATAGGCACAAATGGGATCTTATTTTAAGATCAAATCCGATCTTATTTTTCCTCGTTTCCTAGTCTTAAGAAATATCGGAGTACACGCAAAACTACTAAAACCGACTTAAATAGATGTGGTATACATACCAGACCAGTATGTGCGGCTGTAATTCTGCCACAGAGATGCGACTAAAACAGAGAAGAAGACTTGGAGCATGCGCATAAACCTTGTTGTTGTCCATAACCATTTGTCGCTCACTGTATTAGCAATTGAGCAGGTGATTTTGCTTTAGTAAAGCTAATAGGGTCACTACCTTCTGCAGCATGAACTCAAGCATGTAGTCCACCACTGATGTTGTCGTTGCTGTTACGTGACATACCAGTGTCTGACTAGGGTTGAGACATGGGGTGATGACGTCATCGTATCCCAAATATACAGATTGGCTATACAAAACCATAACGGTGTCACGTTTAGACTCATCCACTTTGGGATAAAAAATAGCTTCTCAGGCTCCTAAAATGTCAGATCTGTCTGAACGAAACGCAGATACGGTACAAAATTTTTTACATACACAGCTAAACTCTTATACTTGGGATTGGTAGTTTGTTTGAATCCCTAAGTTTAAAGGTCACATAACACATGCTTCTGCTAATCTTATGTTAATCTTGAGATTTATTAATCTACCTAAAGAGAAGTGTTGCATCCTTCATATATCCAAAGAGTCTTAAGTTTGATCAGATTTATAAAAGTCAGATCAGCTGTTCCGCTACTTTCCGGAAAAAGCAGAGCTCCTAGAGGCGTGCCGTATAGGCGGAGCGGGTCACAAGCAGGTAACACACACAAAACATGATCCCAATATCTCTGGATAACTTATGATTCACTATATGTTTGTGTTGTTTACATTATATGCGATGATTGCCAACAAAACACAGGCATTTGATGCAGTTTTACTAACCGCCTGCAACTTATGACCCGTTTGGGACTGCACTGTTTCAACGAAATCTATATACATCCAATATATATCCAGATGGTTCTATGACCCTTTGCCAATGTTTAGCATGAGGAATCCAAATCTTTTAAAACTGTGTAAATAGGTCAGTATGTGTGAAATACCATTAGACCCCCCTCCCCTTAAGTATGAACAGTAATGACCAAGGAGCAACCTTACGATCTCTATTGTGAAGCCAATACGGAAGTGATTTAAACTGCAATTCATCGACTAGCCGCTAGAGACTCTAAAAGGGAGTCAATTCCCATAGACCCCCATGTTACAATGCCCACTTACAGCAGAAAATGTTTACAGCCTGGTACAAAAAGTGTTTTTGGTCTATATAGATAACTTTACCCTTCATCACAACTATGAGTGCGGTGAATTTTTCTACCATCGAGTTTGGTTGCTGAAACCACGCCCACCTATCACTTCAGCTTCACCAACGTCCTGCCTCTTTCGATTATCCTTGAGGGATGCGCAATGACGTGATAGAGACAGAGCGCAGTCATGCTAATTTGAAAACCACGCCCACCGGGGGGAAAACAATTCATCAGTCTCCATTGAATTTGTATTGCGAGAGGCCGACTCCTTTTCATTTCTGGCTTATAACAACGAGCGTAGTCGCTATTAAAATCTTAGCATCTAAGGAGAAAAAAGTGGATCGCCGGCCACGTTTCTCCCTAGTGGGTGCAGTTCTACTAATAGTAGTACTATAAAAAGTTGCATGTTTTCCACTTTTGTGTCTTTAAACGCTTGTTTTTTGTGGTCGACAGCTTATAAAACATATTTCTGTTTTTTTTTTTACTTGTTAGCTGTACATATTTACTGTAAAAACATTTGCTGTAATTATGCAGCTGGTTGCCAGTAACTTACTGTAGAAGATAAAGGGCCCTATTTTAACGATCTAAGTGCATTGTCTAAAGCGCACAACGCAACGTGTAAATGGGCGTGTCCGAATCCACTTTTGCTAATTTAACGACGGGAAAAATGGTTTGTGCGCCGAGCGCATAGTCGAAAAGGGTTGGTCCTATTGTAATGGGAGTATTTTGGGCGTAACGTGCAGTAAACCAATGAGAGTCTCAGCTCTCATCCCCTTTAAACACAAGTTGCGCTGGCGCTATGTCTAATTCCTATTTAGATGACGAACTTTGTAAACTGAAAAACTAAGCGGAGGAAGAAGATCCCCAGTTTAAGATTAATGTTAAATAATCGTGTTGTTTTTCACTTGTATTGAAATGGTTATTTTTTTATTAAAACTTTTAAAACCCGTTTTCTTTTAGTCATGGAAGTAAAAAGCAGGCTTGTAATTGCTTTAAATGTATGGCTATCCAATATCATCAAAAAATAATTTACAAGTATGTAAGAAAAGGTTTGTAATCTAAAAATACTTTATTTGTAACAAACAGGAGATAAAGAATTTACAAACTGCTCTATGCGCGTTTCAGCACTTTGGACAGCGTTTTTTTTAGCAAAGAGTTTTTTTTAAGCATGACTTAAAAATGTTTCTCATCTCACCATATCCGCAGGTACAGAGTCATCATATAATAAATCCGTGAGGTAGCATTTAAAAAAAACATTTAAAAGCAGATGCATTTGTTTAAAGCAAAGCATTTATTTACTTACCAGGCTACAGGTGAAGAAGCTCTTTGCGCCTTCTAACGTCTCATAATTAGTCCTCATTTATGTCCAAGAGACTCAGTAATAATCTTTTACATTCAATCCTTTAATCTTTCATATTAAAAGCATTTTTGTGCTGCTGCGCATTCATGTACCTTGTGATAAGCAAACCCGCGTTGTCCTCCCGTTTATAGGCGCATACTAATGAGCTCTTTAAATAACAAAAAACACATTGCGCCATTGACTTTACACCAGGTATTTGTTGGTCAATGGCGTAGTCTATTTTAATTGCCTCAAAATAGCAACGCGCCAACAGTGCGCCTGAACACACCTCGTTTTCAGACCAGAACGCCCATGGGCGCAAAAGGGGGCGTAAATGAATTTGCTATTTAAACAACGCGGCGCTAAACGTGAAAATTAGGGTGGAAAATAGCAAATGACACTTGCGTCGCGCATTGCGCTGCATTGAGACGGGTGTAAGAAAGAGCCCAAAGACTGAAAATGTTTTATGTTCATTTAACTTGAACAAACTGTTGCCAGTAAATAACAAAAATGTAAAATCTACAGTAAGTTACTGGCAGCCAGCTGCCACTAATACCCAGTAATACTGTAATTTATACCGAATTTTTTTACAGTGCTGTTACACAGCAGCTTTTAGGCATTATTCAGTTTTTTGTTATAAGCCAGAAATGACAAGAAGGCAGCCTCTCGCAATACAAAGTCAATGGAGACGGTTGGATTGTTTTCCTCCCGTTGGGCGTGGTTTTCAGGTTATGACGCGGTGCGCTCTGTCTCTATGCTAAGATTGCGACAGCAGGCTCCGCCAACTATTGGCTTCAAAAAAGCTCTTCACAAATCTATGGGTGACGTCACGGACTCTGCGTCCATATTTTTTACAGTCTAATGGTAGTGAGGTGTCCATTAGAAAACAGTATTAATAAAAAAAACTCTACATTCTACATTAAAATGAAATTAAGGCTACATTTACACAACAATGTAAACAGAAAAGCTTTCCCTTTACATTTTTCAAAAATTTACACAGATCTGCAAAAATTACTAAAAACCTGTATAATGTATGCCAGGCCACTAGTTGGCGATGTTACTTTGTTAAGAACCATTATTAGTTATACTATTAGTGTATTATACTATTATTTATACAATTAGTTGTACTGGGTCAAGTTTGACCAGCAGTTTGTGCCAGTCCCACTCCTCCGTTTTTCTCCGCAATAGGTTTTTATAACTACTCACTGTATCGGTCCAAAAGAGTCAAATCCATCCACAAATTGTGTAAATATGGGGAAATATTAGTACTTCTCAACTCAAAGGCTGATATGAGTAAAACTAACACACTTTTTTTCACACAAGTGAGAGATATTTGGTCATCTTCAAACGCATGACCTTCACTGCTATATTTTCCCACACATAAACACAGCGTCTGTATGCGCTGACGGTCTGTCAGGTGAGTCTGACTGTGTGTTCTTGTGTAACGCATCCGTCGGTGGGACGCAGGGCTGAGTAATAACCCTGACTGCTGGTCCTCCCAAACTGTCTGCCCCCGAATCCTCCAGACCTCAGCTCTGTTTGCAGGTCCACTATGACATAGAGGTGTGAGAAGAATGAAGCGTTTCAACAGGTTCCTCTCTCATCTCACCTGCTCTGCTTCTCTTCTTCATCCTGGTTTCTCACCTTCATGCAGTTTGAACTTTGGCAACAACCGTCTGGCTTACAGCCAATGACTTTAACTCCTAAATGCTTCTACTAGTTGCTTCCTACAATCACTCCTATAAATAAAAGTGCCAAAAGGGGGTTTTGGCAGCGATACCGTAAAAGAAACCACTTACGGATGTGTTACAGTAATTGTCCTTATGGGTGCATAAAACGCTTGAATACAGTTTAACATTTGACAAACCATATTAGAAAGCCATACGGAGGTCCAGTATTGCATATTGAAAAGTCAAACATGATATGAAGAGTTTGGGTCCAAAACGAGATAACTCCGCTTTTAACATTTTTATTATCAAGGTAACATGTTTTTATTGTGTTTTATTATGCTACTTAGCTGTATTTTATTAGTTGTGAAGGCTTACATCAAAACAAACTAACTGCAGTTTGACTGATATTAATTGGAATGCACAATCAAAAAACAAGATTTTTGAACATTGTTAATAACGGAGGATATCTCATTTTGGAACCAAACTCTTAATATATTCTTTTCGTTTTAATATTTGAATGCTTCATTGTAAAACTTTTAACGGTTGTAATGCAGCAGGCTGCATGTGAAATTATCATAAAATGCTGGGTTATTTTCAAAAAGACCAAAGTAAATTAACCCGTTATTATCTATATTGTGTGCGTGTGAGATGGTGAAAGACACATGTGCAGGTGTGTCTGTCTCCCTGTTTTTGTGCTTACTGGGATCAGAGACATTGTGGTTTGACACTTACTTCAGGAAACATGAGCTCAGTTTCGTCCTGTCCCTGCCTCTGTTTGCCATGCAGCTGGCACGCAATGGCACCCCGTCCAGTCCCTTTTAGTGAAACTGGCATCTGTGTGGACAACAGAGACATAACTCA
The DNA here is from genome assembly GCF_027580225.2 of Misgurnus anguillicaudatus. Lineage (NCBI taxonomy): Eukaryota > Metazoa > Chordata > Actinopteri > Cypriniformes > Cobitidae > Misgurnus > Misgurnus anguillicaudatus. Next base: position 8,163,179 of record NC_073347.2, read on the forward strand.
TATCTCAATACATCACATCTATCTGAGGTCTATTTTTCATCCCAAGGGCAAAAACAAAAGTTGCATTTAAACTATAGAAATTGGTCATAAGTGTTGTGAATCAAGTGAATTTCTTAATTTGTTTACACATTTATAGATGTGCTGCCTAGTTGAATTAACTTGAACTAAGAGCATTTTTATAGAAATGATGATGGATAAACACATTGCCTGGTCAACACGATTTGGCGCTTCAACCCTGATCTTGACCAGGCCTGTGTGATAGGTGCGAGCGACCCCAGGAGCGAGTTAATATATTCCTAATGATGTGCTACTTCTCAAGTGGAGCTTTCGAAACAGCCCGGCTCACACCCGATAACACTGCACACCCGGGTGAGGACACACTTTGTCTGCTGGGTGCAAACTGGCCTTCCAAAGCGTCCCGCAGCACAGCATTTACTCACATCACCGTGCAGCAGCTAACAGACCCGTAACAAGTTTTCACAATGCACATCAGCACGGAGGATGCATTTCAAGCGCAGAAACGATTCATTAGTGAAGGAAATGTAGATGGTGTTTGTCAGTGATTATAGCCGTGGGCCACAAAAATTAAATTAGATTGTGGAAATAAACAGACAGTTGGGTGTGTAAGGGGAAAACGTTGATTAAAATTGAGTATTTTTACTTTCACACAGCGACTGACGAAGCAATGTTGCTCAGACATATTGGGCCGTCCATTCTGAAAATAAACAGGTGTGAAATTCAACATAGGAGATACATATTGTGACTCAGTATCTCTCATAGAAACCAAACAAACTGAGGTAAATATAAAGAGGAACGGTCTTAAATGTATCATTTGTAGCCTTAAAATAACTTTGTTTTTGGGCTCAGCTCTAATTAATATTGCTGTGTGTCAAGCTTGATGTTTTCCTCACAGGAAGCTTCCTAGCACCTGGGTCTATGGTGACGCTACATCCAGATATGTTTCTGTGTGTGTTAAAGGATTAGTCCATTTTCTTTAAAAAATCCAGATAATTTACTCACCACCATGTCATCCAAAATGTTGATGTCTTTCTTTGTTCAGTCGAGAAGAAATTGTTTTTTGAGGAAAACATTGCAGGATTTTTCTCATTTTAATGGACTTTAATAGAGCCCAACCCTTAATACTTAACACTAAACATTTTTTTCAACGGAGTTTCAAAGGACTATAAACGATTCCCAAACAAGGCATAAGGGTCTTATTTAGCGAAACGATTGTCATTTTTGACAAGAAAAATAAAAAATATGCACTTTTAAAGCATTACTTCTCGTCTAGGTCCGGTTCTGTGATGCGCCAGCATGACCTCACGCAACACGTCATGACGTCAAGAGGTCACAGAGGACGAACGTGAAACTACGCCCCAGTGTTTACAAGTGTGTTGAAAGAGGACCGTTCCGACGTTGTTGTATGTCAACTGATAATAATTAATGTCTTTGTGTCAGTTTATTGTTTAAAATGGTCCGCAAATGTGCCTTTCATATATGTAACACTTGACCTCTCTACATCACTACGCATTTACGTGAATAAATAACAATAGTTTCGCTAGATAACACCCTTGTGCCTCGTTTGGGATCGGTTGTGGTCCTTTGGAACTCCGTTGGGGGGACTGTTGAGTGTTGAGTTAAGTATTGAATCTTGGGCTCTATTAGGGTCCATTAAAATGAGAAAAATCCTGCAATGTTTTTCTCAAAAAAACATAATTTCTTTTCGACTGAACAAAGAAAGACATCAACATTTTGGATGACATGGTGGTGAGTAAATTATCTGGATTTTTTTTAAGAAAATTGACTAATCCTTTAAGGTGATCCAGAGGAGACCTTATTGTTCAGAAGTTGCATTTTCGTAGCTCAATGGATTTAATGGAGCTTTCATTTATAATTTCATTATACTGTAAATCTTATAGGAAAACTAAAAATAAAAAAAAATAACAGAATTGTTGAAATACAATGTGAGTATAAAGCTGTGAAATTTATGTGGATAGGATTGCTCAGGCAATTTGATTATAAATTTCTGTTGATGTCTATATCCCAGAAAAAAAATCAGAAATATAGGAGTCTTTAGCAGAGGATTAGTTTGAGACAAATTGAGAAACATCTCAGATTTACAGTGTAGTGTCAAAAAGATGTCCAACAATGTTTTTTTATGCTTGTTGCATTGATGTTTGGAGTATAAACTAAAGCTCAGCTTCTTTTTACTATTGTATAAAAGTTGCAATATTTCTTATAGGGAGAGGTCACACAGATGATGGTCGAAAACTTTTGTTGTTCAGGGTTTATAGAGAAAGCTCTTATCCAAACAACTCAACTCTTTGCTGAGCTTCAGCACGATGTGACATCCCAGGCCAAATTGGTCCGACTCTTTTGTGTGTGAAATGAATTAGACATTCTCCCCTGAGTGATGTTTGTCCACGATGTGCTGACCCAATGTGAGTCCCGTCCAACTGAAGTGAGGGAGGGGGGTCCTGTTTGGTCTGTGAACAATCAATTCTGTTTTCTCATACAGTTGAGGGTTAACTGTTTGTATAAGGCCAGCAGGGCAAACAGCTTGAGGAGTTAAAACAAGCCTTTTGAACCTCAACAGCATTATTCACCATCTTACTTTCAGCATTTTATGAGCTTGAAATGAACTGAATGAAACTAAATTCTGTAATAAGAGCTAAATGCTATAAAAGAAAAGTCAATACTATTGTATTTTATTATAGTTATTCCTGTGTTGTTCAGTTCAGGCACACAAATTGTTCATTCTCAAAATCATTTGAAAATGTGTTAAATTGAGATAAAGCAGAAACTTACATTTTCCTGATGTGCTGTGGCATCTTTAGGTGAAATCTGAAGTTTTGGTAAAGTTTTGGTCTTGTGTTTCAGTAAGTCTTCGAGAGTCACATCTGGCCTAGACGTACTGTTGAGCTCTGCCAAAATAAAATAAAAATGACAACAAATGAAAATGCTGATATTCCTGAGATTTATGATTCATGGACTGAATTAATGAGAGGGAACTGATATACGTTATATAACACTGGTATGTGCCAGGCTAATTTATTTGCCAATAATTGGCTATTTTGAGAATTTAGCTACACCCCAAACATTTTTAGGTAAAATATGGACAACCTCAACTGTTGGTTTAAATAAAAAAGTGCATATTTGATCCAACCATGGATTGAAACAACCTAGCATTTTGGGTCGCAACAAGCAGCATACATTGTAAAAAGTAGAAGTTGGATCAAAATGACTTCAGTTGGTAACACCTAAAAAATTAAGTTGTTTCAACTTGCATGTATAAGTAAAAAGTAAATTTTTTAAGTGTTAACAACTGAAGTAATTTTTTATGTTAGTGACGAGTTGCTGTAACTTATAAAATAAAGTTGAAATAACGTAAGCAAAATAATTTATTTTTAAGCTCGGCAACTCAGCATTTATCAAGATAAAAAAATAAAAGTTGAAATTATTTGTAAATCCAAGTTGATTATACTTAAAAATGTAAGTGCAAAAAATAAGTCACAAACAGTGTAGGTTCATTTGAACACATACTGTAAAAAACTGCAGCACTTTTGTCAAATCAACAAATATTTTTATGCTACTTTAACTTAAAAAAGTAAGTTAAACAATTTTAACTTGTTTTTATAAGTCACGTCAACTTATCACAGGTCAAAGCTTAAAATAGTAGGTTGAATTGCAAATCCAAGCTGTTTCAACTTCATGCTGCAATTTTTTACAGTGCATATATTAATTTTTTTCATATTTTACCCAACCATGGTTTAACCACAGCATTATTTAGAGTGTACTGACCAATGATTATGTATTAACAAAAATAGAAAACACATAACAAATTTTTACTTAAATTTTTAATTTAAAGTATTTTTCACTTAAACATGTAAGTTGACACTTAATGTTTTAGGTGTTACCAATTGAAACATTTCTTTTCAAATTGATCCAACTTTTTACTTTTTACAGTGTAGTATTTTTAATGCTAAATTTTAAGAAAAGAGTCCACATTAAAACAATTCATAATGCGTGATGGTGTTTGAGACAGGTAATCTTAAACCAGAAAATGTCCTGTGAGCTATTCTATATTCAGCCCAACCTCATGAAATGTGTATAAATAGCACGCAGTGTAAAAAGTCGTGCAATACATACGCCAAATTCCAATTTTGCGTCAATATGATACGCCAGTCCTTCCTATTCACTTCATACGGCACATCTTTTTGTGTTGTTTTAATTATTGGTTTCTCATTTTTTTAGTTTTTTTTTTTTTACAATTGTCACATGAGTTTGGGGTTAGAACCACTTTTTGACATCCTAACACAAACCCGAATTCTAACCCCAACTCCAAGCGACCATGGTTTGAAAAAAGACAAAAACATAGAGCAGCCTATATATTAAATGACATCCTAAAGCAAATCCCAAGTCTAACCCTAAACCCAAGCGACAATGGTTTAAAAAACAGAAAAATAAAAAGGAACCAATAGATGAAACGATAAGGTGCGCCGTAACAAGTGAACGGGAAGAACTGGCGTATCATATGCATGCGAATTGGAATTTAGCGTATGTATTATCACGACTTATACCACGGGTCTGTTCAATGCTGTATTCTGATTGGTTGAGAAATGCTCCATGTGTATGCATTATTTTTCGATAACTGCACACCTAACTTGAGGTATAAGCAGAATAATTGAATCCGTTCATTTGAACTATTTTAAAATAATGCACATTACCACCATGGGTGTGCATTATTTTCTTATAATTTAATGGCCTGTCGTCAATTATTCCTCACTTTTCACACTGCATGCTATTTATACACTTTCCATGAGAATGGGTTGCTATATCAGATAAACCTGATATCTTTTTTTATTGTTTTATATATGAGTCCATGTGTAAACAGCAGTGGTCACCCATGGCCTGTAGTTGTTTCTCTAGATGATATATGCTCCTGTGCTGCTCCAGCCAGACCCTGAACACCTCCTGCTCCCTGCGGCTCTGGAGACACCCGAGTCGGGTCAGCCGACTTTGCAATTCAACGACCTCATGTAGACCAAAGCATAAGAGATGAATATCTAATAATGTGATTGTCTCTGATATTTTACATAAAGAGCATGTTCTGGTAGAGTCTCACCATGTAGTAGCGTGTTTTAGGTAGAGCACTTATGTAGGTGTCATCATGTGTGAGGACTGATCTTGTGAGTCTCTGAGTGTTTTTTCTCTTTTTTGTCTGGAACAAAATGCACAATAAAAAAGACTATTTTAAAAGTATGCTTAGGGTTATTTTCAAGATCAAGCGTTGGGTCAAAAAGGAACAAATCCAACCATTGGAACCCAGAAAGTGTTTATATTTGACCCAACATTGGGTTAAAACAACTCGGCATTTTGGTTTGAAACAACCTAGCATATTGTAGGTTAAATGGCAACCAGGCGAGTTGGGTTCATCGCTTTTTGACCCAATGCTGAGTTAAAGTATTACATTTTCTAGATATTTCTCCTAAAATGTCTTTTAACACAAAATTAGCCAGCTTTTGACACACAATTCATCAGCCAGATTTATCTTATTTAATTTTCAGCACTTTTCTCTTTTTTTATTGATATGACATCACTATGACACACCTCGTTAACTTAACTCAAACCATTTAAGTAAACCGGTTGCATTAGGCCATTTAAGTTTTAAAACGCATACATTTAAGTACTGTGAACTTGAGTCATGTGCAATTATACACTTATATTTAAGTAGTGTGAACTTAAATATAAGTGCATAATAACTGCATATGACTCAATTTAAGTTTAAGTTCACAGTACTCAAATGTATGTGTTTTAAACTAATGCAACCGGTTTACTTAAATGGTTTGAGTTGAGTTAACTTTTAGGTTTTACAGTGCATTGTTCCTGCCTTTCGCTTATGGGACTGATCCCGACAATGTTACTAGGTCCCACTTCTGGAATCAATCCTGAGATCAATTCCATAACATGTCAACATGAAAGGGGTTTGGGCTCGGGTAAGGACCCCTGTCTTTCAGGGACAGGGATCTCCCAGCACACAAAACCAATGAGAAGTAAACAAGCAACCACAGGAAGCCATTAACTGCAACAGGGACCAATTAGGCCCCAGCAGGTGTCTTTGGATCTGCCTGCTTTGGTCCCGGGTCATCATCCAAGCCTGGAAAAATGTCCCTGGCTTGGTCTGAGGAAACAAACAGGACAGTTTAATTTGCTGAGCAATTTGTAGCAAAGGTTTCCTATTGACAGGCCCATAAAGTCCTTTACAGCCTCCTATTGTCCATCCCACCACTGCTGGTCATTATAGCCTGTTGAAGAAGTCTTGCTTTTATAGGAGGAGACTGATAAGACAGATTCACCTCCCCCACATCCTTACCACCCCCAGTCTCTACCTCTTATTGTCCTCAACCCAGACGGCCAAAATCAAAGTCAATCACAAGTCCACACCAACTACTTCCCTCATAATACAATGAGATGCTTCCTCAATCCCAAGACACTTCAAAGTATCACTGGAAGACAGAGAAATACTATATCATGAATAACACTAGACTGTAATTGACATCGCATATACAGAGTCATTTTGGAGACGTTTATATGGCACTCCTATTTAATACTGATTTTTGCAGCTGCTTTGTCAAAATTTAAAGTCTATGGATGGTATAGCTTTATATCTTGGTCTTGGAGGGCAGACATGATCTGGGAACAGTTTGAGGTGTTTTTTCTTCTGGAAGAAAATCTGAGAGGACAGAGATTCAAGCAAAGGTCTCAGCTTGCTCTCCGTCTGATAAGAGAGATCGCTGAGATATTAAAGAAAAGCCTCTATCTGAGTCTGTACCATATCATGCACAGCCACATACTGTAAGAAAACATACAGTCAGTGTTGTATATTTAACATACAGTTGAAGTCAAAGAGTCATGAATATTTCAACACAGAGACTTCCTGTCATCCTCTGATAGAAGGAACTGTTAACTTTGAAATGTTAATAGCTGCCATCCAGTCATGTGGACGATTTGTTTGTCACTTTGACACAGGATGTGTATGCATGTGTCGGGTGCCTGTGCTTGGCAGTCTCATACATACAGTAGAGAAAGTGGAAAGCTACCACATGTTTACCTTATATACATGGAATAACATTCACAGAGAAAAAAATTATTTCTTACTGAACCTTTAATGATGACAGACAGAGAATGAAAGACGCATTTATAACTTGAATTGCATACGTGTTGTAATAAGCATACGTTTATTTCGTTGCACTGCCATCTACTGGTAAAAAGCAGGAATTACGCTCTTCATTAGTTTCTCTTTATGTGTAGATCAATAATGAGTTCAAAAGACAAACCTGTTCTTTGTATCTTTGTGTAGTTTTTGAATCATTTGTGTGATGGGACTTCATCTCTTGCCTTTGTTTTTGGACTTTTTCTTCGAGTAGTGTAGCGTATTGATGTGAAAGCACGTCTTTCAACCGGTGGATTCTGTAGTAAGTCTCTAGATGGCGCTGGAGGGCAAGAAACAGAGTACGAGTAAAAGCAAACGCTTACACAAAAGAAAATGAAATTCATGAAAAGGAAGGGAATCCGTGAAACTGACTGTGTCACTTACAGAAAACACAACTTCTCATTTAAATTAATTTGAGTAAATAATTCAACTGCAAACCATTTTATTATGCTGTATTTTTCCTTAAAAAACTAATGCCCCCGCTGTGGCACCTGTCCCTATAGGCTACTTAAGTGAGACTTAATTATGTTACATTTAATATTGGTCCATGTGACATTTAGTATTTTGGCGACAGTGTTGCCACTGGGCCTTTGTTTTGGCTTTTATGTTAGTTTTTCAATCCATCAGTGACTGATCACAACTGTTTTAATCAGGTTTTGTGTTGCACTAGCAGTATGTTCAGTTAAAGGGACAGTTTACTTTTTAAAAATTAAAATTCTGTAATAATTTTCTCATCCTCATGTTGTACTAAACCTGTATGCATTTCGTTTTTCTAAATGAACACGAAAGAAGATATTTGGATAAATGATGGCAAGCAGCTGATTGTGTCCATTGACTTCCATAGTAGGAAAAACAATTACGATGGAATTCAATGGGTACCGTCAACTGTGTGCTTACCATCATTTATCAAATATCTTCTTCATCATTTATTAAATACTTCCATAATATTTTCCTACTATGAAAGTCAATGGTTACTGTGTGCTTACCAGTGGCGTGACTGCTCATCTGAGGGGCGCAAATTCAAAATAAGTGTTCGGGGTGTCATGTGTGTTGCCTGCGTTTTCAAAATATATGTTTGTTGAGTCATGTGAACCGTGTGCATCACGTGTTTTGTCAAAATAAGTGCCTGCTGCACACGCGTCAAAAGCGTTTATGATAAAAGAGACGCTCATGTTCACAAAATACACACAAGACACTCCCTTAACACTAAACTCTGATTGCGCATGAGATTATGCAAGTACTGTATCTGGCAAACGTGAGCGTCTCTGTTATCATAAACCCTTTAGACGCGTTTGCAGCAGGCACTTATTTTGACAAGACACGTTATGCACATAAAATTAACTGGACGTGCAGAACACATATTTTGAAATTATGAACCACACACATGACGGGCTACATACATGTTGTGATGAACTTAAAATCGAGCACCCTTGAAAAAAGAAATCACCGGCCGCCACTGGTGCTTAACATCATTTATCAAAATATTGTCTTTTGTGTTCATCAGAGAAAAACACTCTTACAGGTTTAGAACAACATGAGGGTGAGAAAATGATGACAGAATTTTTATTTTTGGGTGAACTATCCCTTTAAGATGGCAATGCAATATGAATAATGACAGTACCTGATCTAGAAGGGCTTTTTGTTTGTTTTCAAGCACTTGATCAGAATCGACTGCATCAGCTCTCGACATGACCACCTGCCCCAGTCTGCTGCAGCTGTGATGTCTCCTCTGCCTGTGAAATTCAACTGGATTGGCTCTCTTTTGATAAAGAGAGAGAGAGAGACATAGAGAGAGAGAGAGAGAGAGAGAGAGAGAGAGAGAGAGAGAGAGAGAGAGAGAGAGAGAGAGAGAGAGAGAGAGCAAAATCACTGAGGGGATAAGACACAAGAGCACTTTAACTTAAACTGTATGTTCAGACTCAAAGTCCATTAGGAGACAACTGTAAAAAAAAACACTGCACATTAATACAATACAAACAAAGGATAAATTATAATAAATGATAAGTGTTAACAATATCCTATGGGGATTGTAGCAACCAAAATGCTAGGTTGTTTCAATTCATGGTTGGATCAAATACATATTTTAGATTCATTTAAAAACTGTAGGATGCAATGTAATAAACACTATTTACACTGTCTCTGCCCAATAATGTCTGGTTGGAGCATTAAAGTTTAAAAAAGACCCGCTGAAATCATCAGCTTCAGTGGTATACAGTAGAGCGTGTGATTCGAGGGACTGGCTTTTGACCCGATGTCACTTGTTTGAATTGTGCGGCCCTCGCTTTTTCCTCTTTTCCTATCACATCAAAAAGACTTTTATTTTTAATAAAAATTAGGAAAATGTTTGAAAGTAGAAAGAAAGTGCTCAAAGAGTGTTTCTTAAGAATACATGTATTCATTGGTTAGGGTTAGGGATTGGTGTAGAGAGGGCTTTTATTCTCCCAATAATAAAGCATCAATGTAATATTTTTAATCATTTACACTCTATGTTTTTATTGCATTCTGTTAATCTACAAAAATACTGAGGTGCAAATAGTATCTGCCAATATAGGTAGCATCTAACTACACTCTAAGAAAGGATGTGTTCATTTTAACACATTGTTTTGTGTTAAACTTTTTAACACATTGTGTGTCATTTCGTGTAGAATGTGAGCTTAAATAAATGAAATGGACAACACAAGATGTGTTAAAACAACACAAAGTGTGTTATTCCAAAAATAACACAGAGATGTGTTAAGTTGTACAAGTACAACACACTAGATTTAACACATTCATTTAAGAGTGTATTTAGACTTATTGATCATTTAAATAATTTTATCATTTTATTTATTAATTAAAACTTATTTTCACCTGTAAATAGATATCTTTTTTAAAAAAAAAACAGTGATATTGCAATGCAAATAAAAAATATCTCTATATTTTTACTTAGTATAAATAGCATCTATCGATAAGAAAATATGCCATTTTCACTTAAAGCGTCACCATGTAATTTTTCAACCTTCATAATACATTTTCAAGACCCTTGTGATAGTACATCGACTTTAAATAGGTTGAATGACATGTCTACTATAGCCTGACGGGGTCTGTATCGCTTTTACTCGTACTTTAAAACTTAGGGTTTCGGAGGTCAAATATGCAGGCTGCATACGTCATCAAGCCTGGTTTATTAAGGTAAACTGAGCATTACATTCGCAAGTCATAAGCATACTGCAAAAATGTACGATTAACTAAGTATAATAGTCAACTTTATAATTGTTAATATTCTGAAATAAGGCAGTCTTGATGATGTATGCAGCTTAGAAATACGACATACGGAGGCTGCAACCTTCAGATTGAGAAATGGCTTCTGCCACGACGAGTTCCTCATCAGAAAGTTGTAACATGACTGCGTTTCTCTCGATCGTTTAGCGTTTTAAAGGTTTAGTTTTTAGTTTTAAGGTTGGCCTGTTCTTTTCCTTTGCGACAGTGCTGTGGCGCTAGGCGTGAAAAATACATGTCTAGCGCCCCCTAGTGGCCAAAAAGTTCCGCAGTGTGACTTTAAATTTAAAGGAACAGTATGTAAGAAATTTATATCAATTAATCATAAGATGGCCCTGATATGTCACTAGACATCAATTAATCATTTTTATTTCAAATACTTATATCACTGACGACAGTGATATTTTCATTTAAAAAGTGGAGTTGCAGCCCTCAACTGATGTTTATGTTGTCATGTTGTGTATCGGCCACCAGTTGTGTGATTGCAATACCAGTTTTGGCCACAATCCTACATACTGTTCCTTTAAATAGTATCTAACTCTATTTGTATAGCCGCTGCCTAAATGTTCAGCAACAGTTGTGCATTTAATGACATTTTGCAACAGCTTCAAAATGGCTCAAACAATTAAAGCTAAAATTGAGCTATGATTTAGACATTTTAAAAATTTCACTTAACCTGTAAAGTACATCATAAAGTATTAAAAGTGACAGCTGTCTGTCTGTCAATCCTTGCTTAGTTGCCAAGAAACCCACTTCATAAAGCTGTTATTCATCAACACCTAAATACATGACAGATAAGTCTCTTCTTCTAACACTTGTTGTGTAACACTTATAATGCCAAGCACTCATTGTTACACAACTCTATGTGCACCAATGACTCAGGAATGCTCTGCAAAAGTTGACAGTTGCAAGCTGGTTAAAATTTCACTTGTACTGAATGACTTGCATAGTTTGGAAATTCTCAGACTGTATTCAGCTGGTGTCCTATGGATACAGAATAATGTTTAAGTAAGGAATAATTGACGACGAGCCGTTGAATTATAAGAAAATAATGCACACCCAAGATGGTAATGTGGCACGACGCAAAGCGGAGTGTGCATTATTTTAGGAAATAATTCAAAGGACCAAAGTCAATTATTCTGCTTTTACCATGCACGGTTACCACAAACATCGCTCTGGTGCCTATTTTTAAGACATTTGATAGGTCAGGCGTGTGTTTTACAGAAAAATAAACAACACCCATCAGAATAAAGCATTCAACGGAATAAAGCATTTTTCATTAGCTTTCCTCTTTAATCAATGTATTTTAATTATATGTATAAAATGCATTTCTCCCTTAGATTTTGATGTAAATGTCACCAATTGTGTTTTAAAGCTTTTTAGCAAGAACTTGGAGAAGAGACTTTCAAGGTTTCACATTCTCTGAGTGCAACAATATAGGAGACAGCACTTGTAAAGAAATGAAAATGTGTCCATCACCATATTGGATAAGACAAGTCTGATGGTTTATAATACCTATCCATTAGTATTCCTATTCATTATAATGGCAGTTGTTCAGCAGCTCCTGCAGTATGTGACTGGGATGCTGGCATCACTGCTTGTGCTCGACACTCAATTCAACCCAATTTTTCATCCGAGCCAATCAAATGCTGTACAGTAAATGTCACATGACCAATAACTTTGTCAGTTACAGGAACATGGATTGGCTCTTGGCACAACAAACGGTGCACAGTCCCAAAAACTATAGACTTCTAAGGACTTATTACTCTATATGATGAGCATACATGTTAGCTTTAAAAACAGTTTTAGTCTGATTCAGTGGCGGCGTTTCACAAAAACCTACACTCTTAAGAAAAAAGGTTCTTCAAAGGTTCTGAAACGATGGTAAAGGTTCTATATAGAACCATAGCTTACTGAAGAACCATTTTTTGCTGAAATGGTTCTTTGTCTTGGCAAAAGGGTTCTTTATTTCCCTCCTTTTTTGATTTTAAATTTAGTCAGTTATTTTCAAGCTGCCTCCTGATTAATTTCACCTGTAAAAGCCCTGAATCATCAGTCCTGCTGAACCGCCTGCAGACTAACATCACAAACAGGTAAGAGAGAAAAATAATCATCATTTACTGTTAAAAACATTTTTTGTGTGTTCTTATTGTAATTTATTTATTTTATAACAGGTAAACTTTATACTGAAAGCTTCATTCCCTTTAAAGCAGGTAAGCTTCATATTGTTTTAAATGATAGGAGACTCTGCTTTAACAATGACTTAGGATAATGATTTGTTAAAGTGTTCCGAAGCATATACATGTATATTTTACATTAAGTTTATTAAACTAATTATGAAAAGAATGTGGTACAACATGTGTTTAGTTTTTTTATTGATATTTCAGAGTTTTTATATGTGAGGTCATCTTGCTGGGAGTGAAGGCAGTGCATATGAACGCTTGATATTATGAGAGACACATACTGTATTTAAAGGTGATGTATGCATGTTTCTTTCAATACTGACATTAAAATAATAGTTATTTACTGTTAAAAACATTTTGAAAATTGAAGTTTTGTGTGTTCTTATTGTACTTTATATCGTTTATAACAGGTCAACTTTATACTGTAAGCTTCATTCCATTTATAACAGGTAAGCTTCATATTGTTTTAAATGATATATTTAGGGGACTCTACTTTAACAATGACTTAGGATAATGATTTGTTAAAGTGTTATAAAGCATATACATGTGTATTGTACATTAAGTTTATTAAACTAATTATCAGAAGTATGTGGTACAACATGTGTTTAGTTTTTTTATTGATATTTCAGAGTTTTCATATGTGAGGTAATCTTGCTGGGAGTGAAGGCAGTGCATATGAACGCTTGATACGAGAGACACATTCTATTTTTAAAGGTGATGTATGCATGTTACTTTCAATCCTGGCATTAAAATAATAATATTTACCGTTTAAACATTTTGTAAATTGAGGTTTTGTGTGTTTTTGATGTACTTTATTTCTTTTATAACAGGTCAACATACTGATGACCAGGTGATGGAGATCTGTGTTAATCACAGCCTGCGTCTCAAGATCAACATGACAACAGCAGACCATTTCTTATCTTACTCTTATCTGACTAAATGTTCAGTATTATTGGAACAAAACAAAGAACATTGGATGGAGTATTGGATGATCCCGTAAAGAAAATAATATGGACTTTTTTGGTGAGATTCTACAAAGATTGACACAATCCTATTGACTTTTATTTTTACAGTTAATAATGCATTATAAACATCCCATTCATTTGTATTCTATGTCATCGATCTGTTTGTGCTAAAATGTATACATCTGAATGTAATGTCAATAATATGTTAATATTCAGGATTTATTATCATTTGCATGTTTTGATGTTGCATGTCATGATTTTATTGATTTCATGTAATTGTTGTCTATTTAAAATTATTTTAATTGCCCAATTTTATTGTTAATTTATTTAATATTGAAGCCGTTTATTTAACATCCATATCTTATTTGAGTAGTGATTTGTTATATTTGCATAATAATTCATATATTTATTCTGATTGTGATTTTAATGCACATATTTATTATTGTATGACACCTCATGTAATGAAAAAGTGAAAATAAAAGTATGTTCTGAAGTCTTGCAATTCTGTTTTTAAACGGTTAAACCTTATAAAGTGCAATAAATAAGTAAAAACAAATAAAAAATAATCCTCCTGACTGCTGATAAATGAAAGGGTTCTTTATAGCACCACTGAGGTTCTATTTAGCACTTTTTCAAGGCAAGGTTCTATATAGAACCATCTAAAAAAGGGTTCTATATAGTACCAGAAAGGGTGCTGCTATTGTTACAAGCTGAAGAACCCTTATTTGGTACTATATAGAACCATTTTTCTTAAGAGTGTAGGGTATGGCAAAAATTCTTCGTACAAGAACGCCATTCAAAAAATGAATCCATGAAATCACATTATATCCATATGTGTACATACTCCACCAACCTGTATAAAATCATACTATGATTGCACGGATGTACACTTACTGACAACAAAATGGAAGCAATACAAATAAAAAACAAAAATAGAAATCATGGTTGTTTAAAATGCTTTTCAAGTTGTCATTCTTAACTAAGTCCAACTCCAGCAACAGATAAACTAAAACAAGATCATATCAAAACATACTGTAACATCCCTTCACAAATCTTGTCATGACAGCCGCCAATAAACACTTATAAAAACACAATAAATGATGTGATAAAGCACACGTAGTTAACCCAGCCAGCTAACCAAAAGACTAAAACACTAAATAAAACTCTTAGTAAAACAGGGCTAAATGCAAAAACAAGTCTTACCTTTTGTAGTCGTGCAGTTTTTATTCCACAAGTCGCCATATTCAAAAATGCGCGAAAATAATTAATACAATTCACTTCGACTGCGCTACAATTTCCCAGTGTAGAGAACATGTTTATTTATCCACAGAGAACAAATCATTTTACTTCTGGAATAATGTATGCAATATGCATTGCGCAAGTGTGGGGGAGAACCGTGAGTCTGTTTAAATGTTAAAACAAAAAAAGGAGTTCATGCGAAAATAAAGATGATAACAACAGCGGTCATCATGAAACCTCCTGCACAATTCAAGCTGCGCTGCAAGAACGACAGGTTGATGACATCAAAGTACCGCGAGGGTGAGGCGAGAAATCATCGGAAGAGTTTGCTTTCAAACCGCTCTCGCGGCACGTTGATGTCATCCACATGTCGGTTCCTGTATTATAGCATGAAGTTGAGCACACGCGTAAATTATCCATATTAGTGATGTACCAATGTTCAGATATGTTTTACTAAAAATATTTAACATTATTTTTAATGAGCATCATTATAGCCTGTTGATTTCTGGTATTTTGTCTGAATGCTAGGGTATGGCAACTGCCATACCCTGCCATACGCAAACGCCGCCCCTGGTCTGATTTCAGCTAAAGATGCAACAAGCATGTGTTTAATACTAATATATTGATGATAATTTTGAAAATATATGGTTCTTAGTGAAAAATGCTTATCTCTCCAATAGCTGTAACTTTGGTGTACACCTAAAAAGTGAATATTAGTACATTTTTAACATAACTAAATAGTACATATCAGGGTACCATCCCAGCTTTTGTACCTTTTTCTGACAGTGTACAGCATCTACCAAGCCAAGTCTTGGCCTTTCTGGTCATTGCAACATGACACTGACATTTCAAAAGCACAAGAGCAGGATGCCCTTCTTTTGTAGAGGTACAGAGGCCTCCTAATTGGCCACATTCTCACATTTAACAGGCCTATTTAGTAAGTAGATGCTTTGTAGTCATTCACAAAGGCTATTGGAGGCAGGCAGTATTTTTGTTTCCACAGCAATGAGTGAGACCAAGGGGCACATAAAACTGAGGAGGTCAGAGAAGATTTGGCTTAAGCAACATATATGTTTGCCACTGTGAATCCAAACTATTGCCTTAATCTGAGCTGAACAGCATCATGCTGGATAAAAAATATGGCATAATGTCAAGAAAAAAGTTAAATAGATCCCATGCACAATTTAATTAGTCAAAAATGTTCATGTTCCCACATTAACAACCCCCTGAGTCAACAATCAAACACGAGGACATTGAAGTCTGGGTACAGAGGACAGAATCTGCTAATGAAAGCTAAAGAACAAAGAGTTTTTGTTCATGAAAAGGACTTGTTAAGTTAACCAGAGGAGAGTGTTGCTAGTTGTAACCATGGTCACCAATTTAGCCATACAGAGGATAAGAACACAAATGAATGGGATTTTATAAGGTCCTGGTGATGATGAAAGATTATTAAACAGTTCTTTGAATCCAGGCAGTAATTTTTGCAGATGGATCTTAAAAATACATGAACTCTGAGTGAAAAGCGATTTTTCAATTTTTGTTTATTGGAAAACTAGAAAAAAAATGTAATGGATGACTTTGAATAAATGTGAACTTCTATTTAATGCAAACTATACAATAGTTTTAATGCCAAAAAAATGCCAAGGGAAATGATGACTACACTAAAGTCAAGATGATGGTGTTGTTTTTTAAATGATTTTGTCTCAGAATAATTGACATAGTTATATTTGTGTTATTCCAAATTTTTGGATGTGTTTACTATTATTCTAAAATGTGGAAAAAATACAAATATAAACATATATATAATCAATTAAAAACTTCTGAACTGTAGTGTATATTATGTTGTTTTACTCATAAAATATTTTTGTAGTATGGTTTTCCAGTAACTTTACCACAGAATACACTGATGGTGACTGAAAAAACACTGTGTTAATTAATATTAAAGAGAAGAAAACTGTAAAGAACTGAATGATGTCTGATAGTTTATTATTATAATGAACTGGGTTAAGGTATGTTTTAACAAGGCTACACACCTTTTTGGGACACTGTGATGACAGGTAACATTCCAGGATGGGTGGAAATATGCTGACATGATGAGCATCTTCAGTCTTCAGTGCCATATCAGATCAGTGAACTATTAGATGTAAATGGGTAGTTTACTTTACTCTCTTTATAACAGTTTACTTAAATTATCTTACCTTATTTAAACATATAAATGTTTTTGTAAAATGTAAAAAATGTACACAAGCACAATAAACGACTGTAATAACATTGGTTTAAACTTGAAATTCTGGTAACACTTCACACATTAAATAACCAACCAACAATGAGTAATATAGTTTTACCTCATTTATTAAACTTCATTAATGTTAGTATTGTTCAGTTTTTGTTCAGGTTAGTTTAATAACTCATTATGCAAAATACGTTTAAAAAACACTGAAATATTAACTACTAAATGCCTTAGAAGTAGCTTGTTCATTGCCAGGTAGAATAAACTTTACTCAAATTTCATCAGAGTTACTGACAATTTATATAAGATTACTTAGACAATAAACATCAAAATAAAGACTTACCAGCAGATGCGTATTATATATTAAATTGCGTAAATTCCATGCGCCTTATACACAACTGTTTAAAAGTTTTAAGATTTCATTGTAAATTTGTGTTACTCTTTTGCTGTGTGGCGGTAAAGCTCGTTCCCACAGTGTCAGCTATTTAACTGACCTCAGATCTGCTGTGTTTAAGGGCTTGAGCAAACCGGCCTCTTTCTTTCAACGACCTCAGTGTTTTTGACGTGACTCAGCCCATTCACTTCAGTCTCCTTTCTGTTGTGCGGTTGTTAACCTAACATTAGGACAACTCATGAGAAAGATCTCTCCTTACACAACTAATAACAGAGCAGCAACAGATAAAAGTCAGACACTGGACCTGGACTTTTTTACAAATGTTCATTTTGTTGTAGGCTATCTGGCAATGTTTTCTTTTTCTTAATATTTGAATGCCAGAATACTTGATATTGCTCAAATTCAATTCACATATATCTTTTGGTTTACGTTTGAAAGAAAACAAATTAACAGTCATTTTCGATTTTATTATCATAACCCTTAAAAATGACTTGAAACAACAAACAGCATATAAACACACCCCAACATTTCCAAATAAATACTGTACAGATGGTTTAATCAGACACGCCCTTAAGTCCATAATACACACTTTCATTAAGTTAAAAAAATGAAGTGTCAATTCCAAGACAAGCTCGTCTTAAATAGCTAATTGTTTTCTGGCACAAAATAAAGACTGTTTCCATTTCCCCAATCCGTTATTTCTCCACAGTTTGAAGCGACTCCTTTCCCATTCAGTCCATTAAGAATGAAAACAATAGCAATGTGCAAAACTCTACCATTTCTGTCCATGTGTAAAGGTATCCTGCAAAATTTCTCTGAGTGATCAACTAAAACATTGCAGTCCATAAGAAAGGTGACGCATGTGGGCACATTCTTGCGTTCAGATGCGCACTTGATAATAAATACGCTAAAGGGGTTCCTTAAAAAATCACTTCTTTCTTACCTTTTTATGAAGAACCTTTATCCACTACAAGAACCTTTTTACAACTAAACGGTTCTGTGGATGTTAAAGATTCTTTATGAAACCATACACCCGAAAAAAACATTTAAAGAACCAGCGTTTCAAGTTAAATCAGTTCATCTTTATCCAAACGCGCATCGATACCGCCGCGTTTTGGCACGCGTTCTTTGCGAACGCCGCATTGGAGGTCATCGTTTTTTTAAAGGTGACTTTGTGTTGAGACATAACATCTGGACTGAAGTCTGGACCTTGACGAATGAAGCATTCCAGGATGTTATCAACTTTTCAGATGAGGCAACGATGACAATTTATCAACTTTCCCAAACGCAGCAGCGCTTTCTACGCCTTTCAGCCACTCTTTACATTTCCTCATGACGGTCTCGTCCACGTCTCCATCCTCCTCCTCGTACTCCACATCATCGTATTTATGCTGATCATTGAGGAGGGAGATCTTCACAATGGTGCTGATATCGTTGGCACCTTCCAGTTTGGCAACAGGCCCGGTGCTTTTATTATTGGAGCTGCTCTGAGCCCGTCTGGACGGAAAAACCCGGCGGTGTCTCAGGTCCGCGGACGCGCAGCACTTCTGTTGCTTGGCCATCATCTGCTTCTCCAGGTTGCGCTTCTGGATGACCAGGATGGCTTCGGGCGTCAGGCTGAGGGAGAAGTGGATCTCTTGCTCGCCTTCTTCTTTCGCTAGAGACGTCCTGGAGGAATATTTATGGCTTGATTCACCAGAACTGGATCGCGGGACGCTTTCGCATGAGGTAGCCAAGGGTTTGGGAACGCTCAACCACGTATGTTTGCTGTCCGTCTCGGGATCGGGAGGGATTCGGGTGGACTTATTTCGCCCGTGCGGTTTTAAATGTGCCGATGGCCACGGTGATTCCAGCTTATTCTGTTCCGACTCCCTGTCGTCTCCCGTCCTCTGAGGCGGCGCGACGTTATCTCTGCTCTTCTTTTTCCTGAATAGCTCCTTTCTTGGCGAGGATATCCGTGAGTGAAGGTTTATCGGTGGGAAAGGCATTTTCAACGAGTAAAATAACGAGTTCGGTGCGTAAATGGGCTGAAAATAAGTCCATTCGACTGAATCTTTGGGTGTCAGACGCTGCAGTCCATCGCGCCACACATCTCACTGCTAGACTGACAAGGGGCGGGGCAACTGCAAGCTTTATGTAGTTTCTAACGGAAGGGGCGTGGTTACCGTGTAAAGGTAAAAACAACAAAGGCATGCTCACAAATTCCCAGGTCAGGTGGCACCATACTGCATGGCACATCTAAAACATATGAATGTTAAGGCATTAAACAATATTAAATGAATTAAATCAAAACTTTACAAAGCCTACTGTTGATAAACTCTTAAAATGCTGGGCTATCATTGTGGCAAAACCAGCCGATGGGTACATTAACCAAGAACATTTTTATATCTAACCCAGCAATGGGTTAAAACAACCCAGCATACGTTAAAGAACAACCTTGAGATATTGGGTTGATTGGCTTGGAGGTATTAGTTGACAGAGAGAGACAAATGTGTTGCTTTGTGCTTGCTGGTGATTTTAGGTCAGGTTGACTCAAGAGTTTGGGTTGAGCCCATGCTTTTATTTCTTGTTTTTTCTGTCATTTTTATTGTTTCTATTCCATTGTAACAATGACCAATTGTGAAAAGCGCTATACATATATAAATTTGAACTGAAATAAATTCCAACCCAATGAATTTGATATTACTTCGAAAATGTCTTAAGTGCACTGCAAAAAATGACTTCTTAGTTAGTATTTTTGTTTAGTTTTCAGTATAAAAATCTTAAACAAGATGTATTTTCTTGATGAGCAAATTACCTAAGAAAACAAGTCTAGTTTTTAGACAAAAAACAAACAAAACAAACAAACATAAAATGTGTAGCGGAGGATTTTCTCGAATTTTAGAAAAGAAACGCCTTCACCACTTTTTTTAAAAAATGCAATTGCACAACACTCCTGATTGACAACTAGGAGGACCAATAGTCTTGATGATCCACCCGGAAAAAGAAAATCTAGTCTAGTTTTTAGACAAAAAATATCAAATTTAAGTGATTTTGTGCATTAAACAAGCAAAAAAATCTGCCAATGGGTTACATTTTTCAAGAATTTTTCTTGATTTTAGTGTTTCAGAAAAATGTTCCAAGATTTTTTGCTTACCCCATTGGCAGATTATTATTATTATTATTATTATTTGCTTGTTTTATGCACAAAATTTGATATATTTGTCTAAAAACTAGACTTATTTTCTTGGGTCGTTTTGCTCATCAAGAAAAAAACATCTTAATTTAAGAATTTTTAGATATTTTTACTGAAAACAAGACAAAAAATACTAAGAATTGTTTTTCTTGAAAATAATTTTTTGCAGTGTAAGAAATACATTTCAAGATCCCCATTGGCAGTTTTTTTTTGTTTTTTTGCTGCTTTTAAGCAGAATTTAACTTAAATTTTATGTTTGTTTTTTGTCTAAAAAAACTAGACTTATTTTCTTAGTTCGTTTTGCTCATCAAGAAAAAGGATCTTAATTTAAGAATGTTTAGATATTTTTACTAAAAACAATACTAAGAAATTGTTTTCTTGAAAATCATTTTTTGCAGTGTAAGAAATAAAGTTTAAGATCCCATTGGCAGATTTTTTTGCTGCTTTTAAGCAGAAATTAACTTAAATTTATGTTTGTTTGTTTTTTGTCTAAAAACTAGACTTATTTTCTTAGGTCATCTTGCGCATCAAGAAAATGCATCTTTATTTAAGAAGTTTTAGATATTTGTAATGAAAACAAGACAAAAATACCAATCAAGTCTGTTTGTTTTTAAGTGTTTAATATTCAGATACTGAGATTTGAGTTGTTCATCTCTCAAAACAGTAGTGTACTGGAATGCAGCTTCATTATTCAGATCCAGCTAATGGTGCTTGCTTGGCTGACTGTCTATATTTTCTCCTAGGCGACCTTGGCAAAGCACAGACAAGGTTAAAGACAAGCTGCATTCTTTGTTATTGATTTGTCGTCCTCTTTTCCAACTATTCATAATTTCACAGCGACAGCTGCTACTGCATCCAGCCACTGAGAAGTGTTTCAGGCTCAATGTGATGAAAAAAATAATCAATAAGCTTATCGCACTGTTAAACAGCACACAAAGACAGATGCTAATTTTCACATGCGATATCGACTGATCGTCTGCTGAATATCATTAGAGACACTGTTTCAAGTCAAAATCCGATTTATCTGTATTTGCTAATCTTTGACTTGTGTGATAATGTCCTGTTTTCGTTTTTCTAAGGCACGTGTAAAACATTGCTACTTAATGGACATCAACTAAAATACATTGCTGTTTGCTCATGCAATGTATCAATTAACCATGAAGAAGCCATGTGCTGACATTTCAGTTATAATTCATTGATAATCTTTCTCCTTGCTGAGATTGAAATTTCATTCAAGTTGCATTTACATATCACACCAGGCATGATGTCATTCTCGCACAAGCTGTAACTAAACACAATGTGCAATAGCATACAGGTAAATAAACTGACAGAATATTCAAAACTGATTTAGACTGCAAAATAAGAAACATTTATTCATTTTAACACTTAAGGTTATTAAAGAGCGAACACTATTGACAATCAGCATTAATCAAATACAGACTCAAGCATTTTTTCTAAATCTAAATCATTTTATATCCACTCAGGAGATGGGGTCCACTATCACATGATGCTAATTATGGTCACATGATCAGCATTGTGCACAACAGGAGTGTGCAGTGGAGGAGGGATGCTCAAGGAAACAGAGCACTCCGACAGTTGTCATGGAAACCGCATCTACGGAAGCACAGGCTCCTCAAGCCGCTCTAGGTTATTAGGTCATTTTAAGATCACGTGATGCTTGGAGGAACAACCTGTATCTGCTCATGTGGGAGATGATCAGAAGGGTTTAAAATAGGAACTGAAAGAGAAAATGCATGGAATCTCATCATCATCATCATCTCAGATTCAGTGTGGCGAGAGACAGCCGTCTCTTTTGCCCTGGGCTCATGACATACATCATTATTCAGTAGGCTACACATCAGCCAGAAGAGCATGACACTTTAAATTATGAAACAGGCAAATAAGTCACGCAGTACTCAAGGAATATCGCATTTATTTGGTGTGTTGTAACATTTCATCAAATGAAAATGTTTTTCTTTTGGTAGAAATGTGTCTGTACAAAAAGTCAACAATAATACCCGACTTCATTTATAAACATGATACTCAATATTAATGCATTTCTTGTTCACTTGTTTAACTGGCAGTAAATCATCTATTAAGCATTGTTTAAAGGAAAAGTTCACTCGAAATATATTTTACTTAGCGTCATGTTGTTTCAAATCCATATTAACACAAAATCTAAAGGATTTATAAGCAGACCGCCTCAGTCCCCTTCATTTACACTGTACAGATAACAAAGCTATTTTGAAGTTATCCTCACGCAGAAAAAGAGCATCATGCAGGTTTGAAATGACGTGACAGTGAGTAAGTGATAAACGAGTTGTAGTTTAGGTGAATTAACCCTTTAAACCATTTTACCTCTCCACACAAATAATAAAAATAACAAAACATAAGCACTCTTAATATTCACAAACATATTTAAAATTAGTATTTTAAGACATATAGGAAATAATTTTAAATATCAAGAAGAACAGTGTGGCAGGGACAGAGATGTAATGAAAAAGTCCTATTTGACGTATTAACTCTTTCAAAGCAGGATATCAGATGAAATACTGGATAGTTTAGCCCAAGCAGGAGGTGAAGCACTTCATAACCGCCTCTCTGTGAAGATAAAGACAAGCAGTGTTTATGATTCATAATAAAGATGAGTGGGGGTTACAGAATGTATGACTGATATTAAAATCTAAAGAAACAGATGGTATATAGAGTAATAATATTAATATTTAATCCTAAAGCACGTTGTAAATGCTGTTTATTGTTTTGACATTCAACTTGATTCTTTATTGCTAAAAACAGGATTTGTTTTGAATCAGATGTCTGTTTTGTTGCTGGGCGGAGCTTTTGAATATTTTATTTTGCTTTGAAAGAAAAACATGATAAGAGTATTAGATCAGACCCCTTCTGGTATAGAAAATTCACAGAATATTCATATTTATTTGCTGGCACTCAAAGTTTCACATAAAAAAAACAAAATGTTAATTAATGGTCATGTGCACAATCTATCGGATAAATAACAAAATTATTTTGTTTGTTTTAATTCAGTAATTAACCCTCCTTTTTAAATTACTTTCCTTTTTTAATAACATTTCATTTAAAAAAAATTTACCTCCTTTCCTGGCAATTAAATGATGTATTCATGTAAATGACCATTTGAACACCTTTGTACGAGCCACTAAATATTTTTTTAGAGGATTAGTCCATTTTCTTAAAAAAAAAAAAAAAACCAGATAATTTACACACAACCATGTCATCCAAATTGTTGATGTCTTTCTTTGTTCAGTGGAGAAGAAATTATGTTTTTTGAGGAAAACATTCCAGGATTTTTCTCATTTTAATGGACTTTAATGGAACCCAACACTTAACACTTAACTTAACAATAAGTTTTTTTCAACAGAGTTTCAAAGGACTCTAAACGATCCCAAACGAGGTCTTATCTAGCGAAACGATTGTCATTTTTGACAAGAAAAAAAATTCACTTTTTTGTCTATCTCCGGTCCTGAAAAGCGGTAGCGTGACCTCACGTAAATGCGTAGTGACGTAGAAAGGTCACGTGTTACATATATGAAACCCACATTTGTGGACCATTTTTAACAATAAACTGACACAAAGACATGAATAAGTATCATTCCACATACAACAACGTCGGAACGGTCCTCTTTCTCCACACTTGTAAACACTGGGGCAGAGTTTCGCATAACTCATCCGTGACCTCATCCGGGCGTCACATGACCGGAGGAAGACGATAAGTTGAAGTTTAAAAGTGCATTTTTTTTTTCAAAAATGAAAATCGTTACACTAGACAAGACCCTTACGCCTCGTTTGGGATCGTTTAGAGTCCCTTGAAACTCCGTTGAAAAAAACTGTTACGTGTCAAGTGTTGGGCTCCACTAAAGCCCACCAAAATGAGAAAAATCCCGGAACGCCTTCCTCAAAAAACACAACTTCCCCTCGACTGAACAAAGAAAGACATCAACACCCCGGACGACATGGTGGTGAGTAAACTATCTTGAAATTGACTAATCCTTTAAACTGATTATCTGGTTTTGCTCATTAATTAGTCAGAAGTAAAATGGGCTGTGATGATTTTTTTTTAAATTCTAGCAAAGATAAATAATATAAGATATGTATGTACACTCTAAAAATGCTGGGCATTGGCTCAAAAATGGGTTAAATAAACCCAGAACGTTTATATTTGACCCAAAAATGTGTTAAACAACCAAGCACAGGTTAAATTACAACCCAACGGGTTGGGATTGTCCCTTTTTGATCTGATGCTGGGTTGAAAACCCATGATTTTTTTATTTGGAGAATTGTAGTTTATCACTGTCTTGTAATATAAGTAGATATAAATAAACATAAATAAATAAAATAAAAAACAGTGTCTTGATTATTTAGATTATTACAGTATTAAACACCAACCGTTTAAGCCAATCCACTGCAAATACTTAAATGCTGACAGTGCCTGAATATCATCAAAAGACAGAAAAATATCAGGATATAATTTTTTACTATATCCCCATCCCTAGTACGGATCGAAGGGATGAGGTAACCATCACGGTCTCCAAGGCAACAGTGGAACAAGGTCACGGTGCCTCCCGCCTCAGCCTCCGCCCCTTTCCTCTCTCTTCTGTTTCTGTCACCTCTCTAAATGTGTTGCTATGCAGACTTTGTCACGCTCAAAATTCACAGGAAGTGGAGGAGGCGTAAAAGCGGTCCAGGTTAAAAGCGAGAGTAACAGAGAATCGGCGAGAGTAAAGATAGAAAGAGAAAAATGCAGAACGTCTGCAGACGTTACGCGTCCCTCCTGCATTAGGCTCGCCCACATGTCGGCCGTAATCAGATGAGGAGTTTGGCGTTAAGCTTAAAAGCACTGCACATACAGCACATAAATAAATGATGATTAACTCCTTCTGCTTTCTGATGAAATATGGGAGCAACCGATGCCCTGGCTTCACAGAGGGTGGATTGGATTTTCTTAAAAACAGCTGAATAAGCCACACCGTAAATGACAACAGATTGAAAAACAAATTATGGGCTAATGCAAATGCAGAGATGTTATGGGATTACTAAAAAAACAAATGTTACGTTATTGTTTACCAGCTTTATCCTCATATCAATGTGTGTCAATATTATTTTATGTTTTAATGATCTTCATAATTTCATAATAATGCATTTATTTTTCAATCAGATGAACAACATTTGCCCCTGTGTAAGAGACGAATCGTCCAACTCTAATGTCTTTTTGCTAATGAAGGGAAACTATGAAAACATCTCTGTCTTTTGAATACTCAAAAGTCAGAAGATGAGGAAAAATCACAAAACTACTCAAATGACACGGCCTGTATAAAGCATAATTAAAAGCACCTGCTCACATCTTGATGTTAAAAACCGAGGCTGTTGTGATAAACAGCTCATGACGTGATGGCTGCTCTCGCTAATCCAATAAAAACAGTGAAAAGAGCCCTAACGCAGGCTTTAAGCGACATAACAACAACATTACTGAGCTTGTTGAAGGGTGTGGGTTATTTTAGGTAAACAGTCAACAATGAAACAATTATCTAAAGATGAATCATCCGAAGATAAATAGAGAGATGGGTGAAAGGTTTGGTCTACAGATGAAAGAAAAGCAGCAGGTGGAATACAGAGGGAATCAGGAATCATTTGTTTCCCTTTCCAAGAGGTTCCTGAAGGAGAATCTGTGTCAGGATGGGGGATGGTGTGACTGGTATCAGAAACATGCACAAGCACCTTTGGTTGAAGAGGAAGATGTGTTAGCATGTGTATTTTTTCCTATTCAAAGATTTAGATCAAACTGGGGTGAGGGCCACCCTTTGAGTAAAGAGATTTAATAATATTAATGCTCGCATTACATCTTTCTTTGAATTTAATTATAGTCTGTCTGTCACAGGACAAATTATAGTCTCAGATTACAGTCTTCCTCTGAATCTACTTGTGCATTTTGACTTGACTGAAACCAACATGGTAAGGTTTTAAATAATTTGCATAATAAGATCATTTTTGTTATTTTTGGGGACCCTCTTCATTGTCGTTTCAATCCTTGATTTCATTAACGCTCCTTATCTCCATACAATCTTTTTCTTTTTGTGTCAGAGAGAAGAAAGAAAACCATACAGGATTGTAACAACATTAGGATGAGTAAATGGCCAAACTATTCCTCTGATGTTACACGTAAAAGGTCAGAAGCAGACAAAATTCAATTGTTACCATTATCAGCTCAGTTAACAAATATACAGCGCACCATCACCATTCTTTAAGGCCACATACAAAGCCTGTGCTTCCCAATCTCATCATTTTGTTAATCCAATCTTTTTCCTCTTTGTAAACATGGAGTCGTCCCCAGAAATGTGTAAGGTGTGAACAAATGGCAGAAATAATGCCTTTAGGGGCGTGTCGTAGTGAAGAGTTGTGTCATCGCAACAAGTTACTATTCAGCTCTTTGACACGGGGGTTTAAAATACAGACATTCAACATTCAAGACGAGAAATGTGTGCAAACTGGAATAATGCAGAGATCAGGGAGCTCTTCACTATCTCTGCTGAAACCAAGATCGATCGCCAGCTTCATAAAACAGTGCAAGTTTATGATCAGATCAGAAAATAAATGCACACGCCTGGTTTGTTTCTTCAAAGAGAAATAGCTGATAATAAGAAAACTTACACGTTTATTTTCTGTAATCTGGATCCATCTGAGGAAACCCTGACTCGATAAAAAATTTGTACGTGTACACATTGGCAGCTCATGACTGCTCTTCCGAGGGGCAAAAATTCAAAATATGTGTTCGGAGTTTCGCATGTTGCTTGTGTTTTCAAAATGCGTCATGTGAATCATGTGCATCACGTGTTTTGTCAAATAAGTGCCTGTTGCACACGCGTCAAAACCATTTATGATAAAAGTGACGTTCACAAAATACATGCAAGACACTCACTTAACAGTAAACTCTAATTACGCATGAGACTATGCGAGTATCTGGCAAACGCGAGCGTCTCTTTTATCATAAACCCTTTAGACGCGTTTGCAGCAGGCACTTATTTTGACAAGACACGTGATGAACATAGGATTGAGTGACTACGAGTGATTTTAATGTTAGGTCAATGTGAAGACGCATTGACGCGCATCTGGAGGTCTCGCTTGCCGGCTAAGGCGTTTGGCACGGTAGAATCGGTAGCAATTCCGCCCAATTCACGTGTCTAGTTCACGCGAATGGCACGAATTAAGCGTCTGGCACTGTACGTGCGAATGGTGCTTGCGTTTGACGCAAATTTGAACTTTGGCGGATTTTTGCACCGCGTTAACAAATTAGGAGCCTGCTTGCTGCTGTGGCGGCAGCCCCGCCCGGAGTCACTCATTCAACATGAAGGAACGCTTGATATTGTCCGTAAGCAGTCACCAGGAGCTATACGACACAAGTTCTTATTTCTATAGATGAGACAGGAATAAAAAGGACCTCGCTTGGAAGAGTGTCAGTGAGGACATTGGGCAACCTGGTAAGTTGTAAATACACATTTCACTTTTGAGTCACGTGAAGTTTATCGACCCGCACCGTTTATTTTCCCCCTATAGTAAGGTGACTAAATACAAACCGGTAACTCGATAAATGCACAATCAACATCAGCCATCTTGAAAACAGACAACCGCATAGCGCTTGCCCCTCCCACAAGAGACAGATTTTGTCTACTATGCTCTAGACGCGCGGAAAAAGTATTTGATGCGTGTCAGAGGCAAATTCGCATTCACACTGTTCAAGCGGCAAACTAGGCGCGGTAGACGTGATTTTGACGCCTCAAAGGCGGTTGGTGTAAACGCAGCATTACATCAGACGCGTTAGATGTGGCAAGCCCGAGTGCTTTACATGTTAAGTCAATGCAAAGACGTGATTAGGCATCCTGCGGCGCAGTAAGCGTGGCGCGAATGGCGCGGAACGTGCACGGGTGGTGCTTTCCGCACGAATTGAGGGTTGCAGCAGGAAACAAGCGAGTTGAAAAATCTGAACTTCGGCGGATTTCCGCGCTGCATTAACCAATCAGGACCTTGCTGTTGTAGTGACGTGATTACAAAAAGCGAGAGGAGTGGCGGAGTCTCAGAAGCCCCTCCCATGATGCGAATTTCTGCGTGAATGTCTCGAATGACTAGAATTTCACACGCGGCTTTCATGCGCGAATGAAGCGAGTGAACTCAAATGTTAAAGCGTCCAAATGTTAGCGCGTTTTGCCGCCTCTACCATGGCTCATGCACCATGAGATTACAGAAACTCCTTCTTATCCATTTGACTTAATCTTGGCTGCCACCCAGTACAACGTAAAGTGTTTTACATAAAAAATGTAGTTATTGCTGGGACCCTCTTAACGCCGTTTCAAACCTTGGTGATTGTTTGATCTTAGTAACACTTCTCGTTTTTAAACAATATTTTCAAAAACCTATCTTTGTGTGTTCAACAGAAGAAAACCACACAGGATTGTAACAACATTAGGATGAGAACCGGGATGAGTATTCCTCTGCTCCTGACCTCAGACAGTTTAGGTCTAACATCAGACAAAATTCAATTGCTATTATTATCAGCTCAGTTAACAAATATACAACACACCATCAAGATCACTATTCTTCAAAGAAAGAACCTGATCTGATGTTTATGTTTTAAGGTATTATATAAAAGACCGTAAACTGCTTAAGCTGAGGTGCATGGTGACCGCAAAACACAGAGCCGTTTGTATGACACTAGTGCGCTCCAGTAGGGGATTAGGGCCATATGGTGAAGGCCAACAGACGTAGGGTCATGAGTAAATAACAACATGTTTTCATTCTGGTAATTCAGCTCACCCTGTGTACACAACACAATCCTACCTTACAAACATTGACTTAAAGATAGACGTGTCACAGTCTGACACGCTGCCATTTGGAGACAAACTTTGTAATAATGGGATTGTTTGGGGTTAAAATAGTCAGTCAGCTGACAGTTAACTTTAGAGCATTTTACATTCATACATACATACGTAATAAATTATTATTATTAGGCCATATTAAGCTAAACTACTGTAACTCTAGCATTAAAACAAAGTGGAGTGGTTATGCAGTACATTTGCATATATTATTCATAAGCATAAATAATATATAAATGCACGGGAGTGGCCATGTGTTTTTTTTACTTTTCAGCAGATGTTGCCTAAAATCTATGACCAAATATGCAACACTACTTGATAAATTAAACCCACAATATATACGATTTTACGAAGTGTACTTGCATTACCCTAAATGTTTTTAACAATGTTTAAAACCAAAGAATTTGTATTTTTAAAAACATTTGGCCCCTCTACATAGGGTCGCTTGTCACTGATGTCATGGTCCGGGTTATTCTTGGTTTCTGCTTTTGTTGCCATAGACTCTAAGAAAGGATGTGTGAATTTTAACACATTGTTATGTGTTATCCTATTTAACACATTATGTGTCATTTCGTGTTGATTTTGAGTTCAAATAAATAGAAGGGACAACACAAGATGTGTTAAAACAACACAAAGTGTGTTCCAAAAATAACAGAGAGATGTGTTAAGGACAACACACTAGATGTAGATAAAGATACAAGGAACGATATCACTGAGATCACTTGCTTGGCGATCTTTTCCAATTGATGAACGGTAAACCAATGACAGCAAATCGAATCAACTTGAATCTCAAGTGCATGCGCATTTGAAATGACTGACACTGTGAAGAAGCTCATTGATGAGGTCTATAACATAAAGGTAACATACCAGGTGTGCAGTTGCAGTGAAATTGACTTTATAATGTTTTATTCTACTACACTAACAATACGAAATGGTAAGATATTAGATTACACAAACTATTCACTGTTTAGAGATACGCAAATGCAGTGTGTTGAAAAAATCTGCTGGTTATACCCACTGTGTAAATGCAACAAGAACAGTATATTTATACAAATAATGACAATTACAAATGTTTTATTAAAATAAATACGCAATCATAGTAGTGACATTGAAGGTAAATAATTTGCACGAGTACTGCGCCTCGTGAGCAATTAGCATAAAGTTATTGTTATCGTTCGGTGGTGTTGCCGCTAATATAGTTATCGTTAAAGTTATAATGTGAAAAGCCCTTAACACTGGTCTACAGGTAGGGTGTTTTTTCCTTGGCAAGCGATGAAACTTGTGCAATTGTGCATTTACATAAATACAAATATTGCCTATTGTAAGAGATCTGCAAGGCTGCTTTGTTAAATGGCAATAGTGACCAGCTCAAATCCTTGTTGGCAATCGTCCTCTTTAATTCATTGGTGTTTATTATTATAAACATTACTAAAAACTGTACTTGCTCACTAGAAAGATAAAATAACACATGAAACACATGTAGGTGAGATGATGTACATATTATGTTCTCTGTACTTACCGTGCATATGGAATGTAGGAGATGCTGTACCTAAAGACACACAAACACATACACAGTGTTAATGCCTAATGTCATATTAAATGCTTAACAATAATCTTTTTTAAAGCAGAAAATGAAATTCTAATAAATTCACAGTAATTCAGTTTTCTTTAAAATAACAGTAAAATGATGATCAATACAAAGAGAAAAACAGATATAATGACAAAACATGTGTGTATGCATGGTTATCCCAAACAACCATATTGAAAATCATTTTTAAAGTGGGCGATGATTTATTCTGATTTCATTAACACATTAAACCTTATATGGGTTTAAAAGACAAAACGAAAAACTCATACAGGATTTGTCAAACACAAGTGCTTTCTGAGAAACCCAAACGTTTCCTGGAAATGTCTGGCATCAATGATGCATCTGATTGGTGTCAAGGAATTCAAATTTCCCAGTATCCCCTTCATACAAGCTTCATTCATGTGGTTGCTAGAGTGATGGTTGTACGATTAAGACTGTTGGTGGTCTGTAACACACACCACATAGTGTTGAAGAAAAGAATGTCCCGATGGTGAAACTGACAGCAATTACATGGCCAATAAAATCTGACCCACTGATGCAAGTAAAACTGGGCAGCCTCTCTGTCTATCTTTCATAATATATGCTTTATAAACTTTCAAAATGCAAAGATTTGTTATTACTAACGTTTTCTAACTCGGTGAGATAAAATGTGTGTGTGTGGAATGCATATAAATACTTTTGCACCAATAAAGCGGAGCTAATAAAAGCCACTCCACAAACACGTAAAACATTGGTCTTTTGTCTTGTCTTGGAGCTCAGTCCACCTGGTTCTGCACCTGTGCTCTGCTCATGGCCATGTGAAGGGGTCAGGACACACTTAGAGGATCAGATTAGTTTTACTGCCCACTTCTGTTTAGCTGCATTAGTGACACGGTAATACTGCCTATCTCTACCTCTCACAGTTCAGGGCTCCAGACTAACTTTTTTCACTAGGAGCACAGTTGCCCCAACTGAAAATTTTAGGGGCGCAACCAGAAAATTTAGGGGCACACACCATAAATCAACATGCTAACCAAATATTCACATTTCTACTAATTTCCACTGTATAAGTAATAAATACTTTAATGATAGATGCAGAAAGAACAATGTGCTGTTTTCAAATTCAGTGTCACATCACAAAAAAGATCAAATTTACTGGTCGCACATTCAGTGGCACACTCTCAAATTTTGGTGGCAAAATGCCACCATTTGGTGGCAGTCTGGAGCCCTGCAGTTACTTTCATTCTGGGATGTGAATGCTCTTTCTACCTCTTATAACACGTATGCAACTCAAAATGTGAAGAAACTGAGTAAATATTACAATTCTTTTGATTTATATTAGGGTCGGGACTTAAAAATTTTTAACGCATTTTAATCACACTTATTTTTGCACCGCGGAACATTTCTCATTGGATGAGTTTCGGCGGACCGATTATACTGGAGCACCAACTAGCGTTCATGACTTCAGACAACAACAAACCACAGTGAACATGAACGAAGAAGCTGATGAGATCGCTTTGGTTGGCCCGGTGGATGGGAATTTTTTTTATAAAAAACGAACGGATGGAAGCGTCGATAAGAGCGTGGTTGTGTGTAAGCTATGCAACAAGGAATTCACATATCACCGCAGCACATTGAGCCTCAAGTATCATCTCAATGCAAAACATATAGCAGCTAGCGTGGACGTTAGCCCGACTCAGAGTACAACGACTTGGTTGAACAAAAATAAACAATATTTTGTTGCTTAAGCTTATGTATTCAGTCATTATTCATGGTATACTAAAAATCCATGTGAAAAAATAACTTCTCAATGTTCTCAGATCAAATATTTATAAGTGATTAAAATGTGATTAATTTCGATTAATTAATTACAAAGCCTCTAATTAATTAGATTCATTTTTTTAATCGAGTCCCGGCCCTAATTTATATATGACTGCACATAAAGAAAACTTTTACATAAAGACTGTGACCCAAACCACCTGTTCAGTCTGTACATGCCTATACTGATTCCTGCCCCGCATCCGCAAATGACATGTTGATATTGTTCCACCAGTTCACCCACTCATGTGCAGGATTCTGCTCAGGGGTGCATTTCCCAAAAAACGGAATAACTGGCTGCTGAACCACCATAGTATGATGCATAGTTGGAGAAACCCAAAAACATAGTAACTTTGTCGCACATCCGTCGTTCGAACCATGTTGGTTCAATAATAAGGTTGCTGATGTTCAGATCGATTTAATGTCAGATTATTGCTGTAAATAATGTACATTGCATCTAAAGACTTCTTTTTTGTCATGTTTTAGTTTAACTTAATTTCAAGAAGTGTCCTTCTACGGTACGTCACTCATCTCAGGGATTCCTTGTGGTCTTAAAGTTCGTAGCTCTGCGCACATGCACTGTTTTCAAAAACATTGCTTTATTTCTGTTTACAAACTAAAAGACATAAAATGGACTTTGTATATACAGTATTTAGAATGACAGATATTGAATGCACTGCATGTTGCTTGTTTATTTTGCTCATAAGCATGATCAACATACATGTCATACTAACTAGGAAATATGCTTATAACCACAGCTGTCCAACTGATATTTGGACATCTAACAAGAGTTTTAATCTGTTCAAATAAAAGATCATGTAATTTAATGCAGTTTGGGTATAAGTGCAAAGTTTAATGGTTTCTTTTATGACAAAAATAAAGTTTTTTATTAAAGAAAAGTGGATTTTTGTTTGTAGCCTATATGCTGTCAATTATAGTTATTAGAAAGAAAATCAGAATAGGCAAAAATCAGTATTGGCACGTCACACCTACAGAAAAATTAGAAATCGGAATTGGCCAAGAAAATTGCATTTCTACTAGACACTGATGGCAAACTGCATGCAAACTTTAATTAACCTAGTGATCAACCTATACCAGTAGAACTGTTGTAGCAGGTAGCAGGTTTTAGAAAGATGCACAACACCACACATCACTACTTAACTGTTCAGGACAGTATTTAGCTTCTTGAGGGATTTAGCTACTTTAGCTATAAGCTTTATGACACACACACACACACACACACACACACACACACACACACACACACACACACACACACACACACACACACACACACACACACACACACACACACACACACGCGCGCGCGCGCGCACACACACATGCTGATACTGAAGGATACTGTAAATCTTTATATGAAACTTGTGTGAAGCATTTTTATGTATTTAAAGACAATAAGATGGCTATCAGATGATATAGACCGTTTCAGCAGTAACAACATAAACAAGCGGCTGTCGCGATCTGCACGTAACTCCGCTAAGAAAAAATAACAACTAAGTTCTTTAAACGTAGTTTATTTATATAACAAGCAAAAAAACAACGCATAGATTACCTAAGAAACCAAAACATTTGTTATTTTGACAAGGCATATGTTCAAGCGATCAGTTTAGCAACTAGTCAGACCATTAAAAAAACGAAACCGGAAGTAAGGTTCGGATCCAGACGTGTATCACGTGCGTCCGATGAAACCGTCTATACCAGGGGTCTCCAACCTTTTTTCACTGGAGAGCTACTTTCTAAAAAATAAAAGTGGTCGAGAGCTACTTGTGTCACGTATATTAGTGAGTTAATAGACACCTGTCTATTAACTCACTGTGATTTGAACTCTATCCCCGCCAGCATTTTTTTTAAAAGTTGCCAGCCAGTGCCAGCATTTTTTTCCCCACAAAATTTTAATACCTTCCAGAAAATGCTTTTCTTTAAACATAAACATACGGTCCATCAAATGAAAGAACCTTTTTAGACAACAACAAAAAACTTTCATGTTGTCTTTATTTATACTTTTTTTATCACCTCTAAGATATGGGTAGGATTCTTCAAAAAAAACACGTTTTGAATAAAAAAATAATTTATTAAAGATCAGATTTTGAAAGATGATCCAAACATACACAGAATATTTACTGCTTTTGGATTCATAATAATAGGGATGTGCATGTATGTCATTTTTTCATTTCGATTAATCCATAGGTATGAAAAACGAGTACTGGATTAACTGAGGGCGGGGCAGTGAAAAGGGCGTCATTTTGAAAATGAAAATATTTTTATTAAAAACACTCAAATAAAACTTAATTTTGAAGAAACTATGACAGAAAAATGAACCCATACTAGATTATTAATGAAATAAATGTTTTTTTTAACAGAAACCTCTAACAGGAAAAGATGGGTGATGAAGTGAAACTAAAGGGTTATAAAAAACAGACTGATGCGCTTTACATAATATTAAGCCTTAATACAACATAAATGTATTATACAACGTGCATCTGCACAAAATGCAAGACTTAAACTATGTACTGGACAGAAAGTTTAACTCCTGTTGTGGATGCGCATCATCAGCATGCTTTTAAACACGTCCAGTCAAAGCACAAGCTTCATAATATTAAGCAGCTTTAAGTCTTTTGCTATCATTTTAGCGATTAACCATAGCTGTGTCATGTCGTACTCTCACCTGTTCTCAGTCAAGATATAATGCTCGTATGGCTCTCTTGGTAGGCTATCTCTTGACATTTGATGTTTAAGTATGAGATGATAACCCATTGAACTTGTGATGACGACTGTATTTTCGTTTTATCAAAAGTGAATCCGAAAACCACGGCATCCTTTTTAACTATAGTGCCTCGACTCGAGGTGTGTCAGGCTTAACAGCGTTGCGCGGATCGTCCGGTTCCCGTGGCGCGGGCTTCACAGCATTGGGCGGATCGGCCAGTAGCCGCGCGCGGGCTTCAAAGCGTTGCGCGAATCGGCAGGTTGCAGCGGCGCCGGTGCGCGGACTTATCTATTTGTTTTTTAATCATACATGTTAAATTACTGATGTCAT
Source organism: Misgurnus anguillicaudatus (assembly GCF_027580225.2). Classification (NCBI taxonomy): domain Eukaryota; kingdom Metazoa; phylum Chordata; class Actinopteri; order Cypriniformes; family Cobitidae; genus Misgurnus; species Misgurnus anguillicaudatus. Next base: position 8,199,170 of record NC_073347.2, read on the forward strand.
ATGATACGCCGGTCTATACCGCTCAACGCGATCAAACACGCACCCAGTCTTTACTACCACAGGCGCTTGTAACACTAACCAGACATCCAAATGCGTCATAAAAACCACAGAAAATAAATAAACCCACAAGCGAGCTACCTGCAATTAAGAGACGAGCTACCAGTAGCTCGCGAGCGACGTGTTGGAGACCCCTGGTCTATAGGAAGGTTATTTTCTCCCTGTTTAAAATTATTTTGTTCCATTCCATCTTAATATTCAAATGCACTTTAATGTTTTAATAATTTACCCAAAAATTGTAAACAAAAACTACCAGGTCAACTGATTGTCTAGTTATCTGTTTTTTTAGATTATTGGCAGCTTCAAAATAAATGTTAATTATTTTAACGTCACGCAAAAACTTTGGCTTTATGTTGCCGGATATTATTTTCTTTAAGCAGAATGACATGTTAACCTTTGTGGCTTGTGTTTTTATAGTCAATGGCAGGTGGGGTGCAGGAGTGACGTGAAGTCTATAGGTAAACAAGCATGCGTCAACCTTACAATGTATGATGGACACATACTTCAGTGTTTAGTACTGCTTTTGTTTGTGTTTTTACATTGTGCTCCAGTGAAGTAATAAAAAATCCAAATCAAAAGCAGTGGGATGAAACACAGAAGTAAAAATCCTTAAAGCTGGTTTACTTAAAGACAAAAGGGTTCTTGATATGATCTTTAGATTTCATTCGATTTTCATGACTGACCCCGGGCATGAGTTTTTACTGCGTGGCAACATCTCACTGAGGCGTCAGCTGAAACATAAGGTCTACATTGAAATAGTATTGATAATCTGTTGGTGGCAGTAAGCACACTATAGGGTGAAAACCCTGTTTAAAAGACTGTCAACTTTATCAACAATCACTAATTGATTTATATTTTGCCAGTTCCCATTTTTGGCCAAAATAAATAAATGTTCTCCAGCGACCAGCGTGTCTGTGGGTAGCATCACCGCTTGATCTCAAACCACTAATATGTAATAGCATGCTGAAGATGGCAGCTTTAACCGTCAAAAATACTTGATAGATATGGAGAGATTAGCCACTTCAGCCATACTAAGATCATTAATCACATTTGTAGCTCAAGCATGCATTGTCGTTTACCCATACTTCCAGTTTTCTTCCCACAGAGCCTTGCTTTCGATTTAAACATGGCGGTGAAGTTAAATCAGTCTAGATTTTATTTAAAAAAAAACTAAAATCAATTATTGAGCACATAAAAATCTTTATTCAAAACGGTCTTCTTACCTTAACCCAGATTCACGGCAAGCTTATAATAATGATTTATAATATAAGTGGTCGGGTTGGTTTTCATGGGAAATATTAGTTTGAAAAAAATGTAAAAAGCACCCCTATTTTCCTTTTCATGTAAGTGTGTGTTAGTACATGTTAAAGATCTGCAAAGTTACAAATCTCAAAGTCTAAGATGAGTTTAAGTTACGGATTGCAACTTTAACATGTTCAGAAAGCTGAAAATAAAGAGTTTCGTTGCAAAACGAGATAACCACCGTTTTTTTTATTGTTCAGAAATCTAGTTTTTTGGTTGTGCATTCCAATTAATTTCAATGCAACTGCAGTTGGTTTGTTTTGATTTAAACCTTCATAACTTAAAAAATACAGCTAAGTAGCACCATAAAACAAAATAATAACATGATAACATAATAATAAACAAAAAAAAAATGGATTTATCTCGTTTTGCAACGAAACTCTTCAAATATAGTTAAGTTTGTATGTGTACGCTAGGGTCAACATACAGCGCACATGATGCAAATTTTGGCACCAGAATAATACGCATATATTGTACATGCACAATCAGATTTTTGTAACCACGCGTTGTAGTATGTAGGTCAGGAGAGGTATCGCAATTTGTCCCAATGCGCATTTGTCAAACGTCTGTGTACGTGTTCGAGCCAAATGAACTATGCTTTGCAGGGCTAAGTGTTCGAATGTGCAAGTAAAAAACAAACTATACATCAGGCTTAACAGGAAACAGTTTATAATTGTACTGTACAAAATCAACGTGTGTTCTAAATAAAATGAGACCGGTGCTGTCATGATGTGATATGCCCTGAACTATTTGGGCTAATGATGAGAAAGTCACCTGTAGTTAAAAGGTTTGCTTCAACGATGTTTAAAAGATGTTCTTCACCTACCATGTCATGGACAAAAACTGCAAAATGCAGAAGAATATCGCCAGACCCTTTTTATTCCACTGAAAGGACACAAAGAGAAACAAAATAAGATTGATGTACATTCTAAAATAAAATTGTTAACAAAAATCAGCATTAATGATTGTTGTAGAAATCTTACCCAAAAGACTGCACATAACGTCAACACAAGAAACAGCTGGAGAAAAACAACACACAGAATAAGCAACAGTTATCGAATACCCACAAGGCATTTAGAATATATACCATTTAATTCACTTAATATTTTCATTTTGACTGTCTGAATATAATATATTAATTTCCTGAACAGATACAGAACAGAAACTGAATGAAAGAGGAAGTCATATAGAGAGCTGCTGTGATTTCTCTAGATTACTAAAGCAGTGCTTTAAAACCTCATATGGCGCTTTTCCATTGCATAGTACCCCACAGGTTAGGTCGGGTCAGCTCACTTCACTTAGCTCAGTTAGCTTTTCCATCGAGTTTAGTAACACTTCGGGCCCTATCTTGCACCCAGCGCAATTGACTTTGTCAGTGACGCATGTATCATTTAGTATTTTGGACCGGTGCACAGCGGGTTTTTCCCTCCAAAGACGCACGTCGGCAAACTAGGGAATGAACTTGCGCTCCCTGGGCGGTTCAGCGCAAAAAAGGAGGCGTGCTCCGGCGCAAACCATCTCTTATGCTATTTTGCAGTTTCAAAAAACAATTGCGCTACTAACAAAAACTAGTCTAAAGTCAGTGGCGCGTTGCGCGTGGTTCATTATGCTATTTTAAGGGCGCATGCTTTACCATAATGTATAGCGTGCACAACGCGCATTGCTTATCTAATCTACACAGATGCAACAGTTATTTTTGCAAATCATAAATTGTTACAATAAAAAATATAAGATAGGCCTAAGGGAAATCATTCAATCATAAATTGTTACAATAAAAAATATTAATACATGAGATAAGGGAAATCATTGTGATGAGCATTGTGGTGATAGTTTTTATTTATTTTGTGTGGCAGCGTTAAACAATTATCATGCAAATAACGATTAAAATATTTTCATAAGTTTGTTGTGTGGCTGTATTACGTTTATTTTATCTAAATAATAATTAAAATGTTTTCATAAGAAACCTTCATGTATGTGAACTTGATTTGTAAGTGTACTTTGGGGTTGGACCTTGCTTGCGTTTCTTGTTTCCGATTTCAAAGCCCCCAAACCCTTTCAACGGTGAGGGTGGACGCAGCGATGTCCTCCTGTGTGCCCGGCGTGCCCGATTTATGCTGGCAAGCTTGGGATCCCCCCGTCTCCTGACATCATTGTAGTGCTTGGGGCTCGAACTGATTTTGCCAAGTGGTTGATGTCCTCAGGGCAACACATCGTGCTGACCCAAGGACAACATTTTTCTAAATAAAACCTAAACCTACCCCAAATCCAAACCCTAACCATAACCAAACCCTAAAATCAGAGGGACATGATAAGTGAAAAACAACGGTCTAGAAACAGCTAATCCTTGTTGTAAACTTAAACTTAAAACAAACTGTAAACTTATTTCTGAAAACTGATTGGTTGATTGAAATGTTGTCCCAGGGTCAACATAATGTTGCCCTGAGGACATCAACCACTTGGCAAAATCAGGAGAGCCTAGTGGGCTCGGCGCAGCTGATGAGAATATTGCGGCTATTTCCTCTCACGCCTGTTTAACCGACGCTGATTTTGGGCGGGTTTCTCCCATCCCCATACAAAACAACTTCTCTGTCTTTGACTGCTCTTACAAGAACGTCGGTCTCCTCGGCTGTGAACCGCTCCTGGCTTGCGCCTGGTAAATCTGTCATAATAATAGCAACCCGCCATGGAACTTGCGCCCTTGCGTTTAAAGGGAATGTTGGATAGCGTTCTGATTGGTTTATTTGAGGTTACGCCTAAACCACACCTATGAATAATGAACCTACTTCAGACCAACCCCTTATTGATTTGCGCCCGGCGCAAGACTTATTTCTCCCGCCGGGAAAATAGCAACAGCGCCCAAGATCCGCCCACAAAGTCACTTGCGCTTCGCGCTTCGCACTTGCATTTCAGATCGTTAAAATAGGGCCCTTTGTGTGGGAGGGATTATAGGCATGTCGTTACATTTGAGCTGCCTACTGCTGTGACATCATATATGTGAGAGCGTCGTTCCTATACATTCATTTATTTCTCAGTCCGCCACAAAAATGAAATTGACCACCACAAATAGATGTTTGAACATCGCATTTATCACTACCTATGTCTCACATGACAGTTTCTGTACAAACACCCGTGGCATCAGTCGATGCGCTTCGCTGAGCCTCATTTAAGTGAACATTTTCGAGTCACGAATGTGCTGCCACAAACCAGGAAAACACTGGTATGGTGTTCCAGATTCTCAACCTGTGGATGTTTTTCATCGCTAAAAGGGAGTTTGGGAACTTACAACAAAGCACAGATGACAACAGGCTTGCTCGACAGTGCTCGGATGAAGGTAAAGCTAATCTTGCATTTAGCGATAATGCTGGTGAGTGGTGACGATTCTCTCATTCCAATCAGTGATCTACAGTGTTTTCATGTCATGTTTTAGTATCAGCTCAGCTCACTCCGAACCCCAACTGAGGTGATACTAAAAAAGTATCAGGTACTACGTACTGCACCCAGTGGAAAAGCCCCCTAAAGCCAGCCGACCCGTCCCAAACCGTGGGGTACTATGCAATGGAATTGGAAAAGAGTCAATAGATTTGGGATTACAAAAGGTGTCTTCAATTGCCATGAGATACCTTAAGAGCAGTGAAGCTGATAATATGCTGAGTAAGGGGCTGATCACACTTGGAAACGCAAGGCACTGTCTTTTTTGGTCACTTTAAAACAGCAGCTTTTTAGCTTTTTATGTTGCTAGGCAACAATTGTATCAACTATAGAAATTGTGTTTGCTACGAATGTACAAGAGCTCAATGTACAAGGGTGAGAGGTGTACACGCAGGAGACAGTGAGTGACTGCAGTCTCCAGTTGTTACAAGCAACTGTAAACCTCTGTCACCACAACAAAAGCCCCGCCTTTCCCCACATTCAATTGGACAAATGAATTATGTCAGGTGGTTTTCCGCTAAGAGCACTCCTGCAAAAGCGCATGACGCAGGAGGCAGCCAAAACGCGATGCACTCGGCGCGAATAAACAGTGTGCGTAAAGCTCACAGCCTATAGAAAACCATTTTAAAAAATGCATCTACCACGGCCATAAACTCGTTGTGTGTGATCCACCCCTTGCAGTTTATAACATAAATGGCAGCAAATGAGGCCTGAGTTCTCATTGAAATGCTAAAACTAAACATATAATGGCCAAACTCCAAACGCCATGTTTGCACCCTTAGAGGGCACTTCGGGAAGGGGATGTTGCATAAACCGTCACTCCAGTCCAGATAAAGAGAAAATTACCCTGTTTTTCGGTGCTTTATTCGCCAAGACACAATTGCGCAACTCCCTTTAGAGGTTACACATCAAGAGTTCTGATCTTCGAAGGGAATATGGCCTAGCGATGATTGGAATTCACCCAATATGTACTTAAAATTTAAAATGATGCCAAACATTACACAATCAACCATCCTGTTTGGTCTAACACCAGTCTATGTTTACAGGACTTAAAGACATGGCAAAACCATAAGATACTATGAGAATTCGATATATTGCCAAGGCCAAATAAACACCTGGCTATGTACTGAGACTGTACACATATAAAAACATTTACATGTACATGTACATATACATATACATACACATAAGATTATGATTGCTTTGTATACATCTAAATATATTGGCCACACTGCTGCTCTATAGACATCAACCTCAGCTACTAAAAATCACATATTGGTGAACCCTAAATAACAGAGATGAGCCGAATGATACTTCGAGGTTAAACAGTTTTTTTCAAATGACGTGCCAGTGCTAATACAGGAGGGTGAGGTAGATGCGCTCTCTTACCAGCACCATAATGGTGGCTAAGAGTCTGGTGGGCTCAAACATCCGCTTCAGTTGTTTAAGGGGTCCCATCAGAAAACAGGTGCTGTAGAGTGACAAAGATAAAGGTGAAATCACAGGCCATGAATCTATCTATAAGACAGATCATGCTAACTAAGCACACTAACAAGTTATACAATTGAAAAGAAATATGTTTGGTAGACTTGTGTACTAGATGTCAAAGCACCAATTGTATTAAGATAGATTTAAATATAAATTATTTTCTATATTTTTTCGATATTTAACAAAATGTGTACAATGAAAAGTGGATCTTTTATGATATATTTAAAATAATATAATATAAAATAACACAACAATATTTTTTGCAAGCACTTTAGACCTATTTACTGTTTGTACACAAATGATGACGTGGCAGCGTATGCGCGTGCATTTAGGCAACGGAAGTATGGCAAGAATCAGCAGTGAAGCAACACAGCTACCAGATTCATGTACTATAGTGGAGTGGATAGAAAACATTAGCAGATGGTCAAAAATAAAGTTGCCAGATACATATATACGTATATCAGTATATTATATTAGTACAACCAAACGCAACAACCAGACATTGTGATGCTGGGAAACCGTTTTAATAAACTTTCTGAGTTGCTAACACGTTAGAACCAATAGGAATAACACCAATTCTGTTGCCTAAATGCGCCCGCAGTCTATTTGATCACGTGAGCTGTAAAATGGTCTATAACATAATTTAAACTGAAACATTTCAGTACATGAAAAATCCCATGCAAGAGCCACATTATATATATTGAAGTGATAAAAATATCAATTTTGGTCCTCATACACCACTATTATATTGCATTTCTGTCAAGGGATCTTTAAGTGTAAAAATAATGACCACAATGTTGATTATTGGACAAACCATCAAAAACATGACAATTCCTTTACTGCTCAGATTAGCAGGTGTTGCAGTTTTAAAATATCCTTATTTTTAAAAGGAATTGCAAAAAACCCCATAATCTTATTGATTTTAATTTGAGTGACTGGATGACATATCAAAGGTCCAATTAGCATAATTTATAAATCGATATACATTTCTTATTAATTTATGCTTTGAGACATCAGCAAAATAAGATGAGAAGCACAATAATGCAGACTTAATGCAGACTCATTGAGATTAGATGAAAGGAGCTAAGATCCCACAGGGATGAACCCATCGGCCTTGCATTACCCAAGCAACCCTAACCAGATCACACAAAGACTAATGCACGAGGTAATGATGATGTCATACCCATCCCCATAACCCTCAGGCAGACAGGACGGCAATTTTCTGACATTTCAAGCAAGGTTCGATGTTCTACAGAGAAATAAAGGGTTTTAACTAAACCTAGTTAAAATATAAATATCACCCACATTCAGTCTCACACAACCCCACTCCTCACCATTTTTGCATTATTTTCATGACAATCCAGCACATTTTCTTCCCAATGCTCATCTTTTACTTTTCCTTATGCAAAATAAATTTTTAGAAACGTTCCCAAAGATATATTTTCAAGAGATTCACCCTTAAAAATGTCTGTCCAGATCTTGACCTGTAAATCAACCAAACTTCACATGCATAGCTGTAAATAAACCTCATGATCTGTATCCTCATTTCAAACTGGGTCACTTTAGAAAGGCTTCCGGAAACCACCAGCTAATATGTCCTGCCGGTGAGTTTTTAAACCACATCCATGACCAGAACTAATGTTGTGTGTGCTTTACTCAGGTAACCCGGACAGCACACTTCTCCTCGGCATAACTCTGACTTAACTCTGTCGGGACAGCTCTGTCATTAAGGACAGAGTCTGGTTACTAATAAAACCTCATTGAATCTTTACGTCGGTGGCCGAATGGCTCAGTTTAATGATTTCCCACAGGCGTATGCGTTTTAAAAAGAAAAGCAGTCCTCCGATATGCGGAGATGCAGTCTGGGAGAATGGCAGAAAAATTCCTCTTGGCCCCTTTTCCGCCTCAGTGCCCTGGTTACTAACCGGCCTTCTTCCTGGTACCTGCGTCACGATGTGAAAAAGCCAACCGTAAGACTAAAGTGAGGCACCGTTGTCATGTTTTCAGAAATTTCAGGTACACAGTGCGTGAAAAGTCTGCGTATTTCACTCCAAAATTAAAAGAAAAATAATAAATGACATTTTGCATTAGAAATATTGCTAGGATTGATTTACCATATTTGTACTCTCTAATATAACTGTATTATAATCCTTCATATAACATAATTTTTCCCATTTAATCGGTTTAAATAAGTCTGGTTATTTGAAGTACCAGCATCTTGAATTCAAATGTGCAGGTCAAGAAACACACTAAGTAACCACTAAGTTTAAACTGGATGCATACATCTAGAATCACCAGATTGAAAATGGATTAATTTGGTTTCCTAAATAGTTGCAGCACTACATATTTACTTTTAAAATATTTTGAATAGTTGATTTAAAGCCACACCACAGCCACATGACGACATCCTAGGTGTGGAGAATGAAGAGCAGGATTCACCCAACCTTGATAAACTCTGGCTATTGTCCATTCTGAACCAGTAACTAGGGTCAGATCACACAATAAGACCCGGTCTCTTTAAAGTGCTACATGTTTTGTAACATAAGTTGACAACTGTCACCAAACAAAAGTACCTAACAAAATCTAACAAAACACTGATTATAAAACAAGACACAATTGTCCACTTAAAATATCATATGAATTATTAAACTATTCTGCCTGATAGTTATTTCAGAGAACTAGACAGACCTGTTTGAATCTTTGGGAACAGAACATCCTGCCCCATGGCAACCCAAAAACACTGCAAGAGTCCAAGAACAAACCAATGAAAGGACAGTGACACGTCAATTGGCGCTAAATGAACATTTTTAATAGCAGATAAGGCAGAGATGAACACTGAACATGCTGTGCTATATTCTTTTTCCATGCATTAGCAAAGCAAAATATTATGAAACTTACTAAACCAACAAACAGTTTCAAATCCAGTCAGGCTTTTTTATATATATATTTTTTTCCTATTTAGGGATAGACATTATTGTCTATAAGTATTTCAATGCGACAACTGAAAATGATGATCATGTGTGAAAACCATGATTCGGGTTACATAAGTACGATTTGATGTTTCAGGAGGTATGTTTTTATCTAATAAATGTATCTAAAAAATGTTAGATGCGATGTCAGATGCAAACATTCAAAAACATTTTACACACATTGTGTTTCTATGTTTATGGGGACTTTACATAGATGCAATTGTTTTTATACTGCACAATCTCAATATTCTACCCCCTAACCTAATCCCTAAATCGCCCCTCACAGAAAACTTTCTGTATTTTCATCTAAATACCATTTAGTATGATTAAAATGAAGTTTTTTTCTTAATGATGATCAAACAAAAATAACTGTATTACACAGAACGGCTTTCTCAATAAATTAAGAAAAAAGTCCTTAAAGGGATTATTAGGTCATTGAGCTGATCAGGAAAGAATGATATGGACTGTTAGTTATCTCTAGAATAACGAGCGTTGAACAGAAACTTACAAAGTGATTATTAGCCTGCAGCTAAAGACATTCGTCTGTCTTAGGAAGACCCAATTTAAGCGTAAGAATCAGAATTTATGGTACAGTTGATGTCACGTTTAACATGTTTTATTGTAAAAGTTAGCGACCGATTTTAAAGATGTTAGTCTTCCCTCTCAAGCTGAGTCATGCATAGTCATGCGAGGCGCTTGCCAGCCCGTGTGCATGCACAGTAGCTGTAGTAACATCAAAAAAGGTGTTTTGTTGGTCAAAAATATGTTGTTTCATTGTGATTTTAGCACCTTTAGAGATACTGTATCTGTTGTCAAATCAAGTAGATAGGACTTTAGTCTTACATTACAAAAATGAATGCCCGGAGGTGTTGCAAACATAACATCCCTAAGGGCCTTTGATTTTACATAATGTGAGACATTCAGGAGAAGTGCCTGGATGTAACTACACTTACCTTGAAAGTGCTGCAATGTTTCCTATAGTGTAGAATACAGCAAATAACTTTGGGCCAGCTTTGGGCAGGAAGAGAAGTGCTGTTCCCTATATCAGAAGACAATACATCAGTCAATATACAAACGTTTTAACATCATCTTGTGAAACACGACTGCCACCTAGTGGTGTTGAAAAACTACTTAAAATATATACAATGGGTCTCCAACGTTGTTCCTGGAGGGCATCTGTCCTGCATATTTTTGTTCAAAAATACTCCAACACACCTACTTCTAATTTTTAGGTAGCCTTGAACAACTTAATGAACAGATTCAGGTGTGTTTTACTGGGGTTGGAACTGAAATCTGCAGGACAGGTGCCCACCAAGAACAATGTTGGAGATATATGGGTCATCCCACCGAATCGGTCCCATTTCTGTCCCCAGGTCATTATATGTATAAAAATGTAAGAAAACTAACACTAAAATACATTTTATTATCAAGCAAAGTGTCCTGCATGTTAATCTAACACCAAATTTTAACTAAATTTTTTTAAACATTAAAAACTACACAGAACACTGAAAAATAGCATTGTTTATATGTCCTTGCTCTCTATCTCTATACTTTACCTTTAAATATAAATATTTTTTGCATTTTTTGTGTGATTTCATTTCCCATCTTTGCTTTAAATATTTTTTTACCATTGAAAAGTCATAATATTTTAGATAAATGCACATTTTAGTCATGTCCCAAGGATTTCACTCAGTCCTGTTACACAACATATTCCCCCCTCCCGCAAGTCACATTTTCAAGAGGACGTGACATCATCTGGATCTTCTGAAGGTCATGTGAAGATCAAAAGTCACTTTTCTCATTTTCTTTTCTGTATATTTTATGATATTGATGCTATGACTGTGAATGTCAATCTTAATGTTCAGTCCTTTTACCTATATTATTTCTTTAATGTTATCGGATTATTTTAAAATAAAACATTTTGGTAAATCACTAGAATTTGCTGTGCATTTATGCTATAAGCACATATTTAATGCAGCTATGTTTCATGTATTTGCTAAATCTATGCTAAAAACTGTTACCAAAATGCCTCCATCCTCCATTAACAAACCATGTTAAAAAATAAACTAGTTACCTGAGATTGACCAATACTCAAGTAAAACATGTTTGTTATTAAATTTAGTGTTTAAAAATAAAAATATCAACTTCACTTTTGACGAGTTATAACATGCAAATGGCACCGATTCAGTGGAATGACCCATATAAAGTGCTCTCAAGTATTTGGATAATTAAGCCATGCTTCAAAAAGGCATGCATTATATATCAAATCATTAAAACAGGTGGCACCTGCAAACAAATTTCCCTTAACTTTTAAGAAAAATAACTTTATTTTCTGATGCCAAAAGTGTATTTTAGTGGAGGACAGCCAGTTCCCTACAAGTTCACACAGGTGTCATAGCAGAGTACTCATTTTTCATACTACATAATTTTAAACCTAACAAACCTCTGCAATGTTTGGCTTGAAAAGTGTTTTCTTCTGAAGTAAATGTCGCTGTTATCAGTACAATGTTATCATTACTCTATCATGGGCTAAACACAAACCACCAACTAAAGGCGTTGGGCAGAAAAGGGAGGGAAGCTTAAAAACCACGAGACTTTATAGAATAAATGATACAAATATAATTAAACAGGTTTGTAACATGGCCAATAAAACACTGTAAATGTCATTTATAAAAATTCTGTATAATAATAATAATATACATTATATCATGTAAAAATACTTGTTTTAAACTTTTTGATACCAGCATAACTTTACTAACATCACATTATGAGGTGGCAGATGGAAGCTGCTTTACGAGATAGGTAACTAGTATTCCTACAGTATATGAATATGCCTGTTCACAGTAGTAGATAGCCATAGAAAAATAAACTTACAAGTATTGAGCACACGACCCCGGCTGCAAAACAAATGACAAACCACTTCACCCGTGTGCCCAAACCGAGAGTTGTGCTGTCCAGAATCTACAGAGAAGAATCACAGGATGTCAGGAATAAACTGTACCATTGTTCTGGCTTTCCCATATTAACAGTCACATGACAACTACAGTACGCATGCTTATTATTGCATCACAAATCAAAGTTATTGGTATATCTATCAATTATTTAAACAGTAGTGCACAACTAAAAAGTCACTTATTTGCTCATTTTCAAGTAACATATATTTAAATGTCATTTTTAGGGTCCATATCATGCATTTTTAGGGTCCAAACACAATGTGCAGTACTGTATTTGTTATTTTGTCTCAGAAAATATACTTTTTTTCAATGATGTGCCCCTTAATGGACAGAACAACAAGAAAGTTGGCTACATTGTTTATAACCCAAGATTTTACAGATTGGCTTGCTGAAACTAAACAATATCCATTCCGGCGGTCATGACCTTACCTCACATGATCCTTTCCCTCAGGAAGCATGTAAAATTATTAGTTAACAGATGTAATTAGCACATAAACACACACTTTTAACACACTTCATTACAGTCTAAAGCAAATACTACACTGTCATTTTAATATATAACATGTTGTATTACCATATATTCCGTAATAAACACCGACTAAATACTTTAGACGTTAGACATGTTACTATGGTACATTACTATGGTACTCCACACCGTGTTACATACATATCAAAGTATAGTATTTCCACAATATTTTTGCAACCGTCGAACGGAAGTAAAGATAATATCAACACTTTAAGTTTCACGACTAACGTTACACGACACTGCATAAACTAAACATGTCATGGACAGACGTGGAAAAGACTGCAAATGAAAGTAATTTTGTCCGTATACCTGTGATGTAAGGCCCGCTTCTTCATTTTCTTCTCGACCACTTAATACACGACGCAACTTGTCCATAGTTGCACGTTCAGTAAAAGTTTGCGTTTAGTTGAAATTCTCAAGACACTTCCTCGAATTCAACCACTGACATATCAGACGATTTGACGCTCGACGCCCATGTTTCTACAAGCCCCGCCCTTACGCTTATCTCTAATCGCTATGGTTGGACAGGCAACATGAATGACATTTCAGCTGACCAATAACAAAGAAGAAAGTGGCTTTCTCGCAAATCCTGACAGAGGAGGCGGGATTTATCTTTACACCAGCAAAACGCAGGCAGGCGAGTCCAACACGCATGCGCAGATTGGAACGCTGGCGAGTTTTTGGATTATGGGCATCTTTTGTGGATTATGGGGCATTTATTTTTTTGGATGATGGGGATTTATGATTTTTGAGCCAAGTAAATTTTGCATACAACCTCAAAGTCAATTAAGCATCTTTTCATCTGCTACCTTTTCTGAGATTTTCGCTGTTTTAATCACGTGCTTCATTTTATCTTCTTTCATGAATTAATTATTTATAATAATTTTGGTTGAATGTGCTGAGAAGTACATGTCTTTATTTATCTGTTATTTGTATTGTTTTGTATTTGTATGTATGTATATATTTGTTTGTACATATATACATAACATATGTAATATAAACTTATTACTTACATTTTAGACGCAAATTAATTAATTACACAAACCCAGACGCAACAGCGCTGGGTCATCATTGTGCACGGTCGCGGAATGGATTAACTCTATGCAAAGATGATAGGTCGAAGTCCAGTTCATGTTTATGTCTAGATTCACCAGCAGAGGGGGCGCGGAGTCTTTATTTATGTGCTCTGACTCGAAGGTCAAATATGATGCAAAATGCGTATTTTTATTTTATATAGATATGTTGGTAACACTTTACAGGTTGTATGTATTAACAATTAGTTAATACATTAGCTAAAATGAACTAACAATGATTACTTCTACAGCATTTATTTATGTTTATATCGCCATTTACTAGGGTGAAATAAAAAATGCCCACTCGGCACATAAATTGACCAACATAGACCAACCTAATAAATAAATAAATAAAAACCTTAGCAGCATGAACACTTCAAAATTACAGTTTTTTCCAATTGCTAACACACAATTTTGCAAACTAGTCTGGTTTTATCAAAAAACTTAACACAATTTACAAAACCACACACCCAAATAGCAAAATACCACATATATCCTGCAAAATGAAGCACTCCAACCTAAACTACATATAACATTATCAAAATCAAACTTTGACACAAATTGGAACACACTTCATTCATATTACCAGATTTTTGTCTAACCAACTACACACAGTTGAGCATAATGAAAAGTGCACTTTTCTTTAGTATGCTTTGCCATAATACTAAAATATGTATTAGATTGTTCACATGCACAAAAATATTTGCAGATAGACACACATGCTGTTGAATTTTTTTTATTTTTCCACAAACAAGTCATAACGCCTCGTCCACATCACAGGCAATATATTCCCTTGCCAGACATCGAGGGAAGAAGCACCTTGAGCGCCTTATTCATCCCTAAATTGCACCAACATCAATCTCATCATATGTCTCTTCCATAGCCTGCAAAAGAGGCATGTGCACAAAGGGCTGCTGGTCATATACCTTCCATATAACTCTTCTATGGGGTTCAAAAATGGCAAGTATGGTGGGAGGTATTGCACAATAAATGTTTGGTAGTCAGCAAACCAGATTTGGACTGGAGCTACACGATGAAAGCTCACGTTGTGCCATACTACAACGTACTGGTTTCTTTGGTCTACATCATTCATACACTCTGATGGTATGAGAATGTTGTGCAGTCTTTCTAGAAATGTGAGAATATGGGCTGTGTTGTATCAAGGTTGGCATGAAGGTGGAGGACACCATCCATATTGGAAATGGCAGCACACATTGTGATGTTCCCACCACGTTAGCTAGGAACATCTATAATGGCTCTGTGGCCAATGACGTTCCTGTGGTCTTTTCTAGTGCTTACATCCTGATTGAAGTGTTAACAATTAACCATTCAGGTGTTTGGGCAGGTGGCACATATATTGGCCATTTAGCTTGTGTAGTGTCATTTTGAATGGTAGTGTTTTGAAAAGGCAAACATGTGACTTTATGTCAGATTGTTGTGTATTGTGCAGAGAACCGTGTTCAGTGCATTTAAAAAGTGCCATTGTGAATTGCAAAATGTGTGTAAAGCAGAAAATGTGTTTAGACTTTTGGAGACTTGAGAAGAGGTGTTGCTCTCTGTGTGTCAGTTTAAATAGTTGTGCTGTTCATGTCATTTTAGTGTGTTAGCAATTGGAAAAAACTGTAATTGCGGTAAATAGTTTGCCACCGTTTGCCACTGAACCTGCATTAACAACGACAGTGGGGCTTCTGGCCTTACGTGTGTGTGTGTGTGTGTGTGTGTGTGTGTGTGTGTGTATGTTTTTATACTCTCTTTTTCAGAGTACTTACATTTTACTTATGTATTGGTATATAAAGACTAATAAAGTTTTGTTTAGATAATTCCTGCCTATCCTGCCTTTAATGCGTTATTAACGTGTTTATTTTGACAGCCCTAATCTTTTTACATTCCTTGATTTCCTTGCATTTCTGTCCGTTGCTTTGGTAGCCATGTTGCAGATGCAGCTGTAGGCAAGTTCTTGCAGCTAAAGAAAGTAGCACACACCAGGACTCTGAACACATATCTACGTCTAGACATGCATTGCATGTGCACACATACCAAAAAGCAGCATTTTTGTCAAATCAACACATATCTTTATGTTACTTTAACAGTTAACTTAACCCCTTCAGACCTGATTTTTCCAATGTTTAATTAGTGTGCATTATTTTTCCAATGTTTAATCAGCGTGCCTTATTTTGATTGGTTGATCAGCATTTTTATTGGTTTGAACCCCAAAACATGTGATGTCCATTCCCGTGGACGCAGGGTCTGAAGGGGTTAAAAATTAAATTCAACAATTTCAACTTGAATTTATCTGCAATGTCAACTTTTTTAAGGAAAAACTTAAAATAGTACGTTGTGTTAGATCAGGTCTCCACACCACAGACAAAAGAAAAAACGATCCAGCCCCAAATGCCAGATCACGTCAGAAAATATAAATTTACTTGTTTAACAGGCTTCTGTGAGTTACAAGGTTCATCAATTGTTGCTAGAGGAGAGCACAAGCAGAAGACATGAGACGAAGGTTTAGATGATAAAATAGAACAGAGTTTTATTGATGGACAGCTTCATTTGCATATGTCTCAATGTTCAAACCTCGTTCAACCCATGTCCCACAAGCATGAATTCAACATGCACTGTTATACCATCCCACAAACCTTGAGCTTCCATAAACATTCTCTATCTATCTCTGTTTACACACAGACAGGACAGCTCATGAAACTTCACAAATGTGAGACAACTATAAAATGATGAAAATGATAATGATAATAACAAAAATAATATTGTAAAATGATCAAATAAACAATTATGTGGATAACTATGATTATAAAATGATTATGATGTTTATGTAAAAAATTATTAAAAATAAACTAAAAAACACAATAATAAAAACATTCTGCACATGAGGATATAAGGATGTAACAGGGTGTGCTTTAATGAAAGCGGAGAAAGTGTGAATCCATATGCAAAAGGTGTTTATTAAGTAAAATCCCATAAAGGGCCAGCAACCAAATCCAAACAGGGTAATCCACAAACAGAATCCAAGTACAGGCAAAGGTTCAAGGCAGGCAGCAAAACAGGCAGAATCCAAAATACAGGCAATGGTCAAAAAACAGGAACAGATACAGGTAACAGGTTTAACAGATCAACAGATATCAGACTCAGACAGGTAACAGGTTGGGCTTACTATGTATAATATTCAGCCAGGAACAGGTGAACAGGAAGTGACTTATATACAGACAGACAGGAAATGTGAACTGTGACATGGCATGATGAATATCAAAATAAAAGTCAGAACAGAGCAGGGTATCAAAATAAAAGTCCAAAATACAAAAATACACAGAACACAAGTAAACACAGAACAAAACCATTACAGAACCCCCCCTCTAAAGGGCGACTCCCGGAGCCCAACAAACAAAACATACAGTCCAATAGAGGGTGGGCGGGCGGGCCAGGACCTCTTGGCAAAGGCAGGGTAGTTCAGGAGAGGTCCTGGGTCATATGGCAGATGCGGGCCTGGGTCATGGGGCAGATGCGGGCCTGGGTCATGGGGCAGGCTTGGACCTGGGTCATGGGGCAGGCTTGGACCTGGGTCATGGGGCAGGCTTGGACCTGGGTCATGGGGCAGGCTTGGACCTGGGTCATGGGGCAGGCTTGGACCTGGGTCATGGGGCAGGCTTGGACCTGGGTCATGGGGCAGGCTTGGACCTGGGTCATGGGGCAGGCTTGGACCTGGGTCATGGGGCAGACATGGAGCTAGATCATGAGGCAGGAATAGACCTGGAACACAGGGAGAGGAAGGGTCCGAGCACACTTCGGCCTCCGCCTTGGTGTCCTCTGCCTCCTCCCTGTGTCCGGGTACTACCCCCCCCCAAAAAAAACTTGGGAAAGCTCCCAAAGCCCAGGGTGGTGATGTCCCAGGTGGTTTACCAGACAAATCAGATGAGCAAGACGGGACTGGTGAATCGGGCAGGACAGACGAATCAGATGAGTCGGGCAGGACAGACGAATCAGATGAGTCGGGCAGGACAGACGAATCAGATGAGTCGGGCAGGACAGACGAATCAGATGAGTCGGGCAGGACAGACGAATCAGATGAGTCGGGCAGGACAGACGAATCAGATGAGTCGGGCAGGACACACGAATCAGATGAGTCGGGCAGGACAGACGAATCAGATGAATCAGATGGATTAGATGAATCAGAAGAATCAGAGGAGTCGGGCGGATCAGGTGAGACGGGCAGATCAGATGAGACGGGCAGATCAGATGAGACGGGCAGATCAGATGAGACGGGCAGATCAGATGAGACGGGCAGATCAGATGAGACGGGCAGATCAGATGAGACGGGCAGATCAGATGAGACGGGCAGATCAGATGAGACGGGCAGATCAGATGAGTCTGATTCAGGGCCTTGAGGAACCTCGGGAACAACAAAGCAGAAGGCAGACCAGACGCACCACAGGGCTATTGCAAATTCAGGGACTATTAAGTCAATGGAACATACCTCTGTGGTCGTCGGTTCAGGCAGGGCGGCCATCTAGATGACAGGTGCAGGGTGAACAGTAGCCCTCCTAAGTGCTGGTGTGGTGGTGACGATGGCTCTCTGAAATACAGGTGCAGGGATGACGGTAACTCTCTCACAAACAGGTGCAGAGACAGGCAGGATGGCAGCCATTTTGTGATCAGGCATGGTGGCGGCCATTTTGGGAGCAGGCATGGTTTTAACAGGTTTGGGCAGAACGGGCAGAACATGGCTGGGTGTGTGGTGAATATTCCCAGGTTCATTATCCACCACACCCACAGTGAACGGAGAACCACACAACAGCAGGGCAAAGTCAATATAACTCTCCAGGGACCAGGCAGACATATCATGGGGCATACATAAACGCAACCATTCGTCCAAAGCATTATAGAACAGGTTCTTCAGAGTAATGTCATCAAAATGTACCTTGTAACTCAAGTCCAAAAAATCCTTAACATACTCCTCAATGGGGCGGTGGTTCTGGCGTAGTGCAAGCAGGGCAAAAATGGGTTTCATGGTGCTGGTGGGAGATTACAAACCTTCGCTGGATTCCGGGTTATGGCTGAATATTCTGTAACAGGGTGTGCTTTAATGAAAGCGGAGAAAGTGTGAATCCATATGCAAAAGGTGTTTATTAAGTAAAATCCCATAAAGGGCCAGCAACCAAATCCAAACAGGGTAATCCACAAACAGAATCCAAGTACAGGCAAAGGTTCAAGGCAGGCAGCAAAACAGGCAGAATCCAAAATACAGGCAATGGTCAAAAAACAGGAACAGATACAGGTAACAGGTTTAACAGATCAACAGATATCAGACTCAGACAGGTAACAGGTTGGGCTTACTATGTATAATATTCAGCCAGGAACAGGTGAACAGGAAGTGACTTATATACAGACAGACAGGAAATGTGAACTGTGACATGGCATGATGAATATCAAAATAAAAGTCAGAACAGAGCAGGGTATCAAAATAAAAGTCCAAAATACAAAAATACACAGAACACAAGTAAACACAGAACAAAACCATTACAAAGGAAGGATCCTTCAGTTGACTTGACTTGCAAAACCAAGTTGTTTTAACTTTTTTTACAATAATGCCAAGTTCACACTACAGGATTTAAAGCATATGCTGTCACAGCCGTGTTTCTCTGCCTCTCCTTTGCAGTGTTCTCCGTGCTCCACCTATTGGTTTGAAGTGGTTACAGTGGCGTAGCGTCTGGGCATGCAGGGTATGCAAGTGCAAATGGGTCATTGGGGGCCCGGCCCTGGGCCCGCCCCAGCTTTTAATTACATTATTTTTTCAATTTAATTTTTATTTGTGCAGCAAAAAATATATTTTTGTATGCATATCATGTGTAGTGATTTCTTATTTCTCCGTAATGTCTAATTTCTCCATCATTTCTTGTTTGCATTTATAATTTTTTTTGCACTTTGCGGCTGCCGTAGACTACTATGCCATAATTTTTTTACATGACGCATCGCCGCGCCAATATGAAAGTAAACACAGTGTGAGAGATTACTATAGCGGCTATCTATATGAACATTAAGGATGGACAAATATAAACATAAAAGTGGGGCCTCAAAGAGAAAAGAGAAGGCGGAGAAGTTAGTCACGAGTCAAAAACTACCCAAAACTACCAAAAAGGAAGCCGTAATTTTTTTGCATATGAGCCCAGGACTCACTTGCTACGCCACTGAGTGGTTACTTTGGGGATAATTAGTAGGATTGGCCACACGGGTGCACAGGCATGCTAATCTCTTTAAAAAGCCTGGTTTTACTTCCCAGTAGAGAAGAGTTCAGATCATTAAAGTTCAGGCATGCTGATCTGTTGTGTCTTTGCAAATGATTCACAGGCAATTTATTCTTAACAAAGTGTTAAATAAAATACATTTTGGAACATTCATCTGGCTCTCCTTCCCTTTATTATTAATTCCTTAGTTGATGGTTTAATATTTTTCCATTGATTTAGGTAACACTTCGAAGTGGGAGGGATTATAAGCATGCCGTTATATTTGCGCTGCCTACTGCTGTGACATCATTAGGGCTGCAACTAACGATTATTTTAATAACGATTGCTCTGACGATTCTTTTTTCGATTAATCGATGAATCAGATAAAAAAAGCATAAATTTAAACCCTTAACTGAGATGGTCTGTCAACGAATTACAGTACAAACAGTAAGAGTGTAAATGTAAATTTTGTCCAGTCTCTTGCAATCAAACTCCCACATAACTTACACTAAGGTGTAACCTACAATTTACAATAATTGTCATCAAAACTTTAGCCATAGTTTACATCAGAACATCCCTCCAGAGTAAAGTGTTATATTGACAAGATGACTAAACAATTTGACTGTCTTATCCATACACAAAGTTTCTCTAAGCTATATTGAAACTAGCAATAAAATATTTTATATGGTATTTTTTTCATGGAAACCCAGAATATACATTAATCATCACCTAACCTTTGCTACAACTATAATCAGTCTATGACTGGAGAGTTTGGGTGCATTGCATCTCGTATTGTATCCAGAATTTTCTGAAGTTCATCTGTTGTCTCCCTTATTTTTGTCACAAATTTCATGGTCTCAGACTTCAGCTTTTCTGCCAGTGAATTTGTTGTATTGCTGTTTTTCGATGTATGGTCAGGTGACTCTGTGCTTTGGTTGCTGGTGGATGCTGATGCTTGTCGACTTGCTCTTGAAGCTTTATCTTGGCGGATGTTGTGGATTTCTTTAGAGTCGAGAACCACAAAGAAGACATCAACAGCTACAAAAAGTGCAGCCAAAACTCCTGTAGCCGCTTCAGCCACACGAACGGCTCTTGCGGCCTGAGCTGCCACCCTTCCAGCCTTTGCAACTTGAATTGCTCGGAAAATCTCTGGAATTCCTCCAAGTCCTCGTCCAAGTCGAGCTCCAGCACTTGCCCCTGGTTGTGCATTGGAAAACCCATCATCGGTGGTGGAAAACTGTTTATCTAAAGTTTCCGCAGCTATTTGGATGTTTTGGATGCAGCAAACTATGGAGTTCATCTTTTCTTGAAACTCTTTTAAGAGCATTTTGATATTTTGCCGTTTTGTGCTCTGGTTAACCATGTTTGTTATGGTGCAGGTACCAGCAGTTACTCCTCCAGCTACTGAAGTGCCGATTCCCACTCCTGTTAATATCAGAGACCCTCCAAGAGTGAACGGAGAGAGAATAAGTCCTGCCACAGATGTAATTCCTCCAGCCAGTGCCACTACACCTCCCGTGAGACTGCCTACAGTTGTATTGAAATGGACTCTTTCCAAATCATTAGCTAGGGTTCTTAAGACCTGAAGTGTTGTATTAAGAGTATCAATAGTTGTCAAGGTCTGGGAAAAAAACAGATTTCTTCAATGCTTTTCATTTTGTTTAGAACAAAATGCCAATATGCACTTTTAATAGTAAATTGTATGGAAAATTAAATATTTTAATTAGGCAGCTTACCTTTTCGTGAAGATACTTAATGATGAAAGGTCTGGTCAAGATCTCACTGACAGATGGACGGCATGCTGGATCAGGTTGAAGTGTGTCTTTTACCAGCTGACGAAGATCCTCAGAGAAGGTCAGAGGAAGAGCTTCATAGGAGGATTTGTTTATTTTTGCAATAGTCTCAACTGAGAATATTGCAGGAAACTAAATGAGGACAAAAATTTTAAAATCACAATTTGTGTAATTTGTTTACAGAAAAAAAGGTGAAATTGTAAAGTAATCCACAGTTTACATAAAAAAAATACTGACACATATGTGTACACTTGGTATATTTACAACACAGCAACATTTTGACTGTCTTGTTCATGAACAATGACACACAGACTTGCCATTTTGATGGGATTGACATGTTAACTGATGTAAAAATGTACTTTTGAGAGATGATCTAAGGATTTTTACCCCTATTTTTACAGTACTGTACCCTACATCTCACAAACTTGTCTTTTGTTTCCTTGATACTGTAAAACTGTAAAGCAGTCACAACAAAGGAAAGCACAATGTTCAGAGTCATACAATTTGTTGTAGAGTATAAAGCCTACAATGCATTGTGTAACATTGAACTGTCTTATATTGGTTGTGTCACATCATTTGAAACAGGTTAAATCCCTTTTGAGTGGTTGTGTTTAATCAATGACATGTGTGCTCTATTTGTGATTGAATGTTGCCGCTTGTGTTTAGCAGTATGCATGACATGTGCATTAGAGTGCAGAATGTGTTTTGAGAATGTGTATGTGTTTGGAGTTTTGGAATTAGGCATTTTATAGGGCATTTCCGTTTATCATTTGTGTTTTCATTTTCCTGATGGTTCTTCTTATTCTTTTCGCTATTCGATTTGCTTTTCGTTTTAGTCTCTCTATTTAGCTTTTCCGTGACTCTTTGGGTCCTCATCCGGAGATCTATAAATCTGCGCATGACAATCAGAGCCAATCAGCGAGCTTGTTACATCCACCTGGCCATAGCTAATTTGCATTTCTCATTTGACCATTTGCAAGGACCCAAAGAGTCACGGAAAAGGCTGAAACGAAAAGCAAATCGAACAGCGAAAAGAACAAGGAGAACCATCGGGAAATGACAACAGAAATGTTAAACGGAAATGCCCTTTTAAATGCCAAATTTAAACCTGTATTTGTAATTCAATTTATAAATCCAGTTATTTATTTCTCTTTTTAAATCGCTTTTTGAAATACATTTTGAAATTCCAGTATTTAATTAAGAATTTGTAAATGTAATTTAAAATGATGAACTTATTGAGTGTTTTATGTTGATTTTGTAAATTGTTATATTCATTTGAACTATTATCGGTTAATATTTCATTTCTACGTTATTTTTATAATATCACTTTTAATTGCCTAATAAAATGTTACATGATGATTTTTTCTGTAACTTTGTCTATTTATTTATAGATTAATTGATGAATTTTTAACAAATCTATTAATTGCTATTTTCATTGTCCAGGTAGTTATTAAATATTGATGTTCTTTATTACATTTTGCATGACTCTTGTGGTCCTCCATATGTGCGAGGGGAGATCTAACAAATAGAAAAATAAAAGGAAAAAGAAAAGATAGCTAATGATAAGGAAAGGCTGCAACAGCAACAAAGGTTAAAGAATTAAAGAATTTTGCCCCAGTCAAAAGTGGCAACAAGGTACATACTGATAAAATATTAACTATACCCTTACGAAAAAGAAGTTTATTCAAGTGTGCTATATAAGTATACTTCTTTTAAACTTTAAAATAAGAAAGTATACTTTCAGTTTACTTTTTATGTACTTCTCTAAAATGTACTTTAGGTATTTCTCAGAAATATACTTAAATATTATATGGAATACTATATGGCTCTGGAATACTTCAAGAAAACATTGTCAGTGGACACAATCCACTGTGCCATTCGCCGTTGCCAGTTAAAACTCTATAGGTCAAAAAAGAAGCCATATCTATATATGATCCATAAGCACAGCCGTTTTCCCTGGGCAAGGCTCATTTAAAATGGACTGTGGCAAAGTGGAAAACTGTTCTGCGGTCCAACGAATAAAAATTTGAAGTTCTTTTTGGAAAACTGGGAAGCCATTTCATCCGGACTAAAGAGGACAAGTTGTTATTAGCGCTCAGTTCAGAAGCCTGCATCTCTGATGGTATGGTGTTGCATGAGTGCATGTGGCATGGGCAGCTTACACATCTGGAAAGGCACCATCAATGCTGAAAGGTTTATCCAAGTTCTATAACCACATATGCTCCCATTCAGACGTTGTCTCTTTCGGGGAAGACCTTGCATTTTCCAACATGACAATGCCAGACTACATACTGCATCAATTACAACATCATGGCTGCGTAGAAGAAAGATCCGGGTACTGAAATGGCCAGCCTGCAGTCCAGATCTGTCACCCATAGAAAATATTTGGTGCATCATAAAGAGGAAGATGCGACAAAGAAGACCTAAGACAGTGGAGCAACTAGAAGTCTGTATTAGACAAGAATGGGACAACATTCCTATTCCTAAACATTGGTCATCCTCCAGCTGTTCCTTATGTTCATTTAACTTTTCCAGCCTCTTATTGCTACCTGTCCCAACTTTTTTGGAATGTGTAGCTCTCATAAAATCCAAATTGAGCCAATATTTGGCATGACATTTAAAAATGTCTCACTTTCAACATTTGATATGTTATCTATATTCTATTGTGAATAGTTTATGAGATTTATAAATTATTCCATTCCTTTTTTATCCAAAATTTCTACAGTGTGCCAACTTTTTCTGATTTGAGGTTGTATATGTATTTATATATATGGCTGAATCCCCTGAAAATTAACTTTCGTTCTGGACTCCATTTCCCATAATTCCGCATGCCTGGACTGATTACTCTGCCACCTGAAGCTCATTGGACAGCCTATATAAACTCTCTGGAAACATTCAGTCAGTGCAAATCTTGATTTGTACCGGCTGTCATTGCTGAGCGGTTTGCCTGCCTGCATATCGATCTGTATTTATTGATCTTTATCTGTTTTACCCGGTTTTATGAGTATGTTTGTTGCCTGCTCTGACCCTTTTGCGTGTTTCATGACTACGAGATTTGCCTGCCCTACATTGCTGTGTTTGCTGTTGTTTGACCTTGCCTGTTGGAATATGAGTGTGTTTAATAAAAACCTGCAGATGGATCCTCAGTGTCAAAGTGCTTTGTTACACAAGCAGTATACAATAAGTAACCTACTAGTTTACTAAGAGTACACTAACAGAACATTTGCACGTACACTTGAAGTATAAGTTTAGAAAACTACTAGTATACTCATGAGTTCACTTGCAGTACAAATGAAGAACTAATTGTGCACTAGTTGTACACTTAAAGTTGACTACTCTCACACTTATAGTATACTTAGAAGTATACTTTTATATACTAAAAGTGGGCCAATTTAGTCCCAAGCGGTATTCAAGCAGTACACTTACAAGTATACTACTAGAACATAAATGTTAGTACACTTACTACATAAAGTATACTTAAAACTATACTCCAAACATTACTTAAGTAT
This sequence comes from Misgurnus anguillicaudatus, assembly GCF_027580225.2. NCBI lineage: Eukaryota > Metazoa > Chordata > Actinopteri > Cypriniformes > Cobitidae > Misgurnus > Misgurnus anguillicaudatus. The sequence continues at coordinate 8,224,500 of NC_073347.2, forward strand.
ACTTAATAAAATGAACTTAAAGTGTACTTCTTTTTCCCAGGGGGGCCGCGAGATGGTGCCAGGGGGGCCCCAGTTTTATGACATTTTATAAAATACATTCATTTATCATGAATTCTGTATAATTAAACCTAAAAAAATAAGGCTACTAACCAACAGCACTACTTTGTATAACTTAATATGTTTTGTTTAATTAAAATGTTATATTTTAGATACGTTTTTGTCATAAATTTCTTTGTGGAGCCGCGAAGGAATGCACTGTACACAAGGGGGGCCACACGCGGAAAAAGTTTGAGAACCACTGCTCTAAGCGAATCTGCGAGACGTTAGTTATTGTTGACGTTTGAAACTGTTTTCAAACAGACGGAGCGTAGCTAACTCCTCCCCCTCCCCCTCCCTTCCGTGCTTTCATGAACGCGCCCAACCACCACCCCCAAATCCTTTTTGTCGTTTATTGGCTGGAATACTTTGTTTTGTTATGTGATGCTAGGTTTGGCCACTTGTTGATATTGCCGTTTGTCGAGTCTGAGCTGTCTACAGAGATCGCGTTTTTTTACAGTTTGATCAGCGGACAGGCAGCAAGCAGATAGTGAGGAGATGTTTCCGGTATGTAACAAAAAATGTTTTATGGTCTAAAACGCTTCAATTCGCTTAGAGCGCCTTTAAAGTTTGAAGACAAACTTAATGTTGGCTTGACAAAGCCTGGCCTGAATGTTTAAAACGGTTTGACAGAAGTTTAGTTTAGTAGGCTGTTAGTATGTTTAAGAAGCAAACATGATTTAACATGAAGCTAGCATGATTTAGCATGAAGTTAGCATGAAGCTAACATGATTTAGCATGAAGCTAGCATGATTTGGCATGAAGTTAGCATGAAGCTAGCATGATTTAATATGAAGCTAGCATAAAGGTTACATGATTTAGCATGAAGTTAGCATGAAGCTAACATGTTTAAAAGACCTAACCCCTCTGTCTCTACAATGTTCTGATGCGGAAATATAAGGCTTCTTTTACTCCGTTGCTATGGTACCGTATTTGGTTGCTTGGGTAATTTTTTTCTTATTTATATAGCGCTTTTCACAATTGTTAATTGTTTCAAAGCAGCTTTACATGAATAGATGTAGGGGAAAAATCAATAGATAATATAAGAAGCAGACTACCACGGCTAAGAATAAACCGTACAAGGGAGCGTAGTAATAATATAACGTATATAGTAAAGCGCTAAGTTAAGCCAATGTTGGCTGCCCCCAGCCCCAGTGTCTCTACGATGTTCTGATGCGGACATATAAGGCTTTGTTTATTTGGTTGCTAGGGAGAAAATTGACATCCCATAGTGATTACACTCCAAGCCACAAGTAAAACGGTCCAACCCCTGTGTTTCTCTACGATGTACTTATGCGGAGATATAAAGCTTTGTTTATTCAGTACTAAATTTGGTTGCTAGGGAGAAAATTGGCATCCCATAGTAATTACACTCCAAACCACAAGTAAAACGTTCCAACCCCCGTGTCTTTATGATGTTCTGATGCGGAGATATAAGGCTTTGTTTATTTGGTTGCTAGAGTACTAAATATGGTTGCTAGGAAGAAAATTGGCATCAGATAGTAATTACACTCCAAGCCAAAACTAAAACGGTCCAATTCCTGAGTCTCCATGATGTTCTGATCCAGAGATATAAGGCTTTGTTCGTTCTGTTGCTAGGGTGCTGATATTTGGTTGCTAGGGGCATGGCTTAATAACTCTGTAAGGATCCCGAGAGACTGATTGGATGCCTGAGTAAAATTATCCCACCCCCATGTCTCTATGACAGTGTGATGCAAAGATATCCATCTGGGCATTTTATAATGGCAGTCTATGGGAGATGTTGCTAGGGTGCCCAAAATGGTTGCTAGGGGCGTAGCTTAATAACTTTGGAGATTACTCTCTTGTATGATAAGTGGAAAATTGAAGCCCGTAGAGCTCGTGAATGGCTTAAAACTGACATTACAATGACTTAGTTAGCTATGTTAATTGATGATTTCGAGGCAGCAAAAACAAAAGCTCTGAATGTTTATGATAGAATTAGGCAGCATGTATCACCTACTACCGAAATGCGTCTGAAAATTGATGCATGCGAAGCAGTCACAGCTGATGTTATTAAAATCATTCATGAAAGGATTTCAGGGGTAGATGGAGATTTTGATGCTGGAAGAGAAAGGGAGACTTCAAACATTGCTAAGTCATCAACATGCACACTCAATTTTTGGTTCAACTGTTTCATGTATTAGTCAGGTATCTAGTAAACATTCCAGTCAATGCTCTGTTGTTTCAAGTTTAGCAGCAAAACGAGTAGAGGCTGCTGCTGATTTAGCGGCTAAGGAAGTTGCTTATGAGTCTTTATTGGAAGAAGAAAAGTGCAAAGAAAGGGTGCAGCTGCTGGAAGAACCGCATAAAAGGGCAGTTGACGCTGAGTAAAAGGGTTGCAGCGAATACAAGCACAAAAAGATTTAAAAGCAGCACAAGCCAAAGTAGAAGTCTATGATAATGAGATTGGGGAAACTTTGAAATCATCTTCAGATTGTAGCCAGATCAGAGAAAAGTGTGATACCCCTCAAGTAAACATTAAAAGGATGCAAGGTATGTCTCAGAATGTGACTCAAGCAGATTTAAATGTTAGGACGTCTCAATCAGTTTCACGAATGCCTGTCTCCACTTCAATCCTTCAAGACAGTCAAGCTATGGCCGATTACCAGTGCCTGAGCCTTCTGTTTTCACAGGAGATCCTATTCGATTTATTGAATGGAAATCATCATTCACTGTTCTTATTGAAAGAAAATGCGTCTTGTCTGCTGAAGAAGTACATGAGTGACTCTGTCAGTAAGGCTTTGGAGGGTATATTTTTTAGAACTGATGATGATGCTTATTCTGATGCCTGGGATAAATTGAATTGTCGTTATGGTCAACCCATTTACTATATAAAAGGCTTTCAGAGAGAAATTGGCTAATTGGTCTAAAATTCAGGTAAAAGATGCGACAGGTCTTCGAAACTTTTCAGACTTCCTCAGTGCATGTGAAAATGCTATGCCTCATGTTAATGGCCTTCAGATTTTAAATGATTACCAAAAGAATCAAAAACTTGTTCAGAAATTGCCTGACTGGGCAGCCAGTCGATGGAATCGACAAGTCACACAAGCCCTCAGTCAAATCAAGAGTTTTCAAGTTTTAAGGAATTTTCTGCTTTCGTGTCAGCAGTAGCAGATATTGCTTGCAATCGAGTAACCTCTTTTCAGGCTCTTTATGCTTTAGGACCCGCTATTGACAAATTCACTCCAAGGGACATCAAAAGAAACAATGTTTAACCCTCTGGGGTCTAAGGGGTTTTTAGGGCCCTGGGGAAGTTTTGACATGCACTGACATTTGTGCTTTTTTCAGTTGCTTAAAAACATATTAATGGCAAAAGTCCCATAACACTGTGTCCATCACAAACTGGGCTACAATATCATATAATCAACATGTATGTACAGTCTTGTTCAAAATAACAGCAGCACAATGTGACCAACCAGAACAATCAAGGTTCCCAGCACACTTCTATTGCTACGTGGCAAACAAGCCACCAGCAGGCTCAGCAGACCCCCAGAAAACAAACAAGACCCAGCATTCATGACACGCACGCTCTCAAGGCTGTGCAATTGGGCAATTAGTTGAAAGGGGTGTGTTCAAAAAAATAGCAGTGTGGCATTCAATCACTGAGGTCATCAATTTTGTGAAGAAACAGGTGTGAATCAGGTGGCCCCTATTTAAGGATGAAGCCAACACTTGTTGAACATGCATTTGAAAGCTGAGAAAATGGGTCGTTCAAGACATTGTTCAGAAGAACAGCGTACTTTGATTAAAAAGTTGATTGGAGAGGGGAAAACCTATAAAGAGGTGCAAAAAATGATAGGCTGTTCAGCTAAAATGATCTCCAATGCCTAAAAATGGAGAGCAAAACCAGAGAGACGTGAAAGAAAACGGAAGACAACCATCAAAATGGATAGAAGAATAACCAGAATGGCAAAGGCTCAGCCAATGATCACCTCCAGGATGATGAAAGACAGTCTGGAGTTACCTGTAAGTACTGTGACAGTTAGAAGACGGATGTGTGAAGCTAATCTATTTTCAAGAATCCCCCGCAAAGTCCCTCTGTTAAAAAAAGGCCTGTGCAGAAGAGGTTACAATTTGCCAAAGAACACATCAACTGGCCTAAAGAGAAATGGAGGAACATTTTGTGGACTGATGAGAGTAAAATTGTTATTTTTGGGTCCAAGGGCCACAGGCAGTTTGTGAGACGACCCCCAAACTCTGAATTCAAGCCACAGTACACAGTGAAGACAGTGAAGCATGGAGGTGCAAGCATCATATGGGCATGTTTCTCCTACTATGGTGTTGGGCCTATTTATCGCATACCAGGGATCATGGATCAGTTTGCATATGTTAAAATACTTAAAGAGAGGTCATGTTGCCCTATGCTGAAGAGGACATGCCCTTAAATGGTTGTTTCAACAAGACAATGACCCAAAACACACTAGTAAACGGGCAAAGTCTTGGTTCCAAACCAACAAAATTAATGTTATGGAGTGGCCAGCCCAATCTCCAGACCTTAATCCAATTGAGAACTTGTGGGGTGATATCAAAAATGCTGTAAAACCAAGAAATGTGAATGAATTGTGGAATGTTGTTAAAGAATCATGGAGTGGAATAACAGCTGAGAGGTGCCACAAGTTGGTTGACTCCATGCCACACAGATGTCAAGCAGTTTTAAAAAACTGTGGTCATACAACTAAATATTAGTTTAGTGATTCACAGGATTGCTAAATCCCAGAAAAAAATATGTTTGTACAAAATAGTTTTGAGTTTGTACAGTCAAAGGTAGACACTGCTATTTTTTTGAACACACCCCTTTCAACTAATTGCCCAATTGCACAGCCTTAAGAGCGTGCATATCATGAATGCCTGGTCTTGTTTGTTTTCTGAGAATCTACTGAACCTACTGGTAACTTGTTTGCCACGTAGCAATAAAAAATATACTAAAAACCTTGATTATTCTGGTTAGTCACATTGTACTGCTATTATTTTGAACAAGACTGTACATGTTTGTATTTTTGAGAGAAAAATGTTTATGCGTGGTTTTTGAAAAAGCAAAATTTATAAGTCACTGATATAAGTCCACAAAACTAATTCTAAACATGTTTTCCCAAGACTTTTCAAAACAGGATCTAGTAGTACTAGAGTTTTTTCTTCAAAATGATGTGAAAATCATTCGGCCAACTCATTCACATAAAGCAAGATATTGATTTACAATATCTAAGACACTTTTGGTTGGGAAAGGCCATGATAAAACCATGATAAGGTTTACTTTTCAATATAATGTAAATACACACACACACACACACACACACACATTATATATATATATATATATATATATATATATTAGGTCTGTCAAATTTAACGCGTTAATAACGCGTTAACGCAAATTCATTTTAACGCAACTAATTTTATTAACGCCGATTAACGACACGCGCAATTTCTGTTTGACCCTTGGTCCAGCCCATAGTTGAATGAACAAAGACGCAGACAAATGGGATCCTGTCTAAATGATTCAAAGGTTTTCATAGAAATAAGAACATTAGCCAAATCTTCTAGCAAATCCAATGCTCTAAATGCTCGTTGGACATCTGAAATGATCTTTATTTATATGTCTGGGGTGTAACGTTCCCGTCCTCCTAATGCTTAATCTAATACAAAGATGCGTCTCAATTCATTTTGGTTTCGCTTTTATGCATGACTTAGAAAATAGACTGCAGGACTTGCTTGATGTTAAAAGAGTCATTAAGAGAGATAAAGTTCGGTACCTGATTATTGTTAAAGAGTTATTAAGAGCGACAAGACTCAAAAGCGATCACCTCACGCTGAATGACTGACATCTGAAGCGCGTGCACACAGAAGCGCGAGTGCGCGACCCGGATATATAGACATCTACACAAAATTAAAGTTTTACAAATATCTGCTTTGATAAGAATTCACGCAGGTAGGATCTATAATCTGTTATGTCTTAAGTAAATGTTGGTTAACTGTTGGGTAAAAATATCTGATGTTAAACATTATATTAGATCACTTACATTTTAAGCAGTTTGTCTCAATGTCAATCAAACAAAAGAAAAAAAGTTTAACATATATTGATTATGTTTTTGCTTTGTGTGTGCTAAATCTTATAGTTTTATCAGTGATTTTAAGGTATTGATGTGGTAATTTAATGTATGGATGTGGTGATTTTTCTGGTAATTTAACTTTGCTGACTCTTTCAACTTCAAACAGGTGTAGTTATGTCATAGTCTAGTAGCCAGCCCATAGAGCCCCATTGTGAACCCGGAAATGTTGAGCACACCAAAGCTCCACTGCACGAATGGGAAGCATAGGTCCCCAACACACAGAAACCGCCGGACGCCAACCTGCATATGTTGAGCAATTTGCATAATTAGCATAATTAGCAATATTAGCTTAATCGTCCCTTCTGGTCACACACTTTGCACCGCATGGCCAATTTCTACAATATGTAAGTGGTTTTAGAGGTTTTAGAGGATTCTGATTTCATTTCTGCCACCCTCAGACTTCAAAATGGTAATTCTATAACAGACTTGGATCAATTTAGACACTTTTTTATTAATTTCGAACAAAATTTTAGGTTATTTTTATGGTAAACACTATATTCTCACATTTCAGAATCACAAGAACTCATGCTCTTTGATGTGAATGTTGATAACCTCAATATGTTTACATTTCTTGAGGTCTGGTCATGTTTTTACAGTATGCAAATAAGCTGTTGCAGTGAGCTGTTGTATATACAATAAGTATGTTGTGAAGCAAAGGAGCATAGTCTATTTTTAAAGTCGAAATTATCCTTGCTGATATTTTTATATTCTTATTTATGTTTTCACATTAAGATAAAAGGTTATAATGAGTTATAATGACAGTTTTGTTCAGTACATTGTGAATTTCTATTCAGATCCATTTTGTGAGTGAATCTGGTGTTCAAAAATTAGTAACCATTATTAAAAAAAAATGTATTCTTCTTTTTTTAAATTCAGACTTCTTGTGATTTGATCAGGAATGGATTAAAAACATTTGATATTCAGTGTTCTTGCTGCTTTCTCAAGTTGTCGTGTAGTATTAATTTAACCATTCGGATCTAGGTTTACACTTAAAGTTCGGTATTTTACACTTAAAGCCCTGTTTTCAGATTGTTTATGATGAAATAGTGAAATAGCATCTTTTGCAGCGATTTTTGTATGAGCATATCAGTGAACACCCCTGACCACTCGCTGAGTTTCACGTCTTTGTAAACGAAAGTTTAATGCATTTTAGGAAGGATTGTTCCAGTGCACCATTAAACCCATTGTAGAGGTGTGAGGTGAAACACAAACACCCAAAAATTCTCAGGGCAGCCACATATGTCAAAATTTCAGCCAAAACCGTTCTATTTCATCATAAACAATCTGAAAACAGGGCTTTAAGTGTAAAATACCGAACTTGTCCTTTAAGTATTTTCAAAACAAAGAGAAAAGTTCTGATCAAGTCGAAATGTCAGGAAAGAAGTGTCTGTTTGCACCATGCAGTGGCAAAAATAGCGACTTTAAAATATCTTTACAATCAGAGGAACTCTGTAACCTTGGATGGAGCCCGTATGAAATTTACCGAAAGTGCAAAAGGCCCCCAGCAGTGAAAGCACTACCTCCTACAGAACGTTATATGCGCCTTCATGGAAGACGTGCCCACCTACAGGTGCTACTATGAAAATCAGCTGACCAGCCTGATCCACCAGTTGTGGATATCACCGTGTTTGGATGGGACAAAAAGATGGGTCTAAAGGAAGGAGAGGAACTGCTTATGCCCACACAGGATTCAAGTCCAGTTGCTCCTCCTGCTTTGTTAGATGTTGTCAGCTGTGGTTTCAAAGCTGTGTTGAAACCTTGTACATCAGCACAGTGCAGCTGTGTAGCTGCAGGTCTGGGCTGTACCAGTTATTGTTCCTGCAAAGGCAATGATGGTATATACTGCAACATACTTACACAACACCAAGAACACAAAGAAAGAGATGAAGGGTCTGGAGAAGATGATGACAGAACAGAAGAGAATAGTGAAGATGATGAGGCTGCCTTTTTATTAATTGTGAGGCATAGCAGTTTGCCTGAAGGTGGTAGCCAGTGTGTGCTTTGTGTGGTGCGGAGGTAAGGCCCTCTTGGTTAGCCTTCCGTCTGGCGGGCTGACCCGGGTTGCCCAGACTCAGTTTTAACTCTTCCGTTTGGCGGAGTTTTAACTGGGTCCTCGTTTGATTTTGCGACTTGCGGACCAACCTGGAAAGCACATCTGCCATTCTGGCATGGCCCTAGTGACTTGCGGGGCCTGTCTTGTATGGCATGTATATGTTGTATATTTACATGTTTGCATTGTTGCAGAGGTGAAGCCCTCTTGGTTAGCCTTGCGTTTGGCGAGCTGACCCGGGTTGCCCAGATTCAGTTTTAACTCTTGCGTCTGGCGAAGTTTTAGGCCGTTTCCAAATGTCAAGGACACTTCCTTGGCAGGACTAGTCCTTACAAGTCACTTCCTTCAGAGGCTAGGCGAGGCTCCTTTTAAGCATTCGGAGAACACGTCAAATGGAACAGGCTAGCAAGTGCACGTCATTACGTCATTGCGTGATTGAAAGGTGTGCTTTCGGTGCTGCGCGTATAGGATTGTGGGTGATTTCAGCGTGTGAAGAGCGCGAAGGATACAAATATGCATCCTTTCCTGTATATGGGATATTTCTCGAATGAAGGACTCAGTCCTTGGCTGAAATTTCGAGGATCCTCGACATTGGAACAGTCCTTCGACAGACGTCGATGACGTAGCATCCTCGAAATTCTGGCTTCCGAGGATCCTTCCTTGACATTGAGAAACGGCTTTAGTTTACCCGATTACTATGTATCATACAGTTCCAGGATCCAAGTTATGTCAAATACCCGCATTGCTTTTTAAGGTAAGTGGTTGCAATCAATTTATTTAAGCTACATTTAAACAAAAGTTTTATATTTTATTTTACGTTACTAATCTTTTTTGTTTAAATGTAGCTTAAATAAATTGATTGCAACCACTTACCTTAAAAAAAATGATTAAATTCAATGAATAATTTTTTTTCAGTGCAGGAGGGGATTCAGCCTCACTCTCACTATACCCTGTAAACAATGAATCAACATTTATAAGTGCACTCATGATTCTGAAATGTTAGATTATTGTAATTTACCATAAAATAACCTAAAATTATGACTGAAAGTAATAAAATTTTGAATAAATAAATCAAAATTTGTAATAAAATTAGCTGTTTAAAATCTGAAAATGCCAGAAATGAAATCAGCATCCTCTAAAACCTCTAAAACCACTCACATATTGTAGAAATTGGCCATTTAGTGCAAAAAATGTGGTCAAAATGGACGATTAAGCTAATATTGCAAATTATGCAAATTGCTCAACATATGCAAATTAGCATCTGGTAGTTTCTGTATGCTGGGGACCCATACTTCACATTTCTGCAATAAAACTTTGGTGTACTCAACATTTCCGGGTTCACCTAGTTGGCTACTAGACTATCATATTTTGTTATATTCCACCAAATCATGCATTGTTCTATGTTTTAATAGAGAATGTCAAAATATGAACAACAATTTTTTGGAAAATTTGCTAATTTTCTACAGCACATGTCACAAATGATGCAGCATCAAATAAAAATGGAGAAAGAAAATTCTTCTTAAAGGAAAATGCATATACAAAACAATGGCTTGATGGTTCTGTTAAAAATGTAAACAAGCTGTTGTTAACATACATTTGCATAAAGCATCTATATATGTATATATGATCAGAGTATTAAAAACCTGAAAAGTGTTAAATTAGGGTAAATTTAGAACGGATAAAAATGTGCGATTAATTTGCGATTAATCGCGAGTTAACTCATGAAATCATGCGATTAATCTAGATTAATTTTTTTAATCTATTGACAGCCCTAATATATATATATATATATATACTGTATATATATATATATATATATATATATATATATATATATATATATATATATATACTGTATATATTGATATTGATATTATATTAATTTCACAAGTATAAGTTACCTTTTAAAAACCATAGTAGCCTAATCATGGTAAAGGTACTGTTTGGCCATCGTAAAGTGAACACAGGGTTTGTGTTTGGTTGGCCAGCGAGAAGTTTACTTTGTGCAGTAAAAAGCTCAAAAGAACAACTGCCTATTGTTGTTTGGACTCTTATTTGTGTTTTTGTAATCATTATAATAGAAACACAACAAGGGACAAGCGTGATAAACTTAACAATGTTTGTTTACAGCCGCCGTCATTACCTCACGTGTTGATCATGAAAGCAGTATGTGTGCACATGCGAGTGATCCTGTGTTTGATAAACTTGCTGTGCGGAGATATACGCTTAGACGCAACTGAATAAGGATTGTACTGTTTGCAATCGCGTATTTTATAAGAATACCAAAAACCGTTTCGACTTCCTGACTCGTGTGTTTGTTTATGTGCTTCCCATCGCTTGAACTGTTTGACGGAAGACAAAGAAAACACTCGCGTCTGGAGATAGTGACACACATACGCAAGTAAATAAGGATTGTACTGTTTGCAATCGTGTATTTTATAAGAATACCAAAAAGCGCGTCAAGTTTCCTGACTCGTGTGTTTGTGTATGTGCGGAACCCTCGCATGAAATGTTTGACGAAAGAACAAAGAAACACTCGCGTCTGGAGATATTGACACATGCAACTAAATAAGGATTTAGATGTCATGTTTTGGTGCAATCGGATGAAACAACAAGGAATGGCGAGACTGGGTTGTGGGTTGCGTATCCATTGACTGCAGGAGGCATAAGTTATGCATATGGATGTCTCTGCTCATTCACTTCAATGGCGCGGGGGTGTGGCGATCTCATCTCATTACAGATAATCAGGTAACATTAGAGAGACGGTCCCTCTCCTACTTCTCATACAGTTTACACCGAATGACAATATCTGTTTTCGATCTCACTTACATCATTTAAAAGCTGACATTCCAAGCATTATGTAGACATTTATCTTTTGTTTCTATGACATGTATTCGTGAAGTTACAGTTAATTTTCTGACGCATTTCTGAAATGACTTCCCTGAGGGAGAGAGAACAAAACGTGCATCATGTTTATTTTCTTAATTTTGCGAAAAGCACAACATTCTGTTTTTATTGGGAGTGGACAGAAAACAAACTAGACACTTTAACGTTTTAAATGATGTATAAATCATATCTGTCTGTCCAAAATCAGCAGAGTAAGTTAAGTTGCGCCGCAGTCGACCCCAGAGTGTTAAGTTTTCAACACTCAAATGAAATCAGTAAAGCCAGTAATCAAAGATCCTTGTCTGTTATGTAAACAAAGTAATCATCAGCTTAATAACTGTTTTGATTTCCGTAGCAAATCACTGGAAGAACGGCGGAAAGTTGTCCAAGAGCAGAAACTTTGTTATGGATGCCTAAAATCAGGACATATTGCAAGTGAGTGTCGATATCGGGATCATATCCCCACCTGTAAAATTGCAAAGAAATTGAATCATCTGTCAAGTATTGCAGACAAGATAAAGGAATGTGAAATCAGTCTGTTGATAGGTTAAAATTGTCCCAGATCTTTGGCTCCTCGAGAGGTGATTGTTGGAAAAGATTATGAACCCTTTGCAGTGTGAACTGATCTGGGATGGAGTATTGTGGGGTGTTCATCTCCACGTTTTGATTTGCCCAAAGAGAATAGTCTATGCCACCATCTTTCAGTTAAGGAACTTCCTCCTGTCACTGCAACAGATGTGATTTGTGTTCTAGAGTCCGACTTCAAGGAAATTAATGAAGAAAAAATGAAGGTATCACAAGATGACATTCTTTTTCTCAAAATATTGAAGGAAAGTATTCGTCAAAACAAGTATGTACATTATGAGATGCCGTTACCCTTTAAGGAAAGACCTATTATACCTAGTAATAAACAGCTAGCTACAGCCAGGCTTGACCATCTTGAGAGGAAGATGTCTAAGGATGAAATTTACAAAGAACGGTATAAGGAATTTATGAGTGAGATCATTCAAAGAGGGTATGCAAAGGAAGTAATCGTCTGCGGCGAAAAGAAGGAGAAATATGATATTTGCCTCATCACTGCGTTTTCCACCCCAAAAAGCCAAACAAGTTATGGGTAGTATTTGTTCAGCAACATATAACGGTTGTTCATTGAATGAGCATTTGCTGCAAGGTCCTGACATGATAAATAATTTGAATAGCATTCTGATCAGATTTCGTCATCATCCTATTGCTCTCATGTGTAATGTAGAAAAAATGTATCACCAATTTCATGTGAGTGAATCTGACAGAGATTATATGCACTTCCTTTGGTGGAAGAATGGAGAGTTAAATCAAAAGCCTCTTGAGTTTCGAATAAAAGGTCACATTTTTGGTGCCGCATCCTCATCATGGTGTGCAAACTTTGGCCTAAAGTATATTGCAAACAAGAACAGCCATGTATATCCTTTGGGTTCAGAATTTGTATTGAGGAATTTCTACGGGGATGATGGAGTAACTAGTTTGGAAGACACAGAGACTGCGATTAAAGGAATGGTCTACTCATTTTCAATGTTGGGCTATGTTATTGCCTTAGCTAGGAGGAGTTGATGCATCCCTCTATCATCTGTGTGCGTGCACGTAAGCACTGGAGCGCGCTGCGACACTTCGATAGCATTTAGCTTAGCCCCATTCATTCAATGGTATCAAACAGAGATAAAGTTAGAAGTGACCAAACACATCAACGTTTTTCTATTTAAGACGAGTAGTTATACGAGCAAGTTTGGTGGTACAAAATAAAATGTAGCACTTTTCTAAGCGGATTTAAAAGAGGAACTATATTGTATGGCGTAATAGCACTTTTGGGACTTCGACTTGCCTGAAAAGTCCGCTCCCCTTCTCACTCTCATAATGGGAGAGGGAGGGTGGGAGAGGGAGGGTGTTACTGCGCCGAGTCGAAGTACTCCCATAAGTGCTATAAACGCTTTGCGTTTGATTTGCCATTGGAAAGAGCCCTTGGAATACAGTGGCAGAGGGATTTAGATTGCTTCCAGTTCAAAATCAAGTTGCAACAACAACAGTTGCTTCAGTGTATGATCCGTTAGGATTTGTAGCACCTGTTCTGCGTAATGGGAAGAGAATTCTGCAAGAAGTATGCAAGCGTGGTGCTGGATGGGATGATTCTTTGTCAACGGAACTTAAGTTACAGTGGGAGCAATGGAAAAAAACCTGTCTGAGCTGCAAGAAATTAACATACCAAGAACGTATGCACCTACCAACTTTGTAAAAATCATCATGGCTGAATTTCATAATTTCTCTGGTGCCAGCACTCAAGGCTATGGTCAATGCTCCTACTTGAGACTTCGTAATGAGAATGGCAATATCCACTGTGCTTTAGTAATGGCAAAGTCAAGAATTTCACCTCTAAAGGTCATAGCAATTCCAAGACTAGATTTAACGGCTGCTGTCATTTCTGTTGAAATAAGCAATGTGCTTAACCTGATAAGGAACACTGTGCCGTACACGGCACACCCCCTCCCTTGCATGTAAGGCTGCATAAACGTCATTGTAATTTTGAAGAATTAAATCTTCAAAATATACGGTCATGCGGCACATCGTTTGAAAGCTTAGACTCTCGGAATTCAATTAAGCGCACACACAAAGCATCAGTCATAAAACTGTAATCTAGTTGTTAGTTACCAGAACCGGGCGGTGCTGATTTAGGATATTTACTTACCTTCAAAATCTTCCCTTTATCTGCTTCGGTTGTCCAAAATAAATTGTTCATAAACAGAGGTGGGTAGTAACGAATTACATTTACTTTGTTACATTTACTTGAGTCATTTTTTTGGGTAACTAGTACTTTTAGAGTAAATTTAAAGACGGGTACTTTCTACTCCTACTAAAGTACATTTCTAGTGAAAAAACTGTACTTTTACTTCGGCACATTTGGCGGCGTTACTGCGCTACTGTCAAATGGTAATAATTAATGAATATATTTTTTAAAAAAGTTTATAGGGCGTGTTCGAAAGTTTCGCGAAACAGGCTGCGTCACCCTTTAGCGCGCGACCACGCGGTCACCCTTTAGCGCGCGCGGCCGCATGTAGATGATAGAAGAAGCAGATGAGGGCGCGTGTGCGTTGTGCGAGATATCGGAGGCAGATCATGTGTGGCTTCAAGTTCAAAGTTCTTTACAGGACGATCACGCCTAGGGAGTGTAGCAACAGTGCTGAACTTTCTCCATTTGTAGACAATCTGTCTTACCGTGGACACATGGACATCAAGGCTTTTAGATATACTTTTGTAGCCCTTTCCAGCTTTATGTAAGTCAACAATTCTTGATCTTCTGAGAGCTCTTTTGTGCGAGGCATGGTTCACATCAGACAATGCTTCTTTAGAACAGAAAACTGGTGTGTGTTTTTTATTGGACAGGGCAGCTTTAATCAACACATCCAATCTCATCACATTGATTGGACCCCAGGTTGGCTGACTCCTGGCTCCAATTAGCTCCAATTAGGAGAAGTCATTAGCCTAGGGTTTCACATACTTTTTCCACCCTGCACTATGAATGTTTACATGTTGTGTTCAATAAAAACATGAAAACGTATAATGTTTGTGCGGTATTAGTTTAAGCAGACTGTGTTTCTCTATTGTTGTGACTTAGATGAAGATCAGAATTTTTGAAGAAATCCAAGTAAGCCCAAAGGGTTCACATACTTTTTCTTTCAACTGTAAATACTGTATACAATTAGTTCACTAACGGACATTCGTTCGAATCTCACTTTTCATTCACGATTTATAAGGAATATATTCGGATGTCACGTTTTTTGTGCAACGTCTGAGGAACAAATACGCCCCCTTGTGGAATTTCAGCCATTCCATATGAGGCTACAGGAGAACTAGAATATGCTGGTCTTGAGGAATCATTCTGGACAGAATACAGCTTCGTACAACCCCACAACAATGGAGGTATGTTCCCTCTAAAGAAAATCCTGCTGACCATGCCTCAAGAGGCCTCAATGTTCAAGATTTGCAGTCGTCAAACTGGTTTTCTGGCCCTATGTTCTTGTGGGAGAGAGACTTGCCAAAGCCAATAGAAACAACTTCTATTCTTTCTTTGGATGACCCAGAAGTGAAAACTGCTAGAGTTCTAAACACCGAAGGTGCTGACAAAGTGAGCTGGATTGATCATTTGTGTACGTTTTCTTCATGGTCACAGGCCATTACAGCTGTTGCTCGATGGTGGGAGGGAGGCTACGTCATTCAGATTATCCAGACTCCTTAAAACATCCTGCCATTATTCCAAAGAATAACTGTGTCACTAAAATGATTATTGCACATTATCATGAAAAGGTTTAACATCAAGGAAAAGGATTCACCATTAATGAGATTAGGTCTCATGGATACTGGATTCCAGGAATGGGTAGAACTGTTGCTTCCTACATTAGAGGATGTGTTTGTCACGGCCGGGGCGGACCCGAGATAACTAAAGGGTCACGCCCCTACCTAGTTTCCACCTCGAGGAGGTTCCCAAGACCACCCCAATGACCAGACAGACAAGTATACTACGTTTAAAATACAACTTTATTTAAATAGTTAAAAGAACGGGGAAAGGGAAAAAAGGGGAAGGGCACTTTAAAACACTTTGCTTCTCTCTCTGGTTCCATACGGGCCCCTATCTGGGGGTTTCCCTGTTGTCCGTGGCGCCCTCCACTGTCCTGGAGGCAGAACACAAGAGACACAGTGAATCAAAAGCTAGATGGCTCCCCGACTCTGGAACCTTGGCTTCTCCTCGCGGCCTTGCTGTAAGCAGGGGTCGATTGTCCGCAATAGAAGTGCGTAACTCACAGACTGGGCTTTCTGGTTTCTCCACAGATTCACTGAGGACAGAGGTAAGTTTGCATTCATAGAAGTGCGTGGCTCACAGACTGGGCTTTCTGGTTTCTCCACAGGTTCACTGAGGACAGAGGCAAGTGGTCATCACATAGCATACAGTACTCACAACTTGGGGTTTAGGACCGTTCTGCACAGGGTTGCTAAGAGCAGAGGTAAGTTTGCATTCATAGAAGTGCGTAACTCACAGACTGGGCTTTCTGGTTTCTCCACAGATTCACTGAGGACAGAGGTAAATGATCATCACATAGCATACAGTACTCACAACTTGGGGTTTAGGACCGTTCTGCACAGGGTTGCTAAGAGCAGAGGTAAGTTTGCATTCATAGAAGTGCGTAACTCACAGACTGGGCTTTCTGGTTTCTCCACAAATCACACTGGTGTTATAGGCAAGTAGTTCCTATCCACTGCGCTGGTCAATTCGACACATTGTTATTTTCACACGGAGCCTCTGAGATGAAACAGTCTTAATCTCCAAAAGAAAAGTACAGCACTACACCGCAAGCTTCAGTGAAAACACACAAATTGAAAATCGGGACTCACCCACAGCATCACACGCACACACTCGTTGTGAGGTAAGGACATAGACAGGAAATCTCAGGTTCCTCCTGTGGCTCGTCGGCCGAAATTTCCAACACTCAGGGAAGGTGGAAAGCGATCACTTTTGGATTTGTTCTCCGTATACACTAGACGTCCATCAGCTCACCCACGCTTACTCCTCCGGTGGGGCCGGAACTATAAATAGACACTCCAAACACGCACAATGATTTCACCTCTTCCTATTTCTTTCTTCCCAAGGGAACTAGATCGTCGCTCTCCAGCCTCCAACACAGCCAACAGCACACCAACACCGGCACCACAGAGAAACACAATCAAGAAGCCCCCCGATTGTGATTTCAAACCTCCTTATATCTGCGGCTCTTCCTCCTCGGTGTCCTATCAGCAATCGCTTCAATTATTACCCCCACCTGCACCTAATACAGGCTGATTTGGGCTTCGGGACAAACCCGGAAGTTCCGATGTTTTTCTTCCTTCCGGGCGGAACTCATCCTTCTTACCTCCGGTTCCGCCCTTCAAAACGTCACCATGTGACATCCTCCCCCGCCGAAATGGTTCTAGTCCCTAGAACCTCTTTCTGTGATCCACTCACCATATCGGACCGGTGGGCGCCCTCGGTTCTCCCGCTGGGGCCGTCGTGGAGGGGGTTCCGGCTCGGCTTGGGCCGGCAAGTCTCCTGGCTCCCTTGGAGGCTCTTGGACGGGTACATCGGCCGGTAAGTTCTCTGGCTCCCTTGGAGGCTCTTGAACGAGTACATCGGCCGGACCACCAGGGATTATTGCCCATCCCCCAATCCAGGGGGCCACAGGTGCCGGTTCTCTGGGGGCTGTTTCGGTGGGTAGAGGTGGATAGTTCGGACAAGGGCGGATCATGTTCCGGTGAACCACCCGTTCTGGCCCGGGCTTCCCCTCCGGCCTGATCGTATACACTGGCTGTCCCGGTCTCTGCTGACTAAGAACAACATACGGCCTGGGTTCCCACCTATCACTCAGCTTCCCTTTTCCCGGCCTCCGATTGTCCTTTACCAGGACCCTTTCTCCTGGGAGCAGGGGGGCCTCTCGTGCCGTCCGATCATACAACCGCTTGTTCTTCGCTCCGGCTGCCTGAATGCGTTTGGTGACCTGTTCATAAGCAAAATGCAGGCGGTGATGGTGTCGGCCCACCCACTCGGTCACACCTCCTCCTTCTTCACTCCCGGTGGCTCCCAGCAATAAGTCGGTGGGTAACCGAACGTGCCTGCCAAACATCAGGTAAGTGGGGGCATACCCCGTAGTACTATGTACGCTATTATTATAGGCCTGCAGCAAATTGGGCAACGCACTCACCCAGTCATCCTGGCGCCTCTGGTCTAGTGTCCCCAGTAACCCCAGCAAGGTCTGATTGAATCACTCGCATCCTCCATTTCCCTGAGGGTGGTACGAGGTCGTGTGCGTCTTCGTACAGCCGTACAACTGACACAACTCCCGGATTATCCGAGACTCAAAGTTGGGCCCCTGGTCTGAGTGGAGAAACTCCGGGCACCCAAATGGCTGGAATACCGTTCTCCATAATGCGGCAGCAGTCGTACTCGCCGTCTGGTCTAGGGTGGGGATCGCCCAAGCATACTTGGTGAACAAGTCGGTAACTACTAGTATATTCTGATATCGGTCCATCGGCCGGCCCAGTGTGAGGTAGTCCATCGCGACGATATGGAGGGGCGCCTTGGCGTTGATAGGGACCATGTGTGCTCGCACCTCCTGTCGTGATTTAAACAAGGTACATCTAGGGCATGCTTGGATAAACGCACTCACCGAGGCCTCCATCCCTGGCCAATAGAAGTGCCTGCGTAGCAGGGACAACGTGCGTTCTTGTCCCTGATGTCCCATCTGGTCGTGGTATGCCGTCACCAAGGCTCGTACCTGGCTCGGTGGTACCACGATCTGGCAGGTATCTTCGCCTAGTCCTGGGTCTCGAGCTGTCCTGCACAACACACCCTCACGCATGGTTAGTTTTCCCCACTGCCCCAATACTTTGCGACCCACCTCTGACTGCTCCTGCCTCTCTGCTAGGGTCGGCCGTCGTCCTTGCTCCACCCACCTGCTCACATTCCGAAGTTCCTTGTCTTCTTGTTGTCGGGTGCTCCAGCGGCTGAGATCCCACCCCCAACTCACGGGCACTGTTTCCGATTGGCTCCCGGGTGCTTCCACAACCCCGACCGTCAACTCTTCTTCCACTGGTTCTTCTCCCGTACTTGTCATGCCCCGTGGGCTTTTCCTTGCCGGCAGCCGGGATAATACATCGGTGTTGGTGTGTTCCCGCCCAGGGCGATACTGCAGCTCGTAGTCGTAATTCGCCAACTGGGCTACCCATCGCTGCTCCACGGCGCCCAACCGGGCGGTCTGTAAATGTACCAGAGGGTTGTTATCAGTAATGACCGTTACCTTGGCGCCCCACAGGTTGTCCTTGAACTTCTCCGTCAATGCCCATTTCAACGCCAATAACTCCAACTTAAACGAGCTGTAGTTTGAGTCATTCCGCTCCGCGGGGTGGAGACTCCGGCTAGCGTACACGATCACTCGCTCTGCTCCATCTTGCCGCTGTGCCAGTACTGCTCCCAGACCCAGGTTGCTCGCATCTGTGTATAACACAAAGGGTTTAGAAAAATCGGCATATGCCAGAATTGGAGCCTGCAGTAGTTCTTGTTTCAATGCCCTAAAGGCCACCTCACATTCTGGGCTCCATTCTACCGCCGGTGATCCTCGGCCCCGTGGCCGCCCCGTTCCAACCAGCAGCTGGTTTAAGGGTTTGGCAATTTTGGAGAACCCTTCTATGAATCGTCGGTAGTACCCAACAAAGCCCAGAAATGACCTCACTTGTCTCACCGTCTTGGGGGCTTCCCAGTCTCGTACTACCGACACTTTTTCCGGGTCTACAGCCACCCCAGCGGCACTCACCACATGCCCCAAGAACTTTACCTCTCTCCGCAGCAGGTGGCACTTTTCGGGCTGAAGCTTGAGGCCATACCTCTCCATCTCTCCAAACACCTGCTCCAAGTGCTGGAGGTGAGTCTCGAAATCTGGGGAATAGACAATTACATCGTCAAGATATACCAACACAGACTCCATCAACTGACCTCCCAGACAACGTTGCATAAGCCTCTGGAAGGTGGCCGGAGCGTTGCAAAGACCGAAAGGCATCCGATCCCACTCGAAAAGTCCGAAGGGGGTCGTGAAGGCGGTTTTCTCCCGGTCCCGCTCCTCCACTTGCACCTGCCAGTAACCACTAGCCAGATCCAAAGTGGAGTACCAGGCGGATTTAGTCAGACTGGCTAGCGAATCTTCAATGCGAGGCAGGGGAAACGCATCCTTCTTGGTGACTTGGTTCAGTCTCCTGTAGTCCACACAAAACCTCCATGCCCCCGTCTTCTTTTGTACGAGCACTATGGGGGCCGCCCACGGGCTGCTGCTCTCCCGCACAATCCCTTGGTCCAACATACCTTGCAACAGCGTCCTGACCTCGGTGTATAATGTGGGGGGTATCGGCCGATACCGCTCCCGACTCGGTCCAGCATCTCCGGTAGGAATGTTATGTCTCACCACCGTAGTGCAGCCATAATCTTCCTCGTGGGTGGAGAACACATGCTGCCACCTCTTCAGGAGTTCCTGCAGCTGTTCGGCCTGTGCGGGGTCCAAGTCCTCGCCTTTCAGGGAATCCCCCACCAAGTGGCCAGGCATCCTTCTCCCTGCTGTTCTTGACACTGTGTCTGCTTGGGTGAGGGCCACCTCAACTACAGCCGGCCGGGTCTGGCGGAAGCTCACATCACCACCGTCTCGTACCTGGTGACTCTCAACAGTGGTTACTTTAACCAGACGTAAATGTTTGTGCAACTGTACGGCATACGGGTGTTCGTTACGAACCTTTACCGGAACTTTTCCTCGCCGAACCACCGCCAGTCCTCGTGCCACTTCGACTTGCGTGCAGTCACCATGGGGCTCGATCAGCACACAGCCCTTGGGCCTCTAATGTCGTTGGGGGACTCTAGCCCACACTATGGCCTCGCTCTAAGCGGGCACAGACAAAGCATAGCGACAGGCTACTCGCCCTACCTCTTCTTGTTCCGCCCAGCTCTTGGCCAACTGAACTCGGCGGCAATCGGCAACCACACGTTCCCAGCCCATTCGCTCGGCCCTCGGTATGTTCTGAACGGGCATAGCCCGAAATAGCTCCTCCCAACACTCCGAGAGAACATTCATACCTATGAGGGCCCTGTGTCTGCCGAGGCAATGATCCTGCACGATGATGACTCCCTTTTGTGGTACTCGAACCCCATAAATCTCCAGATCGGCAAGCCTGTAGCCGATATAAGGGATCTCCAGTCCATTTGCCCCCTTCAATGTGAGCCAAGGGGCTTCCGCTTCTTGCACGCTCCGTGCTCCGAACAGTTCCTGAGACAGGCTTTCCGAAAATAGGGTGACCTGGGACCCCGTGTCGACAAGGCATTGAATCGTCACACCGCATACCTGGACCTCGGCTACTGGGCTAAGCCCAATCATCGTGTCTCTGGACGCTACTCTACTGGATGGGTCGCAAAAAGGGGCCCCGGCCACATGACCCACTGTGGCCGGTTTACCTAAAAACCCCCTTCAGAAGCTCTTCGGGGGCCACACTGTCGACTAATATGCCCCGGTGTCCCACAGCGATTGCAAATCGGCCTCCCCTGGTTGTCCCACTCGAACCGAGGCCGCACGGACTGGTAGGGTCGTCTTCCCATCTCCCGGCCTTGTTCAGAGTACCTTCGTTCGCGGGGGGTGGGACCATCCTCCGGCCCACCACGTCCCGAGCGCAGCTCCTCAACCAGAGTTTTTGACAACTCCGCCATTTGTTCCTTCACATCTCTCAAGAGCTCCATCTTGAGGGCTTGTTTCCAATCCATCCCTCCTGGGGCTGTCGCCGCGGGGCCGCTTACGGCCGCACACACGGGGGCGTCTTTCACTTCGACTTGATCGCCCTCGAGGGCTATGGCTTCCTTCTTCAGGTCCTCAAACCTGAGCGCGGGGTCTCTTTGAAACTGCACCCTCAAGCTCTGGCGCACGGGGCCCTCCTTCAGCCCCAGTAAAAATTGGTCCCTCAACAGGGTTTCCTCATCTCCCAGCCCGTGATCCTCCCGTCTCTGTAGGCGGGTAAATTGCTCACGCAGTCTTAGTGCGAAGGCTCTAATCGATTGACGGGGGCCTTGTTTGCAATTAAAAAATTGGGCTCGCAAGACAGCCACAGGAGTGGCGTCACCATATAAATCAGTGAGGAATTGAAAGATAGTCTGGGCGGTGGCTCGGACAGCTTCGGGGGCAGCTTGCACTTCGCGCCGAGCTTCCCCTTCCAGGGAGTTTATCACGAACTGTTGCTGCTGGATGGCGCTCAGCCCTTGTAGGCCGGCCAGGTACTCAATCTGGGCCTTCCACTCAGATAAACGTACATCTGATTCTACCCCACCGTATCTCTGCACCCAGGGGTTTCCTAGGAACACGGGCATAGCGCGCTGCGGAGCTTCGGGCCTCTCGGGCACAATGTGGGGTGGGGCTTCGGGAACTCATCGTCGGCCATTGGAGGGCCCTGGTCGCTCAACTCGAGGTGGAACCCTGCCGACTACGCCAAATCTGTCACGGCCGGGGCGGACCCGAGATAACTAAAGGGTCACGCCCCTACCTAGTTTCCACCTCGAGGAGGTTCCCAAGACCACCCCAATGACCAGACAGACAAGTATACTACGTTTAAAATACAACTTTATTTAAATAGTTAAAAGAACGGGGAAAGGGAAAAAGGGGAAGGACACTTTAAAACACTTTGCTTCTCTCTCTGGTTCCAGACGGGCCCCTATCTGGGGGTTTCCCTGTTGTCCGTGGCGCCCTCCGCTGTCCTGGAGGCAGAACACAAGAGACACAATGAATCAAAAGCTAGACGGCTCCCCGACTCTGGAACCTTGGCTTCTCCTCGCGGCCTTGCTGTAAGCAGGGGTCGATTGTCCGCAATAGCATGCGTTACTCACAGACTGGAGCTTTGGAACCTCTCTGCACAGGTTGGTTGGGAGCAAAGGTAAGTTAGCATTCGTAGAAGTGCGTGACTCACAGACTGGGCTTTCTGGTTTCTCCACAGGTTCAAGACTGGGGCTTTCTGGTTTCTCCACAGGTTCACTGAGGACAGAGGTAAGTGGTCATTTAATAACACACGTTACTCACAACTTAGGGCTCTGGATCGTTCTACACAGGATTTCTAGGAGTAGAGGTCAATTTGCATTCATAGAAGTGCGTGACTCACAGACTGGGCTTCCTGGTTTCCCCACAGGTTCACTGAGGACAGAGGTAGATGATCATCACATAGCATACAGTACTCACAACTTGGGGTTTAGGACCGCTCTGCACAGGGTTGCTAAGAGCAGAGGTAAGTTTGCATTCATAGAAGTGCGTAACTCACAGACTGGGCTTTCTGGTTTCTCCACAGGTTCACTGAGGACAGAGGTAGATGATCATCACATAGCATACAGTACTCACAACTTGGGGTTTAGGACCGCTCTGCACAGGGTTGCTAAGAGCAGAGGTAAGTTTGCATTCCTAGAAGTGCGTAACTCACAGACTGGGCTTTCTGGTTTCTCCACAGGTTCACTGAGGACGAAGGTAAGTGGTCATTTAATAACACACATTACTCACAACTTAGGGCTCTGGATCGTTCTACACAGGATTTCTAGGAGCAGAGGTCAGTTAGCATTCATAGAAGTACGTGATTCACAGACTGGGCTTTCTGGTTTCTCCACAGATTCACTGAGGACAGAGGTAAGTGGTCATCACATAGCATACAGTACTCACAACTTGGGGTTTAGGACCGTTCTGCACAGGGTTGCTAAGAGCAGAGGTAAGTTTGCATTCATAGAAGTGCGTAACTCACAGACTGGGCTTTCTGGTTTCTCCACAGATTCACTGAGGACAGAGGTAAGTTTGCATTCATAGAAGTGCGTGGCTCACAGACTGGGCTTTCTGGTTTCTCCACAGGTTCACTGAGGACAGAGGCAAGTGGTCATCACATAGCATACAGTACTCACAACTTGGGGTTTAGGACCGTTCTGCACAGGGTTGCTAAGAGCAGAGGTAAGTTTGCATTCATAGAAGTGCGTAACTCACAGACTGGGCTTTCTGGTTTCTCCACAGATTCACTGAGGACAGAGGTAAATGATCATCACATAGCATACAGTACTCACAACTTGGGGTTTAGGACCGTTCTGCACAGGGTTGCTAAGAGCAGAGGTAAGTTTGCATTCATAGAAGTGCGTAACTCACAGACTGGGCTTTCTGGTTTCTCCACAGGTTCACTGAGGACGAAGGTAAGTGGTCATTTAATAACACACATTACTCACAACTTAGGGCTCTGGATCGTTCTACACAGGATTTCTAGGAGCAGAGGTCAGTTAGCATTCATAGAAGTACGTGATTCACAGACTGGGCTTTCTGGTTTCTCCACAGATTCACTGAGGACAGAGGTAAGTGGTCATCACATAGCATACAGTACTCACAACTTGGGGTTTAGGACCGTTCTGCACAGGGTTGCTAAGAGCAGAGGTAAGTTTGCATTCATAGAAGTGCGTAACTCACAGACTGGGCTTTCTGGTTTCTCCACAGATTCACTGAGGACAGAGGTAAGTTTGCATTCATAGAAGTGCGTGGCTCACAGACTGGGCTTTCTGGTTTCTCCACAGGTTCACTGAGGACAGAGGCAAGTGGTCATCACATAGCATACAGTACTCACAACTTGGGGTTTAGGACCGTTCTGCACGGGGTTGCTAAGAGCAGAGGTAAGTTTGCATTCATAGAAGTGCGTAACTCACAGACTGGGCTTTCTGGTTTCTCCACAGATACACTGAGGACAGAGGTAGATGATCATCACATAGCATACAGTACTCACAACTTGGGGTTTAGGATCGTTCTGCACAGGGTTGCTAAGAGCAGAGGTAAGTTTGCATTCATAGAAGTGCGTAACTCACAGACTGGACTTTCTGGTTTCTCCACAAATCACACTGATGTTATAGGCAAGTAGTTCCTATCCACTGCGCTGGTCAATTCGACACATTGTTATTTTCACACGGAGCCTCTGAGATGAAACAGTCTTAATCTCCAAAAGAAAAGCACAGCACTACACCGCAAGCTTCAGTGAAAACACACAAATTGAAAATCGGGACTCACCCACAGCATCACACGCACACACTCGTTGTGAGGTAAGGACATAGACAGGAAATCTCAGGTTCCTCCTGTGGCTCGTCGGCCGAAATTTCCAACACACAGGGAAGTTGGAAAGCGATCACTTTTGGATTTGTTCTCCGTATACACTAGACGTCCATCAGCTCACCCACGCTTACTCCTCCGGTGGGGCCGGAACTATAAATAGACACTCCAAACACGCACAATGATTTCACCTCTTCCTATTTCTTTCTTCCCCAAGGGAACTAGATCGTCGCTCTCCAGCCTCCAACACAGCCAACAGCACACCAACACCGGCACCACAGAGAAACACAATCAAGAAGCCCCCCGATTGTGATTTCAAACCTCCTTATATCTGTGGCTCTTCCTCCTCGGTGTCCTATCAGCAATCGCTTCAATTATTACCCCCACCTGCACCTAATACAGGCTGATTTGGGCTTCGGGACAAACCCGGAAGTTCCGATGTTTTTCTTCCTTCCGGGCGGAACTCATCCTTCTTACCTCCGGTTCCGCCCTTCAAAACGTCACCATGTGACATGTTGCATGTAGAAAACTTAGGAGACCTAATGAAATACAGAAAATGGCTGATCTGCCATCGGAACGAGTGAATCCATCACCTCCATTCACGTACACCGGCATGTATTGTTTTGGACCATTTCTTGTTAAACGGGGAAGAAGTGAGTGTAAAAGATATGGCCTACTCTTCACCTGTTTGTGTTCTCGTGCTGTGCACATCGAGATGCTCACAGACATGACAACGGACTCATTCATTAATGCTTTGTGCTGTTTCATTGCTATCAGAGGCACTGTACAACAAATTAGATCTGATCAAGGAACAAACTTTGTGGGTGCAAAAATTAACTAAAAAAAGCACTTGAAGAAGTTGACACAGAAAAAGTAACTGCATTCTTGTCAGAAAAACAGTGTGATTTCGTGATGCATGCGCCACATGCTAGTCATGCTGGTGGTGTGTGGGAACGTCAGATCAGAACGGTGAGGTCTGTTTTGAATTCTATACTTTCATCTCACCCAGTGAAAATGGATGATGCTTCTTTACGAACATTTCTTTATGAAGCAATGGCAATTGTGAATAGCAGACCGCTCACTTTTGATTGTCTAACTGACCCTAAGAGTTTGAGACCAATTACTCCTAACCATTTACTCACACTGAAATCAACTACTCCTTTACCTCTACCAGGAGAGTTTAAAAAGGATGTTTATGCCCGAAAAAGATGGCGACAAGTTCAGTATTTATCAGAGCAGTTTTGGAATCACTGGTGCAAAGAAAACCTTGCAAATCTAGCTGCCCGACAAAAATGGATTTTTCCTAAAAGGAATATGCAAATTGGTGACATTGTTTTATTAAAGGATGATGATTTGCCATGGAATCAGTGGAAATTGGGTAGAGTGGAAGAAACTACTATTAGCTCTGATGGACGAAATGCCAAAATACTTCTAGGCACCTCGAAACTTGATATAAAAGGCAATTGTGTTGATAAATCATCAATAATCGAAAGGCCCATGCAAAAGCTAGTATTGTTGATGGAAAGTGTGTTTGATAAGAAGGGTAGTTAAAATAAAAGAAACAGTATTTCAGATAATATGTATTTTTCTTTCCATGTTGAATATGAATTAAAATATGTTCAAATCTAGAAATCCAGTTGATCATTTGTTGCCCTGATCGAAGCGGCATCCTTCAGAGAGCAGTCAAAGGTTTTCCAAGGCTCTTCACAGGCTTCATTGTGATTGATGGAATCTGGGTACTTCCTAGGGAGAAGTGGAACCGGTCTGTTACTTTCCCTCTCTTCAGTACCAAGGACCTTGATTTCTCAGGCTTGAAACGCATCCTAGCCCAGGTGGTTAACCTCTCTAAGCCCTGGAGGATTCATCTGCATCCTGTGACCGACAAAGTTGTTACTGTCAGATCGTCCATGAATGCCCTGATGGGGGGCTGACGGATTCCGGACTTGGTTTTGGGGCCTCTGCATTCCGGCCCAGCAGATTTGACTAGCATTTTCATGGCCAGAGAAACGAGAATCACAGACACAGTGCATCCGGTGATGATCCCCTTCTCCAGCCGATGTCACTCAGATGTAACTTGGTCGGAATTAAACCTCAGCTTAATGTTGTTATAATAATCCATGATGAGGATCTTGATGCTGCTTGGAACGTGATGTCTCTCTAATGCCTCCTCAACTAGCTTATGAGGTATGGAATCATACGCATTGGCTAAGTCCAGCCATAGTACAGCCAGGTCTCCCTTCCCCTCACAAGCCTCTCTGATCAGTTGTGTCACCACTCCACTGTGTTCAAGGCACCCAGGAACCCCTGGGATCCCTCCCTTCTGCACAGAGGGGTCGATGTACTGGTTCTTTAGGAAGTAGTCTGACAGCCGTTGGGAAAGGACACTGAAGAATATCTTCCCCTCTACGTTTAGCAGTGAGATGGTCCTAAACTGCTCAATGGTGGTTGATTTCTCTTCCTTCGGAACCCACACCCCTTCTGCAGATCTCCATTGGTGGGCAACTTTACCCCTCCTCCAGATGACCCTCAGGATCTTCCACAATCGCTGCAAGAGCTTGGGGCACCTCTTGTATACCAGATATGGCACACCATTCGGTCCTGGTGCTGAGCTGGTTTTGGCAGCCTTGACAAAAGTTTGGATTTCTTTTCAACTGGGTACTTTGGTATTGAAGTCAGTGGTTGGTGCGGGTGGGTTGATAAGGTGTCTGCATTCACCAAGATCCTCTTCCTGGGCTGCATCGCTATAAGTGTCATGCAGATAGGCGTCTATTTCCTCTTTTGAGCAAGTGAGGTGGCCACTTCGTTTCTGACCTAGCAGCTTTTTGGTAAACCCGAAGGGGTTTGCTAGGAAGCCAGCTCGTCTTTTAGCTCTCTCCTTAGCCCGCTTCCTGTGCCACTCTGCTCGGCGAAGGGTCAGCAGCTTCTTTCTGAGGATGCCCCGTAGTTCTGCCAGTCCTGGCCTGATATCCTCGGTTGCCCCCTTAAACTGAGTTCCTGCCTCAGCTGTGCAATCTTCTCTGCCCTGCGGTTCTTGGAGTACTGGTTTGTAGCTCCGCGCTTCTCCATTGTGCCAAACCTTTCAGTGGCAAAGCTGGTGATCATGGTTGTCATTGTTTGGAGTTTCCTGTCTGCCGCTCCCTTCATCGTAGCTTTCAGGATGCCATCCACATCATCATCGAATTTTTGCCACTCACTCCCTTTGCTGGCTGGAGGCCACTTAACCCGCTGTTGATGTTGTGGGATACCTGGTGCTTGGGCTTCCGGAACATGGAGGTTCTGAGCGCTGTGGGGTGACTCCGGGCTTCGCTCCTCCTGCGTCTCACCGGGGTCCTCTGGAGTGTGGAGGTAGTGGGCTCTTTGGGGTGTTTCCCGGCCTTGTTCCTCCTGCATCACCACGAGGCAGTTCCCTGCGCGCTGCTCTGGCTGCACTTTCACCAAACATCCCATCTTAGTCTGATGGATCTTCAGACCCCATGGGTTTTTACAGCTCTTGCCGCATACACAAATGGTGTTCGTCGTCAAATGTCCGTTTGCTTGGTTCGTAACCTGGTTGACCGTCCATTCGGGGTGCTCATTCTTCCCCCCTCTCGGCCTCCCCTGGGGGTATTTTCTTCTGGAACTTTTCGTAGCTGCATTTGGGTTCTTCCTCACAGAAGATGCGGGTCAGGTTGCTAGCCCTTCCCGCCCCGGTTGCCGTCTCTCCGTGCTGCCCGCTGTCTCTCCAGCTGTCCCCACTCTGTTCGTGGTCGTCATCCAGCCTATTCCTGGTAGTCACTGGCCTAACCAGACTAACATGGTTATTACATACATCTTTTGATGCACTTTGGACACATCATCAGTGATAGTACCTGGGGTCATGGGGGGTTTCGGGTCTTTCAACTTCAGACCCCCTCACCCAGGCGACCCGACCAGTAGTGATCAGTTCCCGGCCTGTGTCCAAACAGCGTTTGCCCACTTTTTGTCCCTCCTGATCCACAGCCATCATGATGCTTTCTTTGCAGCCTCTGAAGCTGCATTGATGGCTCTTCTCTTCCGTGGCCCTGTGATTCCCAGGAGGCTGTATGCCCTGCATAGTGATTTTTCCTGCAAAGCCCCTTCCCCCAACCTCAATGGGCAAGCACTGTGCACGCAACCTCCGACTCCGACACTCCTCTACCAGCTCCGCATATTTCCCCCTCTTCCTTTCACTGGCTTCCTTCATCCTCTCCTCCCAGGGCACTGTTAACTCCAACAGGATGATCTGCTTAGATGTTGCTGAGAGTAGAACCATGTCGGGTCTAAGACTGGTCTCCACAATATCTTGGGGGAATTTAAGTTGCTTCCCCAGGTCCACCATTAGCTGCCAGTCATTCGCTGTCCCCAGCAGGCCTGTCAAGAGAAAGATTAAAGTCAGATGTAAACGAAACACAGCTATCATTACTGGTAGATGATCTGGAGAACGTGCGTTGCGAATGTAGCACTACAAACTGCAGGTCTGGAAAAAAAATGGTATTGTGTCCCTGGTTCCCAACCTGTTGATGTTTTTCATCGCTAAAAGAGAGTTTGGGAACTTATAGCAGAGCACAGATGACAACATGTTTGCTCGAGACAGCGCAAGCTGGCACTAAGCTAAAGCTAATCTTTACATTATAGCGATGATGCTGGTAGTGATGATTCTCTCAGACCAATCAGGGATCTACGGTGTTTTCGTGTCATGTTTGGTATCAGCTCGGATCGCTTGGAACCCCAACCGAGGTGGTACTAAAAAGTATCAGGTACTACGTACTGCACCCAATGGAAAAGCTCCCAAAAGTAAGCTGACCCGACCTAAACCAAACCAATCCGTGGGGTACTATGCAATGGAAAAGCGCCATAACTGAGAGAACACTAGGACTTCACTGAAACATAGAAAGGGCATGTTTTTAAACATTACTCTGAAATACCAACTTCCCACTCGCCATGGAATATTATCCACAGTTGCTGCAATATACGATCCTCTAAGATTCGTCGCCCCCTATCTCCTCAATGGTAAAAGGATTCTACAAGAGATGTGTCGACAAGGAACTGTGTGGGACGATCCACTGCCTGCACTTCTGAGACCACAGTGCTGGAAAAGGAATCTCCATAATCTGGAGAAGTTGCAGATAGCTAGATGGTATGTGCCTGCTGACCTTGAAGAAGTGGTAAAAAGAGAACTGCAACCCTAGATTAAAACTCACAGCGGCAGCCATCTCAGTCACAATCAGTAACATGCTCAGAGAGGAGCTACTGTACATCAATGTGGAAGAGTAGAGTATGTCCAAAATAAAAGTCATTATAGGATGCATAAGTAATGAAGCAAGATGGTTCTACACATTTGTTGCAAACAGGGTGCAAAAGATCTGCAACAACACCACACCACACACAACAAATTTTTTTAGATGGAGATGGCCTACTCAAGGTGGGAGGACGACTGCACAGTTCATCTCTTCCTGACTCATTTAAACACCCAACAGTCATTCCAAGAGAACACCATGTCACAACACTGATAAATAGGGGTGTAACGGTACGTGTATTCGTACCGGACAGTTTCGGTTCAGAGCTTTCGGTACGGTGCACACAAGCACCGAAAGGCCGAATGCAATCTTTTGTGTGCGCCTGTGCGGAACATAATACGTGCGTTTCCACATGAACATATTAAGTGGCGGAAGTCTCCGCGTTCAGCGCAAGTCTTCTGTCAAACATATAACATAATTCGGCCCGCAGAAAGATTTTTATTTACTTAGTTGTATATTCAGTTGTATATTCGTTTGATTATTGATGTAAACGTTTACGTGTCGTGTCTAAAAGCGCATGTTAAACGCATGTCAACGTGCTGTTTTGTTCTTTCAAAAGTGTGTGAGAGGTTGCGCGTCTTTCGTTGCTACGCAATCATGAGATGCGCTTTCTGTGACAGCTAGAATAAGGAATGCGTGATCAAATTTTTCATCTGCACGGTGCACCTCACGTCAATCATATCATTGTCACAATGCGATCAGCTGGTCGGGACAGAGAAGAGCTGTAACCCGGGCTTACTCAGCTGTTACTCATTAGTTTAAGTCACAGCTTACATTGACGACACAAGCAAAGATTAGGAGAAACGTGCAAAAGATCAAAGATGGCTATGTATGCAACTCACTCATCTCAAAATGAGTGTATAATAAGTATATCATCATGTTGCTTGCTATGCAGTTACATATAGAGCAGTAATTTTATTTTTATACAGAGATGGTACATAGCCAATTCAATACTGGGAGTTAAACAATCCAAAATAAATCAAAACAGAAAATTTTTGGTGGCAAAAATGTAGGCTAATTGTTCATAAATGTATTCAGGAATTGAATTTGTTAGTTTAGTGTAAGGTTAAAGTAGAAAAAGTTTAAGAGAAGGTTAAGAAAAGAGTTACCTACTGTTATAAAATAATGTAAAAAAGAACTTTGCAGTAGTATTTTATTTATCATGTTTTCATATTATATATATTTTATATATTATATTTTAATAAAAAGTGTTTAAAAAGTGTAAACAAATTGTAAAAAAAGTTTATAGTAATAAACAACCTGCAGTTTAATGTTTGCATTTTCCCCTTACTGTACCGAAAATGAGCCGAACCGTGGCTTCAAAACCGGGGTACGCACCGAACCGTGATTTGTGCGTACCGTTACACCCCTACTGATAATTGCATACCACCATAAAGGAGTTAATCATCAGGGAAAAGGCTTTACCATGAATCAGATTCGATCCAGTGACTATTGGATCCACAGGCTGAGCCAAACAGCATCCTATATTCGCCAGTGTGTGTTCTGTCGAAAATTAAGGAGATCTGTGGAAAAACAAAAAATGAGTGATCTTCCTACAGAAAGAGTTGAGCCCTTTCCAACTTTCACCTATTGTGGCATGGATGTCTTTTTTGCCATTTATCATTAAGCAAGGACGCAGAGAACACAAAAGATATGGCCTGCTCTACATGCTTTTATTCTCGTGCCATTCATGAAGAGATGTTGGAGGACCTATCGACCGATGCCTTTATCAATGGACTACGATGCTTTATTGCACTACGTGGCTCAGTCAAGCAAATTAAGTGTGACCATGGGACCAATTTTGTGGGAACCAAAAATGAACTCGCTACAGCTCTTCAGGTGCTGAGAGACGGAGAACCTTTCTTGGGGAAAAGCAATGTGATTTTGTCTTCAATGCACCTCACACAAGTCTTGCAGGCAGGGTTTGGGAAAGGCAAATATTTTTGTATGAAGCAGCAGCTATTGTGAATAGTCACCATCTTACAACAGAGAACCTTAACGATCCAAACGGTTTGGAACCAATCACTCCCAATCACCTCATCACCATTAAGGATACTACAGCTGTACATCCTTCTGGAAGGTTCGTTAGGGAGGATTTGTATGGAAGGAAAAGATGGCGTCAAGTACAATTCTTAGCAGAACAATTTTGGAACCGCTGGAGGAGGAGTATCTCCATAACATCATTGTCAGACAACGGTGGCACAAGCCCAGGAGAAATATTCAAGTAGGTGATGTAGTGATAGACACTGATGAAACATAACCAAGATCTGTGTGGAGACTTGCAAGAGTCTTAGAGACAGTAACAGACTAAGATGGACTCGCCAGGAGGGTCAAAATAACCATTGGAGACAGAAATCTGAACAAAAAGGGTGAAAGACATAGCAGAGTGTTTGTGGTTGAATGTCCAGTTCACAAATTAGTTCTACTTTTAGAATCTTCTTAAGGGAAAACTTTAAGATAACATACAGTTAAGTTTTTAAAGTTTAGTATAGTTTTTTCATTAAAGGAATTGTTTCATATAAAATTATTTGTTTTAAAAATCTATGTGTTAAAATAATTTTGTGGGAGTGTTAAGGACCTCATACGATTACATGCATTTGTAGTTTTTTATTTTGACACTTCCTGTTTAGCCGCAACTGGCTTTTATTTTGAAAGAACTGTATGCGCGAGGGGAAATCTAACAAATAGAGGAAAAGTAAAAGATCGCTTAAGATAACACGCAGCGCCTGATGAACCTCTATTGCAGGTATGATGAATAATGATGATGTAGTTGGGATGATAGAGTAAGGTTCAACAAAATATAGATAAGCAATGGTCCATTTGTGAGAAGGAAGAGGAAACAGTTTTAGGGGCTGTCCACACGGAGACGCGTATCACCGTATACGTATAAATTAGTTATCGTATTGGGGTTTCATCCACACGGATCCGGCGTTTTGGGAGACTGAATCCGCTATTTTTTGAAACCGGGTCCTAAAGTGGATAAATCTGAAACCGACACCCTTGCGGTTTCGTGTGTACAGCCAATCCGTATATTTTGTGAAGCGAAAACGTCATCACATCACGTGTCGGAAGCGTCACACGTAACAGCAACAACAATAACGGCGGACTACGTGATTGTGTTCGTGCTACAGAAGCTACTAAAGCCTACTAGCTTTATTACAGCAAAATCTATTGCTTCTATGCAATTGTGGTGACCAACAAGCAATAATGGACAACATCATACGTTGGTTATGCGCATGCTCAAAGTCTTCTTCTCCGTGTATAGTGTATATCTGTGGCAGAATTACAGCGCCCCATACTGGTCCGGCATATATACTACACCGCTTTCAGTCAGTTTCAGTGGTTTCATGTTTACGGATAATTTTTTTAGAGCAAGGAAAAAAATGATCGGATAGGGAATGCACCGGCTTCGTGTGGACATAGCCTTAAACTTCAGACTTATCACCCAGTTAATTTGCCATCCAGCACAGTAGGTGGCGATAATGCTCCTAAGGAGTTAATCACCATTAAACAAGAAGAAGATCGCTAACATAAAGAAAGGCTGAAATGGCAACAAAGGTTAAAGAATTAAAGAATTTAGTTCCAGTCGAAAGTGGCAACAAGGTATGTTGTGTCTTATGATGTAGAGAATGTGTTTTGTTAAGTTTTAGTAGCCTACATGCTGATAAAATGTTAATGAAAATGGTTAATGCTTGAGTGAGAGTGACACTATTGCTGGATCCCAAACCACCTACTTCCATACTATATAGTACGTAAAAAGCGCTACTTTACGTACTATATAGTATGGAAGTAGGCGGTTTGGGATCCAGCATTTGTTTTGTTTATTCTGTGTTCAGATCTTAATTTAATCTTGGTTTATGCAAAGAAACATTAAAAAGTCACTTAATCATCAGTTCTGGCTGACTTCTTTCGATTGGACGCTACATTGGTATTTTTACTTTATATCTTAGAACATCGTTGTTTTCACCTGTTGTTAATCAAATTAAAGGAAATTCTCACCGCACACTTCAGCATGCACAGCTCATAGATGACACATCCCAACATCCATATGTCACTGTAAAAGTTATTATTATCAGAATGTAAGTATTCAGTCTGAAATATTGTATGTACATGTATGCATGATATCATTGCAGTTTGATGATGTTTTATTACGTTTTCTCCTCATAAGGTTTGCCATTCCAAATCTCAGGTGCAAGATATGAATATGTTGGCTCTTTAGGGGACCTAATAGATACAAGAGCAGAATACAAATCATAAAGCACACACAAATATGAACTATGCTGTCTTTTGTATGTATTGAGGAGTTATTGATGGTAGTTTTAAGTCAAAGAAGCAAACAATACCCTTGATCAATTACTCCAAACTCGCCAAGACGGAGGGTGCCAAATGAAGTGAAGAATATGCTCTGTTATAAGAAACCAAGATATTTTGTAAGTTTGGAGATACGGGGTAAACACGTGTAAAGCCAAATTAGATACATTTTCAGAGCACTTTAACTGAATTATAGGCTCCGGCACATACTTTATACTGTACTGTAGATAGTATGCATCAACTAAATGAAATCTTTACCTCAGGATGCACGTTTTTATGCAGGATCTGTTGATCATGCAGGTATTTCAAAGCCATGCAGATCATCACAATACAATCCAGAATCTGTAAATCATACAAGTGTGAATTTACATCATTTATTTTGTTAAAACTGCAACACTTGACGGCAAGAAGTTAAAATCATTTGGAATTATTTGTGACTTATTATGAGAAATATTATTGCATTTTGGGTATGTGGACAACTGGTTGCCCTGGTGTTCTCTCAGAATGAATTATATGCATGCCTTTACTTAAAGCTGAGTAGCTTTAAAAGATCCTATAGATCTGATTGCTCAATTCTGCTCTTGGATGGTCAACACCCTACAGTTTTGCTCAAACCTTCTCCACCATATACCTACCGTATGTTGAGCTTTCTATGTGATTTAGATGTTTTATTTAGGGTTTTAAAGCAACACTATGTAGTTTCCATGTAAAAATGACTTACAGCTCCACCATGTGGTTGAAAAGCGCAACAGTGCCTGGTATCAGACACTCTTCTGCAGGCAGGGGGAGGGGCGGGACTGTGTTTCTTACCCTCCACCGCCACTTTCAGAGTGTGCTTGTAGCAGCTAGGAGGCTGCTCAGGTTGCAGCAACAGTACAGTTTGTCCAGTTAAAAGTTGTTCTATCGCTGAAATAATTTTAGAGACATTATTTAAAGGTAAAAAAACTACATAGTGTTGCTTTAAGATGCACCACTTTAAAAATGAATCATGCTTATGCTGCACTGTAAAAAATGCAGCATTTTTGTCAAATCAACATATCTTTTTATGCTACTTTAACGTAAAAAAAATAAACAATTTTAACTTGTTTGTTGTTAGTGATGTCAACTATTCACTGGTCAAAACTTAAAATAGTATGTTAAACTGACTTGGAAAACCAAGTTGTTTTAACTTCATGCTGCATTTTGTTCACAGTGTGGAATGGATTGTGCTTCTGGAGACCCAACAGGTTCCAAAACTAATGATTCGATTCTACGTGTGCTTGATTAGCAAGAGAATTTGTAAAAACCGGGAGCAGAATTAACATTGCCTGTGCTAATCTTTTACCACCAGTCTACAATCATACCTCATTCTCAGAAAATTGATCTGTTCCATTTATTTTAATTTTCTGAGCAAGATCTCCACCTTCGCAGTGCTCCAACAGAAGATACAAACAGTCTGAATCTGAAAGTTTAATAATAATTACAGTATAACAAACTTTAATATTAGTTAAAAATAAGTCAGTAATTTATTTAGCCCTGAAAGGTGAACAGAAAAAATCTTAATTTTTGTTCAACCTGTGATGATTTCCTCATAATGGACGATATGTGGATGGGTGAGCTGGAGGAGAAATTTTAATTCATCCTAAAAACAGACAGAAACACAACCTCAAATAATCTTATAATCATTGACCTTTTATAATCATTTAACTCAAATCTCATTCAAATCAAACTGTTAAACTTACCTGGTTTTTGCTCAACTTTTTAACGACAAACAGGTCACCCCCTTCATTTTTCACCAGGATCTTGTTCTTTTCTTCACTCACTAATGTGTAGCCATGGTCTTGTACAATGGATAGACTGTTGCCCATTGCTGTAAATTCATGCAAAGCAAAAATGTTTTAGAGAAAAAAACATTTGTGTGTATCTAAGCTAACAAAATATTTGTTTTCTATAGATGGGTTGCACGGCGACATCATTAACTGGTTGCGCACGCAACCGAGAGGCAGAAAGAAAAGACGTGCCTGATGTTGTAGGCTAGTAGCGGTGTCTACACTCTAAAAAACAAACGGTGCTATATAGCACCAAAACTGTTGCCCTGGATCGCAACGACAGAAGAACCACCCCTAGTGCCATACAGCACCGGTGAAGCACCAGCGAAGCACCAGTGAAGCACCTGTGTAGAACCATATAGTGCTATGTAGAACCATATGTGGTGCTATAGTGGTGCTATAGTGGTGCTATATGGCCCCTATATGGTTCTACACATGTTAAATGCATGTCAACGCGCTGTTTTGTTTTTTCAAAAGTGTGTGAGAGGTTGCGCATCTTTCGTTGCTACGCAATCATGAGACGCGCTTTCTGTGACAGCGAGAATAAGAAATGCGTGATCAGATTTTTCATCTGCACCTCACGTCAATCATATCATTGTCTAAATGCGATCAGCTGGTCGGGACAGAGAAGAGCTGTAACCCAGGCTTTCTCAACTGCGGAGGGGTTTGTTAGTTTAAGTCACAGCTTACATTGACGACACAAGCAAAGAATAGGAGAAACGTGCAAAAGATAAAAGATGGCTATGTTTGCAAGTCACTCATCTCAATATGAGTGTATAATAAGTATATCATCATGTTGCTTGCTATGCAGTTACACATAAAGCTACACTAAAGTCCATTCTTGTTTAATGTTTTCCTTATTGTAGATTTGTCAACAAAAATGTTAGCATGTGCCAGAGATTTCTGTATGTCTTTAGCTGACACACTAGGATTCTTCTTAACCTCATTGAGCATTCTGCGCTGTGCTCTTGCAGTCATCTTTACAGGACGACCACGCCTAGGGAGTGTAGCAACTAGCAACAGTGCTGATCTTTCTCCATTTGTAGACAATCAGTCTTACTGTGGACACATGGACATCAAGGCTTTTAGATTTACTTTTGTAGCCCTTTCCAGCTTTATTTAAGTCAACAATTCTTGATCGTAGGTCTTCTGAGAGCTCTTTTGTGCGAGGCATGGTTCACATCAAACAATGCTTCTTCAGAACAGCAAACTCAAAACAGGTGTGTGTTTTTTATTGGACAGGGCAGCTTTAATCAACACATCCAATCTCATCACATTGATTGGACCCCAGGTTGGCTGACTCCTGACTCCAATTAGCTCTTGGAGAAGTTATTGGCCTAGGGTTTCACATGCTTTTTCCACCCTGCACTGTGAATGTTTACATGTTGTGTTCAATAAAAACATGAAAACGTATAATGTTTGTGCGGTAGTTTAAGCAGACTGTGTTTCTCTATTGTTGTGACGTTTATGACCAATTTATGAAGAAATCCAAGTAAGCCCAAACGGTTCACATACTTTTTCTTTCAACTGTATAAGGCTTTGTTTATTCGGTTGCTAGGGTACTAAATTTGGTTGCTAGGGAGAAAATTGCCATCCCATAATGATTACACTCCAAGTCACAAGTAAAGTGGTCCAACCCCCCATGTCTCTACAATGTTCTGATGCGGAGATATAAGGCTTTGTTTATTCGGTTGCTAGGGTGCTCATACTTGGTTGCTGGGGCGTGGCTTTGTACCTCTTGGCATACATTAGTCATAACCTTCCGAGATACAAGTAAAACAGTCCAACCACTGCGTCTCTACGATGTTCTGATGCATAGATATAAGGCTTTGTGTATTCGGTTGCTAGGGTGCTCAAATTTGGTTGCTAGGGGCGTGGCTTGGGAGTAAAACAAACCCCACATTTTAGACAAACGGGGGCGCTAGTGAGCCACTAAATAGACACTGACCTTTTTGTCAACACTTAACAGCCGACAACTCTGATGTGTGTGGCAAATTTAAAGTTAATCTAAGCATGCCAAGAGCCTTAAATATGCCTGAAATAAAAGTAAAGTTTGACGCGTTGCCATGGGAACAGCGCTTGAGATGTCAAAAATTCCTTCGCAATTTAGCATCTACAATCTCTCAACATCATGTTAACCAATACTGAATACGCAAAAAATCCAAGGCACTCAAGTGAGAAAAATATTAAAAAGCCTTTAATTCACTGGGCTACATACAAAATTTAAAAGGTAGATCTACGCGTTTCGGCTTACGCCTTTATCAGGATACGCATGCATTGATACACAGCGCTCTACTTAAACGGTAATCACGAGCAGCTGGATAATAGATGGGAGTGGCCACCATTCCATTCAAGTAAAGATAATCTAATCACTATACCCACATTTCAGATTCACTTACATCACACTAAAATGTAAATAGAGTAAATAAAAAAATTACAAAAGAGGAAGGCTTTTTAATATTTTTCTCACTTGAGTGCCTTGGATTTTTTTGCGTATTCAGTATAATTATTTCCTCTCATCGTCCAAAGAGCACCAGTGATTGTCACAAAAGAAGACCAGTGTAGCACGCTCTGCTATTTCTCATCATGTTAACCAAGTTTGTTGTCAATCGCATAAATCCTATAGAAGGAGTATTTAAAAGTTCACAGCATGTAACTGTCAGCCTTAAATGTGTGAAAATGAAAGTAAAGTTTTACACGTTGCCATTGAAAAAGAGTTTAAGATATCAAAAATCCCTTTCGCAATTTAGCATCTACAATGTCTCAGCATCATGTTGACCACTTCTGGAATCAATCACATTAATTCTTTAGAAGAAGTATTTAAAAGTGTACCGCATGCGACTGTAAGGCTTAAATATGCCTTAAAAATGAATGTAAAGTTTGACAGGTTGCCATGGGAACCGCTTTTGAGATATCAAAAAACAATCCAAAATTTTCAACAATCCAAAATGGCCGACTTCCTGTTGGGCGGAGCAAAAATGTGTGAGGGCTTACATTTTTGCTTGATCTGTGCCCCAATGTTTGTTTTTGCATTACAGGGGGCGCTACAGAGCTCCCTTGCCATGCCCGTGGTCCAGCCTTTGCCCGGACCGACGGCCGACGACTCTGACATCTGTGCCAAATTTCAAGAGTTTTCGAGTATGTTAAGGCACCCAAAGTGCCCAAAAGTGTAAAAAAAAACTAAAATAATAATCCTAAGGAAAACAATAGGGCAGGGCTATTTAATTAGTTTGTCGTGGGGGCCAGTTCATAAAAAAGCATCTCAATTGATGGACCGGAGATATAACAGTGATGATGACTACATTTTCTTACATTTAAACATACTTAATGTTATATTTTGAAACTGCATAAAAACAAAATTAGTGCATTGTACAATAGGCTTTTTCTACAAACATGTATTTTGAAACTGCATTCAACAACATTAGTGCATTGTTAGATGTCAAAGTAGGTTTTTTCTACATCCAGACATGTTCATATGTTGCATTTTAAAATTGCATAACAACATAAGTGCATTGTAAGACGCCCAAGTAAGCTTTATTCTACTTTTAATAGGTAAATAAGAGCCATATCACACTCATTGAGAATTTAACTTATTTACTCACTTCAGTACACATAATACAAAAGTTTATAATATGGAACATAATTGTTTTAATCTGTTTTTTGTCAAAGCTAATTATTACAGTAGCCCTATTTAAACTACAATAGCCATCTTAATAACTGGCAAACATTAGGCTATAATAAGACAGAATATGTTTGCGCAAGAGCAGTAAAATCAGGTGTATGTTTGTCACGCATACAGTGGTGCAGGTGCTGGGCTGTGAGCGATGGGCGACTAACTGTTACTCGTTTTATTATTGCATTCTTGTGTGAGAACGATGACTCGCATAATATTTGAGCCTTTGTCTGCTTTGAATTTTGGAGAAACGGCAGGATCTTTTTGTCTAGTTCACAAAATCGTTTCAACGAGTTTCCTTTATTAAGACATCTAACGTTAATGTCATTGTGGATAAGCATAAACATATCAGACAACAATTGTTGGAAAAAGCAGTGTTTTAAGCTGGAAATACAACAAATAAAGTTAAAACAGTCATAGAGTCCGGTCTCTTAACTCACCACTGTCAGCTATCGCGTCTTGAGACGCGGGCGCGAGCGGGGGAGGCGATTGCGTTGAACTTGTGGACCAAAGCGCGAATATAAACCGCTGCTCGCACCAGTCACGTGACCCGCACTCTGCAGCTCATGCTGTATGAAACAGACGCACGCGAATCAACTCGTAACTGTAGGGCCCCTTGTCTAACTTACCACATTTATTCTAGAGATGTCTTTTTTACAGACTACATAAAGGGCCGGATCAAATTACCTTGGGGCCGGGTTTGGCCCGCGGACCGCCAATTGATTAGCCCTGCAATAGGGCTTCGCACCTTTCGGTGCAGGCCATTCTGCTCCTCTGTGCTCGGGCCCTAATAAACAAAGCAAAAACAATAGGGTCCTCACACCCCGGTATGCACAGGCCCTAATAATAAATGGAGCAAAAACAATAGGGCTTTTCGGTGTTTGGGCCATAATAATAAAAAATTATAATCCTAAGGAAAACAATAAGGCGCCCCAATTAAAGCTGTAAGCAGCGATGGAAGGGCCCTTGCACGCATGTGCACCGCCACCCTATGGCCTTAGTTAAGCAGGGAACCAGGGATTTAAATTTAAGTGGTTAAATATAGGTGGATATTCAAAGGAACTTTGATGTGCCACACCTCCTGTTTGCAGCAGGTGGCACTATGACTGTAACTGATTGTTGTTATATTGATGTGTTCAGGCCAGGACTCTTGTCAAACATATGAAGTCTGTGACAGGTCGGACGTTGCATGCCTGAGTTACAACAGCTTTCTCATGGTGAAACATCAAACTTTGCCAGGTCACCACGGACATGCCCTTTAACGAAAATTCCAGATCTTCGTAATTTGTCATTGTGAAGTCCTTAAGTTCAGACTGACCAAATATGATGATGATCTGAATAAATTTCTATGAGCAGTAAACACTGTGTAAAACATGGCATTTTCTGCTGCCAGCAGGTGGGGCTATAACTTTTATTGAATTTTCCATGTTGATGTGTTCAGGCCAGGACACTTATCAAACATGTGAAGTGTGGGTCAGAGTGGACGTTTTAAGTCTGAGTTAGAACAACTTCCTGTTTCATTGCAAAACACAGAATTTTGGCAGGCAACCATGGACACACCCTCCAACAACATGTCAAGATTTCTGCAATTTAGCATCGCAAATGCCTTTACAAGACACGGACCAAATATGATGATGATCTGATTAAGTTTCAAGGAGGAGTTTGTTAAAGCCTGGAAATGGCGAAATTTGCACTCAAGCTACAGAAAATTCAAAATGGCTGACTTCCTGTAGGCTTTAGAGCTTGGCTCCAAGAGACTTTTTTGTAGGTCTTGGGGTAATACATGATCCTATCACATTTCAAATTTGTACGTTTACCGTAGCGGGGGGCTGCTCTCTTAAATTTTTGTAGGTGGCGCTTTACAGCCATTTTTACACCTCCAGCTCTGAAGCCTATTTGAAATAAAAATGTTCACCATATTTTAGACGTGTGCAACGTTTCATGAGTTTTTGAGCTTGTTTAGGCTGTCAAAAATGCGATTCATTTAGCGATAGTTTGCGAGGCCGCCACGGACACGCCCTTTAACGAAAAGTCAAGGTCGTCGCTATTTATCATCACACAAGGTCTTGAGATTAGACTGATGAAATATGATGTTGATATGGCTAAATCTTTGTTATTGAATTATGAAATGTTGATGTGTTCAGGCCAAGACCCTTATCAAACATGTGAAGCGTGGGGCAGATTGGACATTGTATGCCTGAGTTATAACAACTTCTGTTTCATGCGAAAATTGTGAAATTTGTCAGGCCGCCACGGACACACCCTCCAACGAAAAGTCAAAAGCTCTGCAATTTAACATCGCAAAGGCCTTTAGATGACACAGACTATATATGATGATGATCTGATTAAATCTCTAGGAGGAGTTCGTTAAAGTACGAAGCCTGGAAATGGCAAAATTTGAACAGAAATCACAGAGAAAATTAAAATGGCTGACTTCCTGTGGTGTTTAGAGCTTGGTTCTAGGGGACCTTTTTGTAGGTCTTGAGGTGATAGATGACCCTACCAAATTTTGTATCTGTACGTTTTTCGTAGCGGGAGAGCTGTTCTCTTGAAATTTTGCAGGAGGCGCTATAGAGTAATTTCTACACGCCCACTTCTGTCACCTATACCACATGTAAATTTTTGTCACTTATGACACGTGTGCAAAGTTTGATGAGTTTTCAAGCATGTTTAGGCCCTCAAAAATGTGATTTATTTTGGAGAAGAAGAAGAAAAAGAAACTGAGCAAAAACAATAGGGCTTTGCACCCATGGTGCAGGCCATTTTCGCCTGCTCCACGGTGCTCGGGCCCTAATAAATTTGAGCAAAAACAATAGGGTTTCACACCTTTTGGTGTAGGCCATTCTGCCCTGCTCCTTGGTGCTCGGGCCCTAAAAATAATAATTCAAACAAAAACAATAGGGCTTCGCACCTTTCGGTGCAGGCCACTCTGGCCCACTAAGTAATGTATTTTTGAAATTACTTATCCCATCTGAATAATTCTTTTTGGATTGCTTTTTCTTACCTGACAAAAACTGGGAGCAAAAACCTGTGTGGTCCTGTGTTTGGAAATAGTTGTTATTATCTTCAATGTTTCCGTCTTCCACCGATGAGATGTTTCACAGACTAGAACGGTTTGTGGATGATTTCCGAGGCGAGGCTTGCTGACGATTCTGACGGATGAGTTGCTGACACTCAAGAGGTCTTCGCTGCAGCCTGCATCGCGATGACGTAGTGGATTAATCCAATATGTAGTGGATGTTCAATCACGCATCCGCAGTGAAGAGTAGGGCTGCCAACTTTTTAGTTCAGCTTGGAGATTCAATTGATTTTTTTCTCTTTTATTTAAAACTGTCACGGCAAACATCACACAGGCTTTTACTTCTTACAAACATGCACACGCGGGTGAGAGTTGATTAAAATTGCCGTTGTTTCTACATGCGTGGAATCCGGACAGGTCTCTGCTTTTCATCCAGACCTTTGTGTGTTCGACTTTATATGGTGCAGCGCTGAGTGATCGTCGTATGACTGAGCAAAAACAATAGGGCTTTCTGGCCTGCTCCTCGGTGCTGGGCCCTAATAAAAAGTTTAAGTGCAACAACAGTATGTTGGCTTTCTTAAGCCAACATAATAATAATAGTGATGCTTTGCATAAATGCAAGCACCACGAATAATAAGTATGAGGAAAAATAAAAGTGATGCTTTCCATAAATGCAAGCACCACTAATAACCGAAAGTCCCCAATAATAATATCCTGAGCAATGATAATAGTGAAGCTTTGCATAAATGCAAGCACCACTAATAATAAATATGAGGAATAATAATAGTGATGCTTTCCATAAATGCAAGCACCACTAATAACCGAAAGTCCCAATTTTTTTGCCCGCAGTGGCCCCACCCGGGGCCCAAAGGGACATGTTTGCTGGGAATGAACTTAAAATTTTAAGGCAATAGTTTTTCACAGTGTAATTAACAAAACCCTGAAAATTCTAAAAACAGACTGAGGTTTTTGAATAAAAAATGCTATTAAAATGCAATTGTTAAGTAATGTATTTTTGATATTACTTGCATCTGAATAATTATTTTTGGATTGCTTTTTCTTACCTGACAAAAACTGGGAGCAAAAACCTGTGTGGTCCTGTGTTTGAAAATAGTTGTAATTATCTTCAACGTTTCCGTCTTCCACCGATGAGATGATTTCACAGACTAGAACAGTTTGTGGATGAGTTCCGAGGCGAGGCTTGCCGTCGCTTCTGACGAATGAGTTGCTGACACTCAAAAG
The DNA here is from genome assembly GCF_027580225.2 of Misgurnus anguillicaudatus. Lineage (NCBI taxonomy): Eukaryota > Metazoa > Chordata > Actinopteri > Cypriniformes > Cobitidae > Misgurnus > Misgurnus anguillicaudatus. The sequence continues at coordinate 8,268,677 of NC_073347.2, forward strand.
GTCTTCGCTGCAGCCTGCATCGTGATGACGTAGTGAATTAATCCAATATGTAGTGAAGAGCAGGGCTACTAACTTTTGAGTTCAGCTTTGAGTGAGATTTACGGGGGTTGGGGGTTATTGTGATACTAATTTTTCTAAAGTTCTACTCATTTGCCAATTAATAATATTGTGGATTTTAGGTATTTCTGTGTTAAACTGTTGGAAAAGACTGCAGAAAATGGTTTACAATACAAATCTAATCATATTTTAGAAATTAAATTGAAATAAAAGCTTTTACAAATTACACTGGAAATTAATTTTTAACAATCAAAAATATTTTACACTGATTAGTATAAAGTTATAGTTACAGTTTTAACTTTAAACTTTCAAAAGTGTTGAAATAATAAGGTTCCATATTTTGCTGTGAAGCTGTGCATATGCTCCTCTTCATCTAAAACAATTTCCCCCTGCTTACGCATCCTGTTTTACCAACATGCAAGCTGACCCAGCTGATATGTCTATACACCTCTTCAGTCTCCTGTAGAGAGAGAGAGGCAGCAAAGGACACGTACAGTGACAGAGAAAAATGCCATGTCATCTTTACCATAAAAACACAGTAAAAGTTTGTCTAAATCAGTTTGGAGAGGACAGGAGGTATTTGAGGGAGAGAACAAAGGCCAAGAAAGTAAAGAGTTGATGCTTCATCCTAGACTATATGTTCATAAAACACAGTATAATGAGAAATACATTTATATAACTCATGTAACTTTAAATACTACATCATAAACTAAAACTGCAATGCTTCTGTTGTTCTTTGCTTTTTTTTTGTTTCTATTTCATATAAAGCTGCTTTAGAATAATGAACAATTATGAAAAGTGCTTTATAAATAAAATAGAACCTTATCCAGTTATCTCAGCCCTGTTTCCTGTGGTATAACATCCTGCAGTTGGGATCAAAAACTGAATTTTTCTGTTATTTGCTTCTACATTTTGCCAACATTCAACTATTTTTTATGTAAATCACTAGAAAAAATAAATTTTATTTCATAATGGTAATTTTTTTAACCCTGGAGAACCCAAGAACCCTTTTATTAGCAATTAACATTGGCTGAATTTGACCCGTGAGTTCTCCAGGGTTAACCTTCCCCTGAATTGGGACGTAATTAAAGATATTCAGAAGTACATGTTACCAGCCGGAGCGGGTCACTAATGCCCCTCCGGACGTTCCACCTCGAGGAGGTCCCCAAAAGCACCCCAAAGACCAAGCAACGAGACCAGATAAGTGAAATTTAAAACAAGCTTTATTTAAATTAATTAAAATCAAGATGGGAAGGGGAAAGGGGAATTTAAAATCATGTCTGGCGTGTTCTTTGCAGGGGGAGAGAGGGGGGCCAAGGGAAGAGGACGGAGCTCCTTCGTCCTCGGTAAGTATTTTCTCCTCTTTTAGTTCTGATCGTGGCTTCCTTTCTTTTTAGTGCACACGTGGCGCCCTCCTCGGCTCCTGGAGGCAAAAAGAACACACAATTATTAGAGAGAAGTCCAGCGGTCACCTGTGGTTAGGGAGCCTTTCCCTTTGGAGTCCGGTTTCAACCACAGAACAGAGCCGAAGCAGCGCCTCGTTGGTGGAATTAGGTCCTTTCTCCTGTGTCTCAGAGGTCTTTCTCTCTCCGTTTCCTGTGATCACAAGAATAAATGAGTTATTGTGCTCTGGTTCTCGTTCCAGGTGTTGCAGGCGTGCTGCGTGGGCCCCACAGACGTGATAAGTACAACTCTTGGGTTGGATTTACAGGTTCTTGGCTCGCTGACGTGCTGCGTGGGACTCCCAGACGTGGTAGGTAAGTACAACTCTTGGTTTGGGTTTACAGGCTCTTAGTTCGCTGGCGTGCTACGTGGGACTCACAGGCGTGATAGGTATGTATAACTCTTGGTTTGATTTTACAGGCTCTTTACTCGCACTAGAGGGCTTCTCCTCTACGCAATTTTTAGGATGAAGGAAAACTGTACATCACCTGACTGGGGTAAAAGACTGGATAGCTGGCACGGTTCCCGTCTTACTGGCCTAGTGACTGAGCCTGGCCGGCGTCCTACGTCGACGGAACACCGGGGGTGGAGAAACCACAGGCTTCTTCCGTGCGGCTAGACACTAGGCTCACTCTCCGCCCCGTCCGGGGGTATGAGGGATACCTGTTTCAGAGGTGGATGGCAAGCTTTTCCTCCAAGACACAACAACACCAGTCAGGTAAGTAACAGGGGGTTTCTTTTCTCTTTACGAATCAATGCCGTTATTACTGCAGTATTTCAATCACTGTACTCACAGTTTTCCTTTTCGGCGGGGCACACACAGGCGAGGGGGAATAATGGTGTGAATCCACGTTGGTATCGCTGCTGCTGCACTCCACGAGCCCACACACACGGTGCTTCAGCTGGACCTGGGGTAAGTATGAACGGCAGGAGACACAGCACTACACTGCAACACTCCAGTGTACACAGGTCAAAATAGCACACTCACCCACAGCAGCATACACTCTTTCGTGAAATATAAGGCCGATACTCCCACACTCGATCCAGCTTTGTCCCGGGGGGAGTCGTTGGAGCACCGCCACAGCGAGTGGAATAGAGATCGTCGGCCCCCTTGCAGCTCTGTGCGTACCTCGTCCTTCCTTGGCACACCCACCGGCTTCGATCCTCCACGGTGGGGCCACTACAGAAAGAAGATCCTTCCACACAGGGGTAAGTTTCTATTTAGCGACTTATTTGGAAAGTAAACAATGGGTGTACTCACAACCTCTGTCGGATTTCTTTTCCCAACAGCTTCTGGGTCGCTCCGTTTGCTTTGCAGTTCTTCGGTGGTCACAAAACATCACACACATCAGGTAAGTCTGGGTTGCAACAACCCTGCTGTTACCTCTTCCTTGATGCTACTGGCGAAACGCAGATCTTCCCGGTATTCCAGTGTATCCTTTCACCACGTTTAGCCTGTCCATTCAGTCCCCACCTCACAATGTTGCTGCCTGGTCCACAACGCCGCTTCTGTGCTCTCTCAACAACGACAACAATTGACCACTTCCTGGTTTCCTGATGCTCCTTTTATTCTCCCAGCTCACACGGTTTATCCAATGGCCGTTCGCCGTGTCATCGCGCACACCTGGCATGTGTTTCGCCCTGATTTGTGTCGCCCGGGGTTACCCGGAAGTGCCGGTGTTTGCGGAAGTTGGTCCGGGCGGAACCTTCTCCCGCTGTTTTCAGTTCCGCCTGTTTGTCACTCGTGACATACACTAGTCAACATTTGAATTGGATCAGAAAAGTTCATCAAAGTTCACCCAAGACAAGAATGTCTATTGGGAATTGGTTTTAAGACAACTTTTGTAAGAGTTTTTGATCCACTTGAAATGTTAACTAGTATGAGCAGAGGTAAGAAGGACCCTAAGTGCTGACAGCTCCAGCTGCAGTCCAAGTGAAGTGAAGAGACACCTAGCTGTCGTTATAACAACTGCACTGAAGTATACAAAGAAATGATGGAAAGAGAAGAAACTCGGAGCTGACATTTCAGGAGAGAGGTATCCAAAATACTAAATGATAAAGTGCAGAGTGTTGTAAGATCAGATCAGGAAAATGGAAAGAATAAATCTGATCACATCACATAGGCTACACTGAAACATTACTACTTGGACCTTCTTTTAAAAGACCCGCCCCATACATACGCAACCCGGCAAGGATGTCGGTTAGTAGACACGCTCCTTACTGCTGATTGGTAGTCGGCCCATCTCCTTTTCCAAAGCGTTTTTCAAACATTGTGCACTCCGCCTTTAATAAGATTTATGTATTTTGATACATGATGCACATAACATTTCCATCCATCAAAATTTCCTAAAGAAAACTAATAAACTTTATGTGATTGATATGTGTCAGTTGACTTTAATTCTGACAGATGTTGATATTTTAATGACAATTTTTGGTTACCCTCATGGTGAACAGTGTTTACTTTTGTTGGGCTGTGACCTTAGATTTCTTAGCCTTAAGATTTTTTGACTGTTTTCATATATTGTAAACCAACAAGTCAAGAAAAATGTCACTGTGGTGCGGTTTTATTACTGATCATTTTATAAATATCATGTAGCAGCATGTCTGACTGATATTAACTGGAATAATCCATGCTGGGTACCATGCTGGGTACCAGGATTGTATAAAACTCACTTTATTTAACACAACCTAATATAATCAATTTACTTTATCCTATATATTAGTTTAATTAGCTTGTTCTAACTTAAAGTAATTTGTTTGTTCCAACGTTTAAAAAGTGGTTGCATGGATTTAATTATTTACTTTGAGTCAATGTCAAATATTGTGTGTGTGATTGATTACTTCAATTTTATAAGTTGATCCAAGGTTTTTCTTTTTTCAGTGTAATGACAAGATTTATCTGTGAAAATGCGGTGTGTGGAAAATAATGCATAGGCCTAGTTGATTGTCAGCATTTACATAAAGCCTACAAACAGAGATTTTGGTAATTTTAACCATTTTTGACAATGGGCAAAACCAACCATTTTAACAACTGTAACTTTAAAAAAAATGAAGGACCATACAAAGTGATTTTTTAAAAAATTGTTCTGTGTGATATTAATTTGTTAGCTTTTCTGCAGCATAAACTGTTATCTGAAACTGCAGTGATAAAAATCATAACCACTGAGGGGAAAACTGCAAGAAAACATGTCCCAACAAAGAAAAACAGAACACCACTAGCAAACGAAGAGGGAATGTGTTTAAATAATTAGAGAGAGAGAAATTAGTATTTGTATTCATTTTATGTGTGCCTTGTTGATGTTCTTTAACATTTATATAACATTATAATAATATTAGTAGCCTAACTATTATAAAACATCTGCTTTTTAATAGTATTTTACAAAATAAGTGAATGTTTATTATTTCTTTTTTTTTAATGTTTTTTGAACCGTCACATGACTTTTATTTTAATGTGTAGCTTTGCTCATTGTTGGCATTTAAAAATAACAATGTTTATTGTGTTGTAACGCATATATATTTATTAGACTCATAATTATGAACTATGCTGTTGCTTATCTGTTTTAATAAAAATGCGTTTCCCTTTTTAATAAAGAACGGCTTTTCAGAAACACGGAAGTTCAGCGGAAGTTGCGTCACATAATTTATCGCACGTCACATTCTGTGTCAGCGTAGTACAGCTGGCAAAACAATCGCAGAAAAATCCAGTATTTAACATAAAAGTACAATGAGCAGAACTAAACAGGTTTAGGTAGTAACGTTTAATCGGTCGTCTAACAGCCTACGTTTCTACGTTAGTTTTGTTCCCGTAAACGCTAAAAGATGGCGAGCTCGCAAGGAAGTAAAAACACGAATACGGAACCGTGGGGTGGATTCGATGACAACATTATCCAGGTAATTTACCTCAACTTGTCCTTACTTCATAAACATGTGCATAACATCTGCATTACACATGCTGTTCTGTTTAATGACCAGAAATTTACATGGCCTAATCTAATTCTGCAACAGTTGCCTATTAACAACAACACCATAATACTGAATGATACTTAATATACGACCATAGTTATGTAAGTTACTGTCGTATTCACGTGTTATTTCAACCTGTTTCAAAATACCATGTACTGTGATTATTTAACCCTTCCTCGATTTAACCACGTACTGTTTGAACTTATTTAACCCCAGGGCAGTGGTTCAGCAGTGATAGACATGGAGAACATGGACGACACCTCTGGTTCCAGCTTTGAGGATATGGGGGAGATTCATCAGCGTCTGAAGGAGGAGGAAGAGGTGTCAGCTGAGGCAGAAGCTACAGAGGAGGACAACGGTGAAGATGCAGATTTCCTCGGCATGAAAGGCATAAAGGGACAGTTGGGCAGACAGGTTGCTGATGAGGTGAGATTAAGGGAGGGTGTTTTCTCAAAACAGTGCACTCCTGGTTTTAATGCCCACCCCTGGATTAAAAGGTCATATCACAAGGACTGAAATTCCTAATTTTCAGTGGAAGAATTTCATTACAAAAAAATTGTTTTTATTTTATGGGTCAAGGAGGTGGTGAAAAATGGAAATAAAATGTTATGAAAAACTAAAATATGTGTCTAGATCATCTTTGTACAACGAGTGACATATTTGTTTGATATGCACACAGGTATGGCAAGCTGGAAAGCGCCAGGCCTCGAAAGCCTTTAACCTCTATGCCAATATTGACATCCTGCGGCCATACTTTGATGTGGAGCCTATTCAAGTCAGAAACAGGTGAGGTGCATGTCAGATCTTTTAGCAGTGTTTTAATGAAATGTAAAATCAATTATAATATCAATTTTAACTTTTAACACTTGGTTAATTTACAGGTTAATTGAATCTTTGATCCCAGTCCGAATGATCAACTTTCCACAGGTAAGATTGTCAATCCTAGCTAGCATAGGTTAGTTCCAAGATTCATATTTTTTCAATGTGTAAAGTGTCTTGCATTTCCATATGAATTTCCATTAAATTGCCTCCTAACTACCACACAGCCTTTTTTATTTAGTTATGAGTTGTATGGAGGCCAAACTCTCGGATACAAATGTTAAAGGGACACTCCACTTTTTTGAAAATATGCTCATTTTCCAGCTCCCCTAGAGTTAAACATTTGATTTTTATAGTTTTGGAATCCATTCAGCTGATCTCCGGGTCTTGTGGTACCACATTTAGCATAGCTTAGCACAGGGATGGGCATCGAGGGCCACAGTCCTGGAGAGTTTAGCTTCAACCTTAATCGAACACACCAGAATGTCATTTCCAAACAGTCCTGAAGACTTCAATTAGATTTTTCAGCTGTGTTTGATTGGGGTTGGAGCTAAACTCTGCAGGGCTGTGGCCCTCAGTACAAGGAGTTGCCCACCCCTGGCTTGGCATAATCCATTGAATCTGATTAGGCCATTAGTATTGTGCTAAAAAAATAAGCAAAGACTTTTTATGAAGGAAGAAGAGTGGTCGCGCAATTGACACTTGGTTTGATATTTTGTTTTGCTCTACTTGTAAAAGTTCAATATCATGCAACTCATGCTTTGAGGGTACTTGAATGTTATATTGAAAGGGAAGACGTTACAAGCTCATTTAGCATCTTTAAGCGCTTTTATTTTCTAAACTCAGAAAGTTGCTGGAGAACTGTATGGACCAATGATGCTTGTGTTCACACTGGTGGCCATTCTGCTCCATGGCATGAAGACGTCAGACACTGTCATCGTAAGCAAAATCAACAAGAACGTTTCTTATTAGTGAACATGAATAATACTTCTGCTCATCAAAGCTTGTTCATGACTGGGTTTGTTGAAACAGAGAGAGGGCACACTGATGGGCACTGCCATTGGAACCTGTTTTGGATACTGGTTGGGCGTTTCTTCTTTTATCTACTTCGTTGCTTACCTGTGCAATGCTCAGATTACTATGCTGCAGATGTTATCTTTGCTGGTAAGTAACCTGAATGGAGATTATAAGTGAAACTTTGTGAAAACATCTTAACATTCATGCATGATGATGAGTGTCTCATTTTATTATGTTTTTTAGGGTTATGGTCTCTTTGGCCACTGTGTGGTCCTATTTGTCACTTACAACATCCACTTCCACTCGCTGTTCTACCTTCTCTGGCTGGCTATTGGTGGGCTCTCTACTCTCCGGATGGTAAATATAAAATGAACGAGGGCCAAGATTATACCTGTAATATTTACTGAAGTTGTTAAACAAATGAAAATATACATTAGGGTTGTGCCGATAGACGATAGTATCGTGTATCGACGATCTTCAGACATATCGCCAATGGCAGGCTTTCATGGCGATAGTAATGACGATAGTTGGCGAATGGTTATTATTATTATCATCATAATTTTATATTAACACAGACAATGCATGCTTTTCCTCACATGAGGGTTTGTGGGCTTCACTTTACGCAGAGAGCTTGTAAAGAGAGAATTCCTTCTTGCACGTACATGCACTTAATGCGCGCGTCTTGGTCTCCTTCTACCACTAAATCCAGCGTGCCGCGTCATGAGCAGCTGTGCTTCTCTCTGTCTCACGTGCACGCGCTCTCGCGTCTGTCCGCAGTCTAAACATAAACTAAAGTAGTAATCCTTATTTGTTCAGTTTAATGCGTTTCATGCAAGCTGATGCAAACTTTACTTTTTGTTTAAAATATGGCCCGCTGCATATTAGCGCCTCTCTCACTCTCGCGTACGTGCAGAAAGCTGCGCTCTGTCCGAAGTCAGATCACTAGGTATTAATCCTGTTTATGATATGCATTTCAAGGAGTTGTAGCAACACGTCCCTCGTGTTTAATATATGATTGTGTTTAAAATATGATCGCGTTCCGCTGGACCGATGCGTTTAAAAAGGCACCTCATGAGAGCACCACTGCTTGACACGTGTAGTCTTCTGCAACAGCACTAAATAAATGCATTGAATAGTTTGTATTCACGTGTGTGTGCATGCGCAGATGCATGTTTTTACAGTTATTAAGTAATCATGATAGGGTTTTAATGACGCACTCGCTTTAATGGCATCAGTTTTAAGAAGGTTGCGGTCATGACGGTGTTACGGTCTTGTTTTTTTTGTCCACCCATCAAGTGAGTTGTTATAATGAGTAAAAATTAACAAATAAAAAAAATTGTAAACTACTGCCAAGCCCCCCCCCCGATAATATCGTGTATCGCCGATCTCACAGACGATAGGACGATCTGAAAATAGGGCATATCGCCCAACACTAATATACATGATATAAATGATTTTCTTTTATTCTGTTGAGTCTAATGGCATCGTGATGTGTCTTTTTCTCAGGTGGCTGTGCTGATCTCCCGAACTGTTGGTCAGACTCCTCGACTCATCTTGTGTGGCACTCTGGCTGCTCTGCACATGCTCTTTCTGCTTTACCTGCACTTTGCTTACCATAAAATGGTAGAAGGTAAGACAGCAATTGATTTGTGCTTATTTTAGGAGTGCACGGTAAACCCATTCTGGAAAATCAATATTTTTAATATTTCAAAAGGTACTATACTGTGATTTTGCTCGTTTTCGTATTGAAAATACTGTCATTCCTTAGTGCAACGCTAGGCGGCAGTGCGCTACCAAAGTGATGTGAAAGCAGTGAGCTTGGCAGCATATAGTGAGAGTAACATGTGAGAGTAGGTGGATCACACTACACGGTCACAACTAACAAACAAGGAAGGCTGTAGAAGTAAAATATGGCATTACTTTGCTCACATATGTGACGGAAAAGGTCTTTCACTTGTACAGAGTTCTGAGATCGACAGGGCAGGGGAGTGCATCATCCGTCTGATTTAAAGGGGACATGTCACAAGACTTTTTTAAGATGTCAAATAAATCTTTGGTGTCCCCAGAGTACACATGTGAAGTTTTAGTTCAAAATACCATTTAGATAATTTAATATAACATGTTAAAATTGACACTTTGTAGGTCAATGACATCATGAGGAGAGCCAAATTTCAATTACCTAATTTTTTATGTGCTTGCAGAGTATGGTTTACCAAAACTAAGTTACTGGGTTGTTCATTTTGGTATCAAGCCAATCCTAGCTTATTGCCACAAATATACAGTACTTTGCCAAAGTCTTATGCCATTAGATTTGTTATTTGTTGCAATGGGTTAATGACAATATTTAATTATTTCTCAGTTTCTTTGTCAAATGCAACCAGAAAATAAAGAAATTTGTATGCATTATTAAATATACAGAATAAAATGAAAAGCCAAAGTGTGAAGTATTTAGTGTGATCACCTCTTACACTTAAACAATAGCAGGAACCTGCAGGGTCATTAAACCTAAATGAAATAAGGGACAATTGTAGCCTAGTGGTTAAAGAGTCGAGCTTGAGCAAGGCGCCTTATCCTAATTGCTCCCTGGGCACTTAGATTGTTACCCACTGCTCCGTGTAGGTGTGTGTGTTCACTACTCACTGGGATGGGTTAAATGCAGAGGTCACATTTCAAGTAGGCTCTGCATACTTGACTAGCTTGTCACTTTCAAATGAAACTCGAATCTAATAACTCAGGTGCTGGTTGCATTAGCTGGACGTTGAGCTTAACTTTGTACAGCATTGTAATAAATAGATAGACCTGTTGCACCATCTAAAACTACGACTAGGCACAGCTATTTTGCACATTTTACGACTAGTCAGACTTGTCTTTCGACTGGGTGTACGTCCAACTAGTGCAGCCAGCCCCAGGATTTCAGATTTTCCAGTTCAAGATGTGTTTATTGCCAAGGGAGGTCAAAACTAAATACTGACTTTTACCTGAAGAAGCCATTTTGTTTAAAAAAATACAATTTTATTTCTATTTTTGTCAGAGAAGTTTTATTAGAAGACACAACTTTTAAAGATGGATTTACAGTCATATAGATTATTTGTACAAGTACAAAAAAAAACTATACCAGACCTGCTTACACTATAGTCTTGATAAACCATTAACAAAATGATGTATTAGTCCATAGGGTTTCTATCCAAATAACAGATATAAAAGTGTACCAGAGTTGGCAACAGCTTATTTTATCCCTTTGAATGGTATCTAATTTGTTCCAAGTGTAAAGTAGAAATCATCTGATACCGGGATCACCGGGTTTGTGACGCGCCGATTAACCGGTGGGAAAATTCTGTCACCACGGCAACCCTACTGGGAACTCCAATATAGCACTTCGAAAAAGTCAGATTTTCATGATATGTCCCCTTTAAGATATACGTCATGATATGTCCCCTTTAAGTCAGATTTTCATGATTCATATGGGTTAAATCGCGTATGAATTTGCGTGCAATGCGACTGCAACAGCTGATTTAATTAAGTGCTTGAGTCAATGTGCGCAGGTAATTCTCACAGAACCTGCCAGTCCCAAGCAGAGCAACCAGCTACTTCTTCATAAAGCGCTGCTTGAATGTTGGGTTTATTATTTTTCTTGATGAAAAACACAACAACAAAACAATTTTGCTTATATTAAACATCATATATGTATATTATAACAAAAACGAGTAAGCACGCGGCTTCTGCCATCGTCTGGTCGGTCAGCTTGCCTCGCACACTGACAGAAATAAATGAAACCTGACACCTGCTGCTCTGTGATGTGACGCGCGTTCAGCTCCGCTGAAGTCAGGCAGCAGACACGAAAATATCAAAACGACAGTGAAAGACGGTGTCGCGGTGGGCAAGTGATCTAACCGGTGAGAGGCTGAAGCACCGGTAATCACCGTTTCACCGACTATTGCGGCAAGCCTAGTCCCCAGTGCTTCTATCAACCTAGAAAATGTGAAAAGATCAACCCAGTAACCTACGGGCTGTCCACACGGAGACGCGTATCACTGTATACGTAGAAATTTGTTATCATATTGGCGTTTCATCCACACGGATCCGGCGTTTTGGGAGACTGAATCCGCTATTTTTTGAAACCGGGTCCTAAAGTGGATAAATCTGAAAACGACACCATTGCGGTTTCGTCTGTACAGCCAATCCGTATATTTTGTGAAGCGAAAACGTCATCACATCACGTGTCGGAAGCGTCACACGTAACAGCAACAACAATAACGGTGGACTACATGATTGTGTTCATGCTACAGAAGCTACTAAAGCCTACTAGCTTTATTACAGCAAAATCTATTGCTTCTATGCAATTGTGGTGACCAACAAGCGATAATGGACAACACCATACGTTGGTTATGCGCATGCTCAAAGTCTTCTTCTCCGTGTATAGTGTATATCTGTGGCAGAATTACAGCGCCCCATACTGGTCCGGCATATATACTACACCGCTTTCGGTCGGTTTCAGTGGTTTCGTGTTTACGGATTATTTTTAGAGCAAGGAAAAAAAATGATCGGATAGGGAATGCACCGGCTTCGTGTGGACATAGCCTTAGTTTTGGTAAATCATTCTCTGCAAGCATGTGAAAAAAATAAATAATATTGAAATTTAGCTCCCCTTGTGATGTCAGAGAGGAATAATACAGCTCCTTAATCGGCTTTATCCAACCACGGCACTGCCATTTAGTGCAGAGATCAGCTCAATTGCATTTTAAAGGACACACACAAAAATGGCACATTTTAACATGTTATATAGATTATCTATATGTGATTTTGGGCTAAAACTTGACATATGTACATATTGGGGACACCAAAGATTTTTTTGACATCTTAAAAAAGTCTTGTGAAACACCCCCTTTAATAAAGTGACCCGAAAAATAAATATGAATGATCAAAAAACTTTGCCAAAACAATAAAGCTGCTGGTGGCCTAAGACTTTGGCAAAAACAGTACATAATCCAGTTAAACCTCATGGTTTCCACAGTGTTTCTCACTAAATAAACATAAGGAGGAGTAATATTTAATCAATATCAATACACATAAAGTAGGGCTGCACAATTAATTGAAAAACTAATCAAGACTACAATAAAGACAAAACGCACAGAAATGAGCACAAATGGACAGCTGTAATTGAGGCGATTGGTTTGTTTCACCATAACTCCCATAATTATTTTATGATTTACAATGTATATTTAGTTTTTGATTCTTGTCCATGAATTGACCATGCAGCTGCTTAACAGAAAGTTATAAAACCTTTTAATCGTCAATAAGAATTACAATATCAAGGTGAATAATCGACAATTATGATTTTTGTCATAATTGTGCAGCTTTACATAAAGTGCTGTTAACCGAGCAGAGACGTAACAGTAGGGTTATGAAATGCATCTCTGGAAATTTGAACTACTTACCCAAGGCTACTATGTCTGTATCTCTGTTAGACAAATATAAATAACTTAACTTTTTCTCCAATTATTTATTTAAGTGTGCTAATTCTTAGAGCAAAAATATAATATGACAGGTAGATGAATAATATCTCCCAGGCTTTATTGTGACCTTTAATAAATGAGTTTCCTACTTTGATCTAATTTTAGAGACAGTTAAACACTTGTGTTCAGTCCTCTCTATATTCAGAGCATCAGCTTTAAAACGAGGCCAGTATAAAAATGTATCTGAAACATGCTGCATTAAACGTGCAGATTTATATATATATCAGATTTAAATCAGGATAACAGTGACTCATTTAATTTAATTATTAGATTATTCTTTAACTTTTACAGGAACTTAATGGCCATGCATATAGATTAATAATAATATTATAAGATGACTATAAAATCACTGATATGCTTTAGTTGATGTTGGATACCAAATCACACACTAGTTCCTCTTCTAGTTAATCTTAACTGTCTGACAGCCAATCATAGCCATGCATGTAATATATTTACCGTAGTATAGAGAAACATTTCTGCTGGTTGACAAATTTCTACTATTGCACTGTATATACAGTCATATCACCCAGCTCACCAAGTACAACTTTTCAGTATTGGTCCAGACACCCCAAATGTATTTCTTTTCTTATTTAGAGTTGCTGCATGCATTTAGAGGTACATGTGTCTTTGCAGTGCCTTTTTGCATTTTGCAGTGTTATTGATTGTTTTGACATTTTGTCCTTGCATGGTAACAACAATGATTGTTCTCTTTTCTGTATGTAGGTATTCTGGATACCTTGGAAGGGCCCAACATTCCTCCCATTCAGAGGGTTGCCAGAGATGTTCCCATTGTTGCGAACACCGTTGTGAATGCCACCATCAAGTCGATAGCTGCAATTGTACAGACACAATGATTATATATTTGGCTTCTGGGCCAGTGCGAGTCTGATGTGTATATTTATAATCAGGGCAGTTTCTATAGAGCTTCAGCTCAGTATAAATCTCATGTAGATATCCTGATACTGTCAAACTGATCTTAAGGGATCCTCTTAGCTCAAGATGACATCACTTATGTTGGAGTCATATTATTATGAGATGGCACTTTTGGCATGCCATCCAAATCACTTTACACTTGTCTTTCATCATTTTTGTTGCTAAGAGTTACAGTTGTGAAGGTCTAATAATAGTTGAACATTTATTCAGGTTATGTATGGCCTAACCGTTCATCTTATCAACACAAAAAAATACACTTTCTTTTAAGATGAGGATACTAATGACTTAAAGATTCCTATTGTTTTAGAGGACGTTAAATGCAGCTGGATATTTGTGCTCGGTGAAGGTACATTTAATTAAACAGAGCCCCTAAGCCTTTATTTGGCCATTCCAGTTGAAAGTCCCTACAAAATGTTTCAGTTACACAGAAGAGGAGACAAATGTCACCACAAACTATTTTGTTCTGTTTTAGATCTTGTTGCATAAGAGGTGTTTATAAAGACTATGTATAAAAGTCTTTGTGTTGATTGAAAGGCACAATGATACCCATACAGAAATGATATGATGTTTTATTTAAAAAAAAAAAATGGGAAAGGTCTTAATGGTGCATGAGGTCTTTTTCTTAATGCATTTTTATCCAGCAATTGTGGTGCAGTCTAGGTCTATTCAAAGCTATGGTTGGGGTAAGGCTTATTATGTTGTCTTTTACATGTGATCTGCCTATTTAAAATGTTCTTGTAAAGAGAAAATAAACTAATAAAACAAACATGCGTATTTATAATGAATAAATAACTTTCATTTAGGATAACTGCACTGATCAGGGTGCGTTTCCCAAAAGCATCATTGCTAACCTGTTAGCAACTTGGTTGGTTGGCATTGGGAAATTGCATTGCAACCAACAAAGTTGTTAAATGAGTTAGCAATGATGCTTTTGGGAAAGGCACCCCAGGTGAGTTAAGCTAAGGCCACTGAACTAGGGTGACCATACGTGCCACTCCTCCCGGACGCATCCTGGACAGGATTTCGGTGCGTCTTCCAGAAGTCGTATTTGTCGACTGCATACATCATAGAGGATTATTGTCATTATTACAGAAAAGCAACCGTTACCTTTTAAGGTAAGAATGAAACTACGATTGTATGTCTTATGTTTTTAACTGAATGGCGTATGCTGTCAACAAATATGACTTCCGGAAGACGCACCGAAATCCTGGCCAGGATGCGTCCGGGAAGAATGGCACGTATGGTCACCCTAACTGAACTAGATTAGAGCTGATTGGCCTGTTTGTTTTATTCCGGGTTCACATTTCCTCCTCTCACTAACTCTGTCACAAAGATACGGCCATGCAACCAGACACTCTGTGTGGGTACAACTGGTTATACAATCCACCTTCACAACCTTAGACTGTTGCTGAAGAAAAGACAGCTGTCATTCACATCAAGCCTTTAATACATTATTCACAAGTCCACTGTGCCACAGCAACTTCTAATGGATGGGTATTATTTGTGCTTGTAGATATGAACAATGCAAACAAATAAGTTTAAACAATCTCGAGTTAGGTTGAGGCATGTTGTCACATTTGTTTTAGATTTCTTGATTTCTACTGGACAAATGAATGCTTAGATGTTTTTGTATGTCACATTTTATATTTTTTATATATGAAATCTGGCAGTTTCATGCATGTCTGTGTTAAATTGACTTCCATAGTAGGAATAAAGAATACTATAGAAGTGAATGGGGCTCACTCACATTTCTCAAAATATCTTCTTCTGTTTTTATCAAAACAAAGAAATTTCTACAGGACTGTAACAACATGAGGGTGAGTAAATGATGACAGAATTTTCATTTTGGGGTGAACTATCCCTTTAATGACAGGTTCCTATTGTGACAACTTACCCCAGTGTGATAACATGCCCATCTTTGGGGGCAACATGTGTGTTTTAATGTGCATAACATTGGAAACATTAAATAGCATTTTTGTAATATATATGCTTTTATAAAAAGGAAACATTAAACCCACCCCAAACATATCTACTAGTGTCAAAATCCATTCACAAAATGTGATATTCAACAGCTCCTGGCTCGCCCATTTTTTCCTTACAGCCAATCCGACGCCGTCATCCGTCAAGCGGATTACCTAAAGCCTAGAAGAGATGTTCCTGCAAACCAGATAGCTGTTTGGGTTATAGTGATGATGGTGGATTAGGTGAGTTCAATTCAATACGCGTGTTAGATAGTGCGTGTCCATAGTAACAGCACCTACAAACGCACCATCATCGTATTTGCCTCAATGCTGCAAAGGCTGAAGCACTGAGAAGCCTCGAGCCTTTTAGCAGACTAAACGCCGAGATAATCGCACCACACCTTTCCCAAGCCTGTATCTGGTGCACATAAACGCTGCCTTAGCATCGGGTGTGTGGAGAAATTGCGCACCGATGCTGTTTTCTCAGGGGGACAGTCGATGGCCAATGATGTCAGTGACGTGGAGACAACGGAGCGTCTGAGCATCAACTTCAACAACTGCTGCTGCTGAGCTGAGCTTTCATTACAAACCAGCTATTTATTTCAGCTATCGTGTCGTTGTCGTACTAAACAGACGTTGTGTGCTCGAATGATGTGATCTACTACGTTGGGGTATATGGTAAAAGTAGTGCTCGTGGATGCGTAATGCTGTCCGACTGGCCCGTTAGTCGAACCTGACACCATCGACATGCTGCCGGGCTCGATACAGATCACGGGAGAGGCGCTGTCTGCGGCGGAGATCAAGGATATATGTGAAAGTCTGAAGGAGAACAGTGTGAGACTGCTGTCTGTACGCGGCTGTCAGCTGTCCGATCGAGACTTTGGCCGCGTGTGTCGTGGCGTGGCAGAGTCTCACTCTCTCGCGCAGTTAAACCTGAACCTCGGCGTGGTGTCCACCATCGGACGGACGAAGCAGCTGGCAGATGCATTAACAGCTAACAGATCCATACAGACCTTATTGTAAGTTCATTCTTCTCAAGCTGTCTTCGCTTGTTGTTTGCTGACAAGCATTGTAATTGCTTATAGGCTATACATAAAGGGATTGTTCACCTAAAAAAATAATGCTATTTTATCATTGCTCACCCTTAACTTGTTCCAAACCTATACATTTCTTTTTATTCTGCTGAACACAAAGGAAGATATTTGTATTTAAGTATGAAGCAGGGGCACCATTAACTTTCATAGTGGGAGAAAAATACTACTATGGAACCAGGGTTCCTACGGGTTCTTGAAATCCTTGAAAGTTTGTGAGTCTGGGGAAATAAATTCAAGGACCTGGGAAGTTTTTGAAAATATACATGCATAGATTCAGGTCATTAAAAGTACTTGAATCAATTTTTTTGCATTTTCTGAAAAAAATCCATATTATTCCGTGTAGTGTAGGATCATTTCACAAAAATTCTAGACTTTTTAAGCACACGTGCTAAACTGTTCGCTTTAAATGCTTATATCTTCTGTATGCCAATGTTGATTCATACCAAAATGGTTTTTTGCATAGTTGTGTTTGACACATGAAAACATCTCTCGTTATGTATGTAACTGTTGTTCTCTGAGAAGGGAACGAGGCACTGCGTCTCCCTTGCCATACTGTGACACCGTCTTTGTCAATATTTCAGATAGCAATATACTTCCTGGCTCCCGCGTCACCGTGTCTTTGTCGTTAAGCCTCACCATTGGTTGAATTTGAAATACACATTCAGACACATTTACCCCTGGAGGCGTCCCCAAAGAGTCACCGCAGTGACGCAGCGCGAGCTCCCTCAAAAGAGAACTGTAACTGTGAGTTCACACCGGACGCGTTTGAGGCGTCAAATTCGGGTCTACCGCGTGTAGTTGGACGCTTGAACATTTTAAGTGTACTCACTTTATTTGTGCGTGAAAGCCGTACGTGAAATTCTAGTCATTGAGACATTCACGTGGAAATTCCCGTCATGGGAGGGGCTTCTGCGACTCCTCTTTCAGTTCAACATTCAATTCGCGCAAACGAGGCGGAATCGCGCTAAATGCCTCTTTCGTTGCCATGAGACCTCCATACGCGCGTCAACATGTCTTCACATTGACTTAACATTGAAATCAACCAATATGAGGTATTATACAACAGTTCTTTCTGGTTCTCGAATCTGATTGGCTAAGAGCTATGCGATATTGTGCTGATAACGGCACTGTAACCGCTTCACCTTTCGTATTATTCCGCCACCTAGCGAATGGAGGTCCTAAGCAGGCTCATCTCTGAATGGAAAAACACACGCGCTGTTTTTAATCACTCTCCATGTGTCTCATTAGTTTACTAGCTCATAAATCAGTCTGTGAATCCCCAATCGGAAGTTATTATTCCGTCAAAGTTCAGCGCTCTTGGATGTTACGTTAAAGTTAATGGGAGAAATGTCTTGTCACATCGTGTGGACGATTAACACTTGGCAAGAGGAATATAAACACTTGTTTTTTTCTGGAGCTATATTTCTTATCAGAACGCAAAAACACAGTGGAACTGCAGGTAAGCACCGCAGCTTTTAAATGTGGACATTGATCATTTATTTAATCACGACGTGACTATTAAAACATGTTATGAGATATCGCCACTGGTATATTTATAAGCAGCATGCAAAAACATCTCTCTGAAACTTATAAAAAAACGTTTTATATAGTACTGACAAGAACAAAGTTTAATAATAATAATCGAGTGCTCGTATCGCATTAAGAATAAATGAGAAAGCAATAGTAACGTTATACAAGTATAGTTTTATTCACTTTTACCTCGCGCCAAAATAATAACAACACAAAAGACACTAAATATGAATAAAAAAACAAGTAATAGTTTGATCATGACACCAAATACTGCTGATTTGATCTCATTTTGACGATCATAAACAAACAAGGCCAACATGAGAGCCAGGGTATCTCTTTCAGAGATGTAGCCCAGAGAGGGCGGTGGTCAGCGGGGCGAGTGAACACTGACGTCCGCTCATGCTTTGGTTCTTATTCGTACCGAATCTCACTAAGCAAACGTTCAAACAGGCGCTATCTTTACTAATCGACTGCAGATTTAAATATAATACATATACATTCTCGACTGAACTAATCTTAAAACTACACTTTGTGACCAAGAAACGGTAATATAAAGTAACGGCTTTTCCGTCCATTGAGTTGTTATGAGCTTCAAAGCAGCCGAAAGTTTTACCTGTCATTCTGGCTGCCCTCAAATCCGTGGCGGAAGTAGTAGTTCTCAAACAAAGAGGCTTTTAAAATAACTCCGTTGTTGTTTTCTAGTTTTCGTTTTTTCAAACGTGTGCCGTCGAACTGTTGTATAAAAGCAATATCACTCTCGGAGTCGTGTGATATAGCTCTATATCATCACGGCTGTGATTAGGCCAGAGGCACGAGGCCGTAGGCCTCGTGCCGGAGGCAATCACAGCCGTGATGATATAGAGCTATATCACACTCCTACTCGAGCGATATTGCTTAATTATTAACTCTCAAGGTGCGAATCTGAAAGGGTACAGCCCCAAATGTGATTGGCCAATGATTTCTACCCACTATTAAATAAGCAACATAGAATACTGCATCTCTGTGCACTTTTTCTATGTCCTTATAGTTTACATGGGAGTCCACTTTTGGATACAGGACTGGTCACTCTGAATGGAGCTCTTTCCACTCACCCCTCACTGGTGTCCTTGGATTTGGGGGACTGCATGCTGGGAGATGAAGCTGTACGGCTCATTTGTGGTATGCTGCCTCCGGACGGAGCCAAATCGGGTAAAGCAGCGCAACTTACTCAGTAAATAGTGTTTATAATGGTATTATTACAGAAGCCTCTTTAAAACATCGATATACATTCACAAATCCAAAAAAGAAACGTGTTGAGAAATCAACATAAACATTTACATGTACATTTGATAGTACATCAGAAACAATGCAATCAGTATACAGTAGAAAACATATCCATATTTGTCTCAAAATATATACGTTTAGAAGTAACACATTTGCAAGAAAGGCGAAACAAGAAAGTACGCTGACAAAAAGGCAGAGGAAGATGAGGACAAAGCAAGATGTGAAAATACATCAGCTGACATGAATATTAAATGTAATTGTGTGTGCTTTGTCTGCAAAGGAGTCCTTTATCAGCACCACACAGCACTGCTTTTGAAATCCCTGTATAGAGGAATAGGCCACCCATTATCCTCATAGATGATACCAATTTTACTTTAATTCCAAGTGGGAATGGATAATATATCATTACACCCATATCAACCAAAATATGGACTTTAAGACAGTATCACACACAGAGGCATTTAACTGTATGCACTATTATCTTTATTGTTTGGCTGTTTTATGATTCATAAAATGAATAAAGGCGGGATATACAGTAAACCTATTCCTCCATTGTGAACAATCTAATCAGGTCGCAGTACTTCATAATGAATAATATGTTTGTTTATTTGGGCAATAATATTACACAGGTCTCAAGGAGCTCACACTGAGTGCCAACCCAGCCATCAGTTCTCAGGGTTGGGCTCGACTGGCCATCGCCGTCGCTCACAGCTCACAGTTACGGGTCCTCAACCTCGACTACAATCCATTAGGTAAGCAATTTAAATCACACATTAATTCTCAGTATTGAGGTATAGATCTATCCTGGCCATAATACATTTAAATTGTTGACAAGTTGATCAGAGATTTATTCCAGGCAAATGGCATAAGTGCACACACAGTTTTATTTTACTCAACAGAGAACATCAAACTTGGCTTCTCATTATAAAATTTTTATCAGTAATGTGCTCAGTAAATGCTTTTCTTTAAAGATGTGTGTGTGTGCCAACTAACCAACAGCACTACTAGGTATAATTTAATTTGTTGTGTTTAATTAAAATATTACATTTTAGAACTGTTTTGTCACAAATTTTCTTTCGGGGGGCCGCGAAAGAATGCACCGTACACAAGGGGGGTCGCACGCTGAAAAAGTTTGAGAACCACTGTGTTACAGTACTGATCAATCTACAGGTCATTTAGTGCTCTAACACATCCTGAAGTTTGACTTCTCCGAGTTTTTTCTAAATAAAAGTAAATCGGGTGTAAATGTAAGGAGATCTTGTCGGGACTAAAGTAACACTTGAAGAGTTTCGTTGCAAAACAAGATAACCACCGTTTTTTTAATTGTTCAGAAATCTCGTTTTTTGGTTGTGCATTCCAATTAATATCAATTCAACTGCAGTTGGTTTGTTTTGATTTAAACCTTCATAACTTAAAAGAATACAGCTAAGTAGCACCATAAAACAAAATAATAACATGATAACATAATAATAAACATGATTTGACTAAAATGTTAAAAAATGGATTTATCTCGTTTTGCAACGAAACTCTTCACTTGTTACTTCTGTCCCGCTGCTAATACTGTTGCATTATGTTAAAAATTGATATTATTCTAATGTGATTTAATTTCATAGTTTGCTTTCATCCTAGCTGACAGGGTCAAAAGTAACAATGCGCTACTTATGTGTAGGGTTAAAACAGTATACCCATATGGCGGTATACCATGATATTAACATATACGGTTATCATACCATGAAAATCTTATACCCTTACAACCCTACTTATGTTCAAAGTGAAATTATACTGAAGTCGTTTTACATTTGTTAAAAATCCACCTGGTATTGATAGACAACACTTGTGAGTTACTGACCACAGCAAAAATATATCTCTGTCTATAACATTATCTTTTAAAATGAATTTTTTTCCCCCTATTTTTGCACAGTACTGTATACGCAACCCACAACTATACTGTATATATACAATATATTGCTGACCATTGCTCCCTTGTGAATCAAAATGTCACCCAAGCGTACAAATCTTGCTGTAAGAGAAATGCTGGGTTTGCATTTTTAAAATCACAAGAATGTCAGTTGCACCCTGACCGCTTTGTCTCAATTTATCCCATTGGTTATGATTTCCAGGGGATCAGATTGCAGGAATGTTGGCTGTCGCTGTTGCCTCCAGCAGAACTCTGGAAGTTCTGGATTTGGAGGGAACTGGACTCACCAATCAGTCAGCACAGGTACATTCAATTCATGCTGTATGAAACATTTTTATCATGCTATTTTATGTCTTTGTTTCAAACAAATTTGACGTCTCTTTACTCTTTCTTTAGCCTGGTGCACAATCAGTTTACCCAGAAACCTTGACTTTGTTCAGTTTTTCTTCAGTGATTTTTTTTCAAAGAATGTAAGATCTATTATATTAAATAAACACAAAAATCATATTGAAATCTTTCACTCCAAACACTAAACTGTGATCCAAGCATGGAAAGACGTGCCTCAATTTCTGAGAGTATATTCACTATCATTGGTCATTATCTGATTTATATCGATGAATTATGGGTAGGCTCATGCAGGAATGCTTAATGCATGTAATGCAATCTGTGTAATGGCTACATTAATTTTGTCCTTGAAAGGACATAGCACATGTACAGTTCATCATATAAGCATATTATACACTAGATGAGTAATCCTAAACCTTTTCCAGTTACCACCTGAAGAACAAAACAGCACTGCCGGCGAATAATGGATTATGCACAAGTTTAAGACATATAGCATTACCTCAGTTCCCGTAAAAGCTTTCAATCTTCCCTGTTATCTTGGGAATCACATACCGACAAAGGGAGATTATTTAATCCTCATATCCTTCCACTAGAGGGCAAAATTATACAATAAAGTACATTGCACTGAATAAATTTTTTTTTATTCCTCTACCGCGGCTGGTGTGAATGCACTATTAGTGTTTCTGTAGCGGAGTAGGTTGAGCATAGCTTTGGGTTAATTTCCCAAAAAACACACACTGATGATTTTTTTTTTTTTTTTTTTTGATGATGTATCATTGTGTTGTTGCTTTTGTATTATGTTTTCTTTTTGTACTATTGTAAAATCAGAAATTTTATTAATTTTGGGGGAGGGTGCTTATAAGCTCTTTTGCTTTGGCCCCCTCCTTTTGTGCAGGATGGTTACTGCTCAAATAAATAAAATAAAATAAACCTTGAATGCAGATTAACTTTGGTTCAGTCAGTTTAAAGGAATAGTCTACTCATTTTAAATATTAAAATATGTTATTACCTTAACTAAGAATTGTTGATACATCCCTAAACAAAATAAAACGTAGCGCTTTTCTAAGCGGATTTAAAAGAGGAACTATATTTTATGGCGTAATAGCACTTTTGGGAGTACTTCGACTCGCCTGAAAAGTCCGCCCCCTCTCTCACTCTCATAATGGGAGAGGGAGGGTGTTACTGCGCCGAGTCGAAGTACTCACAAAAGTGCTATTACGCCATAAAATTATAGTTCCTCTTTTAAATCCGCTTAGAAAAGCGCTACGTTTTATTTTGTACCACCAAACTTGCTCGTATAACTACTCGTCTTAAATAGGAAAAACGTTGATGTGTTTGGTCACCATTGAATGAATGGGGCTAAGCTAAATGCTATCGAAGCGTCGCAGCGCGCTCCAGCGCTTACGTACACGCACACAGATGATAGAGGGATGTATCAACAATTCTTAGTTAAGGTAATAACATATTTTAATATTGAAAATGAGTAGACTATTCCTTTAAGTAAAAGTGTCTGCGTTAACGCATGAAATGAAAAATGCATTTTATTTCACTTATTAACTCTGGCCTTCAAGTTTTCCGAATTCTTTACATGAGATCTTAAATGTTTAAGTCTGTGCGTTTGTTTGTGTCTCCGTGTTCAGGTCTTCCTAGACATGGTTGAGAATTACCCCACCAGTTTGCGCGTGCTGGTTCTAGCTGAGAACGATATCAGCCCGGAGCTGCAGCAGCAAATCTCCGATCTGCTTTCAGAGGGAGAAGAGGAAGAAGATAAAGACGGAGAAGCCCGCGGTAGCTCCGTAACGCCCAGGGATAAAGCCGCCTGGGTTCCTCACAGCAGTAAGGGCTGACCCAGTCTCACACTTTCTCTCTCTCTATCTCTCTTTCTCTCTCAGCCTGTTCTCTCTGTGCTTCAAGACTGTTTCATTTAGATTTCTTGCTTTTCTTCCTTTTTCTTTTTCTGTGTGGATGACTGTCCTGAAGCAACTGCTTCTAAGAGGCTGAGGCACAAGGGAAGTACAGAAACTCACATTTCTCATGCAATATTTAGGCGAGATCATGTACTTATGAAATAGAACGGCCAGGTTGTGAATTGTTCTCTGTACTGTATATTCTGAAGTTATTAGATGTAAGATTAGAATTTAAAGAGACAGTTCCCCCAAAAATGAAATGATCTGTCATTATCCCTCATGTGGTTTCAAAACACAGATTGTAAAAAAGATGGACAACGCGTCTCCATAAAAAATTAAGCCAAAATATCTAAAAAATGGCCGCGGACTTCTTGTGCCGATGACGTCATTTGAAGCCAGAGTCTGCGCAGTAGTGATCAAGACTGTACGGTATCACACTGCAAAAAATGACTTTCTTACTTGGTATTTTTGTCTTGTTTTTAGTACAAATATCTAAACATTCTTAAATCAAGATGCATTTTTTAGACAAAAAAATATAAAATTTGTGCTAATTTAATTTGTGCTTAAAACAAGCAAATAAATCTGCCAATGGCGTAAGAAAAATGTTCTTGAATTTTTCTTGAATTAAGTGTTTAAGAAAAAAGTCAACTTTTAAAAAAAAAAGTCTTATCTCATTGGCAGATTTTTTTGCTTGTTTAAGGCACAAATTCACTTAAATTTGATATTTTATGTTTAAAAACTAGATTCATTTTGCTCACCGAGAAAATACATCGTGAAAATATTTTAGATAATTGTACTGAAAACAAGACAAAAATACTACAATTCATTTTTTGCAGCGCAAGGCCTCGCTCATTTTCACATTTATTCAGTTCAATTTAATTTAAACACACAAATCAATTTATTTTTTTCATTTTTTTTAAGTTGCCAGCCAGTGCCGGAATTTTTTATGATTTTCACAAAAGTTCAATGCCTTCCAAAAAATGTTCATTATAAAAAAATCATACAATCTTAGTTTTTTTTTCTTTTTATCACCTCTCAAATATGGGTAGGTTTCTTCATAATATCGTATTTTGAGCACAAAGCTGAGACATTTTTGTAAAGGACTTTTATTAGAGATCAGAGCGATGATCACAGAGTTTTTACTGTTTTTGGATCAGTGGATGCTTCAGTGTTTTATAAGTTGGGTAAAAGTGCCACCTAGTGGAAAATAGTGGAAATATGGATTGCCGTAAAAACTCTTCATTGGCAGGAAAAGACTTAAAATAACAGAAACCATTTCTGCGAAAAATGTATTTGAAGTGTCATTTAATTAAGTTTGGCTCACATTCCATTTGTTTACTTCACAGTTCACACTTACAAATAATTCTGAACAGGGTTATTAATATGCGTATTTGGCGTGCTGTCCGAGGAGAGGGCTCCGAGCTCGTTAATGGCCTGAGCCCGGAGCGCCTCCTGGCGGGGTGAGGGTTCCGGGCTCGGCCTTAGGCCCCGAACCCAGAATAATCCCCCCCTGTTCTGGTTAGTAAGGTGACTAGGCAATCGTGCGGAGAAGGGGAGGTGGAGGGATGCTGAAACTATCAAGGAATGAGGGTGAGTTGATTTCCAGTCTATATAGGTTTCTGTTAATGCCGATCAGGTGAACACCTGATTGCTGATTGTCGACAGCTGGTCATAGTTATAAGGTAATTAGGTTGATTATTTGAACGTGCTCCTCCCTAACTTTGTAGAGGGCTGGGCTTTATGACCTTTACTGCAGCCAGCCACCAGGGAGCGATCAAAATGTTTTAGCTTCAATTTCAAGACACATGTGGCACCCCATTCCAAACCTGTATTGGCGCTTTTCCATTGCATAGTACCCCACGGTTTGGTTTAGTTTGGGTTGGGTCAGCTTACTTTTGGGAGGGTTTCCATTGGGTGCAGTACGTAGTACCCGATACTTTTTTCGTACCACCTCGGTTGGGGTTCCAAGCGACCTGAGCTGATACCAAACGTGACGCAAAAACACTGTAGATCACTGTTGGTCTGAGAAAATTGTCACTACAGTGTCATCGCTATAATGTAAAAGATAAGCTTTACCTTCATGCTAGCTTACGCTGTCTTGAGCAAACATGTTGTCATTTGTGCTCTGCTATAAGTTCCCAAACTCCCTTTTAGCGATGAAAAACATCTTTGAACAACTTTTCAAAGCTTTGAACCAATTGCTGCGCAAAATGAAGCATTCAAAACACCATAAATGCTGACATCAGCTGCTGGTCAAAATAGTGGCAACGTAATCTAGGTCCAAACATTTTGCAAATATGTTTATAAAATCATAAATATTAGTGTTATTGTGGTACGTCAGTTGTTATTCACATAGCATAGACCGTACAATATTGTTTTCCAAATTCTCAAAATCAAATATCAAATGAGGGGCAAACACAATGACACATTTTATTTTATTAACATTCATGATGAAACTGACCCGAAATTGGTGAAACCATAGTAGATACTGATTCATGAGTTCACTTTATGATCAACACCCCCTAGTGATGAATCATCAAAGTTTCGAAACAGTAATTTATTTATTTATTTGACCCTGCTTGTGAAAACCAAACTGAAGGATTTGGAAGAACATGAGTTTGAATAAATAGTGAAATTTCATTTTTGGGTGAACCGTGCCTTTAAGAAAGAATCTGTAGTAGACTAAGACTAGGTGTTCAAAGGTATAACCTCTTCCTGTCCTCTTTATGATTGTTAATTTGAAACATTTACCAAATTGTCTCTGACCCTTCCAGACTCTTCCAGCGCCCAGATGGTCCTGATGTCATCAGGACTGGGTGAGAGCTATTTGGCAGAGACAGAGATGTGATACTGGAGCTGCCTATGTTTTATGCTTGCACTGTACGACTACTGCAAGACCACCAGATAGTGTGTAACCTCTCACACCGCATGACCTGTAGCACTTAGCGCAAGACAGCTGGAACAAAAACCTTAAACACCAAGTGACTTATACTACGCAATAGTGAATTATTTATTTTCCAGATGTACAGTCTATTTATAAATGAATATTTAACCAATACCAGTATACTCTGATAGTTCAGCTGTATAGGGTTGATGTGATGGCCTGATGTCTGAATAAATCAGTTTACATCTTTTTAAATGGGTTGTTGTATTTTTGTGTGTATCACATATTCAGACAGGTATAATAGTGTCATACTGCATGTGTATAAGAGACTCATGGGTTACCAGACGCAGAACAACACAACCTGATGTTGTGTTTAACAATGACTTATTGTCTCCGGCATGAACGTGGCTGAGGATTTTGTTTTTGGTCGTATGTTTGTCTATTTTACTCAGATGTAGGGGTGATTCAGGGAGGGCAGGGGGGGCCAGACCCCCCAGTGTCATCAAGCTTGGCCCCTGCCACAAATTGGGAATCGCATCACAACAAACAATTTTGAGTGCTGTGTGCAGTTTGTCTTGTGGTGGCAGCAATGAAAAACTAATTTATTGTGCTATTTACTTAAATGCAAGAGCAAATGACTCGATCAAGATTGCACAGTGTTGCCAAGTCTGCTGTTTTCCGCTGATCTTTATCTGCTATATTAAAACGTGAAGATCTTATTTATAAATCAGACTGTGTTTATAATTACTTGTACACAGTTATTTTGGGATACCAACACAGACTTTAGGGAAAATGCACAGAAAATGCATCCAGGATTTGTCCAGGATTGTTTGATTTTGGTTCATTCACACTGCCAATGATTTTCCAGAATCTGTACATGCGTTCACACACATACCGTAAAGATCCCATAAAGACACGTGATGCGTTTAAAGTCCTGCAATTTGTATTTTTTTTCTTTGCAGCATCTGAAGTTTGCTTATTTTCAGTTATTTCTCTCTCCAGAAACCACACATGTGCATTTTTGTCTATGATAAGATAATAAAGGAGAGCACGACGCACGATTGTTCATGTGCATTTAAAACCCTGTTTTAAAGAGCTGAACGATCTTGTTGCGATGACTTGTGTGCATTTTTGTTTATTAAAAACGCTTATGAGTGTATGACACACTATTCTTTTATGGTGCTGAATGACCTCCACTTCATCGTGGATAGTGACCAGCTCCCTGATTCATGCTTCAGTTTGCAGACATTTCTCGTTTTGTGCATGTAAATCCCATATTTTAAAAAGCTGAACCATAACTTCATTGTTGCGATGACACGAGCGTCCTTACCATGGCATGCCCCTTACAGCATTGTTTCTGCGTCTTGTTCCCAGTACATTAACGGGAAGTGTTTGTGTTCACACAGAAGCCTGTCTGCCAATTTTATAGGTATTTTCTGGGGCCAACGTGCTGTGTGAATGAGGTTTAAAGGACAGGCTTGATGTTTTGCACTTGAGGCCCTGTTTTCAGATTGTTTATGATGAAATGGAGCTGTTTTGGCTGGGATTTCGACGTATGGGGCTGCCTCAGTCCTTCCTGAAATGCATTGAGCTTTCATTTACAAAGACGTGAAACTCACCGAGTGGTCAGGGGTGTTCACTGATATGCTCACTCAAAAATGGCTGCAAAAGATGCTTTCCAACAGGTGTTTTAGCATTCGTTGTAAACTTGTGGGCCTATTTTTCCAAATGCCTCACACCCGTATATTCTTCCGCTGAGAGCTTGAATAATAGACACACAAAAAACGTTCCCGGCGCGGAGTAATACCGTACCTCACAGCACATCTAATACAAGTCAATGGAGTTGGACAAACACTGCGATAAAACATGTTGGAGTGCGTCTTTTGCGGCGATTTTTGTGTGAGCATATCAGTGAACACCCCTGACCACTCGCTGAGTTTCGCGTCTTTGTGGATTGAAGTTTGATGCATTTTAGGAAGGATTGTTCCAGTGCACCTATGCACCCATTGTAGAGGTGGGAGGTGATACAAAAAACACCCGAAAATTCTCGAGCCAGCAGCATGGGTCCAAATTTCAGTCAAAACCGTTCTATTTCATCATAAACCAGACCCTCCAGAAAAATGCGATTGTGCAATCGCACGATTTATTGCATAATCAGCCAAAGTCCGCATATTTATGCGGGGCTGCATTTTTTCCAAATACGACACACTTTCGCCGCATTAATTACAGATTTCCGCGCACAAAATATGCGGGGCTTGCATGATTTTATAATCAGAAAGTTGAAAAATTTTGCATTTACTTCACACAAGCGCAGCCGTGTGCTCTGTTGCCATGGGAACGTTATGAAGTGACGTGATTATGTGACGTGAACATCATTGCAGCTTTTGCAAGTTCCGCAGTCTTTGCAAGTTCCGCAATTTTCGCAAATTCCCGCAATTCCATCGCATAAATTGCATAAATATCCTGCATATTCCATCCCATTTTTTAAGAAAACGTGCCGCAAAATCAATGATTTTTGCCCGCAACAATCACAAAAAAACTCTGCGTTTCTCTGGAAGGACTTATAAACAATCTGAAAACAGAGCTTTAAGTGTAAAATACCGAACTTGTCATTTAAGAGTGAAGCAGTGGAGTTCACATAATTCGTCTCTGGTCAGTTACTGCAGTGGACGCTACTCATTTGTTTATGACAAACAGAATTAGGAAAGCCTTCTAACCACTTTATCTAGAATATCAGTCATGTGACCTTTTACGTAATTCCAGTTGCCTGCCGCCATCTTGAGTACCTACCGAGTACCAGTAGGCTACTGACAAGCATTTGCTAGCTTGCTATGATTTATGGATTTCTTATCTTTTACTGTCTATGATTCTTACGGATGCGGGAAATAGCTACGAAAGACAACATTTCGCACCTCGACTGTCATAAAAAGAAACTCTACTTAAAAAAATATCTTGGTTAGGGTGTGATGCCTTCTTGATCCCTGATGCCTTCCTTCCAGCCGTTGTCCGCTGCTACCGAACTACCACTATTTTACAACACTAAGCAGGCGG
The DNA here is from genome assembly GCF_027580225.2 of Misgurnus anguillicaudatus. Classification (NCBI taxonomy): domain Eukaryota; kingdom Metazoa; phylum Chordata; class Actinopteri; order Cypriniformes; family Cobitidae; genus Misgurnus; species Misgurnus anguillicaudatus. The sequence continues at coordinate 8,298,375 of NC_073347.2, forward strand.
GACACAACATGAAACTTTGCTCGAAGTATCACCTGGATCTCTACACATGAACGCGAGCATTGAGAACATTTTTTGTGTACACAGAGTTTACTAAAAAGAAAGGTTTTGAACAACTGACTTTGGCTGTTATGATGTCTGCTTGCCATCTGTGCCAGATATAAAGAATCGATTTCCGAATGCGAATGAATGAATCTCATATAGGGATGCACCGATCCGATATTCTGGATCGGTATCGGGGCCGATCCGGCCTTTTTTGCTGGATCGGATATCGGACTAATAGGACCGATCCAATTCCGATACTGCACGTTACCCATGGTTGTCACTGACAAGCGATTAAAACGACAAAGTATTATAAAAGCACCATAAACGTTTTTATGCACTATAATCAAAGTCATCTTACACTCAATAGCTTCATGTGAAGGAACAACCGCACATTTAAAGATATTAATGTTCACAGAAACACTGTAAGTTAACTTACTTGCAAACTGAGTTAATCCACTGATGAGAAGCGGACGGATGAAAACGCGTCATTCAACACACGCACACACACAAGTTAACTGTAAAGTTAGGCTTTATTAAAGATCTGATTTTATAAAGCTGTTGGATGGATGCAATTCAGTATGTGCTGAGTTAATGCACAGGTGAAGCGGACGGATGAAACGCGTCATTCAACACACGAACACTCAATAACTGTAGGCTGTTTTAAAGATCTGATTTTATAAAGTCTCAGTAAGTTGTTGGATGGATGCAATTCAATATGTGCTGAGCACACGATGCCTCTAATCTCTTTGTTTTAATAGTTATGAATGTAACTTTCCATTGCGGTGCGAGGATTCCCATGTGAGTGTGAGAACGCTTCTAGGGCATCAATGCTGCACCCAGGAAGCACAGTATTGCACAGAATGCGCACTCAATATGATTTAGGCGCATCAATTCTGCACGCGCAATGTGCATAAAAGGTCCGGTTAAGTGCATAATTCCCAAAATAACCATCTGCACACTAAAGCTTTTTTACTGTGACTTTTTGCGCAGTAAATATATTTAGCATACTTATTTGATCAAACGTGCCTATTTTATTTTCTCCTAAACACTGCCATGGTTAATAATTACTAATGTTCTTGTAACTTGTAAATCATTTTAAATTATTGGTTTTTACTTTAAAATTATAATTATAATATAATTATATTATGCTAGATTTAGCAGAAAGCACTATACACATTTATATATAGTGTGTGTGTGTGTGTGTCTGTGTGTAATTTAAATTGCTGAAGAAAAATACAGTAGTATCGGATCGGATCGGAATCGGCCGATACTCAGAATTCGGGTATCGGATCGGAGATGGAAAAAGTGGGATCGGTGCATCCCTAATCTCATATGAGGACAAAACAACAAATTATCTGTGCATTTTTATGGAACTATGTTTTAGGAGCTATGCATCTTTACTCTTCTTCCTCTGTACGTCGCATTACGTACACCAAAACAACCAAAGTCTGTTGTTCAAAACCTTCTTTTTAGTAAACTCTGTGTACACAAACAATGTTCTCAATGCTCGAGTTCACAGGTAGAGACACAGACGATACTTCGAGCAAAGTATCATGTTGTGTCGAGCCTTTTTAGTGTTGTAAAAATAGCGATTTTGATGCTCACAGCATATTGAAGGCATAGCTTCTAGTTCTTTTGCGACCACTTCAGGTACTCAAAATGCAGTGTTGGGGTAGTTACTCAAAAAATGTAATTAGTTACTAGTTACTAGTTACTTCTTAAAATTGTAATGAGATTACTTTACTAGTTACTGCATTTGAAAAGTAACTTCACTACTTATTACTTTACTTTCCCTTTTCTTAATTTACCACATAGATACATGGACATGGTTTAGGCGGGGTTGGCTGATGATGAGTGACTACTTTAAATGACCGGCCAGGGCTCTAGACTAACTTTTTGCACTGGTTGCACTGGTGCGCCTAAGAAAATTTTTTTTCTTAGGTGCACCAGCACAAAAGTTAGGTGCACCCTAATTTTTGACCCCATCGGATTTATAGTTCGCCCAAAAATTTAAATTCTGTATAATTTATTTGTAAATCAGGTTTGTAACTCTCATGTTGTTACAAACCTGTATAAATGTCTTTGTTCTGGTGAACATGAATGAAAATATTTTGAGGAATGTTTGTAACCAAACCATTCATGAGCCCCATTCACTTCCATAGTATTATTTTTTCCTACTATAGAAGTGAATGGGGCTCATGCTTGGTTTGGTTATTAACATTTCTCAAAATATGTTGCTTCGTGTTTATCAGAACAAAGATATTTATACAGGTTTGTAACAAAATTTATAATTTATTTTTGGGTGAACTGTCCCTTTAACACCGCAAGTTTAGCGCCCATGGTGGTTTCATACAGAATATAAACATGTAGGCTATTTTATAATTTTCATGTTGTCATTCCATTTTCCTTATACGAGTCATACACAGTCCTGTTTGATAACCCGCATCCGCGCGATTAAAATAACAGTTGACCCGTTATCCGACATCAGCATCAATTTATTTCATACCCGTTTTACACAAAGACTGCGACCGGCCGCACCGCAAATCGTGATGTAAGTAGAAACCTTTAAAGATCTTCATGCAGAACATTGACAGAAATAAGCACAGGACCATGCTTGTTCAAATATATTATCATTTAATGTGAAACTTTGTGAGGGTCGGCTGATTGACAGCTGAGCGGACAGCAGTGTTTGAACACTCATAAGCGCTGCGCTTATATTTATTATTACCTAATTGATGATATGATTGCAGTGATTCCAAAGGGATGTCCAAAAAAACTCAAGTAGAATGTTAAATGTTTAAAGTTTAATGTCTCTTTCTCGCTGCCCTGCTTGCATTTTACATTACCTTAAATTACCTTAAATTATGGTCATACAAATAAAAGTAAAACAACATTCAAAACTGTAATGTGTACATTTATTTATGTAAAGTAACACTCGCAATAATAACAAAACATTGTGCTATTTTAAATAGGTAAAAAGTGTTTTGTGCTGCATCGGTTTGGGAGCGCGTCACACAATAAATAAACTCATATAGGCTATAGGCTACTTTTGAATTCGTTTTGTTAATTTGCTAATTATTTAAGGGAAACACATTTCATATAGGCTTATTTATTTTATTATTTTTTCACCAAAGAAAGACGTAATCATCACGTTCTATTCATTTTAATGCTTTTTGCGCATAAACTAAACCCTTGGGGGAATTATTTATAAATGAATCAACAACGCAAATCAAGGAATTAACTTATTTCTCTATTTAAGACAGTCTGGCAGGGCGGTAACAGTGATACATCAAACACCGAAAAGTTTATAGGATTAGATTTGGAAGTAAGATTATGAAGAAAACAGCGGTCCTGACTCCTGGCTTTTTTCTATAAATTGAGCGCACGCGACATTGCTGTTCGGGTTACGTTCAAATAATTTCTTTAAAAGAATTATGCTCTGGCTCTGACTCGATTGAGGTTCATTACCTAATTCCGTCTTCGGGTTCGGACCTCTCGATCCATGACCGGTAAGTTAAGCAGGATCTTTCGCCACAAGTGTTGTATTGCCATGCTGGGCTTACAAATGCTCAGACAGGTTGCTCATCGCGTTGTCAGCAGTTGAAAGACACTTTTCGTGTGGGCATAGTGTGCATTTCACACGAATATTTTTGTCCTTTCGAGCAATACGCTGAAAGTTATGTGAATATCGCCCCAGTGGCTGAAACCCTCCGTCTTCATTTCCCGCTTCCCTTTGCACCAGCAGCTCCGTCAAATCAATCTCTATGGCAACGGCACACGTACAGGGACACGCATGCACGCACCACTTAAATAGACAGAACTTTACACCCAGGCAAACACTGCTTGGGTAACGCAGGAAAGCGCGTTCCTATAGTCTAGTAAAGTAGTGTAGTTACCAATATTATTAGTGTAATGCGTTACTTTACTTCGTTACCCAAAAAAGTAATGTAGTTACTGTAATCCGTTACTTTGTAATTCGTTACCCCCAACACTGTCAAAATGGCGGAAGACAAGTTTGAGATGTGAGTGACGTCAGCTGATATTCATGAATTGAAAGAGATGGGCCTCACACAGCGAGAAAGTCTCTGGTGGTCTGAACGGGGCTTTACATCAGAGCTACTTGATGGAAGATACAGGCACAGATTTGAATGGATATTAAAAACTTCCAAAAGTTATGATGGACACCATCCATTTTGTTTTGATAATAAATAACTCCACAAAAAAGAGCCTTGTGTGTTTATTTGCACTGTCATATTCTGTGTTTTATAGTACAAATATTCTCATTGTTAGGCTAATAAATATTCCCTTTATTCTGGATAATTATTTTTCTACCAGCATTATCATGTTTTGTTTTTTCAACTAGATTTTCGGCAAGATTTTCTTTTTAACCCTTTATGGGGCAAGTGATCATATGCTGCGTCCGAAAACTCAAGGCAGTGACTCGTTGCCTCGCTGCCTCATGAGGAAATGACTTCGGAGGCATGAAGGTAGCTCAGAGAAAGACTTTCGGACACACTTCTAAGGCAGCGTGTTTGAAATTTAAACAGAGAGCGCCTTTGTGATAACTAATCACATATTTGAAAACTACAATACTAATTTCTCGCTAGAAATGCAATTAAAAGGTGTAAAAAGTGAAAATATACCTTTATTTACACTAAATTGGTGGTCCAGTCGAGTCCTTGGCCGCCATTTTATTTTTTCGAACTCGACCGGACTCGACCAATCACATTCTTAATGTACGTCCACGCATAGGTATCTCAGGAGACAGGAAGTAAACCAAACATTGAATTCGGACATGCCTTGATGCCTTGCTGCCTTGGAAAGCTGCCTCAGAAGGCAGCAATTTAGAGTTTTCGGACGCAGCCCTCTTTAGTCACTTCCGCACATATTCAAAGTGCCCTCCCCCTGCCTTCATTTGAAGTAATAGAGTAATGTAGTTTTCTCTCAGCCAAAGGTGAAAAATATTGTTCTGTAACATCCCCCATTAGCTTTCTGAGGTTAAAAATGAGAATTTCCAAAGATTTCAATGAGTTCCCTATAAAGGGTTAAGGGCTAATGGTGGGGTACATGTATGTTTCAATGAATGCATTAGATCAGGGCTATTCAATTGGCGGCCCACGGGCCAAACCCGGCCCCCAAGGTAATTTGATCCGGCCCTTTATGTAGTCTGTAAAAAAGACATCTCTAAAATAAATTTAGTAAGTTAGACCACGGGCCGTATAGTTACGAGTTGATGCGCGTGCGTCTGTTTCATGCAGCATGAGCTGCAGAGCGCGAGTCACGTGACTGGTGCGAGCAGCTGTGTCACGTGAATATATTCGCGCTTTGGTCCACAAGTTCAAAGCGATCGCCTCCCCCGCTCGCGCCCGCGTCTCAAGACGCGATAGCTGACAGTGGTGAGTTAAGAGACCGGACTTTATGGTTGTTTTAACTTTATTTGTTGTATTTTCAGCTTTAAACACCTTTTCCGATAATTGTTGTCCAAGCCCGTAGGCAGGGGGGGTTCGGGTGGTTCGAACGAACCCCCCCTCACTGCCAAAAGGTCCAGAATTTAAGTCGTTTTTTCGCGTGATTATTGTCATCATTGTTTTAATCAATGCTTCTGACAAATATTCTGTGTTCCTGACACATTATTGAAGCTGGACGCATGACCGTACTCACCATTGAGGTCCACGAGGTCCGGATTTCGGTCATTTTCTGACGCTCGTTTTATTTTACTCAATGCTCAGTGCTCGTTTGACTTCTGGCTGCACTGCGCAGATCGATCGGCATGTGACGTCTTAGCACAGCGAGACCGATTCAATAGCCGTTTCTCAATGTCAAGGATACTTCCTTGGCAGGACTAGTCCTTACAAGTCACTTCCTTCAGAGGCGAGGCGAGGCTCCTTTTAAGCATTCGGAGAACACGTTAAATGGAACAGGCTAGCAAGTGCACGTCATTACGTCATTGGGTGATTGAAAGGTGTGCTTTCGGTGCTGCTCGCATAGGATTGTGGGTGATTTCAGCGCGTGAAGAGCGCGAAGGATACAAATTTGCATCCTTTCCTGTATATGGGATATTTCTCGAACGAAGGACTCAGTCCTTGGCTGAAATTTCGAGGATCCTCGACATTGGAACAGTCCTTCGACGGACGTCGATGACGTAGCATCCTCGAAATTCTAGCTTCCGAGGATCCTTCCTTGACATTGAGAAACGGCTAGAAGTAAATAGGCTTGTTTGAGATGAGCAAATTCTGCGCAGAATCGATCACCGGTGATCCGCGCAAGATGCATGTCGGTTAGAAAAGTGTCCGACTTACGTCCGACTTGCTCTGATGTCACGCTGACGTGTGCAAAATAACTCTCGCGATGGAGAGGCGGGCTCGTCGGATTCTACAGCCGAGCGCAGTTGCTCTCCACCGACTGCGTTGACGAAAAGCACGATGGGAAAAGACTTGCTGACGACACAGCTTAATGCTCATTGGCCAGGTTATGTCAGCTGATGACTTGTTAATTCTAAAAACTCTAATTCCTGTAGTAGTTTTTATATTAATTCAATTGTTCTTTACTATGACATTTATATTTTTTATGAATTCCTGTAAACTTCTGTATTGGTGTTGATTTATTTGTACTGTGAGCTGTTTAGATTTCATACAAAAACGAATTTGTATTACCACTAGATTTATTCATCCCAACATTTACTAAGTAACCTTTTCCAGTAACGAACAATTCACCTTCGTTGATTCTCCTTATAAACATCTTTATGTAAATGAATTTATTGGTATTTAAGTTGCATCCGCGATAAAATACGCGAACGTGATCTCTGCCTATGCTGACGTTTGTAGTCGACTGGACTGCGAGATTGGTGATGTGTCTGACTTAAAAGCTCTTTTTTCACTCCTCCCCTTACTGCAGCCGTCTGCTCTCGTCTGAATTTCAGGCAAGGCAAGCTGCATCTCAAACAAGCCTCTTGACTCAGTATGCTTTTAAATAGATCTCGCGGTAGTGTGATGTCACATCCCAACAGGTCTGAGCTGCACCCCATTAAGTAAGATAAAGTCAAAATTATTCCGAGATGACCAATCAAACCATGCGCCTTTAGTGGAAGCGCAAGAAAGATGTAAGTAATCAAACGCTGACTATTATACAGCCGTTTAATGACGAGAAATATGAAACGCAGTGATTGTCAAGGTGACAAGACAAGAAACATTACTGCAGCTGAGCCACATGAATGTCCAAATTTAATGCGCTGCTTTTACTCCCTCCAGTAATTTACTTCCCGTTATTCAGCGTGTTTATTAACAAAATTCAATGCCACTCTTTAATTCTTTAAGATATCTTTTTTACGGTATGATTAGATTCACTGTTGAACTTGAAAACGGAAAACGCGACGCATCACGTGCGCGGTACAACGCTTCATCCACCGGTAATGCGCGTGCACGGAGTTTAAATGGGCGCACGTTCATCTTTTGGCTTAAACATTTTATTGCATTCAGTCTTAAAGCCCAATAAATAACTTACTTGTAACTTCTTCCTGTAGTGTTGAGCCGTTGAGCTCTGCTATTAAAAGCAAGTTCAAGGTTTATCATGGAATTTTAATTTTCCGAACAACTTTTACCAAAGTTACTGCAGTTAACAAGAAGCCTTTTGCTTAATTAACAGACAGTAAATCAGATGTGAAAAGCCTAAAACTAAGGCCTGCACCATGTTTACATCCTACACAGCTAGTAAAATGCATGCAGGGCAAGAAGAATATTTATCTAATGTGGGGTAATGTGAAGTAATCGTATTCATGTATGCTTTTTTAATAATCACAGTTTTCTTTCATGGGATATGGACCCCTTAAAGGAGACTCGGCCGACACATTTATAAAATTCAAGTTCCCTGCATTACTGATGTTGTATTTAAGCATATAAAGTTTATAATAATAGGGTGTGTATATTTTGAATTAATTTAATAAACTAATTATTGATAGCCTTTAGTTAATTCACTAAAATGATCCTATATTCAGTAAGCCTATGTTTACTTTACTGACATAACCCAGTGTGCCCATGGTAAAATAGTTATTACAATGCATTCCTAATGACCAGCACAAATCTTCTGCATACTGACATGGTTTGCAATCTATAGTTATTTGATTCTTTGGTTTTCAGATTTAAAAAAAAAAATTAATATATGTAGAGCAGAGAAATAAGATTTTTTCCTGTGGTGCATGACCTAGAAAAAAACATATATGGACCTCGGTATTTATAAAATCGTGCGTACGGCCCTGCTCATAATTAAATACAAATGGAGGAGGAAAAACTGCAAAAAGGGTCCACTTTTTGAAAAAAAGAACCCCCCCTTTCAATAGGCTGGCTACGGACCTGTTGTCTGATATGTTTATGCTTATCCACAATGACATTAACGTTAGATAAAGGAAACTCGTTGAAACGATTCTGTGAACTAGACAAAAAGATCCTGCAGTTTCTCCAAAATTCAAAGCAGACAAAGGCTCAAATATTATGCGAGTCATCGTTCTCACACAAGAATGCAATTAAAACGAGTAACAGTTAGTCGCCCATCGCTCACAGCCGAGCACCTGCACCACTGTATGTGTATCGCGCTGACAAACATACAACTGATTTTACTGCTCTTGTGAAATCTAAAAACATATTCTGTTTATTAGAAGGTAGCCTAATGTTCGCCAATTATTAAGATGGCTGTTGTAGTTTAAAAAGGGCTACTGTAATAATTAGCTTTTGACAAAAAAACAGCATAAAACAATTATGTTTCATATTATAAACTTTTTTGTTATGTGCACAGTGCACTGAAGTGAGTAAATGAGTTAAATTCTCAAGTGTGATATGGATCTTATTTACCTATTTAAATGTAGAATAAAGCTTACTTGGGCATCTTACAATGCACTTATGTTGTTATGCAGTTTTAAAATACAACATATGAACATATCTGGATGTAGAAAAAGCCTACTTTGACATCTAACAATGCACTAATGTTGTTGAATGCAGTTTCGAAATACATGTTTGTAGAAAAAGCCTATTGTACAATGCACTGATTTTGTTGTTGTGCAGTTTCAAAATACAACATGAATATGTTTAAATGTAGAAAAATGTAATCATCATCACTGTTATATCTCTGGCCCCTCATTTAAGATACTTTTTATGAACTGGCCCCCACGACAAACTAATTGAATAGCCCTGCATTAGATAGTAGAATAATAACTGACGTCACTTGATGTCATTTTAGGTTGGCATCATGAACAATTCGCTCTGTCTGTGGAACTCAATGTAAGTCAGACTTAACATCTGAACATTTAAATGAATTCCTGTAGTTAATCTATAATGGACTTTTGATAGCCTTGGATGTCTAAACCAAAACTGTCCTGCTAAAATGTCACTATTTTTGCATCCCCATGCTTAACTGTCTTTACAGCAGCGTTTCTCAATGTGTGGGTAATAGGAACATTACAAGTGGGGTGTGACAAACGAGAGGAAATGTGGTCATTTTTTTGCCCATCTCTATTAATTCCATTATTTATTGACCATACACTCAAAATGACACATTTAATTATAAGCCTAACTTAAAACAACATCAGACTGTGAAGAAAATGTCACGCAGAATCATAGCCTACGAGAATGAATTAATGTCTGAATGTTAATTGAAGAGGAACAAAAACTTTAATGTGAAGAGGCGGTATAGGCGGTAGCGGGTATAAAATGATATTTATAAGTAACAATAGATAAGTTTGTGACACAGAATGAAAGAAAACCAGCAGAGAAAACCAAGACAGACAGCCGAAAAGATGATGACGTTTGTCAGAGACAAAATGCAAACACAGTTAATTCAAAATGATAATACATTTGTATGTTTATTTTTTCTATTGAAAGTGTTTAATGCTGTCATGTTTTAAAAACATGATGTGATTAAAAAATGTCAACAATTACCATTTTATTGAGGTGATTGGGGACAGGTGGGGCTCTGAACCCTTCCTTACATCCAAAGTGGGGAATGGCAGAAAACACTGCTTAACAGTGTACTGTGGCTTGAATTCAGTAGCCGGGGATCACCTGAGGTTCTGTCGATAACCACTAGACCCCCCCCCAAAAAAAAATATTTTCACAGTATTGCTTGTTTTCTTCCATGTGCTTTGGGTTTTTGTTGCCATTTTAAAGCATTTGAGATCATTATAACTCAGCATCCTAAACTTTGCTGCATTTCTTTATAAGTTTTCCCCTCTCAAATCAACTTTTTAATCAAATTACATTTTTCCTCTATGCAATGTTTGGAACGGCCCATTTTACTTATGAAAGATATATTTTATAACAATGGGCGAAGCATTTGCTTCCCCTCTTTCTTAATAAAGGACAAAATCAGCTGTTTTTCACAGAATAAACAAATTTTTAAATTAAATTTCACACTGCTATTATATTTTGATCACGCCACTTTCAATAAATGAGTCAATAACTCAGAACAAGTAGTGTGGATATCATTGCCAATTGCTCACATTTGCAATGCAGAAATACTACTAATAACAGTAGCTTATCAGGGTAATAATGATGTTGCACTGCTATTTTGTTTAACTGTATGTTTAGATATGGTAGTACAAAGTGTTTTGAAATGAAGGCAGCTCAAACATGGATTTTAGTCTGGAAATATTTGCCCTAAAGGTAGGGTAACAGATTTGATCCTGAAACATTTTTAGTTATGCTGGTTAAAAGTCTCCTCACATCCTGATAGCAATCACTGTGTTAAGTTGTTTTAATGTATTTGTCATCTGTGAAAGGAGTAGGACCAAAACATTTTTAACCAATCATAGATTTCGGTCCGAACGGACGTTTCCTTTTTTGTCCCTCATCCGTAAGCGTAATTTGAATGCCACCGTGCATCTTGTTCACGCGGACACCATACGTCATCGCAGCGTTCACGTGCGCTCACCTCCTGTCTGTAAACAGCGAGAATGGCAAACTTTTCTGCTGAATTGACAACCTGCACAGGAGCCACAAAACGAAAGACATCTTTTATAACAACAACAGCAAAAACTGCCTGGATCAGCAAAGAGCAAAAACCCAAATTAACATCGGTAACTTTACCACGAGATGCAAACAGCTGCAGGATCGAGATTTCATTGGCGGCTACCGTTAGCATTTTTCAAAATGTGAAACCCTACCTTTAAGACTGGTTTGGGAAATAGGATAAGCCCTGTATGGGAAACCTCCCCTATAGTCCAAATTATCAGATTCATTCCCAGAACTGGGTCGACCCAGTCAAAAACGACACATTTGTATCTAAAGGTTGCATTCGATTATTTTATAATAATATACACAGCACTTGATTTGCAGGTCTAATATTTTGTAGCTACAGTCTGAAAATTGTATAATAGTCCAAGAAAGTCGTCCTTGAACCTCATTTATAAAATGCTGCGTAGAAACCATCCTAAATTTGATATTTTTTATTATTATTATTTTATTTTATTTGAACATATAAATACAATGACAAAATATAAATAATAGTAAAACAAAAAAAAGTATTTTTTTCCAGTAATAAAAATAAAAAACAACTCAATTTACATGTACAAAAGGGAGTAGCAAGAAGTAAAACTTATGTACTCCTACCCCTTTAAACCCATACTGTACTCAATGTTTAAATCTATAATCTATATAATCAAAAGTTCTATTCACATACACATCATTATTTATACACATATATGTTATTCCTTATAAACTGAAACTATTATTAACACTTATAATGTCTCAAAAATGCGTATGTGTTATTCATAGAAAGAATGTATGCACAGAAAACGTACGTATACTCTGACGTGCATACACAAACGGTGCTATATAGCACCAAAAGTGGTTCTTTGCTGGTAATCATAGAAGAACCATTTTTAGTGCCATATAGCACCGGTGAAGCACCTGTGTAGAACCAAATAGTGCTATGTAGAACCATATGTGCTGCTATAGTGGTGCTATATGGCCCCTATATGGTTCTACACAGGTGCTTCACAGGTGCTTCACCGGTGCTATATGGCACTAAAAACGGTTCTTCTATGATTACAATCCAAAGTAACAGTTTTGGTGCTATATAGCACCGTTTGTTTTTTTAGAGCCCAAGACTCTACAAAAGTACTTTGATATCTGTTGTTTATTTTCATGACTTTGATAAGCGACTCTATTTGTGGCCAGGGATCAAATGTGAAAATGGACACCCAGTACCTCCCCTCTCTTATATAGCAGCTGCCAAGGCTGAAAGCTGAAAGGCAAATAAATGGAGATTAATTTCAATAATTAAAGATCTCTGATCAATCTAAAAGACCAAGACAAATGAAAGGCCAGTATTTCAGTGGATAATGCTGTAATGAATTTCAATCACTCAGTGCTTTTCCTCCTGACAGGACAAAGACCTCAACATGATGAAATAGTTATTAGTCTCTAAACTCTACACAAAAATCAGCTTGAAACTGAAATGAGATCTGATCCGGCCAGGCAATGCAGAGAAGCGCTGGATGGGTCTGGAGTCACCTGCAAACAATATATAATACTGAAGAGTAAATGAGCAAATGATGGAGTATTTATTTCTCAACCTCATTTATCCAAACAAATTGTTCTGAAAATACTTTCAAAGAGTTGGATCTGTTCGGGAAAACACTGAATCAATTTTGACACAGAACCGTTTTTATCTGTATGGTTTCATGAAGAACCTTTAAAGAAGATTTCTGTTTCACCAAAGGTTGTTTGCAGTGGGGTTCTTTAAACTCTAAAAATGTAAGAAAGAAATGTGACCCTGGCCAACAAAACCAGTCATAAGTCGCACAGGTTATTTTTGTAGCAATAGCCAATAATACATTATGGATCAAAATTATCGATTTTTGCCAAAATGTATTAGGATATTAAGTAAAGTTCCTGCTACATAAAGATATTATGTTAACTTTCTACTGTAAATATATATAAAAAATGATCATTAGTAATATGTGTTGCTAAGAACTAAGGCGATTTTCTCAATTTAGATCTTTTGCTTTCTCAGATTCCACATTTTCAAATACTTGTATCTTGGCCAAATGCTGTCCTATCCCAACAAACGATACATAAAGCAACTTTCAGATGATGTATAAGTCTTAATCAGAGGTGTATAATACTTAAGTATTTTAGTTACATTTTCCAAACATCTATGCTTTATCCGAGTGTTTGTCTTGGGAAAAAATTTACTTTTCTTTACTAAAAAATGTTCACTACTTCTAAAGCATAAAATCATACTGTGTATTCATTAAATATTGCATATTAAAATTGATTTAATGCCTAATTACATAAAAATTGTGTACGTTTACTTTCTTGAGTAAAAGTACGAAAAATCCCGAGATGTTTAATGTACTTAAATATTAAATATAAACCAAAAACTTGAAATTATGAAATGTATTGGAGTAAAAATTATGATAATATGTTTTGGAATGTTTGTTTTCCAAAGAAAAATACTAATAAAATACAAATAATTGAAAATTTACTTTTATGTAGAAAGTAAAAATACTTAAGTACTATACAACTCTGGTCTTAATTAAAAAAAATTGAACTGGATTTGCCGTCCAGGGTCACAAATTGCATACGGAATAACATTTATTTTTAAGAGTGTCATTACTGCTTGCATTAATTGTGACACTTACAGTTTACAACTGTTGCAACATATTCACCCACTTATAAGCAATAGCAAAGTCTTTTGACCAGCAGTGGGCACTCTTACATTAAAAATGTCCATCAGTGGCCACAGCGACGTCATGTGACGCATCAAAAAACAACACAATTACCCAAGCAGTGCTTTGAGATGATGCTCCCAAAACAGTATAGGGGAGAGCAGAGCACCTAACCTAATGTGTTTCAATGTTTGCTTAATCATTTAAAAAAAAATAGTTAATCATATTTTTACAAAAGTAACACACACACATCTCTGATACAAATCAACATTTAGAAGTGGTTTCCACCGCTTAAAGTTTATTTGTGAAATCTCTCATAAAATTACACTGAAAATTACCCCATAGTTGGGGTTCATTGTAACGGAGAGAGGGTTGGTTGCTAGAAAATTCAATTTAAACACAAATAATTAGAGTTAGAAGTGAATATTGTTTGTACATATACACATCTATCAACTTTAATCTACACCTTGTATTATGCGCGTGTGTGTGCGCGCGTGTGTGTGTGTGTATGCGCGTGTGTACATAAAGTTATTTTGATAAATGATGTAAACACACAGCAGATAGTGACCATTGACTTCCATAGTAGCAATAAAAATACTTCAAAAAAAAAAATTCCTACTATGGAAGTCAATGGTCACTATCTGCTGTGTGTATACCATCATTTCTCAAAATATCTTCTTTTGTGTTCATCAGAAAAAAGAAATTCATGACACAATTTTCATTTTAAGGTGAACTATCCCTTTAAGGTTAACTGTAGTTGTAACACTGTGTTACAACTAACCCCAGTGTGTTAAAATGTTTCCAATCCCAAATATCAGTTTCTAGTAGGAGTTGTTCAGTCTTAATGAATAAAACTTACACAGGAGATCATCCTCTGACAGTAAAAAGACCAAAGCACAGATTGCTTGGTCCTGTTTATTGCTGTATACGTAAAACAGCTGTGTTACAATTAACCCTGTGTTAGTTTGTGCCCCTAGTGAATGTACTGTTCAATTCGATTAAGTTTAAAATAGCTTTATTTGTTTTAAAATATACATCAGTTTACAAATTCAGAAAATGTGTCCAGTTATAAGCTTTTTTTAAACGAAAATTAAATGTGTACAGTACACCTACATAACCATCAAAGCTTGCTTTGAGTAAAAAAAAAGAACTCATAAACAATGATAGAATAAAAACAAAATCCAAGGAAAATAAGACATGGAGAAAGCACCAGATTGAAGCAGTCAAACATGTAAGACTGACGAACAGTTTGTAAAGTGTGCAATAAAAATCAGTCGACAAATTATACAATGAAATTATCCACATGAAGGGCATGAACCTGACAGGCTTCTACTCTATATGAATTTTGCTCCATCTTTATAATATACACTCAAATTTCGAGCTCAACCAACAAACAGAAAAAGGCCGTATCCAGGACTCAAAGTGTTACATACTAAGTTCAAGAATGTCAGCATAAAGAAATTGCGTTGTGAATGAAACCGCATTGTCAAGAGAAAATACAGTAAAGGTCTTATTTTATGGAATGTTTTGATTTATGAAAAGTGGCAATTTTATCCCAGAATGATACCAGACTTGAAAGCAAGAAAACGAAATACCTCAAATGCTCTTTGACTATTTGTTTCATCTTTTCACAGTGAAAGACCATAACACCAGGAACGAATATTGAAAAAGAGGATTATTTGTGATTTGTTGTCGCCTTTTGATTGGTCAGTATATGAAAATATCATTTAACATGATTTTTCACAATCATATTGAAAGGAGAAAGGTGAATGAAAGCCTAAAATTTCTCCCCTATGAAGACATAATTAGTGTTTTATATTCGTTCGATTTTGAGTTTGCACGACAAAGGGTCACCTTGAATTAAAGATGTCTCTGATGTGTGCAATTAAATCTGAGTTATTAAAATTGCAGGAGACCAAAAGAAGATAATCCATATATACAGCCAGTGTATTAGAGACGGGCACATCTCTCTGTTATTTGCACAACCTGTGTATCATTTGATGAGACTGAAATATTTAAGGGAGTCCATTTCCACATGCAAGACAGTCTTGACAGGTTGTACTCTGTCTCTTTAAAACATTACCAATCTATTTTCGAACATGATCAAATATTAATCATTCAGCACGGTGGGTAGTTATACTTCAATTTATCACGGGCTATTAGCGGTAACCTCATATATCGTAAAGGAAGATTAATTTGATACTACATAGACCAAAGTGTAATAGACAAGAAAATCTTATGTGTAAATAAGGGAGCCCTTCTGCCCTAAACTGATGTACATAAATCTGATTTATTCAAGGCAAGTAGTTTTGTGGTGGACCAGCAATAAGATGAGGGGTTTAACAAGAATCTGATATACTTACCTTAAAAAAAAAAAACATAACACAAGCATGCCGTTACGATATGTCCACAGATGCAACAAACAAAACCTAAGAATACATGTACTGTAATGCCATTATCATCATTTTAAAGGGACACTACACTTTTCCCGAAAACATGCTCATTTTCCAGCTTCCCTAGAGTTCAACATTTGATTCCCACCGTTTTGAAATCCATTCAGCTGATCTCTGGGTCTGGCGCTAGCACTTTTAGCATAGCTTAGCATAATCTATTGAATCAGATTAGACCACTAGCATTGTGCCAAAAATAACCAAAGAGTTTAGATATTTCTTCTATTTAAAACTTGACTCTTCTGTAGTTACATTGTGTACTAAGACTGACAGAAAATTTAAAGTTGTGATTTTCCAGCCCGATATGGCTATAAACTACAATCTCATTCTGGCGTAATAATCAAGCGCTTTGCTGCTGTAACATGACTGCAGGAGGCGCAATGATATTACGCAGCTGCTGAAAATAGTCCCCTACCATTAAAAGTAACCAAGGGGACTATTTTCGGCTGCTGCACAATATCACTACGCCTCCTAACGTCATGCCACACCAGCAAAGTCCTTGATTACTATGCCAGAATGAGAGTATAGTTAATATCTGCCTAGAAAATCACAACATAAAATTCTCTGTCAGTCCTAGTACACGACGCAACCACAGAAGAGTCGAGTTCCAAACGGAAAAATATCGAAACTCTTTGGTCATTCCTAAGCGTGATGCCAATGGTCTAACCAGATCCAATGGATTGTGCTAAGCTATGCTAAAAGTGGTAGCACCAGACCCGGAGATCGGCTGAATGGATTCCTAAACGACAAAAATCAAATGTTTAACCCTAGGGGAGCTGGAAAATTAGCTTATTTCCAAAAAAAGTGGAATGTCCCCTTAAACTTGCTATGTTGCATATCACACCTACATTATGGGAGAAAGTATGGAGAAAGTCTCGGGTAAATTACATGTGAAATGTATTATGTGACCAATTTCTGAAAAAGACAGATTTTGAAAGTTCAATACCGCATGAGGTTTAACCAGGGACATCTGGCTGGTGAGAATAAAAAAGCAAACGACACTTAAAAAGGCAGAACTGAATTTAATCATCTCTAAAATACACAATTATCTGATAAAAGCTGATAAGTCATAAAAAGTTAAAATGCTATTTGAATGGGGCTTGAAATGAAATGACTGAATTTTAAGACTTGAATAGTCAGAACAGAAAACATCAAGCATTCATTGAACAAACTGATCACCCCAAAATTTAGAGAACTTGGTTTGCACAACAAATACACACACACAAAACACATTAAATGATGGTGGGATGCACATTCCCCTTGAAACACACAGCAGGTACAAACGGTTCAAGAATAACAAGGAACCTATAGAAATGGATGCTACATAAAAATGATTACATTCATTAAGATCAAAACATAGCTTTCCATGAAATCAGGGTTTACAAAGCAAAAAATAAAAAATCATCTAAATAACGTGTTTGTGTCTTCTGGCCCAAATCACTACTTTTTAGTTGATTTGTATTACTGTATGCACCATTACTAATATAAATTCATCATAACGGACAGACTGTGTTTCAAGTTTTTATGGCATTTATAAACATCACTATATGCATAGCTTTTGAAATATTAATATGCCCCCCTGAATGGCAATCCTTGCCGTCAGCAGCGTAGAAACACATTAATACACCCCAAAATTGGAGAAATACCAATGACACATCCACACTTTTTGCACAAAGGATTTTTACTCTTAAATACTGATCTTTGAGCTGCGTGCACATCGCTAGCGGCTAGCAACGGCAGAGCGACGCCTTCTCATTCACTTCCTGCGACACAAGCAACAGTGACCGTAGGCGACAGGGAGTGGGTGTGTAAAGCCACACAACCAAGTTGAGAAACTTTGACGAGCAACTCTCAGGAGTGACTACCAATGGGAGTGAAGCGTTATTCGTCTCTCATAAGTTACCTAGATGATTTGTTTATATTAGGACAACCAAATTTAGGAATGACGTCATTGAAAGAGAGGGCGACAATCAACGACAAAGCCGCTGGCAGTGTGCGTGCAGCTTAAAAGTTATTTTTTGATTGCCATACTATGCCAATGGAGCAGTGCTTGCTTTTTTAATTGCTTAATTTTAATGCATTCCGGTGGAATAAGTACTAACGTGTAATAATGTCAGGATTTGTATAGTTTTCCATTTAATACAATGACAATATTCAGAACTTTCCCCCTTCTAATACACGTCGGCAAGTGCCTAATTAGAATAACGGGACAGTTTAGACTCAACCAGCAAGACACAAAAAAAACACACAAAAATGTTTACGGAAATTAATTTTAAATATTGTTAGTAAAATAAAACGAGAGAGAATACAAATCAGTATTTCCGAGTACATGATCAAAAAAACAAATCGGTAAATCAATCAAATTAAAAATTGTTTTTGTAATTCATACCGTTTACTAAAGTAAAAAAGCTAAAGCAGTCTTTATGTTGTGTGTTGAAATACAGTGGCAGATCGATGAAGAGAGGTAACTGTCTGAAAATTAGAGGTAAAGAATCCTCTCAGTTTGTGATGGCTAAATGCAGAATAAAGGACCAAGAAGTTCTTTTAAAGGGTGATGGAGAGCCCCCTCTGTCAGAGCAAGGGTTAGGCACTGAAAGTTGACAAGAGAGTCCATTAAACCCCATTTAAGCTGCTTCAACCTGCAGTCTACCTGACGGTGGTACCTGCAAAGTTGTGGCCATTTGGTGACATCCCAATCTTTCGCAACTAAAGACTTGGGATCCTGAATACATATATATAATAGGTAGAAATCTCTCACCCAAGGGGCAGGAGCGGTTGTAAAGCATCCATTTTGTAAAGTGTGCCATGTCCGTACAACGCCACATGGATCAGTCCTGCTCAATCATTCTCTTTCAGAGGTGTAATTGTATGGCTATGTCCTGTTTTCATCCGTCAATCATGTCACACAAAGCAGAGACAAAGTCTTGGAGCGGTGAAAGTCACCTTAATTCAGTTCACGATCCCTGAAGCAGGAACTGGGATTTAACTCACTTGTTAAAAGCTGCAAGCGGACTTGGGGTATTTCATCAACATCGTAGGTTTCACAGACAAGAGAGCTTCACGCCTCAAGAGAGAGAGGACAGTAGAGTTACAAAGAAGCTTTAGCACCGGCAGCATGATTAGGGATGGCTACAGCAATGCTGGTCAGATCCCTTCCTCTTGTTGTGTGCTGCTAGGACGAGTGATTGCCAGTAAGATGAAGAGCACTCAAGGTAAGAACAAGAGAAGAGCGAGCCTGGAAGTCTCAGTCCAGCAAGTTTCCATGCTCCTGGGCTCTGGTAAGGCTGTCTTTGCGGTGCAAGTGATGAACCCCCATCCTCTTGGGGCTTTTCGGAGGTCTTGAGGAGCCAGTCAAAGGGGGCTTGTCTGCATAATCTTCAAGGGCAGCTAGGACTTTTGAACCAATGACAGGAAAGTCCTGGGGCAGAATATCTCGTTCTTCAGAACTTCCTGCCGAGCCAGCATCTTGAGCAAATTCCTGACGCTTTGCAGAAGCTGGACTGCTCTCTATGGTGACCATGGTGTCGCCACTCGCACCATCATTGTCAAGTGGATCAAGGGCCATCAATAGATGTTCACCCTCTTCTTGGGAAAAGTCCTCACGATATAAAGACTTTTTCGCACGAAGGTCCGCCAAGCTACTGGTGTCTGTATCCAAACTGGACTCTCTACTCGCTGTCCAGCTCTGGGCAGATGATCCTTCTTCGCCATCAGAGTAAGCACCTCTATGTGGCCCTGACTTTCCATTGCGGCCCCTTTGGAGATCCTTAACCGTCTCGCTGCTGAAGGATGTACGGTTCACGAGGGACCCCTCTGAGGACGGTGCCATTTTTTCAACAAACATGCGCTGCCAGTTGGCCAACAGGTCCTCCTCTGAACTACCTGAGCTGGCAAAGGCGCTTGGGGGTTGAGGAGGACTGCTAAAGGGGCTAGAATGACTGGACAAAGTGTCTGTGGCATCCATCTGCGATTGTGTTCGTTGGTGAGAAGCAGGACCTCCACCGGACGAAGAGGACGTCCCTGACCGCCAGCCCCCATCAGATACAGCCGGGCTATTGGGCACAGTACGTTGGCGATCAGCCGCTTCCTCCTCGTTCTGCACAAGACTAAGAGAAATTGCCTGACGAGTAGCATATGTGCAATTCGGCAATGGGCTGTTCTTGGGGATTTTCACTTTGTCATCAGAAGAGAACTCGATGACTTTGCGACCAGGGTAAAGTGGGTGTGGTGGAGGAGGAGCAGGGTAAGGATTTAACTTCTCAAAGGAGGGCGCTGCACCATCTTCACCTGCTGGACCATCCAGACTGCCCTGGCTTCGACTCATGCCGTTCACATGCTGCTGATCAGATCCCACAGGAGACCTGGCATGAATGGGCCCACCGTTCTCACGCCCTCCACCGTCTTCTTGGGGTGCCGTCATGTCCACATGTACAAACACATCCTCTGCCACTGGCCGACTTGCAATGCTGCTAGACTGGGCTGAGTTAAGCACCAGGGGCTCTGGCTTCTCAAGAACACGAGCAATGACTGAAGTGGGCACCACATCTGCGGGAGTCAGACTGAGAGTGTCAGGGTCCTGGGCTTGAGCTCCCTGAGAGCCTTGAGTCTTGTTGGGCAAGCTGCTCTTCATGTGCTTGTTCACCATGTCCTGTAGCTCATAAGGCAACTGAAAAACATCACAGAGAAAAGAAACATACAAAACAATCATGTCAAAACTCACCACATACAAATAACATTTAACGAATATACGTGAAAAGATTACCCTAATTTATTGGTTTCTTATAATCCTTTTTGAGTTACTGAATTACAAAAACCCCAGTTTCTATCTGAGATTAAATTAACCTAAAACACTAAGTTTTTAATGCTAAGTCACAAAATTTTTTGCTCATTTATCTGTGGCATTCTCACAGATCTCCGCATTTTTCCGTGACCCTGGCCTTTGGGTAAGGATGTCATTTTATGTAAACCAAAGTGACAATGGTAAGAAAATAGGACAGAACATTTGAGTAACCAATCCGTGAGAATGCCACAGAAAAAACAGTCTGTGACAGGGCCACGGAAAAAAGAGGAGATCTGTGAGAATGCCACAGAAAAATTAGCAAAAAATTCTGTGACTTTCCCACGGAACTTTGTGAGGTCAGGTTGGTTTTTTGTACAGATTTTCATTTCACTGCTAGTTATATACTCATATAACTGTGTGTGTTACAAATAAAAAAATATTGAATCTAAGTGACAATTCAGGTCAAATCAGTTTCTAGGGTCACAAAAAACCTAGCCTTATTTCTTAACTCTTTCCCTGCCATTGACGAGTTATGTTGTCAATTAAAAGAAAACGCTTCCCTGCCAATTTTACGGTTTTACGGCAATCCATATTTCCGCTATTATCCACAAGGTGGTGCCCAAGATTCCATGGATTAAAAAACACAGTAAAAACTCAGTGTATGTTTTGATCATCGCTCTGAATCTGATAATGCCATTATCTTTTTGCTCAAAATTAGGAATTTTTTAAGAAACTTACCCATATTTGAGGGTTGATAAAAAGAAAACAAATGAAGATGAAAGCGTTTTTTTTTGAAAGCAGCGGGTCTGCTCTTTTATATATATATATATAATATATATCTTTGTGGACGAAATCCTTTCCTGCAAGTGATCTTGAAATTTACAATTCCACTGACATAGGTCTCAGTTCACATCCCAGTGTTCATTGAGTAAATCTACCATATAACTTTGATAAAGGTTATCTCAGTCATGAAGAAAAGCAGCAGAAAATAATGTCTGTTCATTTAATACTACACAATGTCGTCTCGCCCTGACGCAGAACAGAAGAATAAAGAGTAAAAAGCTCACCTCAAATTAGATTATTACCGAAGAGAGCCAAGACAGACAGAGAGAAAAAGAGAGAGACTAAAAGAAAAAAGGCAGGTGATGAGGGCCTTTATTTCATTCTACCGACTGAATGAAGCCAGGCCAGGTTATTGATTTGTGGAAAAAAAGACAGGGAAAATCAGTCATCACAACGTCCCGCTCAGCTTTATGTTGTAACGATCCTGTGGGGCAGCAATTACCCACAAAGCCCTCACTTCCTCTGGTTGTGGGGGGGTACAGGAGAATCAATGCGGCCATGTCACATTTCCAAACATGACCCCTTCATAGCCTCCAGATTACAATCAGGTTACACACGTCATTATGACAGGATGTGAAGCTGATGTAGATCTCAAGTCAACGGCAACATCACATTACTAGCGGTGGGGGAGGTTAAACTACATACTACTGCTAACTGCATACTAAAATTGGTCATAATAAATCTTACAGCTTTACAACAGTGTGCATTTTAAGTGCTTACGTCCTGTCCAAACCTCCAGTGCCTCACTAGCTGCGTTTCCATTACCCTTCAAATTGCAAAAATTGACATTGCGAATTAAAAATGGAAACACGTAAATTTAGCAAAAACTCCCAATATATCGCAAAACACTTTTTTTGCATGACGTGATGTTTAGTATGACTGAACCATTAAGTTTTCAGTCACATATTCTTGATTAATTAAAACGCCATCATTTCGCAATAGTCTTTTGTGGACATTCTGAAAATAACGCTAAAGTTTTGCGCAAATCTGCAATGGAAATGTAACTAATTTTGCAGTCAAATCCTCATGCAAGATGTCATAATTTCAAAACACTTGTAGATGCAGATCTATGGTATATATATATATATATATATATATATATATATATATATATATATATATATATATATATATTAATGCAAGAGAATTTATTAAATGGGTGCCTGAAAGATGATGCATTTGAGAAACTGCTACTTTATTAACTTTACTGTTTTCACCTCTTTAAGGATTTGATGGCGTTGGCAAATAGCCTGATAGTTTAATGCAGAAAGTAGGCTACAGGTGCTCATGCCCTGTTGTGTTCAATGCCCGTTTGCCCTTGAGGTCAAGCTGTTTAATTATACCGCTCTGTTTCTGGATACACAGATCTGTCCGTCAAGCCTCCAATCTGTTGCATGTCCCCCTACGGACAGATACAAAGGCCAAACAAACAGATGTGTCTGGAGTTTGGCGTCTTGTCGATACCGTCCACATCCGCGCATCACTTCTCTAACATGCGCTCTCCATCCTTAAACACTGATGTTAACCTATGGCTATTTTTTAAATCCCCTCTTTCTTCTCTTGGTCTCTTTCTCTGCATTTCTCTATCCCTTTGACTAATCCTTTCTTACTCCAGGTCCACATCTGTTACAAAAAGCGACTGCTTAACCGTGCACACAATCGTCACTGCGAAAGCAAAACAGATTTAGACTCTAACAAGTTTTGAAAATGAAATTAAAGAATAGAAATGAAAAGAAAACAGGTTGCGTGTCTTGCCATGTTATTAGGCTTTAGGTTGCATTATAGTGGGCTTCAGCTCTATTGTGTTTGGTATGTGTACCATAATTGACCAAACTTGGATGATTTGTCTAAGTTAATGGTTCTGACAGTGATTGTTACTGTATTATGCCGTAAGTCTTCACTGTGCCTATTACATGATGTTTTTACTCAGCTTGGGGACATACACATTACCCTTTTGAATTTGTAAGCAGCAATAAACTACTGCTAGACTTTTAAATTTTAACATTTTAGAATGCCTAGTCAATCTTCTGTGGTTATTTTGATAAAAGTAACGCAAAAGTGTAACGCATTACAGTTCAGAGGCAGTTATATTGTAATGTAACTAATTACTTATAAATGACAATAACTTGTATTCTATAATGTATTACATTTTGATAGTAACTTGCCCAACTCTGATTATTATTAATATTGGAATCAAACGTGATGTATTGGGCGCTAAATTTGGTCAAAATACAAAAAAAATGAGTTTTCTCTCACAAAAGTACAGTTTCTCTGTAAACGACACATATTAATCCACCAGAGTGTGTATTTGGATTTCTTTTCTGATGGGGGTTATAAAAAATGGGCACAATGCAATGCCATTATGAAGCCAGGAGGAGCCAGAATTATATTGAACTCTTTCCCCGCCATTGACGAGTTAACTCGTCAATTAAGAGAAAACGCGTTCATGCCAATGACGAGTATTTCCGGCTATCCACCAGGCGCTCTTACGCACCTTTTAAAACCTGGAAGTATCGCCCTAAGGCAAACAGCTGTATGTCCATGTAGGTTTTGAGGATCGCTCTGAATCTGATTTCTATCAAAAGTCCTTCACAAAATCGCAATTATCTCAGCTCTTTGCTCAAAATTTTGTGTTTTTTGAAGAAACCTACCCATATTTGAGAGGTGATAAAAGAGAACTAATGTAGTTAGGGTAGGTAGGATTAAACGTTTTTTTTTAAAGCAAAGGGTCTGTTTTTTCATTTGATATATTGTATGTTTATATATCTTAAGAAGAACATTTTCTGGAAGGCATTAAACTTTTGTGAAAATCATGAAAAATGCTGGCGCTGGCTGTCAACTTTAAAAAAAGTGGTGAAAGTGTTAATTACAACTTAAAGGGCCAGATTTCCTAACGGCGGCTTGCGACTGTCGGGATTTACTAAAGATGTTCTGTTAATATTTAGTGTTTAAAAGGTGTGGCCTAGTTACGACTGAACTTATTGCATTTGCATTTGTAGGAGCTTACCTTTCGGATGCAAAATGTATTTATTTAAATGATTCAAGCAACACAATTTTACTAAGGTTTGCTTGTGTGATATTACTGGTATTTACGCCATTAGTTAACGCCAAAAAAGCATGTCTTAAACCATTTTGTGCATACAATGGCTGAATTGTTGATGATATGAGGAGGCATCGCAGAGATCAGAGAGCGTGTGGTACAAGGCAAAGGATTTTTTCCACACGTTTGGAATGCCAGAGGAAAATATTATTCGAAAATATTTTTTTCAAGCCATGTTATTTTTTATTTGCTGAAGGAAATAAAAGAGAAGTCACTAGTAGGGCTGTGCAATTAATCGTTTTTACATTTCGATTGCAAAAACAAGATAATCGAGGTAGATCAATTAGTGTGCCGCATTCAGTTTCTATCATTTCGTCTTGTGTTATAAATCCAGCGTGTCATGAGCAGCTGCGACTCTCTCACGTGTGTGCGCTCTCTGTCCGAAGTCCGAACACAAAGTAGTAATGCTGATGTACAGTCTTGTTCAAAATAATAGCAGTACAATGTGACTAACCAGAATAATCAAGGTTTTTAGTATATTTTTTTATTGCTACGTGGCAAACAAGTTACCAGTAGGTTCAGTAGATTCTCAGAAAACAAATGAGACCCAGCATTCATGATATGCACGCTCTTAAGGCTGTGCAATTGGGCAATTAGTTGAATTAGTTGAAAGGGGTGTGTTCAAAAAAATAGCAGTGTGGCATTCAATCACTGAGGTCATCAATTTTGTGAAGAAACAGGTGTGAATCAGGTGGCCCCTATTTAAGGATGAAGCCAACACTTGTTGAACATGCATTTGAAAGCTGAGGAAAATGGGTCGTTCAAGACATTGTTCAGAAGAACAGCGTACTTTGATTAAAAAGTTGATTGGAGAGGGGAAAACCTATAAAGAGGTGCAAAAAATGATAGGCTGTTCAGCTAAAATGATCTCCAATGCCTTAAAATAGAGAGCAAAACAAGAGAGACGTGGAAGAAAACGGAAGACAACCATCAAAATGGATAGAAGAATAACCAGAATGGCAAAGGCTCAGCCAATGATCACCTCCAGGATGATCAAAGACAGTCTGGAGTTACCTGCAAGTACTGTGACAGTTAGAAGACGTCTGTGTGAAGCTAATCTATTTTCAAGAATCCCCCGCGAAGTCCCTCTGTTAAAAAAAAGGCATGTGCAGAAGAGGTTACAATTTGCCAAAGAACACATCAACTGGCCTAAAGAGAAATGAAGGAACATTTTGTGGACTGATGAGAGTAAAATTGTTCTTTTTGGGTCCAAGGGCCACAGGCAGTTTGTGAGACGACCCCCAAACTCTGAATTCAAGCCACAGTACACAGTGAAGACAGTGAAGCATGGAGGTGCAAGCATCATGATATGGGCATGTTTCTCCTACTATGGTGTTGGGCCTATTTATCGCATACCAGGGATCATGGATCAGTTTGCATATGTTAAAATACTTGAAGAGGTCATGTTGCCCTATGCTGAAGAGGACATGCCCTTGAAATGGTTGTTTCAACAAGACAATGACCCAAAACACACTAGTAAACGGGCAAAGTCTTGGTTCCAAACCAACAAAATTAATGTTATGGAGTGGCCAGCCCTTAATCCAATTGAGAACTTGTGGGGTGATATCAAAAATGCTGTTTCTGAAGCAAAACCAAGAAATGTGAATGAATTGTGGAATGTTGTTAAAGAATCATGGAGTGGAATAACAGCTGAGAGGTGCCACAAGTTGGTTGACTCCATGCCACACAGATGTCAAGCAGTTTTAAAAAACTGTGGTCATACAACTAAATATTAGTTTAGTGATTCACAGGATTGCTAAATCCCAGAAAAAATTTTTTTGTACAAAATAGTTTTGAGTTTGTACAGTCAAAGGTAGACACTGCTATTTTTTTGAACACACCCCCTTCAACCAATACCCCAATTGCACAACCCCAAGAGCGTGCACATCATGAATGCTGGGTCTTGTTTGTTTTCTGAGAATCTACTGAACCTACTGGTAACTTGTTTGCCATGTAGCAATAAAAAATATACTAAAAACCTTGATTATTCTGGTTAGTCACATTGTACTGCTATTATTTTGAACAAGACTGTATTTGTTCAGTTTTATGTGTTTCAAGCGAGCTAAGGCAAAATATCCCTTATATATAAAATATAATCCGCTGCATCTTGGTGATTCTCTCACTCTCGTGCACATGCAGAGAGCTGTGCTCCCGCATCTGTCCGAAGTCAGACCACTAAAAAGTAATCCTGTTTATGTTTGTAAAGTTATATGCATTTCAAGCGAATATATTGTAGCAAAACATCCCTTGTGTTTAAAATATGAATCAGTTTCCGCTGGACCGATGTGCTTAAAAGGCACCTCTGTAGGCACCACTGCTTGACACGTGTAGCCTTCTGCAACAAAACTAAACAAATGCATTGAATTGTGTGCGCGCGTATGCGTGTGTGCACAAGTGAATGTTTTTACAGTCATTAAGTAATCGTGTTAAATAATCGGGATTATGATTTTCCCATAATCGAGCAGCCCTAGTCATTAGGAGAAGTCACACAATAGCATGTGTTTCAAAAGTTATTATAAACCTTCATTTTTTGTCATTGTTCTTTTCGATGTACTCCGGCTTCATTAGCTGGGATTTTACACTTCACATTTTTAGCTGCGATGTCTGTGGTGTTGAACTCAAGCGTTAGTCGATCACCTGCACCTGAGGAGCATCAGCTCTGCTTATTGCAACCCTTTACTAATTTGTGCTGCTCTTAGTAGATTGCGTTGGTCGTTATGGAAATGAGCTGATGCGCCTGTGTTATTTCATTTGCGCCTTTTTAGTAAATAACCCGCAGATATTAACACTCCCATCTGAGCTTTTTTGAAATTGCACTTTCATGCTAATTTGCCCCGTTTAATAAATCTGGCCCTTAATGTGTTCAGCTGCAAACAGAAAGTCATATACACCTCTAGGATTTCAGTAAATTATTGGATAGGTTTTTTTTTTTTCCGATGAACTATCCCTTTAAAATGCTAATTTAATATATAAGCATGCCCAGACGGAATCTACAAACCCTTCTGTGCTGATTTTGGGGAAAATCAGTAGAATGTATTTACAGTAAACTGTATTTACTTTTATCTATTTGCTACATAGATCTTAAGAGTACTATACACATATCAAATTATCTAAACATGTAATAAACATACTGGGGGTGCATATGTAGCACTAAGTGAATGACGGGTGGACCAATTTCCACAGATTCACTTTGGCGCTGCCTATGAGAAACTGAACCCATTACTTACATCAGCAAACTTGTGGTTCCTGAAATGCGACTTATTGCACTTCAACAACTGCACGGCCAAATTGCAGTCCTGCCGATAGCGTTCCTGCATGAGGATAGAAGATGAGAACTTTAACTGAAATGGATTTATAAAACAAGACAAAAGCAAACAAATACAGATGACCGGTAAAAAGATATTAAACATAATTTATTCAATAAGCACTAACTGTGCTAATGTCACTACTGAGACCAGTCTCTTCTTAAGTACTATTCGGACGGGATTAGTTGTACATAGGGAGGTGGGGTAAAGCAATTTTTATCAGAGCTTCTCAGTGATTTTAGTCCCGTCCGAATGTTCCATGTCAGTAAAGATTACGGCGACTTTTACCTATTGTAAAAAGGTCCGGAGAAATTACCTCAGCTAATACTAATCCAGTGCGAAAAGACCAGCTGTAAATATACACATAAATTGCGTCA
The DNA here is from genome assembly GCF_027580225.2 of Misgurnus anguillicaudatus. Classification (NCBI taxonomy): domain Eukaryota; kingdom Metazoa; phylum Chordata; class Actinopteri; order Cypriniformes; family Cobitidae; genus Misgurnus; species Misgurnus anguillicaudatus. The sequence goes on from NC_073347.2 coordinate 8,326,929, forward strand.
TTTCCTTTTAATTTGCGGGTTTCTTTTAAATATAAAAGCTCTTAAAGAAGCATTTACTTGCGTTCTAGGCGGAAAAACAAGTCAGTGGCAAGTCAGTTCCTAAATAACACGACACAAACTATTTTTTAAAAAGTCAAATTTACTTCTCAGAGGCGCGGAACTGTTTATGAAACTGACGTTCTCCACAAACTGAAATTAAACACAATGTTTCGCGTTTTCCTCATCTGTGTCATGTTGTTTGCAAATGTGATATTAGTAAGCAAGGTGATGTGCACGTGAAGACGAGAGGTGACGCGCTGCGCAAACGAGTTACCCCTCCCACTTTTGAATGTTTTACTGAGATTTCTAATCCCGTCCGAATTGACCATTAATATCATTAATACAGACGTCCTGTGGTAAAATTACATTACACCATCTACCCCTGTAAAACGAATCCCGTCCGAATAGGGCTTTACTTGCTCATCATAATGTGGTATATAATAATAAATATGCAAGGAAAAGAGGTAATTTTACATGATTAAATCAGGAAGAGTCTATTAAGCCCGGAATACACTGCACGATTTTTGTCCTCTTATAAGATCATTACCTTATCACACTGTGCGACAGTTATAGTTTGAACTCGGGTACGAGAGGCATGTAGACTGTACGATGATGACACGGAAGCTTCGGCGGCTGCGTCACACGTTGCGCAACGTCACCAGCATGCGCTCGTGGTAAACAAATACCGGCGCGCAGGTCGTAGCAGCAAACACACTGTGCGGTGATCATGCCGAATTTCTGACACTGTCAGAAAACTATCGTAGACTATCTTTAGACGCAAGACCGGGAAAACGGCCGTCTTTGAACCTCTCTCACTGTACGACATAGGACCACCGATGGAGAGCCACGATCACAGAAATCGCGACGATAGTTTCACGATGGCAATTTCGTCTGGGACAGCCAATTATCGTGCAGTGTATCCCGGGCTTTAAAGGAGTAAGCACTTTTAAAAGTATCTAAAAATATTATGTGTAATGTTGTTACCAAAAATATCATATTTTTTACAGTGTTAATTTACTTAACATAGTTAAGTAGATTTACTTAATTTCCATGTGTGATTTTATGTAAAAAAATCAGTAAATCAACAAAAAGTTATTTTACCTTGGTTTTCACAGATATAAAATTAATATATATATGTGAAGAGTTTGGTTCCAAAATGCAATAAATCCATTTTGACAAATTTCGGTAAAAACGTGTTTTCTATACCAAGAAAGTGACAAGATAAAAACCACTATTTTCTGTTACAAACTTTTTACATAGCATCTTTAGGTTATAAAAACATAAAAAAATCAAATCCATAACTTGATTTTCAAAGATTTATTTTAAAAACGGATTATTTTTTCCACAAAATGCAATAAATCCATGACAAGTTTTTATTCAAAATGCTATAAATCTATTGAATCAATCGCCTATATAAATGTGCATTCATCTTTGCCATGTTATATTCATTTAGTTGACTAGTTGTACACACTAATTAAAAATATAAACATTATTGTCATTAATCAAAACACTTACTTTGTGATATTAAGAAGTCATCGGTTATACTTGACGTCCTCGCTTAACGTTTTTCAAAGCGATCAGCTGTAAAATGTTTTGGTCCTGCTCGATTTTTGTTGACTTTGAGTAAAATTATGGAAAGTTTTTCATAAGATCCCCTGGGGTCAATGTGTTATCATGACAGTAACTTGATGCTGTCAGCCCGGCCAAACAAGCACCGGTCTCCCGAGTTCCTCTGCGTAAATTATTACATGTTAATGGCTTACGTTTCTTTCCCGTCACAGAAAACCATCACAGGTTTATCAATGCTATTAAAGTATTATTTTGTTTTTGTTTGTTTGGTGATCAGGAAGTACAAAGTAGATGAGGAAAACTAGGATTCCGTGTACTCAGCGCGCCGCCATTCTTTGTTTACATTGCGTGAGGTGCGCTGTAATCTGTGGAGGAGTGGATTTATGGCATTCTGTAGAAAAGGGGGAGTGGTGTTTATTGCATTTTGGGAAAAATGCGAGAAAAGATGACAGAATAACACGGCGGAAATTGGATTTTGCATAAAATTAAGAATTTACTTTATAATACTGACCTGATATAATACTGATTCTGGCAGTAACTCATTTTTTTCAAAAATGGCGTTTATTGCGTTTTGGAACCAAACTCTTCATATATATATATATATATATGTGTGTGTGTGTGTGTGTGTGTGTGTGTGAGTGGGTGCATCCAAATGTTTGACAATTCAGAGAAAATGTCAATTCAGGGTTATAGTCTACAGGATTTGTAACTAAAGGTATCCAAAAAAAGGGGGGAATAATTCTCCTGACATGTACCTGTGAGGCAGGAGCTATGATTAATGTCTGAACTATCTGTCCAAGGGAAGCACACAGTGACACAGGCAGTCATCAATTTCTCCTGTGCTAAAATTAGTTGCAGCACGTTTAAAACTCAAGCTTTCTTTTCCTCACGGGGTTACATCAAATCTTAAAAACCAACTGCCAGAATACGAATCTGTCTGCTACAGTCCAGTGTCAATTGCTAAGAGAATTGGTATAATTTCCTGGTAGATTTTCCAAGACTGCATTTTTACACTTGTACCCGTTTGCCCTAACGATCCACTAACAACGTTTGGGAATTGCGTTTAGAAACTGGTGTCCCAGAAGGGAGGCCCAGCATTGACCAATTCATAAAAAAAGACAAAAACTACTTGGCTGTGTTCCTCTGTGAGCTCAGTAAGTCAAATATCATTGGCTAGACTGCAGACGGATGTCACAACAGTACGGTTTTTCTGCATGCAACTTTCAATTTTCAGCTCCAGTAGTTACTAATCCCAGGAACACCAAAGCACTGACAACACACAAATTTGTCTTGCGCACACACACACACACACAAAGCTCTGGACGTACGTTCAGCTCTTCCAGCTTGTCGATAGTGTTTTTGGCATCCACTAGTTTATTTGTGAGCTCCACTATCTCCTGATCCATCGTCTTCTTGTCTCTTTCCACTTTACGGAGCTGTTGAGGAAAAAAGAGACAAGGTTAAAGTAAACTTCATCAGGAAAATGGCCACCAATCAACGTCTTTGTTGTTAAACAAAGATGATCAACAACTATATACACAATGATTTAAAACAAAAACAGTTGGCTGGTTTAATTGCTAACAGGGCAAAAAACAGGAATCAACGATCGCTTGGGAATGCAGTTAAGGCAAGACAGATTAACTGCACATCCGATAAACCCGAACCAATAGGAGGAGACAAGATTCATTTCGTTGAATCTTAGCACAAGCATGAGCATCTCTCGTTCTCTGTGTCTCGTTCTCTGTCTCCAATTATTCTCCTCTGATCAACTAAAAAACATTTTAAAAACACTATTTTAGAAACACTTCATCCCTAAATAAATATGTTAATTCCAGATGTATGCAATTCATTTTAGATAGAACATAAAAATGTTTGTCATGCAACCACAGGTCATAGTGACCATGACTGTAACAATCCAAAAACAAAATAATTTATAAGACTTGTTAGGTTTATTCCAAATCTAGCAGTTTGCAAAGTAAAAAATAAACTCAAGGCAGTAAAGTTAACATGCCACCAAATGTCTTCTGTCTGACTTTCTGTTTTCTAATTGAAGGGTAAGTGTGTCGTAAAACGTTTGTACCGCAATTACTGGACAAAAGCCTTTTAAAGCACTTTAAAGATGAGATGCTTAGCCAAAGCTGTGCTACTTGAGATATACTTCAGCTCTATCGGCTCTCGGTTCGAGTGGAGACAGAGAGATACGGAGTGAGACACAAGAGGAAAGCCGAGACAAACCGTGACCCTTAATCTAGAGGTTGCCTTGTCCATAACAAAGCAATTATCTTTATGGTCACCGTTTGACTGAAGTGGACAATGTGGACCAATAAAAGAGAGTTAGGGAGCCTTTTAGTGCGATGCAGAGTCCACATAAAACTGAGGGAATGCAGCAGCCAGTATAATAAAATGCACAGCAAACACCAGACGGCTAGCGAAGATTTCAGGAAATGGGGATAGAAAGAGGTACAGGATGGGTATCAAAAGGTTGAAGGGCTCTAATCAGTGACGAATAACTATCAAACCATCCAAAATTGTAGTTCAGTGGTTAAAATGCCAACAGGCGCTGCTTCGGCAGATTTAATGATGGACGGAGTGCATCTAAAGCCGCTTTTCCATCACCGTGCCATGTAAGCAGTTGATTTTGAATTGTAATATCATTTTGATGACGCAGCATTAACCTTCTGTAAGTTCTGATAATGGCCTTTTGATAAAGAGACCTTCATAAAATGACTTTTATTTTCCTTTATACTTGGAATTTGCAAATACTTGCATATTTGGCATAGTAGCTATTGTTGTTGTTGTCAAGGTTGCACATTTCAACCACTGTGCAAATGTTTGGACTGTATAGATATGACATCTATCCCCCAGTCTACATGCACTGGCATGACCACAAAAGATGACAGGAGACAGATGCACTGAGTCATGGTACGGTAACCACGGTGATATTTAAAAGGGCAGAGACAGAAAAATGGAAATGGATGAAAAGAAATGGCATGAAAACCCAACTGCGTAGACCCAAGTTTGACTGATGGCAGACTGATGAAGACAATGATGGTGAATATGATGATGATGGTGGTGAAATACCCAAGTCACAAGGCAGCATGAAGGGAAGGGGAGGGGAGGGAGAAGAAAGAAAGAAGGAAAGTAGACAGAAAGAAAAACAAAGAAAGAAAGATTTAGTTGGTACTCAAATTGTTATATTTTATAATGGTAACTGTAAAGATGGAGTGCCGTACTTTCCGGACTATAAGCCGCACCGGAGTATAAGCCACATCATTCAAAAATGCGTCATTAAGACGAAACAACATATATAAGTCACAGTGGACTATAGCGTTTATTTAGAAAATTATTTCACAAATCCAAGCCGAAGAACAGACATTTAATCTGGAAAGGCAAGTTATTCAACTAAACAATAGCAGACAGAACAGCAGGCTGAATAGATGTCTGTACGTTAAAAGTAATATTATCAGTTATTTAAACGATAAACCATAGCATACAGAACTTACCTCGAAGGTTGAATCGGCTAAATTTACCAAACAAGCCAACTAGCGTGAAGTTCGTAGACTCGTCATTCTACATCACTGAATCCATTTAATTACATAAATACAGAAGCAGCATATAGCGGAGTCTCACGGCTGTAGACGGTAATGTTGTCTCTTGCCTCATAAATGTCAAAATTAATTCATACTGACTTACAAGGCGCACCTGACTATAAGACACAGCACCAGCCAAGATATAAAAAAAATATGGCTTATAGACCGAAAAATACGGTAGAAAGAAAAAATTTGGTCAAAGATGCCAAGTACAATCACAATGCCATGCAATATTGTATTCCTTCATCATTCAAATCTAAAAAAAAAATGTATATAGACAAAACAGGCCAAATCGTCAACTGAATACTTTAACAATGAGAATAAATAATAACTGGCTATTTATAAAAACACCACAGTCTTAAATCATATGTTTATTGTGTTTTTGCTGCGTCTGTGTTGGTTGGGAACTAATATAATTACAACTTATTTGTGTTTTATTTTATAAAATCCTGCTAACGTTATGCATATGAAGTAACCGTTTTATAAAAGCAATAAGCCTTGCAAAGCAGTGGGGTTATAGTGCATTTTATAACAGCTAAGGGGGTTTTATTTTCTCTCTCTCTCTCTCTCTGCACTAAATGGCAGTGCTGTGGTTGGATAGTGCAGATTAAGGGCCAGTATTATCCCCTTCTGACATCACTCGGGGAGCCAAATTTCACTGACCTATTTTTTCACATGCTTGTGGAGAATGGTTTACCAAAACTAAGTTACTGGGTTGATCTTTTTCACATTTTCTAGGTTGATAGAAGCACTGGGGACCCAATTATAGCACTTAAAGCCCCACTGTGTAGGATCTACTCCCATCTAGCGGTAAAAATCTATATGACAAGCAACTGATTATTACGCTCTAGCCCCCACCATTCGGAACGCGTTTTAACTAGTACGGTGGCCCTGTCATGTCAAGGTTAACATGGCTTCCAGTAGCTAAAGCTAAAGCAATGAAAAAAATGAACAATTTGCAATCGTGTGATCCGTCAAAGCACACAGATTTATGTTAAACATGTAAAAAGTCTGATTGTCATGATATGTCCGCTTAAAATCACATACAAAAAAACAACCATAAACGTAGCTTAGACACTCCTTTTTCATCCACGCGAGGAAAAATATCACAGGGGCTGTTACACTTGGTATTTAGATGTGTTTTCGTCGATCAGATCACAAGTGGACGAGAGAGACACATTACGTTTACACTTGGTGTTTAAATCCGTCTCTTTTTGTCCATTTTCGACCGCTCCTTTCCAGATTACTGAGGAGATGGTCTGTGGACGAGACCCTCTCCTGTCATTTAATCATGAGCTAATATGTCAGAGTCCAATGCTTATGTTTAAGTAAACGTTACATGTCCGTGTATATGTAAGAGCTTTCTCTGATATTGGTGAAATAAGATTGCACAACTTTCACACGCTTGTAAAATGAAACGAACGACGCGCAGATCAGCTGCGTTTTATCAATGAAAGGCTAAAAATAGCGCTGTCACCGTGTGTTTGTGCTAGAGGTCAGAAAATATGAAAAACATTTATCTCAATACCTCAGATTACATAAATGGGCGGAGAGACGGCGTGTGGCGGTTCGAGCACACAAAACCACATGCGTGTTTACATTAACTGCATAACCATGCTATAGTTAGCCAAGGAACTTTAAAACTTCAAGTTTACAACATAGACTGTATAGATGTAAACGAATATGCTGAATTACCTGTGTTGAAGATATAAGGTAACTTAGCAACGTCAGTGTCCATTGAGCCCCATCTTGGAAATCTAACTCCAATATTGACTTTGGTCTTGATGTTTTTCCTGTCGCGTTGTTGTTTAAAATCCCTGTTTCGCTTCCTTGGCGACTTGTTTTAATGTCCTCGAGAATATGTCTTCAACAGGCTTTCAAATCAAAGCATTAGATCGCAGGTAACACGGCGTGCGGCCGAAGGATTCAGTCTACGCAGTCGCAGGCTGCATACGTCATCAAGCCTGGTTTATTTAAATTAACTGAGCATTACATTCGCAAGTCATAAGCATATTACATCAATTTACAATTAACTAAGAATAATTGTCAGCTTTATAATTGTTAATATTCTGAAATAAGACTGTCTTGATGACGTATACCGCCTACACATGCAACCTCCGTGCAACCAGTGTGAGTGTAGTCTGAAAGCGCGAAAGGCGGAGCTTGAATTTCAGGAATGTCCCTCGTCGGCGAATGTATTTCCAAGATGGAGGCACAACATGGATTCAGCCAGAGAGCGATACGGCGGTATGTATTTTAAATAGCAGATTCTACACTTACGAGAATACTTTGATTAGTGGGGTGGAAGTAATTACACATGAATGAGCACATACTTTTGAAAGAAAACATGGGTTTTTGCTAAGAATTAACTAATAAAAGAAGTACACAGTGGAGCTTTAAACATGCAAAACGTCAGATTTTCATGATATGTCCACTTTTCAACTATAATTACCCTGATTTCTTTCTGTGGCTGCTGGCAGTGATACACAACAGATGGTGAACAGGTGTTTTGTACGCTGTAGTGCCCAGTCAAAATCCAGCATCTGAAGTCTCAGTATTATGCTCTTTCAGAAATGCTGTTGTAAATCTCCACATTTTCTGTTCACAGATTATATTTGAAAAGATGATAAAACCGCTCTAAATTGGATGAAGTCCTGAGAACACCTATGATAGGATATGAAAGACCCTGCAAGAGGTGAAACAGGTCGACAGAGATAATCCCTACACCCGCTAAAAGAGATTACCGAGCACATGCCACCTGTTTCACCTGTGACTGGCAAAGCTCTAGGCGGAGGTCATTAATATGGGATTTCACCATGCAGAACGAAGGTGTCGCCTGAATTTAATTGAAGATAAACAGAAGTCTTGGTGAGCTAAAGCTTCCCTCATACACAGCTCATTCAGTACTATTGTCTCATATCTCTGATTTAATGTTTTCCAGTCGTGTTCAATCACTCCAGAGATAATTCGGAAAAACACCTACTTAAAAAATGACAAGAGATTCCTAAAATAACTTCTCATAGATGCATGTTTAAATTCAATTTTAATTTGAGGGGAACTGAAGCAGGCTGAGTCTGAGGTAAATTTAGATTTAGATTGGCTCTAACAGCTCTTTAATAAAATATATAATCCAATTCTAACAACCAGAGCAGTTACCAAAATATTTTGATGGATGTTCAATGTTGAACAAATGATGCAGAATCACATTTAAATTCGCCTTAAATTACAGAGTCATCCTAATTGAATCACTGTGTCTGATGATGGCCGCAGTGTATCACAGTTATGATGATGTATTAAAACATTCACTGGAAACTGTTTTACACACAGGCACACAGAGAAAGAGGCTTAAGTCTAGCGTTTAATATTTATTCAATCAGCTTTTGAGGTTGTTCATTGTTTGTTTCCTTTCTGGAGTTTGGTGGAAGGACGGCAAATTCTCATCAAATTAAAGCTTACAGGAAAAAAAATCATGCTGAGTTGTATCTGCTGCCTGACAGATCTGTCGTGAAGCTTATAACCATAACCATGACCATGACCATCACATCAACCAAAGCTATCATACAGGACACTCTGCATTTACTGAAATAAAAAACATCAAGGGCAGATCAAAGGAAATATTTACACAGACAAAATCTATCTATCTATCTGAAAGATCTCTGTCCCACTTTATCAAAAATACCTTGGTTAATGCTACGATAATGAAAAAAGCTCTTAGAAGCGTGGAATAACATGAAGGTGAGTAATTAATGACAAAAATTTCATTCAGGTTGAACTATGGCATTTAAAGGACACATATTATATGCCCATTTTTATAAAATGTAATAAACGTCTCAGGTGTGCCTAGAATGTGTCTGTAAAGTTTCAGCTCAAAATACTCCACAGATTATTTATTATAGCATGTCCAAAATGCCCCTATTTGGACGGGAGCAAAAAAGTGCAGTTTTCATGTGTGTACCTTTAAAAATGCAAATCAGCTACAGCTCCTCACTCCCTTACCAACAGACAGTGAGCACTTTCAGTTAAAAATAGATCTGATTCCTCATAACCTGTCTCCATTGACTTTGTATTGCGAGAGGCTGCCTCCTTGTCATTTCTGGTTTATAACAAAAAACAGAATAATGCCTAAAAGCTGCTGTGTGACAAAGTGTACAGCTATCAAGCCAAAAAACCCAGAAATACGTAAGGAATAATTGACGACGGGCCATTGAATTATAAGAAAATAATGCTCACCAAGGTGGTAATGTTACACCCAGGTGTGCATTATTTTCAAATAATTCAAAGGACCGGAGTCAATCATTCCGCTTATACCACGGTTACCACAAACATTGCTCTGGTGCCTATTTTTAAGACATTTGAAAAATTAGGTGTGCGGTTTACAGAAAAATAATCAACACCCATAGAACATTTCTCAGCCAATCTGAATGCAGCATTCAACAGACCCGTGGTATAAGTTTTTATAAACTGTCGACCACAAAAAAACGAGCGTTTAAAATGGGCAACTTTACATAGTAATACTATTAGTAGAACTGCACCCACTAGAGGGAAACGTAGTCTGCGATCCACTTTTTTCTACTTGAAGGCTGGGTGTTACGGCTCGACAGCTTATAAAAACTTATTTCTGGGTTTTTTGGCTTGTTAGCTGTACACCTTGTCAAACAGCAGTTTTTAGGCATTATTTTGTTTTTAAGTTTTATCTGTAAATACGTTTTTATAAGCTGTCAAACCCACAAAACAAGCATTTAAAGAAACAAAAGTGGAAACAAAACTCAAGGATATTATGTGTTGTTTTTGGATGAAATAGAGTGAATATGTGCATTTTTTGAAAAGGTGGTTTAGTTGTATGCAAGTTAAAGGATAATTCCGGTATTTAACACTTTGAGTCTCATTTCTGGTTTGTTTTGGATGAACTACAGTGATGGACACAGAAATGTTGACAATGGGTCGTGTCTTGAGTTTTTGACTCGTTTAGAAGCGTCTCTTGACTGCTTCAGAATGGAAGTCAATGGTCATGCACAAACATGTCATTAAAACAACACTTAACGTTCATTTTCAAAACTGTGCTGCTCACCGAGTGGTTCGTGGTGTTCGTTGATAATTGAAAACAAGTTGTGTAGCGAAATACAGTTTCTGTCGTGTTTTATTTGGCATTTTGTAAAATTCCATTGACTTCCCTTGGAAGACGCATTGCTCGCTGATATATCACTCCGCCGCCGGGAAACAGAAAAGGGTTTACTTTCAGAAGAAATTTTCCCATATTTGTAGGGCTGACATTCGATTCGTGGGTTGACATTCGATTTTCAGTTTTGAGATTCGAATATATATATATGACTTGCATGACGGAGCACTGGGGTTTCTGCAAAATATCTTCTTTATTGTTTTGCTGATGAAAAAACATATTGGATGGTGTAAGTGTTTTAAATAAACTTGATTTTGAAAGTATGCTACCATTTTATTACAGTTTGTTGGACTACGTTCATTCATGCTTCAGACTCAAATATAGAGCGGAAGTATATACGCGGTTGTGAGGTATCTGAAAAAATAGTTCCACTATAGCAAATAACACGGATTGAAATTATACATTTCGCCAATATATTTGTTTTTAATCATCAACGAACACCACGAACCACTCGGTGAGTAGTACAGTTTTGAAAATGAACGTTAAGTGTTGTTTTAATGACATGTTTGTGCATGGTCATTGACTTCTGAAGCAGTCAAGAGACGCTTCTAAATGAGTCGAAAAGTCAAGACACGACCCATTGTCAAAATTTCTGTGTCCATCACTGTAGTTCATCCAAAACAAACCAGAAATGAGACTCAAAGTGTTAAATACCGGAATTATCCTTTAACTAATCTGCCAGTTTTACAATGTGTTATGTGACAGATGAAGATAGGTGTAACTGGTGAATTAGTCAATAGAAAACTAAAAGCAGATGGATTCTCTATTAGAGTTCATAATACTCATGACAAACGGAGCATTGCACCATTACAGCAGTCAAAACAAATAAATGCAGTTGAAGACATCTATTGTTAATGAAACAGCGGCATCAGAATGTAAATATAAAGTGATGTTTAAAGGTTACCAGTGCGTGAAGTTTCTCCTCTAGGTCCTGATTAGCTCTCTGAGATGCTGTGTAACTGTTCTGCAGTCTGCAGGAGGAAAAACAAAACAAATGCACATCACTGTCAGGGTGTAAGGCAGTTCATCCTGATGCTGTGTGAGGTAATGAGACTATGTATGGCCATTGGCCAATGACACTGAACTATGCAGAAAAACACTACAGAAATTCACTGCTGTGTAACGGTACAGCACTGCATGGCATACTGAGGTGGGACGTGGGTGAATCTGAAGTGTCTGGTTGCTGAAACCATGCCCGCCTAGCTCGACTTTAGTGACAGCAGCAGCAGTTCACCACGTCCTTAATTATGCAGAACTTTAAGAGTTAATAAAATTTTAACGGATGAGATACAAAGAAATTCACCCCTTTACAGTGATCATAAAGGGCAAATTAGCTTTACAGACCAAAACCACCTTTTGTACCAGGCTGTAAACATTATTTCCTGCTGTAAAGTTGGGCATTTTAACATGGAGGTCTATGGGAATTGACTCCCTTTTGGAGCCAACCTCTAGTGGCCAGTTGCTGAATTGCAGTTTAAGTCACTTCCGTATTGGCTTCATCAGAGAGATCGGAAGGTTGCCCCTCGAGTAACATGAGCTCATATTCCAAGCACAGAGTTTTAAGAGAGTGAGTCTGATGTTAAAGCAAAGACATCGAATCCTCAAGTAGTCAGAACACCAACGCAGATTACAGAAGAAGCACTTAAGAAACAGATATTTTCATCATGAAAAGCCAATAAATTTCTCCTTCATCTGCTATTCCTTTGAACAAAAACATCAAAGTTTGACAAATTTAGCGTGCAGGAACCATAAAAAACTAATTTTTATTGGGTTCAAACTGAGTTTATAGTACATACATCCAACCATGATAGGTTACACAAAATAATGGTAGCATATTATGCATAGAATGGTTACTCATAGCTTCACAACAAAAATGTATTAAGGTGCATTAAGTTTTCATGTAACTTTCATGTAATGCAAACTGTTAAGAGATTTAGCTACATGTTTATACACTCTCAGAAATAAAGGTAGAAAAGTTGTCACTGGGACAGTACCCTTTCAAAAAGGTACACCTTTGTACCCAAAGAGTGCATATTAATATATTAAGATACATATTGGTACCTAAATGGTACATATTAGGGCCTTTTAAAAGGGTACTGGCCCAGTGACAGCTTTGTACCTTTATTTTTTGACAGTGTACCGCAGCTCGTATATCTCCACATGTATCAGTGGTCTTACAATGTTTATGATTGCCAACCTGACAGGCGTGTGTACATCAGAATTACAGTAACCGTTTTATAATACTACGGTTTTGAGTCATTTCTGAAATCCAGGCTATGATTTTACATTAATTTCAATCTTTGACATGACCTTACCGAGTCAATGAAGGTTATTTTTCACTTAATGTTTTTCACATTATGCAGAATGGCTTGCCATTCATTCATTTTAAATAATAATATCTTTTAATTTGCATTCCTCTATTTCTACATAAAAAGACAACATTTTAGCACACAGTTTAAACAAGATGATATATTTCTGAGTTGAACGGTTTCACTGACACAGAACAGTGATGAGTACAGCAAACTTTCAGAAGTATGATCACATTTCTTTGGGTAAGCAATACTATCTGCCTGCTAAATTCAACTTTAACCCTAACAACTATTTAAGGAACACATCATCATAAAACCCTAAGGAAGTGGGGGTTACTATTATTGACATTACAGTCACTCAACCGTCTCACTTTCAAAGTCACAAAGTTTGCTTGTGTCATGGAAATTATTTGTTTGTAATCTACTCGCGCAAATCGTTGAATTCACATTTTGTGTGTTCACCCATTATGCCAGTTCCTGTAGCTCATTTGGTAGAGCATTACATTGGTAATGCAAAGATGACGGGTTCAATCCCAGAGATCGAAAGTTGCTTTGGATGAAAATGTCAATTCAAATATTAACACAGCTTTAATTTTGGGGTGAACGGCTCTTTGAATTATTTACATTTTTCATTTCAAAGATTCAAGTTTACATAATGAGGTGATGTTGATACTTTGATATACACCATATTGTCCCAAATATAAGATGACCCCCCCTACCCTTTTCAAAGTGTACCTTGGTTACAACTATGTAACTTGTAACTAATGGTTACAAACTCACGTTTATGCCGCCAGCTTATAGATTACAAATGAAAGCTTTCCATCCTCTAACACATTTACAATAGTGATGCGCGAGGAGTCTGGGTTTTTTCCAACCCACGGGTACCGCTTTTATGAAATATTTGGCCCGCCCCAACCCGCACCGCACCACACCACTGTATCACTTTTTACAACCCTGCACCCGCAACCATTAAAATAGACCAACAAGTGTCCCTCAAAATGCGTGCATCAGAAAAGGTAATAATTTGTCGATTAATTCTAACAAATCTCATTTAAAACGAAACTAAACAAAGATTTTTATTAGTTTTATGCTCTGTCTTTGTAAATATCATTACATGATAAGAATTTATTGGTGTGGTCTCTCACTCTCCTAGTGCTCGCGTATGCATTAGACACGCCACAATGTCTTGTCAATTTAATTATTTCTATTTTGACATATAAAACAAGTTAACACTTTATACTTATGCCTATCTTTGAGTAGACAAAAGATTTAATCTTGGACGTATCCCTAAAGCCCGGGATACACTGCACGATAATTGGCTGTCCCAGACGAAAGATTGCCATCTTGAAACTATCGTCGCGATTTCTGTGATCGTGGCTCTCCATCGGTGGTCCTATGTCGTACAGTGAGAGAGGTTCAAAGACGGCCGTTTTCCCGGTCTTGCGTCCAAAGATAGCCTACGATAGTTTTCTGGCAGTGTCAGATATTCGGCATGATCACCGCACAGTGTGTTTGCTGCTACGACCTGCCAGACCACTCTTACGACCGGTTTTACCTCCAGCTGGTGCAACCACTTTTGTGGCTGTTCAAACACATTCGTTCACATGAGTCTTGACCATCCGTATGGGTTTTCGACTACCTCTGAATGTGGTCCGAAATGGACGAGCTCCAACTGTTTTACACCTCGTTTACACCTGTATTTAGCATTGTCTACTTGTAATCCGATTGGCCAAAACGCAGATGTAACCGCCTCTCTTTCTCTCTTGCAGATCAATACTGAGAATAATGAGAAGGGGCTTTACTGGCATGCTTCATAACAATAAGAATAGAATCAATTCATTTCAGCAAGGTTTGCTGATCTATGCCGAGTGCAGTCATAAACTCTCACTAGCTGCAGATGGTCAGTGCTGATGGATTGTAAAAGCTTGCAATAATTACCGCTTCTTGGTAGAATACAAAGGAGGAGTGGTCCAATTGACTTGCCACAGAAATCAAATCCAAATAATTCAACTTTCAGTAAGAAGAAATGAATGTGCCCTGAATGGTAATAAACTGGAAAATGGTAAAAGTAAAAACAGTAACAAACAAACAAACATTTACAATGATAAGTACTTGAACTCTTCCAAGGTTTCCCAAAGCCCCCTTTGTCTACCAAAAATCGCATGCAGCACAATGCATGCAGTAATGAGTGCGTTTACGCTAATTATCCTTACTAAACTGATAACATGTGGGGGTTATGTAAACGCATAAAACGGTCCATACATCGATCCGCACAGACAGCTTTTTGCTCATTACCCCCCGATTTCGCATGGCATGTAAACCTTAACCGACTTTCTCGCAGTTTTGTTCATGTGCGCATGTTTCCACGTGTGAAAGAAAAACGTCACATGCGAAGTGAGGCAAAGTAACGCATAAAATTTTCTGCTCGACTGAAGTGAAAATAAAAGCTTATGTTACATTTATAGGTTTTGCAGACATGAAAAGAGATACAACAGTAGAGCTTAAGACAGATTTCCCATCTGCTTTTTTGAACGACTATATGTACTATAGGCGGTGACATCACTGCCTGCGAGAAATCTGACAAATCTCCAAATTCTATGTAAATGCAATGCATGAAGCAGCTTTCTATAATAAGCAGATTTTTGATAGTTATCCACTTATTCTGTGTATGTAAACACACTCAATCCTACAGTGGTGTTAGTTTGCACAAAAAGGCTTGCACATGGCATGCTTGAGAACCACTAACCAATCACAATTCAATTAGGCAATCATCTGTAGAGTATGGAAGATTTTCTGCCAATTTAAAATGTAATTAAATGATAACATAAAAATAAAAAAAACGCAAAATATGTGCCAAAATTGAAAATTAAATTATTTCATTTGATAGGTGATAATAATGCATCTTTCCTGCCAAATTGAAAAATAAAAAGCAATTGATGATTTGACATTTCCAAGACAATATTAAAATTAGAAGTCAAACGTGAAAAAAGCAACAAATACATTTTTAAAAAGCATTTATTAATGCTTATGCAATAATAGTGACAAAATCTAATTTAAATGTAAAGTTAAATTTTATATTCTCATTTATTTAAGGGTTTTCATTTTAAGTTTTCATTTTCATATTTAACTTGTATGCAAATTCTATGTTAATCAGTGGGTGGGGTTTACTTGGAGATTGTCTGAAGCAGTGTTGCCAACTTAGCGACTTCATTGCTACAATTTGACATACATTATGTTTAAGAATTGTTTATATTTGAAAAAAGGAACCAACACTAAGGGGGCATGCACACCAAATCTTTTACGCCCGCGGCCGGCACATTTTCTCAATTGTTTCCAATGGAATCGCAGCGTTTTTCAAAACAGTCAGCAGCTGAACGTCAAGAGTTGAAAAAGATTCAACTTTGGGTGAAAAGCTCTGCTCGTCAATGTCAGTTCTCACATGCCCATCCAATCACAGTGGAGGAGGGGCGGGACTAAGTGACGGGTCTGCTGTTATGTATGTGCATATAGCTTATTCACACATCAGCTCCAGTAAAACGAGCTGCAGACACACACAGCGACCAGTCACTTACTGTTCAAATGAACATTATCTCCACATCTGTACACATTCCGTGTCGCCTGTGCCACCCCATAAGTGTCAGTAGCCATTTTTATTTTATCATTTATTTAATCAATTTATAATTGGCAGAAAAAACCTTCTATAGTAGTGAGATGGCATGCAAGTTTTAGATGTTGTAGGAAAAAAATGGAGTAGCAAATGAAAGCGGCACACATGTTTGATGGTAGGAATTCTGGGTAATTTAATCTCATTCCCGACTGCAGCACAGCGACTCAATCACGGAGTATCAGAGGTGCGTCAGACCCTTCATTAAATGACCACACGCTGCACTCAGATCTGATGATGAAAACTTATAACACTTTTTCTGTCCACACTGGAAAAAAGAGATGCTTTCGAGAATGAGCTTGACCTTTTCAGGAATAGAGTAAGTCCTCCCAATAATGCTCCGCTAATGCTGTGGTCACACTAGACTTTTAGCACGCAATCTACAGACAGCAATGGGATATTAGCTAGTAAGTGTTATTTTTATCCACACATCATTCCAACATGCTTGCATCGCTGTGTTACTTTTATTATTATTATTGTACAAGTCAGTATTTTGCGATACATTTATTTTCTTTTTTTCTCAACCTGAAAAGGTCACGCTGTGATGCATCAATCATCTATTGGTCACACGCCTTCTTCATGTGATACCCCAGAAGATATCTCATTAGACTAGATACTAGTGAAGCGCAGGTCGGATTTTTTAATGAAATTATTTCTTCCACCCCGCATCACTGTATCTATTTTTACAACCCGCTCCCGCAACCATTAAATAGACATACTAGGCATTGTAATGTAAATGAAAACAGGCTTTATTTCAGTCTAAAAGAAGCCATTCGATTACATCGCCATGTAAACTGGCAACAACATACAGTACGCTTATTAACCATAGAAACCAGCAAGATTGGATAATGATACATATTTTCAACATTTACAAAGCAGTGTTTGTATTCATCTGTATAGAAGAACTATAAATATCACTACATTAGATTTAGCAGCTTAACTTTCGGTTTCTTTTTAATGATGTAAATTTCGACCTTAATTTCACTGCACCTCATCTTTAAATCTTCACTTTTATTTCTCTGTTTGTTTTGTTGTTGTGGCTGGCAGCGGGAGCTGCTTGGCGCTTTCGTGACGTGAAGTCAAAGGTTTTAGGACATCACGCAAGTTACGTTGCTACGTAAGCCTTAAGGCTGTGCAAAATATCGATACACCTAACTATCGTGATACATTTTCCACGGTAGCGTATCGATATTTCGATCTTTACTATCGGTATTTTTAAAACTCATTAAAACCCTCTGTGTGCGTCAAACGACTTCCTCCACCGCTACTGTAGTTGTCGCTATCCAGTTGTCTGTCATATACGGCCATTCAGCCAATGTCTTAGAAGTTAGTGGGAATGAGAAAATGGCAGAAATTTTTTTTAAAGTAAAAAAATGCAGCTTTTTTACATTTTTAATTAAAAAAGAAGAAGTACTGCAATGTATCGCAACACGCAATGTATTGTACCGTATTGTGATTCATTGTATCATGCAGCACGTACCGTGATATGTATCGTATCGCGAGGCTCTTGTCAATATCCAGCCCTAAGTAGGCCTACGTACTTTAACCTTATCAAAAAACCTAATCAAATATGAAAATATATTCCCTAATATAAGCTATAGGGAATTGCATTTAACATGCATGTTTTTATATTTTGTTCGTAATCGGAGACTGCAATTGAAGACAATTTCAGATAGGTTCAATTAAATTTCCTCCATAGGTTAAAATGAGTATTACATATTGTTTTGTTTTTTTAAGAAAAACAATTTAATGCGTTTCTATAAATGAATTTTAGTAGTTGAAAGCAAATATAAAGTATTTAAGCACTTGCCTGATTAGGACACGGCATAGCAAATTCTAATAATAAAAAATAATAATACTGCAATTACTGAAGTTACAAGAGCTTAAATTAACACAGAGCGTTTACCATGTTTAGTCTTCATTCATCCACAAGGAACCCGACTGAGGCAAGAGTGTTTAGTTAAATGGAGATAAACCAGTCATTACTGTGGCGGTAAACCTCTAGACAAATAGCTCAGCCTCTCAGTGTGCCTGTGCTCATTAAAATCAGACCCAATCTCATTCTACAGCTTTATCATTCTGTTCTCCAACGATACCTGTAATGAACGCATTACACTTTAGGCTTTAAATCCACTCTTTAATTAGCCTGCAAAAAACCTAAAGTATCTGTTAAACGATACAGCTGCTAGATTGACTGTTAAACACATTTTTATTTACTTCCTAAAGACCATGCAGTCAGGCACAAATGTTATTTTAATGGCACAGCAGAGAAACATTTGTTCATTAACTTTCAGTAGGTCAACCTAAATCTAAAGGCTAGTTAGAAAAGGACTCTTTAAATAAAAAACAATATTACCAACAATTAAATAGGATTTTTGTGGTAATCTGTGGGATGTGCAAAGCTCTGAATTCATACCCATGAGTGTGATTCAAGTATGATGAAGAACTGCTGCTTTTTCAGGTTTGATCAATATTTTTTAAAACACAACAACTAAAATGTTATGCTATTTATATTGAAATACTGGATTAAAATATTGTTGTATTGTTAATAAAGTGTCATGCCGCATTTTCAAAACAATAACAAAGGCGAAGCTTAATGACAAAATGAAGAAGAGTGGAACAAATGGAGATTTAATTTTTCACCATGCAGAGATGTATGGAATTCGCTAATCATGTTTACAGATAAGATAATAAATAAATTTTTTAGAACTTGTATGTCTGATCATATTATTTTATGCCATCGTAAAGAATTAGCTGCAAAGCACAACAGCTGCATGCTAGATGCTATACTGTATAACCACCACTTTCACAATTGACCACTCATGTAGCCATAGTTTCTACAAGGGGAAACCGAGGATAGCACAGATATTACCTCATTGCTAGGTGACAATGACAAGGTTGTTGTTAGAAAGGATACGACTACAGCCAAATTTTTGTGAAATCTCGCCGGATGAGTGCAGTTTTCATTCCAATCCTACCCCCACATCTAACCTTATTCCCAACATTTCACGGGATTTAAGCCGTAGCTGTATCCACTTTAACCAGAACCACTGTTAATCCTACCCCCCAAAACAACCCTTATCCCAACATTTTACAGGATTTAGGCCGTAGCTGTATCCCATCTAGCCAGAACCACTGTTTTCCTCCTAATCCTACCCCCAAACCTCACCTTAATCCCAAAATTTTATGGGATTTAGGCCGCAGCTGTATCCCATCTAGCCAGAACCACTGTTTTCCTCCTAATCTTACCCCCTAACCTTAATCCCAACATTTTACAGGATTTAGGCCGTAGCTGTATCCCATTTAGACAGAACCACTGTTTTCATTCTAATCCTACACCCAAACCTAACCTTAATCCTAACATTTCACAGGATTTAAGCCATAGCTGTATCCCATCTAGTCAAAACCACAGTTTTCCTCCTAATCCTACCCCCAAACCTCACTTTAATCCCAACATTTCACTGGATTTAGGCCGTAGCTGTATCCCACCTAGCTAGAACCACTGTTTTCATTCTAATCCTACCACCAAACCTCACCTTAATGCCAACATTTCACAGGATTTAAACCATAGCTGTATCCCATCTAGTCAAAACCACAGTTTTCATTCTAATCCTACCCCCAAAACCTAACCTTAATCCCAACATTTCACAGAATCTAGGCCATAGCTGTATCCCATCTAGTCAAAACCACAGTTTTCCTCCTAATCCTACCCCCAAACCTCACCTTAATCCCAACATTTCACTGGATTTAGGCCGTAGCTGTATCCCACCTAGCTAGAACCACTGTTTTCATTCTAATCCTACCCCCAAACCCCACCTTAATCCCAACATTTCACAGGATTTTGGCTGTAGCTGTGTCCTATCTAGCCAGAACCACTGTTAATCCTACCCCCAAACCTAACCTTGAATCCAACAATTCACGGGATTTAGGCCGTAGCTGTATCCCATCTAGCCAAAACCACTGTTTTCCTCCTAATCTTACCCCCTAACCTTAATCCCAACATTTCACTGGATTTAGGCCGTAGCTGTATCCCATCTAGCCAGAACCACTGTTTTCATTCTAATCCTACACCCAAACCTAACCTTAATCCCAACATTTCACAGGATTTAAGCCATAGCTGTATCCCATCTAGTCAAAACCACAGTTTTCCTCCTAATCCTACCCCCAAACCTCACCTTAATCCCAACATTTCACTGGATTTAGGCCGTAGCTGTATCCCATCTAGCTAGAACCACTGTTTTCATTCTAATCCTACCACCAAACCTCACCTTAATGCCAACATTTCACTGGATTTAGGCCGTAGCTGTATCCCATCTAGCCAGAACCACTGTTTTCATTCTAATCCTACACCCAAACCTAACCTTAATCCTAACATTTCACAGGATTTAAGCCATAGCTGTATCCCATCTAGTCAAAACCACAGTTTTCCTCCTAATCCTACCCCCAAACCTCACTTTAATCCCAACATTTCACTGGATTTAGGCCATAGCTGTATCCCACCTAGCTAGAACCACTGTTTTCATTCTAATCCTACCACCAAAGCTCACCTTAATGCCAACATTTTACAGGATTTAGGCCGTAGGTGTATCCCATTTAGACAGTACCACTGTTTTCATTCTAATCCTACACCCAAACCTAACCTTAATCCTAACATTTCACAGGATTTAAGCCATAGCTGTATCCCATCTAGTCAAAACCACAGTTTTCCTCCTAATCCTACGCCCAAACCTCACTTTAATCCCAACATTTCACTGGATTTAGGCCATAGCTGTATCCCACCTAGCTAGAACCACTGTTTTCATTCTAATCCTACCACCAAAGCTCACCTTAATGCCAACATTTTACAGGATTTAGGCCGTAGGTGTATCCCATTTAGACAGTACCACTGTTTTCATTCTAATCCTACACCCAAACCTAACCTTAATCCTAACATTTCACAGGATTTAAGCCATAGCTGTATCCCATCTAGTCAAAACCACAGTTTTCCTCCTAATCCTACGCCCAAACCTCACTTTAATCCCAACATTTCACTGGATTAAGGCCGTAGCTGTATCCCATCTAGCCAGAACCACTGTTTTCATTCTAATCCTACACCCAAACCTCACCTTAATCCAAACATTTCACAGGATTTAAGCCATAGCTGTATCCCATCTAGTCAAAAACACATTTTTCCTCCTAATCCTACCCCCAAACCTCACCTTAAAACCAACATTTCACTGGATTTAGGCCGTAGCTGTATCCCACCTAGGTAGAACCACTGTTTTCATTCTAATCCTACCCCCAAACCTCACCTTAATCCCAACATTTCACAGGATTTAGGCCATAGCTGTATCCCATCTAGCCAGAACCACTGTTTTCATTCTAATCCTACACCCAAACATCACCTTAATCCCAACATTTCACAGGATTTAGGCCATAGCTGTATCCCATCAAGCCAAAACCACCGTTTTCATTCTAATCCTTCCCCCAAACCTAACCTTAATACCAACATTTTACGGGATTTTGGCTGTAGCTGTATCCTATCTAGCCAGAACCACTGTTTTCATTCTAATCCTACCCCCAAACCTAACCTTAATCCCAACATTTTACGGGATTTAGGACGTAGCTGTGACAAGGCCACAAAAAATTTACAAATCCCTGGGAACTTTGAGATAATGCAAGTACACAACTGCACAAAATATTTCACACTGTGCTGATGGTTTTTGGTTATTTTATTACAAAAATCTTCATTATTATAAACAATCCGTCTGAAATCGGACGTACCACACCTACCATGTTGATACATCACGTTAACTGGAATGACGTTAAACAAACACAATTTAAACACAATAAATAGCAGTTTAATATACTGTATGTATTCGCATTTGAAAAGACCCATGTGACCTCTGTGAGGCATTTTTTAATAAAACAACACCTCTCCGTTTCTTGTTTGTTGGATAACTCCTCTCCTACTGTTTTTCGAATACTATGAATTCGAACATACTACTCGTCTTGCCTACTGCTTTTCGCCTACTATGTAGTATGGAAGTAGGCAGTTTCGGATGCATCCTCCCTCACCTAAGCACGCTGCACTCCACTACCATAGCAACCCTGGACCACACAGTTACCAGTCAATCACAATCCCCCAAGCACACATTTATCACCACATTATCTTTTCTTTAATTCCAAAGTGTTTTATTTTAGGTTTTAATGCATTATTTGCATTGTGATACACATGTTAAAGATCTGTGTGATGCACCTGCCGCCTAACATAAATGTCAATGACAAAGTAAAGCAATATCAGAATGCATTACAATTTATTGTTTTGTAGTCCTTATTATAAGTTGGTGGGATCCGTCTACTATCTCATCTCTTAGCAAACACGTGACGACACAAATGCATCCCAGTATAATGCAAGGTATTTCTGGGATTAGTGTATAATATAAAGAGATGGATGCAAAGCTAACCTTCTGAACTTGTCTCTCATTTTCTCAAGGTCGTCTCTGGTGCGACCCATCTCTGCCTGCATGTAATGTCGACTGGTTTCAAATTCGGTCTCCATCACCTCCATCTTATGGGTGGTCTGCGACAGGCGGCAACGCAAGTCTTCATTATGCTGCTGCAGAATCCTATAAGATGAATAATACAGGTAAAAGTCAAATAAAAAAATTAACCTAATGAGAAAAAAATAAGCTAATGAGATCTTCAGTATTAGACTTAAAGGGATAGTTCACCCAAAAATTAAAATTCTGTCGTCATTTAATCACACTCATGTTGTTCGAAACCTGTATGAGTTTCTCTATTCTATTAAACACAAAATAAGATATTTTGATAAATGATGGATGGTACCCATTGACTTTCACAGTATTTCTCATGACAGAATTTTCATTTTTGGGTGAACTATCCATTTAACAGCCAAATGAAAAGCACATCCACAACATCATAGTCATGACTACAGATGCTCCTCAACTGTGTGAGGTTTTCACACCTCACAACTGAGTTATAGGAAAATACCGGTCAAAAACTGCTAATTCTCTACACCAACATTTGTTGTGTTTAGTATTTATAATGTTTACCTTTTTGATGTTTAATTACTGACCTTACACATTGTCAATAAATGAAAAAAGCAGATCACATCTGTCATCTCTCCATTGTGACAGATGTGATCATAGACACGCGCTGGGAATCGAATTCCACTTCACCGAACATTTCCCAGACACTAAATATTTCATTGGCACAGGCTCCTGAAATTCCCTAGCAGGTTTTCTCCTCATCTTTATTTTTCCAGAGCTGCTTTTAAATCTCAGAGTGACAGAAGCAGAGAAAGCGGCACTTAGACACAACACGTATCCAGACTCATTTTTGTACACCTGCCATGTAAAACTGTTAAAAGAAGCAGGAAAGCAGAGAAACGGGAACATTAATGATTCATTCTATAGGCCGAGATGCGGGCAGGGGTTTAAAGCTATAAATACACCAATGTAGCTCTCTTTTCACAGCAAATTGCTTGTTCCCTGGCACATGTTCAGTGCGCAAATGGAGCGAAAGGACTAAGTAAAAGACAAAGTAGATTTCTAGTAAATGTAAAAAGCATAGAGAAAGAAAGCATGTGCTTTCAAGAGACGTAACTTGCATAACTTACTAATGATGCACTAAAATGAAAATTCTGGGTAGAAACCAAAAATTCTGTATGCACTTGGCCGAATACCGAAAATTACTTGCATTTAATGAATCTAACTTCGAAAACTCTAAACTAATAAAATAATCACATTTTACTGAAAGTAATACATTTAAAAAATATATTTTAAAACAATCCTATATATTATTGTAGCCAATTATTTATATATTGGCCTAACTATTATACATCTGTAAATTCATCAATTTGAAGGCATTTTAGTGTTTACCCTACACATAAGTTTACTTTAAAGAAAGAGTATCAACCTTTACCAACTTACGGTCCACCAATGATCGTTTAAAAATATTCGAGGACCACCTTTCCAAATGTTATTGTATGGACACAGAATAACAGAAAATTGAAAATGTATGACTTTCGCATCACTATGAAGTCTATTAATGATAAAAGGTACCCATAGGTGGTACACTTTTAATAGACGAATGAAAAATGTCATTGCTTCCAATGGGTAACCAAACCACAGGCATAATAAAACATTTAAAGTTCAACCTTTTAGGCTTAGACTTTATCTTTATTATGATGGTATAGGGTAGTACATAGTTACATCTTTAAATTAAAAATATACAGCCATCAAAAAAAAACTAAAGAGACCATTTCAAGACTGTTTTCAGTCAAAAATTTTCTACACTGAAATTACACTGGTGTGAATGCAGAATTAATGTCCCTCCATATTCATTTTTCACTCTTTTTATTAAGATACAAACAGAAAATACAGGAAATATGTACACAAAATAAAAAAAAAACATTTTTAGGACTAAATGTCTTCTTCAGACATCAGTCAGTAGAGTTGGAGTACTCGAACTTGGACTCGAGTCCAATTTTGAATGAACTCAGACTTGTCATGCACTCGGGTGAATTTGTACTCGGACTTGACACGGACATTTTGGACTCGAAAAATATCCCGAGTACAGTTGAGTCCGCGTCATGTGTAACAATAAAACCAGCATAAACTTAAGATGAGAAATTAATAAATGTCTCACTGTCTCCCCCTACTATTATTTAACTGCAAAACACTAACAGGCAGCAGCCAGTCCCATCATTCGTGCGGACAAACACACACATCAATGCGTGGCTAGCACGATGTCCTCAAAGTCAGCAATAATTGTTTTGTTTACAAAAATCATAGAGAATTTATTTGCAAGACATCTAGTAAAAAGAAGATACCTCTATATCCCTTTCTTTTCTTTAAAATCATTTTTGATAGGAAACTAGTTGACATAAAATAAAAATGTTCAATGGCAATGACAAGATGCAATAGAGATATTTTTATTACATTTTTATTTTGCCATCGGTTTAATGGGTTGAAAGGTTGAAGTATTAATAGAAAGTAACAATTACAAATTTTGTATTTTTTTAATTACTTTCTGGACTCGGGCAGACTCGACTTGGACTCGGCCTTTAAGAACTCGGACTTGAGTCCAACTCGGACCCTTTTGGACTCGGACTTGATGTTTAAGGACTTGGACTTGACTCCTACTCGACAAAGGTGGACTCGGACCCAACTCTATCAGTCAGTATTTAGTGTGACCTCTCTTGGCCCTAAACACATCTTGAGCTTTTTTGAGGAGACTGAAGTCCTGAAGTCATTCGATTAGAATTAGAAATTAGGATTTCATTTTATTTAGGTTTAAGATATCCTGCAATTTCCTGCTATTGCTCAAGTGGAAGAGGAGTTTGCCCTAAAAACCTTACCACTTGAGCTTATACTTTTATACTGTTTTTAATACTACATATACATTTCTTGTATTTTCTGGATGTATTCTATTAAAGAGACCGAGCAATAATTATATATGATCACTATAACACTACAAAAGCAACACATCTAATGGTAGCATGGTGCCCTAAGACTTTTCCTCAGTACTGTATATATATATAATGGTACATATAAATACACTTCTAAAGGTTACTGCGCCCATCAGACATTGTTGACTGCAGATTAAAAAATAAATAAAATTAAAATTCAATGCCAGGATACAACAATGTAGATTTGTAGATATTTCTAATGAATCACTGCCCAAGTATGCAGTCGACCATGAAGGTTTTGAAACAGAACCCCTGTATGACAAAATAAAGAAACTATTATTACCTACATCGTTAGTCTTTCAAAGTCAAACCCAGAGCCACAGGTGATCTCCCATGTGTGAGAAATTGTAGGAGACCATCTAACAGTAAACTGTAACTGATTCACTGGGTGTTAAAAATAGCCTGGATCTTGTTTAATGGCTTCTACTCTGACGGAGGTGGAATACATGATGGAGAAACTCATCCACCGTTAGCTCTCTACACCCATCCAGCACACAACCGGGCCAATCAATAAAGCTGCCCGCCTGACCGCATCTGCACGCTTCCGTTCAGCATCACATGAGCGAGATGGTGGAGGGAACGCTAAATCCGACTCGGTCTGTTAGCCTACAGCAAATCCTACATGTGAGTGACCACACAGCAACCTACATCCCTTGTACTGGTTGCTTGTTTGAAATATAAAGAAGTAAGAGAGGTTTTATGCTAGGCTACATTTGAGGTGCTAGTTTTATACCCTTGATTCCAGTGAACAGAACATAAAAGCTAATGCAGTACATAAAAATGCCCTGTGTTGAAAAGAGCATCGTATTCATGTGACACCTGCTGATTGGTGCTGAAGTCTAAAAGACCTGGAAAGAGGGCAAGATGTCAATGATCAAAGCGAATCTGAAGCTACTGTGAACCCCAGTGAGCACCTGAGGGGTGGTGGGGAGAATAAAGTCTGATGCTATCAGCGGATGTGCATTTGGGTTAGTTGCATATAACCAAACATCCATATAAATCTTCCATATAAATTCCCAAATCTGGTGTTCACCATTCACCCCTCCGTCAAGGTATTCCATCAAACCGTAACTGGACTGCGAAGTGAACTTCACAGGATTCCAGGATCTGAACGTAGCAAAGTTTTAATGATATTTGTTGGATACAAAATTGTATAATGTTGTACCAAATGAAATGAACGCCTAATATCAGTGAAGTTCACTTTAAAAGAGAGAAAGGGAGCAGTGAACACTACATATGGACCCTGTCAATGAGAACTCAGCTTGGGTTAATCAGCTGGTGATCTAATCTAGACGTGTCCTCATATATATGGCTTCTGGCCAACCAGGCCATACAACACCAATGAATAAACAGCTTTCAGTGAGGTCAGGTGAAGTGGCTCATATAACATAATGCTTATGCAGCACATCATAAATAATACAAAAGTAATTGAACAAATGCAAAACCAGCACTGAAGCAAGAACTATACAATGCCTGAAAACTAAATAAATGACAGTAAAAGGAAAGAAATACTTACTTGATCCTGTCTGCATCTGATAAGGATTCCTGCAAGAAAGAACATCAATTTAATATGTGCATACTGAACATCACCTTAACACATGAATATTACAGAGCTGAAGGAATCAAACAGATGCAGAATCCAATAAAGATATTTCATATACACTGCAAAAAGTAAAAGTTGGATCAACTTATATTGAAAAACGTAATTACTTCAATTTAAAGCTATTCAACCTAAATTTTCTCATGCACTTTAACCCTTCTGCATTGTTTAAATTTACTATTCTTTCGTGTTGTTTGGGATGAAAACATCCACTAATAATAGGAACAATTGACGAGCGGCAGATTAATTATTCGAAAATAATGCACACCCAAGGTGGTTATGTGGCATGACGCAAAGCAAAGAACCGGAGTCAAATATTCCTTTTATACCACGGTTAAAACAACCATTGCTCTGGTGTCTATTTTTAAGACATTTGAAAAAAAATCAACACCCACCGAACATTTCTCAGACAATCAGAATAAAGCATTCAATAGACCGGTGGGTATAAACTGCTGTAAAAATGTATCAGATCAATATTTTTTATTTTATTTTGCATAAATCTGTTAAAACAACCTCAGTCCTGATCAAAACTACTACATGTTTACAAAAACTCCCTAATTTTAACGCTTTAATTGCAAAGTTCACAAATTATGTCACTGATTTTGGGAAAAAAACACACACAAAATGATTTTCAATATAAAAAGTGATTGTGGACTGGATTTTTTTTACCTTTTATCACAGTCTTAGATTAGATAAAGATTAGTTAAAACATTGGCTTTGATGCATTGTTAGTTTTTATGCAACATCATATTTTATTTTTCCTCACTCATTTACTGTTCATGGCTGTTTTTGGGTGTCAAGATTTCGATTTTAAATCTAAATCGATTGAAATGAAGTCATAACCTCGAACTTCGAATTAAAAATTGAATCGTCGATGCTGCCACGCCCCCATGTCACGTCCGGTCTGCTTGCCAAGAAGAAATAACACGCGTGTTGAGTGCTGCAAGTCAACCTCCTCTAACTTCGCTAGGTCAGATGTTCATCTGACAGGAAGTTTTGTTTCATTAGGTATTTTTCCACTAGCAGCACGACTAACATGGCAGGGCATCTCCGAGTTCAAGGTCAGATATTATATTCCATAAAAGTCTAGTCAAAAATTGGCAAAGCAACCTGTTCTTTCAAAAAAAAGTAAAAATCAAATTGTGACCTTAGAATTGAAAATGTAATCAAATCGAGAATTTGGAGAATCGTGACACCTCTAGTAAACGAGGGCATTGAAATTTTACACAGTGTATTGTTAAGTTTTTGAAAAATTTCAAAGCATATTCCCAAAATATGTGTCAATATAAGAGTTGTCACCAAAAATCACGGAGAAAGTTGTGGCCAAATTAAGACTCAAAAACACCCCATAGTGAATGAAAACATCCCCAACGATACATAAAGGTTAAGTTAAAATTTTAAGTTTAAAATGTTCAAATATTTTAGCTGTTGCCAATTAAAGTAATTTTTAAGTCCAATTTTTATTTTTACAGTGTACCCTTAAAACACTGTTGGATCATTCTGTGTCAACTCAACCTGAGATCAGAGGTAAATTTTTTTTTAATAATTCTGGAGTAGGGATGGGCGGGTATGAAAATTTCATATGATTATTATAGTGATCAAAGTTATCATCAATATTATCATGGTTTTGATAAAATGAGATGGAAATGTTAAAAAAGAACTGATACACACACTGAAAACATTTGAAAAAGTTTTATTTTTGAAAAATCACAATATAATATTTCATGTCCCTGAAATTATTTCTGTGGTAAAAAATAAATAAATCTGTTTAATAAGTTTACAGTGAATGAATAAAATTTTTTTATCCCTTAAATGGCTTCTTGTGCAGAATAATATGTTGCATGTGCGCGCCTGCGTCAAACTGATTCTGACTGGACAGTGGACAGGATTTACCGCAAGTTTTCAAAATCATGGTAATCAAACACGGTTGTAATGATAATTACATTTTAAACGATAATACTAACGGTCAGGACATTTTATCGTGGTTAATCGTGAAACCGGTAATCGTCCCATCCCTATCCTGGAGACAGGAATACTTACATGATGAATACAAAATCAACATTTTTAGCTAGAGAAGTTTCCAATATTCAGTTTATTTGACACAGAATGACCCTGTTGTGCTCGTGTTTTATACCATAATGTTAACACATAACTTTAAATGTATAAGGAAACATACAGTCTACTTAAAATCTACTCAATGTGATTGACTAATGTATTAATGAATTACAGCTATATAAATGACATACGAGCACTTTAGCAAATTAACCTAATAACTGCTGGAAACTAAAACGCAACAGAAAGCATTTATCGTCTGCCGTGCTTTCAGTCGAATGGGTCAATACACACATGCCTAGTGAAGCTATGAAATCGTTCTGACAGGCCATTTCTTTCTGTCAGCTAAACAGCTAGCAAATCCCACAGAGCAGAAAATGGAAATCTGCTTTTTTGTACAGAAAGCTTGTAAACAACTTTGAGTTTAAAGACCAATTATGCTTTTTGTTGTTGCTGAATGAAAACTTCTGTATAGGACAAAGTTTATGAAATGCTGTCAGTGAAGTGATAATTGGTGATAATTGTTTTAGGAAATGTTTTCATTAACAGCAACACATTACTGTGTGTTTCTACTCCCCAGCAAGCAGCACACAGATAACACAAACAATTTGTTATCGACGCACCGTCACGTCCTTCTAAACGTGTATAAACAAAAAATTAAATATGACCTGACCTGAAATGGCTTTAGGGTGAGTAAACTATGACAAACTTTTTATTTTTGGGAGAACTATTCATTTAAACTACCCGCTATCATCCATTTCATACCTATTGTTGCAATATGATGGTCAAGAAGTTTAATACAAGAGGTGGGAACAAATTCAAAGTAACCATGTCAGTCACATACCTTGATGTGTGATATAGAAAAAGCTTGCGATAGAGACGTTTTTTCACTCTCCACATGAATAGTTGGAATTTCACGTTTTGGTAGCCCTGATTTATCAATATTTTGCTTTTGTTGGGCTCTGCTCTGTAGATGGGACAAGTGTTGAGGCTGAACCCCTTGTCGAGCCCTGTCATCCAATTCGGAATCATCGCTACTCCCCACTGAGCTATAAATTGGGCCTTGAGCTTTAGGGCGAGCCCCCGCCTGATGGGGATTTACGTGTTGTTTTTCCCACTTCTTTTTGGGACTATCCACTGAGATGCTCCATGTCTTAGGTCGTCCCTCCCTTGATTCCCTGGGCCCTCTGTTATGTTGGGCAGACCACTTGTCCCAAGGTCGGCCCCTTTCCTGCTTTTTGTCCTGATAATCCCTGAATCCGGGCTGTTGAGGATTGTTCTGCTGTTTGGTTAAATTCTCTTTTGAGGAATCTCTTGTAAACTTGCTTCCCAACATCTTGAGACTGGCAGGGCTCAGGACCCGGTAGGTGATTTCATCCAAGAACTGGGAAAATTTTATCTTTTCTTCCAAAAGCTGTGGAGGCACCGAACTAGGAGTTGTTGCAGCACGACCCACAGGAGAAGTCCCACCACATCTTTCCCTGTCCAGGGACATGCTTTTCCTGCTGCGCCTGTGACTTTGGGTCTGGCCCAGCATCTCTGCTGACTTGGACTTGCGCAGACTTTCAGAAGCACAAACGCCTAACTGATGAGACTGCTTGAGGATGCCTTTGGGTGGATGGGCATGCGTTGAAGAGGCTGCATGGGATAGACGATGCTCTTGCCTGGGTACAAGTATCTCTGCTTTCTCTTTGAAGACCAAAGAGCGCTCCGCACTCCGGCAGGAATGTGATGGGGAGCTGCCTCTGATGCGCTGCTGGGAGTCTTCCGAGGAACTTAGCTCCTCCTCGAGTGACAGCGGCAGTAGATCATCACTACGACTCATAAAGCGATTCATTTTTTGTTGCCGCTCATACTTGGAAGAAAGTTTCGTACCATCTGAACCATGGCTAAAGATTTGTGGTGGGGGAATGACACTGAGTTCCAAGCTAGAGAGGCTGGAGACTTCCAGCTCGCTGTCGGACAGTTGTGACCATATGGGTCTCTCTGGACACTGTGGATAAGGGCCCGTAAACTGTGTTCGCTGCAAAATGGGTGCATTATTTTTTGGTAAAATTACCTGGCAGGGGTCAGACACGGCTGACGTCACAGGGCTGACGGACGGCAGGGCACTCCCGCTAACTTCTTCACGAAACGACGGCACAGTGTGACGGGACTCACGGTGCTGCGGAGGGGCCTTGCGGTACGGCTTCCGGGCAGGAGCAGCGCTCGTCATTCTGGGAGATTCCAGCGTGCTTCCATACACTGTCCGTTAGTCCTGCAGAAAGAGAAACATGAGAATCCAAAATAGCGGCAACCTTCAGCCCTGTCCTGTGAAAACAGACTTCCTCTCTATCTCTCTCTCGTAAAGTCAAACTGCCTCTTCCTCTCTCAGCCGCTATGCCGAAAAAGCAGTTTGAATCAATAAGCTTTAATGAGAGCAGCACCCCTGGGCAGATAAAAAAGCAACAACCAATAAACAAACAGCTTTGCCAGTGACAGACTGCTGGAGCTGAAGGTGGCCTTTTAATGATCACCAAATAGGGGTGGGAGGTATGACCAAAACATTATAACACGGTTCAAGAAAATGTATATGACAGTATTCGATTTTGCATCATAATTTAGTAACTTGAAAAAAAAGGGAGATCTTTATACTTTAATTGATTAACTTGATAATTTATTGGATTCAAACCAATAAACAATAGTAACATTATCATTTAAACATTTTGCAGACACATTCATCCACACTGACTTGCAGTATTACAAGGTATACCGTTTTATCAGTTTGTGGGTTTCAACCCCATGAACTTTTGCACTGCTAATGCAATGTTATGGTGATATCAAAGAGATACTGGATACAAAAAAATAGAGGCATGGGGAAGGGACTGAAAAAAGCAAGCTTGCTTTAATGCGTGGGATTGATTTCATGTTGAAGTGCATTTCCAATAGACAAACTGTTAAACCACTGCCTGCATGAATCTTATTGATCACAGAAGGCTATGTTTAGAACAGGAAAACTGGCGATATACAAGGCTGAGTCAACGTGTTACAGCTATGAATATTCACATTCAGTTATGAAGACCAATCAAAATATCCTCAGAAGCAAAACCATAAAACTGTCAGTTGATATTTTTTGTGATTTCCAGTTTTTTATCTTTCAATAAATGTAAAGAACATTCCTGTGATAATTTAACCTTGATATCTTTGAGTAAGGCCATGTCAAAGATTCAAATCAATTAAAATCAAACTTTGATGCATCTCATTTAGGGCTGCACGGTTAATCGAAAAAAGATCACAATTCAAACACGCACACAATCTCATTCCTAAATTATAATGATTTGTCTGTCTATTAAACCTTTGTCAGAAATCATAAAAGAAAATTGAAATATGCGTAGGTGCTGTCAAAGAGTCAGTGAGAGCCACTGTCATCATGTAAAAAGGGATTTTAAACAGCAGGTTGCAATGACAAGTGTTCATTGGTTCACTCGTTTAAACCAGTGGTTCTCAAACTGGGGGCCGGGGCCCCAGTTTTATGACATTTTATAAAAAAAAATGTATCATGAATTCTGTGCAATTAAACCTAAAAAAAAATAAAGCTACTAACCAACAGCACTACTTTGTATCATTAAATATGTTTTGCTTAATTAAAAGTTTTAGAACAGTTTTTTGTCATAAATTTTCTTTGGGGGGGG
Organism: Misgurnus anguillicaudatus; assembly: GCF_027580225.2. Taxonomy (NCBI): domain Eukaryota; kingdom Metazoa; phylum Chordata; class Actinopteri; order Cypriniformes; family Cobitidae; genus Misgurnus; species Misgurnus anguillicaudatus. Next base: position 8,360,074 of record NC_073347.2, read on the forward strand.
CCGCGAAGGAATGGGCTGTACACAAGGGGGCGCACGCTGAAAAAGAGAACCACTGGTTTAAACACTGCGTTTAAAGCACAGATGAAGCTCATAATCATTGTGTTTTGCCTTAACGGATGCGCAAGTGGCACGGATGAAGCCCGCGTTGACACGTTCATTTAATGGATGCGCAAGCAATGCGTTCATACTGGCCGAGTGTGTCTGTATAGACGGTTTAACCGGACGCACATGCGCTGACGCGATACACGTTTGGATACGAACTTTACTTCTGGTTTAGTTTATTTAATGGTCTGACTAGTTGCTAAACTGATCTCTTAAACAAATGCCTCGTTGAAAATAACAAATGTTTTGGTTTCCTAGGTAATCTATGTGTTGTGTTTTTGCTTGTTATATAAATAAACTACGTTTAAAGAACTTTGTTGTTATTTATTCTTAGCAGAGTTTACCTTAGCAGAGAAGTTACGTGCGGACCACAACAGCCGCTTGTTTATGTTGTTACTGCGTAAACCATCTATACTTCAAATACAAGTAGTTTGCTTTACTTTATTTGCAAACTGTGTAAATGCTTATTTTAATGTTGCTTCCTTTTAAGAAAAATGAAAGGAAAATAAAAACTACTCTTGAAAAAAGTTTGGAAAACCCTGATGTTTACGATTCAAATAACTCTTTTCAAACCACACAGTATCATTAATATTTCTTTCTGCATTATATACAATATTCAAAATATTTAAATTATCACGGAAGTACTGGGATAGTTTAACGTTTCAGTGTTTCCAATACGTTGATTTACTTGTGGTGCACTCCCACAAATCAACACTGGCCGCCACGCATAGATTTTTCATGGTTCCCATTAACATGTACATTTTTCTGTTTAAAATCGTGTTAATTCGTTGCTGCAAGCGCCCTCCCTTTCTCTTATGTCGCGTGCAGCGTGCGTGCCTCTCTCTCACATAACAATGAAAAGGTGGCGGTGTTTCCAATGTCTGTTCCTCTGTATACTTTCTTTTTCGCGTAAACGTCAACAGTCACAGATTTTACTGACAGATAAGACGGCTGATCGAGTTTATCATGACTTGACAAAAGGTTAGCATTAGTGTTTCCCACACACACACACACATGTTCACTCCCTCTATGTGCCGTATGCCTGCATACATGTTTTGTGGTAACTTTGTGTAACAGTATTCTCTCATATTTCTGAATTTGCACCGAATTGTCTGCGCTATACGCAACAATAAAACTCACATTTAAAATAAAAAAGGGTCCATAACAAGACATTTAGGAGAAGAGAAACAGCAGTAAGGATTCAATGTAAATGTATGGTGATTTTGTCAGACAATGTCGAGTTTATAAATCAGGATTTTAGCAGCAGTTGGATTAAACACGAGGTGTTACTGGGTCGTGTTTAGTAACTATTTTATAGTCTACTCATTTTATGTATGACAACAGAACTGATAATATGTAAAAATAGCATTCAGTTGTGTTAAAATGCAATATAATGTGACAGATCAAAGAGTAGAAGTGAAACGTGGCTAAACTCGATCAAAAGCAAACATGTGATGACGTCACATATATGCTAATTAGCGTGTGACATCATCACCGCCACAAGTCTCTCAAAATCCTGTGAGAAACATTGGGTTTACATATAAACACTAATGCCTACGGTGTAGGGCAAACACCTTTTTTGACACAGTAATAAAGAGTCATGGAATCTTTCAGATTCATACAAAATAATTCAAACCTAACATTTTAAAAGAGATTTCAGCAATTCATATTTTGTCTCTAGTAAATTCTGTTATTTTGTTTAGTTGGCATTCAGAATCGTGTGAGAAACGTGATCTTCATCTGAAATGAAAAAGTGCAGCCCAAATCTCATTTCATATTCAGATTATGAGCTTCTAGCCTGGATTTCTCAGACAGGGTCACATATGATCTTTGTCTTTTGGTTTAAACACTATTTATAATGCAAGTAAAAAGGGGGTCGAGTCAGTGGAAGAAAGTAAAGTTCTTCAGCTTTCTGTTGCTATATACAGTAATTGTAGCCAGCATTGACAAGAAATGACGTCAGAATGCTATACTGCCTCACACCATGAGAGAAGCCCATGCTTAGCAATTTTCTCCACTTCTGCAGTCACACGTTCACCTAAACAGGACTGCAGCATTTTTATACTGTCCTGGCTATTTTTAAAGTTCCTGACTGGTAAAATGGGAATAAAAAAAAATTGGGTTGGCTGGTGTCACAGCGTGGCGCCAATAAGAAATCAATGGTGTTCCCATCACATGCTGCTAATGTGCTGGAGGGCAAACACACACACGAGGGGGTCACTGCCAAAATGGGACACTTAGTGACAGGCTGATTTCCCCTCTCGACGTCGTCATCTACCCAAAATGCACAAATGTGTTAAGTTTACAGGTTTACAACCTCACAGGTGGAACTAAACAAACATGTTTTGTCAAAGGTGACTGCTTATCATAAGCCCTTCTGAACTGATAAACTGAAATCTCACACATAAGATATCTTATCTCACTAGGTCATGGTCTAACTTTCAGTCTCAAATTTCATATACATCAACAACACATTATCTACTTTGAGTAAGTCATGCAGTTTGAGATTATATATCTGCTTTAAAGGCTATGAAAATGACAAAATTCAGAGGAATTCCTTTTTAGACAAAAAAGGACAAATCTCTTGTCTATCTTTAAACAGCCAAAGGCAAGGTTCCCCTGCCCTGTACTTGCTGAATTTTACAAACATCTTGGCAAAAGGTCTGAAGCTCTTGCTAACAGTTACACCAGAAGAACCAGAAAGCAAAAGAGCCGCACAGATCTAGTGTGAAATGTCTATGTGAAAGTCTTGCTAAAAGGATGTGAAAATTCACCATGACTCAGAAGACTCAGCAAGAACTCTTTATTTAGATTCAAGACATCAAGTTTAAATAAATGTATAAAAAAAGAGCATTGCCCTTAAATATGACACACTTTCTGTTTAGAAATACATACAGTACTACAGAGTGAAACGATTGAGTTGAGGATAGGTTGTTTTAAGGCCATGACACACCAAACCAACACCAAACCACTAACAGCAACAAAAGCTAACGATGGTGTGGCAACAACATGCCGCCTGCCGGTCAAAAAAAGTTGTGTGTCAACAAACAGCAAAAAGCCAACATCCAACTACAGGGTTCCCACTCCTTGACTTTCATAGATTAAAAAGCTGAATTTTTATGACCTATGTCCGGGATGCCGTGAGCCTGGATAATGTACATCTTGAGTTTATAAAAATGTAGCTCTAATGCATGAAATGAATAAACAGTGCCAATAAACAGGCAGTTCAAATTGTAGTCAGCCGAGGCTTGGACCCGGAAATGGTATTCCTTAAGTTAAAGGTGCATTGTGTAATTTTTAGAGGGATCTCTTGACAGAAATGCAAAATAATATACAAAACTATATTATCAGGTGTGTATGAAGACCTTTCATAATGAACCGTTATGTGTTTATTACCTTAGAATGAGACATTTTTATCTACAAACACTGAGGGTCCCCTTACATGGAAGTCCCCATTTTGGCCAGCCATGTTTCTACAGAAGCCCTTAACGGACAAACTTTTTTACTAAGTTGTCTCCAACGATGACATGTTTGTTCGGTGGCAGCTACTGTAGCTTCTCTTTGTGTTTCAAAAGCGAGAGGTGAGCAGTGGAGTGAGCTGTTGGTTGTAATTCACAACCTCACCACTAGATGCCGCTAAAATTTACACACTGCACCTTTAACAGGCGGATTACATTTTGATAAATGTAAACTAAAATTTAAAGCAACAAACAAAAATCCCTGATATTACATGACATTCAATGTCTGGAAAATAACTTTTAAAATTCCATGAAATTCCATGACTGTGGGAACCCTGCAACTAAAACATACATTCTGCAACTGGGTGAAAAGTCGTAAGTACGCATGACGCAAGCAAATTTTTAAGAAACTCCATGGGGTGGTTTCCTGGACTAGTCTAATCCCTATCCGGGTACCACCCCCGTAACTTCGACTAGTCCCAATTAGGGGTGGGACAAAAAAACAACAATTGTATGATGCATATGATGCGGATATGAATGATTCTGAATCGATACACAAATGTCAAAAATCGATTCTTAAAAGTTAGTTTACAAAATAATAACGTGACGTTATCAGAACAAAAAGGCAGAACTCAACTGGGGAAAAAAGTGAAACACTGCACGAGTACCTTCAGATATTATATATATAAATATATATAAAAGAATGACTTTATTAAGCACTTAGTTGCATTAAAGTACAGTATATGACAGTTCAGAGACTAGTAGCAAAAGTGCAAACTCTCTGGCACTCTTGAGCAAATGTGATGCAATGACGTCACAAATATGCTAATTAGCACGTGAAGAATAGAGACAGAGCGCAGTTATGCAGATTTGAAAGCCACGCCCACCGGGGGGGAAATCAGTCCAGCCGTCTCCATTGACTTTGTATTGCGAGAGGCCGCCTCCTTGTCATTTCTGGCTTATAACAAAAAACTGAATAGTGCCTAGAAGCTGCTGTGTGACAATATGTACAGCTAACAAGCCAAAGAACCCAGAAATAAGTTTTTATAAGCTGTCGAGCCGTAAAACCCAGTCTTTAAGGAGAATAAAGTGGATCGCCGACTACGTTTCCCCCTAGTGGACGCAGTTCTACTAATAGAAGTACTATGAAAAGTTGCCTGTATCCATTTTTGTCTTTAAATGCTCGTTTTTTGGGGTCGACAGCTTATAAAAACTTATTTACAGATTAAACTTAAAAACAGAATAATACCTAAAAGCTGCTGTGTGACAAGGTGTACAACTAACAAGTCAAAAAATAAATAAATACGTTTTTATAAGCTGTCGACTTCAAAAAACGAGCATTTAAAGACACAGAAATGGAAACAGGCAACTTTTCATAGTACTCATATTAGTAAAACTGCGTCCAATAGGGGGAAACGTAGTCGGCGATCCACTTTATTCTCCTTAAAGGCTGGGTTTTACGGCTAGACAGCTTATAAAAACTTATTTCTGGGTTCTTTGGCTTGTTAGCTGTACATATTGTCACACAGGAGCTTTTAGGCATTATTCAGTTTTTTGTTATAAGCCAGAAATGACAAGGAGGCGGCCTCTCGCAATACAAAGTCAATGGAGACGGTTGGATTGCTTTCCCCCCCCCGGTGGGCGTGGTTTTCAGGTTATGACGCGCTGCGCTCTGTCTCTATAAATTCTAAATCAAATTGGGAACCTAAGGGGGTCGCACACCGGAGCGCTGTTCTAAAAAAAAAAAATCGAACACATTGTTTTCTATGAGTATACGCACACCGGTGCTGTCAGGTGGCGCTTGTACGTGGCGCCCAGCTATGACTCAGGAAGTTGCTCAAATCCCTGTCTCGCCACAGAGCGCCACTTACATAGTTTAACATTAAAAAACATCATATTTGTCCCAAATCATTAACGATTAACATCGACTGCTTACGTATATTTTGCATTTTGAATTAGACGCTATCTGACTAAGCTCACGCTATTTAATGTGCACTTCCGGTGTACGATAGCTCAGATAGAGTCAGATAGAGCGTCCGGTGTGCGACACCCTTAAGAGTCGATTCTGAATTGATTCATGAGGGTCCAAATTACTCACACCCCTAGTCCCAATGGTATGGAAAACAATGGTAGCAATGGTGCCCCAAAAAGTAGGTACTAAAGGACAGATGCTCAAAAATGGTTGACCGTCAGTCATAGGCAATCTCTAATTTCCTCTGTTGTTAAATGTGTATGGAAGCTCTTACACTATTTAAGAGTGTATAAATGTGTCTGTGGCTGTCTTAGTATGACTTCAGCTCCTTCAGGAAATAATTAAAGCCTGCTTTCTGACACTTTAAAACACTACAGGTCTTTTAAGCTAAGCCCTGACATTTGTCATGAGAAAACTAATGGCTGCGGTTGAGAGTTAGAGCTCTGTGTGAACAGAAGAGATGGTATTACAGTACATTCTGACCTTCACTTCATCAAATCCAAACACAAATATAACACAGCTTCCACGCTGAGGATGTTATATTCAGATCGTAGATTATAAACTTAATTAACTGCTTTCAATAAACCCTTCTGTGCACCTCTGATTATTCAGATTTCTATCAAAGATGGGCTGTAAAAGTGAGATTTCGCAGATAGAAAGAATTATACAATCCTAGCGCCGGGTGATATATAATCAGAAATCTGCATTTCACAATGAAATCAAGTCTATTTATATAGCAATAAATTACGTTACAGTTCTTAAGCCCTTTTTACACTTTTCCTCATTAAATCATCCTACACAATGTAAAGAAAATATAACCTTGATATCTTTAATATTAACTGAATAAGGTCTTGTCAAATATTGAAATCAAACTTTGATACTCATAATCTCATTTTAGTCTAGATTTCACAAAAAATGGCTAAATTTCTGTTGTGCTCCTACTCTGCCAACATGATGTCCATTTCCTCTTGTTTGCGTTGTTTTAGACAGAGTTTATTCTCAATTCCCTAATGATCTGCCTATCAGATGCTAGAGGCAGAGCAAAATATTTGCCTCAGGAAACGTCCGGCATAAAAGAGAGGACGAGTAAAATGCATCATCCTGTGGGCGCTGTGCTTGTTGTTACACCCTGTACGTTTTATAGTCAACATGAAATGGTATTTTCGGCCAATTTAATTTCATAATGTGACATTTATGAGAAGTTCAATATACCCCTCTTGATCCCCATTGCTTTGAGATTGTTATTTCCCATTTTTATAATATTAACCAGCATTATTACACACAGCTCACAGAAATACTTCATTCTGATTGGTCGGACACAACATTGTGAGGTCTGTAATTTTCCGATAACTTCCGGGTCGTTTGTGAGTCATTTTTGCAATAACAATCAAGAGCTCAGATGCAAAACCTAAGTGTGTCTGGGATGATTACTTGTTAATGAGCATTGTTAATCAGACTTTTAAAGAGCACCAATTATCCAATTCATGATTTTACATTTCCCTTTGTGTGTAAGTACATTTTAACGATATGGTACAAATCCCTAAGTAAACGATGACTTGAGTAATCATTTCCAACAATTGTAGGCAACAGTTTACTTCGTTGGCCTGTTGACGTGGACACAAAGGTCATTATCATAATTTACCTGCTTCTGACTCACAGCCTGTAAGTAGTCTATGTTTTTATATTTAAACTATTTACTATGGATTAAACCATGATTCAAACACAAGTTTTGTGCAGTGCAGAGTAGCGCTTGTTTGTCATTTCTACGATCATTAACGCAGACATGGTTTTAATGTTTTAGTATCCTTACCTTACAAATCTGTTTTGTTCTGCTCAAGCCACGCTGGTAAAGTTGATCGATCAACTTGGTCATTTGCATTTTTTTGGATCAGACTCGGCTTGTATTGATAAGGTAGTAAAGACGATATTAACTCCTGTCAGTATTGCATTGTGAGCTAATCTTCAAAACATGGTAAGGAGCATCACATTTCCGGCTGACGTCAGAGGTATTCTTCTGTAAGCAATCACAACATAACAATAAGCTGGCCAATCGGGGACACAACGCTTTTCAGATCAATGAGCTTTATAACAAATCAGAGTGTTTGAGGAAAGCAGGGATATCTGCAGCAACAAAAATTTACAGTATGTGGAAAATAATGTGTTTTTTAACCATAAACCACGCGAACACATTATATTATACCAAATACACAAAATAACATTGTTTTTAGCAATGAAATAGATGCTCTTGGATTCTGTCTAAAATAGAGGCTGCAACTAACGAATAATCTAGCGATTATTTTTCCGATTAGTCGACTTTTAACAACTATTTTTTATTATTAATACAGTGTTCTTTTCTTGATTAGCTATTTAATCTGTTGGATAATCTGTTTTTCTACTCTCTGTCTGATCTGACAGTCATTGTTTGTTTTATTGTATTTTAACACAACTGAATGCTATTTTCACATATTATCTGTTCTGTTGTCAGACATATAGGGGCGGTTTCCTAGCCTGGGTGCCAGACGATCTTAGCCCCGCCCACCACAATTTGAAAAACGGGACGATCGGTCTGGGGATTCACCGTTGAGGAGCTACTATGCGAATACCAAAACCGGCCGACGAATCAAATTGTGAGGGCGGGCTTTATACGATGATGTACAGATGATCAACAGTAACGTATCAACCACGTCACCAAAGAGCGCGTGTGTTCCATCTGTTTACAATGAAATGGCTGCCGCTGGTGAATTCAGATGTGTGGATTCTGACATTAGCCTCTTTCACACAGTAATTCTGGTAAATTACCATGAATTTACCAGAATGACTTTACCAGTAAATACAAAAATGTGCTGTTCACACACGCAGTGGCGTTCCGTTATTTTACCAGTAAGACATCATTCACACATCAGTATCAAAATACCGGTAAATTCGTTGAGAAAGCGGAATTACCTGTAGCATGCGGCGAGCTCAGTGTTGTATTTGTAAACAATCCACGTCGTTCATATCCACGGTCCGTATTTTGCTGTTTTCACGTCAGTCGCGAAGTTGCTCATGACCAAACAACATTGAATGAGACGACGTCAAACCGAAAATGCGTTTTTAACAACACTACTGTTTGCACGTTAGGCTTCGCAGAGGGCGTGCTAAAGACGTCGGCAATTCGGCGGTAAGCTGTTTTAAACAACTTTGGTGAAGAAATTTGGACGTAAACTTCAGGTGTGCCCAACTTTCAAGCAGCATGTGTGTGGAAACGTCCGTAAACAGTGCGGGGGTAAACGCGTCATCTGTATTAAAACGCTATGATTGGTCCAGCTGTCAGCACGGTCTGACGTCGTCCGTTCTAAATGCCGGTAATCCTATAATTTTCGTTCACACATAGCGCTTACCGGTAAATTACTGGTAATCTTACAACCTGTCTTTCTGGTAAATTGGGAGCACTGATTAACCGGAAAGGTTCTGTTCACACATGATCTGTTAACTGCAATTTACCAGTAAATTACCAGTAAAGACTGTATGTGTGAAAGGGACTATTGAGTCTGTTCTAAAAGATATCGACAGAGCATTGATTTAAAAAGAGGAACAGAGAAACGCGATCAAGGCATTTGTTTATGTTTTCGCCGTCCTTCCTATGGAGGACAAAGTTAAAGAAGCAACTAAAATGGGTATCACGGCGATGCAACTCGGCGTGCACGACGAGATGGATATAATTAGCGGCCGTTGCCAGCTTCTTTTCGGAAGCCTGGAATCGTGACTGCTGAAAAAGTGGAGGGACATGCTAGGCTCCGATATTTTTCAAGCCAACGTAATGGGTAGCTATCGTCGTGGATGAAGTTCACCTAACGTACAAATGGTAAGAGATAGTCTTACTGTATGACTTAGTAAATACTTAATGTTGTGATATAAATGAAATGTTGTAAACATAGTAGGTGTTGATGTACCTTCGCTAACTCAGACTTAGTCTAATTACAATGATGTTAGTATCATTGTAGCGAAATTACTAGCAGTTCGGTCAGGCTGCTAAAGACGCTATTTCAACATAAGTCACAAACTCCGTTGCTCTGATTGGTCGTATGTCTATCCAATTGAGTGCAGAGGCATTTTTCGGTTGAGACACGCCTCATAATTTTAGCTCAATGGAGCGGTATCAGACTCAAATTCTGACTAGAATTGAGTATGACAACATCAGGCTAGTGGTTTCCCAGACAGGGATTAGACTAGTCCTAGACTAAAATAAATATAAGAGCTGTCCAAGCTGAAAACATCTTGCACTGACATATCTTAAAATACATCAGTGCCCTTTGTTTGGCCTCAAAATGCACACAAGTAATGTCTTTTTAGTAAGGCATGTTTGTTTAAACTAATTATATTTCCTAATTAAACTAAGGTCTAGTCCTGGCTTAAGCTAATCTATGTCCAGGAAACCACCCCAAGCACATAGAGAACCAGTGTGTGTGGGAAAACACTGCTAACCTTTCATGATAAACGTGAATCAGTCGTCTTCTCTGCCAGTAATATCTGACGTTTACGTGAAAATGCAAGTACACAGAGGAATCCACATGGAAAACACAGCCAACGTTTAATTCTTTCACTCAGTGTCATGTATGAGAGGCGCTGTCTAGGGGCTTCACGCAGAGAAAGAGAGAGAGAGAGCGCGCGTGCACAAGAGAGGCACTACCGAGCGCTCACAACAATAAATGAAGCCATTTAAATGAAAATAAAAATGTAAATGTTGTGGCCATTGTTGATTTTGTGGCGCACACAAACAAATCAATGTATGGATAACACTGCCAGTAGCAGAAGCCGCCATTACGCGAAATGAATGTAAACAGCGACGCGTCGACGCATTTTACGCATGTCAACGTATTTTCATAGTCGACGTAACCGATGACGTCGACGCGTCGTTGCAGCACTAGTCTAAAAACTGTATTTCTGAATGGCCTGAGGGATTAAGCGGATTTGAGGCAAAAGTACTGACACGTATAGTACGATAGTACGTTTCGAGAGCATTTGGTTAATATCATTATCTAATTTTTGATGGAGACGGCTTTAGCAGCTTTTGCATCTGAGCTCTCCATTTATGAACAATAATCTGGCTAATGTTTAATGAACCAGGTTACAATAAAAGACTGATGAACAATGCACATTCATTTTTTTCTTCTAAAATAATGTGAACTTGTAAACAGTGGACAGTAAGACCTGGAACAAGCATTACAACAAGTACATAAGGTCTATCAGAACCTCATGTTGACTTTAAACTCCTGTGGGGCAACAGCGGAGCTTGTGAAAATGCCATATATATACACACACACAACGTCTTAACCAAGTGTAAGGAATATAAAGTGTCAGAAATGAATTTTAAGTATAAAGGAGAAAGGAAACTTTCTGTGAGGTGTCTGTAAAGTTTTCTCAGTTCACTTGGTCACTTTTAATAAAACTCTGAAAGAGTCAGATAGAGTTCATTGGAAACAAATCAGCAATTTTAACTTTCAAATCTCAGTAAACGTCTTTTGCAATGTTATAGTACAAGTGCAACATTACACACGACTGTGTATCAAGAAAAATATCCACAGAGACGTATCAGCTATTAATTAGAGCTATTCCCAGAAACCCAACACAACTGCGCAAACAGAACAAATTATTTACATGCACATATTCAGACAGTGTTGATCATACCCGAAAGCAGAGTTGGTGTCAGTGCTGTCCTCATTCACAGGTCCTCATTTCCTCAAGCATTCTGAAACAAAAGGGAACTTGTGATACTCAAAGTGCTTTGTCATTGTTTAAAAAAAAATAGGAGAGAGAATACATTTCAGAAGTGAAAAATGCTTTGGTATTCTGAATGTCTTATTAACCCTACCCCATAATGAAAATTTAACAAACAAACAAAAAATCCAACATTACAGCAAAACATAAAACAGTACCCTAGTATACATTATGATGGTATTAATATTTAAGTTTATAAAAGAGCAAGAACGTTAATTTAGGAGTTTTCAAAGCAAAGTTGGTAAACTTATTGAAATCTAGTTTTCTCAACATAAGTTAAATCGTGAAACTATAATCAATGTGTCAATATAAAGAAAAAGGACCCACAGAAAGTAATATTAGTCACCCCAAGCCACTACATACATACGTATATAGATCTCATTAAAGCTCCAAAATGCACACATATCCATCATCGCAATAACCCAAACTCCAGTGGGTTAATAAATAATCAAATTAATTTAATTATAGGTGGGTGTGAAAATAATATTTTAACCATATTTATTACATGAGTCATTGGAATGCCTGATTCTAATTGGCCAGTCTCGACATTTGCAGGTTATTCCCAGATAACAACTCAAAACTATTAAAAAAAGGTAACCCAGATGCAGCAAATCATTAATATTACACAAAATTTTATATAAATGTCTTTTAAGAAAGAGATAATGTATAGGCAGCCAGCAGGTTGTTAGTATTGCAGAAATAAGCCCCGAGAGTGTGATCAAGACCCCAAGTGAAGCGGTTTAAGGCATTGTTATCTTGAAATAACATACCCTGGAATGTCGAGACTGGCCAATCAGAATCAAGCATTTTAGAGTGCCGTGTAATAACAACACATATGACATTTTATTTACAAATTATTAAACCAAATAGCGTATTTGTGACGTCTTATCTTGTAACTGGAAAAAAATTGTTTCCTCACAGAAGGTATGCATTCGTTAAAAATTAGCAAAAAAAAAAATAATTTAAATCAATATTTAATGCTCCTTACCTTACTTATGAGGTAAATAGCCGCGTAATAAGCAGGATTATGTATAGGCAGCAGGTTGTTATCATGAAATAAGCTCCTTATCACAATGTCAGGCTGATAAAAGCTGGCGGCCTAAACATTATCCCTTAGCAAACTGAAACCAAAACAAACACATATCGGCTCTGAATTCAAATACGACAGTAACTTTAAATGTCATTGGTTCTTGCGTGTTTCATGATAAGTTGTCATATAGAGCAGTGGTTCTCAAACTTTTTCAGCATGCGGCCCCTCTTGTGTGTGGTGCATTCCTTCGCGGCCCCCCAAAGAAAATTTATGACCATTTTGTTCTAAAACATAACATATTATTTAGACAAAACATATTAAAGTATACAAAGTAGTGCTGTTGGTTAGTAGCCTTATTTTTTTAAGTTTAATTACACAAAATTTATGAAAAATTAATGTATTTTATAAAATGCCATAAAACTGGGGCCCCCCTGGCCCCATCTCGCGGCCCCCAGTTTGAGAACCACTGATATAGAGTCAGGGGTTAAAGCAAAAAAAAATCCTGAGCCTGAACTTTTGCCGGGAGCGGACACATTGTTGAAACTAACTAGTAACGTATCTGCCATTAACACTTGACAAGCTTAAAATACAGATTATGATGGGCTATTTGAAACACCAATACAAAAGAAAGGTTACTCAAATATATATTTCACTAAAATATGGTGCAAACACAAAAATTGTTTAACTTTTTTGTCATCATTTACTATATGCCGCAAAGTAAACCATCAGACTGAACAAAATCAGTCACTTTGTGCATTTAAGGGTAAATACATCAATGTGGTGCATTATGAGAGTAAAAATAAGTTGCTAGATCTATGAGGGATTTAATGTTCTTATTAACAATTTTGTGCTCTATTAGTAAAATCTTTGGTTGCATATATGTATGGTAATAATAGGGCACACAAGCCACATACACAACATGTTAAATGAGATTCATTGTTGGTCAAAACATGTTTAATGTTTATATAATAATTAGAGTAAGCATTTAATAAATATTTATTAGGGGTGTGACGAGACACGAGATTGGGTTTATGAGAAGGAGACGAGATTTTTACACTTTTTTAAGAAATCCTCAGTGATTAAATAAATGGGAAACACAAATCACATTATTTTTAAATGATTTAACTAATCTAGGACTGTCCCAGACAATTATTTTGCTAATTGATAGTGAAGTAATTTGATATTTTTCGTAATAAAAATAGACTCAAGTGAGCAATAACCTTTAAAATTACATAATAATTATGATCCAATAATAACTGTAAATAAAGTATCAAAACCAAGTTACATTAAACAACATTACAATAACAAACACATTACATTTATGTAGCCTGTGTAATAAACCAGCTTTATGTATTATAATAAATGCCTGAAGAGGGCGCTAGAGGACTCGTCTCGCGGATGTTATCTACACTTTCACTTTAGACGGAGACATGCTTATTTTTAGCCAACGTTTAAATTCATTTGAATCTTTAATATTTGTCAAATTCTTTACACTAGAAATGATACACTTACTGTTATTCTTGAGCAAGAGCATGCAGACATTAAATTATATAAACTCAGATAAGGGTTTAATCTCCTGACTGAGACAACATATGATCAACAGACAATCACAACGCGTCTCAGACTTTATACGATTTGATTTCCCAAACGAACATTATTGGAAACCCAAACAAAAAAGCACATGCAGTAAAAGACATATATAATACAGGCACTGTGAAATGTTCAAACAGAAAGCTGCATTCTCCGGACGTCGCATATGCATGCATACGTCATCAAAGTTTATTTATGTTAACTGAGCATTGCATTCGCAAGTCATAAGCATATTACAACAACGTGATCAACTAAATACATTTGGTAAACTTTATTATTCTTAATATTCCCTAATAAGACAGTTTTTATGACGTATATACAGTCTACTAATTAATTTGAGAAACAGCCAGCAATTCACCTCCACTAAAAATCTTGTGACATAATTAATTTCGAGAGATCTCGTCACACACCTAATATTAATTATTTATCTAATATTAATTACACAATATTTTCACCCTTCATTTGAAGTTGATAATTTAACATTAAAGTTACTTAATTCAAATGATGTTGCGACTTAAACATTCCTAGGTGTCTGGAAAGCCAGTCAAGTGCACTTGTCTTTTGCATCAAGAGCTCCGCGTGCTTCTTGTCATCATATTATTCTGTAATCACATGCACTAACCAACGCATGCATGCACCAGAATAACGAACCATCAAGAGGCGCGAATGTATGCGTGTATTCAGGGTGATGGTTTGCGTGGATGCGTGCGTTAACGCGTTTCAGAATAATATAATACAAGCAAACATTTTGACACAAACGCAACTTTATACTTTAGGCGCGAGACAGCATTTCAACTCGACGAGAATTCCTGTAACGATTTTATACACTCATTATATTTACATAGTCAAAGCCATACCATGGTCAAAGCAGCAAGCAATTGTCTTCGGTCTCCGCTCGGCATCTGCAGCTGGCTCTCAACCACACTTCAAAGACCCGCCCCATCCTACTTATGATTGGCTAGTTTGTTAGCGTGAAATATGTGTGGCTCTCATACTATTTGTAGGCGAACGAATGAACTTAAACTGATTTCTTTTTACATTCGTCCCCAACGCCGCACGCCGGAGATCCGGCACGGTGCCGGAAAACTTTAAGCCCTGTAGAGTATTTCATCAAAAGAGAAACTATGCTTAAAGGAACAGTATGTAGGATTGTGGCTAAAACTGGTACTGCAATCAGACAACTGGTGGCCAATACACAAAATGACAACATAAACATCAGTTGAGGGCTGCAACTCCACTTTTTATATGACAATATCCTGGCCAGACCACTGTTGTCAGTTATATAAGTATTTGAAATAAAAAAGATTTCTTAATGTCTAGTGACATATTAGGGCCATTTTATGATTAATTGATATAAATTTCTTACATACTGTTCCTTTAAAATATCAATAGTTTCTCGTTCTGTCCCAAACCAATCGTTCTTAAGACATGCATTATTAACTTATTGGAGTCATTTGGATTACTTTAATGATAGGTGTATGTGCTTTTTGAATCTTCAAAGTATAGAAAAAATGGTGGGAAAAAATACTTTGTGTTCAAGTTCAACTAAAGGACTGGATGATCATGTACATCTGTGATGGCACGAAAATGCATAAATTATGGGATATAAGATTAGGGATGTCCCGATCCGATCACATGATCGGAAATCGGCCCCGATCACGTGATTTCGGACTCAATCGGAATCGGACGTCACCTCCCGATCAAGACTCATGCAGGGTTTAAAATCCATCAAGGTCTCGCTCTGCTCCGCGCCAGTGTACGCGCTGCGCTGGTGCGTGTGAACTGACGAGAAGAAAATAGGCTTGTTCGACTTCATGCGGCGCCACCAGCACCGGCAGCCGGATGACGTCAAAGTTCCGCGAGAGCGATTTAAAAGCAAACTCCTCCGTATGATTTCGCGGATCACTCGTGCGGTAGTTTGACGTCACCCGGCTGTCGATTGTTGCGGCCCCGTGTTTTCATTCATAGTCTTCACACTCGTGCGTGCAAGGAACCCACGACAAAACCGTGTTTTTATCGCTCATTTAAACGACGCGTTGATCGTTTTGTCACCATGTGCTCAGACGCAACTCCGCGTCTCACTCAGAACCTCAAGAACGCGCATTCACGCAGGATACTGTAGAGATGAGAGATAGAGAAAGAGGTAAGAATGGTGCCCATGTCGAAAAAACTTAATAGAAGTCTAGAAACAAAGTATTAAAGTATGTATAGCCATGTCACTCATCTCATTACAATATGTTAACTAGATAACTGGATAGAACTGATTATATAGTTTAATAAAATAATGTATTTTGATTATCCAAATTAATTACGACCTAACTATAGGTATTTTATAACTAACTGCTGACCAGCTTAGGGAATCTCTATGGCTATTTTATAAGACATATTGCTGAATCAGTATGTTGTTTTTCTTGTTAATTGAGTCTTTTTTGGTAGCCTATCTTATGCCTAGAATTAGTCAAGGAGGTTGATTCTTATAACTTCCTTCTAAGTTTGATCAATTGTGCATAATGATGACATGTGCAACAAATGCATATAGGGTGTCAGACTCATAGATTTGCATAATTTAAAGTTCAGGTTTTAAAGTTTGGGTCAACATGTGGTACAGCTTTAAAACTGAAACTTATAAAATCATATCAGAGGTACAAAATGTCATTGAAACACACCAGTGGCTTTGCTGTCATCAGGATTAAACATGTTACCCCTCGAACCCTCCCTCCCAACAGAGCATCCCCACAAAACAAATCCCAATTTAACCCCTGTACATATACCATAAATATTCTAATTATTTTTTAACACATCTATAATTATGCGCTGGCACAGAGTTAGACTCTTTTGACTCCACACAGAAACAGCAACGCATGCCGCATGACATAAGGAACATCCTGGTTCTGTTTTTCGCTCTTCTTTATTCTTTTTATGTATTATAGAAGTATCGGATCGGGACTCGGTATCGGCAGATACTCAAAATCAAATGACTCGGAGGCAAAAAAACCTGATCGGGACATCCCTATACAAGATAATGTTTATTTTGATTATTTGACAATTCCTTTAACATAAATAAAATCAGCATTTGCATCTGACACTGCTTATGAAGGTCTTTTTAGAAATCACCCTGCACAATTACAGCTCAATGTGATTGTTCTTCTGTTGCCTACAGTAATTAACACAAAGGCTGCTCATTACCTCACTACAATTACCACAGCAAGACAATTACAATCTGCTGTACTTCACACACGCAGTGCATGAATGCCATTATACACAATACCCTCATCACACATGCAACACATTAAACTGCAGTGAAATTCTGCTGAAATTAAACAGAATGAAGCAAATCAGCTCTTCACATGTGCAATGACATTTGGTCTTGTTATGTTTTGCTACCATTTAAACAAAAGCCCCAGAATGCTGTTAAAGGGGCCATGGCACAAGACTTTTTAAGACGCCAAATAAATCTCTGGTGTCCCCAGAGCACATATGTTAAGTTTTAGCTCAAAATACTATATAAATAACTTATTATAGCATGTTAAAATTGCCACTTTGAAGGTGTGTGCAAAAATGTGCTGTTTTGGGTGTGTCCTTTAAAATGCAAATGAGCGGATGAAGTGCAAACACTGATAACAGTGATGGTGGTTTGGTGTATTTGAAACTCAATTGTGCTGTGAATTATTTTCTCTCCGTCTCTTTTTCTCTGCACTAAATGGCAGTGCTGTGATTGGATAGTGAAGATTAAGGGGCGGGATTATTATAATAAGTGCTCCTTATGACATCATAAGGAGAGCCAAATTTCAACGACCTATTTTTTCATGTGCTTTCACATTTTCTAGGTTGATAGAAGCACTGGGGACCCAATCATAGCACTTGACTTAAACATGGAAAAAGTCAGATTTTCATGCCATGGCCAATAAACAGGGTGGCAGAGGGTTTAGGCAAACATGCAATGTCTAATGTTTTTACAATCGGTATGTTTTTAACAAGTACAAGTTGTTTTTGTTAATAACATTTTAACAAAACAATACATCAAATAAAGTATATGAGAAGAAAGTACATCAAAGCTTTGTGATTTAACACAAACTTATGTAAGTGTGTCATATTATCCCATAAATGCTGCACGGGGTGTGTTGATACAATCTATATCTCTGTGCTCTTTGGTTATGGGATAATTCAACTCATAAAAACATATGAAAGCAAGGCACTCAAGGATATAATAAAAAATGTAGAAAGATTTAGAAGATAAAGGCTTTTACACTTCACATGTGCCTTGATTTGATGTTTTTATATAATTGTGTCCTAAACTTACATATGTTACAAATGCTTTGCTGCCTACCTCGGCCCATTCACCTCTGACCTCTAGCATCAACAAGGCATTTTCGCCCACACTGCCGCATACTGGATGTTTTCCCTTTTCACACCATTCTTTGTAAACCCAAAAAATGGTTGTATGTGAAACTCCCAGTAACTGAGCAGATTGTGAAATACTCAGACTGGCCCGTCTGGCACCAACAACCATGCCACGCTCAAAATTGCTTAAATCACCTTTCTTTCCTATTTTGACATTCAGTTTGGACTTGACCAGGACCACACCACTAAATGCATTGAAGCAACTGCCATGTGATTGGTTGATTAGATAATTGCATTAATGAGAAATTAAACAGGTGTTCCTAATAATCCTTTAGTTGAGTGTGTATATATATATATATATATATATATATATATATATATATATATATATATATATATATATATATATATATATATATATATATATATAGTTGACAGTCACTTCGCACATTTAACAGGTGTAAGAGCTCATTCAAAATTCAGCTCCTTCTGCCCACCTTCCAGCTGACTGGTGTAAATTATGTCACAAGGTGGTAAAATCAATGTTTAAACCGACCCGTTTCCTTAACGTTTTTCTCATCACTACTACTTTGAAGTTGAAGTACTTTCTTGGAACATGGAAATTAGACAACAGATGTTGTTGGACACAGATAGTTGGCCCAGTGCCTGCTGTTTCATAGTGACTAGCAAAGGAGATGAATCAATCATATCTATACTAGCCGAATATTCCAGCAAAATCTCCTACACCGGTTCTTTTCAATCTGTCCCCCATGTTTTATTATTTTTCTCTTATCTAAAATCCACACTGAATACTAATATATATAGAAAGTCAATAAACACTTAAGCCAACTGGCTGGAATCTTTAGGCACCTTATGATTTGATTGGATTTTGATTCCAGTAATCTGATCTGATTCCAAAACTCTTCTTGACGCATCTCGAATTCCAGGCAAACGCATAAGAGTGCTTTAGTAAGATTAATGGCTCATTGCCAAATTCATTGTAAAGCCTACGTATAAATCTAGCACCAGAAGCAGAATAAACTGTTTTTGCTTTGTATTAATAATATACAGCATTAGAGAGGATTTCAACTTTGTTTTTATCAACCTGTGCATAATATATAGATTAAAACTTACTGAGAGTGTCACATATACGTTTTACATGTACACATTTTTGATGAACACTTTGTACCAAAGCAACTTACAGTGCATCACAAGGTATATATTTTTATCAGTATGCAGGTTTGAACCTTGCATGCATTTAAACCTGTTGTCCGGGATTTACAAACAGCAGGGTTTCCCACAGCATATTTCAGTTAAGGCGGCCCGCCTAAGCTTGGAAACCCTACCGCCTTAACTAGGTCGTCAAAAAAAAAAAAGTTGTGCACAAAAGGCCGTCAAGTGCATCTCAGAGAATAGCGCATACGCGCATCACACCGCGAGCGGGGACGCGCGCCACAAGGCCGAAATGAGATAAAGACGTGGTCCGTCATGTCTGGAGGATAGCCAGTTGATAAAACGTGTGTCCGTGAGAACTGTAAGTGGACTAATGTTTTGGGTTCATTTAAGCCTGTTATTGTATTAGTCTATAGTTCTTGCAATTTTAAAGTAAGTTAGCTGGTGATTTTTTTGTTTGAGCAACCTGCTAGGGTTTCACATGCCTGTTGATCAGATATAACTGTTGAGCGCTCTTGCTCACGTTATTTATGTGCATTATTTACATGCTACAGTAGTTACACTCCTTTAAGATAATGTAATTAATAGTGGGAAATAATCAGTTTTTACCATTTTTGCGCTATCTATCATCGTTCGCCAGACGTTCTACAACATCTGCTTTAGTTTGTGTTTATTAACCCTTTAGTTTCACTTCATCACACAGCTATTCCCATTAGAGGTATCTGTAAAAAACATTTAATTCATTAATAATCTAGTATGTGTTCATTTTTGTCATAGTTTTTTTTTCAAAATTAAGTTTTATTTGAGTGTTTTAAAAATAAATATTTTATTTATTTATTTTATTAAAATATTTAAATTTTCATCATGACACATACGCCCCGCCCCTTTGATTGCTACGCCTTCGGAAAACCCCCTACCACCTTAACTAACAAATTTTCTGTGGGAAACCCTGAACAGTGATAGGCTGCTTAAAGTTTGCATCTTTCTGGCTCTTAAAAATGTGTTTTATTCGATTGGATCACAAGTGGACAGCGCCAAAGATGGCTTAAAGCATTTTGAACACTGTTTATAGCAATCTTCAGCGTCATCCACTTGTGATGCAATCGACGAAATTGCATCTTAAAGAGATAGTTCTTTAAAAAATTTCACTTTAAAATGAAAATTCTGTCATCATTTACTCATCTTCATGTTGTCCTAAACCTGTATGAATTTCTTTTTTCTGATGAACACAAAAAAGATATTCTTAGAAATGATGGTAAACACACAGCAGATAGTGACCATTGACTTCCATAGTAGGAATAAAAATAAAAATATGATGGAATTTAATGGGAACCGTCAACTGTGTGCTTACCATCATTTAAAATATTTTCTTCATCATTTATTACAATACTTCCAAAATATTTGTTTCCTACTATGCAATTCAATGGTCACTATCTGCTGTGTGTTTACCATCATTTATCAAAATATCTTCTTTTGTGTTCATCAGAAAAAAGAGATTCATACAGGTTTAAAACAACATGAGGATGTGTAAATGATGATAGAATTTTCATTTTAAAGTGAACTATGTCTTTAATGCCAGGTGTAAACAGACCCTAAAAGAGTTTAACCATTAAAAAGTCTAAACTACAGACAAACAAAATATTTTCAAAAAAAAAAAAATGTCCAGAGTAGTTTAAGTCTTGATCTTTCATTATTAACAAGCACCTGAGCTGGGCACCATTGAGTTCTTCTGGCCTGTGTTCACTTTTGTTCTGACCTGGTGTGAATAATTTAAAAACACACAGATAGCAACGGTTCATATATCTGTGCTTCTGGAAAAACTTTTTTTTCAGGCACTTGAATATAAAGGCTGAATATAATAATAACTTTCCTCATTACAGCAGTGTATATAGCTCAAGCTCTATTCTCTCTTCTACTCCTTTATGGCTTCAGAATAATGAAACCGCAGAATAAATCATATTACAGCTCCCTTTATATACTTATTCTCTATTTCAATACCTTACAGTATACAGTGAAACAAAAACACATTCAAAAGTTCACTATATATAGATTATAGTAGAAGGCAAATCTGGAAGAAACATCATTATTACAGTGAGAAACAAACAGTATGCAAAAAGTTTTCCTGTACCACAATTGTGAACATTGTGTTACCACCAGCACAAGAGTTAGGGGTTTGAATCTCAGAGAAGATGCACACTGATAAAAACGTATAGACTTTGGATAAAAGCTGCTGCCAAATTTAAATGCAAAAGTTCCTGATTGGTGAGCTCACCAGCCATAAAAAAACAGACAAGAAATGTCCACTTCTCAGCAGTTACAACAAAGCTTTAGATAAATTATGATTTATATTTTCAAAGGAAATCTGTTAATGTTCAATAAGAGCCAGCACAGACATACAGGTAGAGGTCACACACAGAAAGTTGTACAACCGCATGGCATCGCGCCCCTCACCTCAAGTGTACATGCTGCATTCTCCAGAGTCATCGTCCCAAATGTGTCCATCCGGTCGCCAAGGAAACTCAATCTATCTCACGTCTCGCTCCTCTTCCTCCCGCTCCTCCTCCCCCGGCGAGCATGTGAACCTCAGGGCTATCAATGACCTGAAACAAAAGCAGGTGGATGGAAAAACATGAGCGTCATTGGCGCCAGTGCAGCTCCCTGCCAATCACGCAGGCCTAGGATTAAGTGTCAGCGAAGAAGCGATGGGACCCGTGAGGCAGCTGGTGCGTGTCTCAAATAAACGTCCGCTGCAGGACTGTTTTGCATTTATGCTGCCTGCTTCACCACCCCTCTCAGCCACCATATATTGCCCCCATAAAGTGGTTAGATCCTAATTAAGGTGTGTTTAATCAGGAGAAAGTGCATTTATAAATGGATGTGAGGGACAGTTCTGCAAAAAGCTGGATATTCTTCTGACAATGGCACTACATAAGACACATTAACCACCACCTGGCACTACACAAGACTCGATGTTTTAGGGGGAAAAAAACTGCAAAAACAACCACAGAATGAGACTTAAAAGCAAAAGTGGGTCTTTTTCCAGGACGTTCTTGACTGAGCAGATTTGCTATACAGCTACACGCAATGCATTTTGTCAGTTTGTAATGCGTGAATCCCTATCAACAATCGATAAAAACTGATATTTTGGTGGATTAATTATAGTCTGTTCTATCTGTTTGACATTAACAATTTTCCCCGGGGTTTATTATTTAAAAATACAAAAATGGCCCTTTTCCATTGGTACCATCTCGATTGGGGTTCCAAGCAATCTGAGCTGATACTAAAACATGACATGATGAAAACACACAAGAATCGTCACTACCAGCGTCATCGCTAAATGTAAGATTAGCTTTATCTTCATGCCGTCTTCGAGCAAACCTGTTGTCATCTGTTCTTATTTTTTAAAGTTCCCAAACTCCCTTTAGGCAGGGCTCAAAATTAACTTTTTTATTTGGTAGCACTGGTGCTCCCAACTTTAAAGAGTTAGGAGCACCAGCAAAAATTTAGGCGCATCCATCCAAAAATTAAAAAGCACCACAACAACAATGTAAATGTTAATATATTTATTTTATTAAAAATAAAACAACAACACCGGGCTTTACACGTCCTATGGCCAGCATTTAAAATTTGGTCTTCTATTCTATTTTTTTTTTTTTTTTTTTTTGCTGCATAAACTCCTAAATTAATACCCAAATGCTGTTGAAATAGTATAGCATCAATAATAATTTAACAATAACAGGTAACATGATTAAGATTACATAGAAAATCTAGCAAACACGTAAAACACTGATTAATTGTGACATTACAAAAGTGACCCTAATATAGAAGGCTAATATATATATTGGTATTGATAACTGCATTTCCAGGATGCTTTTACTACTAAATAGGCAATGTTTTAAAAAATACAACAAAAACATACCATCAGCATTGTCGTATTCCACATCAACATGGACCACAAGGATGTTTGTCGAATGTCCATTCACCAGCGCATGCGCACATACACCAAACACACTTTGACAGACAGGTCGGTGTCTCCATCAATAATAAACACATTTGTCATGACACGTCTTATGTTTTTGGCACTTTCGCCATGTTTAAGCAAGGTACGTCTGGCGCTTAAAATGTTTTGATTCCGCCATTAACGCCGTTTTACAGGATTTACAGTAAACACAGTAAGTTACATTTTCATAGCGGAGACACTCGAAATCTTTAAGCCACTCTCTCTGAAAGGTTTAACGTCAACTCGTATTTTCCGGTGGTGGAGTTACATTTGAATCCGGATCGTCGTCAAAAAATACAGTAATAACCTTGGCTGTAATCGGGTCGCTCTTGTCATGCTCGCGACGCGTTCGTCTTTTCACATGTCCGCGTTTCACGGCAACAAGGAATGACTGACACTCATATTAGCCAATCTGCAGTCTTCATTAAACGCAAGAACTTAATGGTGATATTTTATTGGTTAAGTATTGTTGGAGAGAACACTGAACCTGGGACAGCGCCATCACGCAGGATCACAATCAACTTGCGTCACAACAAAATGGGCAGTCGCACAAATGCTCCCAAATATATTTTAAGGTCGCACAGATTAAATTTCGGTCGCATATGCGACCAAAATGGTCGCAATTTCGAGCCCTGCCTTTAGGCAAGAAAAACATTCACTGAGAATCAAGAACACCATAGTAGTGTTTACCAGACTTGCAGTTTGTGGCGGCACATCCGCGATGCCACGTTCACATGTATGCATGCCATTTTTGCAACTTAAATGAGGCTCAGCGAAGCGCGTTGACTGGTGTTTGTACAAAAACTGTCATGTGATTTTGTGGCAGACTGACAAATAAATAAATGTATTAATTACTAGCATTGCAACGATGCTCTCTCCCACTTTAAGTTTGATGTCACAGCAGTAAACACGCAAATACGACACGCCTATAATCCCTCCCACTCTGAAGTGTTCCTAAACAATGGACAACACGACGCCACTTCCTTCCATTGTAATGAATTGAAGCCAAATATGTCCGACCATGGCGCTGCCATTTTACATAAAAAGTCAGTTTGGATCCAGGGCATGCACAGAAGGAATCGTCTGTGGAGCCAGAGGCAGAGCCGCGATATCAAACTTATCAAAAAGGATTAAATTACTAGCTAAAATGAAACTTATCACAAAAATGAACAATTTAACATATATTAGCGTGATAACAACTACCTTAAAAGACCAAAACCATCTTTCGGAAAATTTGTATTGGAAGTGTAAACAATTTTTTTATTTAGAGCCGAGTCCCGTTCGTGTGCATTGAGAGGGTAGGGTTTATGACTTGTACTGCAGCCAGCCACCAGGGGGCGATCAAAGAGCCAGCAGCTTTACTTTTCAGGATGTTTGAGGCACACCCATCCTAAACACAAATAGAAAAGCTAAACGAGCCAAAGTAAGATGAGCTGACACGACCTGACCAGTGAGGTACTATGCAATCGAAAAGTGCCAAAAGTTTACTTACTGTCATTACCCTAAAGGGGGTCGCACACAGGATGCGCAGCGTCGTTCTAAAAAATTTGAACACATTGCTTTCTATGAGTATACTCACACACCGGGGCAGACAGGTGGCGCCGCCCAGCTACAACTCAGGAAGTTGCTCAAATCCCTGTCGCGCCACAGAGCGCCACTCACATAGTTTAATATGAAATAACATCATAATTGTCCCAAATCATTAACGATTAACATCGGCTGCTAACGTATATTTTGCATTTTGAAGTAGACGCTATTTTGAAGCTCGCGCTATTTAATGTGCACTTCTGGTTTACGATACCTCCGAGTTGTCCTAGACGCGACTCGACGCGGCCTGACGCTGAGCTGCCCGGCTGGTGTGCGCCCTTAATACTGTACCCAGGTAATTCTAAACCCATAAACTGATTTTCTGAATGAACCAAGAGCACAAAAATCTTTGAGCTTTTTTCAATTTAGCTTCACATTATTTGTTCTTTACACAAAGCATTTGGAAGAAAACTCTTAATAATAGGGATGTAACGATTCAATCACGATTCAATCGCGGTCCTCATTAAAAATGCCTGTCTGAAATCGATTCTGAATCGCAAGGCTGCGATTCTTTGTTTTATGCACAGCCTGTGCCTGTATTACGGCATTTGGTCAGTAGGAAGTCCTTATCAATCTAAAATCATTATGAGTCGGAGTCGTTTATAACGTGCATTTAAAAAAGCAACACTCGTTAAACAAAATCATTCAAAATATTCTTTATTATCATGAAAATACCTGAAACAATTTGAAGAACGGCAGTATAAATATTCATGTGTAGACATTTCCTGGAATAACGTTTGTAATGCTACTTCTTGTGTGGCACAAAGGTAGTTTCTGCACGGGAGCGCCCTCTGGCGTTCGGATGTGCCGGGATTTCACCGTAATTCATTCAAATTCATTCATTGAGAAAACGCGCATTTGCACAATGAATCGTTACACCCCTACTAAATAAGTGCTTGACCGACCGATCTATAGCTGAAAATAAATACACATACATTACACCTGATTAGTTCAGTTTAGTAAATCCAGACGTTGATCTAGACGCTGCATTCAGTTGCGTTAACCTTCTATAGTTGCATTTAAAATGACCCGATTCCCTGGCGTGAGTTTTTAATGTGAGGTTACAATGCATCACATCTCAGTTGCCATGGTGACACATCAAGCTTGTCACCTGAAAGTGGCGCTCTGGTGTTGACTCACAGAAAGGACAGAATCCAAGTCAGCAGGACACATTTCAGGGTTTTCAACATTTTTACTGAGAAAGTTTGGCCTGTGGGGTAGGCGATCTTTCTAAAAAAAAAGTGCATCACAAACTGAGAATCAAAACATGAATAACAATCTTTATTCCAATTTTAAGATTCAGGCTGAAACATGCCCATATGGCCTTATTATTTGTACAGTTTATATTGCATTAAAACAAACAATTTGAATCAGTAGACCATTAGATAATATACCAGTGTTTATGTGTATGTTGTATGGTAATATCTACCTTATTAAAGGTTTTTACTTTCACTTTCCATGAGATAAAAAGCCCTTGTTTTGTATACTTTAGAAGAGATCACAAACTATGAATTAAAAAAAAACTATTTTCTTAATCATGTTTTCGTGTCAGTTTTCATACTTAATAGCAATGATCACTTTGAACAGGTTTGTATGGGAAAGAGCAATAAGATTTTTTTTAAAATTCACCCACAATTTGAACAGACAAAATTTAATAACTATTTGAAACAGTTCAGAAACATGTATGGAAGCCGAGTAATTTTATTTCCCAAGAAGCAATCGAATTCCTGTGAAGTATGAAGCGTTAACCGCTAGGCAACAGCTCCGACATTAAGTTTTGAAGGTTGAAATCTTTAAAATTTGCATAAAATTGCAATAATAAGCACTGAAAGTAAACTAATCCATTTATTCTTTTAAAAGCTGAGAAGCTGCCAGACCACAACAAAGTAAATACTGCAAGAGCAATAAAACCCAGAGTAAATCAATTACATGCCTGCTTTAGCAAACCAAGACTGCTGGTCTGTATTCTCTTATTTTTCCTTGGAAGTCAGTAAAGAAAAAAAATGCAAGCAGAAGTCACAAGAGGTCACTGAATTTCCCAGGCCCAGCACAGTAATTTATGTCAATGAAGGTGAAAACGAGAACATGGGAAATGAACCAAAGATTTGATCTAGCTACAGTTACACATTTTCAGTATTGTGTGAAAGAATCCTTAGAGCTGTTTGCTTAAAAGACCTTTTAAAACTTTTCCTTCACTTCCCATAAAGAGCAGACGCCCATGCTGGGCAGGCTTGCAGATCAGCTAATGGTGTCTGGCTTTTGACTAGCAGCATAAAGCCTGAAAGCACTGGAATCAGATTAAGGCGTAAAACTTGCCATTATGTATTGAGGTCCACTGCACAGCAGGATGTAACAAGATCAGAAGTTCTCCACAAGTATTGAAGAGCGAAACTGACAAACCAATGGAAATGAATTTTCTTGATCAGGAATTCAAAATGTGTAAACAACAGAGAGCTGCACATAAACAATGCGCTGGGCAGCAGCGGATGAGCTTTGAAAGCTTTACTGGAGATGCGTTTGATTATGTGAACAATGGAAACCGGACGAGCGACAGCAATAGTTATTTAGGCAGCAGATGAAGGCAGCGTTCAATAAGACGGGAAGGTAGACACACTGTGATTGCATCACGGCATCCTGTATCATCAACCACCGCATCAAGGTGGCGCATAAAGGACCGGGTTGTGACTCAAGGTTGTTTCTAACCCCCTCAATTAACGTGGGCATGTAGTTTCACGTGGCATAAAATGTGACGCCCAGAACATTTCAGACACGGGTCTAAATCAGAACAAAGTAATCATCCTTCATTTAGATGCCAAGGGTTGAACCGTTTCATCTTTCATTTCTGCTTTCTCGTCCCCCGCCCTTAGCTAAGACAACTTCTGAGTCGGAGTTTTCATCTCAGAAAAGCATTACAAAGAAATTACCTTGCCCAAACCTGCAATCTTGCGCTTGAGTGGGCCAGTAAGTAACTTTCTAAGAAATCAAATCAGCAGTAACTGTATAATTTAATAGGCAAAGGTGATGCATTGGGGAGAGGTGATCAAGTGAGAGACTTTTAGGTTGCAAGAACAAAATGAAGGGGCGTATGTTGACCACTTTGATGAACTCTGCATTTCGCCCTTATCCAAGGTTGAGTACGCATTGGAACTAGAGATGTGCACAAATGGTGGAATAGTCATGCATGCACAAGACAAAGACAGGTGCTGAAAGTAGAGTATACCAGGGCGTTTAGGCAAGTCTAGCACTTATTGGGCGTGCACACCAAAGCTTTTACACACGCGGCCGTTGTATGTTTTCAATTGTTTGCAATGGAAAGGTCTGGATTTTCAAAAAAGCCAGCAGGTAGCGGTATTCTTCCGCGCTAAGGGGGCATGTACCCCAACGCTTTTACGCCGTGGCCGGCGCATGTTTTAAATCTTTTCCAATGGAAGCGCAGCGTTTTTCAAAAAAGCCAGCAGCCAGCGGTTTTGTTCCCTGCTGAAAACCGGCACTCTGCAGTTTTTCCGCGCTCAGCGTTTTCAGGCGTTTAAGGGTGTTTTCACACCTGCCTTATTAAGTTTGGTTGAATCGTACCAGAGTTCGATTGCTCACTTGGTGCGGTTCGTTTGGGCAGGTGAGAATGCAGAAATGGAATTCTGGTGCGCACCAAAAGCGGACCAAACAAGAGGGCCGAGACATCCTTGAAGAGGTGGTCTTGGTATGCTTTCAAACATACTCTAGAATGGTTTGTTTGTGGTGAGAACGAGATCCGAGATCGAACCGACCTAACTGCAAAAGTACTGCGTATTTTGGACTAAACCAGCTGCCGTAGTCAGTTGCGCAGTGCATTATCGGATGAGGAAGTGTTTGTTGACAGTTTCTATTAGCAATACAGGGAGTGCAGAATTATTAGGCAAGTTGTATTTTTGAGGATTACTTTTATTATTGTACAACTACAATGCTCTTGGTCAATTCAAAATGTTAACAAACCCTCAAACCTGAACAGTAAATAGTAAAAGTGAAATTTTGGCTTTCTTAAGAGAATATTTCTATGTACATCATTATTAGGCAACTACTAGTGTGCAGAATTATTAGGCAACTAAATGAAAAACAAAGATTTTACCATCTCATTTGTTTTTTTTTTCAACTGTTAAAGTGAGAATAATAAACAAACTCTACATTTACAAAAAAATTAATAAAAAAACAAAAAAATATATAGACTCAGTGACCAATATAGCCACCCTTCTTTTCGATAACAGTCACAAGCCTTCCATTCACGGATTCAGTCAGTTTCTTGATCTGGTCTGAACCAACATTTTGTGCAGACGCAACCACAGCCTCCCAGACACTGTTCAGAGAGGTGTACGGTTTACCTTCACTGTAAATGTCCTGCTTAAGAAGGGATCAAAAGGTCTCAATAGGGTTTAAGTCAGGTGAAGAAGGGGGCCATGGCATTAGTTTTTCACCTGTAAAGCCTTTACTGGCCAGCCACTCAGTTGAGTACTTTGATGCATGTGCTGAAGCGTTGTCCCGCATAAAAAAGTCTTATTGAGGGGTGCGGATTTTTTCCTGTGCCACTGCTTGAAGAAAGTGTCTTCTAAAAATTGGCAGTAGGTCTGAGAGTTGTTTTTTATTTCCATTTTCAACCCAAAAAGGTCCAACAAGCTCATGTTTAATAATACCTGTCTGTGCTTGCCTGCCTGTAATGTAGAAGACACTTTCTTCAAGCAGTGGTACAGGAAAAAATCTGCATCTTTCAATAAGACTTTTTTATGCAAGACAACGCTTCAGCACATGCATCAAAGTACTCAACTAAGTGGCTGGCCAGTAAAGCCCTTAAAGGTGAAAAACTAATGCCATGACCCCCTTCTTCACCTGACTTAAACCCTATTGAGACCTTTTGATCCCTTCTTAAGCAGGACATTTACAGTGAAGGTAAACCGTACACCTCTCTGAACAGTGTCTGGGAGGCTGTGGTTGCGTCTGCACAAAATGTTGGTTCAGACCAGATCAAGAAACTGACTGAATCCGTGAATGGAAGGCTTGTGACTGTTATCGAAAAGAAGGGTGGCTATATTGGTCACTGAGTCTATACATTTTTTCATTTTTTATTGTTTTATTAATTTTTTTTGTAAATGTAGAGTTTGTTTATTATTCTCACTTTAACAGTTGAAAAAAAAAACAAGTGAGATGGTAAAATGTTTTTCATTTAGTTGCCTAATAATTCTGCACACTAATAGTTGCCTAATAATGATGTACATAGAAATATTCTCTTAATAAAGCCAAAATTTCACTTTTACTACTTCAATGTTCAGGTTTGAGGGTTTGTTAACATTTTGAATTGACCAAGAGCACTGTAGTTGTACAATAACAAAAGTAATCCTCAAAAATACAACTTGCCTAATAATTCTGCACTCCCTGTATTAGCACAATGACAGATTGGGGACATACCTGGAGTTACGATGAGGTGTGGCGGAGCCTCAGAAATTTGGTGCTTCGCCATTTCTAGTGCATTAAAATGTTGTGTTCAAGCCACATCAGCAATTCATTCTGGAAATGAACAGTTGGTCTAGAGTGCTGTATTCAAACTATGTATAACAACCATGGAGACATAATTACAACGCGTAGTCATCTGTCCATGGTGTATGCTGTATTTTCCTCCTTTTTTTTACTTCCGGGGTTCCGTTGGAATTTCGCGCACGTTGATTCTGATCAATCGAGGAGCAGTTTAGGAAATACGTTCAAATACATGTAGCCAATGAGTGATGTGGATCTTATCACATGACTGAATTTTGGTTTGTTTCAACTGCTACGGACCAGAGCAAACAGTGTGGTATGAAAAGGAACCAAAACTGCAAAAAAAAGCTACAATATATCATTTTTTTTGCTTTTGGTCTGGTCCAAATGAACCGAACTACATATGTGAAAACACCCTATAAGTTTTGGTGTGCACACCCCCCAAGTGCAGAGAGCTGATAAAGATTCAACTTTGGGTGAAAAGTTCCGCTTGTCAATGTCAGTTCTCACACGGCTGCCAATCACAGTGGAGGAGGGGTGGGACATTACAACAGCAACCAACCGGCGCATTGTACAACGACTAATAAACAAAGTAGAAGCATCATAGCTACCAAAGCATTCAGCTGAAGAAACAGCTGGCATTCGTCATCCTCCAGGCGTTTTCAGATGCTTTTAAAAGCTTTGATGTGCATACCCCCTTACTGTATCACTCTGGCTTTTGTAGACTTTGTATTGAGGTATAACCCAAATATTAGAAACTATATAGAAACAACCAATAAAATTGCACATCACGAGTTTTGAAGGTAACATGCATCAGACAGAAAAAGAAAGGAGCGTGGATGGTTGGCAGTTTCAGACTGAGACTACTCAACATTTGAGTAAAATATCTACTGACAAACTAATCTAGAATCAACAGCTGCTCTTAGGTCTGTAAGCATTGTCTACACACAGAAAGCTTTTCACACAAAGGCCTAATTCCTGCTCTGTTGACCATCATGTAATCCCATCAGTCCTCAGATGCAGGCAAACACTGCACCGGTCAGATGGGCTCAGGATCAGAGCTGAATTCAGTCCACAAGCTATCCAAACACACACATATATATAGAGCAGGGAAAGGGGTGGGCCAAGTCACAGATGTATCTGTTGTGTGTGACAGGTTAAATTGAGTCAGTGGTTGGTTTTGGGAGATGTCAGCTCAATGTGCAGCAGACGCTTGATCCCAAGGTTGTTCTCATTCTCAGATAGCCCGCACGCACTGAGCATGTGGCAACAGACAGATGTCTCAGAACAGCATCTGCCAAACACACTGATGTGAAATTGACTTGGAACTGATGTGAATAGTGACATATCCAAAACGGTTCTGTGCTACCTTAATTACACCTAAAGAGTCCAGTAGACTTAAAGGATTACCCCACTAGGGTTGTGCCGATAGACGATAGTATCGTGTATCGACGATCTTCAGACATATCGCCAATGGCAGGCTTTCATGGCGATAGTCAAGACGATAGTTGGCGAATGGTTATTATTATTATCATAATCATAGTTTTATATTAACACCGACAATGCATGCTGGTTTGTTTGCTTCACTTTACGCGGAGAGCTTGTAAAGAGAGAATTCCTTCTTGCACGTACCTGCACTTAATGCGCGCGTCTTGGTCTCCTTCTACCACTAAATTCAGCGCGCCGCGTCATGAGCAGCTGCGCTTCTCTCTGTCTCACATGCACGCGCTCTCGCGTCAGTCCGCAGTCTAAACATAAACTGAAGTAGTAATCCTTATTTGTTCAGTTTAATGCGTTTCATGCGAGCGGATGCAAACTTTACTTTTTGTTTAAAATATGACCCGCTGCATATTAGCGCCTCTCTCTCACTCTCGCGTACGTGCAGAGAGCTGCGCTCTGTCCGAAGTCAGATCACTAGGTATTAATCCTGTTTATGATATGCATTCCAATGAGTTGTAGCAACACGTCCCTCGTGTTTAATATATGATTGTGTTTAAAATATGATCGCGTTCCGCTGGACCGATGCGTTTAAAAAGTCACCTCATGAGAGCACCACTGCTTGACACGTGTAGTCTTCTGCAACAGCACTAAATAAATGCATTGAATAGTTTGTATGTGCGCGCACTTGTGTGTGCGTGCGCAGATGCATGTTTTTACAGTTATTAAGTAATCATGATAGGGTTTTAATGACGCGCTCGCTTTAATGGCATCAGTTTTAAGAAGGTTGCGGTCACGACAGTGTTACGGTCTTGTTTTTTTTTGTCCACCCATCAAGTGACTTGTTATATTGAGTAAAAATTAACAAATAAAAAAAGAGTAAACTACTGCCACGCCCCCCGATAATATCGTGTATCGCCGATCTCACAGGCTGACGATAGGACGATCTGAAAATAGGGCATATCGCCCAACACTATACCCCACATTCATAAAAATAAAATCCAGATAATTTACTCACCCCCATGTCATCCAAGATGTTTATGTCTTTATTCGTTTAGTTGAGAAGAAATTATGTTTTTTGAGGAAAACATTCCAGGATTTTTCTCAATTTAATGAAATATTGGACCCCAACAGTTTACAGTTTAATCCCGTATAACATGGGTCTTCAACTGGAGGTCCGGAACTGCAGGGGGTCAACCAAATGATGTTTGACCACAAGCTATTTTTATGCTAAAAAACTTATATATGTACAAAAAAGGTTACATGTCCCCTTTTAGTTGTGCACGTGCGTGGCCGCGAAGGCGCGCGTTCAGTTTAGCAAGCGGACCAAAATAAAACATCTGAAGATTATAAATGTACACTCAGGAAGCAGCAGTAGCGACAGAAAAGGCATCATAAAACAGGTAAATCTTATAGACATGTGTGTCTTTCTTTCAGAAAGTTATTTTAGAATCAGTGCGACATTGTCTCATCTAAGTTATATTTCTGAACTTGGACGGCTGTTTCACACGGTTCAGATTTAAAGCGCTAACTCAACAGGCAAATGACACCACATCGCGTCTGCATTATAAACTTTGACAAAACTATCGCTCGCATTTAAAAATGTATGAAACGCGCACCGTGATGGTGCTTTGTGCAAGATTCATAGTCAGGTTGAAATCCGCCTTTCAAAAAGTTGCCCCAAAGAGATGCGCTCGGACTCGTTGCATGTTGTCTCCTGAGTCTCATATGAAGCTATGCAGAAAATAAACCTGTGTTGGCGATACACGAGAAAGGCAACAAACCTATAAATTATAAAGTAGCACAACGTCTATCCCCACCAGAATAGAGAGTCTTTGTGCCATTCACCATGATCAGTCATCTTTATAAACTGAAAGCCCAGGTTCAGGTAAATTCTCAGTCAAATGAAAATCTATTACACTGCAAATACCTTAAAATATTATTATTATTATTATTACTATATTTATATTCATATTATTATTATTATTATTATTATATTCATATAAAAACTACATCTACTTTAACAAAAAAATGATGCATGTACAACAACAACAGCATAATAGTGCCAATGTACTGTCTTTATATAGTATGGCTGTGTGAGAATATGGTTTGTTTCTATTTATAAAACAGTTCCAGTCCTTGATTCTGATTGGTCAGTAGTTGTATTTTACTCCAGTTGTGCCTAATATGAAAAGGCAGCCTCTTGTACCTTACTGATTACTTAAATATCAGTTTTACACATTTAGTATCAGGGGGTCCCTGCTCCATGCCTCTCTCATCTAAGGGGTCCCCGACCCAAAAAACGTTGAAGACCCCTGCCGTATAATATTGCAGGTTCAAAGCAGCTTCAAAGGACTCTAAAGGGGGTCGCACACCGGACGCGCAGCTCAGCATCGCACAGCGCCGTTCTAAATAAAAAAAACAAACACATTGTTTTCTATGAGTATATGCCTACCGGCGCCGACAGGTGGCGCCTGTCCAGCTACGACTCAGGAAGTTGCTCAAATCCCTGTCTCGCCACAGAGCGCCACTCACTTAGTTTAACATTAAATAACATCATATTTGTCGCAAATCATTAACAATTAACATTGACTGCTAACGTATATTTTGAAGTAGACGCTATCTGAATAAGCATGCGCTATTTAATGTGTACTTCTGGTGTACGATACCTCCGAGTTGTCCTAGACGCGACGCTGTGCATCGCTGAGCTGCGCGTCCGGTGTGCGACCCCTTAAACAATCCAAACTGAGGCATAAGGGTCTTATCTAACAAAACGATAGAGCACTTAAAAAGAGCAAAAATAAGCACTTTTAAACCACAACTTATCACATCTTATTGCACTAGCCGTGTGATGCGCCAGCGCGACCTTGCGTATTGCGTAAACACGTTGAAAGGTCACAAGTAACATAATATGTTAAAACGCACACTTGTGGATCATTTTAAACAATACGCTGACACAAAAACATTAATTACTATCATTCCACAAACAACAACGTCAGAACGCGCCTCTTTCTCCACACTTGTAAACATTGGGGCGGTAGTTTAGCATACGTCATGCGTCAAATTACATGGATTTTTTCCTTTAATATTTAATATTCAACTTTAAGCCAAGACATCTATTTTCCCTGGCAGAAGTACACTGTCAGAAAAAGTAGGTTCTGTACCTTTGCAGATATACAAAACATAATACAATGCTGTACCTTTTGGGGTACTTTTACAGCACCTTAAGGATCTATTGTGTACCTTTAAAAGGTACAGTTAATTGTTTTGTACCCCCAAAACAGTTTTAACTGGTACAGAATTGTTCCTTAAGGTACATAATAGGTCCTTAGGGTATAATATATATATGTACCCATAAAGGAACAAAAAAGAACCTTGATGGTACAACCCCATCGACAGAAAAAGTACAGTTTTGTTCCTTTATTTCCTTTATGCTTTTTCACCTAAATGAAAATGGCACAAGTCAGCTTTTTCACACTCGTATCTTGTGTTTAAAATAAACAGCGGAAATGAAACCCAAGCCTGAAGCACATAAATAGTGCAATGAATCAAAAGCTGACAGTGACAGGTGAATTTAATTACTTCTGTCTGATTAAATTTTGTTTGTGGAGGAAATTAAAATAACAAAAAACTTTAATTCAGTTTGCAGTTCACAAAAGATTGTCAAAGTGTGTCATGTATTTATTTTCTATTACAAAAACTTTTTTGCATTTTTCGTACGATTGAGCTCTGGGTGCATAATCACACATGATGACAAGTTTAATTGTTTAACAAATGTTTTCCTGTTAAAAAACAGCTCAAGCTATAAAGTTTTCCCATTCAGGGAGAGATAAAACTGTCAATTATTTGTGAGCAGACTATTCAAAAGATTTCATTTTGCAATATTAGGTCGTGACTATCAAACTGTAATTCTCAGATGCAATTAAATGTAATATTTAATCCTGCTTAAGATAACCTTGCTCCAAACCCACTCTGTGCAGCCTGGATGAGTAAGCTCCTCTGAAACTATGGGATGTGTGCTGATTGTTTTTGTAAAAGCCAAATTTAATGAAATTTTCCATTATTTCATGGACATTTTTATTAATCAGTTTGTTATTACAACACTAAATCTGTATGAAACAATATCCTATACTGTCAACAAAAAAAAAAATCACTGGGGCGGTACCCATTCAAAATGTACATCTTTGCACCCAAAGATTTCATATTAATACTTTAAATGTACAAATGTATACATAAATCTGCATTAAATGGTACATAAATCCTTTTTAAAGGATAGTACCCCAGTGACAGCTTGGGACCATTTTTTTACCATTTTGTCTGACTGTGTACATTTCAAACACATATATTTAAAAGAAATATGCATTTAGATCTGCCCACAAACATTATTTCTTTTTCTTTTGCTCTAAATGAGCTTCAGCTTATATAGTGCAATTGGGTTTCAGCCTATATAGTGCAATTGAGGATAAACTCAAAGTATGATATTGATAGTGCTGTAAAAAGTAAGCCACATTACACCTTGTGAAGTATAGGCATCATCAGCACCATTGTTTACAGGATATAGCAAGCACTTAGAGACCGTTGTGGCATGGGCTTGTGAAAAGAGTGAAATGTGCTTTTAGCCTATAGGGCAAAATCTGCATTATCTACAGTAAAAAGCTGCATTACATTGACTGACACTGTGTTTAGATGTTGAGTGGGAATGAGATTTCACTTTGCGAGGGGGGCTCCCATTAGTTTAGTTTAATGTGCATTACGTAATACTACTTTTCTGAAGTAACGAGTCAAGTAATCCATTACTTCATAAATGTACATGTATTAATACTTGAGTATTTTTTTTAACTAATGGGAGTTACTTCAAAAACCTTATAAGCTGCTTTATTCAATGAATCAGTTAAAAATCAAATAAATTTGTATAAAATATTAAAACAATGTATTTAAAAAATGTAGAATTTGGAAAAAATGAAGGACTGCATGGGGCCCAGAGGCTGTGTTACACACGCAGTCCCTTGCTGTGTGTGTATATAAGCGTGTGTGAGAGGTCTGCGTTAGCTAATGAAACTGAAGGGGTCTAATTAAATGAATAACACACTCTATTAATTTTGATCTTCCTCTTCACACTCACCTGAACAATACAAAGCACTTCAACAGAGCTCTCACGCCATCTACAACGTGTTATGGTGCTTTAACTGTACCAGAAACAGTCCCACTTCACTACAGCAAACACACATAATGAGACACTTACCAACCCAAATAACTGAACGACATATGACACAATGAATATATGTCTTTACAAACCAAATGATGCACAACGGTACATACACACACAGAAAACAGGCTTCTTTGACCAAAATGACTATATTTTATAGTTATAAATAAATGAATATATAAATATAAAATAAATAACTAATTAATAGGGGTGTCAACAATAATTGATTCGGCAATGCATCGCAATGCGCGCATGCACGATCGATGCACCAAAGTGCCATAATCGATTATGTCACTGTTTATTTTCTGGCCTCGAGTGGACAATAAAGTTGTGAAGTTTCAATTACTTCCGGGGGCATAACAACAACAATCAAGATGGCTGAGGCGGAGAGAGATGACTGCGATAGACGGGTAAATAAAAACGCACCTTTTTCCATGGAAAGCGGAAATATGGCACATTTTGGATTCTATGAAGTTAATGTGAAACTAGACAAGACTTACGCTGTGTGTAAAATTCTCATCTCAGGTATATAATTGTCATTGTCTTAAAGCTGCTAAGCTTTCATTTTCGTTGAGAATAATTGCACTTGACTTACTTGACTGATTAAAAATTTGCCTTGTTGTGTACAGTAGAATTCTGATGCATCGAAGAATCGAATTGAATTGAATCGTAATTGAATTGAATTGTGAGGGCAGTGGCAATGCACACCCCTACTAATTAATTAAGGTAACAATGAATATGAAGGTTATCAAGTTAATTTAAGATACATGTCTAATGTGATGTCCGCAGAACAATATTACTGCACAGCAAAGTGGATGAGATACATTCAATATATATCAGGGCTCCAGACTGCGACCAGATTTAGAAACAGCGCAAGCATTTTTTACAAGTACTGCGCATGCGCAACCTTCAAAGTTGTTTTTTCAGGTTGAAAGACAAGTAGATTAATTAATAACTTCCTGAAAGTCTGATCAATTGTGCATAATGATGTGCAACATAAGCATATAGAGGTAAGTCAGCATTTCTCAAAGTGTGGGGGCGGGCCCCACTGGTGAGGAATAGGAACATTACAAGTGGGGCATGACAAACGTGAAAGATTTTTTTCATTTTTTGTGCCCATCTCTATTAATTCCTTTATTAATTGACCATACACTCAAAACAGCACATTTAAATATAAGCCTTACTTAAAGGTATAGCAGAAGATTTTAGTTTTCCGGGTGGATCATCTATATTATTGGTCATCCCAGATGATGTGGAGGGGCGGTTCTTTTAAATAATTCAGGAAAATCTTCCGCTATTCCTTTAAAACAACATCAGACTGTGAAGAAATATTGTAGGCATAGCCTACAAAAATGCATTAACGTTGGAATGTTAATTGAAGCAGAAAAAAACTTTCATGTGGAGAGGGGCAGTATAGGCAGCAGGTGGTAGCGGGTATAAAAGTTACACAATGGATAAGTTTGTGACACAAAATAAAAAGAAAACCCTCAGAACCCTCAGAGAAAACCAAGACAGACAGTGAACCTGATTATCCAAAAAGCCAGCCGAAAAGAAAGTATGATGACTTTTGTCAGAGACAAAATGCAAATGCAGCTGCATTATTATTATTTTTCCTTTAAACAAAGTCTTATTTAATGCAAAGTGATCAAAGTGGGGCTCGGAACCCTTACCTCCAAAGTGGGGAATGGCAGAATAAGTTTGAGAAACACTAAGTTAAGTCTATTTAAAGGACAAGTTTGGTATCTTACACTTAAAGCCCTGTTTTTAGATGTTTATGATAAAATAGAACGGGTTTGACTGAAATTTGGACATATTGGAGAATTTTCTGGTGTTTGTTCTATCACCTTCCACCTCTATAATGGCTTTATAGGTGCACTGGAACAATCCTTCCTAAAATGCATTAAACTTTAATTTACAAAGACGTGAAACTCAGCGAGTGGTCAGGGGTGTTCACTGATGTGCTCACACAAAAATCGCTGCAAGGGACGTATTCCAACAGGTTTTATTGTAGTTTTGTCCAACTCCATTGACTTGTATTACTGTAGATGTGCTGTGAGGTACGCTATTACTCCGCGCCGGGAATGCTTTTTGTATTCTTGCAATTGGGAAAGGTGGATTATCGCCACCACCTGGGATGGAGTGTCTATTATTCAAGCTCTCAATGGAAGAATATACGGGTGTGAGGCATTTGGAAAAATAGGTCCACAAGTTTACAACGAAGGCTAAAACACCTGTTGGAAAGCATCTTTTGCAGCGATTTTTGTTTGAGCATATCAGTGAACACCCCTGACCACTTGGTGAGTTTCACGTCTTTGTAAACGAAAGTTTAAAGCATTTTAGGAAGGATTGTTCCAGTGCACCTATAAAGGCTGATTTAAGGTGTGCCGCTAAATTTTCTGCTTGCTCTCCCAAAATGTTCAGAGGCTACAGTGCTAGAAAAAACGTTAGTCTGGAGCTAGGGCTGGGAGATAAATCGATTTTATAGATTAACTGGAATGTGTAGCTTGTCAACATCCGCCAACACTCCCCTTTGGGCTCCCGTAGTTCC
Organism: Misgurnus anguillicaudatus; assembly: GCF_027580225.2. Classification (NCBI taxonomy): domain Eukaryota; kingdom Metazoa; phylum Chordata; class Actinopteri; order Cypriniformes; family Cobitidae; genus Misgurnus; species Misgurnus anguillicaudatus. The sequence continues at coordinate 8,399,771 of NC_073347.2, forward strand.
GAATGGGTTCAGCCCTCCATTTGCGTGTTTGCCATATAGATACACAAACAACATGGCAGCAAGCAGGGAAGAACTCGTTCCCAAAAAGGGCACAGTGTTATATGTAATTTGGAATTGATTCGGTTTTGTGGCATCAAACGACAACACCCTGTTGCAAAAGTGTGTTTGAAGTCTGTTGCTAGCAAAGATAGCAGTACGACAAATTTTGGCCGCACTTACATTAGGGCTAACCCAACCAAACCATGCCCTAGTGCGATTGTCCCCCTTCCCTACTCCCCCAGAAGCACGCCCTCACACTGCACTTTGAGCAATCCGAGCCTCTGCACACTTTCGTCGTTAGGATGCAATTGTTTTGAAGAAATGGTTTATTCACATGCTGAAAGTTTTGGACCCCAGTTATGTGCTACAAAGCTGCAAATATTTTTCTGATGTTGCCTTGCTTCAACTATATAACAGTACACGCCAAAGGATCGCATTTGAGCTGGAAAGGGTGTAGTTTTACTCTGCCACAACAGGATTTATGGCCCAGCCGAACGATGCAACCCTATATGAGTTTGACGATGCATTTCGTTAACGACAACTAGACTCTGCAAAGTGTCTCCCTTCAAACGGGTTATTTTCCCGACGACCACACAGGCGAAATAATTGCCCAGGCTTAAAGCAGCTCTGAGCTCTTGGAACCTTGCTGAAGGCCTACTCATTTGTATGACTATAGACAGCGGCACCAACATGATAAAAGCTCTGATCCAACCTCCAGTGCTTTGGACACAGACTGCACAATGGAGCCCTGTATAAATACCTAAATGGTAGGGGTGCGACGAGATCTCGTGCGACGAGATTACATGTGTTTCGCGAGATTACATGTGTCTCGCGAGATTTCTTGTGCAGGTGCTGGCCGTTTCTCAAATAAAAGACTGCATCCTTCGGAGGTCGCATTTTTAAACTGCATTTACTTCATCACTGTCTTATTAGAGAATATTAACAATTATAAAGCTTACTAATTATTTAGGTAATCGCAAATTGTTGTAATATGCTCACGACTTGCGAATGTAACGCTCAGTTAAATATATGAAATAAACCTTGATGACGTATGCAGCCTGCATATGCGACCTCCAGAGGATGCAGCTTTATACAACGCATGCGTTATATTTGTCTTTTACTGCGTTCGCTTTTTTGTTTAGGTTTCCAATAATGTTCGTTTGGGAGCTCATGTGAAGTCTGAGACACGTTGTGTATGTCTGTTGATCAGTTTCAGCAGATTAAACCCTCACACAGAGTTTACATGATTTAATGTCTGCATGTTCTTGCTCAAAAAATGACAGTGGCTGTATCATTTCTAGAGTAAAGAAATGGACATATATTAAATATTAATATGGATTTAAACATTGTTTGACTGAAAATAAGCGTTTCTCTCCGTCTAAAGTGAAAGTGAAGACAGCGTCCGCGAAACGAGTCCTCTATCGCCCCCTGCACGCATTTGTTATAATACATACATAATGCTTTTTATTTATAGGCCACAAAATGTTGCTCAATGTAACTTGGTTTTAATACTTTATTTGAACCAATTATTATCGCATCTTCGTTATTATGTCATTTTAAAGGCTACTGCTCACTTGGGTCTATTTTTATTACCCCAAAATAACAAATTACTTCATTATCAGTTAGCAAAATAATTGTTAGGGCCAGTCCTTGATTAGTTAAAACATTTAAAATTAATGTGATTTCAGTTTCTTATTCATTTATTTTATCATTGAGGGTTTCTAAAAAGTGTAAAAATATCGTCTCGTCTCGTTCTCGTGAACCCAATCTCGTGTTTCGTCTCGTCTCGTGGATTAAGTGTCTCGTCACACCCCTACTAAATGGAAAATCAACAGATCTTATAATATAATATAATTACTTGAAAAATGTATAATAAACAACATCACTTTAACACAAACTCTGATATCAAACAGCCCTCTGGAGCAGGACAACATATAGAGATCAATAGAGTTTTGCAAAAGGCACTCCAGGTCTTTAGCCACACCTCTGCTCTCCCAAAGTGATTTCAAAAGCTAATTGCATGGCACATTTGACACCTCTCTCCTAACTGACCCAGTGGGCCATGCGATTATTCTGCAGGAGGAGTTCATAACGATGAACCAATAAGATAGAAATCACATTTTAATTTCATTTAGCGATGGACTGAACTGTCGTTGCATGAGCATTCTCTATCCACATCTCATGACATAAAACAGCGCCTGTAGTGTAAACAATTGTCAACAATGAGAGAGATACAATAACAGAACCAGGAACTGAAAAGACAAAGATTGCAGGCCAGCTATTTATTAGTATAGCACAGATCAGTAAGCTGATACAGGCTTGCCTCTGGTTAACATTAGAGAAACTGAGGACATACGTGCATAACATCTTAAATTTGACATCCACACCACTAAGTCTGGGTAGAGGAGCCTCAAGTGACATCTGAAGTCAAATGTTCACGAACCTAACAAACAGGGAATGTAAAACACTGCTCAGTGTGCGTCTGCATCAACATCAGCTCCTTTACTCCAACTGTCATTCATGCGAAAGTCAATCTTTGGTTGTTTTTTATATTTTTTTATTCCATTGAGAGTAGAAAACTCAAGAAGAACCACCTGCCTGGGAAATATTGAAAAGAAAGAATCTGTTTACTACAGCCTTGACATTACAGCTTTCGGTACAATATCACAAACCTTTCCACTTAATGTGACATTGATACTTCTTTGTATCAAGAAATTATTTTATAAAGACTTCACTCATAGATAGCAACTTCGATCCAATTAAATACAAGAAGGGAGCATAACTACAAAAAATTTAACTCACTAAACATTTTGTCATTTTAAAATGACACTCCATATTTCAGATATGCCTTGACATCATGTCTTACAATTCAATAAATTAAAGGTACAGTATGAGTTTTTTATCAGCATCTAGCGGTGAGATTGCAAATTGCAACCAAACTCATTTTCTAAATGCAACGATAAGCTACGGTAGCTGCCAAATATGGATAAATATGTCGTCCTCTGAGACAAACTCATCATGAAACGCGCTCTCTTTACAACAGTTTGTCCATTTAGGGCTACTGTAGAAACATGGTTGCATTGTAACTGTGGGTTCACGCCAGCCGCGTTCGAGGCGTCAAAATCGCGTCTACCGCGCCTTGTTTGCTGCTTGAACAATTTGAGTGTACTCGCATCATTCGCGGATGAAATTCTAGTCATCGAGACATTCACGCGAAAATTCACGTCATGGGAGGGGCTTCTGCGACTCTGCTCGCTTCATGTAATCACGTCACTACTAGAACAAGCTCCTGATTGGTCAACGCAGCATGTTTTTCGGCCAAAGTTCAAATTTTTCAACTCGCGCGTTTGCCGCGGCAATGCTCAATTCGCTCCATTCGCTCAAACTAGATGCGCTAATGAGATGGAATCGCATCTACAAAAAACGCCTCATTCGTGCGCAAGACCTCCAAACGCGCGTCAACGCGTCTTCACATTGACCTAAAATTGAAATCACTCGCGCTTGACGACTCTACCGCGGCTGGTATAAACGCAGCATAAGGTAAGAAAAACAATACAATTCATTAGGTAAGCTCTTTATACACCATTGATAATATAGATATGTTTTTTAATGCTTTATTCTGCTTGGTTAAGAAATGTTCAACAGGTATGCATCTTCCAATAAACGCATACCTAACCTGTGAAATAAATGTATTAAAAATAAATACCAGAGCAATGTTTGTGGTAACCATAGAGGCTGTTTGTGATCCGATCGATGAAAACGCATCTTAATACCAAGTGTAAACAGCCTCATAGTATAAGCAGAATAATTGACTCCGCTCCTTAAATTATTTGAAAATAATGCACATTCGCAGCACAACGCTAATTATTGTCAAATAATTCAAATGACCGTCATCAATACATCCTTACATATTACATTGCATTTCTGTCAAGAAATCCTTCTAAAAATGTACACATTGGACCTTTAATTAAGAAGCAATAGACATCCTACAAGTAAAACCGAGTAAAACCAAGTAAAACCAAAAATAAAGAAAGAAAGAATCAGATGCCAGAGAATCTGGTATGTTTAAAAGCAAGCCATAAAAAGCCATGTAATCGATAAAAAAAGACATCATGCTCTCCCATTAAGACAGAAACAATTTGGAGCTTAAATGTCAGAACTCCCTCCAATTAACATAACCCACCGGTAAATTATCTTAATAGTGACATCAATGCTACGCCTGATATTAAATGTTGAAAGAGTAATCATAAAGGAATGAACAACAAAGTTAAATTGTCATCAGCATTTGAATATGACACACCAGCCGACATTCTGGAGTGTAACGTTTGCATCAATCATTTTGAGTCCTACAGTTTAACCATTCCAGTAAATTGCACTCCACTGATACATTATAAACGTCAGTGTTGATATTTGACTGCTCATTTTCCAAGTGATGCTAATGGATTCAGATGCTCCTCATGGAAAAACTCAAGTTCGTTTCAAGAGTATAAAGAATCATGCCTAAAATGCAAGTTATGGTCATGTGTAAGGTCTACACCGTAGGTTATCAATAGACTGTGCGTAGCTCTGCCTAGCCTGATGTGCAACTCGCCAAACAGAAGAGTCAAGTTTTAATAGGAAACATATTAAAACTCTTTGGTTATTTTTGAGCGTGATGCTAATGGTCTAATCAGATTCAATAGATTATGCTAAGCTATAGTAAAAGTGGTACCACCAGACCCGGAGATCAGCCGAATGGACTCCAAAACAATAAAAATCAAATGTTTAACTCTAGAGGAGCTGGAAAATGAGCACATTTTCAAAAAAAGTGGAGTGCCCCTTCAACTGATTTACATCCATCACTGCAGGTCTTCTCAAAACATGCACAACAAGCTGTGCTGCTTCTTCGTTTGTGGATTTTCTGGCCAAGCTGCTGGTTCTTTGGCGGTTGCATTGCTAATGTGAGTTACACACGTGGATACTGCCTACTAAAGGGCTAGTTATAGTCGTGCGTAGGTCCTGCGGCGTAGCAGCGACGGCGTAGGTTCCGCGTCGGTTTTCATTTATACTTTTGCGTCATCATCCGTGTCGACGTGCAAACACACGCGCCACCGCTGGTAGGCAGTATCCACGCGTGTAACCACAGTAGCAGCGCGACTGTCAGAGAAGAAGAAACCGGGCAAGTTAACCCACAAACGAAGCAGAAACAGCAACTTGTTGTGTATGATTTGAGAAGACCAGCAATGATGGAAGTAAATAAACAGCAACTTTTGTTGCAGTTAAATCACTCCTCAACTTGGAAATACCTATGACGCAGTTTTTTATCTGACGGGAGGGGTTCTGGTGGACCAATCACAGCTCTTGGGGTCCGCGTAGAACTGACGCTCTGTTAAAAATTTCGCGAGGTGCGCGTCAGGCTACGCAGAGCTACGCACAGGCTACGGATAGCTACGGCGTAGAACCTACGCACGACTATAAATCGCCCTTAACGGTCTGCTTGTGTAATTGACCTATGGCTAAGCCACACCCCCTCCACTCATTAGGACAAACAATCAACATTCGGCACATGGCAGTTGTCACAGTAGGAGACAGGAGGCAATTGATGATTTTTGGAGACAGAAAGACGATATATCATCTCGAAGTCACCAAAATGGAATTAACTATGCATTGGAGGGTTAAATTAATAATTTTATTGTTGAGAAGTTCGATGAAAAGCTTCAACATACGTTTCCAGGACAAGCCTTTTTACCATCTTTACCAAGAGAGTACCAAACTCTCCATTAGTTTGGTGCTACAGTATGTACATGAATCATTAGCACAACATTGCTATTACAAATAACATTTGTTATCTCGGTTATTTACAAATATGTTAATGAAGCTGAGTGACATGATGTACAATGCAGCTAGAAGCTAACGTTAACGTTTTCTAACGTTAGGCTAACGTTACGTTAGAGATGTTAAAGATAGCGTTCAAACACGTTGTTGACTTAGCTTAGAACAGATGTAGACATCCACGTTTAATTTATTCACGTGTAGTTGGTGTTGTGGTCTACCGCATAATCCAGAGCAGACAGTGACACTAAACGTTATCTCAGTTGAGATGTGGCTTGTGAAAGGGTCAAAAATACACACTGTCGCCCAGCCTTTCGGGATACCTAGTGTCGGAGTTGCATGTAACCCATGCACACCATTTGACCGTTTTAAATTTAAAATGACAAGAAAAAAACATAAAAAGGAATGAAAACTGACTAACTGCAATGCATTTCAATGAACGCGGAAGGAAAGAATGTCCGAGTGTATTGGGTTATTATGCGCACTGTGATTGGCTCATCGCGTCTGAGGGCGTGGCTTAGCCATAGGTCAATTGCACAGACATGGACAACGACGCAGATGTATATATGAAAAACGACGCATTGCCTAAAGTAGCGTTGTTGAGGAGACGCCATAGGACTTACGCACAACTATAATGAGCCGTTAAGGAGACAATCTCACTTCACAAATTTTAAAAGGGGAATGCTTTTAACCATGGGTTAGTGATGGGCAGTGTAACATGAATAATGGTTAAACACTAAAAAATGTGTCAGTAGTGATGCTGCTATACAGTTTAGATAGATAAAGACACAGACACACAGACAAAGAAAGATAGAAAATATACAAGTACAGACATGCTATACAATAAATAGACTTTACAATGTACAGCAATACAGAAAACATACACAAAACATACTTTGTTTCAAAAATATACACAGTGTATATATACAGTCAAAAGTGGCAAGAGAGGGCTTTAAATGCCAAGGTTGTGCAATAGTGTTCACTTCTTATAATTTTCTTCAGGTGGTAAGGATATGGAACAGCAGAACAAAACCGCATCTTAATGTTGAATACAAAGCACAGGAAGTGTGGGGTATAAAGTAAAAGCAAATGAACAGTATTCAAGTAGCAGCATAGTAATTCACTGAAGCTGATCTGTGTAACGCTCAGGGACTCAGCGAGGCCGACGACAGATGGAGACTCCCGTGCAAGCGTGAAGTCACGTCTCATATTATCCGGCTACTAGTGAATGAACTTAAAACCTACACACATACGGAAAACCAAGTCTTTAACCCAGTTATGCATGTTTTACTGTTATTTCGTATTGAGTACTGAATGGTGCTTCTGTTCTTGTGTTGGTAAGCTTCACACTGATTTGCCAAATTGAGGGCTTGGATACATGAGAGGGGATATCAGTGCGAAAAGCACTTGTTATTGATCAGCCCTCTTCACTTTCTAAGAGGTGAGTTTGAGACAAGCAAGTATTTCAGTAACAACAGTCGATAGGTGTGACAGCCCTAATCGTTATCATGTTGTTTCAAGTTGTATGTGGGCAGCTGGCATTAAAGAGCTGCACCAGCAGTATGGCTCCCCTCCAAAACCTAGTGAGCTGTCTCGATGTCTACTTCCTACAAGCAGCTGTCCAAACAAGCATCCAAATTAAAATGGAATCTCTTAAGTGACCAATTTACAACACTTTACATGGCCAGCAACTTTATGCATCACGCAAATAAACCTCATTGCGTGAAGAACACATGAGACTTGACGAAATTTAAACCACCCGCTGTTGCCAAGGCTCAGTTTTTGACAGATTAATGAAAGTTGGAATGGAGACCGCCCACAAAAACTAGACAGGCTAACGCTCAAAAATGGCGCCAAAGCTGACTGTCGGCTTGGTTTGTCCATGCCTTACGATCTGATATCTTTGGGCTCTATCATAAACACGGCGCAATGCGCAACACAAGTGTCTTTTGCTAATTTCAACCCGGCGCAATTATCATTTTACGTTTAGCGGCACGTTGTTTAAATAGCAAATGCATTTGCCCCCCAATTTTGCGCCCATGGGCGTTCTTGTCTGAAAACGAGGTGTGTTTAGGCACACTGTTGGCGCGTTGCTATTATTTAAAGAGCGCATTAGTAATATGCGCCTATAAACGGGACGACAACGCAGGTTTGCTTTAGAGCTGCAACTAACGACTATTTCTTCTGTCGACTAATCTAGCGATTATTTTTCCGATTAGTCGACTAATCTAACGACTATTTTTTGTTATTAATACAGTGTTCTTTTTTTGATTAGCTATTTAATCTGTTGGATAATCTGATGAATGCTATTTTCACATATTATCTGTTCTGTTGTCAGACATATAGTGAACTGTTTTCTGCATCCTTGCAATTCATTGTATTTTTTAAATAGATAATTTCCAAATCAATGCAAATACAGTAAACAATTATGCTTTTTTATATTATTCAATTAAACATATTCAAAAGCTACTAAAAGGGAACAAATGTGTTTGTGTTTTCCCCTATATTTCTATTTTTAAAAAATGGTGGGTCTTGAGATTACCTGTTGGGTTGAAAAAGTTTAGAAACTCCTGATATACAATAATACACAAGCAAGATTTATCAAGTATGCAGAGGAACAGGAGGAAAAATAAAAAATCCTTATCTTAATTTTAGTACTTGGATCATGTACATTGCCAAATACCTTGTGTCATAAAATAACAAATATTTAATGGACTTGTTTTACTCAAGAAAACTTTATATTCATATGAACGTTTTAAATAAACTGATGAGTTTTGCATCAAATACGTTTTTGTTATCAAAAGACGATGAATAATAATGACTATTCATAGTTCATTCATTATTGCATCTATGATTTTTAAAAATTACGATTTGTCTCATTTTCCTTTAAGTTGCCGTTCGTATCAGGTCGCGCATAGACGCGCGGCAAACGCCCTCAAATATAGACGCATCTGAATCTAAACTCGTGTTCACAGGCGAGCGCTTTGAAAAGCAACCCGTGCGTCTTGCGCTAACATTTTAAAGCCGGCAAATTACGCGAGTGGGGCTGAATAAGTGCTGGCAGCAGCAACCTTCAACCTGGTCGCATGACAACTCACAATTCGGCGCAAATTAAAAAATTGCCATTACACAGAGTTACTACAGAAGGCATGCGCGGGCATAGGAGAGAGAGAGCTCGCGCACAAGCACACAGACAACCAGTGTGTGTGGGAAAACATTGCTAATCTTTCATGATAAACTCAGTCGTCTTCTCTGCCAGTAACATCTGACGTTTACGTGAAAATGCAAGTACAAAACACAGCCAACTTTTAATTCTTTCACTCAGTGTCATGTATGAGAGGCGCTGTCTAGGGGCTTCACGCAGAGAAAGAGAGAGAGCGCGCGTGCACAAGAGAGGCACCACCGAGCGCTCACAACAATAAATGAAGGAGAGCCGTTTTAAATGAAAATAAAAATGTAAATGTTGCGGCCATTGTTGATTTTGTGGCGAAATGAATGTAAACAGCGACGCGTCGACGCATTTTACGCATGTCGACGTATTTTCATAGTCGACGTAATCGATGACGTCGACGCGTCGTTGCAGCACTAGTTTGCTTATCACATACATGAATGCGCAGCAGCACAAAAGCGCTTTTAAATATGAAAGATTAAAGGATTGAAATGTAAAATATTATTATTGAGTCTCTTGGACATAAATGACGACCGATGATGAGACGTTAAAAGGCGTAAAGAGCTGCTTCACCTGTAGCCTGGTAAGTAACCTAAATAAATGCTTTGCTTTAAACAAATGCATCTATTTTTAAATATTTTTTAAATGCTACCCTAAGGATTTATTGTATATGATGACTCTGTACCTGTGGATATGATGAGATGAGACACATTTTAAGTAATGCTTATTAAAAATACCATGGCGCTGTCTGATGGCTGAAACGCTTCGGCTCTCCGCACATTTGTAAAATCTTTATCTCTTGATTGTATTTTTAAGAGTACAAACCTTATTTTATGAGATTACAATGATTATCTAGGATATCAATACATTTACAGCAATTAAAAGCCTGCTATTTGTACTTCTATGACTGAAAGAAAACGACTTTTAAAGGTTTTAATAAAAAAAATAATAATTTCAATAAAAATTAAAACAAAACATTTTTTTACATTATTCTTAAACTGGTGGTCTTCCTCCGCTTAGACTTTTTATCCTGAAAAACTGTCATCTAAATAGGGATTAGACATAGCGGCAAGCGCAACTGGCTTTTAAAGGGGATGAGAGATAAGACTCTCATTGGTTTACTGCACCCAATACTCATTAGGAGAATAGGAACAACCCTTTTTGACCGTGCACTTGGTGCACAAAACATTTTTCCCATCGTTAAATTGTCAAAAGTGGCATCGGACACGCCCATTTAGACCGTTCGCCATGCGCTTTAGACAATGCACTTAGATCGTTAAAATAGGGCCCCTTATGTTTAAATAAATGACAATGGGCTGATGCGCTGGGATTAATGGCATCAGTTTAAAGAAGAATGCGGTCATGAGAGTGTTGCCACTGGAGTAAATCAGCTTCTTTTTTGTCAACTTATCAAGTCAAGTGACATTAGTAAGTTAAAAAATGAACATTAGTAAACTATTGTCCCAACCCCCAATACTAACATTGATCGGCGATCTCACAGGCTGATGATCATAGGACCATCTCAAAATGGGGCATATCGCCCAACACTAATTCCCATATATCACAAAATCTCTCAGGTGATGTGGTTTATCAAGCAATTAGAAAAACAAATATAATCGCAAAACTGCAATGGAAACACGTCAATTTACATATCAATTCACGTACATAAAAGTCACATGATCAATTGTTGAATATGGTATGTGTGGTTGGAGAACAAGACAGAAGAGGTGCGTTCGACTTCATGTGGCATCACAAAAACCGACAAGCGCAAAAAGAACAAAATTACGTTTTAGTTGCATAACATCGATTACTGTGGAAACACTCATTTCACAATCGTTTTTTGACATTTAGAAAATAATGCTTACGTTTTGTGCACATCTTTGTGCTAATGGAAACGCAGCTAGTGTTACACTTTTCATCATAAAAAACAGCCAAAGAGGAGGAACACTGGGAAATGCGGTCGATCGCAGCCCATGTCATGTTGGAGCCGTGATTCGAAATGCCAGTGAATCCCTAAAGAGCTCCATTTGTGAATGCAGAAAAAGCTCAGGGTTAAATGTGAGTGACTTTCTGTGTCTGAATCAAAGTTCTTTGGTGGCGGGAGGAGAAACACAGTCCCAAGTCTCAAAGCAACTCTCTCACCTTCAGGCACAGCAGGCTTCTGTGTTAGGACATGTAAATATAATCTCATACAGGCAGTACTGACTACACTGAAGCTCTTTCCTCATAAGTTCAATATCACCAGGCAACCCCGGGAGTAATGGGGCAATTTACTATCATTTCATATAGGTCCCAGCTCTGAAAACGCCTGAGAGACTGCTAAGAATATTAGACATGGACAAGTCTAATATGGAATGGGGCTTTTTCGTTTATTGCTTTTGGATGGTTTGTCTTATTTCCATACCTGTAAGCTGAGGACAGCACATTCCTGCAGCTACCAAATCTTGAAATTCGACTGGATTTTAAATCTTCCAAGCCTATAGGAGAATACCAAGAAATCTTACTTAAGTCACGAATGTTATTAACGCCAGTGCAACTCCACAACAAGGGATTGTAAGAAATCCAGCTTTAAGGTGCATCCTCTTCTAGAACATTTTGAACATCTGATCTTAAGAAATTTTTTCTAAAAAGTTTCCCCTTTGCCAAAAAGAAAAACTTGCTCACAACCAATTCAATGGTACCATTTAGAGATAAAGTTAGAAGTGACCAAACACATCAACGTTTTTCCTATTTAAGACGAGTAGTTATACGAGCAAGTTTGGTGGTACAAAATAAAACGTAGTGCTTTTCTAAGCGGATTTAAAAGAGTAACTATATTTTATGGCGTAATAGCACTTTTGGGAGTACTTCGACTCGGCGCAGTAACACCCTCCCTCTCCCATTATGAGAGTGAGAAGGGGAGCGGACTTTTCAGGCGAGTCGAAGCACTCCCAAAAGTGCTATTACGCCATAAAATATAGTTCCTCTTTTAAATCCGCTTAGAAAAGCGCTACGTTTTATTTTGTACCACCAAACTTGCTCGTATAACTACTCGTCTTAAATAGGAAAAACGTTGATGTGTTTGGTCACTTCTAACTTTATCTCTAAATGGTACCATTGAATGAATGGGGCTAAGCTAAATGCTATCGTAGCGTCGCAGCGCGCTCCAGCGCCCACGCGCACGCACAAAGACGACAGAGGGATGATTCAACAGTTCTTAGTTAAGGTAATAACATATTTTAATATTGAAAATGAGTAGACTATTCCTTTAAGAGAGATTCTGCACAAAGTCACTCTCTTCACTGCCCGTACAATCTATACTTTAAAGCTTTCTGCGAGAGATTTAATTTTCTTACGTGAGGATAGTAATGACTGACAGGACGAAGTTGGAGGATTTGCCCAACAAATTCTTGACAAATCATGACGGATTGCTTCTTGTACTGCGTCTTTTCGCGCGATCGCGAAAGTGAAAGTAAAACTCGAGCGGGCGCTCTCATGCAGAAACTCAAAATGCGCTGTAGACGAAGAACAATACACAGCAGCTATGATGGCACACAGCTCCAGAAAATGTCTTAAGGATATATTTATATTGCTGTTCTTCAAACCTTTTCAGGTATTTTCATGATAATAAAGAATATGTTTAATAATTATGTGTGATGAGTGTTACTTTTTCAAATGCATGTTATAAACGACTCAAACTAACAGTGATTTTAGATCGATAAGGACTTACTGATCAAAAGACGTACTACATGAACTAGCTGTGAATAAGATCGGCTGTCCGATTCAGAATAGTGATCGGCCACGTATTTTAAGTAGAGTTTGGCATTGAACGGAGCAACACTAGCAAAAGGTGAGATGTAACAAATAATGGACAAAATCAGTTCGGACATTTTGCGTGATGCGGCTTGTATATCCCACAAATCTTTTTTTGTACTTATTACAGAAAGCAACACATATTTGTAATAACACAAGAATGGGTAATAATTAAAATTTTGGGGTGAAGAAATCCTTAAACTGTTAAGCGTCGCCGTCCCGAATACGGGACACCTAAGTTTGCATTAATATTGTTGATGTACATTTTAATCTATCACTACAAACTATATATCATTGGAAAGGTCTAATCCTCCAGAATAGACATTTCAACAGTGTTTTATAAAATAAATTATGTAGGGAGAGTAATTGATTCATTTATGAAGAGAGTGTGCCTCAAAAAATTTATTTTCTGCTAAATGTCACTGTTCCACCAGCGGGATGACTACATTTACTTCAATGTTTGCATATGAATTCTTATCTAATCATGACAAACTGTATATTGTTTGAAAGCTCCAAGAGTTAACTCAATAGGGTGGGGTGAAGCTTAAAAGGTTAAAGTATTAAAGAGCACCTATTACTTTATTGTGTGTATTTAGTGTAATAGAATATGTTCGTGTGGTTTATGGTTAAAAACACATTATTTTTCACACTGTACATTATTGAGCTCGTTTACATGCACACCAATACTGCGATTATAATGGGATTTTGTCAATACTGCGATTATACTTTACCTCATGTAAACGCAATAATTCAATAAAAATAATGTGATTAAGCTCATAATCACAGTAAGTATAATCGCATTAAAAGAGGTGGCGTACGCCGTTTAAAATCGCAGTATGCGTCCATGTAAACGCTTTAATCGCATTTATACCGCACTAACTGAAGTGCGCGTGTGTTTTAGTAACGCACCTTAACCACAAATTCGTTTTAAACACATTGAAGACATTAGGAAGTTTTACATGAACTCTGCCAACACGACTCGCTGTCAGCAGTCTGTCTTCATTCAGAAATAGCTCAAATAACACGACAGCAGTGTATAAAACCTTTAAGGGACATTATAACAATAATTATAACGATAAATATATTAGTGACCACATCATAATGATAACTTCATGCTAATTCGCTCAACGAGCGCGGCATTACCTAATATTGGATATTTCTCGTAATAAAAACTTTTCTTGCAATTGTTTACATGTCACTGAATATGTACATATGCTGTTCTTGTTGCATTTACACAGCGGGAAACCAGCAGATGTCCTCAACTCGCTGCGTTTCGCGTAACTAAACTATGAATGTAGTAGTTTGTGTAATAATATCTTACCTTTTGGCGTAGTCAGTGTGGTAGAAAAATTTCACAGCAACTGCATCAGCGCTGGATACCTGAGGTAATTTTATGTTATAACCTCAGCAACTAATGAGCTTTCTACTGCATTTTAAGTGTGCGTGCACTTCAAGTTCAAATAGATTTGATTGGCTGTCAATGGTTTATCGTTCATCATGTACCAAAATCGCTATCGTTATAGTTGTTGTTGGTGTGAACTCTGCTATTATCTTATGATGTTTAAAACTATATTTTTATATCGTTTTAATGTGAACGCCCTTTACAGGCACTGTCATATTTATCATCTTCATCACGGCACCGGATAATGAAATACATCTATAACAACGTGTTTGTCATTTAACGTAAGTAATGATGTAACAGATTGGTAAGGTAAGGATACTAAAACATAAAAACTGTGTCTACATTTGTGATCGTAGAAACGACAAACAAGCGCTACTGTGCACTGCACAAAACTTGTATTTGAGTCATGGTTAAGTTAGTAGTAAATTCTTAAAATATGAAAAGATCGACTACTTACAGGCTGTGAGTCAGAAGCGGGTGAATTATGATAATGACCGTCTTGTCCACGTCAACAGGCCAAAGTAATCTGTTGCATACAATCCGTGTGTTTGTTGTAGTCCAAGAAAAAAGATTTAAGTTGGAGACGATAACTTGCGACATCGTTTACTTTGGATTTGTGCCTTTTGCATATCGTTAACATGTACTAATACACACTTACACACCAAAGGAAATGTAAAATAGTGAATCAGATAATGCTCTTCAACAGTCTCGGTCAAAGCTCAGGATTTAAGTTCAAACTCCAATGCAACCACTGAACATATTCACTTACTTTAACTTCTTGTTATCTGCACACATTGCTTCATGAGAGAGAATGAAAGTGTGTCATTCTAATGGAAATGCCAATACTCAACTGTGTCAGCTAGATAACTTAAGACGTATGCTGCACCTGTAACATAAGCTCTAGGGCAACACTGACAAAAATAGGCCATTCTGTCCATGTGAACCAAACACGATCCCATATAAATGTATCCGGTCCACTATAACCTTTCAATGAATGGCAAGATTGGAAAAACAAAACACTTGAAAGAAAATGAGTGACCCGCAAGGAGATATTAATTATAACACTGAAAAGTCCACTGCGTCTAAAAATAGCAAAAGTGCTGACGTCTGGATGAAGAACTGAAAGAGATTAAGGAGGGGACAGGAAGAGAGGCTGGAACATGAGTCAATGAACAGCATGCTGAAGGCTGGCAGCTTACCGAGATGACGACAATAGCACAAACAATAGATGCATCACTCTTTCGGTTCTTTATAGACTATGGCTTAACTTGTGGGCATTCTTAAATAAATTGTTGACCCAAAAAAAAAAACCTACAGTAACAAATCTTTATCTACTTACCTTTGTAATGACTTTCTTTATTCTCCTAAAGACAAATCCTTTCCAAATCCTTTTAGTATAGTAAAGAGGAAATCAAATTCGTAAATGTGGCTGACGTCCAGTGGGTTCTCACATTCAATGACTAAGCATCAACTGACATCATTGGTGTCATATTTGATTTGATTTTATGGTGATATTTCCCATTTTGGAGCTTTACAGCCTCATGCTGCGTACACACCAAACGCAAGGCATCGTGTTCCTCTCTCTAGAGTACTCGTGGGATTTAACTTCGTGTCATTCCAATTTTTACTTAAGTTGAATGTTTCAACTTGCGAATACACTCTTAAGGCGAATAGCGCACGCTTTCGCGCAATTTCGCCGCCCAATTCACATCACTCACATCGCCCGTCTTTGCACTGACTTGTATGTAATCTACTCGTGGAAATCATTGAATTCGCATTTGGTGTGTACGCCCCATTAGTCCTTATTTGCTTTGATACACTACCTGACAAAAGTATTGTCGCTTGTGTACAAATTGACCTGAAGTGCCGCTAAAATATATTTCTAATCAAAATTTGTTTTCAAGAAATGGCTCATTTTAATCCCAACAGCTTTTGTAATAATGTTTCAGTGCAAAACGAAACTGTCAAAAAAGTATTCTAATATTCACAGCTTGGTAAAGCCCATTGAGTCAATTTTTGCAAAGACATAAATCTTGTCGCCTTGTCATATAAGGTTCATCTGTAACTAATAATGGATCAATTGGGTCTTAGGTGTGTATAAAAAGACCCCTAGTACACTAGACCTTCACATCAACTGCAAGTAGACCTCTGCAAACATGCCTAAGATTCACCCTGAGACTAAAGTTTTGATTATCAAGAGGCTGAAGACCAGATCCACTGCTGATGTGGCAGACACATTCAATGTGTCTCAGCATCAAGTACAGAGGATAGAAAAAAGATTTGAAGAGACTGGAGACGTTTTTGACAAGCCCAGGTCAGGCAGACCCCGGAAGACAACTGCTCGAGAGGACCGTTTGTCGGCTCGAAAATCCACAGCCTGCTAAAATGATGGACACTGGAAAAGCAGAAGGTGGATTTTTCAAATGAATCTTCTGTTGAATTACACCACAGTTGCCGCAAATATTGCAGGAGACCTACTGGAACCCGCATGGATCCGAGAGTCACCCAGAAAACAGTGAAGTTTGGTGGCAGAAAAATCATGGTCTGGGGTTACATGCAGTATGGGGGTGTGAAAGAGATCTGCAGGGTGGAAGGGAACATCAATAGTCTTAAATACCAAGAAATCTTAGCTATCTCTTATATTCCCAACCATAAAAGAAGCCAAATTCTGCAGCAGGATGGTGCTCCATCGCATACTTCCATCTCCACATCAAAGTTCCTCAAGGCGAAGAAGATCAAGATGCTCCAGGATTGGCCAGCTCAGTCACCAGACATGAAGATCATTGAGCATATGTGGGGTAGGATGAAAGAAGCAGCATGGAAGACGAAACCAAAAAATACTGATGAGTTCTGGGAGGCATGCAAGACTGCTTTCTTTGCTATTCCTGATGACTTCATCAATACATTGTATGAATCCTTGCCAAACCGCATGGATGCAGTCCTTCAAGCTCATGGAAGTCATACAAGATATTAAATTTGGATCTCACAACACCACTACTTAATTTGCTAAAAATATTTTTGTATTTGCAGTAAATTTGTTCAATTTCTGTATAGGCGACAAAACGTTTGTCTTGCCAAAATTTGACCTTTCTGTCGTGATTAAATAATAAAAAATATTTTAGTGAAACTACTTCATTTCAGTGCATTAAACATCATTTGGGAGGCTTTTAGCTTTTCATATGAGCTATTTCTAACACCAACTGATTAATTAAAAGTCAGGTTAATAGCAGGTGTTTCTACAAAAAACATAGGCGACAAGACTTTTGTCAGGTAGTGTATACATAAGTGAACAGGATTTGTTTTCCAAATATTCACCTTTTGTGTTTGACTAACACAAAATCAAAGTCACAGAGGTTTGGATCAGCATTTTCAGCATGACAGACTTGATTTTAGGGTGAACGGTTCCTTTAACTACGCATAATAATCAGTCTGTACCACAAGCAATACCATACACATGCAAACAGAACTGCTGAAATATGGAGTGTGATGAAATGTCTTTGATGACCAACAGCACTCGTGAGATGACAGCAGGAAGTGCTGGGAAAGACAATTATAATAAGTAGATGATCTTGGGCCATGTTGTCTGAAAGACTGTGAGGTCTGAAAATCTTTATGACATGGTAGAGGGCTATACAGCCACCTGCTATACTGATCTCTAAAGATCAGTAAGCTTTTTCTAGCAGCTGGTGTGTATGTGTGGTCAATCCTAACGTGTGACGAGGATTAATATTCTTTGTGCCTGTTAACACTGCAGGCAAAAACAACTTGTAAAAGTAGGAAACAAGGGGAAGTGTATTCAGCAGAATGTGGAGGAGTCTTGAGCTTTATGGACAAACTGACTTCTTGGATACTTTGTTCCAACAGTTTTCCGAGGCCACATCCCAAGACAAAGGATGGCATACACATACACTGAAGCTACAATGAATATGACACCAATATAGTTCTCATTTGCTTTTTTAACTAGACATTTTTCAGTATCTAATAGAGTGAAAGTAAAAAAAATGCTTATGAAACATAATAAATTATGCACTTCAATATATGGAAAAATAATCTGAGTGATATGTTCAAATATGGCATTGATAACACATTGAATATGGTTGGTTCTTGTGCGTTTCCTCATGTGACACGTGAAGAACTTACTACACTTATCTCTGTTGCTATGGATACAAAATGTATTGATCACTAAATAACACAATATATGAATCATTGTCTCTTACAAATGTATCACTTCACTAAAGAAGACATTTGTGGTGGCCCTGCCAGTGAAAACCCAGCTAAAGTATTCTCCTATACAATGTGAAGAACATATAACCTTGATATTTTTAATGTTGACAGAGCAAAATTCAGGTGTTACAGAGTGTAAAAAAACACCAGCATCTCTAGGCACTCTATGTGCTAACTGAGCTGATAGACACACAGAGATTGTGACTCTCACCGCCTTCCATAACCACTCCTTAACCCGTGAGGGATACATCTGTTGTAAGTCTGATGCGACGACACTGAGCCCCCAACACTCCACTTGCACAATCCATTGAATCTGATTAGACCATTAGCATTGCGCTAAAAATAAAAAATAAAATCCTATTTAAAACTTGACTCTTCTGTAGTTACATCATTAAGACCGACGGAAAATTAAAAGTTGCAATTTTCTAGGCTGATATGGCAGGAACTACACTCTCATTCTGGCGTAATAATCAATTACTTTGCTGCCGTAACATGGCTATTACGCAGCAATGATATTACGCAGCGCCTGAAAATACTCCCCTGCTATAGAGGGTATGCATTGACTTGACCACGCCGGAACTCGCCCCCATCGAGTGGCAAACCTTCAACAAAATGGCTGGCTTTCATAGCAGCTGCGGCGCAAATGCTAGTAAAACGCACTATTATAAGCTTAAATTGGATTTAGTTGGACTTGATAGCAGAGGTTGACAATACTTAAGTTACATTAGTTACATTTTCCAAGGATCTGTGCTTTATTAGGATGTTTGTATTGGGAAAAATTTTACTTCACTACATTCTAAAGCATATAATCATAATGTTTATTCTTTAATATTGCAAAAAAATGGTGTACTTTTACTTGAGTAAAAATATGTTAATGTACTTTAACATTAAATGTAAAACAAACATGTGTATTTATGAAAGGTAATAGAATAAAAATTACAATAATATGCTTTGGAATGTATGTTTTCCAAAGAAAAACACTCATAAAATACAAATACTTTTAAGTAGAAAGTAAAACCTCTGCTTGATAGTGACCCTATGTCAACCCACCTGTGGTCTGTGGACGTTGGCATGAACAATCAGATTATCCATTTATTTCTCCTTTCGGTGTTTTTTGTCAGTCTGTAAAACGATAGATACGAAATCTTGTTAATCTGTTAGTACAGTCTATCACACAGCAGCTGTTTCTCATTTAGACACATTTTCCTCGTGGGAAAAACATTACTTCACTTCAGTCTAAACTAGCATAGAATCACACTGTGTATTATTTAATGTTGCACATTAAAATGTATTTAATACCTAATTACATTTAAATTGGGTACTTTAACTTGAGTAAAAGTACGTTAATGTACTTAAATATTAAATGTAAAACAAAAACATATTATTTATGAAATGTAATAGAGTAAAAATGATGCTTTGGAATGTATGTTTTCCAAAGAAACAAAAACACTTGAAAAATACTAGTAGAATGTAAAATCTTTGCTTGATAGTGACCCTAGCAACTTATCAACCCAACTGTGGTCTGTGAACGTTGGCATGAACGATCAATTTATTTCTCCTTTCTGTGTTTTTTTTTCTTGTTTGTTAACCTGTTAGTACCGTCTATCGCACAACAGCTTTTTCCCATTTTGACGCGTTTTCACCGTGTTTTCGCAGATGTCACGCTGTACTCAAATGCTGCCGCTCTGTCTTTTACCACTCAGTGAGCGTAACCGCAGTCCCTCTCGCCGACGTCATATACATACCCTCTATTGAAAGTAACCAAGGGGACTATTTCGGGCAGTCCATAAAAAAACTAAGCCATGTTACAGCAGCAAAGTCCTTGATTATTATGCCAGAATTAATTTCGGTTGTCGAACATTCAGTGCATCCCTAGCACATATGCCGTATTGCAATGATGTCAGTACATCTTGTCGGCTGGAAGTCGCGTGCATCTACGATGAGTAATTTATAATAGAGTCACTTTTCTAGAGCACTTTTCCTACTAATGCCAATACCAGGGTAAAATATATGCCTGTGTAATGCAATGTAATAACAGCAAACAGTTTTTTTAAATAAATTGCCTTACTTTCCAATACATTTGTTCAAAACTCACTAAAGCTGAAGATAAGCCCTCATTGATAAGCCTGATTCAATTCCTAAAGTGCTTAATCGTTCCATCACTGCTGCAAGTCCTGCTATAGATACTTAGTGGTTGACATCATACACATAAACTGAACCTTAAAATGACCACTAATCCTCTTTATCTGTGGGTAGACAGGTACTGCAAAAGGAAACTTTAATGAATTCCAAAAACAATTGCAAGCTGCCCCTTTTTTAAGGTACTGACCTTTAGTAGACATTTTAACTGCATATTTAGTCATTACCAGCAAATGGGCCCTTACATTACTTTTAAATGAGAATCCGTAAACATCTTATAGAAGAACTGATGAAGTTTCAGAACTGAGAGAGATAGAAAAACCGAGAGAGAAATGATCAGTAACCCGTGTCTGTGGCACAGAGAAAAGGTGCAGGCTGTGTTGCAGGTCACAGATAATTGGATTCAAGCAGCAAACATAAAAACAGAGCAGACAGGCTGACAAAGAGAGCAAACAAGTGCAGGGTAAATCTGAATGGTTGTTATTGAGGAGAATTCCAGCAGAACGGGAGCTCGGCCAAACTGAAGAATGTTTCCACACACAATCCTCGCGACTCTCAATCACTCCTGTTGAGGAAAACATTTGAGCGAATCCCAAAGCAGCTTCAAAACAGTTCAACACACAGGTCGTTTGTCAGTATACAAGGTCCGTGTAGTCGTTAGTGATAGCTAAATGCTTGTAACATTTTGAAATGTTACAAATAACTAAAAATATGCAGCTTTCAAGGGCAGTGGAGAATCAGACTGAGAATAAGACCTTAAAAAATATTGTGGTGAAATCACCAAAATTCCCAGATAGCAAAAGACTCCGGGTGCAAATTTGGTGCAGTCGGCAGTCCAAAAAAATTCAGTCTGGGTTATTCATGGTTAACAATGTTAACTATGGATGCTCCGATCGATCGGTCGCAGATCGGTATTGGCCGATAACGGCATTAAATGACTCGATCTGTACTCGCTAAATTTGCAGATCTCATGAACCGATCTTACTGTTTACTTTTGTCATAATAGGATCCTGAATGCGGCTGCAATTAGAGATCATTTTTTACGCAGTGCGAGCATTTTTACAACCCGTTGCTCATGTGCAACGTGAAGATTTGGATTTCTCTCTTTGCCTTTACAGAGATATGTATATTTTCTATGAGGACGCGCTCCGGTCCTAACAGCGCGACGCGTCTTCTAGGGGTGGCACGGTTCATAAAAAAAATCCGAACCGTTCGGTTCGCTTGTCTCGGTTCGGAGCGCGTGTGTGTCGTACGGTTCAACGGTTCATGGCATGCGCAATGTATGTAGCCTCGTGCCCTGTACGTGACCTCAGATAGCGTGTTCCCCTTTCGCGAATAGCACGAAAAAAGAGGTGACTGGTGTGGAGAGTGAGTGCTGCCGGTCATGTGACGTGTATAAATGGCAAGAGGGAGAGAAAAAAAAGTCTGCCCGCAGCTGGAGGATGCGCCAGCGTCGTATAAGTTTGGTGTGTGGAAACATTTTTTATTTCATGTTACCTATGATGACAGCGGAAATAAAACAATAGATAAAACTGCAGTCTATGGGTTGAATGTGTTCGAACAGCCACACGCGACAGCCTTCTCTCCGACCATTTATCTAATCTGAGGTAATGAACAACTTTTACGTCTTTTCGTATTCAGCGCTATTTTTAGCCTTTCGTTGATAAAACGAAAGCGGCTGATTTCCGCGTAGTTTCATTTTGCTAGCGTGTGAAAGTTGCGCGATCTTATTTCATAAACTGCCCCTTAAAGTAATCAGGACAGAAGTGGTCAAAAGTGGACTAAAGAGACAGATTTAAATATTACAGGTGTAAACGTTATGTTTCTCTCTCGTCCACATATACTCTGCATTATTTAAACAGCCTCTCAGTGAAAAATCTTAAAGCTACACTGAAGTTGGCATTTTGATAAATGCAAGTTATCTTTGTGTGCTAAAAATGCACACAAAGTTCATGTAACAGTAAGATGGCAATACACATTCTCTTTTTTGCCATATAAATGAAAAGCATGTTGAAATCATCAATGTCTTCCCTCTCGGTGTGTCAAAATCTCGCCTGGCTTTCCTCAGGGATGTTCCCAATAATGTGCTTAAAGTCAAATTCAGTTTGTGCATGATTACATGATATAACATTTTTAAATACTGTATCCTAAATTATGGATAATTAATACATTAATAAGATAATACATTTCTGGAGTGTTAAAAAAATAACAACAAGAACCGTACTGAACCGAGAACCGTGACCATAGAACCGTGATACCCCTAGCGTCTTCACATCCCCATCAAACAGCGTATACAACACAGATCTATCGCAGACAATTGCATCCTCATGCCGAAATTTTATTATTTGCATGCGTTTTAAAGTTTTGAGTGTTTAAACTTTCATTTTCCTTAGAGCTGCTCTCAAATGCGTACACCCGACGTGCGCAAACACGGCAGGCTGTCATCATTGCACATGAACAGAACAATCTCTCTCACGTCTTAAAGCTACAGTAACCTAATTCATCTCTCGATAAATTCACTCTCTGCTCTTTACTAAATAACTGTTGTACTTCATACAAATGTGTGTATATTTAATTCATACAGTAAAGACTGTGAAGTGTTTTATTTTCATTTTTTTAATAGACTTTAATAGAATTTTAAATTTCTCTTTGCATAAGAAATATTTGTTGTGCTTATTTATTTGATTCTCTATTAAAACAATAATATGCCTAATTACTGCAAGTAATATAACAAAGGCGACATCTGTGGTATTTATCTAGAAATAATGTTAACAGTTACAGTCATTAAAGAGACTGCATATCAGCTTGAAAAATCTGTATCTGCATTGGCATCGGCCGATCACGAAGACAACAAATCAGTGATCGGTATCGGCCTGCAAAAATCCTGATCGAAGAAAAACAATCTTATTGTGAAGTGTTACCAATGTATTCTAATGTATTAAATGTATTAAAAATGTATTCATGCATTTTAAAAAATCATCATGGATCTTCAAATATGCCTGATGTGATTTCTCAGTAATACGCTGAGCTGTATGTTGGCAAACACTGATGAATAAAATGTCTGATTCTGAATTTCTAAACCAATTTTAAATGTCAAGGTCATCTTCAACACATCTTGTATCCAGTTTATTTAATGCAAAAGGAAGAAAACACATTTTATGCCCTGAACTGAGTTTACATACTGCAATACGAGAAACATTTAACAGCTCATATTGATTTTGCTAAAATATGAAGACTCAAAGAAGAAACACAAACTCTAACTGAAATTGCTGCTTGGATATTTAAAAGGGTTTGCAAAATTTGCAATCTAGCAATCGCCTTTTATTTTGAGTGAATGTTTATTAGGCTTTCCCAGTACTGACATTACCAAAAGAAGATGATGTTTATACTAGATGAAAGAATATTAATGTTTTCTAGCTGATGATCCTGTTTATCCCCAATTTAAGTCACATCATAAAAGTTGAAGCTTTAACTTTTCATTTACTGTAATATTCTGGGATGCAATCCAACAAGTGTAATGAAACATTACACACATTATTATTATTATTACTATTATTATTATTATTCTATTCTATTATTATTTACTAGCAGTGAAACGGATCACACTCGATCCGTACAGACCAGGCCCCACGGTTTGGCTGGCATGCATGCGATTTGCAGATTAATGCACAAATTAATACAGAGAAAGTTTATCATTTGCACGTGTTTTAAAGGCTTGCAAATGTTAACAATCTTTGTTTGTTCTTATTATACTTTCCCACCTCTAATCATCTAATCATTGTACCTTACATATTTGAAGCAGACTAAACATCAATTGTTTAACAATTAGCCGACTCTCAACCACTTCGTCGCAATTAAACACTGCACACAACCCGTATCTCTTTAGCATAGTTGAGTAACACCCAGCGGTACTTGACAGATTAATCCTTCAACAAATCCCACCCTAAACACTTTCACACTAGCTGTTTCCTAATTGATAAACCTCAACAGGGGCTGCGCTATCACAGTGTAGCGCCGAGCACAAATCCTCACATCCCATTACCAGACAAGTCTCTTAAAGAACCAACACACACCAGCGGTTTGTGTGCTGTGCTAACATAACCCACACATCAATGAATGCTGGATGCTGCGGAGGACACACCAGAGGTTTATATGCACGTCCAGGGTTCGAAAATTGCTAGCACTATTGTGCCTTCTAATGTTTCTCTGCCTGCATTTCTTACGGAGGAAAAATATATTTGAATGCTTTTGCATTCTCTCACAAATTTGGTAGGGTGATTGTTTTATGCAATTCATGCATCGGGTATTAAAATTGCGTTTGAATGCACGCTCACTTTTAAGTTTCACTTTCCATTCGCAATCGCTCAAACTGTGCAGGGAGCGCGCTTTACTTTGTCACTGATGCTCTGGATCTGTTGCGCACAAATTCCTCCAATGTCATCTTGTCAGTCATTACTATCCCCATGAAGTCTCCCGCAGCAAGCTTAGATGTGATATAGATTGCATAACAGTTACTTGCAAGCTATGTACAGAAGTACACATTCAGAAACTCGCATGCAGAGAGTTGCATTTCCGGCAACCCACACAAAACAATCCCGGCATGTATTCTAGTAAAAAAATTGATGAAGTGATCATAATTTGTTAAAAATCGGATGTGTGACATTAGGTCATGTGGCTCCATGCAGAAATTGCTCTTAAAGCGACAGTAGCCCATAATTTTCCAATCTAAAAATGATCCAGTCTGTGACTGGAAAAACAGTCCAGTCCAGTGGAGAAGTGTAGGAACAGTTGGCTTGCATAGAAATCCAGATTTTTCCAGTATCAAAAACAACAAAAAATTATTTCTTATCTGTGACTTCATTTGATATTTCAGATTCAGAATCTGAAGTTTATAGAAATTTTTAGTTCAGGTTATTTGGATGAAATGATTTTAATTTGATTATTTTATGAGATTATTATTTGTGTTTTGACTAGATGTTTTATCCCAATATTCTACATTGACAATGTCATTTTATTTGGGTTACATTCATTCATTTCAGACTGCCAAAAACTGAAACTGAGTGCCTGCCCAGAGGCCTACCAAGAATTTTGTATTTTACGAGCCTTGATGTCCCAACAGCACATGAGTGAAAGCACACTTTTCACATCCTTTCTTTAGAATAAGTAAAACAGACAATACAAGACAGTGAAAGGAAATGATAAAGATGAATCAGAAATCTAAACACACAGCATTTTAAAGCATAACTTTATGATCAATGATTTATGGTCTTAATAGATGACAATCCAATTTTTGTTTGTTCCTAAAATCAATATCTTATTCATGGTGGACTTTACAAACTGAATTTTAAATTAAACTTACCAGCTGCTTTACTGCTTGTTGGTTATACAAGCCCCAATAAAGACTAAATCATTTTCGTTCATAAACAACACGTCCAGCTCTTAACTAGCAGTACTTTACTGACTGCTTATAAACATCTGGAAGTAATGATTGAAGTATGTATAACTTAACAACTTACTGGTTGTAAGTTCAACCAAAACAAAAAAAGGAAGAGGCTATGAATTAAAACTTGGCTGTCAAACAATAAACACTAAAATAATATGGTATATTCACAGGCCCTATATTTGAGCTGCCTACACAACTAAATAAAAATCTAGGATTCGTATTACTGCTGGTGATAAACTAATATATTGCATATACTGATATTTGGGAATACAAAATCGTTTGTAGTATAATTGAATTGTTATAGGCATTAGCATTATTGCCCATGGATATCATCCATATCAGTCTAATATTTTAAAGGGGTCATAGTGTAAAAATCTGACTTTTCCATGTTTTAGTGCTATAATTGGGTTCCCAGTGCTTCTATTAAACTAAATGTGAAAAAGAACAACCCAGTAACTTAGTTTTGGTAATCCATTCTCTGCAAGCATGTGAAAAATAGGTATTTTAGATTTCACCTGTTTTGTGACTTAGTCTTATTACAATAATACCACCCCTTAATCTGCACTAACCAACTACAGCACTGCCATTTAGTGCAGATAGAAAAAGAGAGAAAAAAGATAATTGACAGCACAATTAAGTTTCAATTTTAACAAACCACCATCGTTGCAATCAGTGTTGGCATTTCATTAGCTCATTTGCATTTTAAAAGACACACCCAAAAATGGCACATTTCTGCTCGCACCTACACAGTGGCATTTTTAACATGTTATTATAAATTATCTGTGGGGTATTTTGATCAAAAACTTTACATACTCATTCTATGGACAACAAAAACTTCTTTTACATCATATAAAATCTCATAATATGACCCCTTTAATTAAACATCATTGGGGCTTTTTCTAAAGTCTTGATAGCCTTTCTAGGTAGGATGCTTACTAGGTTTTGTGAGACAGCCAGAGAAATGAATGAATGAATCAGAAAGCTCATCTACTTTACACAGAGCTCAGCTGGATTAGTAATGCTCTGGCATTATAACAGCACTGGTTACTAAAACAGGTCTCTGAATTTAAAAACTACACAATGGGTTAATGTGCGAATACAGTGTACATGCGACAAAGTCCTGCATTCTCAATCCGCGTAAATTCAAAAGGCACGTTCATGTTAATTCCTGTTTACCGTAACTGTTACTCTCACATCGGGGAAAAACTGACAGCATACACGAGTCGATGAATCGGAACAGAAAATAAATAAATAAATAAATCGAAGCGATCACATCTTTATGAGGAAATATTAAGCGCCATGTCCACTGTCTGTGCAGTATCTATAATGCACTCGTTAAATGCATAAACTGCGCTTTTTGTCGAAATATTGCTTATTTCTTAACAGTTGTGTTCGGCTTACTTGCTCTGTTATATTCTTCAAGCCGCAACGTGTACAAAGTAATAAACCTGTCGCTTTAAGAGATCATCGTTTAGAATTAACCCGTAAAACAGTCGTGATTTATACAAGCGCAACCGGATCCTTGAGAGCATTAAACGGAGTATATCTGCGTCCAAATAGAAGAAGATACATTTATGTTGTTGTAATTCACATGAGCCCTGTATAACACATTAAATACACTAACGTTACACTGCCTAGGGGCTTAATTTTACTGCCCGTGGCCATGACTGACCAAATAAAAACCCTTTTAAGACGTGTAACCTTCACTCGCCTGTTATCTGATCAATGCTTGGTGCGTTTAATAAAAATCATCGCACATGTCTCATGACTAAAATATCACGTTAAGGTTTTGTCCAACATTGCTGGGTGTGTATCAGATCTCAACTGTGACTGGCCCGCGTATATCAACAATGTATGAAAATAGATTTTCATAATAACATGTAACTATAACGTACGAGTGTGACAAATGTACATATGAATAAACTTCTGACCTACCTCTGTTGAATTTCTAACAGTTAACTATAGAGTTGAATGTAGATCCGTCTTGACTCTTGCTCAAGCAGAATAAACTTTGCCCGCTTTTCCTTCTTTTCGTCGCTGGCTAATACACTTGCTAACGTCCGCTAAAATCTCTCCGCGAGCTCCGTCAGCAGCGATCGAAGATCCTCCGTCACCTCACGTTTATCTCTCCGTCAGGAAGTGAAACAATACCGCTGAACGCAGGTGTAGATGACGGCTGCTGCAGATTTCAGATAAAGTTTATCTTCATCTTCTCCCGTCCAGCGCCATCTTTCCCGCGGGGCACGCCGGGTAATCCTCAGGAATCCTGACGCGACGCCGTGAGTTTGTCGCGCGTGTTGGAATGTTGGGATCAGACGGACAGGTGGCACACAAGAAGTGAGATGTAACTTTCCTCCAGAAACAAGAAAAATATCCGCATTGAAAATCAAAAGCTTCATTGTAATTTAAGACAGATTATACACGCCCACATGAAAAATATTTTAGTATACTTAAGTATACTTACTACATTAAAGTATGGTAAAGTATACTAACTGTAGTAAAATTCTTAGATACTTGGCCGCATCCGAATTTGCCTACTATGCCCTAAAAGTATGTAGCCTGCTGTTTTTGTTATATGGGAAATATGGTCATTTAAGTAGGACATACTAAATCTAATTTAGACTACTATTTAGTACAGATATTAGAATTGGGATGCAGGAATAGTGTTTTGAACCCCACAGTAGCCTAGGCTACATAATAAAGTGTGCTACAGTATTAACTACAGTTGAGGAATATTAACAAGTTTAGTTATTACTATAATATACTATAGTCCACTACAGTTTACTATGGCAGCCTAAATACTAAAGTATATTACAATAGTTTTTCGTGTGGGCAGTAAAACAAAACAGCATTCCTCCAACATCATGATGCGGCATAAAACAACACAAGACATTAGACACAGGACTGAAGTGTACAGAATTAATGAGATGCTCTGACAGATGCTTTTATCCAAAGTGACTTGCAGTGCATCCAATCAATACTGTTTTATCAGTAGACTATGTGTGTTCCCTAGGGATCAAACCCATGAACTTCCAACTGAGCTACAGAAACAAGTGCATGTGTGCAAACATCAATACATGCAATCTGCATAACACTTTGATATATATGTATACCACAGTAGTAACAGGGTACTTACTATGGTACCATGACAAAAATATGCTTAAGCCACTTTTGGTTGGGGTAATTACATTGGGAAAAATAGTACTAGGGCTATGAAATATGCCTACACAGGTGATAAAAGTACACTTTCATAATGAAGGCTACTTAAAGTGCTCTATTTTCATATACTAATTTTGTACCTAATATATTTCTTTACTTGTTAAGATCATCTTAAGAACATTTAAAATGAACTAAAATGTGCTAAAAATGTATTTAAAATTATATTTAGGTACTTGTCAAATTAAACCAATCTTTGTGTGAAAGAAGGGTTCAAGTTTAGTAACTAAATACATTTTTAAATACAGAGATAGTATGTTAAAAGCACATTTAGTTCATATTAAAAATAGCACCGATAAGTACACTTAGATGTTCTTAAGATCATCTTAACAAGTATTAAAGAAGAACTTTTAGTATATTAAGTTCAAAGATACAGTAGTGTGCAAAATAGAGTTACTACTTTTTCACCTGGGACATTACTAAAATGATGCCAATGTTGGTAACCATAGTTTAAATCACTCTGGATAAAGGCACTTTAACTTGCACTAAATAACTAAAAATCAAAGCAATGTTTAACTTTGTTTATATGTTATAATGTATATAGAAAATAGATGTGAAATAAAACAGTATTGGGCAAACATTAATCGCGATTAATCGCATACAAAATAAAAGTGATTTTTTTTTGCATAATATATGTGTGTGTGTACTGTGTGTAATTATTATGTATATTTAACCACACACACATACATATATTCATTTCAGAATTTTTTTATTTATATATAATTTTCATATGATATAGAATATATAAAAATATAAATAAATACATAAACAAATATATATATATGTATATTCTTAAATACATACATAAATGTGTGTGTATTTATATATACATAATAATTACACACAGCACACACTCATATATTATGCAAAAAAATATATTCATTTTGTATGCAATTAATCGTGATTAATCTTTGCCCAGCACTAATTTTAACTTATTTGGAAGCTTGGGGTGTTAAAACAAAATATAATTTAACATAAATTAGAAAATGTTGGGGGCACAGTGTGTACACCTACACCTTCATACTGTATACTTCATAATTCCTAACTTTAACATCATAATTATTCATGTAAATTAACTCTTTCCCAGCCATTGACAAGTTTTCTTGTCAATTAAGAGAAAACGTTTCCCTGCCAGTGACGCTTCGCTGATGGGTTTACGGTAATCTATAATTCTGCTCTTATCCAACAGATGGAGCTCTTACCTAATTTATAACTATTTCAACAACATTGTAAACTCCTTGTATGTTTTGATCATCGTTCTGAATCTGATCTCCTACAAAAGTCCTTTACAAAAAAATGCAGTTATTTCAGCTTTTTGCTCAAAATTTGGTATTTTTGAAGAAACCTACCCATATTTGAGAGGTTAAAAAAGATAACAAATTAGAATCAAACATTTTCCCCCCGTATTGTTTGTTTGTTTGAAAGCATAGGATCTGTTCTTTCATTTGATATATTTGTATGGGTATACATTTATAGAAGAAAATTTTCCTGGAAGGCATTTTGTGAAATTTTTGTGAAAATCACTAAAAGGCTGGCAGAAAATGAGCTAAACATCAAAACTTTTTTTACGCCATATTCTTATCAATTATACAGACAAAAAGAGAAGCATTCATTAATGATTTTATTGCTATTTTACGCATTTTTTTAAACTTTGATTGGTTGTAATGATCAACACTTTAAAAACAGTGTATATAAAGAAACATTTGGTGCTGCTTAAGCAGATCTATAAATGTATTAGTAAATGCTGAAATGAACATGAACTAAGATTAATAAATGCAAGAAGTATTAATCAGTGCTAATGCTTTAACTAATTGTTAATAAATAACCTTATTGGAAAGTGTAACCAACATATTTATATAAATTATGAATTTTTGCATCATATTTGACCTCAGAGCCAGAACCCATTCGGTGCCCCCTAGGGGTCAATCTAGATATAAACATTAAAAAATGGACTTTGAGCTATCATCTCAGTTTGTACACAGCTAATCCGTGACCATGCACAATGATGGTGTCAGTGCTGTTGCCGCTGGGTTTGTATAATTCATTATTCATTTATTGCATCTAGAATGATGCACGCACGTGATTAAAACAGTAAAAATCACAGAAAAGTAAGAACTGATCATATTTTGCCAATGAAACAAAGTGACCGATAAAATATGCTTAATAGATTTTGAGATTGTATGCAAAATTTGGCTCCAAAATCTGAGGGGGCACTGAACCCCTTCTGTTTCAATGCGCATGACGCCTCTGAGTGCATATGAACCACTTATGCACCTAGAGCAACCTGAAGTTATGTTCACACTCATACAATCAAAACTATACCAAAAAATAACTTACAAAATAAGTAATATTAAAGAATATGCATCTAATTGTAAGCCATGTAATGGATTTGTATGATTCAATCTGAGGCCTCAATGCAATTTCTCACGGAAAGAAAACTCAGCAGCAGATGGCAGTCAAGGGTGCTAGTATGGTTCATTGCCAAGTGAATGTTTGTGTAGTTAAATGTGTATCATCAGTGAGAGTGTACTGAGACCTGGCCAAAAGACATTGAGAAACACTGACTCAATGCTTGCTCAGTGCTGTGCAGATTCTAATTTACTTCTTGATTAAAAAAAAAGAAAAATGTTGTTTTCTCCTATACTTCCCTTTAATTTCCCCCTACCTCTTCCTCCTGTTTAGTTGAGAGTCATATCATTAGACAGACTAAGCCACAGGAGTCTGTTTTCAATTTCCTTTTAAATGTGTGGTGAAGTGAAGAGAGATCATATAAATAATGCAACGAAAACAGTTTGGGTGGAACAGAGCATTTAAAGGAAAACTGTGTTTATCGAGGCAACACGTCCCTCTGTGAGGTGCGATGTTGTTGTCTAAGCATGTTGTCTCAGGATGAGTGGACCTTCATCTGACAGGCAGTGTCAGTGTAAGGTTGAATACTAATGCTGAACCAGTCTGTTACAGAGGTAGACAGCTGACCTCAGAACAGCTGGCACAAAGCATGTGCTTCTAAAAGGGGTCATGGTCTATCTGCCCCAGACCCCATGTTGCTTTGTATCGGAGAGCTGTGGAGGAAAACATTTGCATTTCAAGCACAGAGGAGAGACTTCAAATGACCCAAACCACCGAGCCTGTGCGTTTCATTTTTTAAAACAACTGTGGCCTTACGTGGTCATCATGAAGCTGTGCCTACACACACATTCACAATTCACATTTAACAGTACTGAGACAGCTATGAATACATGACACTGTTTAGACAATGAGAGATGTATAAAATATTAGTCTTATTTTATATGTTTATCATAGTATTAGGGGCTAGTCATAAAAACATCTATTCAATGAAATGTAGAGTTACTGTGAGCTCTATCACCAAGCCTACTTACAGGTACAGTGGCGGCCGGTAACTTCTTTATCGTGGGCGCTCGATGCGATGTTCGTCACAAGTCCGTTGTGTGTGGTTCCTTATTTCAAAATAGTCGTTTATAGTATGTGCATCAAGTGTTTATAAGCATAAATATGTATAATAAAGGCTAGATGTCTCGTCCGCGCTGCTGGCCAATTGGGTGAAACGTACGCATTTGGCAGCCATCTTACTACAGGGCGCTCGTGTACTCGTAGCATTGTGTTTTAATAATGCATGTAC
Source organism: Misgurnus anguillicaudatus (assembly GCF_027580225.2). Taxonomy (NCBI): domain Eukaryota; kingdom Metazoa; phylum Chordata; class Actinopteri; order Cypriniformes; family Cobitidae; genus Misgurnus; species Misgurnus anguillicaudatus. Next base: position 8,432,646 of record NC_073347.2, read on the forward strand.
TTTTGGATGACCAGGACTTGCTTAAGTTTCTACCGATTTTCAGATGGTTTGGTTTGTTATAAATGTCAAAGATGTACCTATGACACTGCATACTTATACTAAAACAAATTTGTTTCATGAAACATGTTAAAGCATCCAGAATTATAGTCACGTAAGTTATGTTCATTTAAAAGTACATGCATCATTAAAACACAATGCTAGTGAGCGAGCGCCCTGTGGTATGATGGCTGTTACGTGATGACGTTAGAGACTCCACCAACCAATCATGGGCCCTGTTTTAACGATCCAACCACATTGTCTAAAGCGCATGGTCTAAATGGGCGTGTCCGTTGCCACTTTTGCTAATTTAACGACGGGAAAAATGGTTTGTGCACCGAACGCACAGTCGAAAAGGGTTGTTCATATTTTCCTAATGAGTAATGGGTGTGTTTTGGGCGTAACATGCAAAAAACCAATGAGAATCTCAGCTCTCATCCCCTTTAAAAGCCAGTTGAGCTGGTGCTATGACTAATCCCTATTTAGATGACAGACTTTGTAAACTGAAAAACTAAGTGGAGGAATAAGACCACCAGTTTATGAATAATGTTAAAAAAAAGAAATGTTAATTTTTTCGATTAAAACCTTTAAAAGACGTTTTCGTTCAGTCATAGAAGTACAAATAGCAGGCTTTTAATTGCTGTAAATGTATTGATATCCTACATAATCATTGTAATCTCATAAAATAATTTGCAATATACAAGAAAAGTTTTGTACTCTAAAAATACAAACAAGAGATAAAGAATTTACAAATGCACGGAGAGCAGAAGCGTTTCAGCACTAGATCAGCGCCATGGGATTTTTACAAAGCATTACTTAAATGTTTCTCATCTCAACATATCCACAGGTACAGAGTCATCATATACAATAAATCCGTGGCGTGGCATTTAAAAACATTTCAAAATAGATGCATTTGTTTAAATCAAAGCATTTATTTACAGGCAGCTCTTTACGCCTTCTAACGTCTCATAATCGGTCCTCATTTATGTCCAAGAGACTCATTAATAATATTTTACATTTAATCTTTCATATTTAAAAGCGTTTTTGTGCTGCTGCGCATTCATGTATGTGATAAGCAAACCCGCGTTGTCGTCCCGTTTATAGGCACATATTACTAACACGCTCTTTAAATAACAAAAAATATATTGCGCCATTGACTTTAGACTTTAGACCAGGTTATTGTTGGTCAATGGCGTAGTCTATTTTAGTTGCCTCAAAATAGCAACGCGCCAACAATGCGCCTGAACACACCTCGTTTTTAGACCAGAACGCCCATGGGCGCAAAAGTGGGGGCAAATGCATTTGCTATTTAAACAACGTGCGGCTAAAAGTAAAAATGATAATTGTGCCGTGTGTATGATAGAGCCCCTAGCCTTTCTTATACATATCTATAAAAATAAGTGCCTGGTGCAGACGCGTCTAAAGAGTTTATGATAAAAGAGACACTTGCATTTGCCAGATACTTGCATAATCTCATGCCTAATCAGAGTTTACTGTTAAGTGAGTGTATTGCGTGTATTTTGTGAACGTGAGCGTTTTTTTTATCATAAACGGTTTTGACACGTGTGCAGCAGGCACTTATTTTGACAAAACACGTGATGCACATGGTTCACATGACGCAACAAACACATATTTTGAAAACGCAAGCAACACACATGATACTCCGGACACATACTTTGAATTTGCGCCCCTCAGATGAGCACACAAGTCGTCACTGCCTACTTGACTACTTATCCTGAAATTATGAAGATTAATAAGATGTTGTAAAATGCTTTATGAAATGACTGAGCAAAAAAATAAAGCAGCTTTGTGGTCTTTATTGTTCATTTGAAATAGAAGTGTTTAAGCAAATTTGATAAGTATTAGTTATAACATCATACTGTGAAAGCCGGTTAAATTTGCCTGGAGCACATCACATATTACCCCATAACAAAATGCAATTTAAAAACATACTTTGCATTGAGAGTGTCAGTGTTATTTAGTTGTGTAACATTTCTCAACGAAGTGAATGTTTTTTTGAAAGTTTTTGTTATTACTTTCAATTCCCACTTAAAATAATCATAATAGTCCTAAAAAAAATTTTGCCTTGGTTTTATAATTCAAGTTTAATACTATTGCAATTTTCACAATTTTGCATTTGCTGCGAAGCAGTTTTACAGTAAATACATACAAAGACAGTAAATGCATAAAGACAAGCAACATTAAAAAAAGAAAATATATAGGATATTTAAACAATTTCACTCGAGTAGGAGAGAATTTTTGATGTTTCTTTTCTTTACATATTTACAGTCTTTACTGTATGTATTTACTGTAAAACTGCTTCGCAACAATGCAAAATTGTGAAAATTGTACGGCTGGAGAGGTCTCTTATAGCCAATCAGATTCTAGAACCAGAAAGAACTGTTGTACTGTATAAAGAAAAGATTGTATTATAGATTGAAAATAATTGTCTTTACACTCTGAGGAAAAAAGGTACAACAAAATTTGTCATTGGGGTGGTAAAAACTACAACTTTTCTACCTAAAAGGTGTATATTGGAGATTGTGACAATTAGTACCTCAATGGTCCATATCTGTACCAAAATATGGTACATATTAGGACCTTTTTAAATGCTGTCCAGAGACAAGTGTAGGTAATCAGACTGTTATAATCATAATGCCATTTAGCATGTGCATATCAATTTCATAAGATGTGTCCGTATAGCAATACCAACAGTAAAAAAGAATTTAAATCGGGATTATACAAAATAGGATTATATAATTCATAATTTTCTTATGTGTTTCCTTTGGACTGAAATGTGACCTGGATATGTTACAGTAAAGTTACAGTAAATGTGAAGCCACTGTCTCTCTCTAAACGACTGTAAGCATAAACAAACAACACGGATTTTCAGTAGCAGTCAAAAAGATACATTGAGAGTCCGGTTTGTTTTGGGTGAAAAGTGCATGAGGAAAGAAATAAGGGCAGATGTAACTATCTTAGCTTTATGTGTTTATAGAGTAAACATAATTTCAGCTTGCCTTTTGCAAAACATGAAACCACATGGTAACCAAACAGTGTAAAAATAATTGTTTACTGTAAACATATATTTATTCATCTGTCTATATTTAAATATAAATCCCCCTCCCTTCCACTTCTAGAATCTTTGGCTGTTTATTTTTCACAGTTGGAGCGGATTTTGGTCTGAAAATCCATTCATGGCACAGCAGGAAAACTGACACTTCTTTACTAATGCATGGAGAAGCAGCTCACATAGCAGATATTTCACTATATATTTGGTTAATCCTCTAAAATTGTCCAAGTAAGCCTACAGGACTGAAAGGATTAAATCATGATTTTAACAGGGCTTTGTGACTTTTATACATAAGAAAAAAGACCTAAATACAAGTACAGTGAGTACAATGATATGTGACAGTACCAAGAAAAGCCACAAGAGGAGGATATATGGCAGTGGTTTAGGATAGAGCCATCTCAATGATCCACTTACATTATTTATAGCTCTCAAAATGGTTAATTTCCTGTTATAATAAATTAATCAGAGAAGAGTGTGTTAGTAAGAAACATGGTGCACAATTGATTTTTTTTAAATATACTGAGAACTTTAAAAGTATCCTATGAAATCTGTGGGTTATTCAAGTTTATTGAATATTCATTTTCTAAAGCAGACTTTATATATTGCTCCGTGTTAACATATTAAAGTCTATGTCCTGTAAAATGTGTTTCTGTAGCTCAACTGGACTGAGCTTTGCATTAGCAATGTTAAGGTTATGGATTTGATCCCAGGTACCACACATTCTGACACAAATCACAAAGCATCTGCAAATATGTAATGTCAAAAATGACCTTTCATAATCTTGAGGTACTCCATACTGCATAGTGATGTGCTGTTTAGTGACTAATACAACATAACATAACCCAAAATCCTATTTAGTGACTCCTACGATATAGCTGCCCACACCATTATAAATTCCCTTAAATGTCAAACCATGGATAATACAGGTATCGTGGGTCTCTCTTTACATTAGGTCAGTCATAGTGCTTTAGTTTTGAATATAAGCTGTTTCCGAATTGTATGGCCGTATTGTGATCAATTATAACTACTGTACTGTTTTTTGTTTGTTTTGTTTTTTGCAATCTCTGAGTTTTTTTTAAATGTATACACAGTCAGTATACAGTATTTGCAGATTACATGTATGCATTTGGCAGACTTTTAAAGACATTTACATAAATGTATAACACTAATACATTTAAGTTATACATTTTTTAGAAGTATATTAGTAGGTGTGTTAATCAGGAACCAAAGAACACCATTCATGTTAAGATATTTCTCACATTAGATAATATCAGATAGTTCACCCCCCTAAAATGTACAGGGTATACAATTTTTATTTACGGCATATTCTGACACAATTAGATATATTCTGTATAGACCTGTGTAGCAACTCATAATGAAAAAACTGCACATAATGTAATAACTATTACATTATTATTGTAATAAAATGTTCATAGTGTAAGCATCACTTTTATTATAATTATTATTATACATTGTAGAGACATTATTTATATAATTATTGGTGGATGCCAGTTCTCTCCCTAGCAACCAAGCAGAGTACCCTAGCAACTGTTTAACGAGGTCTATATCTCTGAATCAGAAGAGACTGTAATCATTGGTGGATACCAACTCACACTGGATACTAGGGATGGGAAAAATTTAATTATCATTACAACCGTGTTTGATTACCGTGATTTTGAAAACTCGTGGTAAATCCTGTCCAGCCAGAATCAGTTTGATGCAGGCGCGCACATGCAACATAGTTTTTTGCAGAAGGCGGCATTTAAGGGATAATGTATTGTATTCATTCACGGTAAATGGACTACATTTATATAGCGCTTTTAACAGACTTATAGCCATCCAAAGTGCTTTACAATTAGCCTCACATTCACCCATTCACTCACACATTCATACACCGACGGCGGTGTCAGCCATGCAAGGCACCATCCAACTCGTTGGGAGCAGCTGGGGTTAGGTGTCTTGCTCAAGGACACCTCGACACTTGGTCCGGTGGAGCCGGGGATTGATCCACCAACCTTCCAGTTTGTAGACAACCTACATGAACCACTGAGCCACTGCCGCCCAAACTTAAACTTATTAGAGAGATTTATTTATTTTTTTACCACAGAAACAATTTCAGAGACATGAAATATTTATTTGTTATTTTCGAAAATGTTTTCAGTGTGTGTATCAGTTATTTTTGAACATTTCCATCTCATTTTAACAAAACCATGATAATATTGATAACGTGAATACTTTGGTCACTATAATCATGATATGAAATGTGCAACAGCCTAGCAATCACAGCAGGTACCCTAGAAACTTCATAGCAACACCTAGCAACACACCATAGATATGTACACTAGATGTCGCCTTGACTACGGCAATTCATTGGACCGAATGCGTCAAACAGAGCGTCATCTTGAAACAGGGGAACCCCGCATCAGCGTCATTGTAGGCAATGGTGTAACAGAAATAAAATCACCATAAATCATCGTGAGTGCGATTTTCTTGGTTTTCTTTTGGTTCATTTCAACAGTCAGACATGTATTTAGCATTGAGTCCAGAAAAAAATTTAAGTTTTGAAATTATGAAAATGTACTTTTTTTAACTGTAATGCATAGTGCTGCTAGTAGCCCTAACATCCATACACAGCACAAAAGTCCGGCATCGTCCATGAATTCGAAGTACAGGCGGAGATAGCAGCTTTACCTAGATACTTCCTATGACAAGACCCCTGTTCTAAGATGACGGCGGTTTGGACGCATGCTCAGAGCCCCAAGGCGACATCTAGTGTATATATCTATGGCAACACATTAGCAACTGGATAGCAACTACCCCAAGTACCCTAGAAACTTCATAGCAACACTTAGCAACACACTCGCAACTGCATAGCAACACCCTAGCAACCACATGGCAACCACCCCAGGTACCCTAGCAACCTCATAGTAACACCCATGTTATTACGTAGCAACAGCCAAACAACCCCCCGGGTGCCATAGCAACCACCTAGCAACCTAGCAACAATATACCCTAGCAACTGTTTACAAAGACCTTTATCTCTGAATCAGAATGTGTGTGTTCATCATGATCTTAAAATTGTATTACATTTTAAAAAATTATTACATTATGAACATTTAATTACAATAATAATTTAATTCTTATTACATTATGTGCCATTTTTACATTATGGGTTGATACAGACCTGGCCTACTTTACTTATCATGTACAGTAAATTTTATGATGAAAATCAACAAAATGCTAATTAAAAGAGAAAATAAGATCAGGTGTTCACAAGGAAACAACTTCTGTCTCATCTATTTGAGAGTGTAAACTTGACATCATTTGTCCATACGTATTTTACGGTATGTGCTTGAAAGGAGATTGACTTTTGCACCTGATAATATATTGTGTATTTTAAGTATATGACTTCAAGGCTTAAACTCCTATTAACACATTTTACAGCTAAACTTGCAGCCTCCACCAAAGGTCAAAGACTTTCACATGTCAACTCTTTAAAAATATCAGAATAACTTTTAATGAAATTGCAAGTAAGTTTATCATTGTTATTGACATGCTTTTAAAAGGACATGTATATTACATCCTGATGTAAAGTGGATCTGTATGACTCTCCTGTAGGCTATAGTACTACAGTGATGGTTTTTATACTTTTCTAATTTAAAATTAGATTTTAAGGTACATATTAAATTATCAGTCTATTTTGAATGAGAGGTTTACCTGTATGTACACAAATACTTAGATTTCATGTCTCTTTTTGCTTGTTTTTAAGCTGGCATTCACTTCACAAGTCTGTGGGAAAATCTGGTGATACACATCGCAGCATGATCTGATAATGTCTCAAAGAGTACATTTGATCAAGTTTTTATGCAACCATACAGCCCAATAAAGAACCTTTATTTTAAGTGTGTACACAATGAGACTTAAATGCTGTTATTTGAATTATACAGTACCATGTAAGGACCTTCAAAGTAGCCTACAGTACCTCTCAAAGAAAGGGGAAAAGTTATAACTTATGAGTTCTCATTTTTTATTAATTTATCAACTTAGATGCATGTCTTTCCTTAAATTTGATTAAAAGAGATAAAAGTAGACACAAATGAGACAACTGTTAAAAGTATGAAGCCAACAGGAATATAGATTGTATACTGTAGGTCAAATTATCTAGATTTGGGTACATTTAATGACAAATGTTTAATATTGAAGTCTTCAGTGTAGAATTTTGATTGCGGACTTGGCAAATCTGAGCTTGGTTTGTATATTGAATAGACAAAAAATGTTGGGTTAAATTAACCCAGAATATTTTTATATTTGACCCAAAAAACTAGTTGAAACATCCCAGCATTTTGGGTTGAAACAACCCACCACTGGTTAAATTACAACTCAACATGTTGGGTTCGTCCCTTTTTGACCCAATGTTGAGTTAAACAGTGTAATGGAGCGTTCACACCAGGCGTGAATGAAGCGTTAAGCGTGAGTGATTTACATGTTAAGTCAATGCAAAGATGCGATAGACATCTTATGGCATGAATGACGCGTTTCGGCGCAGTGGGAATTGAGCTTTTTGAGCGTTTGATTAGCGTCATGCGTGATTCGAGCAAATCACAGTTGAAAAATCAGAACTTTGGCGGATATTCACGCCGCATTAACCAATCAGGAGCTTGCTCTAGTAGTGACATGATTACGACGTAGCGAGGTGAAGCAGAAATACGAAACAACGATGGAGGACCAAATCATCTTCGCTGTATGTGGACACTCGGAGCTGTACGTCACATGTTCGTACTTTTATAGAAACAGGAATAAAAAGGATCTTGCTTGGAAGGAAGTGAGTGACGAGGTCAAGCAATCTGGTAAGGTGTAAAAACGCTCTTTACTCAGTTTGAGTGAGAAAGAGAGAGAGAGAGAGAGAGAGAGACTACAAGCTAGCAAAAGCCGGCAAATTGAATGTATTCGCATCTGAATTTCACATGCAGAGGCGGTACCCTTTCAAAAAGTACACTTTTATTCCTAAAGAGTGCATAATAGTACCTCAAAGGTACATATTGGTACCAAATGTATACATATCTGTATAGGACTTTCTTAAAGGCCTCAGTGACTGCTTTTATACCTTTATTTCTTTTGGGTCTTTCTCTAAGGAGAAACATCTGAAAGGTTTCCATTTTATCTCATTGATGTCTAGGATAATAATAGAGATAATAAAGAGCTCTCATCTGTGATTTTTCTTTCTGATAGGATAACCTTCAGTCAAATCTCTTCTCTTCTTAATTGGTTGCTTGTTATCTCTCTTTCCCCTCATGATTTTTCGTTTGGGCATAAAAATAATCAGTGTAATGCTCTTTGTACTGCTTACAGGAGCTATTGATCAGACAGACTCTCATTAACGCCCATTAGACAAAACACTGCCTGCTCTTCAGAGTCATCAGTAATCTGTGATCTGCTCCATTTTTGTTCCTCCTCATTTTGCTTGATTGCTGCCCTGCAGCCGCGCATGCAGCTGCTTTCTGAAGAATGATGTGGTTATTTTTACAAGCAACAATGACAGACAGGTCGATCTCGACCCTCCGCCTCAGCGCTCTTGCATTCCAACGCGTTGTAGCACAAGTGCAGATAAGCTTGTCATAGGGAAAGACAATACCCACATCAACCAATTTTCCTAAGAACAATACGGTGAAGAACGTCAATGGCGAGCGTGTCCATCACTCTCGGTGTACTCCAGACCTCTACAGCTGCCGTCGCTTGACCCCGCTCGCTCAATTATGGCCTTTGCTGTTATTTTAGAAGGTCTGTGATATAAGTCTCTCCAAAGGTCTCATCTCTAATGGAAACCTATGGTAGATTGTGCAGGTCAGCAAGACCGAGATGTACTCTGCTCATCTTTCAATATATAGTTGTTGACAGATGACAGCTTCGGTATAAAAGTCATCTTCTTGTACTTTGACTTCAAAGGCGGCGAGCCCTATGTCACACTTGAAATAGTAGCTCATTTCACCACCTTCGCTGCATGGACACTGAGCAGTACACAGACACCAGTTGCATTATGGGAATATAACAGCTGCTCAGGTGCAGCTGGATGACGGCAACTTGCTTTTAATGTTCAGTGTAATCGATAACAAGACATTTTGAAAACAGCTGTGGCTGGACATTATTTTAGAGTTACATATATTTTACGGCACTAGATGATGTGTTTTGACCGTGAATCTCACAAAAGTAGGAAATTATTTTTTGCATAAAGATTATTTAATGACACTTAAGCACCCCTTGGCCTCATTTGCAGTAGTGAAATCGAAGTGTTTTTTGGAACGCAAATTTGTACCACACATGGTAGTACTTATTACTAATTTTATATATTTATGCAGATTTAAAATGTAAAAAAAAACATTGTATTACAGTACAGTCAGTAATATTTAATTGCAATGCAAAAATTATTTTATTGCAGTTTTGAGACTATGAATGAAAAACACATGCATTAAAAACGATGCATTACAGTTATGAAAATTTGGGTTATAACGTCAATAATGTCACAGATTATTTACTGCGATCAGAATTGCTTATCAGCATCTGCGTCTTCACATGATATTCTCCCTTGTTTTTGCTCTGTCCTTGGCTGTCACCTTTTCTGTTTTTATGATTTATATATGACGTCTTACGATGCATCTTGACCCCCACCATCAGCACTGGGGGATCAGGTGTCCAGTTATTATAAGCGTCTAACATTGACACAGTCTGCTGGGGGAAACACATGTGAGCCCTACTGTACCTCTCTTCTGTCCTTTGAGTCCACATTTTGTAGTTTTCCTAAAAAGGCTTGGAGGGGTTGTGAGGTGTGAAGTGACTGACTATAGGCGCGTCAGTGAACAATGCTTTGAATCTGAGCTATAAGTCATTAATCAGAATTTATCATGGTACTCTTAAAAATAAAGGTGTGAGGTTCTTTACAGCGATTCCATAGAAGAACCATGTTTGGTTCCTCAAAGAACCATTCAGTCAAATGGTCTTAGAAGAACCATTTTATTCATACCTTTTTATAATCTAAAGAATGAATGATGAACTTTTTTTGAAACAGAAAGGTTGCAAAATAAGCTAATAATGCACTGTCTACACGCACCATTATTTGCAACGGGTGTATTTCTTTATGGCTTCAAGTCAAAATGACATTAGCAGCAAAATTGTACCCAACAGCTAATAAATCATAATTATAAGCTGACTGATGTAAACCAGAGTAAAGAGACAGTTTAAACACATAGGGGCGGTTTTCCGGACAGGGATTAGACTATTCCTAAACTAAAATAAATATAAGAGCAGTCCAAACTGAAAACAACTTGCACTGACATATCTTAAAATACATCAGTAATCTTAGTTTTGCCTCAAAATGCACACAAGTAATGTTTTTAGTAAACTGCTGTCCGGGAAACCACCCCTTTTGTACTTTTTTGCTTATTTATATAAAAAGTTACACATTTCCTCTTTAAATCTGTGATTTTTTATTTAAATATGTTACAGTAATTTATACAAATCAAAAGACTTTAAAAGAAACACACTCGTTGATTAAAATGATTCATTAAAATATAGTTTCGATTATTTGGGCGTTTTTGAAATCAAATCAACCTTTATAGTGCACTATATGAGGGGTCATTTTGTAGTCATACTGAAGGTCTGGGAACCATGGATGCTTTGAATGTCCAAGGACTGCCCAAGAGGCCATATGACTGACACATAAAGCAACCAATCATGTTTCGCTTCACGTTGTGCTGCGTCATGTTTAGGGGCGAGGAAATGTCTCCACAATAACAGACTAATCATTCATTCACTAACGTCTCTGAAGTTCATAACAGCAATGGCAAAGATATTCATAGTCTACCTGTAAGGAACGACAGAGTCAGGATCCCAATGCAAAGGTACTTTTATTTGACAACAAATAGAAGAAGGGGGGCTGCCATCGAAGAAAAGAGATAGAGTAAATCCCGGCTCTGGACACCGGCACGGGAATCCCCGGCTCTGGACACGGGCACGGGTAGAACTGGAAATAGCCCCAATATGGGGCGAGGCACGTAGACCACTCCCACGTGCGCCGCTATGCAGGAGACTGGAGCATGGGGGGCAAACTCTCAACCCAGGGCACTGTGGAGATGTCAATAGTACGGCCAAGCCATGGCAGAAGGGCACAGACGGTGGAAATACAGCGGTGCTGATCTATGACTCCAGATGGGAATCCAGCAGATGTGATGGCAGTCTATGGGTACAAATAGAGAGTACAGTTAGAGAAGGGACCCGAGAAACGGGCCTCCCAATAGGACACAACACCCCGCAACTGCTCGCTGTGCAGACCGAAGACAGATGGGAAAAGTCTATTAGCGTATCTAAGAAAGGATCAGCGTCTTTAATAGTCCACAGGAAAATGAATAATCCACAGCGAAGAGGAGTAAATCCACAATGGAGGGAACAGCAGCTGAATGTCTGTAAAACAGCGAAGAGCAGATAGCACAGACTGAATATCAAAGACAAGACAAGACACGATACGGCGACATACATCAAATGACGGACTCGTAAATACTGTGGGGAAAAGGAGAGAACTAATACTAATGCCGATTGGGGAATAAACGAGCTTCAGGTGAGGATGACGCAGTGAGGAAATCACGGAGAGCAGGAACACCTGTGCGAGGCGCGCACGTGAATCTGTCAAACAAACACAAAACAACAAAGGAAAACAGAGCACACAGCAAACCGGTAAGACCAAGATCATGACACTACCGCCTATCTCTATAGCCTACCGCTGTTTTCACGGGCTGATGTCTTCATTGATGAAGTCCCACCTAACGAGTTCTGATTGTGTAGCTGGTTCAGTGTGTTGTGATTCGACAGCAGCTTACCGCATGTTGTCCAGAAAAACACCAGATTGAGGAAGCTGTCATCAGCAAAGGCCAAACAAAGGGTATTACGAAAGTTTGAAAAATGGGATCACAAAAATGGCACCTTTAAAATATCTCTTTTAGATTCCACTAGTTGCACCAAGCAAAACAATTGGGGGTCTTTTAAATACTTTATGCCGTGAACCATGCATACTTTTCAGCTTTGTGTTGTTTCCAGGTGGACTGTTAAAGAACGCGACACACATGTATAATTCAACCAATCAGAGGCTACGGACCTGTCCCAAATGGTGGTCTCGTGGCCTTAAATTGCGCATGCTCGTTTAGTCTACGAGTCTGTAGGACAGGGTTCCCCAAATCTTACCCTGGAGGGCCAGAGCACTGCAGAGTTTAGCTCCAACCCTGATCAAATACACCTAAGCAAGCTAATCAAGGTCTTCATGATCGCTAGAAAATCACAGGTGGGTAAGTTTGATTAGGGTTGGACCTAAACTCTGTAGTGCCTTCAGCCCTCCAGGGTAAGATTTGGGGAACTCTGCCGTAGGGAGTACCATCTGTTATTTTTACACTCCGTACTATGCTTATTAGCGGCCCCCCTTTGCATCCTTGATGGGGTCTTCTGCGAAGCTTGCACTTTACCAATCCAGAAGTATTTGCGAAAGAGCAATCAGACCAATCAGACGACGGAAGGGAGGAGTTCACACTGAAGGACAACTCATCCTCACGCATGACGCTCGAGTCTTTCCCAAAATACGACTCTGGTGCGCCCTCTTGGACTCGCGTCAAGGGTCCCTAATATGGTCTCCACTACATGATGTCATCAAAGTGTGGACTCTGATGAAGTCCATAAGTCCGAAGTGTGCCATTTGGGACAGGGCCTAACAGATGCACTCATTAAATCCCATAATGCACCACAGTAATGAATATACAAGTCATAAACATTCAACAACTATAATGTAAAAAATTATTCTTGCTTGCAATATGGGGCACTCATTCCATGAATAACCATGAGTGAGGAAAAAGTGTGAATTCGCTCACTCGCTGAAGTAGCCTGAATTGGTGAATTAGTAGGGATGTTGAAAGAGGGTATAGGAGGCTATTTCAGATACAACCTTTGTTTCGTTTAAATTAGTGTAATGTTTTCGTATAATGAAGTGTCTGCGGTTTAATTTATTGCACACTTTGAAATACATCCACAATTCGTTTTAGACTCTTAAAATAAAGTTTAGGAGGGGACCCGGCATGGTTTTATCACACCCTGATTTCATTCACAGACATATCTCTGACAACCCCCCTCACCCCTCCCTTTAGTTTACAGTGGCTGTCAGTCACTAGCGTGTGAAATCAGAGATCTGATATATCGCTTCTCTCACTTTCCCTTATACGATAATGAAGCGCCTAAATCATGACTGCGTTCGGCTAGAGGCCACGTTTGTGACTAACATTGATAAGCTCTGAAGATTTACACTTTTCTTTTATACGCTCAGACTTCTATAAATGTTTAGTTGGCCTTTATGTGCCCCACACATTGGCAGTGTCACATCTGCATTATCATTTAATCAGTGTGACGTATGGAAGAGGATCGTTCAACAGACAGGTGGCTGTGAGCATACTGTTGCACCGGGGGCTGAGATGAATAAGCTGATATATTGCGGTAAGCAATAAACAGCTTCGGTGAGTTTGCGTTACTGTCATTGAGGAGTGTGATGGTGATCTGGAGGAAGAAGAAGAAAAAGAGGATTATTTCAGAACACTACACTGAAGAAAAGGTAAATATTTTGAGCTTGTGACCTTGTGGCTTTTAAGCATAATTGAGCACTTTAAAGCAAATGTAGACACGTGTGCAGCAGGCAGTGAGCAAGTGTATGAGGTACAGTAAAGATAGCACAAGTGTTTCTTTGTTTAAGATCAAATCCTATGAAATCTTACTAATTGTTTGATCACTTCTCAAAATCTCTGTCATACTTGTCAAAGGATTTGAGTGTTTATTCATATGAGGCTGGTGAAGTTTATACAGATGCAGGTAAACAATATGTTTAGCAGCATCACAGTTTCTCTTAAACCAGTGTTATATTCACGTAGTCTGGTCGATTTGACATTTTATTTTACCACTTAAAAAGAAAATATCTATTTGACCGACATGAACAGTTCCTTTTTTATTATTTATGTGCCATTTAGAGAGTTTGTTTTTAGGATTGGAAAAACTCATTGTAACAAATGATCAACAGTGTTGGTCTGCTAATGGCTGTACAAAATCCCTTTGAAAACTTGTGAAAATGTGTACCCACCCAGCAAGCAAGTTTCTATTTAAAATACATCTAATAGACATCCAAACACAGCACAGATCTCTATAAAACAAAGCAAAATTAGGTATGTGTGTGAAAATGTAATATACTTCTAACAGCTCAAAAATAAATAAAATGAATAAAACAAATACCTTGCAATCACTGTTGACATGTAATGGATAATGTATAGGCAGCTGGTTGTTATAACAGAAATAAGCCTCAACAGTGTCAACTTGTATCACAATGAAGGGGCTTATTTCATGATAACAACCTGCTGACTGTACATTATCCCACTTATTACACGGTTATTTACCTCATAAGTAAGGTAACATTAAATATTGATTTTAAATCCAGGTGGATGCTGCACATTGGTGGTGGTTGAGAAGATTGCTTATTTTTAACAAATGCAGACTTTCCGCAATGAAAACCAATTTACTTTTAGTTTTAAGATAAGACAAGACTTTTAAACGTCACGCACACACTATATGGTTTCATCATTTGTAAATATAATATCACATATGTTTTTAAAAGACATATTTATATTAAATTTTTGTGTAACCTATCAAAATGAATTGCAACATCCGGTTTACCATGTGTTATTAATTTTGAACGGTTGTTATCTAGGAATAACAAACTTGCAAATGTTGTGACTGACCAATCAGAATCAAGCATTTCAACGAGTCGTGTAATAAGACAGAATAGCTTACATCTCACAAGTTATAAAAATTATGTGACCAAAAGTTTATTTTGGCTACAAGTGGGTTTCTCAAAGCCGGACAATAGTTTATTTAAAGTGCACCTATTTCATTGCTAACAAACAACGTTATTTTGTGTATTTGGTATAATACAATGTGTTCCTGTGTTGTAAGGTTAAAAAAAATATTTTCCACATACCATACATTTGTGTAGCTCCAGATATACTGCTTTCCTCAAACTCATTGATATTCTACATCTACAAAACTCATCGATTTGAAATGCACTGTGTTCCTGAATGGCCAGATAATCTGTACGTTGTGATTGGCCTGAATACCTCTGACATCAGCCGTAAATGTGACGCTCCTTACCATGTTTGAAAGACTCAGTCACAATGCAATGCTGACAGGAGTTAACTTACAGGCTGTCAGTCCAAGTGGGAGAAATTATGATAATGTCGTCTTGTCTACGTCAACCCAGGAAGTAAACTGTTGCCTACAATCTGTGTGTTTGTTGTAGTCCAGGAAAAGAGACAGGGGCGTAACTATCAGTAAGCAGGGTAACGTTGCTTACGGGCCCGGACCAATCAGGGGCCCGCCCGACTGGAAGAATTTTATTGACAGTCGGCGGGCCCTATCACATATTCGTTGCTATCCGCTGTTCCCAGGATTTCTCACGGGTTTTCAATAGGCAGCCGGATGACGTCAAAGTTCCGCGAGAGCGATTTAAAAGCAAACTCCTCCGTATGGTTTCGCGAATCACTCTCGCGGTACTTTGACGTAACCCGGCTATCAATTCTTGCAGCGCATAAAGTCGAACAAGCCATCGCCCAATGAAATCACCTCTAGCGATAGAGCCCAACCAATCACAGCCCAGAGTTTCTGTGCACTTTTGAAATCGGCTGGTTTGTATCTTTTTGTTTCTTAGCACAAACAAGAAACGATAACGCTTTAAATACCCAAACACTACACCAGACACCTAAAGCAAAGCATAAAGTGCAGCAGTAAGTAAACAAATGATTTTGAACGGTATGGATCGAATCTACGTATGTAATGATTGAACTGTGTCATGTCTGAAGTTAAGAGCTCTTGTGTGCATCATGCCATCCAGAACTGAAGCCCGGAAAATGCCTCTACAAATTATAATGTGGTTATAATGTAACGCTATAAGTTAGCCTATAATGTAAGTGAGCATCTTTTATATGTATTTAGACCTAGGTGTATGTGTGTGTAGTCATAGCAATGAGTACCAAAATGTTATAGTGTGCTTTCACCAGCAGTGTTTTTTCATATGTTATGGTGCGCTGTCACCGATGTTATGTTTTTGTTGTGGTGCGCGTAGGCTATTTCTGATTTTGTCAGTCATCTCATGTCTCTATGATCCTGTCCTTTCCCATTCATTGTAGCCTGCTTGTGGACATTACGTCATCACGTGCTGTAGTAAAGGGCCCGCCTTGATAATCCTGCTTAGGGGCCCGGTGTTGGCTCGTTACGCTACTGAAAAGAGATTTACGTTGGAGACGATAACTTGTGTTCGTACCTTTTGCATATCATTAACATGTACTAATACACACTTACACACCATAGGAAATGTAAAGTCGTGAATCGGACCATAGGTGCCCTTTAACAATGATATCTCAGACAAAGTAAAATTTACAGTTTACTGAATTATGTTTTTGGATATGTTATAGAGTAGTTGCACTTAAAAACTTAAACATAAAGATATGACTCTAATGGATAGAACGGATTTTTATGTGGTGCTTTCTTTGGTAAAAGAGAAGTTAAGTAAAAAACTACCTTAAAGGGGTCATAGCGTAAAAATTAGACTTTTTTCATGTTTAAGTGCTATAATTGGGTCCCCAGTGCTTCTATCAACCTAGAAAATGTGAAAAAGATCAACCCAGTAACTTTGTTTGGGTAAGCCATTTTCTGCAAGAATGTGAAAAATTAGGTCGTTCAGATTTCGCCTGTTTTGAGAGGTATAGCCAGGCGAATTACAATAATACCGCCCCCTTTATCTGCACTATCCAACCACAGCACTGCCATTTAGTGCAGAGAGAAAGGGAGAGAACAGAAGGACTTGACAGCACATTTGAGTTTCAATTACAACAAACCACCATCGTGATCAGTGTTTGCATTTCACCAGCTCATTTGCATTTTAAACAACAAAAACGGCACACTTTTGCTCAGGCCTACAAATTTGCGATTTTAACATGCTATAATAAATGATCTATATGGTATTTTGAGCTTCAACTTCACATACACACTCTGGGGACACCAAAGATTTATTTTACATCTTAAAAATATATCATAACATGACCCCTTTAATAAGTAAATCTAATGAACTGTATAAGACTCTTCTGGTTTTACAATATATAGATCTGTCATGTATAGGTCTCTTCAGAAATCTGCTTCATATGTTTCTGTAGTTGTGAGTTTGAGTAAGAATGAGTAACGTAGCTCCAGACTTCTATCTGTGTTGCTGTGCTGAATGTTAAATATGCCATAGATTTATGCTGTCTGTATGCTTAACATGTTACTGAGCTGACTGACGTACACCATTCATATTTGATAGAGAGACTCAAGACAACGCCTACAGTCTCTCATTCAATTTTACAGTTTTTCTCCCTTGTTTTGGAGCATTTCTCGAATCATAATAAAATTTGCAAAATAACATGTACATTTCTCAGAACACATCGTACAAACTGCACAACATCATGTATGTCTTGCAAAAGCCTGTAAGTTGTTCAAAATCCTTAGTTCATCTCTCAAAAGTAAATTTTTATGTCAGTGAACATGACTGTCCCATCAAAATGGCAAGTCCCCAGCAAACACAGAACGTTCCCTCAAACGTTAGTTTTTGGTTATTTTTTGGAAACCAAATAATAACGTTCAGGGAACGTTCTTTTTTTTGTTATTTTTGCAATATAAAGTAACATTCCCATAACTTTGCAGGGTGGTTATTTAAAAAAAACTTATACATAACGTTCTCTAATGGTTATTTTTTGGAACCATAAAATAATGTTTCCATAACATTAGACTAACGTTACCCCAACATTATGAGAATGTTATTCTAATGCTACGGGAACGTTAAACTAACCTAAAAATAACATATTTCTGTAAAGAAAACTTTCCTGGCTAACCAAAAACAAACATTGGAAAATAACGTTTTGAGAACCAAATACTAACGTAAGGGGAACATTTTGGGAACCAAAAATTGTTAGCTGGTCGTTATGTCATTGTTCATGAACAAGACAGTCAAAATGTTTATGTCAATATACAAATCGTACACAATTATATATGTCAGTATTTTCTCATGTAAACTGTGGACGAATTCACATTTTCACCTTTTTCTTTAAACAAATTACACACATTATTGTGATTTTGAAATAAATTCAAAATAAAAAATTACAAAATTAGAAAGTTACAAACTTTCTACATAAATACTATAACTATAAAAAATATAGTTTTAAAAATATTTTATATTACAGAGAATAGCGGAGAAGTATAACAATAAATGAATACAAAGAACGATATTGCTCACTTTATGAGCAATGTTTTCCCACCTGATGAACGATAAACGATTGACAACCAATCAAATCTATTTGAACTTCAAGTGCGCGCGAAATGACAGTGGAGAAGCTCTCTACCTCAGATATCCAGCGCTGATGCAGTTGCTGTGAAATTCACTACTTTATCCTTTTCTCCTACCACACTGACTACGCCAAAAGGTAACATTTTAGATTACACAAACTAGACTTACAAAATATAAAAAAATAGATTTACTGTTTAAAGTTACGCGAAATGCAGCGTGTTGAGGTTACCCGCTGTGTAAATGCAACAAGACCAGCATATTTACACAATTAGTGACTTGTAAACAATTGCAAAAGTTTTTATTACAATAAATACGCAATATTAGTTATGACATTAAAGGCAAGTGATTTGCTCGAGTGCCGCGCATGTGAGCTAATTAGCATAAAGTTCCCGTTACCGTCCGGGCTAATATAGTTATTGTTTTAATGTGGTGAACTTCCCTTAAGACTATTCAACAGAAACCAGTATAATGTATGTTGATGAAAATGACATAAGCAAATGATAATGTAGCAAACAGCATACATTGTACATAATCATCTGCATGATTGTATCAAAGCATTTGCAGTTTGTCCAAAACAATGAGAATTTGATTTTATGTTGTGAACTGACTTAATGATATGGAGGTTGAACTTATGATGTTAAAGTGTTTTGAAAAATGTATTTCTGATCTGAGAAATGCTCCAAAGCGAATGAGGAAAAACTGTAAGTATCATTTAGATTAAGAAGGGAATATCAGTCAATACAGTAAGCGTTCACAAGAATAGAAAGTATTGGTCTGCGTCTCAGCATTGCATGGCTTTGAAAAGGTTTCCATTGATCTTTTGGAGAGCACTTTTGATGATTATATTAAAACTTGACTGGGACACAGGTTATTCTGGTTAGTGTATTTTCCTGGGCAGATGAGATTCAATATCACTTAGAGCACTACCTAAAAAAATCTATAAAACAGTCATGTTTATTAAATATATTGTCGTTTAATGAACTTATACAGTTTAATGGAGTTGAAACTGTGTTATGTCAACATTTGTTGGGTCAACTGTCACAGTTTGTGTGCAGCATCACGCAACTGTTTGTCTTCAGGGTTACTAAGAGCTGCTGGAGGTGAGAAGGTCAAGTACATTGTAGTAATAAATCAAAACCATTGTGATGGAGAGAGAGCTCGTGTTACGGTGTAAGCCGTTTTGACTGTCACTCAGCTGTATCCAGTTGCACGTGTGTTTTTACGCAACCCAGTGAATGTCGTTTTGTTGTCTATATTGAGAAATACATTTACATTCGAACAATCTTGAAAATGTTTACACATTATGTAATATTATTAGTACGGAAAAGTAAATGTTAGCATAAAACAAAAATCACAGTGATGTTATCATTGTTATGTGATATGATGTAAAATATCAGATTTTTTTAAAGGTGCCAAAGAATGCATTGAAGTAATCTGGTAAATTGTTCTCTGATGTCTGCATAGAAGATAAGTAACTTTATTAAAAAGCACCCCCACTCTGGCCCAAACCATGAAAAGACCTATTTTCACTAAAATGATTGTTTTTACTAAACCATTTAGAGTATAAACATGATACTATGATATCATTAGAAAGAAGACACTTTGAGCTTCATTTTTCAGGTTTCAATTTTTTAAGTTAAAAATTTAAAAAGTTAGAGAGGCTGAAGTACATTGGAATAAAACATTTTTTGCATAACATCTTTTTTAAAACAATTTTTTTTAAAGATAAATATGTATGTGAAACCAAGAAATGTTATGATGCCAAAGCCACAAGTCTAAAGAAGTTATGTTTCACGTTTGAGGTCAATAGGCAAAAAAATGTAAGACTAGTGCCTTTTCTAAGGGTGTTTTCACATATACACTGTTTAGGTCAGCCCAAATGACGTGTCGCTCCGAGTACGGTTCATTTGGGTCAGTGTGAACACAACAGCCGCACTCGGGTGCGCACTAAACGGCCGCTCCGAGACCGCTCTAAACAGGTGGTCTCGGAGTGGCTGTCGCCAAACTCTGGGGCGACCCACCTGTGGTATGAACACTGCTGGACCTCGGGCCGAACCAAATACAGGAAGTTCTCAACATGTTTGAGCAACTGGGCTTCCGTTGTGACGTGAGCCAGTTGTTATATTGTGGGTTAACAACAAACAAGCCAATCCTGGTCCGTTGCAGAGATTTGCTGTCTCCTTTACGTTTGAACTGATGATTTTAAAAATGCATAGCTGTCCTCCACACACAAATAGTGACATTACGGGCTTTTTAGCAAACTGCTCCGTGAGAAAGGCTTTAATAGAACAGCTACCCAATTTCACGTTAAAGCAAAGAAACATCGCAAAGACGTGCATCGTTTATCTACACATCTTGATAGCTGCGCTCTCACTGTCAGGCTGGTTGTCGTGGAAACATGGGGGTGGTCATGAGACGGTAAGAGCTGTCAGAGACCAATGACAGCGCTGACCGTTGTCCCATGGTGTACGGTGTGGCATTTCGAGTACGGTAAAAACAACTTATGTGAACACGAACCGCACTATGAAAAATGATACAATGTATTTTGGTGCGCTCTGAGTCCACACCACGGTGCGCACCAACATATGTGAAAACACCCTAAGTGCCAGTCAGCCCCAAAATAAAAGTCTTGTTTACATGCATACACGTTCATTCTTATTATTATTTATCCTTATTTTAGCGTATAAAATGCAGTTTCCACACAAGGAAATAAAACGTCACACAAAGATCGTTGGATTCGTTATCTAACATTCTGTCTATCATTATTTTCATGAAATCATTGGAGGAACAAGTGAGTCAAATGACGTCACAAGTTTTGACAGCGCTTTTTGGATATAATGTATTATACTCCCGCCTACTTTTAAAAACATGTTTGAATGCGGGTTTAAACGCGGGTGTAATCTCATATACAGTGTTCCGACGTAGTCCTCTGATTGTATATTATATACTATTACAAGACGTTCATGCGAAATATGTTGTAAACAACAGACTATACTTCTGTATTATACGGTTTTGTGGACAAAAATGGTCATTGGATGTATTATATTAGATGGTTTTCATGAGTTATTCACGCATCTGAAACAGACTGGATTCGATTCGCGATCGTTATATCAACACAAAGGTAAGATGTCCCGTTTATATTTTGCATGTTGTCATCTGGACTTCTGTCATAAAATACTACATTTATGATGCTAGAGCATCTGTATCTCAAAACAGAGACCATACACTGATGCCAAACCCGTAAACCTTTAAAACGATGTATAGTAATGTTTATATTATTAATGTTTGTAGACAGTAGGCTATATAGATATTGTAAGCAGCGTTAAAAAAATTGATGTCATCCCGCCCACGAGCTAGTGCATGCGAGAGGTTAAGTACAAACATTTTCTAGAGATGGTTTAACATGTACTAGGGCTCCAGACTGACACCAAATGGTTGCATTTTGCAACCAAATTTTGAGAGTGTGCCATTGAATTTTATATCCAGTCGCACATGTGCGACCAGTAAATTTGCCTTTTTTTGTGATGTGACACTGAATTTGAAACAGCACATTGTACTTTCTGCATCTATCATCAAAGTATTTATTAGTAATGCAGTGGAAATTTGTAGAAATGTGATTATTTGGTTAGCATGTTGATTTACAGTGTGTGCCCCTACATTTTTTGGTTGTGCCCCTAAAATTTTCAGTTGGGGGCCACTGTGCTCCTAGTAAAAAAGTTAGTCTGGAGCACTGTGTCCATAACAATGCTATGTATTTCCAGAATGAAATGGACTTTTATTATCTTATTTCAAAGGGTCATGTTTTACAGACCA